>NW_026087853.1:45611160-46853660 GCF_022539395.1 Myiozetetes cayanensis | reverse complement strand
CTTTTTCATTTTTCCTTTGGAAAAATTCCTCTTTAGAATTTTCTCTTCCCTTTTTTTCTCTTTTTTTCTTTTATAACCCCCCCCCATTTCCTTATTTCCTTTCTCACTTTTTTGTTTTCATCTTCCCCCATTTTTTTTGCTTTTTTCCTTATTTCCTTTTTATTTTCTCTTCAACCCTTTTTACTTCTTTTTACTTTTTTCTGTTTCCCCCCTTATTTCCTTTTTTCTCTTCCTCTTTTTTTCGTTTTCTTCGTCCTTATTTTCCTTTTCTCTTTTCTCTTCCTCCCTTTTGCTTTTTTTACCATCTTTCCTTTATCTTCCCCAATTTTTTCTCATCTCTTCCCTCCATTTTTCTTTTTTTTTTCCTTTTTAATGTGTGTTCTTTTTTGTTTCTTTTTTTTCCCCTTTTTGTTTTCTTTTCTTTACCCATCAGGGGCAGCTCACAGCAAAGTTTTCTACACACAAGTGCAGCCACAGGGACAGAGAAGCATTTCCTCATTCTTTTCACCCTCTAGTTTTATCTTGAGCTCTGATCACCACACATTTTTTGCCTAAGCTTGTCGATTAAGTGCTGCAGGCAATTTCATCAAGTTCAGTAGAACTACTCAGGATGCTTTCCCTCAGTTACTGGGTCACAAGAGCATCTGGGGGGCTTCAGGGTTGCCCACCAAAGAGATTTGGGTCACACATGTCCACAGTTCAAATAAGGCTGACACTATGACTTAGACATTTTAGTTAACTCACCCTGAAAGTTATGCAGTAGAAGCACAATGAAATTTCCCAATCTTTTGCCTGAGACCCATTTTGGTCCACTTGCTCATCCCTGGAAGTATAAATTGCTCTCCCCATGTTATGCTTCCAGCAAGCTCATTTGCTTCTCTAGGGACAGGGTAGTTGTCACACAACCAGAGTGTAAGAGGATGCCTGGAAAAGGCAGCAGCGAGCAGCTCCAGCCAAGGTCAGCACCTTACCATGCTAAATATGAACCTGGCACCCGCCCGCAGCCTCATCCGTGGAAACATGCCCTCTTTCTGCCTGGGCACTTTCCTCGAGCAAAGTATTTCAGGGGTCAGCTTCTGAGCCAAATATTTTCACACTCCATCTGATAGAGTCTTCCCTGTCATGTATGCCATAGGCAGGAACGTGCTGTTAGCTAAGCACACGTTTCCTACACACGTACATTGAAAATGAGTCAACTTTTTCCAAAATCATTCTGTTGCCCTCAGGAGTGAGTTGCTCCAGGGCTCTATCATGTTCATCAAAACCTTCCTTGCCCCTCAGTAACAACCCACGGTGCTCCATGGCAGTGGGGACCAGGAATGAATAGAAGTTGGCCCTGCTCCCTAATTACTTATGCTGAGTATGTCCTCGATTGTGGGCTTGCCATGGATTCATAACCCCTTTGTCTCTAAGCCACATTCACTCATCCAGACTTACCAACAAAGCCTGAGTTTCACAAGGCTATTTATGCATGTAACTGCTATCCCAAATTATCAGCACGACCCATCTGGTTACAGCAATAGCTGTAATTCTGGGTGGCTCCTGCTCATCGACCAGGATAACAGCAGGTTCCGAAGCTGCTCACTTGCTACACCAGAGCAACCCACAACTTTTTTTTTTTCTACACCTCCATCCTTTCCAGCTACAAATATTGAAACAAAAATACACCCACCCGCACCTCCACAAAAAAAAAAAAAAAGAGTAGAGGTTGGAGGCAGAAGACTATATGAACCAAAGAGCCTCTCGTGCAGTAAGGCAGCTGTTTCCAGAAAAACTCTCAGACGAGCTGCTTGGAGAGTCTGTGTGAGGGAGAGAAAGGAATCAGCTGCAAAGCAATAAGGCCTTCAGTAGCAGCAGCCCCACCAGCTATGAGGGAAAACGAGTCTCAAACCAACTTTTGTGCACTGGAGAGCAGGAAACCCCAGCTGCAATCACTGCCACAACGTTGGCATTGAAACTGCTTCCAGGGAGCTTGGGATAGGTTTTCTTTGTGTGGTTCCCCCCCCCCCACCACCCCTCCCCAGCCTGTTGCTTTTCTTTTCTTGTTTTCTGCCTTTTTTTCCTGCTATGTTGGGGAGTGAAGGAATTGGAAAACAAAAAATAGAACTTTTCCTATCCTCTGAAAATTGTATTAGCAAACAATTTCATTTGGAGCCAATATAGTCCTATTTCTGGGACCTTCCTTCAGGTTCTGTTAGAGTACATGTTGCTCAGGGACAAATGTGGGCCTGGCAGGGAGAGCAGGGGCACAGCCTCACCATCTCTTAGATCAAGAAGCTCCCAGTTACAAGCTAAAGCCTACTGGGTTTAAACTGGCCATACCAAAAAAGTCCTCTCCAAAAGTTGGAGGTAGAAAAGGATTTTGAGCTTTGTCCATTTTTGTTGGTGTTATTTTAAGCAGCTCAGCTGGGTACATTTGAAAACTTTGACCTTGAGGTACAGGAAGAAAAAGACCACCACCATAGCACAACGACAAGATAACTTATACTGTTTCCCAGTACTACGTGTGATTTCAGGCATTGCATACTCATTTCTCATGTTGTGTACTCATTTTTCACACTGTGCTACTTGCTGTACAGCCCATAAAGTACCACAACTGCGTTCCCAAGGCTCTCAGTGGCTTTATCAGCTCTTTATAAAATGCTGCTTTATAAATAAATAAAACTAATTTGCAAAAATTCAGTTCATGTCTCAGTGTCACGTGCTGGTATCATGTGTGAGTGCTATGAATAGGGCTGATGACTTCCCTTCTCAAGGAGGCTGGGCTGGTTGGAATGCTCATAGTGCGCCATGATAATACAGTTGTTCACAGAGCAGCCACCTGCAGGCAGGGCTGTAAAGAAGCTACCTACCTCCCAAACCTTGCATCACTGAAATAAAAAGATAAACTCTAAAATAAAGTTTAAAAAAAAAAAATCCCCAAACACCGAACTAAAAAATGTCCAAGCTGACATTTAAATGTGCTTTCACAATTGGGTTTGCAGGCAGAGTGAAGCCACAGAGAGCGGGGGCGCTTGCAGTATTTTTCCTCTGTCTGTCGGGCTTGGGTCGTTGGGTTTTTTCGTGAACCTGTTTATAAAAGTAAGTGTCATGATTGTGGGTTTTGGCCTCAATGAGTATGACTCACCATAGTCTGTTAGAGCAGATGCGGCTTGAGCTGCCTCCCAGTCCGGGTTTAGCAGGGCGTCCCTTGCCAGTGGGACTTGGCAAACCCAATCGCTGGGACTCTGAGCCTGCTTCTCCCAGCCCACCAGCCTTCCAGCAGCTCTACCTTAATAGCCCTATTGTTTCATAGAAAGCAACACAGAGGGATGAAGAGAGAGGACAGACACATATCCTCCCCACCTCTTACACCTGTGACTGGAGGGATGGCGGCCCTCAATTAAAATCGAGGCAGGCTCTATTGACCAGGGTCTCTGAGAGATTTGGAAGAGCAGATGGGAGTTCCTCATCCACTGAGGACCACAGAATGTCTGCTGCTGTGATACTCTGGCTGCGTGGCTTGGGCTTGTGTGGCAATCCACCTATCCTCCTCAACGAGCACAGAAATGGTGGACAAACCATGGGAATAAAACACACATCATCTTGTGGGTGAAGTACTGGTTAGCTTTTAACCACTACCTCTTATTTTTAGTGGAAAATATGACAGAAATAGCTTGGATTTCCAGTTTACCTGTGGTTGTAAAAAAAGAAACAACCGCAGCATTACCAAAGTCTTTAAATAGGACATTTTGGACTTGCATGAAAAGAAGCGCAGAAATTCTTCCTGTGGGAGGCTAATAGTCCCAGAGCTCACAGGAGTAACTTCCTAGGCAGCCAATACTCCACAATACTGTTTTTTAAGGTAGGGACCTGATCAAGGGCAACCTGCAGTGTCCGTACTGGTCTATGGCAATGGGAAGATAGAGCTCCATTGTGCCTCAGGAGAGACCTGTCTACACCGCTGCAGAGCCCCGCAACGCTTTCATTTTGAGTAGAAAAAAAAATAATATTGGAAATCTCATCCCCATAACTAAGGGGACATTTTCAGAATACCTTTCTCTGCCCCAGAAGGAGCAGCTGGTACATGTTCATCCAAAAATCCCCGTGCCCATATCTGCAAGTTCAGTCAAAACACTGTGATAGCCCAGGGGGTCACACTTGCCTCACAGCCTCTGGGGAGGGAGATGCAGCAAGCAGAGACCTGTAGTTGTGCCTGAAGTTTCTGTTTCTAATAAACTCAACAAATGGTTCCCATCTGCGTGGTCTGTCTCTCTGCCATCTTTAAATATTTATATCAACGTATCTATGGTGATAGGTCAGGTTATATAAGGCAGAAGGGAGGATGGGGAGCAGTGGGGAAGGACAGCATCAGCTCCTGCTGGAGCTCAGGCCAAGGGAGAGCAAACCTGAGCGGGCTTCCCATCCACACAGACACTCCCTCTTCTCAGATCATGGGCCCAGAAAGTGAACATTTATTTTTCTCAGGGAATCAGAAAGGGCTGGGCCACAGCTGGGCTGAGCTGCGCTTTGTGAGGTGCCATGTGGAAGAGCAATTGCCCAGCCCATCGACGCAGAGAGCTCTTATTGTATAATCAATGTATAATTCATTAGTAGGTGAATAAAGACTGGAATTGCTGATGCAATGGGGCTAAAAAGAAAGCAAGCATGTCCATGAGCAAGCTGCTGCACACGCGGGTTAAACAATACCACTTAGCGATGCCAACAGGCCAGAGCAGGGATTTTGTCTTGGGATAATATAAACAATCCAGCTAGCTGTCTTCCAGTAACTCCAGGGAGAGCAATGCAGGAATATGCATCTTTCTGGCAAAAATGCTGGGAAAGACCTTTCCTTTTTACTTGTTGGAGTTTAAGGGAATAGCATCTAGAAGACAGCAGGACATTAGCTGTTGGTTGGTGCCTCCAGGCTTCTCTGAAATTGTTTCTCCCAAGATGTGCCAATTCCTCACAGACTGAGGAGTCACCATGTATCTCTTACAGACAAAGAGATGGGTTTTTCTCCTTGACCCTCCTGACAGGGGTAGAGGTAGTTTGCAGTTTGCCTCCAGGCATAAATTTGTTTGATGGACCCCAAAATGCCAGGTGACTTAAGGTAGAAATAACTATGTGCTGGGGGTGAGAGAGCCAGCACAGCAGGGAGCAGAGCAGCTTCACCAGCAGGCCTGCAATTGGTCACGGGTTTGGCAGCTACAGCCAAAAGCTGCAAAAAACACACGGCCCATATTTTTCCAAAATAGCCTCTGAGACTACTCTGGAGCTCCCCCTCCTCACTCCTGTGATCTCCCTCACTGTCCCACGTGGTCTTACATCTCTCAGTGGACAGGGCTGATGCTCGCTGCCAGTTGCTCATTCTCCCAGAAGACAAACTACACAGTTCAGAAAGAAATCACTTTTCGCCCCAAGATAGCGTTTTACTAACAGACAGAGCTGCAAGGACCCTTCATGTGAAAGTTGCAGGCTATGTGTGATCCAACTGTGCATTCACAGCAGCTTCTGACCTTACCTCCTTTCAGCTGTGCTGGCAGAGATCTATGTGGGGCATCTTCCACCTCTGGCTGCATTTCTAGAGGAGAATTATGTATAGCCAGATGCTTTTGCAAATGCATTGCTCCTGCACCTGGTTAGAAAAACATATGTCTATTAACTATTACTTCCAAAAATATCTCGTGTGTCTGCAGCTCATAAACACAGCTTTACCTTGGCAGGAGATGTCTTCCTTACCGCCCCCAGCATACAAAGATCCACGCAAATTTGCCACCTTCTAAGGTTTTGGAAGGACTTGCTCAGCAGTGTCTCCTCTAGGAGCTTGCTGCAGGCATGAATCCAAGCTGCACAGCAAAGGGGCTGTTGCATGAGGAAGTTGTATTTTGAGGACAGTGGGAACTGGCAGACACACAGTCAATAGAGCAGGAAATAGCAAACCATTTTGTAGCTGAGACAGCACATCACGAGGCTGAAAGATTCTCACTCTCACCACTGAATCCCTCTAGAAAGAGTATATTGCTTAACCCGTGCTTTTCACAAGTGCTCTGAACTCCTTGGGTTTTTTTTATGAATACTGAAAACCTTTATTTGCAGAAGCCCCAGTCATCCTTGGCTGCTGTGCAAAGCTGCACACTGCCCACCTGCAGCTCTGCCTGAGCAATGCATTGAAAAAGCATCATGCACTGCTGTCAGAGCAGGTGCTGGGAAAGCGCCTCTACCTCATAAGCAAGCTATGGTCAGGCTACCCAGGAGCACGTGGCAAGCCCCACAGAAGGCCTCAGGGGAATTTGATGTTCATGTTGGCAGAGCAGGACCTGAGCAGTGCAGGGGCAGTGAAGGGTGGAGAGCAGCACAAAAGGCTTCTTGCTGCTGCCACGGACTGATGCTCCCTGGCCCCATAGGTTTATAGGTAGCCCTGCAGGTTTATGGGTGCCCCCACAGGCCAGAGCAACCTGGCCTTAGGTTGCTCCCTCTTCTGATATAGAGTCCTGAGATAGAGCTGGAGGGTTGCCTAAAGTAAAAGGTTGTCTAAAGTAAAAGCTCACAAAAACACATACTCATAAGGAGGCCAAACCGCAATTGCTCAGATGACCTTAGTGGAAATAACTGATAATTGCTGCAGCTTAACTGACAATTAGCTGAAGCCAATTCACAATTAATATTTAACTTTGTGCCTTCTTTCTGTACTTTTTTTTTTTCTCCTGCATATGCCTACATAAATGGGATTTCTTTCTTATCAGAGTGTGTGTTGACATGCTTTATAACAAACAGCTTCCGCCAGAGCAAGCCCCAGGAAGGTTCACTGCTCTGCAGGTGTTTCCTAGCCTGGCTGCCAGCTTGCATTTCCAATGCTCAGCTCCATGCTCTTCTCCCAGCAAAATCTCTCTCTTGCTCTTCTCAACACTGTGTAAATCTTGGCACTGCTTAAAAATAAGTT
The DNA here is from genome assembly GCF_022539395.1 of Myiozetetes cayanensis. Classification (NCBI taxonomy): domain Eukaryota; kingdom Metazoa; phylum Chordata; class Aves; order Passeriformes; family Tyrannidae; genus Myiozetetes; species Myiozetetes cayanensis. The sequence continues at coordinate 46,846,738 of NW_026087853.1, read as the reverse complement.
CCAGGGGTTTTGCTCTGGTTGCACAAGAGCTGTATTTCATCCCCAGCGAGCAGCAAACTAAGGACTAGTAAGTGTAAGAACATTCATTGTAGGACAGGGACATTTTGTGGGCAGAGGTGTAAAAATACTGTTTAACACTCACCCACCTCGCAGGTTCCATCCAGCCATCTCTGCGTGCTGCCACTTCTACAACTGTGAAAAAAAAAGTTAACGCTGCACATTTCTGTAGTGGGTCTCTAAAATTCAAGGAGCTGAACATACCTGCTTTTCTGCTGCTGAAAATTACAGCAGGATGCCATTGCAGGGTGGCAGGAGTCCCTGCTGCTACATACAACACTAGCTCTGGGAGAAGAGCCTGTCCAGCTGGGCATGGCTCTGTCACCTGCTCATTGAAGGTGCTCCTCCTTGCAGGGGAACTCCAGTGAAATGGGAATAAAGCTCATGAGAGAGCCAATGGCCATCATATATATGCTACTCCTGTCCTATCCCCTTACATTAAAAACTGATCTGGGAAGGTGGAGTACCTCAAGCTTTAGCAATACTGGTGGTGAAGCTTTAACAGAGATCTTTTCTATCAGATGAGGCTTGAGCAGGTAACCCACATCAATAACATTGACTCCACCAATTTGTTCATCTGCGATGTTTTTTGATATGGCAGAATATCAGCAGTTAAATGGCCAATGCAGTGCAGTGGGCAAGACCTGACTACGTAGTCTTTAAAAAAGTGAAATCATAGAGATTTCTTCCACATAAATACTCTGATCTTTATAGCTTAAACATATCCTTAAGCTTTTTTCCTCCCTCTGGTTGAATTACTCCCTGACAGGTACCTGCCTGGTGCCCCTTCATCTGGCCAAGGGTAGGATGAGGTGGATGAGCTGCTGCTTTTCCTCCAAAGGACCAACACCATCCTCTCCTCCAGCATACAGCTGGGACAGGCAAGCACCAGCTGCCTGGGGAATATCTCTTCCCAGCACCGAAAAAATTACTGAGTGCCCTCCACCATGCAAACCACCAAGCAATGCAGACAGCCTCATATGTGGCAGAAAGAGAGAAGGAATGACAGCTTTCCCAAGAAATTCATCTTTATTTAAGCAACCATGAGTCACATGAGCTGCCAGCTGGCCTGAGGAATAACAATAGCAGTGGCCTGGACAGTAGCAGTTCGAGCTCACAAGGGAGATTGTCTCTTTCCAGAGAAGATACATGATAGTACATATACAAGAGAATATTTTCTCACCACTAGAAAGTTAGTGTGCTGTCAAGTGCATATCACCCCTAAATCCCTGCCAGACTTAGGTGTGGTGGCGACTGTCAGGAGGTAGCTTGAGTACTACACTGGAGCAGTGTGAACTGGATCCTGCTTCCACTGAAGTCAATGGTGAAGCTCCACTCGTCCCAAGGGATTGGGCTGAGAAGCAATAGCCTGTCCTCACTCCTTCACAGTGCAATTTTTTCTAACACAAGGTATTTGCAGTCATGTTAAAATGCCAGCCAAGTGCTGTAGGATGTCCTGCTGTTCTTGCCTGTGTAGTAGCCCCTGCCTGGGCGGCAGCAGCATGAGGGGTTTCCATGTTTATCTCATACACAATTGCTACTTATCGTTTTTCACAGCTAAAAGCCACTACATAGAAGAGGAGTAAAAACTACTGTTGGATCAACAGACATTTCATGCAGCCATAGAACTTACAGCAGGTGCTACATCCATTGCAATGATGGGTTTCAGCTCAGAAGCAGCTCTGCCTCCTCATGCGGGCAAAGCACGACAGGGAGCCTTTTCTTTCAGGCAGACTGACAGCCTTTTTTAAGTTCTGTTTATTATTGATAAGAGTGGTGCAAAGGGGATGTGGAGTTGGACTTTGTAGCTTTTGACCTGGCTGGAGATCAGTCCTGTTCTCTTATAGATTTAAACTTCTGCGTGTATGTGTAATATCGAAGTCCTTTGGCACACAGCAGCGCGGTGGGTTAGGGAAGCCAAATAAAACAGAGCTGGGGCTGGAAGCTGAACAAGCCCCTGTGAAATCAGTGTGTCATCAAGCTCGAGGAGGTTGACTAAATCAAGAATTAAAAAATAATGTTATATTGCATTATTAAGGAAGAACAACACAGGAATGTGTCCTTGTGCTGGTCAATTGTTTCAAAGCTCATGCACTACTTTCTGATTTTCTTTCTGATCTCTGGCAACGTCTGAAAATAGGGGAAAAACAACTGACCATCACTGGATGCCTACATACTCCAGCGTGATCAGAAATGTGTCCAAAGTCAATCCTTGTGAGTGACCAGGCTGGAAGAGCAAATTTCCCATCAGTGATGACACACTTTGTGTCCATTTGTTTACCGATTGCACAAGATTGATCCTGGGCTGCGATCCAAAACCATCTTCCTAGAAACATTGCATCTTTGGGGGTCACAGGAAATTGCTCAGATGACCGTCATTTTTGCTGGTCTTCTCTCTCCATTTTTGTTCTAGGGGATCTTCATTTCCTACTTGTGGAGCTACAGCCCCTACATCTCCCGGCAAGGGAATCTGCATCTCCGAGCCCAGGTGCCTTGTCTGTTTGAGGCAAAGATGTGGGACTTCTACTCAGAGCATCATCCCCTCTGGCCAGCTTGGAAATGCAGGACAGCTAGTAGTGCAAGAAAGGGAAACATGTGACACATGTCCCACCACCCAACCCCTGCAACACCTTCCTCAGGGGATTTTGTGGGTGAATTCAAATATTTTCCTGTGCCAAGAGCTGGATCTACCTGGTAGGGATGCCCAGGCATCAGGTTTCTACCTCTCTCGCAGGATATATTTGCCTTTCCGGTCCAGATTGCTGCTGAAGTGGATGGAGAACCAGAGGAATGAAGTTAGGATCATCCCATAAACCTAAAATGAAATAAAGAGACAGGCATACAACTAAGTGTATAACTGATTATGATCCTCCATCTGGGCAAATAAGCAATCATAGATGTTGCATTTGGCCATTTGGCACTTCTGAATTATGTATCAGGGTGTCACATTTTTCTTTAGAGAGCTATTTTTCAGTGAAGTGGTGAACACCAATTCTGACATGGGAGAAGAAAAAAAAAAAAAAAGGCAGCATGTAGTTAAAACATCTGATTCGAATTAGCACAGCGTAGCTCAAACCCAGCCCTCATACCAAGAAATAAGATGAAACCAGGAAATTCAGATTTCAAATTCCTGCCATACAACATTCCTCTGTGCAAACAAATGTATCTCTCTCATAATAATAGCCTTTTGTAAAGATACCATGAGGGGAAAAAAACCCCACACACATGTTGTTTGGAGTAAAAAAACCAACAAAACAAACAAACAAACACCTAAACCAACTACAAACCCCACCTCACACACCTGTATAGTTACGAATACAGAGGACAGTGTGCTTCCTCTCTATTGTGATATTCTGCCCGATATATCACACACCAGGATTTACACAGGCAACATATCAAAGGTAAGGCTTCTGTGGGAAGGATAATGAGGGCTTTAACAACATACTCTTTCCTAAAGTATGCCCTAATGTGCAAGTGCCTTTGCTTGCAGCTTGATCTGGGAACATGTGTGCACTGTTGGATGAGGGACAGTGACATCAGAGCAGCTATAGCCCTCTTCACGTGCTTCCTTTGCATCCTGCCATCACAATAGTTAACCGTGCAGTGAAGTTTCCTCTAGCACAAGCTTCAAAGACAGCCGCCTTATCTGGTTATGGCATCAAGCTGTGAAAAAAGGATACATATAACAAAAATGCTCCTGCTTTTATCTGAATATAGCTGCAGTGAAATTTTCCCTATAGCTGAGAAAAATTGGAAAGTGACACCAAATATTCACATGTGACTTTACATTTATAGCTCCAAAGCAATGCCTGATGGTTTGCTTAAGTTACTGCTAGCAGTATAAAATTAAAAAGTGTTTGTTCCTCTGGGGTTTTTTTAGGTGGACAGGAATCTTCTAACCCATAATTGCGCCAAGGTGGACACAAGGAATAAAACGATCTTCAAATACACTTTCAGTCAGGAAAGGTCATCCCATCTGGGGATTAGCATGCAGATATCACAGCAGACCAAACTGCCCTTCATGGTGAAGAAATGAGTCTCCAGCCACATTCTCTTTTCTGGTGTGCAACACCACACACACAGAGTGCTTGCGTAATTACAGTGGTACACAGTGATACACCTCTGCCAAGCAGTGGGTGGACATAAAAGCAGGCTGTCTTTAATTAGTGATCCTCTCCAGCTCCAGAGAGACTGCTCCCATGCAGCCAGTGAGCTCCCCCATCGCTGAAAGACATGCCCCTCTTGCAGCATTTCATTTTTCCTTTTGTCCTCCTTCAAATAACATGCAGAAATTCAGTGCACATCCTTTATAAACAAGCCATCCTGCAAAGATTATTTAACCCCTCCTATGCAAGATTCTCCTTCAAAGACAGAACCTGGGAGCCCAGACAACATGCTCTGCTCCTTTCCTTTGCATCCTGCTCCTTACAAGCCCATGATTCATCTCACTGCCTGAGATGAACCCTAGTGGGTTTGTTAGCAGTCATTATTAAAAGAGACCTTCCCTTTCTGCCCAGCTCTCCAGCTCCACTGCTGGTGCTCAGTAGCTTTCAGGACCTTCCAGCACTAGCTGCACCAAGCGACTTCCCAGGCTGAGCTAGTAAACAGCAAGTTTCCTAAAATATAGAGCTTTTACTGCATCTCCTTTTCTACCCCTGCTGCTGGCTTCCTACCTGATCCACAAGCCCCCAGCCAGGTGACATGGCCCCTCACTCATGTGAGAAGATACACAGGCAAGCCTGAGTGGATGAAATGCAACTGCTGCTGCATCCTGCTCCCCAGTCTCAGCTGCCATGCCTCATTTGGGCAGAAAAACTGTGCGATGAGCCTATTCCTGCAGGAAAACCACTCCACTGATTAGCCTGGCCAAGAGATGTCCTCGCCCTTTCCATAGTGGAGTCCACAACTGCTTGTTTCTCTGCTGCTGGTCTCCAGAATCACCCAAAATCTTTGATTTTTGGGGGTAAATTAGGATAGCTTGCTCCACTGGGGCCTGCCTTTCAGGGGCCAAAATGCAAAAGGACAGACAGTGTTACCGTGAAGCCAATGGCGATGCCCAGGAGTGAGAAGACCAAGTCCATGTGCTTCTTCAGAAAGTCCTGGATCTCTCGTAGGCAGTCCTGGGAAGAGAGAGACACACCTTGCAGCACACCAGCAGCTTAGTAGGTAGTTTCGGACCTCCAACACCACTTGCCACAACCCCAGAGAGGGGGGCAAGAGAGAGGCACAGCATTGCACAGCTGGGTATCTCTCCCTTTTTCTACTGCTGCTATTGCAGCTTGGGAAGACAAACACCTGTGGTACATTTTCTATTACTACAACATGCCTATGATTTTCTTGATGTGATGCATTTTGGACTGTGGGGGATGTGTCTGTAAGTGTGGTCATGAAAAAGCTTTTTTCTTTTCACCCACTGGAAAATGAAAAGAGAGAAATGGAAAGATGGAAAAGCAGAGCACATTGTGATGCTAAATGCATTCCCCAAGGTTACTCACGAACAGCTCAATCTTGCAAGGTGCTGCAAGCATTAGTATACATTAGTCTTAAGCATGCCAGTGACCCCACAAAAATCCAAGAGGTGTTAGCCAAGAGACCCATTTCAGAAATGCAAGAGTCTGCCCTTGATGAAGCAATTTGCAGAGCGAGGTAAGAGTGCCCAAAGCCAGGAGTGAATGTAGCGCAGCCACTAAACTCTGGTTTCCTGTGTTACAAAGCACATTCTCCCACCCACTTCCCCAGCTCCCAGGCAAGGGAAACACAAACAACTAGGCAGGAGGAATGGAGTCACCCATACGGTGCCCAGCTTTGTTCTGCTCTCCCTTCCTGCTCTTTGAGCTGAGTTTGACCCCGTCTGGAGATGTGACGTTCCCGGAGGGAGTGCTTTGAAACACTGCCCTGCGGGCTGATACGTGCCCGCACATCACAGTGTCCCGTTAGAGCCTGACATCTTCATCTGACAACAATGTAATTGTATTGCTGTAGCAACATACTTTTAGTTTTCCTAGAGACAGCATATACTGATGCTGGTGGCATTAGATACTTCAGCTACTATTATTTGGCTACTCCATTGGAAGAAAAATAATTGTAAAATAGGTTCACTCAGAGAGTATGGAGTCGAGATTGCAGCTTCAGTGCAGAACAATCTCATACTGGTGGCTTCTCCTGCAGCCTCACTGAGATACTGCAAAAGAGGATGAATGTAGTGTACTTGATGAAGCTACTGCTGGGTATCATCATCCTGCTTCACGAGTTTCTCATTTGAATAACTATTTAATGCCCCGGGAAAAAGGAATAACATGAAATTCCACATTGGCTGTTAGTAGAACACATTTTAAGCCTCAGAAACTAGTGTCAATTTGGAAAAGCCAAAGAGTTTTTTTGCCCTCAGACACGCGCCCATGATACCTCACACTATCTGTGTGCACTGGAGATGAAGAGGAGGCTGGAGGGAAGTGACAAGCTGCAAACACAAGCATTTTTAAAGCTTTCTAGAACTGCAAAGGAAACTGTATCTGCGAGTGTATGACGCACCCCACCGAGGCTCCTCTTCCTAATTCACAGAATCATACAGTCATAGAATGGTTTGGGCTGGAAGGGACACTAAAGATCATCTAGTTCCAACCTTCCTGCCATGGTCAGGGACACCTTTCACTAGACCAGGTTTCTCAGAGCTTCATCTAGGCCTAGCCTTGAACACTTCCAGGGACGGGGCATCCACAACCTCTCTGAACAACTTTTTCCAGTGCCTCACCACCCTCACAGTAAACAAATTTTTTCCTAATATTTAATCTAAACCTACTCTCAGTTTGAAGCCATTCCCCCCTGTCCTATCACTACATGCTCTTCTAAAAAGTCTCTCTCAATCTTTCTTGTAGGCTCCCTTCAGGTACTGGAAGGCCACAGTTAGGTCACCCCTAAGCTGCCTCTTTCCCAGGGCTGAACAAACACAATTCTCTCAGCCTTTCCTTGTAGCAGAGGTGTTTCATCCCTCTAATCATCTTGGTGGTCTGCTCTGGACTCGACTCAAGAGGCTGATGTCCTTCCTGTGCTGGGGACCCCAGAGCTGGATGCAGCACTCCAGTGCTGCGTCGTGTTGTTATTGAAAGAGCAAAACCACAACAAAACAAACCCTAACCCATTTCAACCCCAAACCATGGAAAAGCCACAATTCTCATTAACACTTTAACTGCAGTGAGGTTTTGACAGATAGCAAGTAGAGGCACAACCCCCCTGTGGGGAGGGAGAAACTTTTACCTTACCTGTCCCGCATCGTGCACCTGGCCAGGTGGGCATGTCTTGTGCTCAACATTGGTTGTGTCCCCAAAAGGAGAGTGCTTCCCACAGCACAGGAACTGGAAGAGAGTGAGAAGTCTTGCCAATCAGCTGCCAGGGCTCTCCCCTCACCATCAGCTGCTGCAGCAGAAGGTGTCAGCAATGGGCCACCATTCCTCCCTGTTGCCCAAGGCAGGGCTACCCAGCTAGGGCAGCAAGGAACAAAGCACGTAGGTATGGAAACAACAGCTGCAGCTAAATTCAGAGGAAGTGGGTGGATTTGGCCCCAGTCTTGCTCATGCTCTTTCAGGACTGCTGCCTGGGACTGGGGCCAAGCCCTCCCTCCATGGTCACAACCAAAGCTCGCAGTGGCTGCTTTGGAAAACCCAGGGATACATAGACTCATGTTTCCAGTGATTGTTATGGGCTGGGGGGATCCCCAGCAACACCCACTGTGGAGCTGGTTTCCTATAGCCAAGGTGCACTGTCTATGGAGTAGAAGAACTGTTTCTTCATCAATTAAAGAGTCTAAAATGAACAACTGCCAAAGCCTGTTTCTCCCTGGTTCTCCTTGTCAAATGAGACTCTGGGTGTGCTGCTCCACAACCCTGAGGGCAAGCACCTCCATGCCTGGTCATGGCTCTGAGGGCCACCACCATTGCTGCAATGAGAAACATCTGCCCTCCTCTGCATTCTGAGAAGCATGGATAGAAGTAGCTTCGGAAAGTACTTGTTACGATGATTTAAGAAAACACAGAAAGACAAAGGGAGTTGTGTGGGAGGTGTCTGAAAACAGGCAAGCAGAGCTGACCTTCCCATCCAGACTTGCTGTGTACCATGAACTCACTACCCAAACAAGCCCTGCTGTGCAAGGGAGGCGGCATCTCCTGTACTCAGCAGGGACTCATGAGTTTCTCACCATGGGGGACATCCTCACTCATCGCCTTTGGCTTCAAGGGCAAGCATCCTCACTGTGCTCTGGGTAACCACCCTTGCACACCTACTGAGCTACAGAGAAAGCCCCTACGCCAACAACTTCCTGGGCGGTGGTTTTTGCGAGCTTGATAGCAGTTAACAGATCTGTAAAAGGCCATGTAGCCTCCAGTACTCCTCAGCCACAGGCTCAAGGGTAAATAGAGATAACCAACTCCAAATACTACTGCTAGACTATGTAGGATTCCTGCCCCTCCTCTCTACTTGACCAGGTGTACACCCACATTTTTTTACCACAGACAGGGAGCAGGGCATAGGGCAGGCTGAGACAGACAATACATGTATCAGCTGCAGTGTGAAAGTTTTGTAGATCTTGCACCACAGTGATGCTCTGATAGATGACCCTTTCCTCCTGTGGATAATCTGGTTGGTCAGAGCTGTGAAAGTAAGAATAGGAAGGGAGGAGCAGACTCCACAGCATGCTGGAGGACCTGGTTCCTCAGGGAAAATGGCATTGCAGCACCCACAAGGCAAAACACAGGTGTCAGCCCCAGCCTGCCAAAACTATTGTGAAGATATCCCAGGGCAAGGTTTTCTGCTGCAGCTGAAAGACAACTTACTGCTTTGTGGATGGCAGTCAACTCGTGCCTCCTGAAGCTGGAGGTGTTCCTCCTCACCTCCTCGTACACAAAATCATACACATCCATCATGCTGTCTTCCACCTGCAATGAAAGCAGAGATCTGAGCATGCAGAACACTGATCACAGTCGTCTCTGGAGGGAATTATGCTCTTCTTGCATTCCCCCAGAAGCTCTCCCAGGTACAGCAATACAAGCAGTGCAGCTATTAAATGAACCCCACAGCAGCGGGAGCTGGTGTATGACCCACCACGCACGAAGGGGCAGCTATGACATGGTGAGTCCCATGAGAGAGGCGGTGGCACTGCAGGTGTAAGACCTTCTGCCGTGCGTGGACCCTTCAGCATCATGCTGGGGCCTCACCAGCTGATCGATGGAGCTTTTAGCTAGTTTGGGATTTAGTGTCAGACAAGAACTCAGGTACCTGTGACCAGTGTTCCTCTGAGTCCCTCTAGCAGGCAGGGGTAATGCCATCTCCCTGTCCTGATGAGAGGGCTGTGAGGACAGGCACACACAACCAAGAGATGCTAAAATACAAAGTCGAGAGGACCTCAGAGGGCTGGTGTTATCCCAGTGACAGAGCAGTTTTTCCAAACAGAGCCAAAAAAATAACAGGAGTGATTCAGTGGTGAGTCAGACCCTAAATATTTACCAAACGTGTGAGAACTTGCAGCTTGACAGATCCCAGCCAACTCCCGCTCGAGTGTCAAAGGGAAAAAAATATGACAATTGCCTTCACTGCCTGCAGTCAAAACCTTATTTCTTCCTTTCCTTCTCCCTTACTTCTTCAGGAACACTGATCTGAGTGGGCCTGCATGCAGTGTTTGGCTTTCAGGAGGGAAAATCCGTGGGTGAGACAGGCATAGCTGGTGCCTGCACAGTGAAGGATGGGCACTCCAGGAACAGAGCCACCCCTCAGTGAGGCTTTGCACCTCAGTCTTCTGAGCCAAGGAAAAAATCCTCCGCAGAAAAATCCTCCGCAGAAAAGCTGTTCCACACAGGTATGGAGGGAGGATGTTCATTTTGTCCCCTCTGTGTTTCAGAGTGCATCAAGTGGAATGACTGCAGCAGTAAGACAAGATCTCTTGCAGGCTTCTGCATCAACCTTCCCCTGAGCAAACCTTAAAACCCAATACAAAGGAAAACATCCAAGCTTTACTAACTTCTTGAGGCCATGAAGCAGCTTTCCAGCAGCTGCAATTAGATTAATGGATTCAATAATAAGATCGTCCATTTCCACTGAAGAATTGGATTAAGAAAAATGAAGAAAGAATAATCTTTTGACCTCCTCTTGTGGAGGAAGGAAGAACAGAGCAGCTGGCTTCTTAACCCAAGAGATTACTACCTTTTGAATATCACAACCCCAGTCTAAGATTCAGGAATAAAAAGTGTTTTGTGCTGTGACAACATACATATGGGTTTTGGCAAAGTAACAGTGCTGCATGTACAATTTCTGCCTTTTAATATTTATCATTAGGCTCAGGATGCTAAGCTTTCCTCCAAAAGACCTAAATTTGGATGACTTTAAAAAAAAGTTAAAAAAGGGTTCAAGCAAACTAGCTGCTAGGTTCAAGCAAGAGTTCAAGGGTTAAAAGCTATCCAGAAGTTTAACTACTTCTAAAGGTCTCTTGAAGTCTGGGACAGAAAATGTTTGGACAGGTAGTTTTAAGTCCTCTGCCTTGGTTGGGCACATTCCCCAAAACCTTGTGAAAAATATCAAAAAAAGTTGTGTTCACTACAGTGAGTTTTGGGCTGGGTCTTGCTGCTGACTCTACAATTATATTCAACTTAAACCAAGGTAAGATGAGACTTTGACCAGTGATGTTTCAACTACAAAGACCATCACAGGCTCCCCTGCAGCAAAGTAGTCTCTGACCATGCCACCAGAACCAATTCACTGTGCAGGAAAGTCAGTGTTCATTTGTACTTTGTGCTGATAATAAACCTCACCAACCACGGCTGATGTCCTCCTCTGCAGCCTCTCTGGTGGTCATGCTGCACTGAGTAACCTGTGAGGAGGGCAGGATTTCTGCCCAGATGTTGACAGCTGCTGATGAGCTCCTGTCAGCTGCACAAAACCCTGAAAGGATCAGTTTGATCAGGAGAGGTACTGCCTGATACAGTGGTGCATGTTTGCACCCTCCTTATTATCTCAGGTACCATACAACGATGTCCAACATTGAGACTGAGAGTGTTTGAAGGATGAGAGTGGATAGGAAAGAATTTGGAGGAACAAGATGTCCATAACAAAACTATGACAGAAAAGTAATCCAGTTGTTGGAAACAATAATGGAAGAAACCGCAAGCAGTCACCATTTCACAGCCGGTTCAGCTACAGTGATGGTGATGATGATGGTAATCTCCAAGTACATAATGACTACTAAAGACTTCAATTGCACCATTTCTGAGCTTGCTTGTGAGCTGACTTCTCAGTTATCTATTATTTTTTTTATTTTCATTTTGTCAAGTAGCCTCCAAAACCTGAAAACACAAGGGACTAAATGAAAAATATGTAATAGCAATAACTTCCTCTAAGAATGTGTGTCTGGTCAAGCCTAAGAGTACAATTTGCTGATTAGTCATTCTCAGCATTTCTGTCTAGCAATTATATCTAGCATTTACATCCAGACATTATCTGAATTTGCTATTCAGATCCTAGTAAGGGAATATCAAACTATAAAACCATTTCTTAAAGAGCGAACTTCTTGTAGTTCCTCCACATCATCTTTTTGATTTTTGCTAGGATCATTTGCTTTTGGAGGGAAAAGCTGCTCTTTTCATACAATACAGTTGTTTGTTTTCTCATGTAAATATTCCAGAGGTAGGTATATAAAAGTACTAAATCTCAGTATTTATCATTGTCTGTTTCCTTCTCTGCAGAAGACAGTGTATGAGAGGTCTGGTTTAATAAGAGAAGACTTAAAAGTTCAAAACATTGCACTTTGCTGCCTGGAATGGGGTTATGTTTATACTCAGAGCTGCAGCCAAGCTCTGAAACACCGGTGATGCATGGCAGCATCTATCTAGCCCAAAATGTTGTGCTAACTCAAGCATGCCTGATGATGTAAAAAATAAAACCTGAAAGCGTGAGACAGTCACCAGGTGGTTTCATGACCTATCCTTATTTGCAACATTGATTCATCCAGCAGACGCAAGTTCATCCCTATATTTTCCTTTGATCCAGGACCTAACACAGTGAAGATCTAGACTGCAGCACTGCTTTCTATCCTCAATTGCCATCCTCAACAGATTCCATTGCACACTCCAATGATGGGCAACTTTGATTCCATTGCCTCAAGACAATTTTCTTTTTCTGTGTTGGAGAAAAAAGAATACTAAAAGTAATCAGGATGCTTTTTCTCATGGTTAAGGATACCTTTTGAGTGCTTACTCTGATATTGTTAATAACATGCTTTAAGACAAACACCCATGTCCTACCCCTTAAAGAGTACTTAGCATGTAATGGACCAATACAGCTGGAGAAGAGAAAGTCCATTTGGGCTTCATTTTGAAAGGTCTTACACTCCTCCTCCCACACATAACTATCATTATGGTCAAGTGTGTTTTCCTGTTCCTAGTGACACGTTGTGACCCACTGCTGGAGGAGTTCTGCTGGACAAGCTCTCCCTTGGAAGGAGACTGCACCTGCAATGCTCATCAGTAAGAAACACCAAGAGCTGAAGATAAAGCATCAGCTGGGCTTAAGAAAAATCTCCAGGTTAAGTGATATGGAGGTCACACCTCACAGTAATTCTTTTCCTGGAAGAAGCTGCGTGAAATGTTCCAGCTCTAAATTAGTTAAATAATTGCTGCCTCCCACTTCTATCCGCATTCCTTAATGAAATATTCATTTAGGGATGATATCGATGGGTTGCTGGATATAACAAATGGAAAATCACCACCGAGATTGATGCAGCTGATTCCAGCTGACTCAATAAGTAGCATTTTTCACTTAAAGAAAAAAGAAATTTTGACATTGTTTATCATCCTTTACATCCTTTATCCCCCAAGAAGCAGAATTTATGGTGCAGGAAGACATGTACTCTAAGCCATTAATGTTCTTACCCTTGGCTATTAAAAACTAAAGCAAATTTCAATCTTACCTCCTTTAAGAGGAAAACTGACATTTTTTACTTAGGTTATTTATCAAGGATAATTTGTACCTGTAACTGGATTTGGAACAGAAACAAAAGACAAGAAGGTCCACCTTCAGTTCCCAATCCCTTTGCAAGTCAAAGGTACCAATGAATCCCCATCCTGCTGCCAATGAATACCCCTGCCTAGGCAACCTGAGAGTATTGCTCAGATGGAAACTAATGCAGACTTGTGCCAAGAACAAAGATCTGAAACCCCGTGAACCATTTTTGCAACTGTTGTTGGCCAAAAATCCCTCTACAAAGCAGAAGATCAAGGAGAATATAGTGAAAGGAGATGTAAGGATTGTCTCAAAGACAAGCCCACCTTCCTCCCTTCTGATAAACAGGAACAGTCTTGACATGGCCAAGAAGGAAGACAGCTCAAGGACAATAATACCGAAAGGAGCTGTCAGAATTATCTCAGAGACAAGGCCACTTTCCTCCTTTCTGATAAACAGGAATGCTCATGATGCGGCAGAGGAGGAAGACAAGCATGGGAACCAGGACGAGGATCCTCTGCTCCTGTGGGTCCTTGTGCCTTTGAGTAACCAAACCAATCAATGCAGTGCAGCCTCAGAAGAATCTGCAATCTCAGCACTTCACGTTCTTTCAGTGCCTCCAAGAATGATGTACTCACTGGCATCACTCAGAAGTGTCCCTGCAGTGGTGGCTACCGCAGACTGCCCCACTTAACTATGAACTGCAAGTTAGTCAGTTAAGATGTGAAACTGGAATAAAGTGGTTAACTCACTCAAAATCCTTCCTTGTTCCAGTAAGAAAAACACTTCTGCATCTTGTTGTCTCTGCCTTTCCTTTCCTCCCTGGTGTGCAGAAGTGCACGTGTTCACAGCATGTCAGAAATAGGGAGGAGGCAGAGGCAACAGCTTGGGTTTGGGCAAAGCAATGCTGCAACTTCAGTGAAACAGGAGAGAGAAAGCCAGGCTGGGTTCTTTAGCCAGGTTGCAGAGCAACTCCCACCACATGGATCGAGCACATGGTAGGACGAGCTCCCCTGACCATGCTCAACCAAGCCCTTGTTGCCTGTCTACACACAGTCATTACAGCTTGCTGCAATTTTTTATTTCCTTTATTGCATATTAGCTCTCCTCCTCTCCAGCCTTCCTCCAGCCAGTCATTCCCAGATGCAGAAATCCAGCCAGCACTGCAAATCAGAGCAGCCTTTGAGGCCCTCCATGGAAAATGGCAGAAGGTAAGAAGGTACTGCTCCCCCTCTGACTGACAGTGGTCAGTGAGGCTTTTAGCCAAATGGTTCCCACCTGTTTTGTTTTGTTTTGTTTTTTTCCCAAATCTGTATATAGATTCAGGTTTTATATCTATTTATACACATATGGGGTGGGGCGGAGAAGACATATGCACTCTCACTCACTTTCTGGTATTGCCAGAGGATCAGACAAACCCTGACCATCCTTTGGACAATCACTGAGGAAATACAGAGAAGAAGAGAGACCAAAAACCACTGTGGAACAAACAACTCAGGAAAAGCAGAGCCTTACAAAGCTATTTCTCTCCAGACCCAGTGCTTCGATCAAGTCCTTGCACAAAACACTTAAAACATGTGAAAGTGCTGAGCTCTTCCCCACCTCCTCCTCATTGTCTCTCTCCACATCCCAAAAAGAACAGCAAGAATCTAACTGTATGGGTGCTATACATCCCTTTTGGCCAGTGGGCAGGGGGACATCAGAGCCTCATGCTCAACTAAGCCATAAACTGCCGAGGCCACCTCTGTGCTACTCTGGATGCAACCAGGAGCATTGCCTTGTGTCTGTGGCAGAGCACCAGATGCTTTATAAGGAAGCACAGAAAACCTGGATGGGAACTTAATCAACATCAACACAGTTTTTTTCCCTAAATCCTCCAGATCTGGGGCTGCACTCCTTGTGCATGCCACCAGCCTCAGTGTATCAAAGTCTCCTTGGTTTTTTTAATTAGGTTTTTAGGTTGTATCAGCAACAGAGCCAGCCCCAGGGCAACCTCTGAGCTGGTGGTGGCTGTCCTGCTGCAGTGAGCATCCCACAGGTGCATGAAGGTGGGATGGCAACCATTCAAGCAGCCTCAGGTACCGTGGCTGGCGCTGCTGTAGGCGGGAGCTCCAGCTAATGCTCTGCCATGGAGAGCGGCAGAAATGGGGCCGTGTGGGTTCAGCGTCAGGGCAGCAATAAATTATAGAACCCGTGAGTGTAAATGCCTGTGTGGAGGCTCAGACAAAGGAGACCAGTGTCTCGCTGTGGGGAGTGGGCTGTTACTGTGTGATGAGAACATAAACACTGGGAAAGAGTCACAATATTTAAAAACGTTAAGGAAGAGGGAGGGGTTTCCCTCCTCTTTTGTTTTTCCCATGGAGTTCAGAGAGTGGGAAAGCTTGGTCCTTACCTTAAAGTGATTGTGCCTGGTAGATAAACAGCAAGAGCAAGGAGCACATCAGATTATTCACAATGTTCTCACAGCTAAACCACTAACTTTTTAAGTGTTCTCGAAAGACCCCTGTGAGCAGCTACAATCCTGATCCAGCCCCACTGAATCAAAAACCAAAAGGAAATTATCTGTATGCTTCAGGTCTGGTTTCACAAAGCACATTAACACAACTTCAGCTTGTGTTTAAGTCCCATTAAAATCTCTAGGACTTCAGACTGCATTTAATTATTGTCCACAAATGAGACAGACCAGACCCTGCAAGACTTCACCCCAACATACACCAGAGGCAGCGATGATAGGCACAAACACACCCTGGAAAAGCCACAGACTTGGTTTGCCACTGGAAGGACCTCTACAGCCCCACTTAAGAAATTAACTGGGAAGTGCTCGGTCATTCCTTGCATAACTGCAGAAACAAGAAATACATGTGTTGATTTTACGCATGCAAAGAGAGTATTTGCCTCTTGGAGACCCGGACAGTGCTTTTTGCAAAAGTACTGATTGGGACAGAGATAAGAAAACCAGCGCTGGTCCCACATGCAGGGAAAGGATGAGGGAAGCTGCTCTGTTTAAGAGCAAGCCCCTGGTGTGGCAGTGTTTGTTATTTAAAAGCTGCAACTGTTAATTCCAGCTGTTCATCCTGGGCCTAGAAAATCACCATCCCAAAAGGTACCACCTTGCTTGCTAACAAAGCATAAAAATCTCTGTTTAAACTTCTCAGATCCAGGAGGGGAGAGCAAACAGGTTCCTTTGGATGAAGCAGAGCAACACTGCAGGACAATAAAGGTGTACATGGATGGCTTATGTTCCCTGCCCATAAAAACCTAAATCCTCGCATTTATTCTTTGAGTTCAAGTAGTGCAACACAAAGGGGCTAATGCCTTCCCACTCACATGGAGCCAAAAGCCACAGGTTAAACCTTCTTTTGAAATCACCCAGAAACATGAGAAACCACTTGATAACTAAGAGATCACCATACCATTGCAGTCAGTGCAAATCCAAGCAATCTCTTCATCCAAAGGACATGGGGAATCAGGCCCTTATGCCTGAAATATGGGCAACTATTTGCACCAGTTTAAAAATTTCCCGAGTTAAATCATAATTTAATGCATTTTACGCTTTTATTTGTGAACAATCTCTGTAATTAAAATGCTCATTCTTGTTGCAAAACTTTTTTCATGTTACAGTGGCTTAACTGTCACCCACCCACCCTTCCATCCTAACTGGCTTACAGGGCTGGTGCCACAAGGCTGATGGAAGGACCAGCTCAGCTGCTGCAGGGAATGGGAACAGCAGAAGATGACATGGTATAAAAACTCCTCTGGCCTCTTTCACAGCAGGGCCCAGAGCAAAACCCCAAACCTCAGGTTCAACAAGGCAAAGTGCTGGGTCCTGCACTTTGGTAAAGTGAGGTCAACAACCTCGTGGAGTGCTGTAGGCTTGGGGAATAGTGGTTGGAAAGGGCCCCATGGGAAAAAAAGGCCTGGGGGTGCTGGTGGAGAGCTCAACATGAGCAAGCAGTGTGCCCATGTGGACAAGAAGGCCAACGTCATCCTGCCCTGTATCAAAAATAGTGTGGCCACTGGAACAAGGGAAGTGATTGTCTCTTCACACGGTATTGGTGAGGCCACACCTTGAGTTCTGTATCTGGTTCTGGGCCCCTCACTACAAGAAAGACATTGAGGTGCTGGAGAGAATCCAGAGAAGGGCAATGAAGCTGGTGAAGGTTCTGGAGAGTAAGTCCAGTGAGGAGCAGCTGAGGGAGCTGGGGTTGTTTAGACTGCAGAAAAGGAGGCTCAGAGGTGACCCTAACACTCTCTACAACTACCTGGAAGGAGGTTGTAGCCAGGTGGGGATCATCAGTCTCTTCTCTCAGGCAACTAGTGACAGGACAAGAGGACATAGTCTCAAGCTGTTCCAGGGAAGGTTCAGGCTGCACATGAGGAAGAATTTCTTCATTGAAAGGGTGGTCAGGCATTGGAACAGGCTGCCCAGGAAGGTGGTGGAGTCACTGCCCCTGGAGGTGTTCAAGAAATGACTGGATGAGGCACTTAGAGCCTCTTGTTGATTGGTCAAAGGTTGGATTCAATGATCTTGGAGGTCTTTTCCAACCTTACTGATTCTGTGATTCTATTTTTGTGTTGGTCAGTAAGGGTACCAAGTCTTCTTTATGGCAGCTGCAAGTACATCTTTGCTCCAGGCTCAGACAAGTTTGTAAAGCTGCAGTTAATGGGTGAGGAGAGAAGTGAAGTTGTGGAGGAGGAAGCAGCAGCCTTCCACCAGCTGTGCCAGATGTGGCATGTCCCTCCTATGTCCCTCTCTGCATCCCAGGTCCTAGCTGCTTTCAGCCACACTGTGAATGACTGAGAGACCTCACTTAGACAGTGGTTTGTGGGAAAGGAACTGCCTTAAAATAGCTGTGGAAAACAAGACTCAGCTCTTCAGCTTCAGGAACCAGGACTTCCTAATGTGGCTAAAAACCATCTGAAAACCTCTTAATTTCTGTGGTTACCACAGCTGTTCCATCAAAGACACTTGCATAGAGGTCGTTCTCTCTGCCCTCCCATGTGCAGTGGTCTCTCCTTTGCTTTGATTGCACCACCACTGTCCTTCCTCAGGCGAGTTTGCAACACTTTCCTACCTAGACCACATCTCTCACTGAGAAGAGGAGTAATTGCAATGCAACCTTTTTGGATAAAGCATGGTAAATCTCAGGTTCATGACTGCTACATGTCTGGCATACATTATTTCAAGAATAAAGGTTATGGTGACATCGAGTCTATCGGAATGCAGATAACTCAAAATTAAAACATTTGGCATCTGTATGAAAGAGTATGTTCAGAAGCTACAGAAGGCCACAAAAGCAGAAAAGAATGGGAAATTAAAAGATTCACATTTTGTTTACAGTGCCAGGTCTGAGAATATCAAATATTTACAAATAACTCTTCCTTTTTCCCTATCCAGCTTCTCTGGAAGTACTGTAAACAGGGCTCTGAAAGAGCTGCAAAGGCAGAAAGGGCATCTCACTTTCATCATGTTCAAACAATGTTTCTATCTATTTTGTCTTGATAATAACCATCAAAACAATTTTTCAACTGAATATTGGGATTTTCTGTTTCAGACAATTTTCTGTAAGAGGGGTCTGCTTTATGAAGAAAATGTAGATTTTCTTTTTCCTTTTTTTTTTTTTTAATCAAAAGGAGTAAACCACTGAAGCACATGCCATGGATTGTTTAGGGAAGACCTCCCAAACTCTGGCTTGCAGAGGGAAGGGAAGGCTCTTCTTTCAGTGCTGCCTGTGTTCGTTTGTCACCTTGCTCATGGGGAGAAAGAGGATGGGATCTACCACCAACAGCTTCCAGCTGGCATTTCCAAACTGAACAGGCTAATTTTCTGTCCAGAATTTCACTGAAAAGTCAATGTATTTTGCATGGAAAAAATCTTTGTTTTAAACATGAAGGGGGAGGAAGCAGCCCCTTGGTGCTGTCAGGGTCAGTGATTCAGGCACATGTAATGGGCATATTCATCCATATTTAATTTTACATCCCCCAATTCTGTTCCTTTCTTGATAGCTGTCTACATCCCATCAGGCTCACAAGACACCCACCAGCTTGAACGAGTTTGATTTTTTTCCCCCAGATTACCAGAATTAACTATTTCTGAAAGCACTGACATGCAGTAGGCAGCAGAGGACACCTGCTTTAATTTGGTTCTTTATTTTGAGAAAGTCAGACAAACAAACAGCTCTATAATGAGACTTCAGGAGTCTTCCTCCGGCTTCATTCAATTTTCTGTACCACTGCACTACCTGCCTTTCTGTCCTGGAGGGACAGTCACATCTGCATTTCCCTCTGTCATCTGCATTTCTTTCTCTGGTGAGACAGGTTACTTTTCAATCAAAACCAAATTTCCATATGTTTTGTAAGTGACACTTCTAATTAAATCTTCCCTCATTTATATTCCCTGCTTCTCTTTGCATTTTAGGAAGCAGAGAAACCCAAGATGGTCTCTAATGGTATTTCATTTTTTCTGCTGTCAGAAACACTGCTGGTTTTCTTCAGCCAGAAAGTAAACCTTTTACAGAAACCCTTCATTTTGCCTGGTGGAAGTTGCTTTGCTGTTTTGCTTACAGAAACCCAACCAATTACCAAAGCTAACCATAACCATAGGGGCATTTGTGGGCAGGGCACTCAGGGCAAAAAATCCCATAAAAATAATTCAAAGTCAAAACAGATGTAGTGATTAAAAGATACACAAAGTAATTCTCCTTTAAATATTTTGAGCAAAGTATTTTTTGAATGGCACATCCCTGTATTAACCCAGTATACAGCTTTTTCCTCCAGACTTTTTATGCCCTACTCTCCCTATTTGGATTAAATTTTAACTAAATAGTCTCTTTGGATAACAGAGTTTCACAAGACCAACCGGGGACAGTTTCTGGAGCCATTTCTCCTTTACTGGCTTTACAGCTCTTGCATCAATCTATCATTTACCTTCTGCAGAAGAAGGAGGAAAGTGTGCTCAAAGCCTCCCTTCTGTGTTGGTCATGAAAACAAAATCATTTCCACATTAAATTGTTAGTTTGAATGTAATAAATTCTGGTGGTTTTGCCAATGAGAAAAAAACCACAGAGGCTGTGGAAATACTCTTTTTCACGGATGTCTCAGCTCTGATTGAATCTGCTTCAGACAGTTAAGCGTATAGATAAAAGATGCTGTTGTGCCATCAGCACTTACCCTGACATTTCCAAAGCAGTTGGACAAATTCACAGAGGAAAAATCCACTGAGACCACTAAAGGCAGAGGCACCAGCAGGTGCCACTGGCAGGCACCCAAGCCACAAGCTGTTGTCATCTGAAAAAGCACTGCTTTGCACTTGCTGGGTTTTTATTCTGCTACCTTGGCCAACAACTGTAGTCTGATCCAGCATAGCCACCTGCACATTTCAAAGGATTTTCAACTACTGTGGCTTCTGGTCAGTTCTGGAAAAACTTTCTAGAGAAGCAGGACCTTATCCCTCACCTTAACCTTGACTTCTGCTTTCAGGAGGGCTGGATTTTAATTTATGCACAACACACTGAACGATTATGGGACAGGGTTCCTTGTCCTTGGGAAAGGCAATCACAACAATCCTAGTACGGGTTGAGTCTCCAGGATATTGAAGCAGCTGTGCTCCTCCATCACAGGAGGAAGTCTCACAGCCAGCCTTCTGACACACCGGTCTTTGGTCCCCCACAGTATCTGTAATCCAAAGAGATGAGGTGGCCGCACCAATCCCTAATCCACTGGGATGATGTTTCCCATCACTCACATCTTCGTTGCTGCCTGGAACATTGCAGGTTATGGCACAGGACTGGGACTGGGGAGGAGCAAAATGGAGACAGGGACTGACCCACTGCCTGAAACATCTATCAAAGCCCCAAACACTTATTTGAGTTACTGTCAGATAGTTTAAGTTCTTGCCTAAAACATCAGTGTTCTGCTTTCAAAAGAAAGATGTAATGATTATTTTGTACTCCCGAGTTAAAATTCATATTTTTTGAATGCAGGGATGCAAAAAGGGGGATTCACAAAGACCTAATAGCAACAAATCCCTCTGAATGGGAAGAGGAATAAATATGCAAAAAGCAAATTATATCAGATTTGGAAAAGGTTAAAATAAGTATAAAATTCTTTAGGCTACTAATTACTGAGGTCAATTTCTGCCTTCCCCAGCAGCCAAATATCCTGGCCCCAGGGGCATCCCATTCCCAGGTTATGGTTACCCACTGTGGTGCACAAATCCTTTAGCATCTCTGCATTTCTCAACTCAGCTTTCCCAGCACCTTGCACCTCCCACATCACCCATCTACCACAGCACCAGCAAGCTCTGGGTTAACAACTCAAAGCCCAACTTTCTTCCAAATTCAAACTCCTCCAACCTTCTCTTTCTGGTCCAGCATGATAGCGACCCCAAATACCATTTTTCACTCTATTGTTTTTCCTGTAGCACTGCTGCCAGTTAATAAACACATCTCCTGGGTGTTTCTCCTGGTCATTGCCAGAGACAACCTGAACAACCACAGCCTGCCATTGCCTTTGAATAGAGGCTCCCAATTGACATTTGCAGGAATTAGAACCATCTGGAAATTACTTTTCTGAAGTCAAGTATGTCATTTAAAACAAAGCAAAACAAACATGCCCTGGAAAAAAAAAACAAAATACAAAACCAAAACAAAAAAACCAAAGCTATTTAAAATGAGACTTGCATTTTGTTTTGCCTTCAGGACAAAGAGCTTGCCCTGCATGAGGGTTTCCATGGCTTCTCCCTTCAGATGAACCCATTGAAGAGGCAGCTAATGAAGGTGGCCCTGTTCTTGTAAAGGGCAGATAAGACAGAGCCTGGATCTGACAGACCTCAGCATGGATGGCTTAATTACTAACAGATGTCCCTTTTACGGGAGAAATAGTTGCTACAAAAAAAAAAAATCTCTGACGAGATGCTGGTGGTATTTCCTAGCAGCCAACACTTACCTCCGTGCTGTGTGTGTATCTCCAGCAGGCAGCTGGGATCAATCCACAGAAGGCCAGAGCAAAACAGAAAAATCCCTGAGGATAAAGAGGAAAAATACCATTAGCTACAGTATGGGGAGAAAAATATCCATTAGAAAACACCATAAGGACATATTTAATATGCTTGTTTGAGCAAGTTTCATTAAAGTTTAAACATCACCTTCTTTTAATATCCCTCTTAATGCTGGTTACTTAAAAGAAATTAGATGGACAATAATGTGATTCTCCATCAGAAGTCCTCTAATTACACTATGGCCAATTGAAGAGGTCGACCAAAAATGCAGGCAGCTTCCTGTGGAGCAGTTAATCTATTCTGCCCAAATTCCTCTTGGAAAAAGAAAAGGGGGGAATAAAAACATTGTATTTTCAGTATGTTCCTCTTCTACAGGAGGACTGTGCCTCAGAATAGCATCTCCTTACTCATGGGATTCAATGCCCTGCATTTAAAACCTGGCTATTTGCTTCAAAGAGGGGGAAAGCCACACAAATAGTCCATAAAGAAGTGAGAAACCAGGACAGAGAGCAACCTGCTCTGGAAAAGGAGCTGGACTTTACTTGGTGATTAAGGTGGCAGCTGCATGGCCAAGCCTCCTTCTTTAAATCAGCACTACCCTAAGTTAGACAACAGGATGACAGAAATATAATCAAGGCCAGCAACTGACCCTGAAGTGGCTTAACAAAAATGGCAACAATGCAGGAGGTGACTTGACTTTTGTCTTCTTCCCCAGGCTTGCAGAGCTGGAAGTTACGTGCTTTGTCTCTTTATTTGAAAAAATATGGACTAAAAAAATCCAAACCCTCATGTAAACAGCACTTGCCTGCTGTGACAGCTGGACCAAAGGATCTTGTTCACATAAAAAAAAATATAAAAGGGAAGGAAAAAAGTGCCTGTGAAGCATTTGAAGTCTAAATGGGCTCATCAAATATGAATCCACAGCTTAGTCTTGGAATGACAAAAGATAGTGAATAAGTACCAGTAGAAAATTAATGGCCTTACAAAAGTTTCCGTGAAACTGTGCCTCTTCCAACACAACAGTATGTAGGAGGGGAAAATTACACAGCTCATTGCACCTTATTTTGATTTATAATTTTTTCTATGACTGTTTTCATTGCATGATACAGCTGAAACAGCTTGAAAAAGATTACATCTTACATGAAATTTTACCAAATTTAAGCTTAAGGAGAGGAAGAAAAGCATTGCTTCTATCAATTCTGCTTCACTAATAGAATTTTGCTTAAAAGGTATAGCTTTAAAAAAAAAAAAAAATATCCAAACTCATGCCTATGAAGCAAGAAAAGAAAATGTGTTACTTCAGTTCCTGGAAATGAAAGTGAATATGCCAGTAAACTGCCTTTTGCTGGTTCTTGTCCATCTGCTGTGTTCTCTGCCCTGTCCAGTGGTTTTGCTCCTGGAACACAACTGCCATTGGCATTTCACCACTATTTAGGGACCGCCCTGTTTCAGGCTCTGCATCAGGCACTTGGAAAAACCCTGTTACAGCTCTTACGAAAAATCTTAAATTATGTATGTCCAGTCTCTCCTTTATTTTATTTTTTTGGCAGCTGCCTGGACATATTGCTGATGAGATCACCCGTTGCCTTGCTAGGAGCTGAAATGAGATTACGGAACACCCTAAAAAAGAAAATGGGAGGAAAAGTTTGATCAAATGCTGACATGACAAGGGGAATACAAACAGTGAAGATGTGGAAGAGCTCACAGGGCAAGATGTCATAGACTAAAACCCAGATGGAGTGGGGGGTTCAACCCCTGCAGGTACAGCACAAACTGGAGGGAGGAGGTGAGGTTACACAGGCATTTCAGGTTGCTCCTCACTAGACCAGATCCTGCATTTTGCACTTCCTCCAACTTCCCCACCAAACAGTGTAACAAAGTCATCGTTTTAAGCAAAATTAAGTTCAAAGCCAAGAAAATAATTTTTAAAAAATTAAGCCAGATGAAAAAAAAATCAACACTAGTAATGTAGCAATGTGAGCGCTCCTCTGCACATTGTTCCATTGAGGTTATAATCGAGAGGACCCACCATGAACCTGGCAAGTGCAAACAACAGCGTGCCAGTGACACCACCCAGGTTTCTTCCCCCATGCTCTCCCTTCCTCCCCCCCAGCTCCAGCACTTATGACATATCTCTGGGGCTGGAACCCGCATCAGATTAAAATCCTCCTTTCTCATCCTCCCTTCCTCAGTTCCACCCTGCATTTCAGTCCTTCATGTTCAACGTCAGCTCTGCCTTTATTTCTCTCTGGTTTCTCTGGGAATACCAAGATGTGGCCCCTTGGGAAGCTCCCACTCCATCCAGCCAGTGCACAGCAATTACATGGCTCCAAGAACATCTTATAAATGAATTATAGCCTGCTTTTTCCCTTCCTAGCCAAAAGGCTTTTGGAAGAGCAACTTTCTAATTACATTAGAAGACATTTGGAGGAACAAAGAAAAAGGCAACATGCAGTTTGCATACTAAATGCAGAAGGGTCGAAGCTTGTTCACCATCTCCCAGACCCTTGGAGCTCCTTGGAGACAGCCATAGGCTGCTGCCTGTTCCCTTTGCGGGAGGCAGCCACATCAGCCCTGTGGAGGGCTGTCACCAGCCAGACATCCATTACTCTTTTATGAATGACCTTGTTTCCATCCTTGCTGCAAGGAACAATTTATCTTTGACAGACTTGGCAGAATCCACTGAAACAGCATCCTGTCTGTTGGCTGATGTTTCTTTTAATTCACCTTTCTGGTGCTTCCCCTTTGGCTAAGGGGGTCTGCTTCGGATGAGGGAGGGATCCTTTAGCTCAGACTGCTTTCGGTAGCTCTGCCAAACTCCCACACTCCCAGGGAAGGAGCTGACCTCTGCCCTGCTCATCTCTAGCTGCTTTTTGGCACTGCTGTGATCACTGCAAGGGCCAGCTCCCTGCCAGACTGCACAGGCCAGGGGCAGGGAAAGGGGAGCTAATTTCAGATTGCATCCATCAGGTTGTGCCCCTCCCTCCCTGACCCAGTTCATCTAAGAGCACACAGTGTTTTTGCCTTTCGACACAGCAAACAGGAGTCAGTGATCTCAGCCCGAAAGAGGAATCTGTCCTTGGCACCAGCTGAGCACGCAAATGTCTCACTCAGGAGTGTTGCACCATGAGGGACAGCACAGGAGGCAGATTAATTGCGAAAGATGCTGAAGTGCACTGCAGTGATGTAAGGACCCTACACACTTGCCTACAATGATACACCTGGGTACAGTAAAGCAAACAGCCTGTGCTGTGTGCTGACCCTACTGGCACATCACTTGATAAAAAACTGGGTTATACCGGGCATTCACTAAGGTTTTTTGCCACAGAAATTTTCTGGAGCAGCTGCTCCATCCTGAATACAAATTTTCCTCTAAACAAGTGGGGCTTTAGGCTGTAAAACTCAGAGTTAAGAATTTCAGCTGCAATGCTATGGTTTGCATATTGCTCCCCGCTTCTTTTGCGTTTTCCTTTCTCTGCCTGCCCAGGTAACAACACATGATTTCTTAAACCTCATCGGTGCCAGAGTCTTTCTTTTGTACAAGCAGTACTAGGAAAACTTCCTTCCTTTTCCTCCCCTTCAATAGTGTCACGGCCTCCAGGGGCTGTGAGAGCTGCAGGATATTTACATTCAGGACTGACTGCATGATGGACCACCAGAAAGCAGGGTTTGCCTGAGCTGGAGAACAGTCAGTAAAGCTGTTGCCATTCTGCCTGTTTAAGAGGAGCTTTAGGAATAATATTTCTGGATTATAGAACACAATCTTTTATCCTTAAGTTCTCAGTTACTTTCTTGAAACCAGCTTCCTTGCAAGCACCACTGGATGCACAGTAGCATCTGTCTGGTCTGGTGGTGCTGCTAATGAAGCTATAAGACAGTCTCCTGAGATACGTGTGCTTAAACCAGTTTGACCTGTTCTAGTTTCCAACCACTGTGCACCACTGGTTACTGTTATTAGAACAGCACCAGTAATGTCTGCAAAGACCTGAGACCCCTACTCTGTAAACACACAGACCTCCAGATAGCCAGGTAGCATGAACATCTATAATTCAAATAGACAAAAAAAAGTGCTCCTTTAAACCCATCTGCATCCTGCTTAGTTTTTCCCCTGGGTGGCTGGTTTACCAATGCCACTGTGGTGGATTAGCCACATTGATGGAGACATCCCCTGAGCGTGGCTTGGTTTCATGTAAAGCCACAGATGTCAGGCCAATAGCCTAGTGTCTTCCCTCTTTGATTAGTGCAAATTAAATGGTCTTCTAAATAAAACACACTCTTTGCAGGGAGGAAAAGTCCTTTAAAATCAATAGTGGGGGAAGCTGAAAGATCATCTCTATTGCAGAAGAGGGAAAATAGCAACAAGCAGCGGTGCTGCGAGCCACAGCCCAGCACGGATCGGCAGGGCTGGATGAGACACTGTCAAGAAGTTTTGGAGCCCCACAGGGCAGAACCCCACTCCTGCCTGCCATGACACATCACGGCAGCCGTCAGGGTTGGCTCTCCCTGCCTTTGCTTCTCGCAGGCAGATCAGATGTGCCTTGGGAGGGAGCAGGAACTGGGGGGGAAAACAAGCAGCAGGCTGGCCATTGGTGTAAGATACAGTTAGAAGGGGCGGGTTGGGGGCGAAGGCGATTCATAGAACAGGCAAAGTTCCCGTGTGTGATTTAAGATGCTGATGAGCCTCTTGAACGAACTGGAGCAGAGAATACGGTTCATGGTGGCCAGCTCTCGGGTATTTCCCAGGGTTTCCGTCAATTTGTGAGGGCTGGGGATGTGCCGGCGCTCCGCAGGGGTTACGGGGACTGCTCCCGTTGCCGGAGGGTTCCCCAGCACGGCGCGGTGCCAGCGGGAAGCGGCGGCCGGCGGGCCCGCGGCCCCCTCCAGCGGCGGAGCGCGGAGCTGGAGCGGCCCCTCGCTCGGGTATCGCCCTTCTCCTCCTGCCCGGAGGCTGGACACTGCTCCCCACGCTGCCGGAGACGGTGGAAACGGAGCTTAAAGGCAGCAAAGAACCTCCCCCGGTGAGAGCAGCGTGGGATGGTGCCCCGTGGCCAGAGCTGCGGGGAAGGCACGCTTCAACTATCGCTCCAGTAAATGGCTGTAATGTTAAACAGCCTGTTCTGTGCAGTGGCAAGGCCCGAACTATACCAGAGAGTAAGTCAACAAATAAACATTACAGAGGAGTTTGACTGTATTTTCAGGCAGCCATGACAATCTCCATGAATCTGTACATACCCATCTGTTGGTTTCGATGCGGTAATCGCAGGCACACATTAAATACACTTCAGCAAAAGAGAGGGGATGTAGACATACTCTGCTAGAGGTATTAATGGGAACTGTGTCACTCAGGCCCCTGTTAGCACCTCTAACAGAGAAAGGAAGATTGCATTTTGAGGAGGTGAAAATATTAACTTCAGTAGCTGCTTTGCACTGTATTTTAAGGTGTCAGCTTCTCATTTCTGCCACCAGCATAATTTTCCCCATTTACATAGATTAGATAAATCTCTTTAAAGTTAGTTTATGTATGATAGCAATGCAATTATTTTATATTAAGTACAACTTCATGCTCAACAGCCCACCTGTTAACTCCTGCCCTTCACTTAGCACAGGAAAGTATGCAGTGAGCAGTGCTTTTCCACTCATCCCTCCAGCTCTGAGGCTAGGAGCTGCTCTGTGCAGACTAAGCCACATGTGCAGGTCACATTTTTAAATGGAGCTGAGCTCACAATCCAGCTTACTACTGTTGACATGGTCTAGGCCCAAACATGCACTTTGCTGTGGATGAAGGGAGAGGAGAAAGGGGGAATTTCAGCTCTTGTGCTACCTCTCCACCCTCTCCTTGTAGGCTGAAACTGAGGGTTCAGCCCAAATCCCCCATGCCTGCTGCCATGCTTTGTATGTCTCACACCTGCACCACTGTGGTGGATGTTTGCAGTGTGAGAGAAAGAAGGGAGGCTAATTTTGCTGTCACAAGTCAGGAGAACAGTGTGGGACTCAAAATTGCACTGCAAAAGTTTGCCCACATAAACCATGTGTTGACTTGGTGAGGAAAGAAATACCCTGGAATTGTCATCACCACAGTGGCTTTGGCAAATAAGCACCTTCCCTCTGAAAGCCGCATACACAGGACCTTGGCAAAAGAAACAAGCTGCAGAAGGATGCAATCCCAGCCTGAAGAACTCTGCAAGGTCACGCTTTTACAAAAACGTCCCTTTGCAGCAGGGGGTGGAACAACAGGGCCTCCTTCCCCAGTAGTGCTTGCTCTCAGGCATAAGGCAAAACAGCCCCCAGCACCACACTTTTATGGCACCAGCCCAGGGTGACAAAGGTCCCCTCCCATCCAGTCCCTCTGGATACGCACCATGGCGGTGAGGCACTGCGATTCCCGCACCGTGGCGGCAGAGCTCAGCAGGGCTGCCAGGATCAGGGTCATGCTGAGGCAGATCCCAAAGTAGAAAGCTGGAAGGAAGTCAGACATGCGAGCTGCGGTCAGATGCTAACTGCTAGCAGAGGCTTAGTCTGATGCTTTCACCCAGAGAGGGGCCAAAAAGTGCATTTTGGGGAGCTGGCCCAAAATTACCAGGTGGCAGAACTGAATTTTTTTGGTAATTTATTCAATAACCCCCACCTGTGTATGTTTTCTTGTCTGGCAGGGCTGTAAGCCTCTGAGTGGTTCCCACAGCTCCAGCAGTGTGAAGCACCCTAAAAGGGTGTTGGGTCCACCCAACAGACCACAAGCTGCCAATTATATCAGCACTCTGATAAGGATCCCCCCGCATGGGGAGTGCAGCAGCTGTCCCATGGCCCCTATCGGGACTCCGGACGCTGCTAATCTGGTGCAACACTCGCCCTCCGGTTTCCTCCTGGCTAAGGCGGGATCACAGCCAGTACCCCAGGGCAGGGCTCAAGGACCACAGCGCTGCAAAGGGCTTTGCTATCCCAGCCATGCAGAGGTGATGCTTGCGAGCAAGGCAGGTGGAAGCATTGCTGAAGAGTGATGGCTGGGATGGGAGAGCCTGCAGGGCCACAGTCAGTGCCAGTATATAACTCCTGTGTGTGTAGAAGCAGGGGAGGATTGTACCTTAGCTTTGGACTAACGTAGTTTTTACACCTGCTTTGTTAAACTGAAACTGAGGACCAGGATCTAGAGAGGGTATGAGCATGTTTAAGCCCAGAGTACAGCCTGGAAGAAGCAGCAGATGCAAGTGCAGCACAGGTGAGCAGGGTATTTTAGTATGTGGGCTATCTTTGCTCTACCCTTGTACCTGACAGTTTATATTTCTCCATTGTGAAAGGGAAAATACCCCAGGTGTTTCCACACATTTCTCCTTCCAGCCTCAATTTTCTATGAGCTGCTTCAATTCCTTGAACAGTCTCTCTCCCCATGCTCCAAAGGCCCTGCCAGCCCTGCGCCTTTAGGTTGTCTGTGGTGGAGGAGCTCCCCCTGTGCTGAAAGCTCAGGGGGAGGACGGGGAGATGGTGAATAGAGGCACCAGAGGGAGGATGGAGAGATGGTGAATAGAGGCACAAGCGGAAATGCAGAAGTACCTGAGCACCCCGTGCTCCCACAGCACCCTCTGGTGCCTGGCATGAGGGTCTGATATAGGGGGAAAAAGTGCCTGTGGGATTGTGTTAGTCCTAATGCATCCTCCAAAACCCAGCCCCTTCCCCCTCTTGAGATACCTCTGCAATTCCTTCAACTGATTTAGAGAATTTTGCAGCTCCTGGTATCACAAGAGGTGTCATTGGGATGTGCCCACAACGTACCTCTGTAGTGGATGACCCTGTAGGAGTTGCCATCCAGGGAGATATCGCTGATGAGGGTGAAATGGAGCCCATAGTGGGTAACTGTGCTCAGCGTGGCAATGGATAGCCCCAGCAGCTGGAAAAGAAGGGTTTTAGGAAGGGATTTACAAGGCAGTAGCTCTTGTTGGGTGCACACAAAGCTTTCGGGTGTACCTGGATGTTCCTGAGCCCCATGCAAATGCAGACAGCCTGATCATCCAGAGACCACTACATGTACCCCAAAGTGCACATAAAAGGACAAACCCCAGACACTTAAAAATAATAAAGCTCTTCTTCTCTCTTGCATAATGAGTACATGTGATACTCTGCAGCCCACAGCCTCTTTGCCACTGTCAGTGGATTAAATTCCCACCACATGAAGAAACCACAGAGGATCAATGCTCTTGCAGCACACTGCATAGTCCCACCCCACTCTGCAGACTACACACATGCAGTTGTGAGGGCTGCCACCTTCAAGAGTGGTTTTGGGCAAGGATGATGTTCTTTGCTTTGCTCTTTGCAATGCGAGTCCCATTGCCTGCTGATGGTTCTATTTCTTATTGCAGAGTGCAAAGAGATGAGTCCTGTACTGTTCTATCTGTGCTGGCTTCTGTCTCTGCAACATGTTGCTGGCCTATCTGCTTCTGTCCCATCCCTGAAAGCACAGGTATGCCTATGGGGCAACTACTAGCACATCACCCTCCATGTTGCCCAGAGTAAGTCCAGGCGATGGAGAGGGAACATTTCTGATGGCACCCGGCTCTAGGTCAGGGCTCCTCACAGCATGAGTGTTGGCAGAGGCACCAACAGTGGGACAGTTAAAACCAGCTCCAAATTTAATGTACTGAACCTGTAAAATACAAAAGGTAAGCCCACTCCTAGGTCCTAAGATAAGACTTCATCTTTTTGTGCCTTTACAATAGGGAAACACAAGGCAGCTATACCTGTGACAAATGTGACAGTGTGATGTCACCGTAATCCCCTCTGTGTGACATTTTGTAATAACTTTTGGGGGAGACTGACAGTTTCGGAGAATAAGTACATCCAAACCATAGCATTTTGTCCAACCTAATTTGTGGCACCCTCTGACCCTTCATATTGTACATTACTGCATATCTTGACCCACGCCCAGCAAAATGCTAAGTGCAACACCAGTTAGCTCAGATTTCTGAGAAACAGCAGTCTAAAATCCTTCTAACAGCAATCAGGTGATTCTAACCATCCACAGTAGCTGTGCCTTAAAGGTTCCTCTAAACTTAATGCTTGTTACAAATACTCCTTTGATTTCTTCCAAATGACGTATATTGTCATTTGGAAGAGAGAACAACCTTACAGTCGCTGCAGCCAACAGTCTTGGAATGCTGAAATTTGGACAAACTGTGAATTTCATATGTGGCCCAAAATAAGATACTACCTTTTAATTACACTCTCTCCAAACCACCAACCCTCTTTGAGCTAAACACAGATTATTATTAGTCGTAGTGGTAGTATTAAGCTGGTAGGTTTTGATGAAGTGAAAAGGCAACAAGAACATACAAGTCAAAAACATCCAGGAGAAGTGCTCTCCAATTTCCACCATTTCCCATCAGCTCTAACAGCAGATGTCAAGAAACTCTCCTTAAATTTGCTTCAAAAGCTGATAAAAAGAATCCCTAGAATTGCTTTCGCTTTGTGGTGCCGATCCACAGGTCTCTCACCCACACTTCCATCAAAGCCTTGCAGTTTCCTCACTGACTCCACCTGCAGCCAACCACCCTCCCAGCAACAAGTGTGACTGCAGCAGGTCCATCCGCCCTCTTTTGCTCCAAGGAGACAGGAGCAAATATCTTTTTGCTGAAAACTGCCCATTTTGCCAGTAGGGACCTTTCCTTTCTCTTTCGAGGCACCTGCTGAGTTGTGAAAGAGCTGCAGTGGTGTGACAGCCCTGAGAAAGCAGAAGTCTATCAGTGGAGGGGGGGGCAATGCTGGTGGCCAGCGATAACCACCCAGAGCACAATGATAACGCAGGCAGTTGGCTTTGCTTGCCCTCTGCCCGCGAAAAACAGAACGTGGGAAAACCTGACCCTCTCTGAGCAGGGATGGGAAAGGCAACGGTTCATCTTGGTTCTGCAGAGATCCCCCCAAACCTGCCTGCTCACCATGACACAGAGGCTGGTCACCAGCAGCTGGCACTTGGTGGTCCTTATCCCGCACCTCAGTCCCATGGCAGCTTGTTCCCAGAGAGAGCTGCAGTTGGTCTCTCCAGCCCTTGATAAAGCCTGGGTTTCCACCAAAGGGAGGCATGACCACAGCGGGGCCTCTCAGGAAGCGCAGTCCCCACCACGTGCCGATGCACCTCCTCCTGCCTGATTAGTAAATCCTGTTTAGGGCAGTCACCTTCTGCACAGGCTCAGTCGGCTGCTGTCAGCTCCCACACACTCTTTCTCCCCAGCTGGGAAAGAAGGAAAGACGTACAGAAAAACAACCCTTCACGGAGTTTGGAGCATAGCTCCTTAAAAAAAAAATTTTTAAACTGTTCAATCAAGAGTCAGCATCAAAATACCCTGGTTTTAACTTTCAGTGGGATGCAGTTTTGCTTAATGAACATTGTCAGTAACTTTTTTTTTTAATAATCTGCATAAAAAGTATCTTGGGGAAAAAGTTTAGGAAAGTATTATTTAGAAAAAACCAAAACTGTTGTTTGAAGAAGAGATCAAATCCCCCAAACAGACCTGTGTAAGAGTCTTCTCTCTAAGTTTAAAACCACCACATGGCAATAACCTATGGCTGAGTCTCTATTAAAATTTTTATTTGCAGACACCACCTTTGGTACTATTTTATTCAAGAAAATGGCTATGTGTAAATACAACCCCCTGCTCAGGAGACCCTCACTGTCCATGGACATTATAACTCTGACCTTTCCCCTCTCCTATCACTGAAGACTCCATGGACCCACAGCTACGAAAGACTCAGGTGATTTCTGGTCTTCAAAACCAGCTGTCTCCTGAATGCATATTTCTTAAAAGTAAATCACAAAGAAGCCTCAAGAACAATCTGGCCAAAGTGAGCCTGAATGACTGAGTGCCTTAATCATCCTTTGCTGGAACAAGACTGGTTTTCAAGAAGGAACAAGACCTGTTTTCACCTGGAAAACAGGTGAAACAGAATAAAGAAAACTAGTTGCATTTCTCCCAGGAGGCAAAGAAAGAGGGTAAAAAAGTAAAACCATCCCACATTAGTTACTGCAGTTACAGGAAGATGACAAAGAAGCAGGAGAGGAGTGAAAAGAGGAAGGAAGATGCAGTCTGTAGAGCAAAGAGAAACAAGAGAAAGTGAGTTGCACAAAGCCATGTGTATGGGGAAAAGCAGTGTCATGATTTTCTGACCACATCACTAGCTTTCTTGCAAAATATCTTGGTTGCATCCTCTGAGACACCACTGAGATCTGCCATGGCTGTTGCCAGAAACAGGTGTCCCCATTACTCGCAGGTCCCTGCCCTAGGGGTTGGTGCTTGATGCCCAGCAGGAGAAACTGATGTACCCATGTGCAGACAGAGACCTTCCATCTCTGGCCACCAGCTGAAGACCACTTGAGAAAAACCTACAGATGGACAGCAGGGAAGGAGGGCAGTGGGAGAGGACAACAGGCTGGTGAGGTAGCTGATGCCCAGCCACTTCTGTTCAGGAGCAGGACCCCTGAGGACAGGCCAGGTGGGGAAAATGCCTTATAAAACACTGTCAGAGTTAGGACTGCATCTGAATGCAGAGCTGTGAGCACTCATCATTTGTTCTGGTTCTAGGGGACAGATGGTGGTGGTGTCACCTGCATTTTCAAGGGGAGGAATCACAGGTATAGAGGAAGCAGGGCTGGTCCACAGGTGGAGTTACAGGTTAAATCTGGAAGAGTTGCAAGAAGGTATGAGAACAGTTCCGTGCTGAACACCAGCTAGGGCAGCCCAACCACGAGCGACAGTGAGCAGATGTGTAACTGTCTCACCCGCCCTGAGCACACCCGGAGCCTGTTACACCGCCAGGGACGGGAGAAAAACCACGGAGCTCATCTTTTCTTCCCCCTAGACCCCAGTTCCTTCCCCAGTCCTAAATGCCGGCCACCGCAGCAAGACCTGTGAGAAGCGAGGTCTCACACTAGAGGTCCCCATAGGCCAGCAGAACCCCTTCCCGAACGTCGGGATGATCGACGTGGGCTTTTTAAAGGGTAGTTCCTCCCCAGTTGAACAAAGGTCTTCTCTGTCCCTTCAGGATCCTCACACCTCACAGCAGGTCCACCTGAGAGGTTACAAAATCGTCATCCACACCCTTTGGAAGGACTTCTAGTCTTTCCACAAAATATGTTCTACCTCCTTTTGTCTCCAGCCTTAAAACCGGTACCTTCCCTGATTCACAGAGCTCTGAAAACAGAGTAAACGTGCATTTCTAACATTAAAAAAATAACAAGAGTAAAAGGAGTTACTCCCTCACCCAAACAGAAAACCAAAAAGAAAGTCAGTCCCTCACCCAAAAAAAAACCAGGAGCATCAGCAGAGTTGGGATATTAAGAGATTGGGCTGTGACTGAGAGAAGTATGTTCGGTACATGGAAGGGCACTACTGAGAGGAGCATAGTGGCAGTCCATGTGCTCATCTTACCTGTGCCCATCAGAAAGGCAATCTGTACAACTTCCTTGTGGGATTAAACTTCCTCTGGGTGCCCTGTCACTGGAACATACCTGCCTCAGCAGCTCTCTGTCCAGGGAGCACTGGTGAGAAGCAGGGTGTCCCCCCCCCGCCTCACCCCAGTGGGAAGAGAGGCAGAACTGGTGGCATACTGAGGGACCACCCTCACAGTCAGCATGTAGGCTGGATGGCAGCATGGCTTTTCCAACAAGACTCGGCCTCCTGCCTGCCCTGCCCTGCCCTGCCAGGTTTTATCAGTTGGTCCGCTTTGCAAGAGCACAAGTTATCACTCTCAAATGGCGTGCAAAAGCCACAGGTGACCACAGCTTCTGCCTGTGGCTTCATCCCTTATCTCTGATTATCAGCTGGAGCATGGAAAGATGGTAGTGAGTCTGAAAATACCCCAGAGAGGACAGGTGCTCTCTCCTTCTAGCCTTGTGGCAGCTTGCAGATTTCTATTATGAAAATACATACCAGCATCCCCAGCTGCACAGGTCTCGGAAGGACATGTCACCTCATCCATAAGGGAAGGACTGATTTAAAAAAGGGAACAAGCCAGGTCATATTTTTTGCAAAGCTATAAACCTCCAACCCTCTTCTGAGCTGGAGGGAAATGATGTCCATGCTGTCAGAGGGATGTCCTGAAAGAGCTGGGGGATTTGATGTGTTAATACTGCATAGGGTGAACTTGGGACACTAAACACAAATGGAGCCAAAAAAGGCTGAATTCTCGCTGGTGCTTTCTCCATGCCCACTTTTCTGGCTCTTACTCTGTTGGTGCAGGCACCGGTGATAGAATAGCAACACCCCAGCCTCAGCTGCTTGAACTCTGTCGAGGCAGCAGGTAAGAGAAACTTTCCTCTTGGCTTTGGGACACTGCTACTCATGCTCCTGAGAAAGGATGGGCTGGAAGCAAGGAAGATGATGTTACCCAGGAGCCAAAACTACACCCATCATCCAGGCAGGACACAACTCTGCCAGGTCCCTGATGCTTCTCAGGAGTCCCTTCCAGCCTATAGCACCATTAGGGAAAATACCTCTCCTCCACAGTAGCAACCAGCCCCAAATGTGGCAGATTTACAAGTGTCAGTGGCTCAGCCCATTCAGTCCTTCAGCTACCGCCCATAACACGGCTCCATTCACCCCAAAGCTTGCTCGTAAATAAAACATGTCCATATCAAACCGCACCGCAGCCGTACGAATGATGGGAAGCCAGGGAGACCGCACAGCCCACGTCTGCCTTCCCGGGCACATCACAAGGATGCATTGTAAAGGCTGCTTAGCATTCATATAGCACATACACACAATCAAAGCTAAAAATCAACTTTTAAACCCAGGGCCATCTCTTTTCAAAAAGGAAAGGAGAGGAGAACAGGGGGAGGTGCTGGGCTTTGCCAAGCTTCAGATGCACCATATAACTCCACTGTGAATGGAAACAAGGCTGGCTGGAGGCTGCCTTGGAAAAGGCAAAACCAGAGAGAAACCGTAATATCTCCAAAGGACTTTTTTACTTATTATTTTCAACGTGTGTCTCTGAAATCCTCTAGTGATTCCCAGGAAATCTGAAATTATTATAGGGGAGCAAATAAAATGCCAGAACAGTTATTAAAAATAGTTCATCAAACCACAGAAAGATTACATTGGAAAAGAGCATAAGCTGAAGACAAGGAGTTCCTTTCAAAGAATAAACTCAAATGAACTTTTTTCTCCACTGAAAGAATTGTACTCTTAGCTCTAAAGCACATCCCCCTAATCAAACTAAATTACTTTTTCTTTTCCACATGTTACCTAATTGCAAACTATAACTGCCCAGGAGCCAGCTGTGCAGATGATAGACCTGAAGACACAATGCGAGCCCTGCTCCATCTAGCTCTGCTCCTAAAAAACCCAGCCTGGATGCAGCCCAGCCTGGCAAATGGGGACTCACCTGCTCACAAGAATATGGTTGTTCAACTGCCCATTGCCCTTTATTTCTGCCATTCATCCTCTCATGCCTTATTGCAACAGGACCTCTATTGCTTTCCATGGAGGTCCATAAAGTTTTGGCAAAACCCCCTAGAAAGCTCATGTCAGCTGCCTGTAATGCAGGTACATTTGCACTGACCCAGCACCCCATCTGCAGGTGACACATGTGCCAAGGCAGGGGCAGCACTTTGCTCTCACCTTGGGCAGATGCAAGAACTAACATGTAGCATCAGTGCTTGGAGACCCATTATGGCAGAGTTCCCCTCTCTCTGAGAGTAGTTTAGCCACCTGCAGCATGGATGAAGCCACACGGGGCTGCAAGATGTCCACACCAACCATGCAATTATCATTTTTGCCTTATCTGCTCCAGAGAAGGAGAATTTCTTCTCTCCACTCTCTGCGGATAGGTAGCACATTGCTGGATGCTCTCTCTCCCCAGATTATGATCAGGAAGTTTATTGTGAACACAGACAGTGTTTAATGATGTCTTGTTCTACTGGATCTTACATAGTCATTAACTCTATAAAGAGATTTCAAATAAGATTGCACTTCTCTGAGTACGAGATGTACCTACCTAGGTTCCTTCAGACTGTCAGGAAGCCAGCTCCACTGTTAGGAAAATGTAAGCTGTTGTTGTGTTCTGTGCTCAGCCTCAGACCTGATGGCCACATCTGGCTGGAAATACACATTGCAATCAGCAACCCCGAAGCCAATTTGGACAAGTCAAGCTCATCCCTGACCTGAGTGTGGAATCACTATGGCTGGAGGCTGCACACTCTCCCTTGGGACTGGGTTTACTGATGTTTGAAGTGCGCATTATTAATGAAAAAAATTCCCTGCAGTTATTTTTATATGATAAAAATCCAGTTATTACTCTTGAGCGTGGCTCTTTGATACAGAAGGTTTTTTCCTGAAAAGTTTCAAGGACAGCAGCTTCCCCTTTCCTGTGCGCAAGGCTTTCAGCAGAAATTAAAGACAAGGTAATGAAAGAACACTGATATTACTCCACTGCAGTAATGTCCTTCCTGACTAAGCTGTGATTGATAGTGAGTGCAAGGGAAGCCCCCTTCACCAGCCAAGGCAGCTTTATGGATGCAGAAGACAAGTGCATTACACTGTGTGAGCTGAGCAGGCAGTCTGTGAATGCTCACGCTCACAAACACGATCACAGGCACAGGCAGCTCCCCTGCACTGCTGGGAACCCACCAGGAAAAATGCACCCATCTGCACTAACACACCACATGCTGCTTCTCTCGGGTCAAATCTTTCAGCAAAGCTGGTTTTCCCAGCCTTGGTTTTCCCCCAGGCCTACAGCACGGCCAAGAATGTCTCAGAAGCCACTGAATTTGGGTGCTAAACCTTATGCGTGCTTGAGTGGGATAGACAGAAAATCAGAGCGCTAGCAGGCTCCTTACTGTCACTTCCAGGAATTTCAGCCTGGCTGCCTGTGACATCCCAGTGGGCCTGGTTCCTTCAACCCACTGCCATTGCAACAGATCCCCAGGAAAAATATTTATCTTTCAACATGGTGGAGCCTTGCTGCTCCCTAAATACCCCACACAGGTACAAAAGGGCCCCCTCCGCGTCACATTTAGAAATCACAGATAGCTCTTTGAATTACCAGAAAGCTCTTTGAATTACTTGGCTTCAATACACCCAAGGAGCAGCACCAGAGAGGTTCAGGGTAGCCAGGGGGATATACAGACCCTTACTTCGATACCCAGATCATGGTGCAGAGCCCTGCTGGCACCTGTCCATGTGATGACAGCTCTGCCACGGGCATGCATACATCCCTGCCACCAAGTTGCTGCCAGTGACACCAGCTTTGAGCATTTTCCTGAGATGGGGTTAAGATCCCTCCCCAAAAGTGAAGCAAATGTAACTGAACTGCCTCAAACCTCCTTCCTATTCATGCCTCTGGGTGGAGGGAGACCTGCAGAAGACAACTTGCACTTCAGTTAATTCTAATTAGCAGCTGATTTAACCCCTCAGTGGTCATGCCAAGGGGTCACACCAGCTCCAGCTTGGCACCTGGCACAGGGGGCATGGCTGGTCCCACTGAAGCCAGTGAGAGGGTCTGTTTAGCATCGCATGGTTGAATCTTTTTTGTTTGTTTGTTGAAGCTGAGAGTGGATGCAGCCCTTGGGCAGTGGGTTCATGTAGCCCCCCTCCATCCACCCCGTTCATTTAGCAAAACACTGTGCAAGTTATCTCCTCACACCAGCTTCCAGGACTCCAAAAGGAAGCTCTTTTTTCCTGCCTATTCAATTCAGCTATCCCAAAGCACCTTACCCCACTGCTCCTCCTGCCGGAGCTGGAAGCAAGGCTTGTTTGATGGAGAGCCAAGAGGGACTGCTTGGCATAGCAGAGGGAAGCAGGGCTGCAGTGCCTGAGCCACAGAAGCTTTACGTTTTCCTTCTTCTCTCTATGCCTTTATCCTTGAAACTCCCATTGAAGCCCAAAAAGCTGGCCTGCAAAGAATGGCCTTGGTAAGATGACTCACATCACTGCTATAAATTTTGGTTATCATACTTTTTCGGTTGATCTAACAAAGCAGAGCCTCTGTGCCTCTGTCCGACAAACGCCGATCCCGCAAGGTACCCAGTTTTGGGAGGGGGCGGGTCGGTGACACATTGGACGGGACAGGACATGGGCTTCCAGCTCAGCGGAAGCAAGGGGAATCCCGGCTGCTGGTGCGTGTCCGGTGCGTGGAAGAGGCGAGGGGGGAAGGCGGGGAGCCCCTCCCCCGGCCAATAATAAAAACTAAATTAAAACCAAAATATTAAAACTTACAAGGGCAGGGGGGCGTTGATCTGCAGGAGAAGTGGCGGGGGTGGGGGTGTCGGGGAGCGCCCTCGAGGGGCAGGGACGGGATGGGATGGGATGGGATGGGATGGGACGGGACCGGGGTGGGGCGGGCAGTCCGCCGGTGCCGGCGGCGCCACGCGCCGGGCGCGCGCGGGGGCGGGTGCGCGC
The DNA here is from genome assembly GCF_022539395.1 of Myiozetetes cayanensis. Lineage (NCBI taxonomy): Eukaryota > Metazoa > Chordata > Aves > Passeriformes > Tyrannidae > Myiozetetes > Myiozetetes cayanensis. Next base: position 46,807,330 of record NW_026087853.1, on the reverse strand, counting down.
GCGGGGAGGGCGCGGGCGGGGGCGCGGCGGCGGCGGGCGCGCGTGGCGGGCGTGCGGCGGCGCGTGCGGCCGGCGGGTCTCGCGGCGCGTTGATAAGGGCCCGTCCGGCGGCGGGACCCGCCGCAGAGCAGCCGAGCGGCGGCGGGAGAGCACGGGGGGCATGGGAGCGAGCCCCCGCTCCGCGCTGCACACCCCCGCGTCCTTCTTCCCGCTTTCAGTTTAGTTTTCGGGTTGGGGGGAAGTTATTTAATTTTTTTATTTGTTTTTCCCCGCCCGCCGCCGTGGCCGCACGGCGATGAACGGCGGGGCTCTGCCGCCGCTGCCCCCCGCCGCCCCCCGCGGCCGCCGGCGGCCCGCCTCCCCGAGCTGCTGCGCTGCAAGCGCCGCCTGGCCTTCGCCGCCCTGCCGGGCACCGGGGCGGCGGCGGCGGCCGCCGTGGCCCGTCGGAACGAGCGGGAGCGGAACCGCGTGCGGCTCGTCAACCTGGGCTTCGCCGCCCTCCGCCAGCACGTCCCGCACGGCGCCGCCAGCAAGAAGATGAGCAAGGTGGAGACCCTCCGCTCCGCCGTCGAGTACATCCGCGCCCTGCAGCGGCTCCTCGACGAGCACGACGCCGCCGCCTCTTTCCCCGACGGCCGCGGGCGGGTGGCCGTCGGGGAGGTCGGCGGCGGCGGCTACTCCTCCGCTTCGCCCTCCTTCGCCTCCTCCGTGCCCGGCTCGCCCTGCTCCTCCGAAGAGAGCGGCTACGACGCGGCGCTCAGCCCCGAGGAGCGGGAGCTGCTGGACTTCACAAGCTGGCTGGGGAGCTACTGACCCGGCGGGAGGTGAGAGGGCAGCCGGAGGGGAGGGGGTGCCGCTTTCCCGCCCCGGAGCTTGGGGGAGCGGGGCAGGGACCCACTCGGGGCTCTCCTCACATCTCTCCGCAGCCGCGCCCAGCCCGCAGCACTTCGGCGCCCGCAGCATCCCCCCTGGAAGTACTGACCTCCTCCCCAGCGGGACCCCGCTGGCTGCTTCTCTCGCCGGGTTCACCCCTCGTCTTCGGGTCGTGAAAAGTGCAATGATGTATGTAACTCACTGCAGGGCCCCGCTCCCTGCGCCGGCCGGGGCAGCGTCTCCGCCTGCCCACCGGGAGCTGCCGACCGACGGAGAGGATGCCCGAGCGAACCCGCTTCCCTCCCACCGCTGCGATCTGGTGTTGCTTTGGAGGGGTGGAAAGGAGAAAAAGAAATCAAAACCACTTGATGCTTCCTTGTTTCTGGAGGGGGAGGGAATTTTTTATCATGTCAGATTCTATTTTATATGTAACTTGAACTGCCTGTGGGAACACTGGTGTATGAAGACTTATTTTTGTACAAGAAACCTTAGAGAAAAGGGTTGAAAAGATGGTTCTATTTTTAGCAAGTCCTATTCACTTGTTCTTGAACACTGCCAGCTAGAATGTTTTGGGAACATACATGGTGTAGATAAAAAGGTGTTTGTTTGGGTTTTTTATTATTATTATTCTCTCCAAACACTTCAGTAAAGGACTGTAAAGTTGCGTTTCAGCATGGTGTCTGAGTTTGCCTGGTGTGAAGGTCTATTACTCTGAAAACTGAAGTTTTTTTAAAAAAAATGTATTGAAGGCATTTTTGTATGCACTTGCTAGGATTTCTTAAGTTGTACATATGCAGTTTTTAAGAGAGTATCATATTTTATGTAAATTGACTTTATAAATAAAAATCTATTTATAAATGGCTTCAGAGCTGTAAGATACTTGTATTTGCCAGAAATGCCCAAGGTAACTTAAGTGTTGCCTGAAGGAGTGGGAGAGAAGAATAATGAGTGACAGAACAGAAAGGCAGTTCTTCTGGACCAGGTTTCATGTGCAGAACGGAATAAGGAGCTGCATAACAATCTCCAGGCTTGCCTTTCCCCCCCCCCACCCCCCTTCAAGTTTTACGCACTCAGCACTTGGAGCAAGTACTGCAGAGATTGTGTATGGGGAGCTGCAGATGTGTGTAGGAGACATGGCAGGTTCAGAGCTGATCACTTCTTTCCTGAACATGCAGAAGGTGCTGCTGCAGGAGGCTGTGTTGCCCTTGCCTACAGTGATGTGAGAGTCATGGGAGGGTAAAGAGGAAATGGGTATCTGAAGTTTGTCTTGGTAGCTGCTCTCAGGAGGTAGGTTGGGGTACCTTTATTCAGGGGAGCAGCATCTCCAAGAATGGTGGTGTCACTCAAAAACCACACATAACCAACAATGTTCCACTCTGTACTTCTCTAACTTCAGCTGCATGTACATATTCCTTATCTAAAGGCAACAAGCAAATGTGAGTTGCTTCTTGGAAACTGTTGTCAGAGACTCATAAGCTCTGTCCATTACTTTTGGGCTCATGCTGAAGATCTGCTTCGGTGGTGAGCTTGAAGTAAGACTGTGTCTTTAGGGGAATACTGCTGTGAAACAAAACACAGTGACGATTTCATGAAAAACTATGGCAGAGCTGTTAATTCCCTTAAACAGCTCTAGTGAATGTTAGGAGTTGAATGGAGCAAAGTGGACTGGGCTGTAGAATATCTTAAACAAACACAAAGCAGAAAGGGTTATTAAAATTGACCTACTTTACAGGATCCTGTGTATAATCTCTGCTGCCTCAGTACTGGGAAGGTAGAACTTTCCAGGAGGTATCACATAGCAGTCCCACATTCAGTAATTGCAGTGGATGCTCTGTAATCCAGATCTGTAAGAGTATTCCACACATATGATTCCATTTGAAGAGGAAAAAAAACCCAAATAAGCCATGGGAAAATGAAGGGTCTAACAGCAAGTAGCATTTGGGATACTGCAATCAAGAGCAATAGTTATTGCGCTTGAAGTTCATTCCCTAATCAAAGCTGCTCTAATAAACAGTCCCTTTAAAAGGCACAGGGAATTAAGGTGCTTAATAAGTTGCTTTCAAAGGTTTTACCCTTTATGGCTCTTCAACAGTCCCACAGGTAGGAAGAAGAGCTGTGAGCTGACCTGGGCATTAAGTGATCAAATCTGCTTGGCAGCAGCAGGTGGGGCTGGTGGAGTGGGGGAGTAATGTGGTACCTTTCCCCAGGGTGGGTTTAGGGGCTTTACCCTCCCAGATGATCTCCAAAAAATCAGTCAGCCATAAATCCATGCAGATTCCTACACACTTACTCTCAGCCTCAAACACCACCATGTCATCTTTTCCAAACAGTTTAGAAATTAGGACTGCTGCGCTGATTTGCACAAGTGTCCCACTATGGCAGAATGCATTTGCTTAAAGCATGTTACTACTGCTTGGTAGGGTGTTTGTTTTCCTTCCTTAGGAGCACCGATCGTTTTAGTATTTCCAAAAGCAATATTTGGCTGTCAGTCAAGTATTAACTGCCAGCATTATTACCAGGTTCATCTGATCACCCAAGATACTGTTGCAACAACATTGAAGCAGCATCAACTGTAACTGTATTGGCAAGATACTAGCTGTAAGCAGTTTTCACTTAAGCAATATTAATAATACCGGGGGTGGTAGGGGGAAGGAGCTTAGTCAGCATCACAAGTTACCTTAATGCTGTCAGCCAGTGTTTTAGTAGAAACTAAATGGGGAAATCAGAAATGTACAATTTCCTTTAAAAAAACCCTCACAGTGGTCATAAGTCTTCCAAAGAGTTGAGGTGAAAGAAGGTGCAGTGAGAAGGATATATGCCTGTATGTCCTGTATGATGGACAGAGGGACTCCTTTCCCCAGCTATGGCCATGGTGACAAGTCTCTAGCAGATTCTCAGACCAAGCTGCTACACCAGAGAGAAGTGTGTTGAATCATTCCACCCTTTTAAGAGAAAGCATGAGGGAGGATGCAAGGTAGGTTCTTTAGTAGTTGCAGAGACAGCAGGTACCTTCAGCCAGCCCAACTCACTCCTCTTCAGTGGAAGAAGACTACATGGACCCCTTTGAGAAGACTTCTGACCCTAAAAACTCACACCTAGACCTCTCTGCTGTATTTATACAAAATAGTGCCAGTGCAAAAACTTGAAGATGAAAGCCCTTTGACCGTGAGAGTCATCTTTCAGCAGCAAGAGTAACAGCAGACCTGTCTTCTCAGCCAGGTGCTTCCCCTGCCTGGAGAAGCCACCTACACGTGATGATGAGACCCTCAGTGTCTGGGTTAGCTGACGTCAAGCAAGAGCTGCCATGAGGGCTTCCAGGAAGTCTAAACTGCTACCCAGAACGCTTGTGGCAGGGATGGGGAATGCCTCTGATGAGCACATCATTTCTCTTTAGATATATAACTAGAAACCCAGTGCCTAAAATGGAAACTTCATCTCCCCAGAGAGACACAAACTGAGCCCTAAGGTACAGGGCTGCAGGAGACTCAGTCAGATTCAGGAAGAAAAAATACACTGAGGAATTTTGAGAGTTAGGCCAAAAAAAGGCTGAGGACATCAGGAGGCACAGACTTGTCAGTGTGCAGCTACAAAGCACATTTCTGTAAACTTCTCATGTCTACATCCACCGATGAGTTCCCATTTTCCTAAGCAGCATTTTGCACATCATAGACTTGTCTAATGAAGCAGAAATAAGTTGCAGGATAGTGTCAGGATTAGCTGCTCCCACCCCCAGGCTGAAAGAACTTTTCAATTTTTAAGCAGTGTCTCCTCCTTGGCATTTATTTATTTTTGTTATTGTTGCTCAGACTGAAGCTTTTCTTGTTACCTAAAGCACATAAGGCCCAGCACAATAAAAATATTTGCATGCATTATTGCCCAGTACTGTTCAAATGATGATGTCATGCTTAATGGGCAATCTCAGGTTCAGTTCCACGGCTACACTCCTTCCAAAATTTCTTTGCATGCTATTAAAAATAATTTTGAAGGAAAGGCCTATGCAGCCTGCTTGAAGGCTTGTGCACCACAGAGAAGACCTAGGAAGCAGGCAGGAGGGTGCTCTGCACCATCTCCATGGGAGGATGGCATTGCTGGTCCTCCTTGCAGGGAGAGTGGCTTCAGCAGAATCCCAGCACCACAGGACCCTCCAGAAAAGCCCAAGGGAAGAGGACTTTCTCCTGTTCCTACCACCACAAAGTATCACCAGCAAATACCTGCTTCACCACAGATTGTCCTGAAGAGAATAGCCTATGGTTGTTTAAATGTATAACAACTCACTTTTGCATGAACACCTCATAAGGACCTTGTTAGGGACCAATCAGGGCAGGCACCGAGGTATGCTCCATCAGATCAGCTTGCTGCTGCCTCTCCTCCCCTCTGTGAGGAGCAGCTGCCAAGAAGATACTTGTCCTGCCAGCCTTTGGTGTGCCTACCAAGGCTTTTCGCCTGCCACAGTTTGCGGGCAGACGGCTGTGTGCCGAGACTAGTCCCGAGGTCATTTCACTCTTTTCATGCAGGTCACAGAATAGCTGGCTAACAGCAGCAATTTTCAGTCATTTCTTATCTGGATTGGATGCGGGCCAGGAGCCTGGGAGGGTGTGTAGGTAAGAGTGAAAGACAGCCCCTTGCACAGTTGACGGCAAACAGAGCTGGCCTGGCTTTGCCCGGTTTGGGCATTGGCCAACAAGGGCTTGATTTTCTTCCCAGAAACTACCCTCAATAGAGCATTAGCCAAAGGCATACCTGGGAGCAATGGGACTAATAATATTAAAGCAACACCAGCTGTAATCACAAGTTAATGTCACACCCGTAAGAGGCTATTGGACAGTGTAACAAATGAGGTAGAATTCCAGCTCCATGAACCCCCAGCTCCTTTTGAGCTTTGTGCAAACCCCGGCACACATGAACAGAGGAGCTCTGCCAGATGCTTTCAGAGTACCTTGGGAGCTCACCACAGGTTGTCTCAAGCCAGTACCTGGGATTTGCTCTTTGGAGAAATGAATGGATGCTCCTGTAGCCAAATCTGAGGACATGGGGCGGGGGGGGTGGGGGGGAAAGGGGAGGATTTACATTTACAGGTGCTCAGTCTTTTTATGGTATCCAACCACTTTTCTTCCACACATTATTTTCCCATAATAAAGATCTCCTCAGAATGATGGTAAAGCTAGTTAGTACAAGAGCAAGAGAGGTGGTGTAGTTAAGGCACTTACCAGTAAAAGGGGCTGGTTTGCACCTCTACTGTTATCATCATCAAGACAGAAAAATTGAAGGGGAGCATCAGCATCCTTAGCTTAGGGAAAGTATTGCAAAAACACCAGAGACTGAGATTTCTGTTGTATTTTGAATTGAGAGCCTCTCCTGTTTTTGAGAGCCTACAATCAGACAGAGATCACTGTTCAGATCAGGATTACTAAATACCCATTTTCTGCACAGTACTGCCTCCTAACTCCTTGTCACCTCTCTTTTGTCCCATGGCAAAGCAAGGCGGCAAAAGAATAAATCAGTTGACCCCCACAAGTCCTATCATGGCTGTGCTACATACAGGTAAGGCAGGAGAGGGAACCTCAGAGAAATCCCAGCCAGATGGTAGGCTCCAACACCAGCATCCACACATGACAAGAAGGAAAGACAAGACTGACATTTATTTTCTGTCCAAGTTATCAGTGTTGTTGTAGAAGAGAGAAGAAATAAACAGTCATGTACAGAAACATAGAAAATGAAAGGAGAAGCAAGTGTAAGAAAGTGGTCAGCAGTAGAAAGCATAGTGCATTAAAACAGAACAAGAAGCACAGAGAAATTACTTCCAAGTATTAGTCTGTGACACTCCCCCCTCCCCATAAATGTTTTTGTTTATGGCTAGGTGTGAATAACATCAGAGGTATAAACATCAGAAAAAGAGAAACTTGTGGTAAAGCAATTGTTTGGCTGCAGGGAGCAGGGCAGTGCTTCAGGCTTTGACCTGTGAGCATTCACCTTGCTGCTGGAGAAGCCTCATTCTCTCTTTCATCTCCTGGCCTCAGCCCCAGCACTTAAAGCCTGCAGTACAATAGTTACCCAGTCACCAGATGCAGTAAGTTGTGCTTGCTTTTTAAGTTGTTTGGTTTTTTGGTTTTGGTTTTTTTTTTTTTGAAGGGAAGAAAAACCAACAAAGAGGCATGATAGCCCCAAGGGGAATTTTCTGTTAAAGTCACTGCCAAAAGAATGACCAATTTGTAAGTGAAATGTTGACACTTTTATAACACAGCAAATATCTTTGCCTTGAGTGAAGCACTTCAAGATTTTTTTGTAAAAAAGATGAATTTTGTCAGGAGGTTAAACACTAGTAGGAAGTGTTGCAATACTGTAACACATTGTCCCTTTCGCTCTCTTTCCCACATACAATTCCTTTAAGGCTCCACAAAGGAGCCACAGTCACTTTAGCAGAACCATACACAGAAAGAGCAGGTGAAACCCACGGGGTAAATAAAAATCTAGCTTAGAAGTGTTAGTAAATACCATCATCCTCTTACTAGCAGAGTACCTGCAAAGTCCTCTGCACAGGCTGCTGACTCCCACATCCCTGGTACAAGCCTGCCTTCACCATGGGCATACTCATGTGGATGGGAAGCCAGCTGGTGTCAGTAGGAGCAGCTGGTCCCCTCAGTAAAACACCTGCACGTGATTCTCTGCTGAGGGTGCTTCTGTGTCTTCTGCTTCTCCTCACCCAGGAGATACCTGGTACCTGAGCAAAGTGGGCAATGGGGATGGTGAGATACGCTTTAAGCAGCTTGAAGTTTGCAGCACACACTTTCTTTGTGCCTGATTTGAATGGAGGCAAGGATGGGGACCAGGTCTGGGTGCACCTGGCACAGCTCTGCACCATCTCCTTGCCTGATTCCTGTGTTGGCCCTCTCCAGCAGCCTGCATGCCTGTCCCACAGGCTGCATCCCTGCACGCTGCATGGAGCCGGAGTGCTGCTGAGATAGTTTATACCCTTTGGTCTTTGGTCTTGCTAGAGGACAGCCAGTAAAAAGAGGTGAGAGCAGAAAGGCTTTTGAAGTGGGGAGACCACAAAGCTCATTTAGGATGCATACACCACCAAAAAAACCCCAACCACCAGACAGTAATAACTTCAAAACAGTGCTGACTGAAGTTGAAAACAGTGATGTACTGGCAGAAAAACTAGTGCCTAAGCCAAGTTCAGACGTGGTTCAAGCTGAATTTGTCTGTTTATGATGCTGAAGAGAGCTAATGGTTGCCGGCAGGCAAGTCTTGCTGTTAACGAGAAGCACACAACTTGCTAAAACCTCTGGGCATTCTTTCAGGCCTAGGAGAAATCATAACCAACCCCCTCTCTGCTGGAGAAACCAAGGGCAGTGTCATGTTTTGCACATCCCATGGATGGCTGGGGCTTTGGTGGGATCTGGGATATAGGACATGAGCAGCACTTGGTGTGCACATTGCAGGAATCATCCAGGGAAGGAGCAGAGAGCTGGAAAGGGCGCAGAGGAAGTGGGCTTCTGGGGCTGCTGGGGACACAGACTGGAGCAGGAGCCCAGACAGGATGCCTGCAACTTGTTTTCTTCTGCTGCATTTGGGGGGACAGGATTTGGGACCATTCCTTGCGAGTAAACTGAACAGCCACCCACATTATGCTGCTGCCTTCCCATCCCAGCTTCTCATCACTGTCAGTCTTGACCTGATGAGCTAGCATCATCACCGCATTGGTGCACCACTGCCTCATTGCATCCTTGCATGGAATACAATATCCAGGACTTGCAGCTGCTCTCTGCAGCCACTGCAGAGGGCATTTGGGACAGAGACAGCAAGGAGCAGCTTAGGCATCACTGAAGGTGCTCAGTGTAGGCTACTTCACCCTGCTAGAAAGCCAGGCTGCGTGGCTGGATTAGCCTTGGCTCAGGAGAGCGCTTCTGCATAGCCAGGTCATGGTTTGTGATGCACTCTGGCTTGAACACATTCTTTTCTAGCAAATTGTTGTCATCCAGAAAAGTTAAGTGCAAAGTGTATTTCTTGTGTTAATTTATTTGTGCCCATTTAGATTTTTTTGTTCTATTTTAGTAAGAGAAGTGGGTTGAGACTTCTGTTGTACAGTTAAAATAATTCACTTGAAGCATTGCTTGTTGGCACACGACAGAGCAATTTACAAATTTCCAACCAGTTCTCAGCTGAGCATTGTACAAGCTATTATTTTGTCAGAGCTGATGAAGTTATTTATTGAAAATAAACTAAGTGGAGAATTTGTTTCTGCTTTCTTTCCCCTGATAATTTATTGTCTGAATTGAAAATTTTTTCCATATAGCTTTTTTTTCACTAAAAAAGCAGAAGCAGTTAATAAGAAAGATTATAGAAGTGCAGCATTTGCATTACAAAATGGTCCGTTTTGGAGTTGTTGAATGGAATGACTTTTCATTCCAAAATGTTGAACATTTTATTGAGGTCTCCAGGGTTCTTCATGGTTAAAATGGATAGCAGATCATTTACTGAAGTAGAAACTACACTTTGGGTCAACCTGGTTTAAAATGTCACTTTTCCGGAAATTTTGAGGCACCTCTGATCTACAGATACATCAAAGTACAGTGATGACATTTGAGCTACCAGAAAAATTCTGGGCTCTGCTTCTATCCTAAAAGCTCTAGCAAGTCTCTGTGAGGAAAAGTCAGGTAGTCAGCTGAAAAATAGCAGGTTGGGAGAAATAACTGCTGGGAGCACATGTAGAGGTATGGGTGTGTGGGACAGCTTGCCCCCAAACTCCTCCAGCCATGGGGGTTGCCTTGATTCTCCAGCTTTATGATCCTAAAGCATCTCAGGGCAGGATCTGTATGGCATTAGCAGCCCTGAGCACTCTGCCTAAGATTCAGCACTGCCACAGGATTTGCAGCACACAGCTTGGGGACCAGAAAAGTGCTGAAACACGGATGCCATGGCTTATGTGTAAGGAGGACTTCTCCACACAGAGTCCATCACAAGCCCATTTTTCTCCATTGCCTTTGGCCTCCCCCTTCCCACCTCCACTTAAAATTCACTTTGCATCATTTATCACCCCACTTTCTTTCTGAGTGCTTTCACCATGGGAGAAAGCTGGAAGTGGGAGGTGGAGCACAGGGAAAAAAGGAAAAAAAGAAAATGGAAAATATGGAAGAAAGTGAGAGGCTGAAGAGGGAGGGGAGGGAGAGGAGGAGAGGAAGGGCTTGAAAGAGTTGGTGATGGACAGGGGTAGGGTGGCCCCCGGGCTGCCACACATTGTGCCGAGCTCTATCCATCTAAATAAAGGGACTATCCTGACTTGTGTCCCAGCTGGTACAGGTTTTGTTGCCTTTTGGGTTTTGGTGTTGCCTCCTCCCCCTTTTCTCTTCCCTTCCCTTCCTCTCCCTCCCCAGTTTTATCCAGACTGCATCAAAGTGCCTCTCAGTGTCTCCACCTCCTCTGGCCTTTCCTCCCCCTCCATGGAGGCACAATGTCCCCTTTTGTGGCCACCACCCAGGTGACCTTTTCTACCCTCTTATCCCTGTTTATCCCTGCGCCCTTAGGTAAATAAACCCTGAGGTGAGGGGAGGGTGGAAGCTGGGAAGGAGAGTGCTGGCCCTGGGGCAGGTGCTTCCTTTTGCAGCCCCACTAGCCCCAGCGAGGCAGGAGTAACACCAGGGTAATGAGCACTGGAAAGTTATTAGGAGGTGGCATGCGTGCCAGGGAGGATCAGCCTGCCCAGCATCCCATAGTGAGGTGGAGATGCAGAGAGCTTTTGCAGATTTTGCCCCAAAAGAGATTGCATCCCATTTTCCACCCCATATAGGTGTTCATGGCAGCTGGCCCTGTAGGAGGGGGCAGAGCCAGGCTTGGATTGGGGTAGCCAAGGGCACTTGCACGTGGTGCATGGGCCTTTGAGAAGCAAATGTCCATGTCCAGCCACAGCCTGCACTGAGGATGTTGGCTAGGGGAGAAAAACAACCATTCACTGGTCTGGGTGCAGCAAGAGCATACTCACAGCTCCCCCTGTTATGCCTGGGGGCTGCTCGCTTTTCTCCTGGCTTTTGTCTCCCTGCACATTTCCCTTCAGTTCCTGCTGGTTTATCCATCTTTATGAGTCTTCACTCACTTTGGCAGAACTCAGTCACCTGCCAGGGCTGTGGCCCTGCAATGAGGGCTTGGCCTCTGCTGGGTGCAGGGGATGGTGGTGCTGTGGGGTCCCTTCAGTGAGCACCGAAAGCAGTCCCACCACTCTTCTTTTTCTTCCTCAGGTCACTGGAAAAGTATACCCCTGTCCTGCCAGCCCCTTACGTCCCTGCAGGCAAAGGGGCAGTGAGGCAGCACAGGGCTCCTTGCTTTCCCACTTACCAGGCAGGGATGCATCTGCCATGGGAAGCTGAACCCGCATTAGGACTGGTGGCACAGCTTTGGACAGGGTGAGGAAGGTGGTCATGTTCACAAATGTTTCTCATGGGGTTATTTTCCTCTTGAAAGCAAGCATCTGTCACTCTGGGCTCTCCTTGAGTATAACTTTTGAAGCCATTGAAGGTCTTTAGAAATGTTGTCCTGTGCCTGGTGTAGCTCTGCTAGAGGAGCAAGAGGCTCACGGTTCTGATCCACTCACTGCTGCCGAGACAGCATGCCTAGGGCTAAAGCTCAGTGTTAAACGGAGCCAGCCTTTTCCTCCAGGATGCTTAACAGGCATCAAGACCTCCAAGAGAAGGAAAACACCTGTGCCCTAAAATTTTTACACTAATATTTTCTTTTAGAAAACCATGAGCAGCTCTCTGCTGTGAGTCCCATATTTCCCAGCCCTCACAAACACATAGAGGCATGATACAGCACTTTAGCTATGAAATACCAGTAAAAGCCTTTATTCTGCATGTTTGATGCTTTCAGGCCTTGACATTCAAGTGGATGTGCCTGTGCCGAGCTCTGCTCCAGCTGTGCACACTGAATGCCCTGGAAAGGCAGGGCCAGGGTGGACACAAGAACACCCCCTGTCCCCTGAACCAGAGTGGGCTCAGGTAGCTCTGCCTGGCTGAGAATCTGGCTCATGCTACTTCACCATCTTTATTTGTAAAGGGAGAGCTCAGATCCACACAATGCCCCAGACTGTCTGAAATGGAGAATTCTCCACCCCAGAGTCCTAGTCTCCATGTATTTCAGATCCTATTTTGGCTGCCCAAGGTGATACAGTCAGATCCTAAATTAGCCTCTTATAATCTAAATTGAATTTAGACCCAGAAAATCCCCAGCTTTCAGATGTTTCTGGTTACACAATAACCCTGGCTCTTCTTCTCAGAGGAGTGAAATGGCAGGATTTTGAAATTCCTTGTTGGTTCATGTTTGCATATAAATGCTGATTTTATCTTTTCTGTACACAAGGTAAACACAAAGCTGTTTTACAATGATGTTGCCGTTGAAACATGCACGCAGGATGGCAAAACAACCCTGACTTAGAGATGTTTCCAGACCCAAGGACCATGTCTCCCTCCACACAAGGAAGCTGCCCGCTCCAAGATGCCCAGCCCACCCTCATCCCTGTTTATGCAGATCAACAGGCAGGTTTCATTAGGCGGTAGTAAGATCCAGAAGTAAAAGTTGGGTGGTGATGACAAAAGATGTTGATTTCCCCAGGCTGCCTAAGCCAGTGAACAAGCTTAAGTGCAGGTTCTCGATGGAGCTGAATTTTTCTGTAAACCCCCAGGAGCTATGGATCGTGCTGTAAGTGTCCAGACCCCACTGCAACTGAGCAATGATGGCACTTACTTCAACTGGGACTTTTATCTCCTACAATGCTGGCCTACACAGGGAATGTAACTCAGATTAAAGTAGACTTCTAAAGCAATGTAGCTATCCATGATATTAACTCTCTAGGGGAAACTCTTATGCTAAGAGATGCTCTTTGTGAAAGAACTAAATGCAGTCATGTCCAGGAGCAGAGAAAGGAAGACATGGTGTTGGGAGGAGATAGCTATCATAGAGTAAGTTAATTCAGCATAGTTCCTGTTTTACAGAGCCCTGCTGGAGAATCAGAGGTGGCTATACTTAAGACAACAACCCTGTCCACAAAGCCCGACAGCCTTAGTTACGGAAGGAATAATGGAAAATCAAACAAAAGCAGGTTTTCACATGATTTAGCTATGAAATCCCAGTAAAAGCCTTTGTCAGTAAATGCTGCAGAAACTCTGTTTGAAAGTCAACAGCCTCTGGTGAAAGAGGCACTCTTGGGTGTAGTGGGAGAGGTTAAAAATCCAGCTCAAATATCTCCTTTCAGCCATCTAGAAGTGTGGTGTCTACCTGAAGTTAGTCATTTGACTAGTCATCTACTTTAGCAGCCCACGAAGACAGAGGCATTTTCTGAGAGCAATTCATTCTGCTTGCTGTAGGATGACTACTTGACATGGGACCAACTGCCCCTGGGTGATGCCTGACTCTCCCAACATCCGTGGGTCTGTGGTGAGTAGATGCGTCAGTCGCAGCCAGCTTTAGGTGGTCACAAGTGGAGGAGCTGCCTCTTGCCCTATATACCTGAGTATTCATGAAGGCTGAAGCGCTTCCCCCCATCCAAGAAGTCAGCTCTGAAATAACACCTATTCACCCCAAATTTCACTGAAGTTCAGCTTGCTGTAGCTTCCAGTGGCCTTTGCATTGTGTCTGTACTATCTGAGGCACTATCAGAAAAGGACCCGACTTCACTGCTAGTGGTCACCATGCCTGATCTACAACATGAGTCAGACTGAAAAAGTCCACAGCCTTGTACACTGGACATCAGCCCTTCATCTTTAAATGACACTAAATGCATCCAGCAAAAGCTGGGTGATATGTTTTTCATGTCCTAGCAGTCATAAAAGTTTCAAATGCTACTGCTTTTGCAATGCAAGAGCAAAATTTAAAATGTCACACAGCTGTTTAATGGGAAACAATTAAAAAAGTGAACTTGCAGGATATTCCTATTAGAAACTACACTTTCCTTCTCATTGCTTTGGAAAAGAGGCTTAGGAGAAGGACTGGTGTGTGCCCATACTCTTGAGGCACTAACTCCTTGTCCAAGGCAAGGGATATGAGAAGGTGGGATGAAGAAGACAACTGAGAAATGTCACATCATTTTGTAACATGAGTTGTTCCACAGCCCATGTCAGAAGCAATTGAAGTGGGACAAGCACATCATCCCAAGCCTCCTGGCACAGCTGCCTGAGCCAGGCTCATACCTCTGCAGTGGAAAGCATGGCAGGCTTCTGTAATGCAGCAGGTTCCATTGCAGTGTGCCAAGCCCTGCTGCAAGCCCCAACTATAGTTTGCAGCCAGGTAGGCAACACAGGCATATCTCATTATTACAGGCAGAGCCTCAGCCTGCTTAGAAATGTGAGCGACAGCTAGGATTAGTATGAAAGAAAAAGTATATTAAATTGTCAGGAATTATAGAAAATGCACATACTAGCTTCTCGTCTCTAAATGGAGTCACCCACACAAGCTCCTCACCTGACCTCGCTCGTGTGGCTTTTACTGCCTTCATTGTTTCTATAAAAACTCAGAGGGATTTCAGTCCATAAAGAAGATGGAAACTTTATTAACTACCTAATAGCTGCAAGACAAGCCCACCCCTACCTTGTCCTGAGCCCTCCTCCTTGCCAGAACCCTCAATCCTTACCCCCCACTGAAAGCCACAGGCAATTTTAAAAGGCTGGAGAGATCTTCTTCCCTCTGCCTCCACTCCTGCCCTTTGCGTTGCAGGATGGCGTGTACATACCGCACAGCGAGTGAAGGGACAGATACTTCTTTAAAGCAACTTCTCTTCCTTTAAAGAATATTTTCTGTAGGTGAGCAGATGTGCCCGTTCTGTCTCCCTACCCTCGTTTATCTGGTCAGCTCCCCTTTTAGCGCCCCCCCTTCCCCCTCTCCATGCTTCTGCCTTACCTCCAGCCACTCTGGCCAGTGATTAATGGTGCCCATCAATCAGGCACCGCTGCGATGAATGCGGCAGGCAGTTTGCGATTAACCTTGGAGAACCTTGTCCCCCGCTCTCCCGGCCACCTCCCTCCAGAGCCCCCCACTGAGATTATCGGGTGAAATGAGGCGGGATGCATATGTACTGGGGGTGGGCCCTGGAAAACAGGTCCCCCGGTCCTTTCATATTGAAATGGAGAGGTCTCAATCGCTCCTTTGAACTTTGTTTGAAGGGGTAAAAAGAAACCCAAACCCCAGTGTTTTCCTTCAATAATGCAGAAGGGATCCAAGACTGGGACAGTCAGGGTTAGTGACAATAGTGGTGCCAAAATGAGTTGGCTCGCCTCCCTTGTGCAAGAAGAGAAAGTGTAAAGCCATAGGGCAGTTACCACAGCTGACAGAGTTTCACTTGACCGCCTCCTGTTCTCTCTCCTGTCTGGGTAGCAAACCTGGCTTTGCTAGTGCTGTACCAGCATGGGACAGAATACAGTCCTTGCATTCAAGAAGTGATGGCAATGATTTCTTAGTTTATTATAATGTCATTTGATGGCTTCAACCTGGGTTGTTCATCCCTAGCACTGGAGGAGGGTGAAAAAGGGAAGATGCTCCCATTTCCACCTGTGCCGAGTGCTTATATTTGGGCTTGCTCGGCTGAACCAGACTGACATCCTTGCAAACACCAGTGTGGCCTGCCCCGATGCAGCAGGGTGCACCTCGCACATCGCAGCAGGCTGGGGAGGAAAAGCCAATGAGACCATTTGAACTACACCTGCACTTAACACACGGCGTTTCACTGCCGTGCTCTGTGTTGATGCAGGGTGTTTTTGGTTTGAAAGTGTTCAAGGCCAAAGGTTATACCTCTGATTAAAAGGGTTTGCTTGCCTGCTTGTGTGGTGGTGGTTCATTGCTGGGGTTGGTATTTCTTAGGCAGGCAAGACTATCAGTTCGAGGCCAGCATCACACACCGGCTGTGGCAGCAGGGCAGGATGTGAAACAGCCAGCATTTTAAGTAGAGGCTGACTAGAAACCAACTTGGGGCTTGTAATACCAGAAGAAAAGCTCTGGTGAGGGACATCACACACTGACAGGTGGGATACATTTCTGCTTTCCCTCCTCCTGAGTGCTCCCTCATTTGCTTATAATCACCAAGAGGCTTTGTTGGTAAGAAATAAAGGTGTTTGTGCTCCCCTTAGAGGCCCATGGAGCCCTTTTTACTTTTGTCCCTTGCAGATAAGGATGCAAATTAACAAACCAACTTTAATTAATAGCCAAATCTCTTTCAAGAAACCGCCTTATACTCAAGCATTTCTAAAAGGGGGTTTTACCCAGTATTTGTCTCTTATTTGAATGGACATTATGAACATTTTGAACTCTGTTGTTCATACATACATATACACACACATACACATGCAGTCCTGTGTGCATGCAAATGTTTGTGTGTCCAGACAGTTTTTTCAAGCTCAGGAGGAGGAAAGCTCGCTTTGCTCATGGATTTGGGGGGAACTACTTGGATTAACCATCAGTTCAGGGGCTAGCCTCCAGCATTAGCCCATTTCATCTTCTTTTTCAGCCATCTCATCCCTCCTCACCCCAGACTGTGGATGCTTGAAGGGTGCCACAGAGTTGCCCCTTGCAGGTGAGCTCTGCCAGGGCGTAGACTCACTGGCCTCCCAACAAGGATCCTGCCAGAAAGGCTGGAAAAGCAAGGCTGAGCTTTGCCACAGCACCCGGAGGAGGTGGGGTGAGGCAGGGAGGGCACATGACTATTAAGATCTCCCTTCAAATGTTATTAAATAATGTTTTGCTGCTGCAGCACGACAGGTGTGGAGGCACAGGCAGGTAAACACAGCCCAGAGCAGGGCAGCCTGCCAAGTCTGTTTCCTTACATAAATCTCTCCACTTCAAGGTATGCAATTAATCCCGGCTCCAGCCTCCGTTCACCACAGACCTTCTTTGTACACATGATGTATTAATCACCAGAAAGGACTTTTGCACCTCTGCTATCATTTCTGCTTTGGAGGCTGCTGCAAACACCTTTGAGAACCCACAGAGACTGAAGGACACAGTGGCAGAGGTGAGTTGGCGATGGCATCTCTCGCCACACAGCCAGAGGACCAGTGTGGGTACACACACGTGCGGGTGTGTGTACCCCTGCCATACTATGGTGTGCTGCAGCTCATCTGATGCTGATTTTGCCAGCAGATCTCCTGTTCCACTTTGCCCAGAGACTATGGACGTTAATCAGTAACAGCTCCCCACCTTGAGTTTTAGAGGGGCGATTACAAGAAGTGCTCATTTAAAAGCCAGGACAGCAGATCCCCATCAGGAAGCCTGATCCTGCAAGAGCCTGCATGCACGTCTTTATCCCTGGTGTGCACAGGCAGGTGAGGGAGCCGCAGCCCTATCTCCTGCATCTCAACGGAGGGAGAGGACATGGCTGGAGGATCGGTGGAGCCTACCCACACCATGCCGGTCCACAGCACCTTCATTCTGGTCCTGTTTTGGCAAGCCCAAACCCTCTGTGCTGTCTTGCCCAGGTTGAGCTCTGCTGGGAAATGAGTCTGCAGTCACCAGTGTCCAGTTTAGATCAAGAGCCCAGTGCGGCCAGGCAGCTCAGAAGTCAAGAGCCCTCTATTTTCTCAAAAACTCCCCATTTTGTACTCCATGGTGCAGACTGTGTATGTTTTACATCCTTTCAGAACCAGCAGTAACAAGCCCCCTGAAGTTACACACTTACCTGGACCCTGGCACCATCTCTGATAGCCTCTCTGGTCCATACTTACCTGAAAGCCCTGCAGCAGAGCATTAGGGTGGTGGCAGATTGAGGCAAGCAGGAGACACCTGAGTGCCAGCCTTGCTCATCTGTTTGTCCTGCCATCCTTTCAGATGCAGGTGCTGCCCAGGCTCCCAGTAATGCCATCCCTTCACTTTTCTCTCCTTCTTTACCTCCTTCCCAATAGCCTTAGGAAGGAGCCCCAGACCTTGAATTTACCTGGCTCACTGTTGGCAGATACAGCCCTATAAATGTCCACTGAGACAGCAATGGCTGCAGCTTGGATTGGGTTCAGTGGGGAGGGATTTGGGGGAAAGCAGAGAGTGTGGGGAGCAGATGGCCAGTGTGGTTCAGCACGTGCCTGGAATGCTCCTATCTCCAAGGCCTTGTAAAGATTACAGATGCGCTTCTTCAAAGCATGGAGCAGGAGAACCCCCACCCTGCTCCCACGGGGGCCATATGAGCCTGTGGGGATGCCTTTCCACCCCATCTGCTTATGAGGGGTCAAGGGCTGAGCCTTCAGCCCCTATGATAAGTGCAGTGGGAGGGAGCTGCGAGCAAGGCTGGAACTCGCTGCCAGCTTCCAGCTGCTTCAGCTTGGCGTTTAGTGTGGCCAGCACCATGTCCCTGGCTGGGAATACATGTGCCTGGGGTGGCTGAGTGGCAGAGCTCCTGCTCTGGAGCCTTTACCCAAGTGCTGCTCAGCACCCTTCAGAAACCCGGCTGTCATCTCAGGGTGAGGGGTGGGTACTCGGCACCTAATGCCTGTGGCTCCCCAGATATACCTGAAGTGTTTTTTTTTTGTTTTTGGCTGCTGATGCCCAGTTTATACTGAGAAGGTTCTGCAGCCTGCAGGTATCTAACTCCCTGCTCCTGAACTTGGAGTGCTGTCCTCCTTCAGGGAACCACTTGCAGCGTAAAAATAAGCGTCCCTTGGTCCAGAGGGCTGCCAGCTCCCTACTTCAAGCCATGTATTATTTTATAAGCCTGACCATCCAAAATCTTTCCATTTCTTGTTTTCCTTTGGCTTTATTGCTTGCCTCTGGATGCACTCAGACTCTTTTCCCAGAAAGGTAAAAATAGATACTGGGCTTCTCTGGCTGCTATTTCTTTGGCTGTAGCTTTACTCTCAGGTGAGAGGCAGTCTGCAAGATGCTGGTTCAGAGTCATTTGGAAGGAGTTTGAGCAAAAAAGAGACTTTCCCATTTGCACAGTGAAGACTTGCCTGCCCCAGCCACAGAGGGCAAGGCATGGTGTGAAGGCAGAGTGCCAACAAAGTAGCCACTCACCCCAAGATAAAGCTGCTGAAGACCAATGTTAATTAAACAAAGAGAACATTTTTGTTTCAGCATGCTTATTAATTATTATTATGACTATTCACACTTTGTATTGCAGTAATGCCTACAGGTCTGAATTAGCAGCCTGCAGTCACTGTACTGTCCAGGGAGCAAGCATCCAGGAGTCCAGGCCCTGAAAAGCTTACCCACAAGAACACCACGAGCTCAAGCTGGCTTTTCAGCCCAGATCCCAACAAAACTGTTCTTTGCTCCTGGGGGTGCACCTGACTTGCCCTGTTTTAAGGAGCAGGGATCAGAGGTGTGCCCATGGATGGACCATGTCACCTCTGCCATGTGGCCACCAGTGCGGACTCAGGGTGGGAGGAGACCTGCAGAGCTCCCATAGTGGCTGGAAACCAGGTCCAGAAAGGATGCTGGGTTACTACATCACCTATTTTTACTGGACTCACTAGCAAAGGTCTCCTCAGTGCAATGTTTTCTCCCTTCAGGCTATTTTTCAATGTTCTGTGATGCAGGGGCCACAGAGAGGAAGAAGCAGGGGGGAGAAAAAAGAAAAAGGAAGAAAAAAAAGAAAAGCCAAAGGGGCATGACTTTTTAGGTTTTGAAATCTTGCAAAGTTTGGGAACCAGTTCTCTCCTACCAGTGGATCCTTTTCTCTTTCCAAACAGGGCCAAGACCGGAACAGAAAGTGCAAATGGATCTGAGGGCATCACAGCAGTGTGGGCATGGTCCTCTGCAGCTCCCCATCACCACTAGTTCCTCTGCAGGAGCCAGTGAGAGGGACTACCTTGCAGGTGAGAAAGCATCGATGTGGCTCCCTTGCAGGGCAGGAGGCAGTGACTGAAGTCCCACAGCCTCTGGTTTCTAGCCCTGGGCAATAGTGGCTCCTGCAGCCTCTGGGGGCTGAATAGCAATCCCAGAGCTTGAGAGATGGCAGAGGCCAATGCTCCTGCTGCTCTCTAATTTCCTGTGCATCACTAATTAAAAAGGAGTTGTTTCTTCCAGCCACCACCTGTAACTGCTGCAAAGGAAGGCAAGCCCATGTCTGGTACTGTTGAGCAGTGCTGGAGAATTGCAATGCTCCTGCATTTCTGACCACCTCTTTCCATGTCTCACAGCTTCCCAATTGGCTGGTACTAATTCAAAAAGCAAGCAATAGCTTTTGTGGGGTGCTTAGGACAGAGGAGGGACACAGAGAGTGCTGGCCACAGCACTGTGGCTGTGCAAGCACCTGCAAGTCCTGCTGCCTTTGCCCTCCCTGAGGGGCTGCTTAGATGCTCACCACCTTTCCCCTCTCTCCCAGGAAAGGCCTTCCTGTCCCAGTACCTCTCTGTTCCACAGGGTCCCTCCACACCCTTCAGCTGACTCTTTAAATCAGAGCTAGGAGGAAAATGTTATCAACCTCTACCTTGAGATGGCAAGCCTTAGGCAACTGTCTAATGAGGCTATCTTGAAAAAAGAGCCTGAAAATGGGAATTTTCAGGTTTTGGTGCTTTTTGTTTCTTTTAAGTCTAGGAAGGAGAATACAGCTGTCCCTGTGCCCTGGCTTTTGGATGATATCCCTGCAGCTGGGGCACTGCTGAGGAAAGAACGAATGCTACGTGTAATAGCTGGGATATGTGGAAGATGAGGCCAGGGAGCAGCCCCCAGGTTCCCTGGGCACAGGGCTGCAGAGCATCTCCGGGTGCCCTGGAGGAGATAGAGCTGATCCCAGCAAGAGAGGCACCCACTGAGTCCTAGAGCAAGAGACCTCAGGAGCCAGCAGAGTAAGAGTATGCCTGCCTTCTCTCTTTCACTTGACTCTCTTTGTCATGCTAATGAAGAATTTATTTTTTTCCTTTGAAGTCTCCTCCCTCCAGCCCCAAATAAGCTGCCTCTCACCTTGTCCCCCCTCTCCCATCACCTGAGCTTTTCAGGCATGGCTTCTTGAACCATGGCTGGCTCCACACCACCAGCCAGGAGCTGGAAGATCACTCCTGCTGCCTGCTTTGTGCTGCTATCAGGTTCAACCTGTTCAATTAGTGGTGCCCCAGGCAGTGTGGGTTCCAGCTTTCTCTTTCTGCTTCATTTAATTTGATCATACACACCTCTCCCTCCCTCCTCCTCCCTGCTCCCTTCATGGCCCCAGGCTCTGCACTGTGAAAGGCACAAGGCAGGGCATCACTTGCACACCTGGAATATGTTGCAACAAGCCCAACAGCCTTTTACAAGGAAGTCTTGGGCCCAGACAATGAGTCGGAAAGTCCTTTGCGAAGCCGCCTTTCTTGGGTAACAAAATGCACAGCTAAAACCCATCCACCGATTTCCACTGTTCCTTGGGGGACTGGTTTTCTGACCTGCTTTCTTCTTTTTTGGGAGGGGGTTGACACTGCCCTGTGCACATTAGGGGAGCCAACCATCCGTGCATGTACACAAACAACACGCATGCTGAGGAAAGGATTAGCTGAAAACGCTCACTGGCTTTTATTCTGGTTTCAAAAGGAAGCCGCTATTGGAACACTTCAGTTGCTTGCCTGGTTGTGGACAGCCTTGCAATGAGCACCTCTCTCGCCCCATCCTGACACTGGCATGGAGATGCCTGAAGAAGATGCAGGATGGCTGCTTAAAAGCATGGATCTGACTTGGCCAGCTGCCTGACCCCATGATTAAAGCCTGTGGGATGCAGCCTGGAACAACCCTATGCTCCCACTGAAGGTGGAGGGAGCTCCCTGAAAAACCTCACAGCATCAAAGCTTCTTCCTCCAGAAAACATCTACCTCTGTGACCCATGCAAATGTACAAACAGACGGATGCACACACACGTATCTGTAATGTATGTTCCCTATGTTATTGCTGGGCAGGGAAGCAGACCCCAGATTGTGGGCATGGTCCCTGTCACTGTTGTGCTATCACACAGGGCTATGGAGGAGGCTGAGTCTCATTGTTTTCTGCTGTATGTATGCATGGACAAACACTATCAGGGCAGTTAGAGCTGCTCCTCTCCCCTGCTTGTGACCAGCTGAGGATGTGGGAGCTGTGACACGGCAGCTGTTGGTCTCTCTTCCAGGTGTTAGTTAGGAGGACTAACATATTGGCCTGAAAACGAACCTATCTGCTCAGCAGGAAGTATTTCTGCATTGCAACTGGCCTGTCAAAACCCAGCTCTCTGCGAAAAGAGGGTAAGGATTGCAGGAGTAAGGCTAAATGAGTGCTGGGCAGGCAGCACTGGCTCCAGCACAGGGAGAGATGCTGATGCCTGTGCGCAGTGTGTTGGAGCGATGCTCTTCTTGCTGGGGGAAATGTGGTGGTGGCAGGGACAAGTCCAGCGTGCTTTGTATGAGCAATGTGACCTGACAAGCAGCACGCTGCTGCTGGGGGCTTCTCTCTGCCCCGGGGATGTTTGGAGGCAGCAGGCTCTCTGAAGGGGGTGACTACGAGCATCTGAGCTGTGCAGCAATCCCCCAAAAAGGCACATCCTGCAGGATGGATAAGAAATGAAACTTAGAGCTAAAAATGAAGAGAATAATCTGATCCATTAAATTGTACGTTCAGGTGCTGTTGGTATTGGCAGGGGGGAACTGCAGCTCCAGGAACCTGGATGGTGACTTGAGAGCTCTTTCCTTGCCTGCAAGCCCAGCTGAGTGCCTCAGCCAGGCAGAGGAGCCCCTTGCAGTTTCCTGGGTAGCTCTTTGCTGGCTGCTTTGGCTGCTTGGTAGCTGCTCAGGGCCTTGTGGGGCATTTGCCCTCACTGCCTGGCTGCTTGGAATATTTCTGCCATGATAAACCTGCCAGAGATGTTGATCCCAGTTCAGTAGGATGAAAGAGCTATGAAAATCAACACAGTCAGACCTATTTTTGTCAGCAGAAATCCTGACTGCTGGGTGAAGACCAGCAGCAGAGAAAACGATGTGATGATAACAAAGTGACAGAAAGTCATTTGGCCTGTCATTTTGAGATGAAGATTTAAACATCTCTCTTGCTAAAGAACCAGCTGGAATTATTACACCAGTCTGTGTTAAATCTCTTCTCTGCTGCCACTACACCCAGCTGTCCCACTCATGTGTTGGCCATACACTGCAAAGCATAAAAGCTTGCATGTCTCATTTTATGCTGGGCAGTTTCTCCACGTAGCTTCTTAATGCCTCAGGAGTTTATTCAGCAATATGCCACTTTTTCCTACCAAACAACTTAAATGTTTGTTTGTTTGCTTATTTTACAGTCAGAGAAATATTTGGCCGAGCTATACTGCTACAACAGTTTATCCAGAGTATTCTTCATTGTTTACCAAAACTCAGAAACTGGATGGAACAAGAGTTCAACCCGACAACTGCTGCTTTGGAGCCCAGAGGAGATGCTGAGTGGATGTATGTGCCATTCAAGGTCACCTTCTTCCTCTAAGTGAATGTTAGGGATGCTCACTTGGCATTTAGTGATGGACTCCTTCAGATGAGGAGCTGCCAGAAGCCCCCCCCCTGCACTGTAGGGAGAAGGATGGGCTGCTGCTCAGCAGAGCCATCCCCAGCACGTGCGGCCAAATATTGGTTGGGATGAAGTCAGAGGGAATTTTTATGACAGATTTCAGTGTTGCCAACTTCTTTGATTTAAAAAAATAAAAAATAAAAGATGACTGCGCTGTTGCCTTTTGTCTCAGTCTTTTGCAACCTTCAAAAGCTGCCTCAAACCTGTTTAAGCTGCTTTCTGTTTTGAAATGGTGAGAAGACAACCATAAAGCTCTCTGTAGTCTGTCTCTATAGTTGCACCTGGGTGACTCACTCCAAAATGCCACGGGCCCATGACTGTGGCTCCATGGTCCCTGAGTGGGATTTAGAGTCAAGATCAGCCAGGGCGGATGGGAGTGTGGGGTGCTCCTGAAGCCTCACCTCCATCTGCCTGGTGCCTGGTGGGAGCAATGAGTAAAAGTGTGCACCTAAATGAGCATATTCGAAGGGCAACAAAGGCGTTTAATGCAGGAAAGAGGGTGATTCTTGTTTCATAAATCCCTGGTTTTGCTATACGTATCCCTCAGGAAGGTGATATAGCCAGCTATCTAATTTTTCATGCATTTTACCATTAAAAAGGCATGCTTTCAAGAGGGTTGGAAGAAAAGAGGGCATGCTTATTCCGTTGACTGCGTGCTGTCTCTTTATAAATACTGCTGAAAGATTTCTATGGCTGAGATGGTAACAAAGGCTCTGCAGAGCCACAGCTGGGATTTTTCATGCTACAAGGAGAGGCGATAGTCTCACATCCCACCGAGGGCTTTGGCTGGAGCTGCCCCACTTGTTCCCACCTCCTTCCCCTCTCTTTCACCCGAGACAACCTGCACTGGTGCTCCCCGACCTGGAAAAGGAGAGGGAGAGGACGAGGACACGGGGCTTGGGGGAACCGGAGAAATTAGAGAGGAGGAAGGGCAGGAGGTGTGTGGAGGGAGCAGGCAGCCTGAACGCACTGCGAGGGAGAGGAGAAGGGTGGAAGGGGTCTGGTGGGGAGGAGGGGGTCCGCGTCGGGGCCAGGGGAGATGGCCCTTTGAAAAAAAAAAAAAAAACCTTGAAAGCGGCTTTTCAGATGGAAATGGCGGGGTCAGCAGCAGCTCTCGGACAATGGGCCCCTTCGCTCCGCTCCCCGCGGGCACAAAGAACCGGGCGGACGGTGGCGGGGGAGCCCCGCTCCGCTCCCCCCGGCCCGGGGCAGGGTGAGGGGCGGCCCTGACGGGGCTTCCGCCGCTACGCTCGCCCAGGGCCCGCGGGGCACGAAAACTGGCTGGAAGAATGCTAACAAGGCTGGGGGGGAGGGGAAAAAAAAAAGGAGAGAGAAAAAAGCTGAAAGATTTCAACACAAATAATCTTCAAGGAGTGTTCTGTAAACAGAGCGGAGGGCAGTGCGCCAGGAGCACCTGCCTCTCCGCATTGACATTAATTGTTTGGGGAAGGAGTAGAGAAAAAGAGAAAAGCTCTCCTCTCGCCGCGTGTGCGGCCGTGTGCCCGTGCGGCTGGAGGGGCGAGCGGGCGCGGTGCCGGGTGGCGGTGGGAGCTGCGCGACTGCGGGGGCACAAAGCTGTGACACCGGGTGCGGGGCATGCGAGTGAGGCCGTGGGTGCTTTGGTAAAGCCAGCCCTGGCACCCAAACCTGTCGACTGCCTGCTCTGCGTCTGCTCTGCCTTCCTCTACGCTTCATTCCTGGGTGATGCCTGAGGATCCGAATGCTCTCTAAAGCTCTTGGTGGTTTAAACCTCTTGGTGTCTTGTATCACCCTTGGTTCTTTCTATTGTTTGCTCTCTGTGTACCCTGTGTAATCCCTCACCAGGCGCTGCCAGGCTCCTGACCTCACTGCTCTCCTGCATCGCTGAGTTCCTCAGGCACAAGTTTTGTCCTGTTCTGGGAGTGGGTATAAAGGAGTTGGAAGGTTCCTGCACCCACACAAGCAGTGGAGAAGGATTAGACCGTGCATGAACAAGTCCCTAATCATACCGTTTGGCAATCTCCCAGTAAGGCACCTCACCCTTCCCAGACAGGAGTTTATCTCTGGGTCTCAAGTGTGTGGCACCTCCACCAAGCAGCACCAGTGCTTGCAGGGGCTCAGGGAAGGATGATGCTGTGGCAATTCTCATCCACCCCTTTCCAGCCTGCAATCTGTGCCAGCCTTGGCTGAAGAGCTCTCTGCCTCTCACGAGCACAGCTCCAAGGACCTAAAGCATTAACACACCAGTATACCAGTATTTTAGGTTGAGATCCTAAGGGCACCCGTTATGCACAGCATCTCCAAACAACAATAACATGAGAGGTGCTTCTTCCCTTGTAGGCATGAAGGACATCAAGGCACACAGGGTTATGTGACGGTGGTGGGGATGTGGGTGGGCTGGACATGATGCAAATGCAGATGGGACACAAGGCTGAATTCTTGTCTGGTGCTTGGAGTGCAGCTAAGGCTGCCTCTGGGGCACCTCCTGTCTCCTCGCTTAAACAAATAATGCTTGCCTGAGGCACACAGCAGGCCCAAGCAAAGCAATCAAGAAATCATCCGCTGGTGCTGATGGATTTGTTATCTGGTATACTGGTTTCATCTGAACACCGTGAGGCTGATTACAACTTGCTAAAGAGCTCTCCTGGCTGTTACATTCAAAGATCTTCCTACACACGCAGCTAATACCACCAAAGGGCTAGTGTTTGTTTGCTGCTCTACCTTGGAGCTAGACGGCATGATCGAATTTTGCAGGCATTGCTCAATTGCCATGAAACAGCACATCAAAACTGGTCCATTTGCTCACCTTATGCACGCAGAGGAGTCTGGATAGCCAGTGTCATTGGAGGTGGCTAACTGTCCAAAAAGTCTGGTTGGCAACATAAGCTAGAAAATGACCAGCCAAAGCCCTGTAATGGAGAGTAGTTCTTAGTGCTTCCTCAGGGGAGAGAAATCTGTATCAAAATTGTATTTGTATAGTAGCATCACCCACCTTAAAGAAGGGTTTCGTGGGTGCAGCAGAGCAGAGGGAACAATGCAGTGTTCTGTTGGTGTTCCATTACTCCGTGGTTTTCAGCATTGATCAGGTCCAAAGCTTGAGGAGAGCATTGCTGAAGTCAAAGGTCTCCTATTCTTTGCTTCGTAAGTACATTTTGTTGTTTAATGCCCAAGCTTTCATCTTTCTGTCTCCAACTTTCTCCTCTTGATAGTCAACTATTCTTATTTGGTGCATGCCTAAATATCATTGTTTTGGCCTCAGACTGACTTAACGTTTTCTGTCCTGCCTAATGTCCTCTGTACATCCTAAAAGTGCCTCTCCCTGCCCCATCACTCCTTTTTTGGGGATGATGATCTTACCCCACATGCTGGCACTAGATGGTTCCCAGTGAATTACACACCCCCAGGCAGTCAGAGACCATGCTCAGCGTCCCCAGCTGACATCAGGGACCCACACAGAGCTGCAAGCCCCTGCAGAGGATGGGGAAACCTGCAGATCTGAGGGGAGAAACAAGAAAAGAGGCTGTGGCTAATGCTTCTTTCCCCCATCCTGCCCTCTCCCAGTTTAACCATTAACAGGCTGGCTGGCCCTGTCGAGACAATAGTGTGTTTGTTTAGCGTGGAGGGAGCTCATATCGGGGCCTGGCAGATTTATCAAAGCGGAGTGATTAGCTCTATTAGAGAAGGGATTTGTGTAAACAAAAAGACAGGTGCAAAGAGACGATTCCAGCTGGCAAAGGCTTCACAGAGCATGAAGCATTTCAGTGGCAATAAAACTTCTTCCAGGAAACTAGAATCAGACCAGACAGAGCATGTGTGTTTTTAACTTATCTGACTGGCCCTCACAACCACTGACCCTTCTGACCACTCATCCTCCCTGGCCTAGGCAAGGGAGATGTGGCCTTTGGTGTGCCCATGTCTCTCGCTGCTCCCCTGAGTTTGCAGGTGTCCTCTCTGCCCCAGGTGGGAGGAAGATGGGTTGCAATGTTGCAACATGGTAGAGTAAGCTGTCCCTCAGGAATGTGCCCCTCGTCACTCGTGAGCCACATAATGGACTGTACTTAGTAGTGGGAAGGCTAAGCGCTGTCCTGCCATCCCAGCAGTCTTCCTTCCTTCAGCCTTGTCCTGCTGGAATGATGCTGGACCACCATGGTCCCACCAATCATCAGCAAAGATGTTTGCCATTTGCTTCACCTGTGCAACGTGGCTTGGTGCGAGCCTGGTGCCAGCGTCTGCAAGGAGAGATAAAGGCTGAAGCCCAAAATTGCCCAGACCGTGACCTACCTTAAGAGCTTTCTTTGGAAACGGAAGGGGAAAGCCCTATTGACAGCACACATACCATAATTGCTCATTCAGAACACCTGTCCACTGCATTTCCAAATTTATCCTCCTAGCTGCTCTGTGAAATTATTATTCAGTTTGCACTATACTGAGACAAGAATAAGCGTGCTTTTCACCCACCCCACTGCAAAAGTGGATAAAGCTTCTTCTCAGGAAACCCTTGAAAGCAGAGCACACAGCTGTCTCAGGCCAGCTCTTTGGAGCAATGCTGAGCAGGAGTTGAAGTTCTGATTGTGAAAGGTTGTGTGAGCAAATCAAACAGAAGGAAACTTACCAGGGGCTGAGTTTTTACTTCTCTGATTTGAGATCTGGGCAAATTTGACCCAGGAATGATTCAGAGAAGAGAAATTTGTCATCCCCAGATGCAATTCATTGTCACAGCAGAGGATTGGTAACAGTAATCTGTCACTTTCTTCTTCTGCAATAACCTTTCCTGCAATAGCAGATATGTTTTCTGCTTCCTATGCTACCTGTGCCCTCACAGGATCCCTTCAAAGGAGCTATACTGATGCCATAACATTTACTGAGTGTAACATGGATGAAACTGTTTTTTCAGACATTTTATATTGGCTAAGCATATATTAGCAATGCTGACTGAAGGCTGGATTTTGTAACTGATTCAGGCCCATATGGCAGCTAAGCACCTACTGAGCTTTTTAGAATCACTCTAGCTTATAGTCTGCCATTTTAGATACTGACTTGTCTTTAGGGACCTGTCAATACTTCAGGTCTTAAATCTCTTTTGAATGCTCTGAAGTCTTCTAAAGCTTTTGTGTCTGTGTGTGCATATATATAAAGTTTCCTATATGACTCAGTTTTATAATTTTGAGAATTCACTTGAAACAATCTCCTTCCAATTAACCCCAGACCCAAGCAATTTCCCAAAAGACACGGGTCCTGTTGGGATAAGGGAGAGGCAGGTATGTCCTGTCTGGAGGGTGGCAGTGCTGCCCGCCTGGGTGTAGTGCCAGTCCTGCTCCTTCCTTGCACAGAGCTGGGGATTTTAGGAAAGGGCCTAGCAGCTTGGTTGGGCTAGTGCAAGTTGGTGGATGAAACATTGTCTGTGGGGCAGTGAGGAGCTCTATGTATTCAAGCCCTTCTAATGGGATAGTTTCAGAAAGATTCCCATACTTGCTGTGATGCTGTGCTGGTTTTGGCTGGGACAGTCAATTTTCTTCACAGTAATCAGTATGGGTTATGTTTAGGATTTGGGCTGAACACAGTGTTGATAATGCAGAGATGTTTTGGTTACTGCTGCTTACACAGAGTCAAGGCCTTTCCTGCTCCTCATACCACCCCATCAGCAAGTCATCTGGGGGTGCACAAGAAGTTTGGAAGGAACACAACCAGGACAGCTGACAACTGAATAAAAGGATGTTCCATATCATATGGCATCATGCCATCATTTGAACTAGGGGAAAAGCTGGCTGGGGAATTGCTCAGGGACTGGCTGGCCATCAGTTGGTTGATGGGGAGCAA
This sequence comes from Myiozetetes cayanensis, assembly GCF_022539395.1. Classification (NCBI taxonomy): domain Eukaryota; kingdom Metazoa; phylum Chordata; class Aves; order Passeriformes; family Tyrannidae; genus Myiozetetes; species Myiozetetes cayanensis. Next base: position 46,778,221 of record NW_026087853.1, on the reverse strand, counting down.
TTGCTTTCATTTGCATTACTTGTCTTTCTTGGGTTTGTTTCTCTCTCTTCTTATTTTCCTTTTCATTACATTTTATTATTATTAAAATGATATTATCTTCATCATTATTATTGTTATATTTTGCTTTAATTATTAAACTGTTCTTATCCTAACCCATGAGTTTACTCACTTTTACCCATCCAATTCTCTTCCTCCCATCCCACTGGGTGGGGGAGCGAGCAAGTGGCTGTGTGGTGTTTAGATGCCAGCTGGGGCTAAACCACAACAGGTGCCCAGTGAAAAATCCAGCCCTGTGGGTGGCTCCTGAGACCTCTTTTGTGCACAGGTCACTAGTGTACTGAAAGCCTGCAACCCAGGTGCCACTCTACACCACTGGTTTCTGCACAGCCTTTGGAACCTCAACCCACCTTCCCCTGCCTTGGCTTTTTTTACATACCAACAGAGATGATAGGGTTGATCTCTGTTTGCAAAGTATGAAAGACTTCATGAACTATTGCTCTGCTCTCAGCTGGCCGTGTGTGTAACCACATTCTTCGACTGGTTGGAGGTAGTGTTTGTCACTGAAGGTAGCTATAAAATAAAGCCCTGGGGCTGCGTTTTCGAAAACAGGTGCCTCAAAGGTGGGCAGAAAACACTGCACATCCCCAAAAAGAGCTGTGCAGTGAGCACTGGGCCTTGTGCACATACTATGCATGTTTTTGAACAGGACATGTTTCAACAGCCCAAAGTCTGGTGCTGCTTATAGTTACCCTTTGAAGTCCAGTTCCATACAATTTTGCTGAAAATTACTTTACTGAGAAATCCAATGGCTCTCTCACTATGTCTGTGTCTCTGCTGCACTCACTGTATGGATAACATGTGTGTTTGGGTCCATGGATGAGGGTGATTATCATTTCTCCTGCTGCATTCCCTCCCACCCCCATCTGTGACCTTGCTAGCATTCTGCTCTGTGCTGCTTCTCTGTGTATAGGACATGTGGGGCTAATAATGACACAGATGCTAAAAACAACTCTCTATGCCTAAACAGGTCTCAACATGTGATTTTCCTCTTATCAGGTGGTGTCTTTTGCACCTTTCTTCATGCTAATGCTGTTTCACCACCCAGAAGTGTGCATGTCCTCTCTCCTTTTCCCTTCCACTCTTTCTGGATTATGAACATTTGCTGCTATTGATCTCAGTTGAAAACAAAAGAGAGAGAAAAGAAGCGTGTGTGTGTGAAATCAGAGGTTCAGTGAGAGCAGAGCTGGTGTCAAACCAAAGTAGGACCTAAGCAGAGCCCTGAGCACTACACCTGATTTCCAGTATTCATGGTTTCCAGACAGCAAACAAGCCTCTGTCCTGCTTATAACTAAAACCTCTCTGGTGGAAGTGTTTCTGTTTAAACCAGTGTCCCATTTGCATTTAAGGGTCAGTTCCACTTTCTCTTGGTGTTTTGTAACTATTGAAAGGAGAAAGCTCAGAGGCTCTGCCCTTGCCTCAGTCTTCAAGGAACAGAGCATATATCACCCCATTAATGTGAAAGCATCAGTTCTTTTGTGCATTCAAATGGCAAAATAGCTCCATCAGCGTGACAGAAATATCTGAGGGATCTTCATTTATACCTCTTTCCCAAGGGTCAAATAGTGGAGATAAGCGAGGGTGGAAAGAAAACTGGGCTCATGAAAATTCATGCAATTATTTCTTGGCAAGTCATCACTACTGTTTTGCTTTTGTGGTCAGGAGAGTGTAGAAATGCTGGTGGCTGGGCAGAGATCCTGTGAACCTGGCCTGCCTGCTGCCTTTGCACAGCCCACCAATGAGTCTGAGCACTGCACACAAGGGTGAAGAAATGGCATGGTGGCAAACCTGTGATTTCTCCTGGTCTGCACGCCTTCTGGGCCACACTTTGCCAAAGGGGTCTTTTGGTGTACTGTCAGTCAAAACCTAGTTTGCACAAAGGCAGGAAGTGAACGAAAGCAGAGGCAAATGAGATATTCTGTTCCTGGCTTCTCAACAGAAAGGCTCCAGTCTACTCTGCCACATAATCAAATCCATGCAAATGCTGGGCATCACCAATGTCTAATGGTTGCTATTTCATAGAAGGACAAGATACTGTTCCCTGAAATGTGTGACAGTGCCTGTACACTGTAACCTGAAATGACCTGCTAACAGCCCTGGGAATTGCAATACCTGTGCAAAAGGTACATTTTGGATTGCCTGGGTGTCACAGATCACAGTGCTTTGACGAAAGGACAGTGGAAGTCCTGCATGTGATCCTGCAGGTGAGTCATGGCTGACATTGCTCTGGGCTAGCTGAGAAGATGCCCGTGGCCCTGTGCAGCCTGTGCTTGATAGCTAGGAATGTAACATACTGGTTGGTCATGTTATTGTGAGTGCAACTCATGCTGTTGCCTTCATCTCCTTCTTCCTGAAAGAGATACATGTTTGGCACCTTGTAGGTGAAAGTGAGCTGATAGCATACACTCACACAGGTAGAGAGCAGGGACTAGGGACCTGTCACTCTCTCTGCAGTCAGAGGACTTCTAGCCCAGGACACCCTTTGGTGTAGGTCAGCTCTGCTGCCATGCATTATGTATTTCACCTTCCCAGTTCCAGGCAGTAGCAAAGATTTGCACTGTTTCTAGGCATGGAGCAGTGCAAAACCTACAGACACCTTATTTCTGGGCGCCCTATTTGTGCTTTAGCCTTCCTTAGGCAAGGGCAAACAACAAAGTGGAATCTGAGCCTGATGCAGCCTCTCTCCTTGAAAGCTATTCCGGTGCTTCCCAGCAGCACGGAAAGGCAGCAAGGCTGCCAGGGCCCCGCACACCTCTTGTCTGGAATATATACTTGTGTGGAGAGGTACAAGTGCTTCCTATTTGGTAAGTGCTCTTAAGAGCTGATTGCAGCTTGCAGACACCAGCAGAAATCCCTGGGAGGATGGCAAGGGAGCTGCCACACAACCTCCTTCTACTTGGGATTAATTCCTTCTTTGTAACGTTTCCCTGACAGAGCAGCAGGGATTCATCCTATGCTAACTAACCCACTGGCTGGCCCCAGCCCTACTCCTCCCTGCAGGCAGCACTGCTTCTTGACAGAAGGACTTGCCCCAGGTTGCTCCATGGCCCCCAGCCCTGGGTTTCCATCAGAAAGGATCAACTGTGATGTGTGGGCTGTGGGCAGGCAACACAGCAAATTAATACCCTTTTGTTCACTGGCTTGGAGGAGTGAGAGTTTCCTAGCATCCAAATGGTGCCATCAGCATTTGCTGTGAGAAGACAAACCTAATAATACCAACAGCAACAAAAGCCAGTGCATACACAAGGGAGAACCAACAATGTGGCTTGTGTGCCATGACAGTTCTCAAGGACAGCCCTAGACTTCAGCCATCTTCTGGGAGAACAGCCTGGGTCCCAAAGGGCACCAGCACTGCAGCTTTTGTGATAGAGAGGTGCTGGGCTGCTCTGAAACTCTCCTGCCAGTCATTCAATGTCTTTAGAAGCCACACAAAGACCTGATCAAGCCATGTTGATTTGGCAGTAAGGCCTTAAAAGGAATTCTTGAGTACATGGGAGGACACGGAAGTTATGAAGGCAAAAAAGGATTTCCTCACTAGCTTTTGTGTGCTGGCTTATAGGCCTGGGTGTCTGTTCAGATGATTTGTAGGAGGTGAGCATCAATGATTGCAATGGCCTCTGCTGATCTTGATAAAACCCTGACATTAGATCATGAGTCTCTAGCCTTGCCTAGGCTTTCACAGAATCACGAGAATGGGTAAAGTTGGAAGGGACTACTGGTGGAGTCATCTGGTCCAACCTCCCTGTTCAAGCAGGGTTTTCCTAGAGCAAATTGCACAGGACTGAGTCCAGATAGATCCTGAACATCATCAGTGAGGGAGACTGCAACCTCTCTGGGCAACCTGTTCCAGTCATCTGCACAGTAAAGAAGTTCTTCCTCATGTTCTTTCCTTTTCTCTTCTCTTTCTTTTCCTTTCCTGTCCCTTCCCTACCTTTTTGTTCCATTCCTTTCTTGGGATATTCAAGCAGTTTTTTCTTTACTCTTACATATCAGCAGCAAACCTACAGAGAAGGGTACAGAAGAGGAGCATTGCAGCCTGGTGAGCCAAGCAGTGATGGAGTGGTAATATTCCTCATGTCAGCATGCAGCATGGAGCCTGCTGGTGCAGCAGAGCACAGCTGTTTAGAGAGGGCATGTTCCTGAGTTCCTCTTCTATGCCACAAAGTCACAGTCATACTCATTCTTTGGTGCCAGCATCGGACTGAAGAGCTAACATGTGGAGGCAGCAGCTCTGGGGCTGAGGGCCACTGGGGAATGGGATGGCAGGGTTCTGCTGCACAACAGTGATGGGACTGTGGCAATGTTGCTCTGCTGTTGTGGATGTAAAGGTGTCTAGGTGAAGCAGTGGTCCTTGCCGAGGCAGCAGCCTCTTCTTGCCACAGCAGGAGCACTCGGCCAGCTTCCTCCTCTTCACCGACCCAGAAACCCCTGTAGGTCCTTCTACCTCTGTCCCTCCACGAGGGAATCCTTCTCATATTCACCTGCAGCTGGCTTACCAGCCTTTTTTCGTTTAATATTTTATTTTACTTTATCTTTATTTTATTCCAGGCAGCTCCCCTATGGTTCAGCAGCACTTGTGGTGAACCCTGGCCCATCCCAGGGCAGGGGCACCCATTTGGTGAGGGCTTTGCTGAGAACCAGCTCCATGCTGCCGGTGGAGCATTCCTCATGCACCCTTTTCATAGAGGTGTGCATGCCTTTTGTTGCCTGCCAGGGAAGTGGAGGAACAGGATTGCTCAATTAACATATATGTACCTTGGCAGGGCACCAGCCCGAATCGCTGGCTCCACCCTGCCTTCCCTTCCCTGTAGCCATATCGTTTCCCCCTCCTTCTTTGACATACCATTCCTCCTCGCTATCTAGGCTAATCTTCATCAGTCATTGCCCTGATGCTCTCCTGCTCTGACATGCTCTGAGTTTCAGTACAATTCCTGCGGCAGGTCGTGTCACGTCCTCTCACGCCGGCTGCTTTACATGGATCCCTGCTGAGGCACCACACAGCCTTGAGCAAGACTTCTGCTTGCAGTAATTTAGGGTGTCTTTATTGCTGGCTGTTCAGCTCCCTGGGAGGAGGAGCCCGGGCTTTCAGTTTGCTTTAGAGAGTTGGCTAAAACGCGGCACAGGGCAGAAACCAGCCAGCGTGTTCCAGCTTGAGCTCCTGCCTGTGTGATTTAGACACTGAGGGATGCAGATTTGTTATTTCTGGAATGTCAGTGAGTTTCACTTGGGGTGGTTTTTTGTTTGTTTTCTGGAAGGGCCCAACTGATACCCTGTTTATGGCCAGCACACCGTGCTCTTTTGAGCAAAAAGGGTCTACTTCTGCAGTGGTGCTGCTTCAGGAGATACCCCACTTCACTCACCAGCAAGGGCAGAAATCAAGGTTCCAGTAAGGGAATGATTTGATCTGCGCCATTCATTCCTCCCTGAACTTTCTAACCTGTCTTTCTCTGTGCTTCCCTCCCCACCTCAATCTCGTCCTTCATCTCTCCAGGCCACACCAACCCCTTTTCCTATCCTTCACTTGCATTCTCTATTTCCATACATCCTGTTTGCTTCACATCTTTGCAGGGTTGGACTTCACTGTGTTAGATGACACCTTGCCTTTTCACCTTGCAACTCAGTTGTGCACCCCTCAGCATGGCATATAAAGAGGTGTCACTCCTTTTTTTGGTAAGGGGTCTGTGAAGATCTCCCTCCTGTCCACTCAGGCCATGTCTTGCTGGTGGAGGTGAGTTTTGCCAAGCACCAAACAATGCATTTCAGTACTGGGGAGAATCTTGGTAGTTTTGATTGTGTGGGTGAAGGAGAAGAAGTACCTGAACCACTATAAGGATAAGCCTCTGAGGTCTGGAGGAGTCAGAGGTGAAATATCTCCCAGTATGGGCCACAAGAGCAAAGCAGGAGGCTCACTGAAACCAAGCCAGTGCTCCTGTGCCAGTGACTGCTCAGGTTGCTCAGTTAACATGCAAAAGAGATCACACAGCCTTTGTGTTTACATCTGGTATCACTTCCCTGGGCAAGTCACAGGGCTCGAATGCCCGGCAATGCCCGGGCTGTGATCTGTGCTTTGTTATATATAGTGGTTACACAAGCTGTTATTGCAGGGCACTTTGAATATTAACAAAGTGTTTGAATGTTATCTTTTGCTCTAAGTAATTGCAATGGAGCTGAGGGATGAGATGTGGTGAGAGAAGGCTGCCCTGGAGAGAGGAAACGCTGCATGGAGTGGGGTGCAACCATGGAGACTGGGACCTGTCCTTGCCTTTCAGTAAGTTCCCAAAGGAAGTTTGGAGTCAAGATGAGAAACGTAACTAAACCAAGTTATAAAATATACCAAATTATGGCAGGTCCACTTTAAGTTTCCAGGTGTTTCTTTCTTGGTAGTGTTACTGCTGCTGAATAGTGAATAAACTCATGTAGACATGAGAAATCCTCTTTCGTGGACTATGAGTTTCCCAGATCTATGCCCCCTCCAACCTGGTGCTGTTCTCCCTGTGATCCTTTTAGCTTGACTAAAACCTTCCACGTTTATGTTCTTTAGGACTTTATCTCACCAATGACACATAAAAATCCAACTCCAAACTGAAGAAGGTGGAGCAGACCCCAAGCCTGGGGTCCCTGTTCCATCAAGGGAGGGAAGGAACAGAGTGAGAAGGGAGAGGACACCACATTCACGATGGGCATCATTTTGTGCCCTGCCCTCTTATTTCCACACCAGCAAACAGCAGTTGCTACTATTTTAATTAACAATAAATAAGGAAGAAGGAAGTTCTGAACCTAGGCGTATGAAAATGCTTGGCCAAAAAGCAGAAAACAGAGAGAAATCAGTTCGAGGAACTTATTTCCTTTTGCAGTGACAGTTTTATTCTCACCTGAAAAGAAAAAGGCAAGAGTGAAACACGCCTAGTGAAACCGCTAAACCACTAAAAAGGCCAACAAAAATGGGTTGCTTAACAGTTGGTCTTCAAATAAAGGTGGAACAGAACTGTGCTTGTTGCAGGCCTGTTCCCTATCTCTTCTCCCCATGACTAAGATGTTTATCACGTGCTAATCCCAGGGCAAGCTATTGCTCTGCATAAACAAAATGATGATGACCCGAAATCTGGAGGTACTCTGCAGCGGTGTCTTCAGACCGGCTGTGCCAAAGCCAGTCTGAGGTACCTGCTTAGCTTATGCTCCCCAGACCAGCCCTTAAGACCTTTTGGGACCCACATCCAGCCTGGGCTGCAATCCCAATGGCAAGGGACCAGTTGAATCCTGCTATCCTTGTGCCTGCTTGAGTTTTGGCCGTGCTCGGGCAGCCTGGCTCCGTCCCCAGCCCCCTTGCTCTCCCTCTTTTTCGACCAGCCACTGCCCGGCTCCCCCAGACAATGGGAAGGAGAAGGAGGGCATTAGGCAAATATCCCCAGCTTCTTAAGATTCCTGCCTAATGAGCACATTTGCTCAGTTCGGCATTGCGCCCCTATCAGTAATCTTATCAGGCTGAGCCTGCCTCTGCCACCTGCAAGCAGAGATATCAGAGGGGGGGGCGGGAGGGCATAAACCAGTTTGTTTTAAGTTCCTAGGCGTTAAGGTTAAGAATGAGTTTCAAAGTGAACTTATCACTTTATTTTTGTCATAAAAAAAAAAAGAAAAATAAAAGGGATAAACGATGACCGGCTTGCTTTATGATTCACTGATTGCAGATGTTTCCTGTCAGGTGGTTCGGGGGCTCGGCTTTGTGTTTGCCACTATCAAAAAGCGAAGGCGCTCGGCACCATTTCCAGTACTTGCTGAGCCCCTGAGCCTTGCATGCTGCCTCCCCAGGAGGTGCCAGGTCCTACAGCTTTAGGTCTCTACGTGCCTGCAAGTGTGCCAAAGGACTTTCCTATCTGTTCTTGGGCTAAAACCACATTTTCAAAAGGAGTCACAGGGACTCGCAGAAGAAAACAAGGTGTGGTAATGTGTAACTGCCCACTGCCACTTCAAGTGGGTTTTTAAATACTTTCTGGCCAACTGCTCAGACATCTTACTCACACTAGGTTCGGGTCAGATCCTGACCAGCAAACAGGCAGAGAATTACACTTGACCTCATCTGTGGGCTTACCCAGTCCTGCAGCCTGGGAGCCCGGACACCATCCAGGGGTTCAGTGCTGCACTAGTGCGCCACTCCTGACTGCTTTAATCTTTGAGCCTGGCACAGGCTTTATCACATTCAGGCATAAACCAATACACAGCCACTATCTTCATCATTAAAGAACAGAATAAAACAGAATTCCCCTATTTCTACAAATCTATTACAAATATCTAGGACTCATGTATCTGAAAGTAACCTTTTCTATGTTGATATTACTGCCATGCCTTAGACAGATTGAAATTCTGTTTTATTAAGAAAGTTCTGAATCCCCATCTTTTTTTAAAGTGACAGGTTGCATCAAACATCTCAGAGATCCTGAGTAATAGAAAACCCAAAGAAGACGTGTGCTGGACACAACACTGCTGACATGAAAAAAATGTGATTTATGTCTCTTTTGATTGTTTATCTTATGAATACCAAGGGCATCATAGCCTACCTCCCTCATTAAGCATTCCATGCCCACATCAAGGTGTAAATACATGGTTTATGGAAACATTGTGTGTTTCCAGGGTATGTTTGGCTGGAGGAGCAATGCTCAGCATCCCTCCAGCAAAGGAACACTGCACGTGTATGCACCTGCTGTGTTGGCATTGATGGCAGTCTGCTCAAACACAACTCATGTGCTGTGAGCTCTTCAGTGGAGCCTGTCTGAGGATGAGCAGTGCCAGGGCCATGCAAAGACAGATGATGAAGCAAGGAGGGGATTTTTGATATCCAGCCCTGCCTACCTCTGCCCAGTCAGGTGTGCTGGTGCTGAGCACAGTACCTGCTGGGCTGCAGGTACTCCAGAGCACTTGCACACAGCTTTGTGTGCAGAAGTTGTGCTGACATGCGTCAGGATGAGAGATGCTGGGCCTGATTCTGAAGATAGGGAAGGAGCCTTTTCATCTCAGGAACTGCTGTGAACAGCCTTAACAGACAAGCTGAAGTCTGGGGAGGAAATCTTCCGGATGAACACGCTGCTGAACACTTCATTGAGCTACCCTCTCAGAGCCAGGACCTGCATCCAAATGCCATGCCAAGTCATTGCTGTTTTTGAAGGGGGAAAAAATCCCACCCTGAGACAGAAAAATGTAGAGCCTGTAAGAGTTATTTTTCCCCTCTTTCTCCCTTGCTGAGCCATGGGGATGCGGGATAGCTGGAGGCGCAGCCTGCTCAGGATCTGTCAGCTCCCCAGCCCTACCCAGCACTTTAAACAGGACAAACAGGTTATGACATTAAAGTTTCAGAACCTAGGGGGGGTACCTTACACAGGAGAGGTTAATGCAGGGCCACTCCAGGCCCCTGGAGAAGGGGAGGGGATGCTTTCAGGCTTGAAGTGCAGACGCAACTTTTCCAAAATTGGAGCTGGCTCAGAAGAAAACCAAACTCACTCTTCCCCTCCCACCTCTCTCCTCCTGTACCTTGGCAGGTGGAGGCTTGAAAACTCATTGCCCCAGGCAAGGCTATATCTCACCCTGATCAGAGCTGCCCAGGGCCAGAATTCATGCACTGGTTTGAGAAGGCTTGAACATCCGAGGGGCAAAACTACGCTCCCGTTCCTGACCACCAGTCTGAAACAGCCCAACCATTCCCAAACATCAAGAGTCTTAAACCCAGAGCCTGTGGAGATGCTGCAGGTGAGGTCTCTGTGCCATTCCCACTGCCATGGTGGAAGTGAGGCTGGAAGCAAAAAGATACAAGCAGATGTTGGATTCATTACTCCAGCTGGTGTGTTAGCTTGGGAATAGTGTGGGCAACCTGTGAGGCTGTGAGATGAGGGGTTTTGACAGGATCAAGAGGAAAACATGCCCTGGGAGGCAGGGAGGAAAACTCTTGTGCCAGGGCATAAGATCTCTTCCCTGCCATGTCCTGAGCTCCTTGCACAACCAGCAGCCTATGGAGGGCAAAAAGAAGAAAAACTGCTTTTTGGCTGCCCGACGGCCTGAGGAACCCCTGTGCTTGTGCCCTTGTCTCCTTACTGTGGGTGCATTGTCCTTACTGAAGCACATGGGGGCATCCCAGCTTCAGGCTGCAGCACCCACCACCATAGCACAGAGCTGTCCTGGCAGGGCCAGCAAGCAGCAGCTGGGTGTCAAAGCATCTCTGTGCAGGGTACACCACTGTGCCTGCTCCAGCAACCCCAAAACATCTGCAAAAGAAGCAAGATCTTGGTAAAAGATGAGAAAAGTCTTGGAGAACTTGAAAAAGTTTCTTGGGAGTTACTAACTAAACTGCAAATTGTGCAATATACCTCAAAGATGCTGCAGTGGGAAGGACGTCTTTGGGGTCCAAAACACCCTGTAAGAAATGCCCTGGGAATAGCAGTGTCCAGTCATTCAGCTGGTGTTAGCAAACTGCCAGTGTCTTGGGAACTGGCTGTGCTGCCTGCAAGGGAGAAGGAGAAAAAGCAGTTTTTTGGGACAAGAGTAACCACTGAGCACACACAAGGGGAATTTGTTATACCCCAGCAGCACTCATTCTGTACCTCGTTTTCTTAAAACTGCTAGAAGCTCTCCCATGGGATTCAATATACATTTTAAAAGAGAACACGAGGTTTCCAGCCACTTATGGTGCAAAGATGAGTGGCATCAGGAAAGTAACTGGTGTGCCTGGTCCCAGGGCTGTTTGGTGCTCAGGGAATGGGGAATTAAGTGGGAAACATGCCAAGGACTCCTAGCAGGAGCTCCAGAGATTGACGTTGACCTGGGCTCCCTCCCAGTTCCAGCACAATTCCATGAAGTCCCCTTCTGTGCTCTTTCTTAGCTAAGAGGTGGTGCAGCAGGGAGGGAAGCGCTGTGCGCGTGTCCCTTGGCTCGGCCCAGCCATCCTTGTGTGTGTTATGCCATGCATACACTGGCTGAGCATCCCAGCTGCCCTTTAACTGTGGCAGTGGAAAGAGCAGAGAGAAAGCTGATATGCTGAGCTCTCCCCACTGCCTGTGCCCCTCACCCCTGGCTGATGGGTCCCCAGACCCCGGGAGGGTGACACCCTGAGTGTCCCCTTCTCCTTCTGTCTCCAAGTGTCATTTCTCAGCACAGCCAAGAAGCTGCAAAGCTCTCTGTCCCCTGTGGTGCTTTGGAGGGCACGCACTGCACCCGACAGGAGGGAGGAAAACGGAGGCAGAGCGAAGGGGGGGAACAGCAGGATGCAGATGACAACAGTTGGGACACCCCCCCATCTGCCAGAGGGTCAAGGTTTCACTCCCAGCCATTGTGGAAACTTCCTCAGGGATCTATATACTTTTTTTAAAAAATAATTTCTTCTAGCTTCTTAAGCCCTCCAGTGCCAAGCTGTCATTTTGCTCTTTTAATCATATTTTGTGCCTGTGCTGCTCTCTAGGCGAGTCTTTGAGCTGCTTCCCAGCTCTCCCGACACTTAACCACTTACAGCCTGAAAGACATGCTGAGATATTTTTCTCCTTTCTGTATGGATCCATCCCCCCCTTTCACCTTCCTTTAAGAGGCTGCTGGAGCTGGTGCTACAGTTGCAATTTATCTGCAGTAAGATCCTTGTGAATGAGCAGGGAGAGTATTTGAAGAGGAATGACAGTCTTCAAGGAAACCCCCTTGTGACTCCTGGTATAGCTAAAATCTAGATCCAAGGAAGTAAAAACTAAGTATTTTTAAATCTTTGCTTTTCTCAGCATCTCTCTGAAGGGGGACAGAGTGTGATGTGGAAGAGAAAGCTAAAATGGGTACAATAACACAATTTTCTGTTTGGCAGGCAGAAGTTACCAGAAGCCCCAAGGAGAGGTACCCAACCCCTAGTATCCTTGTGCTCCTTCAGCTGGGTTTGCTCTGGTGCAAGCTATACATGACCAGCAGAAATTCTTGAAGCCCAAAGGTCTGGCAGAGCACCTGGAAGCATGAGCCCTTCCCATCAAGTCTGTGGACAAGGAAGCAGAATGCTATTTTAAACTAGAAGACACTTTTTATGCACAGCATCTGCTCGAGTCATCTCCAGAAGTGGCACTCAGCTTCCCTGGCACCTTTGCAAGTGCCAGAGAAATCCCACCACAGAGATACTTTTAAGTGGTGGAAGAATTGCCTCTTAACAGATGGAAAGCAGGTAAGGAGGTGGCCCTGCTGCCCTCTTCTTTTGTGCAAGTAAGTGGCTGGCAGGGCATCAGGGGACCTCCCACCCCACTGCTTTGTATATACACAGGGACCCTTATGACTGAATGAAAACAGGAGAAGAACATGTGGAGCTGCTGGGAAGCAGAGCTTCCCACACCGTGATGCCCATGCTAACCGTTTATATGGGGCAGAAACAGGGCTCTCAGGGACTTTTAGAGAGCTGCTGCAGTGCCTGGGAGGGATTTGGTGGGGTTTGTACCCTCCTGACCTTCCCCCTGCTCTCACCCTCCTGTTCTTTCAGCTGTGGCTCTGCAGAGTGGTCTCTGCAAAGGGGCACCTCTGAAACAAGAGGTCTTGCTGCACCTGCCTCTCAAAGTCCCATCCACTGGCTGTGGCAGCAGTGATGTTTAATGCTCCCCAGCCTTGCAAAGACACCTTAGGGTTTCAGCCCATCCACGTGGGTTTACATTATCGTAAGGAGAGAGAGATGGTGAGAATAAACATGTTGCTCAGGTATAAACAGCAGCAGGATATGATAAGAAAGATGGTGTACTGGTGCTGAGGGGGATCTGCTACAGGTAATTACCTGTAAAAAACTCCTGTGAGACTCAGGAGGAGTTTGCAGGGTTGGTAGTTAGATTAATAATGTTCTTCCTCACAGGACAGAAATGTGTCCTGTGGCAGATCCCAGCCTCTAGCTCTGCAAGATGCACTTGCATCTAGCTGTGTAAAATGTAGCTGGATTGCATCCATGCTTGGGCCAGAAGCAGAGCTTGAGACAAATGCTTTGACCCCTAACTGCCACACAGTCCCCCACCATGCAGCATCACTGCAGCCTCTGCTGCCTTCCCACATCTCTGTGGACTTGAAAACTTTGCCTGCCCCTCCAACTCTGAAGTGAACTGGTCCTGTTTACTCTTCATTATAATAATTAATGCTATTACTATTATTAAGGGCTACCTAGAATCTGCCTTTGAGGGATGTATTAAAGGAGATGATGGCTAGATACATGGGATAGGACAGGCTCTACCCTTCAGATTCAATAGCCAGTTGTGTACATCTTCCTTGGCTTGGAAATGTGCTGGTTGCCCTTCTGATTGATTACAGGTGCCAGTTTGGTAAAACACAATTGTTGAACACAGCTTAATGAACACGTTCCTCCTTTCAGATTCTGATTCCCACTTCACTGAACAAGTCAGATAAGATGACCTTGCCAGTGCTTGCCTGGGAGTTTCCAAACCTGTTTATTCTGGTATCTTTCTGGTCATCCCAGGAAAGCATTCCTGGAACGGAGATACTCTGTGTGCAAACACATACAGCAAGAGCAGAGCAAAGGCAATGGCTCTCCATGGACCCCAGCCTCTTCTGTTTCAGTGCCTGAGCTCTTTGCTGTCACACAGAGAAGATAAAAGAAAATAGAGGGTGCTGGGGCAGGAGCAGTGGGAGGTGATGGTGTGACAAAGACCCCCAGCCACTCCTCCCCAAGGAGATGTGCATTCATCAGCTGGAGCTGATGCCAAGGGAGGACTGTTTTTCCATCTCCTGAGAGTGTGACAAGGGACCTACAGGTTCTCCACTCAGCAGAAAAGACTGTGACACTGTCTCATTTGCAGTAAACTTGATGTAGTTCTTCCTTGCTTGATTTCCATCCTTCCCTCCCAATTCCCTCCCTGCAAGTCACTTCTCATGAAATGGGCTGCATTCCCCCCACAGCTCCAGCAGGGGAAATATATAGAGACAGAGAAGCAGCCTGTGCTTGCCACAGCCTGATGAGACTGTCTGTTTGCCAAAAATGACAGTGGGGATTCCTACAGTCCTTCAAGCACTTAGACTGAAACTGGAAAACGCTGCAATCAGCAAGGAACAGGGTGCGTGGCATCACAGCAAGGGCTGGGAAATGTATCAGATGAGTGAGAAGGATTATAATCCTGCAGTGGTAACAATGGTATGGGACAGACTGGTTGCATGTCTAGATCTGACTGCTGGGATTGAAATCCAAGTCCTTAAGACAGCCTTGAAAACTTTGAAGCACCAACCACCCCCCCCAAAAAAAAAAAAAATCCTAAAACTTTGAAGCACCTCTGCCAGTGTCCTGGGTGCCCTCTTGGGTGGGTGCATCTGCCCAGTGTGTTTACAAAGCACCATACTGTTCCTCCGTGCTGGCAGAGGGAGCTGCTTCAGCCACAAAGTCACAAAGAGAGCAGAAACTGTGAATATCCATGTTCTGAGCAGAGGCTGCTTTTTCTTGGGATTCAGAGTGTGGAAGGGTGAGTTGGAAAGGGCTGGAAGCATGAGTGGAGGAGAGGTAGCATGGGTATGGCTCATGGCTGTGTCCTTTGGTGACATGCCCCAGGACAGGGTTGCTCTGCTGGGGACAGTCAAGGATAAGGTAACTGACTCCACAGGGCAGCGCTCAACCAGTGTTGAAAGAACAACAGCCTTATTTGGGGGAGTTTGCTTTGATAGCAACAAGAAGGTACCAAGGGATGTCTGAGACACAGACATGGGTGCCCACCTCCTAAGAGCCTGAACTGCTGACTGTCATGACTTATTCTCCCAAAGACACCCGTCCCAAGGGAGGGGAGGGAGCCAGGCTGATGTGACAGGATCTGTTCAGTGCGAAAGAGCCCACTGTCCATTTTAAGGCTAATGGAGGAACCACCAAGCATCTGCGGAAGGGACTGCTGCAAATCATTGCCCAACCACCCTCTTGAACAATTTGTCATCTGTGTGCCCCCATTTCTCTGCTGGTACGCATTGATCAGAAACATCCAGAGCCCAGCAATGGCACCGGGTGCCTGGAAGAGGAGGGAAGGAGGGATGGGGGTGGAGCAGAAAGGAAAGAAATAGATTTTGCAGAAATTTTGGTTAAACTGATTTCAGATTAAAACTCCCTAGGGGCTGAGGGTTGTCACAAACTAAAGATCACTTCAGTCTCAGGCGACTGCCATGGGATTACCAATACTTTATATTATATTTTAGAAGTCTGTCACTCCTTAACTAAGAAGCTTGTTCCCTTGATTGTTTTCCCTGTGAACATATTTTTGAAAGCCCAAGCTGCACCCTAGGGCATTTCATAGAATCATACAAGCTTTTGGGTTGGAAAGGACCTTAAAGATCAACTAGTTCCATCCCCCCTGCCATGGTCACAGTCCACAACTTCTTTGGGAAACCTGTTTCAGTGCCTCGGCACCCTCACAGTAAAGACTTTCTTCCTAATAACTAATCTAAACCTGCCCTCTTTCAGTCTAAAGCCATTCTCCCTCGTCCTGTCACTACACGCCCTTGCAAAAAGTCACTCTCCAGCCTTCTTGCAGGTTTCCTTTAGGAACTGGAAGGCTGCTATAAGATCTCCCTGAAGCCTTCTCCAGGCTGAATACCCCAACTCTCTCAGCCTGTCTCCCTAGGAGAGCTGCTCCAGCCCTCTGATCACCTTTGTGGCCCGTTTGAAACATGTATATTCGAAGGAGAAACCCCATGTCTTTATATCTTGCAGCAAAACACGAAACGCTTTTGGTGGAGGCCGGTGTGGGCTTAGAGAGGAGTTTTGCAGCTGTATTCTCACACTAACAGCAAGAGCATCTGCAGCCTCCGAACAGCAGATGTTGCCGCCGGGGCTGTCGCTGACCCTTGCGCCGGGTGTCGCTCTTTCGGCAGAGGGGCTCGCGTTTGCCGGGTGCGGGGGCAGCAGCGGCTCTGCCTGCTCGGGGAGCGGCGTGCGGGCTCTGAGGGCTGTGAGGCTGTGAGGGCTGTGCGGGCTGTGAGGGCTGTGCGGGCTCTGAGGGCTGTGCGGGCTGTGAGGGCTGTGCGGGCTGTGAGGGCTGTGAGGGCTGTGCGGGCTGTGCGGGCTGTGAGAGCTGTGAGGGCAGGACGCCGGGCCGGCCGTGGACCCGCAGCGCCGCCCGGTGTGCGGCCGCCGAACTGCGGCCGGGCTGCAGCCCGCCCGCCCTCCCGGCCCGGCACGGCCCGGCCCGGCCCGGCCCTGCCCCGCAGAGCACCCGAACTGCCCCGCCCGCGGCTCCTTGCAGAGCACTGAGACCCTCCGGGAGCGCACGTCTCGTAGCTTCGGCCCATCTTTCCCCTTCCCCAGTGTGAGGCAGCAGCAGGGCAGGAGGGACCTCCCTGCCTTGGGGACGTTGGAGCACACAGGGCAAGTCTAAGGGACGGAGCTGAGGCGTCCGGCACTCCGTGCCATGTGGACACTGCGAGATGATGCCCTAGCGTGCCCCGTCTGTCACTAACGTGCCCTTGCCTTTATCCATTATCACCTGGGCTTAGCATGTGAGGTCCAGGTGGAGCCCCGAGACAGATCACAGACTGCTTGCACAGCCTCCCCGTCCTCACAGTGGGCTGAGGATACCCACCAAGGAAAGCAGTTCACAGGAGCAAAACAGTTTTAGCGAAGGTTTCCTCCCTTCTGGAATGACACCTTATGACCCTGGTTCCTTCCCCTACACCTAGCAGCCCTTATGGTGCACCCTGCTAGGAAGTCACTTGTTCATCACAGCCAGCACCATCCTGGTATTCTCAGACATGCACAAATCACTGGGACCTCACACAGATCATCTGTTTAATGTGCTTTCCATCTTAAAACACACTCTACTGGAAACTAGAGATTTCTCAGCATTCACTGCACCACCAGGTCATCCCTTTCTGTAAAGTTTATCAGTGCCACCATTTTCTTTCAGACCACTGGTTAAGACATCAAACAGCCTTGGCCAGAAGGGACACTGTCCTCTTTTATCAAGTGTGCTTTGCTTTGGTCTAGTTTTCCATGCTTTTATTCTGCACACATTTGTATCTTCTTTGCATTTTGCTTCCTCATATCCCTAAACAGAAAAGCTTTCCTGCCTGTCATTTGAGGCCTCTTAAATTAAGACTATATTGCTTGAAAGGGATTTACCATGGAACTGTCCAAGACCAGCTCAGATGCATTGCTACCCAAAAGGTGATGATGCCACCAAGACCTGCCTTTCCCCTGGGGCAGCAACCCTGCCTTTCTCCCATAAAGAGATCACGTCTTCCTATTTTCTTGTGCATGCCAATTCCATCTTCCTCCAGTGTCACTACAAAGCACAACCAAAAATCTATACCTCTTCAATACCCTGTGCATTACTGAGGAAAGTGCTAATAGGAGAGGCAGACCACTTGAGAGGCCAATCGATAGATCTGCCTGGGTTTGATGGTAGGTGTCTCACAGAGCGAAGCGCTGTCTAAACCCTCAATTACCCTTCCCTCGCCTCTCCCTGCTTCCTGACAACTGCAGTGGTTAAGCCCTCATCAGTATCTGCAAGTGGACCACTGCCTAATAAAAGGCTGCAAAATGCCAGCACATCCCTGAGCCACTTCAGGAGGTCACTATTTGATGCCGAAAAGAAATGCAATGAAGAAAAAGTGACCCATGCCTCCAGTTACAAGGAAAGTAGGGACAAGTGAGAAAAAAAGAGAAAAAGCAGGTTTAAAAAATACATTAAGAGGAACAAGGTGTTTAAGACCTTTTAGAAATAGTCTCAGGTGAAGCCTGTGGCCCCATTTTTCACAGTAGACAGATACTTTTTCAAAAGTTACCTAAGTGTCCACCTTTTCCAAAAATCAGACCAAGAGCAGCCACTTCAATATGGGTGTCCGAACTGAAATCTTTTTGGGTGGCCTGGGTTTTAACTCTGGAGAAAGGGAGAGGGCAGGTGGCAAGCCCTGTCCTGCCATGGGGCATGCTTGGCTTTGGAGCTATTCCCTGTCTGCTGTCCTGACATATCCCTGGGCTGCAGGTGGGGCTGATGGGGAGGGAGAGGCAGATGCCCATTCGCAGGGATTATTGACAGTCACCCTGAAGTGAAGCTGGATCTGAATGAAAGGGTGAAAACAACGGAGAAAGAGGGTGAGCAAACATGCTGTCATGAGCAGACAAGGGACAGGACGCCTCTGTGGGCTGGGGCTGTGCATCCAGCTGGACTCAGGATGCTTGGCTTCCTGGAAGTTTGACAGGGGAATGAGATTTCAGGCTCCCTCATGCCCATCTCCACCCATTAAACAAATGAGTGTTTACTGAAAGGCAGAAAGCTGTTCCAAGTCCCTCTTGTTTCAGGAAACCACTTCTTTACCTCCTGATAGAAGCATCCGTCAGTGGAATGGAGGAGAGGAACAGACCTGAGTGCTGCCAAAGTTTTGCAATCCCCCTTTGATGTGTCCCCCCACCAAGGCAGAGCTTGCCTGGCTTGCCTGGCGTGAGGGCCCATGGGAGCAGCTCTGGTTTTCTGCCTCCCTGTTAAACCCCTGGCTGACCACCAGAAACCTGGGACAGAGGGAAGGCTTCAGAGAAAGGTTAAGGAGAAACTTGCAACATCAGGCACATTTTTGGCCAATTCATTTTGCGGATGGTGAGTCACAGTGGAGAAGGGAGCTGAGACGCTGGTTTGGATTTCACTTCTTCCCGGATGCATCTCTGATTACAGCTTTTTGGGACCTAACAGAGTTTTGATAGCACTGACCAAAAGGCAGGGTGGGGAAGGCTATGGGACTTTATATCTGATTTGTACACAAAATAAACACAGTAGGTTTCTGGGTCAGCTTTAGCTCCTACTTTAAGGCAAGTTGGCCCTCAGAAGGAGATTTCAGACTCAGGACCATCTTGCAGACATCTCCAGGCCACCAATTCTCAAGAGACATGAGAATGGAGTTTCTTCAGCCATGCATGTGGGGATGCAAGCAGAAAAAAATGTCTTGCACAGCTATGGACTCTGGGAGAAGGTGATCTGCTTTTCAAGATTAGAAACCTGGAAACTGACCTATCCATGGTCAATCCTACCACCTACAGTGAGACAGAAGAATAACAGAGGAATCATGAGAGCTGGTGAGGCATCACCGGGAAACACAACCTGTTTTGCTTAACGTGTGTTGGAAGCCTGATGGAATAACCATTATGGGAGACAGAAGGGAGCAGCACATGCTGTCATGATTATGGAATAGCCTTAGAAACAATGCGAATATGACTTTTCATGCTACTATTGAACAGAAATGCAGCGTTTTCCTGTTTTAGGACCTCCAAAGCACCTTATAAAGACAAACATTTAACAGTCATCTTCTGAAGAGTCTCTGGAAGGAGGGGGAGAGCCTTCTCCAGAGACAGCATCAGATACATGAGCCACAATGGCTGGAGGATGGAGGGGGGAAGGCTCCATGGCCATGACTCAGCGAGGGGCCCAGCCTGGAGCATTGAGTCACTCTCTGCCACTGCCAGTGGAGATGACAGACTAACAGGCACGTCACAAACAGCAGCCAGTCACCTGTTCCTGTGCGTGCTTGGCCCTGCCAACAGTCCATCTCCACAGCTCATGACTGCCCTGCAGGCATGGGGACCCGATGGCATGGAGCAAGGAGCCCTGTGCTTGATGCAGTTGTAACTCCCATGTGCCATGGCAATCAGAATATGGTAGTGAGGTGTCATATTATTGACAAGAGCACTAAGTGGTTCCTATACAAAATTTTCCCAGCAAGCTGAAAAGTGCATTGACCAGATAACAGCTGGAGGGAAGGAGACTTTTTTTTTTAATTTTATTTTTTTGCCTTTTTATTTTTTTTGGGGGGGGGTGGGAGTGAGTGGGATGGTGAGGGTGGGGGGAGAGGGTGGTCTTTTGAAGAGGATGTTTTTCAAGAGTTACTGTATTTTTTTTCTTTTCTATTCTCTCCATTCATGATCCCAGAATGGCAGAGATCCCCTGGTCCAGTTCCCTGCGCAGGCAGATCAGCTTCGCAGGACTGGGTTCATCTGGGTCTGCCAGTACCCCCAGGGCCTTATATGCAAAGCAACTTTCCAGCCAGTTGGCCCCCAGTATGTGCTGGTGCATGGGATTACTCCCCTGCAGGGGCAGGACTTTGCATTGGAGCATGGACTTCCCTGATGGAGTAGTTCTAAACACCTTCTCACTTGACTAGCCCCAAACATGCTGTAAGAGCTGCTTGCACAGAAGGCCTTTCAAACAAATCTGGACCAGGTGGAGACGTTAATTTGTGAAAAGGATAAGATAGAAAGGATGTTCTAAGGATAACCGGTCTCACCCTTGCCTAAGCCCCCGTTATCTCTCTGTGCCTAGGCTTCACTGCTTTGACTGTGCTTTGGCAGCTGCCTGATGCTCTCTAGGTGAGAGAGCGGTGGCAGGAGAGGAGATTGTGTGCACAGCCAGTGCACAGCCATGCCCCACTGCCGGCTCCTCTGCAGCTGTGCTGGAAGAGAAAACCACACTCTTCCTCCAAAACTTTATTCTCAAGGAGTAAACGACTGAGTAGTGTTGCATTTCAGCCTTGGTCTCTGCTGCCTGGCAGCTGCAATTGCCATGCAGATACCCCACAAGTGGAAACAGGTGTCTAAGCTGGGGGGGACCATGATAAGGAGACCAGGGGTTCTGCCCATCCAAAGTGTGGCACGACCTGTATTGCCCCTGCCCTGGATGACTTCCCTGAGTCGACACAACAGAAGTCTGGTACTGGGCGGGGGATGGCAAGGGGGGGAGGATGACCCAAAACAGACAGTGAAGCCACACCAGCTCTGCACCATTTGCTCATTTCAGATGCCCAAATGTGTCATCCTCCCCCAGCAGGGATGAAGTTGGAACAGTGCCAGTTCTAACCAAACAGGGGCTTAATGGAGGCCTTCTCCAGGAACTGCCAGGGCTGAAAAACAGCCCTGTGTCACGAGGCACAGGGAAAAACAGGCAGCTGTCCCTGCACCCACCCTGTGCTGCTTATTGACAGCGCAGCGGGAGCATCTCCATTTAGGGATGTTTGCTTTGCCCGACTGTGGCAGCATGATAGGGAACATGGTGAGACATCAGGGGCCCTGCCACTTCCCACTGCCACTGTCAGTGCTACAGACACCTGTGTGCAAAGGCAGACCCACACTCCCACCCTAAACCTCTACTGGGTCCAGCCCATGTCAGTGCTTACCTTCTCCATGTTTTCAGACACATCTGGGCTGCTTAAATTTGTCCAGCCCACCCCACCCTAACCTGCACGATGGCATGTGGGAAAGCCCCCTTACCATCTCCTAGCCCTTCAGGCTCTTTGAAAAGCAGAGATGACTGCTCATATTTTACTCCGTCATTTGCAAAACTCCAGTGTAATGGGGAGAAGCTGGTCCTGCACGTAGTGCTGGGATTGCATCCTGGTCTAGGCCCCCTCATCTTCTCCTCTTCAGTCTCCCTCACCCATCCTCACCAGTTGCTTGGCCAATTTCGGGAATAAATGGCTGGCTAATCACAAGGCACTAGAAGGGCTGATCTGGCTCAGTGAGTGAGTGTCATAATAACAGGTTATAAGGTACATTGATCCTGCTCCCATTTCTGAGTGCTGGAGAGGAGGCTTCAGCACACTGCAACCCCCAGAGAAGGATCCCTATGGCAGCCTTCTGGGGCCTGTGTACCCTGGCGCATCCTGTAGGACACGGAGGGTGCTCAGGATGATCCAAGACTTAGGGCTGGGAGAACAATCGGCATTTTGGACAACCTTTTGAAGCACTGAAATGGGTGGCCTGATGGGGTATTACTTACTTCTTGTGCTGTTCCTTGCCTGCCAGGTAATTTCTGAGCTGATGGAAAGCTCTCATTAGTGCCCCTAATGATGCTGTGCTTGTGTCTTTGGGGATCAAACAGTGCTCTGAGCTTTCTTTAAAGTTCCTTTGTGGAGATGCTACTCAGCATCCATACAAAATGAAGTTTATGTAGTGTACAGAAAATTACTGTAAGATGGAATATTTGGGGACCTGGAGGGATGTCACCTGCAGTTGTGCTGAGGCCAATGGGATGAGTCTTTTTACACCTAAAGCAGTTAATTTTCCATTATGCTAAAGCTCATGCTGAAGAAAAATTTGGAAAATATGGCAATCCAGGAAAAGATCCTTGTTCTTTATCACAGAAGCCTTTGTTCATCCTGGTTACACCAAATGTGTGACTTGGGAAGTGGAGATTTGGTTACAGTTCTGAAGAGCATGGGATCTGTAACAGCCAAACCTACCACAGGAAAGTGTTAAAATAACCTTCTGCCATCCTGTTATCAAAAGAGAAAAGAATAAAAAAGGAGATAATCCTTGTTTAAATATCACAAGCAGCAGCTGAGTCAGTGGGAGCTTTAGACTGGAAATGTCAGGGAGGAATTTAGATTTTCAGAGCAGTTGCTGCTCTGCAATTATCATAAGGCACTTACAAGGACCCCTTGTCTCTCGTTGCCCTGAACCACGCGTCTGCAGGGAGGGGGAGCAGAGAAAAAACACATGGCCCTGCTGGGGACAGATAAGGGAAACTGAACTCCATCCCACTAAAGGCATAAGGCAAATCCCTTCAGGCTATGGTCGGGCTTCTGTTGCTGTTCAGGTCAGAAGTAGGTAGGGAGGAAGGGAACGGGGAGGTGGGGGAAGGCAAACCCACAGGAGAGTCAGGGAAGCAATATGAGAAAGAGGAGAAAATCACATCCTGGTTCCCCCTAGAAAAGTATTTATTTGCTTCTGGTGATGTTTTGGAGGTAGGAATTAGGAGGGAGACAGAACGATGAAGATCCTGGGATTTTTTAACCTCTTCTCTGTAGTGCTTTTCCTCCTGGACCATCCCACCCTGTTGCCATCTAGCACGTCCCCAGTGCAAATTAAATAAGTGAAAGTACTATTAAACCTCCTGATGGAAGCAATGCCAGCACCAACAGGGTGAAGGGGAAAGGATGAGCACTCAAACCACGTAATTTCCACCACATTAAGTGATGCAGGGAGATGAATTTTCCTAGCTGGTACGCAATGAAAGGCAAAAGACTTCCTCTGCAGGGATGATGTATTCTTACCTGTCTTTTCTCACTCATGTTTCCAAGACCAGTCTTGGCTGAGTGCAAGGTAGAAACACGTGAGCCATGCTGTGCTGGCAGGTGTTGGTAGGTGTCTACCTTCCCTTCCTGGGGTTTACTGGCTGGGCACAGTAGGTACCTCTGTTCCAGCTTTGTGCTTTGTGGCTGTGGATCATCACAACCCCATCTTCTCCTGCACAGCATGTGTGCCATTCCTGTTAGTTTTACCCTGTCTTGTCTCTGTGACTGACAGACACACTCTTCAGGTGAGGTACCTGTTCTGGTTAGGACACTTCAGGCAAAGGGGAATATGGCATTCCCAATGCCCATTTGGCTTGCTTACCATCACTAGTAAAAATGTATGTCCTACTTGCTGACTTGAACTTCTCTTCTTTGCCTAACTTTCAGCTATTGATCTTTTAGTTCTCCTCTCCACTAAGATCTCTATGAATCTAAGGATCCATAAGGATCCTTATGTGTATCAAACAGTCCTGTCATTAGGGAGGATAGGAAAGGTAATCTCATAGATGCTGTTTTTCCATTGCATCATGCCAGTAGCAGAAGTACTGAAGTCATGCATATTGTACCAGTATAGATCCCACACTCTTTTCTTTCTTTACTTTCCATGACTGTGAATCAATAAAACATTGTTGATACACCTTGAAGATCCAGAAGAAAAGCACAGGGCTTTGATGAGTCATTCTCTTAAGCCTGCTGGGTGGAATGAACCTTGCCATGGGTGATACATTTACATTCATCGTCTAAAAGAAAAGGAAAATATTTTCTCATGCTCTTTTCCATGTATTTATTTGCTTGATGACTACCTGTTAGGAATAACAGATGAGATCCCAAGCAGATGGGAATCAGTAGGAAAGCCTGACTTCACTATGAAATGATGATGATAATTTCCAATACAGAACTGGTTGTGTCTCCACAATAAATCTCATCCATTCAATGCTGAATGCAAAATGTCTTTCCATGTATAAACAGAATGATGAAGAAACATTTGTATGAAGTCAATATGGTGACATTTTCATAGGTCTGAGACCCTTTGTGCTACTCCTAATGCTAAAATCACATCAGACCTTTTGTTTGACAGGGGTATGTTTTTTATCCTCCAGTGCCTGAGGAGAGAGGGAATGAGTGGGTAAGAAGTGGACAATTTTCTGTTAACATTGAAGTAGCACTGAGCTTCAATTTTCTGGTCCACCTTGCTGACCTGGAGCTGCTGTTGTAGAAGATGAGAAAAGGGATAAGAGGAGGGGAGAGAAGATATATCTATATCAAAGAAGTTACATGTTCCTTAAAAAGGAGTGTGTTGGGAAAACACTGAGAAAGCACTGATGGGAAACTCTTGGCTTTTTCTAGCATCATTTGCTTCCACAAATGAAACAAAGAGCAGCAAGGAGTGGGTGGCCAGGAAGCTAAGTGGAAAACAACACTGGGTAGTGGACCACGAGCAGGTGAACACCCGTCCCAGCCACACTGTGCAGCCTTGCAGTGCAGGTCCTAACAGGCAGAGGTGACTGAGGGGCGAAGTCCATTCTGGTCCCATGTCACCAGCTTTGGCCATGCTAAGACCATGCCAACACACAGTGAAGTGTTTCCAGTCTTTCTGAAAAGGTGATGGGAACTTGCTTTGAGTCTCTCACAGAACTGAGGTTCTTGCTATGACTTACATAAATTCTGTCTTACTCTGTGGTGTGGGTTAATGAGCAAGAGGGTTAAACATGTCATACACCATGGTCACTGGCAGTGAAGAGACTAAGTTCCCCAAAGCCAGCTTTCAAGAATGACTTGATACAGCAGGACTGGAACTTAATGAACTTGGCAATGAAATGGGAACATGTCCTTAACTTTCTCTTTTCATCTACAGCAAGAGTGGGAGGATTGATGTCACTGCAAACCTCTTAGTGCTGGGACTTTCGAGGGTCAGGAGAATAATAAGCAGTAGCATGAGTCCCTTTTCCACTTGTATTCAGCAATGCAGAGACCTGATGGACAATCAGACTACAGGTGAGAGGAGTGAAAGGAGGCAAGAGACAAATATTTCTATCGATTTCTGCATCTATTGCCCACTATTAACTGGTTCTTCACAGCTGAAGGTTGCAGCAATTACCAGCCTGGTGGCAGAAGGCAGGAAGCAAAACAGTGAGTCAAACGACTTGCCCACGGCCATGAGGTGAGCTGTCAGAAAGGCAGTACGTGCTTTCTGTGTTCATTGTTGGCAATAGAATTAGTGGTGGACATCTGATTCTTTTCATAATGTTTCTGATGTGTTCAGGCTGTTGTTTACCTGTACAAACTTTTTTTTTTTCCCAAGAAAAGCAAATTCACTGTCAATCTCAATGCTCAAAAATTTTTTGCCAGATCTCCATAAGATAATTATGTTTCTTGAAGATTTCTCCACCTCTCTGGAAGCTCTCAGAATCCTCTTCAATCTTTCCTTCCTTCTCAAAACAGCTGCATTTAATTAAATGTTTTTAAAGGAAGCCAACTCCAGGAACTAGGAGTAAAATATTTGGTACCACACATTGGTGGTGCAGGAAAAGACCTGTTGTAATACACATAGGCTACCTTTCTGCACACAGGTGACGTTCCCTGATGATCTCATTAAAGAAATTGTCCACAAGTTGAAAAACAGTGGGACAGAGGTGTCAGCAGTTAATTTTACAACACCACAAAATGGCACGTTCGAAGAGATGGTGCATTTTATTCCTCCACCTGCTCCTGGCTCTCTGCTTGCTGCCCACATTTCCAAAGAGTAAATTGCTCCTAAGTGCTTCCCCATTGATCTGAGACAAGATAGTTGTTTTGGATTCTGCAGCAGCAGGTGGATCATCAATACAATATTTCTGAATTTTCACTCGCCTGTTCTAGGTCTGTCTCGTGAAAGAGACAGGCATTGCTGCTGGCTTTGCTTCTGAAAACTCAGGGCTAAATTCTCAGTTCCTGAAGAAATGCTGTTTTTCCCCTCCGTCCAAGCAGCCTCTATTGCCTCTGAAAACCCCCTCCCCAAACAATTCACTGTGGTGCTGGAAATCAGGTTATTTTCCTCTGAAAGTTTATTGCTCTAAAAACTTCCCAGAATTCCATTTTCATTGTTGACCAATATGTGGAAATTCAGTGGGTTCTGAGGCAAAATTTAAGCAGCATGAGTATAAACTGTGTATCTGAATGTGGAGATGAAAACAGAGTTGTGAGACCAGCCACCCTCTTTGCTTCAGAACCGGGGGTGTAAGGACATTTTTTGTGGATTATAGGAATATTCTCAGGTTTAGCTAAAGGCTAATCTGGCCTTCTGAAATGCAAAATCTCTGACACAGATGTTTGCTTTTTGCTGCTGAGGGTATTGGCCTTGATCCTTAAGCCATTGGTTTGCATCTGTGGAGCAGATCCATCCTGTACACAATGTTGTGAAAATGTAGGGGCACACACTGAGGCAAAAAATCATCAGAGGAGGTTGCAAAGCTCTACTCCATCTTCTCGAGGAAAGCTTTTTTTTTGTTTATTTTTTTTTCTTTAATAGGTAGCTGTTTTGACTTTGCCTTGGAAGAACAAACCCTGCAGTGGGACTCACCATGTCCCAGTGGTTGCCTCTGCAGTAGAGGAAATGGCAGAGCTTTTCTCCCAGAGTGGCACAAAACATCTCACTGCCCTGACTGAAGAGCTAACCCATCTCTGCTACTTGCAGCCCCCCTTCCCCAGAGCTCATCAGTCATCAGAGAGCGTGAGCACAGAAGTCTGTGTTTTATAGATAATAGGAGGCTGTGAAGTTAAGAGGGAGGTGAGGATTTTAATTACCTCTTATTTTTTCATCCTCCTGCTGTCCCAATCCTAGGGAGGCTGCAATGATGTGAAGGCCTGGGGTGTCATTATGGGTTATTAAACTCCTTTGTGGCACTTGGGGATGTTGAATGGAGCTGTGAAGGGAGAAGAGAAAAAACCATCTCCTGATGGAGCTGGCTAACCCCCCTATAATTGCTTCAAAATTACGGCAGACTGTAATTATTCATGCTGTGGAGGGGAAGAGGGAGAGAGGGTGGGTGGGTGAAAGAAAGAGCAGTGAGGGGGCCCTGGGTATCCCACATGGCTGTCAGGGTTGCCTTGGTTGTGATGGGTGATGGCAACTCGCCCTCACATCAGAATACACCGTCCCCTTTTTTGGGCCTTGATGGGGCACTCTCGCAGTGCCAACCCTGTCCCTGCAGATCCCTGGGCCAATAGAGAGAACCCCAACCCTTAGCAAGCTGCAAGTACCTTTGTCACTGATTCGCCCTGGGTCTTGGATCAAGAGTACAGTCTGTTTCATGGATATCTCTTCAACTCCCACAATGAGGGATGGTAGTTCGGCAGACAGGGGGTTCCTCTTGGTCCCCGTACCTGAGACGCTCAGGAATGGTGATTATTGTGAGCAGTGCTCACAGGATGCACAGACTGACCACATGGATCCAGCCAAAGACATTAATATCTTGGTTTTTTATCTCTGCATCTCCAATGCTGCATCCAGTGGCAGGTGAAATGAGCCTCCAGAGGACCAGCAGTGCTTTAAACTTAACACCATTTCTGGATTATTTTTGGATCCTCTTCACCCTTGAGGAAAGCACACTCAGAGCATCCCAATTTTGGGGTTTTTCTGTCTGGGGGCTAGTGCAGTGAAACAGTGTCAAACAGTGTTTGCTGTTTCTTCTTTGTGTCAGATTAATCCCTTAAAATGCACAGCTGGATACACATGGCACCCACACACATTCAAAGATGGTCATGTGGTTGGAGTGTAAGAAACAAAGCGGTGATGAAAGCCCATCTGTCTGTTGTATTTCCTTCATAAAGCTTCCTAAGGCTCCTCTTCCTCATTAGCAAATCTGGTAATTTGTCAAACACGACAAAAGGTGAGACAAGCCTGGCTTGGTGTAATCAGACTCACATCCCCCAGAAGTCAGGTCTGATATCAGCAGAACTTAAACATGGACCCAAACAGGTGGTTTATAGAGATGTAGATGCATGAAGAGATGGAAATGTCAAAACTGTGAGTGATGTCCAAAAACGTGGGACTTTGCCTGGGAAGGACTCAGGTGGAAAATATGCTGAACAGCTTTGCACTGGACCATTTGGGAAAAAAGTAATGCCTGTCCTTTTGCAGCTATGCTGGTAACTGCTCTGAAGGACATCCACCTACTGCCCACATTCCTGCCCAAAAGGAGAACTTGCTGCCACATGGTTTCTCCCACCTCACTCCTCTGTTAGCTCCTTGCAGACAGGAGAACAAACCTGATTTTCCATTCTTTTCAGAAAGAAAAATTCTTACCATCTGTCATGGCAGTCTGGAAGCCTTGCCCTTGGTTGCATGGAAAGCAGAACTTTGGCTCTGTGGAGCCTCCATGCCAGAGGCATTGTTTCTGTACAATGCAGGACTCTCATCACCAGACATGGATGGGGGTGGCAGATTAGCAGGTCTTAAAGAAGAAAAGAGTTGTATGACCAATTTGTCACCAGTACGAAGACAAAGCATTAAAAATCAAGGGCTTTGGGATGAGATAACTAAGTACAAGAACTGATTAGCTTAAGCAAAATACTGGATTTCACAAGGAGAGAAACAACACGTAGTGAGACAAAAGAAAAACAGAAAATATATTAAAAGAAATTCCATTTATTCATACAATAATCTTGAAAACTTGTCTGATGTTATCGGCACATTTTAAAGCCTCTGTTTGCCAGAAGAGCTTTCATATGTGATCTCTGAATATGTTACAGCCTGCAGGAAGGCTGAGTGGCTTGCTCTGTTTACAATTTTCTCGGTTCTTTACATGAACTGACATTTTAAAGCTATCCTTTCAGCAAATTGATTACAATTTGGATAAGTGGAACTTGCTTTCATGGTGGATTTTAGGTTTATCATTGCTGGCAAATACTGCTCTAAAGAGATCTTTAAGCTAAGTCAGTTACCAAAAATTATAGGTCTAGCAAAATGTTTCTCTTTCTGATTTCACGTAAGAAAGCAGAATGAAGGAAAAAGAGATTAAATTAATCAAATAATTTGAAATTTGTCTTTGTTCTAAAACTGAACTGCAAACCTCAAACAAAAAGTGCTAGAATTCTACAGCCTACATGCTGTTTTAAAGGTAGTGCAAGCCAGAGGAATTCATCCACAGTTTAAACTGTCTTTGATAAATATATCCAAATACAATTCTTATAACTCTCCTCCTACCCAAGTCCCTTTTTGCTTCCCAAATTAAATCTCAGTGAAGTTGCCCTAGTCTTCGCAAGGCCCTTCATTGGCAATCCTCGCATTTTAATATATCACACCAGCAAAGTCTCTGATTAGTTTTAACTAAATATTCTGGAGTAGTTGGCCTAACTGCAGCTTTCCACCCTTAATACCTTTGCATCTTCATCCTAGACTGTCAAAAACCACCACTGCAGGGAATGGCCTCACAAGGCTGTAAGGCTGCAAAGGAAACTTCTTCAGCAAAGCAAACAGGCAATGTCTGCAAGAGCAACCTTCTTTGCCTTTTTTTATATGTTAACATTACTGGCATTAATGGAGTAACAGAATCCTGACTGAGGTCTCTTCACTGATGTCTAACATGAAAGATAGGTAAGCTTTGTTTTTGTGACCGCTTTTGGAGTTGATTCTTCTTCCTGCCAGTCTTCATAGATTATCTTTAGATGACCAATATGATCTTAGTTTACTTTTAAGTCATATATGAGGTCTACTTCCAACATACTAGGAAGTACTAAAGCACTGGAAAGCACTAGGAAGCAGAGTGGATTCAGTCTCCCTAGGGCAAGACAATCGTGAAACCTAGGATAGACACCTGCTTGTTTCAAGGAGCTGTGTCTGACCATCCATTAGCTTACTACTTATTTTTAATTCCTCCAATACCAGAAAGGGTACTGAAGATAAACTGAAAAACCCACAAAAAAATCCAAGAATTTTTACTCTTGAACTCTGCAGAGGACTAGCTCTCTTCTGGAGTAAAAGTCAGGATGAATTGCCATGATTCACTTCTGTGGGATTGTCTGGGATGGACATCCCTCTTCACACTCTGTGTCCATGACTGGGGTAAGACAGAAATGTTCCAGCATGGGAATGAGCGTCATACCACTTGAAAGTCCTGTCTATGAGATTTCTGAGGAAGCCTTGCTTCAAAAAAGTCAGGACTGTATGTGAAAACATGAGAGAGCATGGGTGGCATGAGATCCTAATGTTTAATGGAAAGATTAACTTCAGCGGGAATTGGGCTAAGTTTAAAATGATTGCTGACCTACAGTTATCCACAAAACCCTTTGTTCCCTTTAACCAGGGTGCAGTCGAACCCTCAGCAGGTCAGGGAGCCTGGGTGTTGAAGACAGCTGTCACTCCTTAGGTGACAACCGTATCACAGTGGTAGCGTGAAGCAATGATGAAGATCTTCTGTTCTGTGCACCTGCTGGAAAAAAAATGGTCTCTAAAGGGTTATAAACAGGTGCAGTGACAGCAAGCACAGCCAGGACACCTGGGTAAGGCAGCAGCATGGGACTGAGGTATCTCAGAGCTGTGCTCCCCACACTCCAACCTGTCCTACTGTGGTTCACCTCAGCCAGCAGCACAAAAATAAATCAGCCATAGGACTGTGCTAATTCACATCCCCCAGTAAGAGGGTGTTTAAGGCCACTCCAGAAGCTGGGAGGTGACTGAGCCTGAAATGCTGCTCCTTGACCAGCTTCTGGGCAGTGGGATGTCTCAGGACCTGCCCCTAAAATGTTTTCCAAGAAGATCCTGCAACACCAGGCAGCATTACCCTCCATCAGTTTAGTAGGGTTTTGTCTTGTGTTTTGAGCATCCAGAGTTTATCAGAGTGGCAAATAGACCATTTAGGAGACTCAGAGGGGATTAGGGATGAAATTAAAGCAAAAGCAAGGGTTGGTCTCAGTGTGTAAGGTGATACCACATGGAGGATGCAGAGTCTGGGAGAAAGGAGGCCTGATGGCTGCTTAACTTGTTCTTCTGGTTTCCACTGTACTGAACAGCAGTGCTGTCAGCACCCGCAATAAGAGAAGATGTTCCACATGACTTAAAATCCATATTGGCTCACTACTGCATCAATCTTTAGCTGCTGCCAACTGCTTACTTCAGCTTCAACTTCTACCAGCCAGCTTCCCAAGCTGCCATGGTGGGGCTGGCAGTGTGGGCCACACTGCCTGGTGTTTGCAGGATATGGCAAACATCAAGGGCTTTGCATCCTTAAGGAGGTCAATGGGTTGTTGATCCTCCAGGGCTCTTGGCACTACAAAAATCATTGACCTGCTGGCACGAACTCAGCTATCCCGCCATATGAAGGATGAGCCACCAACCCTAACCAGCGGTCAGTGCTCTGGTCAGCAGGATTGGGGGTGAGATCTCTGGCAGTGAGCTGGTGAAACACCACCAGCTTCCCTTCCACAGGGATTCGTGCCAGTCAGTGGCCCATCACCAGGATGGTGGTGGCTCACACAAAGTGTGGCCATGCATTCCCACAGTGGTTGTTTGCTTGGGACAGCTGCTGCAAATCCAGTAAGAGAAAAACGCCAGTTTTACTTGCAGCAAAGAGGAGTCCCGGGATGGATCCTGAGCTGTCACTCACTGTCACAGCCCTCTGCCCTACACGGGCATTTTGTCTTTTAGGAATTACTTCAAGAGGAGCAAAGCCCTTGGGAAGGCAGGACTGAGAGGAGTTTTCCAGGTTATTTCACCTCTGAAGACTCAGATTCTGCTGTCCTGCTGTCAGAGTTACATGGCCGAATCAAGATCTGAGGTGACGGGGGAGCCCTGAAATGTGCGGCGTTGTCAGGAGCTGGGCATTGGGAGGTGCATACGTGAGAACAGTATCCTGTCCTGCAGCTGCCTTGGGGGAATCAGTGTTATTTTCCTATTACTTTACTGCCTCGATGACAAGGCAAACAAGGGGAAAAAAGGGCTGGAGAGGGCTAAATCTCTCCCTTTTATTTCATTCCTTTCACAGATCAAAATCCTTTCATACAACTCCCAAGCTGGGGAAGAAAATGCGTGGAACAGAAACATGTAATGAGAATGAACTCTATCCAGAAATGGGAGGGAGAGCAAGGGAGGGGTAAATTAGAGTAGAAATCTTTTGGATGCAGGCAAACAGGTGGGGGGTTGTCTGGTCTGTGAAGGCAGGGTGTCTGCAATCTTTGTAGCGATTAGATTTAATGGGACAGACACGTTTCTCTCCTTTGCATCCCCTCCTCCTCTCAGCCCGAGGGGGAGAAAGGAGGGAGGTGGTGATGGGGAGGTAGCAGGGGAAGAGAAGATTTGAAAGAGTCTTTGACGTCAGCCCTGCCCTATAAAAAGCTGGCAAGGAGCTGGAAAGCAGACAGCAGAGCTTGTGGAAGAGCAAAGATGCCAACCCCGAACATCTCCACCTCTGCAGCCAAAGGCTTCCGCAGGGCGGTGTCGGAGCTGGACTCCAAGCAAGCTGAGGCCATCATGGTAAGACAACTCTACCCCGCTTCTTTCCCTCCCCCTCCAAAAACCACAGACTCTCCCACAGCTATAGGCAGAGGGAGGCAGGGATAGATGGACCAACACTGCCTTTGTGGGAGTTCGCTGACACGGGCACCTCCTGGCTCTTGGCTGGCAAAGGAAAATTACTCAAACGGTTCTCTCTACGTATTGGTGAAATGTGAAATGCAAACATTTAGGGGGGTTGAAAACTTGAACTAATGCAACCCCCACCACCTCAGCCAAAAGTAAGGTGAATAACCCACAGACCTAAGGCAAGAATAGCAAGGAATCCCCAGTGCAGAAGGGAATTTGAAAATCTTAATGATCTCCTGGTTTCAAGATATTATACTGCAGAGATTTCACCTGTTCTAGCATAATAAAAAAGTGTGGCTCTCATTTTGGACAGCGCACAAGGCACAGGCAATTTAACTAGTTTGCTCACTACTGCTGTGTCCACATTTTATCTCCCAGAACATCCTTTCCCCATTTCTGTTCCCAGTTCTCCCTGATGTGGTCTCAACCCTGTGTTTAGTTTGGGGAATGCTTCTGCACACACCAAATCTGAACCTGTCAGGGAAAGGGGAGGAAAACTTCCCAATGAACTCTCAAGTGCCTTTAAAAACCAAGCCTGGCCAACCTATTGGACTGGCTGTAGGGACATGGACATTTCACCTCCTAACCCCAAAGCCTTGGCAGGCAGAATGAACCTGAAGCCCCCAGCATGGGACAGTCTTGTGGGTCTGAGATGTGTGCAGGCTGCAGGTGACGCTGCAGGAGCCAGAGCAGCCAGGGGCACTGGGAGCAGTAGGAGGGGACCCCCTGGGGATGGTTGGCAGGAGGAAACTCAGGAATAGAGATGTGTTAGGTAACAGATGTGTTTGGCATATATCTGCAGCATGACTCCAGCAGGTCAGTTATAGAGCTCCCCAGTTCCCTCCCCTATGCTTGCTGCCTTTTCCCTCCACCCTTCTCTTAACCCTGTGCAGTGCTCTGCCTTGCTAAAATCAGCCACTACGTTGACAGACAGGTGTTTTGGAGGGTGGAGTTTGCTGGGAAGGAAGGGAAACATTTAGGAAACAAGGAGGCAAAGTTGCCTTCTCTAATAAATGGAAATCAGGAAAGGCTTCCCTCTAACAGTCATTTTCATTCTGGCAAAATAATGAACACATAAGTGATTCTTGAAAAACCTGGTATTTTTCAAGCAACTTGTAAAAGCAGTATTTGAGGTGCTTGTTGAAATGCCTGTCTGGAGAAGGGAAGAGCGTTTGGTTATTATGCCCTCTGGGGTGCTGCTCTGTGTTTTGTGGGAAATGAGCCACTGAACAGAGGCACCAGAGGAATTCAGGTTCAGCAGATGGGCTGACAGGAGTGTGGCAACCTGCTTAGGGTGAGCAGCTCCTCCAGCCTGGGGGGTACATAAAACTTCAGCCTGTATTTGTGTCCCTTATTTGAATGGAAATTTTCAGAAAACAAAACAAAACAACCTCAAATTAAAACTTTAACATGTGAGGATTATTTTGAGAGTGGGATGCCCTTTGCTCTCACCTAGCACAGATCTCTACAACCCTGTCACTTATTTAGCTGGCTTCTACCAGGTAAGAAGCATGACTCTGCATTTGCATGTGACAGTGTGCGTTCCTGGCCCTCGTGTTGTCAGTGGGACCATGGATATCAGCCACGCAGTCCTTGCCCACCATCACACCACCTCCAGCAGGTCTGAGGGGTTCCCTTGCCATTTACCCTGAGGGAACAGCAACTGTGCTCCAGCAAAACCGTGCAAAAAGGGGGAAAAAACCAGACCTTTGCAATCCCAGAACTCGTCTACAGCAGCAGGTACTTTATGTGTCAGCTGAGCCAGCTAAACATCAAACTCACACCGTGGAAAAACCTTTTGTTACATATCAAGTTTTTCTGCTGCTAATAGTTTTTGCAAGAGACCCTGAGACTGCAGCTGGAGCTGGGTTTGGTTACAGAGCACACAAACAGGGGTAGGCAGGAGACAGCCACTAGAGCCAAACCAGCAGGAAAGAGTGCCCAGAGAAGCAAGGATAGGATGTTACTGTCCCCACTTTGACAGGGGGAAACAGTTTTTATGATCCTTCTTGCTTTCTGCAAATAATGAGCCAGGGGACAAAAAACAAAACAAAGTAACTCCAAACACAGTGTTTCAATTACACTACTCAGGCTGGGCTCTCTGAGTTTCAGCAAACTGAAAGACGGAAAAATTAACAAACCCTTTGTAAGAGGTGCAAACTAACCCTTCAAAAGGTGAATGACCATATCAGACTCAGGCCCTGGTTAGGCAAATAAATGCTTTATGAAATCAAATACAGTTCTTACTGTAGCCAGATATGCACTCAGGGAGCTAGCCTGCAAGGCAATTTGGACGTACCATACAATAGCGCCTCGGGACAAAGGAAGGCATTTATCATGAGATCAGTTTGGCTATTGTATATTATGCCACATTCCTAATTTTCAGCAAAAGGAGGTAATACCCCAATGAGTATAAATGTGAGGGGCAGAGGAGAGAAAGATGAGATGGGGAGTGTGCAGCCAGGCAGCTTCTACCTGGCAGAGTAGGCAGCAGGCAGTCAGATCCCTTTTAGCCCTCTTCTCCCAAGCAAAATTCAGCCTTTTACTGATGTTTCTTGGTTTTGTTTGGTTGATTTTTGTTTGTTTGGGTTTTGGGTGTTTTTGTTTTTGTTTTTGTTTTTTTAAATTTAGCACCTAAAACATCATGGAGCTAAGGAACTTACAGGACTCCTATACATGGACTGAAGTCCCTCAGTCCTTCCTGCCAGAGGCCACCCAGTCTCAGCACATGTCTCTGAGTGATTGAGGCTGCCTCTCGTGGTGCAGCTTTCCAGTCACACAAGCCTCACCTTTTAAGCTCCTCCAAGTTGGATTTCAACCTGATTTACAGCCTAAATGTGGGGATATAATTTCCCTCCTCATCTACTATTCTCCACCCCTGAAGTAAAATCCTATGCCTCAGGGCACAGTGTGACAGAGCATCCTTAGGTATCATCACTGCCTGGCTTGGGGTCACTGCAGAAACCATTTTCTGTGCCTGGCACAGGTCTGTTTGCCCTGCTTATTGCAGGCACTTTAAGGTAAATACAGGCTTAACTTTAAACACTGTAGTGATGCAAAACACACACTTAAAGCTGAGCACATGCTCACAAGGTTTTAAAAGTTATGGCTGATGTCACTTGTTAGATAGATGTCTGCTCTCTTTGGGCAAGAATACCACCAATTTAGACAAGTGGCAATCTATGCTTATTTGTTAGCTGGTTATTTTCTGTGCCATGAGGAATAAAGGGTGGATCAGCAAACATAACTTCAGAGGGGTATCTTTACTAAAAAAGGACCAGATAGAAATGCAGTGGCTGGTGCTTCGATGTGCTGCAGTTTTGAGGCTGCATTTAAAATCTTGGCTTTACACTGCTAAAGCATCGAAGAGGATTTTTACAGGGAACATTACTTACTGAAAGTGGGCTTTGAAAATCAGAGAGAAAATGAGCTTAGGTTGTCTTTTTAAAAGGAAAACACTCTCTAAATTTTCACAAGGTAGGGAAAGCACTGCTTGGTTAGCATCTCTATCTTTTCTGAATATTTTCGATGTGATGAGAGGGAAAGCTGCAACCAGTTGCACTCTGGTCCTTCTTCAGAGCTTACCCACATTTCTTTTATCAAGTTCTTGGGGTTTGTCATCTGGTTTGTGTATTGAACATGGAAAATTGGAACCAGCTGAGCTGCCTCTAAATGGAAAACTGGTTGTAAAAAGACAAAGAACAAACAAGTTGGTATATGAGCTATTTGTATAACAAAAGAAACAGTGGTGATTGAAATAGTGTGTAGTTCACTATAAATAAAAACCAGTGACCTAACATGACCTCAGGTGCAGCGTTGCAGCATTTTAGGTTTGATTCCAAATAACTGAAATCTGCAGGACTTTGTTGGGACAAAACAAATCTATAGATGAGTGGGAGGAATTTATTTTCTGGGGTATATGGATGTGGTTCCAATTACACTTCAGTGAGCAAGCATCCACTTAATATCAAAAGAAAATGTCATATTGAATCCTGGGAGCAGTTTAGCTAAGCTGCCCTGCTAATACACCTGCAAACAATTCATGTTTCCTGGCCAGGCCACAGCTGTGGGCTTCAGCTGTCCCTCACAAAATATCTTTTCTCAGATGACTTCAGGTTTGTCTAATGCCTCTCCACTTGAGTTCATCAGACACCTGAAAGCTATGTAAGATTGTTTATGATTTTTGTTTTTTGAAGGATATTGAAAACAGTTGCTAGGGAAGGTGAGGGGAGAAGCCCACTCTCCAGTCATGCTAAAAAGGTATTTTACACAGATTTTTTCCTAAAGCTGCACATTTCTGAAAGTTCAGTTCTGAAACCTCAGTCCTCATCACCAGATCTTCCTCTACAAAGCCAGGCAAGTCAATCCAACTTCTCCCTGCTTCCTCTGCTGCAATGTATTAGTCATATCTCATCCAGCTACTGGGGATGTCTCTGATCTCCCTCTCCTGTTCTGCCTTCAGTCTCCACGGTTCATTGGAAGACGTCAAAGCCTCATTGAAGATGCCAGGAAGGAAAGAGAAGCTGCAGCTGCAGCTTCTGATGCTGCAGAGTCTACAGAGACCATTGTATTTGAGGAGAAAGATGGGAGAGCCATGCTGAACCTCTTCTTCATGCTCAAGGGAGCCAAAACTTCACCGCTGTCCCGTGTACTTAAGGTATTTGAGGTGAGTACCTAACCTGTTGTATGGTAGTCAAGGAATACACTTCAGGTTTCATGACTGTTCTGTGAGAAGTATTGCTTGAGCCTAATAAAGAAGAATCAGACTAGGTCTGTCTACTGCAAACAATCAGTCTGATGTCCCCACAGTTATACTTCACTCATATCCCAATGTGTCCTCACTTGCCATCACTAAGAATGTGACATACCTCTGTCTTGCAGCGCTGTTAAACTCTGGGCTTGATTTTGCCTAACTATTGGATCCAACCACACAGTTTCACACTTCCAGTCCACAACCTTGGGCTTATAACATACTCTGACAGCCCTCTCCACTGCTCAGCACTTAAACTTCGTGTGAAGGGCTCTAAGCCCACATTCAAAGCAAGCTGTGTACCCTACATGTTTACAGACCAAACTCACCTTCCTTGTGGGTCAAGGCTTTAACAGCCTCTGGATGGCATTGACACACTGGTCCTTGGTCAAATAGTTACAGGAACTACTTCACCCTGGGTGTAAAACTGGTATCTTGATTTCAAAATTTCCTCTCTACTTCAAGGATTAATTTGATTCACATGTTAAAGGTTCTGTTGGATTGCTCCCCTCCCCCTGAGATGCATCCTGTATATGACTTTAATACCAAGGAAAACTACTGAGTATTTTCCCCCTAGCCAGCAACATACTGTTGCATTATACAGGATCTCAGTACCATGAATGGAAAGACTGGTGGTCTTTCCATGGGAAATAGTTGCTACCTATTTAAACACTAATCAAAGCTTGCATATACATAGTACATTTTCATCCAGAATGATTCAAAAGCGTTCTGCAAACTGAGGTTCTGAGATGTGTTTTATCTATGGTAATTTAATTTCATTGACTTCAACTGCGACAGCAGAGGACAATTTGTTCCTAATAATCTGTTATGTGGCTTGTAAGGGGCCTCTGGAGGTCTCTAGTCCAACCTCCTGCTCAGAGCAGGTCCAGTCACAGCAGGTTGTTTGGGGCTTTATGCACTACGCAGCAAACCCACTACTTAACAGCTGTCAACCTACAAAAAGTATACTTATCCTTTGGGGGATATTTCCCTGAAACTGTGAGGGCATTACAGTTATTCATTGCCCATGTAGTATTTTCTCTGATGCTCTTATGAAAAATGTTTAAGTTCTTCAGCAATTACAAAATACCTTGCATCGCCTCTTAAGAAGACTGTTGCAAGAAAAGGCATTTTCTGGAAAACATATGGTTCTTGTCTCAAGACTGAAAGAATCTCTATGAAAAACTTTACAGACAAAACCCTTGGTGTTGCCATGATTGGGGTACCCTTCCCAGAAGTGCACAGATGCCAGATAAAGCATGAAAAAATCTATCAGTGTAACATTCAACAGGCTGCTCAGTGGGCATGAAACATAGATGTGTGGGCTCTTGTGCTTGGTAGATTTTATGTCACTCTGCATTTAAACTCTGTAATTTAAATAATTTCAAAACATCAAGAGAGAAGCTGGGGCAGCTTATGTTCAAATATTGTTTGTTTCATCCTGGAGCAAAAAAGCTCTTTGAGCTTGTCACAGAGAGAGCTTTAAATATAATAAAAAGACAAGCATGTCAAGCCCCAACAGAGGAAGATTCATTTCCCATATCCCTCTGGCAATGCAGGTACAAGATATGAAAGCAGATGGGCATAATGACATTTGCCTCATCATGAGCCAGGCTTCAGGGAAGCTGGTTTCACTCTTCTGTATGTGTTACATGCAGCTAAAGCATAGGTAATGCAATCACAGCTGTCAGATTAATGCAAAGGTATCGATTGTTGAGGGGACAATGTAATAGTGAAGTTGGTAGGTACATTAAAAAACACAATCCTAAATTTAATTTACCTGTGGCATCGCATCTGTTCCTTCTCATCTTTTTGCCTCTGATTAACAAAAGAAATCATGTCCTTTCCTCTATCAAAGGTCTTGC
This sequence comes from Myiozetetes cayanensis, assembly GCF_022539395.1. Classification (NCBI taxonomy): domain Eukaryota; kingdom Metazoa; phylum Chordata; class Aves; order Passeriformes; family Tyrannidae; genus Myiozetetes; species Myiozetetes cayanensis. The sequence continues at coordinate 46,738,980 of NW_026087853.1, read as the reverse complement.
AGGGACTTTGGGAAGGTTGGGTCATTGCCCAGGGACTTGGGCTTGTACTGCCAGTCTTCAATGAGCTAAAGAAAATATCCACAAGTCTACCAGGGCCCTTTGAAAGGCTATAGACTCCATTTTGTCTCCTTCTTATTCCATGGAGGAATAACGAGCCCAAATGACATCAGTTCTGATAGTGAGCCCAAACTAAAGCTGCTGAGGGCGGGTCATGCCATCCCCGCCGTTCAGCACCACGGCCAGCGCCGCGCCGCCGGCCGCGCCCGGGCAGGCCCTTCACCCCCACCACACATCCCCAAACCCCACCTTGGCCTTGGGTGGGAGGTGAAAGGAAAGGGGGCCATGAAAAATGCCGCTTTGCCACATCAACTTTATCTCTTGATGAGCTCTTTTTTGCCATTGTGGAAGTCTGCTGTTGGTACCTATTGACCAGCCTAAGTGGCTGCCTGTGCAGAAGGAAAAACTATGGAAATAACTGGATGAGTGTGTTTATACTGGAGGGACAGGGGGTGCACGAACTAAACGACAAGAGGGAATCCATCCCAGACTGGGATTGTTAAGCCTGGAAAAGAGAAGGCTTTTATGTGACCTAATTGCAACTTCCAGTATCTGAAGGGGGCCTACAAGAAAGATGGAGGGGGACTATTTACAAGAGTACGTAGTATCAGGACAAGGATGAATGTCTTCAAACTTAAAAAGAGAGTAGGTTTAGATTAGATATTAGGAAAAAAAATACTGTGAGCATGGTGAGGCACTGGAACAGGTTGCCTAGATGAGCTGTGGATGCCCCATCCCTGGGAGTGTTAAAGGTCAAGTTGGATGGAGCTCTGAGTAACCTGGTCTAGTGTAAGTTGTCCCTGCCCACGATGGGGGGCGTGGGGGTTGCAACTTTAGTTGATCTTTAATGTTCCTTCCAACTCAAACCATTCTGATTCTATGTATCCATATGGACATCTTTGGGTAGCAGCAGCAGGTGTCTCAAGTGTTGCTTCATGGTTTTGTTCTTCCTTTACATGTCCCAAAAGACATTTGAAGCTAAAATTCACCACCTGGAGACCAGGCTTAGCCGAAAGCCCCGTGAAGGGACCGCTGAACTGGAATACTTTGTGCGCTGTGAAGTCCACAGCTCTGACCTCAACACTTTCATTAGCTCCATCAAGAGGGTAGCAGAAGATGTGAGGACCACTAAGGAAGACAAATGTAAGGAACTTACAAACTGTTTCACTTGTGAGGAGAGGCTGAGCTCTACCCTGTAGAAACAGGGTAGAGACTTTGTTATTTCCACTAAAGGGAAAGGGCTACTCTATGCTAAATTTCAGTAAACCAGAAAAGACTGCCTCTGGGACACCTGAATCCTGAAAGCCACTTCCCTCCTTGTCCATTTCTCAACAGACTCCATTGTTCATAGACCATTCTTCTGGTAACAGATAAAAAAAATAGAGATAGGAGGTTGAATTTCTTGTTTGTTCACACCTCTCCTAGTGAGCTTTCCATCCCTGTTCCAGTGTAATGTGAAGTCTAGAATCTTTTGGTAAAATTCAATTTTCATCTCCTTCTCTATTTTTGTCATAAAATACTCTGCTGAGAGATGGGCAGGGAAGACATGAGATGCAGATCATGACTTAGACGTGACTGTAGAACAAAGACCATTTAGATTGTGGAATTACTGCCCAGAAGGCACAGCTGTGCCATGTGCTCTTTGTTGTGTGTGTGCATTTAGCACATGAGATCAGATGTATCTTACTCAGCCTCACAACCCCTTCTCATTATGGAATGCTCCATCTTCACTTCCTCAGACAGATTGTCACTTTCTCTCTCCCCACAGTTCACTGGTTTCCCAGAAAAATCTGTGAATTGGACAAGTGCCACCATTTGGTCACCAAGTTTGACCCTGACTTGGATCTGGATCACCCGGTGAGTTGGTCTGTGTGGGCACACCCTCACACTGAACTCCTGAGTTGTCCCACAGAAGCAGGGAGTTGGAGAACTGTTAGTGCAGCTGATCAGGCAACTACAGTGAGAATGACACCTTGAGAGAAGTTCCTCCAGCCAGTGATGAACTTTCTTGGGTGAGAAATTTTAGTAACTGATTAAAAATCCTGTCTCTGTTCCTGTTTGCCATCACAGGGCTACTCTGACCAAGTATATCGCCAGAGAAGGAAATCAATAGCAGAGATTGCTTTTCACTATAAGCAGTAAGTCTCTTTCCTAACATTCATGCAGGGATAATGACATGTCAGCAAACCTGCTGGAAAGTCATTGTACTACATGTATGACACTTCTTTTATGTTTTGTCTCCCCATTCAGCCTTTCCAGCTCATTTTGTGTCTCTCTTCTCTCTATTCATTCCAATCTCTTCTTAATCAAAAAAATATCTATTTTCATTAAGTCATACATCAGTACAGATATAATAAGAATAAACTTCCTGCATAAAAAAGCCACATCCATCAGACCTCAAACTTAATTTTGAAATGTAGCATCTCTTTTAAAATGGCATCTAGTTTTGACTTCAGTGTTTCAACTACTGGAAAAGCTACCACATGCTCAGAAAATTTGTTCCAGTGCTTCACTGGAACCATTGTTCCAATGAACAATGAGAAAAAATATGGGTCTTCTTTCTAAACGGTACTTTGATATCCTTAGCTTTTACCCAATGGATCATACATGCCTTTCATCTGCTACTGATAAATTAAATAGATTCCAGCAATGTTTTCAACATTGTCTTATATAGATTTAAGACTGTCTTCTACTCCTACTTAATACTTCTATTCTGATTTATGCAGTGGTAGGACTCAGTCTGTTCACTACAACATCAAACAGAGCTCTAATATTCAGTTAGATTTGTAAGAGATTCCCTAGATCCTATTCAGTGACATTGCCTTTCACTGTAGCATTCTCTGTCTCTGAGCAGGACTTTGGGTGTAGATGAGCTGTGCTCACTGTAGTGAGCTGTGCTTAAAGCAGACTACAGAAATTATTTGCATCACCTTCTTCAGCTACCCCTGCAACTGGTGAGATGCCAGCATGGTTTTCTGCTGTTGTTTTTCATGTTCTGTGCTGATCTGAAGCCCAGAATGTGGACAGTGGAGTTTTTATACTGTATGAATACTAGGTGCACAGAAAAGTCACTGTGCCAACAAATGACACAGGAATAAATGCTAAGAAAATGCACCAATTTGCAATGTCTTCTCTTAGATCTCACCTGCAGGATAGTATTTATGAGCCACTGTGTAGTGTCTCTTCAGGCTGTTAATGGAAAAGGAACTATGCTTTTACACTGCAATATATGAATATGTCACTTGTTCAAATAGAGAATAGAAAGACTTAGGAAATACAATTGCTAATTATGATGAGAAAAAGCAAAATTGTCACTCTTCATTAGTGCCCACTTATATCAATGTTAAGATTTTACATTCTTGCCATCCTTAATATTACTGACAATATATTTTTCTGCAGTTCAAATGCATTTAGCTTTCCTTCTTAGCTCATTTTATTTCCCAGACCCTGGTTCATTCTTGGAGCCACCAGCTCCCTGAATTTCAGGCACATGAAATTAATTTAATTTCACACAAAGTTTCTTTTTTTCCTTTTCTGTTAATTTTTTTCCTGCTAACCTCTTATTCATACCTTTATCATTTACAATCTCTAACTAGACTAATGGTTTTCTTCATCTCTCTGTACTTGTTGCACCTCCACAAATGACCCAGTGCTAAGGCTTTGTCTTTCCTGTTACCCCCTTGTTTGGTTTAAAGAAGATTGATGAACATCATGCAGAGCTTCTCCAAAATGCTTCCTTCTCAAAGGGAAGAGGAGCCTGGCATGTGCTCTTCTCAGTAATGGTGCATTTGCCTTGCAGTGGGGACCCAATCCCTCATGTGGAGTACACAGCAGAGGAGATCGCTACCTGGTGAGTGCTGATTTGATCACAGATATTTATTGGCTTCACCCTAGAAGCTGGGAGTCAAAACCCAAACAGTTAGGGTGTGACCTCTTGAAAAATGTATCAGGAGTGCAAGCATCCAACTTAGTGGCTTGTTATAAAAGCCAGTAACACATTGCATGGCATTTTATGGCAGGGCCACATCCAGGAGAGCAAGCTACCTCCAAAACAGTGATGCGCTGTCTCCTCATTTCTTGGGGCTGCATCAACAGCACTTTCACACTGCAGCCCCCAGGAGTTTCCTCCAAAGGAGCCTCCCCAGAGGGCAAGGTAGATAATTTAGAGTCCCACTTCTCTGAGTCCTGACTTAGTAGCAGCCTCCAAACAAAGAGCAGTTATCATAGCTGCAGAAAGAAGAGGCCTGAGGTGAATATCTGCATGGAACCTCCCTGGCCTCACTTAGGAAGACGCTTCCTTTGAGGATGATTTTTTCCAGGAGTGTTGCTACTGGAATGTCTCTGAAAACAAGGCCAACTCATATGAGCTGAGTACACAGGCTTCTCAACAAGGTCATCTCCTGGTTCTATTGACTGTCTTCACAGTGCAACTTCAGGAGTTTGCCTACTGGGAATATTTTAATTCCAGTTAATACCTTTTATACAATCTCCTGACCTTCAAGTCAGAAATAGGTCTGTGCAGATACAGCTGCTGCCTTTGCAGGCTCATTTGAATGTGTGTCTGTATGTTTACATACCTCTATCAATGTGCAGAGATACAGACTTAGTGGTGGAGAAAGGCAAAAGGACAAGGATCCTAGAGGCCTGGGTCCTTGGTAGTGCATAACACTCTGACAGGAGAGAATTAAACACATCAAGCCACTGAATGAATGCCACCTCTTGTCCTGAAGGAAGGAGGTGTACAGCACCCTGAAGAGCTTGTACCCTACCCACGCCTGCAAGGAGTACCTTGAAGCTTTCAGTCTACTGGAGAAATTCTGTGGCTACAATGAGAATAACATCCCTCAGCTGGAGGAGGTTTCCCGCTTCCTGAAAGGTGGGTATGAGCCTGGGACACCAGATTCAGGGGCTGCCAACACTCCAGCACGGTGGTGTCAGCTACAGATGAGAAGCCTGAACACAAAGGAGGAGTGTGTGAGCTGAGATTTTGGAGGAGAGCTGGTGGGTTGTGCATTGCCCAAGTGGTGGAGACGACTGCAGCTAAACCCAGTGGGCTGCAACTGAAGGTCAAGCCCGTAGTCAAATGATCCCACTGAGCAGCTAAAGAGTAGATGTTTTTCCCTAGTAGGGGCAAATAAATTAGGTTTGGCATAAAAGAAGCCCTTTAATTTCCAGTGCTGGGCACACAGGACATCAGCACAACCTATGGGCCATGCTCCTCACAGAGATGATATGTGCTGTTTCAGAGAGGACTGGCTTCCAGCTCCGGCCAGTGGCTGGCTTGCTATCGGCACGGGACTTCCTCGCCAGCCTGGCCTTCCGCGTCTTCCAGTGCACGCAGTACATCCGCCACGCGTCCTCACCCATGCACTCCCCCGAGCCGTGAGTACTGCCTGGCCCCCATGGCCTGCCCTGCCTGCACCTCTCACCTGGCCGGCAATTAACCTTTCTGCCCAGCAGACACACCCCTTTTCTGCTACTGACTGTGTTTTCCTCCTTTCCACCCTCACACCGGCAGGGATTGCTGTCACGAGCTGCTGGGGCACGTCCCGATGCTGGCTGACAAGACGTTTGCCCAGTTCTCTCAGGTAAGGTGGCCATCTGCTTCCTCGCCCCTGAGAGAGCAGGGCACAAGGTGGGATCCCAAATCCCAGTGTTGCCACCTAAACCTTTCTTGTTCTTATTAAACATGATGTTCCAGAGTGATGGACTGGAACCCTAATACTGGCTCTGCAGCAAAGCGTTTTTAGTCTGAGCCCAATGAAGTCCCATCAGATGCGTGGCACTGCAGGACAGCAATATCTGTTGTCTCAAGGCAATAAAACAGAGAAATCAATGTGTAAGGCCTGCAGACCAAATCTGATGTTTGCCCTTTCCCTTCTCTTCCTAGGACATTGGGCTGGCATCTCTGGGAGCAACTGATGAAGAAATTGAGAAACTAGCAACAGTAAGTTTACGCCTTTGCTGGATCAGGGCCCAAACCTTGCAGCATCACTTCTGTGTTATCAAGGGGACAGGTTCAGCCTGATGCTCCAAGATTTGCAGGCTCAGAGCCCCCACCTGAGCTGCCCCAGCACTGCTCTTTTCATGATGACTGCAGAGAAGAGATCAGTTTAACAGCAGAGCTTGCTTGCACATTAACCCAATTTTCTCAGGCACCAGTAGTATCACCAAGCATCGTATTTCTAACAGCAGCACTGCTGGAACTCTTTGGGATGGGATTAAATGACATCCACTTCCTTTGACTCTCCCTCGGCAAGGTGACCTATCCTGCTCCAAGGGCACCAAACAGCAGCATGACACAGAAGCTGGGTGCGCAGGGGACAAGCCCTGGGATGCAGACTCCATCTGTCCTGGTGTAGCAGAAACTTAGTTTAGCACTTTTCTCTGTCAGCAAAGGGTGCAGGGTATGGAGAGGGGACAAAGTGTCAGGCACCTCTTCCTTTAAATAGCCCCAGACCCTGGCCGTGTTGTAAGTGCTCAGAAGTAACAGGGACATGCAAATGAGGAGCTGTATCCCCCAGGAATTTTCCCTTTTCTTTTCACAGCTTTACTGGTTTACAGTGGAGTTTGGGCTCTGCAGACAGAACGGAATAGTCAAAGCCTACGGAGCCGGGCTCCTGTCTTCCTACGGGGAGCTCATAGTAAGTCCCAGCATAATTTGCCTCTCTGCTCTTAGACCCTATAGAGCAAAACACCTTGTGTTTCAGCACCTCTCCAACGACTTTACCCAATCTATTCTCCATCTTTGTTTACCCCATATGTGCCCTCCAATCCCCTCAGTTTCATGCTGCCATTTTTCTGCTGTGTTCTCAGCACTCCTTGTCAGATGAACCAGAGGTGCGGGATTTCGACCCTGATGCTGCTGCTGTTCAGCCCTACCAGGACCAGAACTACCAGCCTGTTTATTTCGTGTCTGAAAGCTTCAGTGATGCCAAAAGTAAATTGAGGTAGGACTGGGCAGTGAGAGAGATCCAAAGAGAAGGAAATTAAAATATAATACATTGAGATAGGGGTTGACATTATGGCTGCTTTCAGTTCAGGTTGTCAGAAGTACTCTGGAAACTCTTGTCAGGTCTTTAAAGGTTAAGTGATTCTCCAGTTCCTACGGGGTACAAAGAACCCCTACAAAATCTGCTGGACTCAAGGTCATGGGTGTGGAGGAGTGGGATGGAATGGAAGGCATTCTTGGGGATAAGACTGAGGGAGCAAGAGAAGGGACAGATCTAGCTAGTCTGCCTAGTTCTCACAGGCAGCAATTACAGACTATCTCCAGTTGCCAGGAGAGGCCAAGCAACATAACAGAGGTGGTCCAGAAACTGGAGACCCAAACCACCCACCAGGACCCCCACTGCTACCTTGCTGCAGAAGGGCCAAGTGGCATAGGTCAAGTACTGGTTGTCCTTCGTGGGAGCATCTTGCCAGCACGTGTCCTTCTGAAACAGGGGCTTCTGCATCATGTAAAAGTTTGCTCTGTGGGTGGAAGTTTTAGGAAAATGGTGAAGAGCTGCTCAAAATGGTGGCATTCTCTGAATTTTGGATGCAGAAAGATGTTTGTCTTTCTGAGCAGCTGCTGTGAGACTTACCTATTTATTATTCAACCAGGAAAAAGACCTAAACCGGCAGGAAAAAATTCAAACCCAGAAAAACAACCAAACCCAGGCATCATTAGTAGGTCATACACAAACAAAAAAGATTTGCTTAGCATGAATAGATTTATCCAGGGGAAAAAAGGAACTTTGGCCTTCTAGGGTTAGCGAACACCAGACAGCATCCCACCCATGTAAATGTGTTTCCCCATCCCATGGGACTGTGAACAGGATGGTAAAGGCCGACTCTATCCACGGACATCTGTTCAAAAGAGCATTTTCTTGGTCATACTGAGGCTTCCCTACAGGAGAAAAGCTTAGTCCTTTAACATTTGATTGACAGAGGAAAACTTTGCCTATACCATTTTTATCGTAGCTTAGGAAAGAGACAGGATGAGGTGAACATGATGTACATGACTTTTCAGTTCCTTCAAGAGGGGTATTTAATATAAATTACAGGGACTGCTATATTTTAACTTCTGCTTTTATTGCCCTCACTTGCACTGTTCACACAGCCTGGGGTCCAGCTGCTCAAAAGCAAGCACCTGGGGAGCCTGTCCTCACACACACTAGGCTGCTTTAAAAAAACCCAACTGCTGCCTAATGAGTCATTTCCTTGGATTTAAAAGGGAAATGTACACCACATACACAGCCAAGATTAGGCTAGAGGGTCTTGACTGTGGCTAGCTTGACTGTGACTGTAAATGATCCTCTTTAAAGAGCTCAGAGACCACACAGATGTTTCTCTCTGAGGTGAAAATATGAAAGCATCTGTATCTTTTGCATTATTGGCAGCTGCCACCATGGACCTGACTATCAGTGCTATCCCTCAAGAAAAGCCTCATTTCTCAGAAAGGGTACACTCCTCCAGTGCCCTTCCAAGCACCCATGCCATATTTATGTACTTCAAAAGGTGTCAAGTGATCACACCCACGTTGCAAGGCAAGTTTCTAGCCATTAGCAGCTGTGCTGTGAGTCATGGTTGTGGCTGATGGCATTAACAAGAGAGGTGAGCTGGACCTTGCCTGGTAGAATTGAGATAAACCACATCTTTCAGGAGATGCACAATGCGAGTATGCAGGAAACCCCTTCATTTGCACATTTTTGTTGTTTCCCTGCAAGCGTGGCAGCTCCCTGCCAGCGTTAGCCTGTGCCTTGGACCGTGTTGCCCCTTGACTCTGTCTGTTGTGTTTTGCCCCAATTCCCTTGCAATTCCAGACTAGGCACGAAGGACCAGCTAGCAGAACATTTGTCTCCGTCTGGGAAAGCGCTGTGCTTCCCCGAGCCCTGTGCCAGAGCAGACCCGTGGTAGCCACAAGAGGGTAGCCTAAGCTAAGCAATTCAGGAGTGAAAGGGTGAAGCCTCTGCAGAGACGAGGAGCATGCCGATTGCTAATGCTGTTTGTCCCTTCATCTTCCCAGGCCTTTCCAGCATGAGACTGTAGCCATGAGTACCTAAGTATAGACTCCCAGCTCTATGTTTACACACCCCCAAAATTAAAAAACCGTACCTTGTCAAGTGTACAAATCTTAGCAGTGGAAGTGAATGTGGGTAACTTTGGGGAAATCTTACCCTTGACTTGCTTTCACTTGACCACGTACTTCTCCATTAGAAAAGTACCAAAAGGGTCTTGCTCTTGAGAGATATCAGGTGAAGTCAAGTTCATCACTGAAATCTAGGCTGCAGTTGGCTTTGGGTATGGTAGTGCAGCTTTGCTCAAGCACAAATCTCTGGTGATGCTGTTCTCATCCTCTAGCTCAGGTCTGAGCCACTGCCTGTCAAATCTATCCTTAAGATGGCACACAGCTAGTTTACCCCTCCCCAAGCAGAGATTAGTCAATAAATGAATGTCAGAAAGGATTTAGTAATATAATACTATAATACCATGGGCTTTCCCTGCAATTAGCTTCTAAATCTCCTTGGTATTTTGTGAAAAAGAAGTTGAAGCAGAGGATGCCTGGTAATGGACATGGAGGTGACCACTTCACTGCACTCTCTGGTTTGGTACAAGCTCATGTGTTCAGCCCACAGAAACTCACAGGCATACTCATGGTTTTCCTTGATGAACAGAAGGGATCTCAACTACTGCTATAGTCCTGTGGAGCTGGAAAGGTGGGAAACCAGAGCTTTTGTGCTAACCTGGAAACTCTGCCTAAAGGAGGCATTAACCTGTTGTGATCTTCCTGGGTAAATGGTGATGGGTAGGAGGGAGACTCAGGATCCATCTCTTGTACCCAGCTGTCTGTATCCTTCCCTTGCAGGAGCTACGCAGCACACATCAAGCGGCCCTTCTCAGTGAAATACGAGCCCTACACCCACAGCATTGAGCTCCTGGACAGCCCTCAGATGATCTGTCACTCCCTGGAGAGCGTAAGGGATGAGCTTCACTCGCTGATTAATGCACTCAATGTTATCAGTTAATACAAGAACTGAGCTATTTCCGTCCCTTCTTCCCTCTCAGCCCCAAACGTGCCCGCTCTGCCTTCACCCAGCTCCCATCTGATAATTCCTGTCTCCTCCAAACATTTGCACTGCTGCCTGTCACCACGCAACCCCAAGAGCTTTCCACTTTCGTATGTAGGGCCAGCTCAGAGGAGGGCGGTGGGATGGACCCGAGGCCTGCTGGCTTTTTAGGTAGCTTTTCTATCCACTGCTGGAAGAGTCTTAGCAGAGACAAAAAGCATGGCCAAGTTAAACAGTTGAAGTCAAGAGCTGTGTGCTGGGCTTCTGGGTGCAAGGAAGAGGAAAAAAAATCTTCTTTATTTTAAAAAAAAAAAAAAAGAAAGAAAAAAAAAGAAAGAAAAAGAAAGAAGGAGAAAAAAGAGAGAGGGAAATATTTTGTTGTGTTGTTTTGTTTTCCAATTAGAGAGAATAAATTAATCTCCTCTTTTTTTAGCACCAAAGCAACTTCATGAATGACCCTCGGTCCCCACCATCTCCTGCCTTTTCACATTTGTGAAATGCAGAGCTGCTCCAGAACCTGAACTAACTCTGTGAGGTTTGAAATTTCAGCTCCCAACCTCCCCTCATCTTCTTGCACAGTGGGATGCTTAAGCACAAACCCCATGGCTGTACCCCACCCAGCTGCAATCAGCATTGTTGCTTCCTTGAACATCTAAACTGATCTAACCCAGGATTTTTTTGTCTGGCACAGAGCAGCCCTGACACACCTGCATCCCCCCAGCACCACAAACACCACTGAACAACCCCTGGCCACTCCAGAGCAGAGCATGGACACCCTCTTCAGGCTCTTTTTTAGAAGCTCCCACAGCATGCAGTGCTGAAGAGCCCATCTGCCATTCTTCACAGCAGGCAGTGATCACAGCTATTCATGTTCCTTCGTGCTGGTGGCCCTGGGCAACCTTGGCAACCTCTGAGTTTATTGCTTACTGCAGGCTGAGTGGGTCCTCTGGTTCCCTGAATCTGCCAGTCCTTGTGAGAATTTCACACGCTTTCACTTTTCCAGTCTATTACACAGCATAGTCTTGTTCTTGGTTATCTTGATATGACTATCACCTGATGAAGCTCAGGTGTGTGACTAACGCTGTTGCTGGCCATTTCTGAGGAAGGTAAACAGATGGTTGGGATGCTCAAACCCAGTTTTATCCAGTTTTCACTGTAGATATTAATGGCTTGATCTGACCCAAAGCTCTCAGTTTTCCTCCCCCTGCTTTTGCCCTTCTTATCTTCTTGCAGGCTGTCTCATAACTTAGCGGTTTGCTCAGAAGTTTGGCCCAAGGTTATGCAGCTGTGCAGTATCAGAGCTGGGCTTGGGATTGTGTGGAGGCAGCTAAACAGCTGTGGGGGACAGTGAAGGGGAGAATCACACAGAGTTGTTTGTGATCATTTATAACATTCTGTGCAGACTTTTACCATCCTTACCCATGATGTATGATTTTTATAATTTCCTCTCTAAAGGACTGCAAGGCTTAGCAATTACATTTTGGCTGTTAACATAGCTAACATTGCTCTCTGGTGTTACTTCCACTCTGGCTCAGTCATAGTAGTTTACAATCCATTACACTTTATCCTATTTCAGACCTACATATATGCTTAACCCCCAGTTCTCTCAAATTTTAACTCCTTAGCTTTTGACAGCATTTAGTCTCCTGTCTGCCTCAATCCCCCCTTTCTGCTTCCTTTCTTATTTGACCCTCCCTCCTAAATTCCTCCTAAATTGCTTAATAGACCATTACTGAAATCAGCAGCTCAACACCAGGGCTAGCTGCCTTTCCTCAAGTTGTTCCTCCTCCTTGGATTTTCCTGTAAACGAATAAAACTACTGAGTTCATTCAGTTATTGTAATTTTAGAGCACTTTTTCCAAAACTTCAGCTATGATTTCCCAATCTGGGTGGATCCAGATCATGAGCTGTAACTCTCAAGGCTCCCTTAAGAGCCGTAACAATTTTTCATTTGGGTTCTTCGGTTATTACTATTAGATTAAGTAGCTGGAGCAAGCTATGCAAGATTAAGGCAGGCTAGGGAATAGGTTAGCTATCTAGCCATGAAAATCTTATTGGTGACTGCAGCAAAACAGACTAAAAAAAAAAAAATAAAACAAAGCTCCAAAGAGGCAAGATGTAACAATGAACTCTATAAAGTCAATGCACAGGCTATCACCTTGTTAACAATAGCAATGCCATTTTACTGGTCTGTAGGTCACTGTTTCTCCTCTCATTTGGTTGTCACCAGCTCCTGGGTTGCTGCCCATGAGTGCAGCAAGGATGCTTCAAACCCTGCAGCAACGCCAGGCTCCTGATCAGGACTGAGCAGGGAGTCCCTGTGGAGGCATTCACTTTCTGGTCTGAGTTCCAGAACCGTAAAGGTCTGAAGGTGATCATCTCTAGGTTTCCAAAGCACTTCATGGTCATTTTCTGCCTTGTTAAATATGTGAAGTTAATGCAATTAGTTAAAATTGCATTGAAGTGATTAATATGGAGTGAAAAACCAATTTAGATATCCTTGTAGCTGCAGGAGACCTCAAGCTCCTCCACCTTGCCTCAGTTTGCATTGCTGGTCCCTAACTCTGTCAGCTGTTGCTTGTTTGAGGGGCTGTAGTAAAATCTGTTGTCCTACAAAAATAGAAAATAAGCAAAACTTGCAGCATAAACCAGCCCCATTAGTATGCAAGCATATAAACAGATCTGCTGGAGCCAGGTGGGAGGTGAGCACCAGGCAGGCTGCACCCCCTTGCTTGTGGGAGATGAGGCTGCACTGGGGTGGGCTGTGAGTGTGGGGGCTCAGGCTGCACAGGCGCAGGAGGTTCCTCTTTGGGATGTTTTCTGTGTCTGAGTTCTTGACAAATTCATGATAGATTCCAGAAATTTTTGGCCCCTTAGGGGGACATCTGAGAAACATGAACCCGCTTGTATTTACTGTTGCCCTCATCTATTTAATATCTTTAAGGATTTATCCTATTAGTAATGTAATAGGTCCCCTTTCATTTTGTCTCTAAGACTTGTTCATCTTTATCTGATTTCAAATACGTTTGACCCTTTATCTAATAAGCCATATATGAATTGTATCCTTGCTTTCTTGTTTTACCCATTTTTCTCATGTTGTTTCTTCTATCCAAGCATTGTTTTCTTCTTTATCCTGCTGTAGTATTTTAGAGTCTTAGACATAGGGCCACTAAGGGACAGGCTATCCAAACAAAATATGTTAGAGTTGTAAACCAGTCCCTAATCTATCACTGCTCCTTAATGCTACCAATAATGAGATTAACTTTTCAGCCCATTATTTTGGATATTGTCCTACAATTTTCTTTAGTATATATTTAATAGTCTGACTCATTTCTTTCTACCAGTCTGCAGGATTGCAGGTGGTAGGGCATATACAGTCCTTGCTTAATCCCCAGGTTACTCATTAAGGCTTGAGTTACTTCTCTTACAACCTCCCTGCTCCCACCCCGCTGTTTATCTCATCCTGTCTCAGCTGCTGTACCATTCTACATACAATTTTCTGTCACAACATTGTTACAGTTCCACTAGTTGTATTTCTTTCGAGGTGGAAGAGCCTCAATCTATCCATGAAAGATACTAATTGTGACAAAGAGATAGCGATACTCAAGTTTGTGACAGTTTATCTGGGTGATCCCTTTGCAGTCACAGTCCTTGGTTTAGGCAATGCAGTAGCGCTGGCAGCTTGCTTTTAGTAATCCACTTTTGCATCATTGCACACCTTATACAATTTTTATTTATGTCCTCTGTTTCTTGCTTAGTTTGGGGGCAAATATAAATTCTTTGCACTCTTTTCTGAGTACCCTGCACTCCTTAAGGCAACTCACTATGTCAGTCTAAGATAATTTGCTCTCATTCAGCTGGCCACAGTATGCATCCCATCTTCTTTTTTTTTAGCTGATACCTTGTTGGGGTTGCAGTTAATTTATCTCCTTGCTCACTAAATTATTTCTCAGTATTGCTTTTAGTCTTCCCATTACTTTAACATCCTATACATATATTTGATCTCCAGTCTCCATTTAAGCTTTTAAAATACAACTCTTCTTTTCTTCATAGGTGTCCTATTATGTGCTTGCCATTGCCCTTCTCCCTATCATGCACCCAGTTTTGTTCTATTATCAGTGTAGTAGCTATCTGTAGAGAGATACTGTGTAGAAAGGTTTGTCTTCTACTGACAACCTGTAAGCTCCTTGTCATGATCCTTTTTCTACTTTCCCCACTATTTGTTCCCTCGTTCCACTGACAGCAGTATCTTGGATTATTCTTCCACTTTGTTCAAATGTAGCACTCCTATGAGTGTGCAATACCTTTTGGTTTATTTGTGGTTTCCTTTAAAAGGGTGTCCACATTGATATTCATTTATTCTCTCCGTGCTTAAAAGCAGAGTATGAGTAGACTGGGGTACAACTTCACTACTGAGGAGGAAAGCCTCAAACTCCACCATAGTCCATACTGCCTCTAACCAAGTTTTCTCATGGCCAGGGAAATTTTGATCCAGCCACTGGAGAGGAGAAGACTTGTATGCTACTAGTATCCATTTTCTTTCACTATTTATCTGTAAGAGCACTGCTTCCACAGTATCAGCTCATGTTGAAGTTCTTATTATGAATAATTTTCGTTTGACTGGGAATTTTAGAACAGAAGCTTTTCAAGCAGCTTCTTTCACGTCAGATAAAACACTGTCTTCGTCTTTGCTCCAGCTCCCTTCCTGATTCTTTTCCTGTCATTTCCCTAATGCTCTGCTGCTACTAGCAAAGATGGATATGCTGCCATAAGATACTAGCACAGTTATAGATATGCTGCCATAAGAAATTAAATCCTCCCAGCACTCTTCAGCGTTGGGATTGATTAGTGGGAATCTTTATATCACAGAAAGCTTAACCTTTCTAGCATTTATCCATCTTCTTCTTTCACCAGTTCCAGTAGCCAAGCATTTAACTTGGGGTTGATTTAGTTGTGCCATATTCAAATTGACTTTAAATCCTATTTGGTCTACTAATTTTAAAACTCAGCAACTTCTCTCTTGTACCTCTTCTTCTGTAGCTGCAGTTCCCCAAGTACCATCACATAAGGCAATTTCTTTTCTTTGTCCCCCACATACATCAGTCAAACACTTACTAACACAAGCATGTGCAGCAGGGCAGGTGCTCGGCCCTGTGGGATGCAAGTAAAAGTGTATTGTTTGTCTCTTAATGTGAAAGCAACTCTGTAAATTACTTCTTCTCCTGCATTTTGCCATATGGGAGCATAGTGTGAATCATGGGGGTGCGTTTGTACCACTAGCTCTCCTAATTCATCTGCTGTCCAAGGAGCCTGACTCAGCCTCAGGGCTGCCAGGGACAATGGAGATACCTGCACTCCACTGGGAGTGGGTGGTTGGTACACAGTATCAGGCCCTGCTGACATTCAAGCATCTCCCTATCGGTTTATTAAAGATTCTCCATCTTCTTCAAGCTTATGGACCGGTAGTAATGCTGCCAGTTGTGTCCTTGTCTTACCATTCTGCTGGAGAATTTGATTAAATGCCCATCATGGCAAAATTAAATTTTTAACAAGGAGGTGCCTGACGTACAATGGATTAAAGATAGCGGAGCACACACTCTAATCAATTTATCACTAATCCCCTCGTAATGCCAAATATGAAGCAGTTTCTCTACTGTTGTGCTTTCTTTCAGTGCCTTCATATCCGCAGCTTACTTACCTTGGGGTCACATTTTTATTTTTTTTTTCATTTTAGCAGCTACAGCAGTTCTATCTGCTTTACTCATCAACCCCAGGACAGCATCTGTAGTCTTTGTGAGATATGTACTACTCTCAACTTTTCATTCTTTTCCCATTTGCCAATATCATCCATGAAATCATATTCCTGTGACAACTCCTGATCCAGTTCTCTCCACTACTTTCAGCAACTCCAGCAGTTATTTTTAATTTTTGCATCCCAATCTGCTCTTGCAAGTGCCTAATTTTAGCTTTGCATTTTGCGATGATCAGGTCCCTTTTGAGCTCTCCCTTGCTCCAGGGCAAATCGCTGTACTATATATGTTAATCTCTCTCTTTACTTCTGTAGTTTTTCTTTCTCTTTTTCTAAATTCATCTGATTCTTTAATTGCCATTGCACATCCTTATTGCCTTTTTGGGCCACTAGATGGTATTCCTTTTCTAGAGACAAACCTATTTCAAGTCACTTGATAGACTCTTTTAAAACACAATTTTCCCGTTGAAGCAGCTGATATTGTGATGTTGCCTTGGTACAGATTATTGCTGCTTCCCATAGCAGTCCCACTATTAGAGGCGGTGTATCCTTGAGTCTCCTTTCATCCACTCTCCCATATCAGGGAACATTTGGTCTCTATCACCCATCAGCTTCCTGTGGGCTGGAGAGGCGCCCACAGCCCTTGCTGTAATCTCTGATATTGTTGGGATTTCCTGTAACCCTCCAGTATTCCTGTTTTGAGGCTTTTTCCTGAGTTGTCTTGGATTTTTCCCATGCTTTCAATTTTGTCTTAAGGTATCCCTTAAGTATTGTGCACAAGGCTGGTTAGATTTGTAAACTTGCCTTGAACGAGATCATAGAATCATAGAATGGTTCAGGTTGGAAAGGACCCTAAAGATCATTCAGTTCCAAGCCCTCTGCCACAGGCAGGGGCACATTTCACTGGATCAGGTTGCTCAGAGCTCCATCCAGCCTGGCCTTTAGATCGCTCAGAGAAAAAGACTTGGAGGATCTACTCAGTCACCCTCTTCACCAAAAGATGTTACAAATTCCCTTTTCCTGACAGTGGAGCAGATTTGTAGGACCATGTGGCTGCTTAGAGTTAAGCACGAACTCATGTCCTTTGGGCGGGTCATTGAAACCTTCACGCCATTTCCCCAGAACTCACCAAACATGACTGTAAGCTGTACAAAAAGTGACTGGGGAAAGCCAAGGTGATGGGTCAGCCCGAGCTGAACCCTCCCATAAATGAAGCATGGGCTGGCAAGGGAGGAAGAAAGGAAAAAAAGCCTTCCTCGTAGCCAGGCCCCACTGTGCTCTCTGGTATGTGCGTGTCGCAGTGCCTCGCTGAGCGGTCTCGCTGTTGTTGCTGCTGCTGCTGTGGGTGGATATCTGTCTGTCTCTCTGTGTAAAAAAATATGAAACAGAATTATTTTTCATTTTGGAATTGTGCTGCTGCTGACATGATATTAAGAATAAAAAAATATATTTCTGGTCTAGCATCCTGAGTTTGGCTCTTGCATCCTTCTGCAGTCCAGATTCGAGTCAGCTGTCTTGCCTACAGGCAGTGTGCAAAATCCAGCTTGGGGCATGTTATGATGAAGATCTTCAACTTGTACTCATGCAAAATGTTTACTTGGAGGTGGAAAATGCTCCCGTCTTTGCAGATGAGATGATCTAAGCCTTTCTTTGGCAGGATATTACCAATTGCACAATTATGCATGAAACAGTAGTTGGGAGGTCTCTTTTAAACAGTAAAACTCCAGGGGACTTGTCTTCACTACGTGCATTCTCTCCCAGCATTTCTCACTATTCCTGTTCAGTTCCAGTGGCTCCAGTCAAACAGGGGTGCTGGTGTATGCTTTGTGTCCCACTCCAGAGTTACGTTTAAGGAAACTAATTCCAGTCGGCAAGCTTGGTTTTTACATGGAAGCCATATTCTTCCTCTGGTTAAAATTCATTCCAGAATCATGGACAGAGGTGGATTAATGTATTGCCAGCACAGATCTGGCCTATGCACCCAGGCACCCCAGCACACTCTGAGAGGGAGTTTCCTAATTTAGGACTTGTGAGGATACTCTGTATCTTCACAGCACTCATTAAAGTGTTACAGCTGTAATGAATTCATCTTCATGACATGCTTCGGACGTAGAAGAGAGCTCTTGTGTCCCTGTAAAAAGCTGACAGATAAAAGGAGGTAGAGAACCAGAGACTCAGACCAGGCACAGAGCCGGAAAAGTAATTACATGCCTAAACAGCTTTGGGAAGAAGTGTCTAAGTGGCAGATCTGGGGCTTGAACCTCTGTCAGCCCCCTCAGGACCAAATCTTTCTTCTTGTGCTGTGGTGGTACGGATCAGAAGAACTCAATTATTTACAAATCCTATAGCCGCAGGTATGTGCACACACACGCACCGCCTCCCCAGAGAGGGGAATTGATTCGGATAAGGCTGTGTCTGACCTGAGCTGTCACTCGTACTGCTAATCCAGCTCAAATCAGACTTGTTTTTTTCCCCAGGGACCAGAAAGGGTACTGCACTTTCCACTGCAAGGAATTTGTTTTCAGTTTTCCAACACTTGTTCATTACAATGTTTGGAAAAATGCTAGGTTTTCTAGGAGGAAAGATGATCTTTTGACATTTTTCTGGCACAGCTGAAAGCAGAAAGTATCTGAAATGTCTTGAAAACTGATCAGGAGGGGGTTTTTTGTTTTGTTTTGTTTTGTTTTGTTTTTGTGGTTTTTTGGGTTTTTTTGCTTTTTTTTTTTTTGTGATTTTTGTTTTGTTTTGTTCTGGTTTTGTTGTTGTTTTTAACTGAATAGAGAGGTTGCAAAGGTTAGGTTAGGGCATTAAAAACCCCATGTGTCTCCACCCCAGAGGTGCTACTGTAGCCTTGCAGCACTCACATTGTGCATCTGATAGGGCTAGTGGTGGCAGGTCAATAAAACAAGAATTTGGAGATTAGATATTTTTGAGTCTAACAAGTCCTGTGCTCCAAATGAAGGAGGGATTCTTTGTGTTTCTGTTAACCAGTTCTCTCACTCTGAACATCTTGTATAAGGTGTGTATCACTCAGGAGCAGCGGTAGCACATGCACTTATTGCCTTCTGCACAGCAGACCTCCCAAAACCCATGCACATCCCAACAGGGATGGGACCCTCACAGGTTCTTTGTGCATCCCCCAAATGCTCTACACCAGAGCTGCAGAGGGTTTGGATCTCAATCTAAATTTCCCCAGATCCACAAAACTCTCCAGCTCCAACCAGCCACTGTCACGTGTTTCTGTGAACATTTGATGTTCAGAGATTTACTTGGGATGAAGCAACTGCTTTTCAAAGTCATAATACATAGATTTGAATTAGACAAGCTAAGTGATGAACTCCAGTGCCTGATGGGTTCAAGGCCCTCCTTGGAGGGCTAATGATGCAGAACTCATTTTTTTTTACTTCTCACATTAGTTCTACTTCATCTCTTCGTGATTATTTTCTCTGGGCACAGCAGGGTGAATTGATCTACAAAATATTTTTAGGGATGGTGGAAGATTAAGTGTCTTGCACAGATACTTCAATGCAACAATTGTTACCCAGGACTACCAGAGAAAAACAGGGTGGGGTAAGGGAGTTGTTCATTTTCCTTCCACTAAGGTCAGCCTTAAATAACTCTCCCACCTCCCTCAGAGGCTGAGACAAGATAATAAGGACAAAAATGTCAAGTAAAGCACGGGGCCCCTCTATTTACAGCAAAGGGCAAATCGCTAACCAACAGATCGGAGCTTGCTTTCTAAACACCGATAAGCGGCAACTTTGAATTAACAGCCCCGGTTCCTCTGCTGCTGTAAATCAGCCTGACCCCGACTGCCCGCAGCACCCCAGTGCCTCCCCCCGGCCAGGGGCTCCCCCGGCAGCAGGAGGGGGCTGCAGCAGTGGGCTTAACCCTCCCGGCCCCTGGAGATCGCTGTGCCTGGCTCCAAACACCCCCTCTCCTTCCCCTCCCCAGCCCCCTATCACTAACAAGCCTTATCAGTAGGATTTACACCTCCTTGTCTAGGAACCCATAGGAAAGCCTATGGACTAGTTACCGATGTGTATCCAAATCCTTAAAGTAGCTTTAAGTGCTCAAAACAATCCACTTATCCGGAGATAATTAATGATATCAGACCTGGGAGTCCCCATGCCTTGGCAGGGTAGACCAGACCACTCTCCAGTGGGGTCTGACCAACCACAACCAGGAAAGGGGGCAGCCCTTCTGCAAGTCTTTGGCACCTCCTGGCCCCAGTGGAGAATCCCAGGGGTGAGGAATGAACAGTGTAGCTGACCATAATGCCAGGAAGAGGAATGCTTGGGAGCAACCAATAGTGGGTTGGGTTTTATTCACTCCCATGCTAGGAAAGATCCTTTGGCGCAGAGCTGTGCTGGTCGGTGAAAAACCAGCTCCCACATGGATGACACTGTGGGAGTGAGGGGAAAGGTGGAAAACAAATCTCACATCCTGTCTCAGGTCCCAGTCCAGCTGGAGGAATCTGAAGTGTTAAAAGAACAAGCAGCACCTCCAGATGTCCTGGAGAAAAGTGGGACTTCAGGACAGTAGCATCAGGACAGCCCTAGCCAAAATCTTCAAGAGCACCCTAATAGCAGAATAGGGTTTTTAAAAGTAAAGTTTCTTCTAGGAAATGGGGTCTCAAAGCTTCACATTTAAACTCAGCAGAAAGTGCAGTGTGAGAATGACTAAGTTGCTCCTCACTGTCCTCCTACAGTATCACTTGCAGCCCCCAATTTTATCGCTGAGGAAACTGGTGGCATATGTCCAGCTGCAGAGGTGAGCAGTGGAAAAAAAGACAGAAGTATGTGACACAATAATTTATTTTCAATCCATGAGAGCACTTTAAAGCAGGGACAGTTACAGTCTGAGCCAGCCATTCCTTCTTTTTTTTTTTTTTTTTTTTTGGCCTTTCTCTCCTTATCTGCTTGCCACCTCAGCTGCTCATAGCACCCAGTTATAGCACCCATCACTTTCTGCTACATCTGCAGACCCTCAGGTCTCTGGTGGCCTGCCCATGTTTTCCAGCATTGTGGCCAAGGACCAGGTCATCCTTTCCTCTGTTTTACCAAACGCTTTCCAGGGCTGAGGTGTACCTGTGATGCCACCTGCATTTAAGCCATGGCAGTGGCACAATGAGACTTCAGTGCCTACAATTGTGGACACTGGACAAAACTCCCTGATGGACTCAGCGGCCCCTCTCATGGCTGTTTCTTGAGGACTGGGTCAAGATCCTCTCTGTTTGTGCCTGTGGACTTGATGATTCAAAGGACAGGCGTGGTATCAGTGTTGAAAATGTGTATTTTTAGATTGGTGCTGATCAGGCTACTTTTCCAGTGCTCCTCCACTCTGTGGAAGTTATTTGTTACTTTTGTTGCTCAGTACTTGTCCTCTAGCAGGGTGTCATCACCTCTTCTAATGTTTCTCCATCTATGCCAAGGATTACTTTTGGGCCATTAATAGCCACAGTTTTCATCTTCTCCTCATTGATAAACAAACTAATTTGTTCTGCTGTGTCTGCTAATAGCTGTGTCTAGGAACTATTAAGAGCTCTTAGGTGCTATTTCCTTCTTTACCTTCTCAGAAAATATGTGTCCAGTAATATTTTCGTGAGGTTAAAAGGAGCTTAGCTGTTTTTTCCATCTCTATTTATAACCTTGCATATGCTTGTCCAAAGAAAGATTTGGGGAGCTTTACTTTAGAGTTCATTAAATTTGGTCTAGTTTGCTTGGGTAGCTGTACTTGTGTAGAGGTTTGAGCCTGCAGAGACCAGAGGGGCTTGAGCAAAGTGCAGCCAAATTAATTTGCAAACTAATTTGCAGGCTCTCTGGTGAGCTGGGCTTGCCAAAGGTCATAATTTCCCTGCCAAGAGGCTTGATGTGCTCAGGAGGGGTGGCCAGAGGGTTTGAGTCCTTGGGTGTTGTTCTCGGAGGTGCAGCACACCTGGGAATCTCCTTTGTTCTCTGATGAGAGCTATGGGTGCTTTGGAATTGCTCCTTGGATCATCTTCTACCAATGAGCTGTATCTCCAGAGGTGGGACTGTACTCACAGCCCTCTCTGTCCTTCACAGGTAACCCAAAGGTATGGAAATTGATGGGTCAGGCCTGGTTGCTTACTCTGGGCTTTGGAATATACCCTCTGTTTTATGAATCCATCCTTATTCTCCAAGCAGTGGGATAATGTCCCTGTCCCAGAAGAACCTGGAAAATTGTGAAATCCAATCTGGCAGGAGCATCTCCCTTGACCCTGATGGCTGATGGAGCAATGGGGACAGCTCACATGCCCTGCACCCAGGCATCTACCCAGATTAGTTTATAGAAGCAGCAGAGATTACTTGTACCCCAGTGAGTGTCCCCCTTGTCTGCTTGCACAATGCCCTGTTTGAAGTAAGGGCATCTCTCATTGTGTGACTCCAGATAAGCCAAAGCCTCACCCTTTGCTACAGCAGCCCCCTCTCCCCCCTGAGGCCACGTCGGCTGTCTCCACTGCCACATAACTTTGCAGGCATTGCAGGATTTGGTTGCAAGTATTCCCACAACTAATCACCCTCTTTGGCGCCACGTTCACCTCCCTACCCTTCATCTCACACCAGTGCCACTGATGGGGTGGTTGCACTCTGTTGCTGCACGTGTGCCTGGAAAACTCCTCTCCCCACCATGCCACCAGCTGTGGCTGCATCCTGCATAGGGAGGGGAGCAAAGCCTGGAAGGCACAACGGCTGTTCCCTTTCCCTGTGCTGAGTTAAAAGCTGTAGCTAAAATGTGCTTGAGTGCACTGTCCCAACTACACATCCCCACCGACTACCAGTGGCCGTACTGAGATGCCCAGCCCAGGTGCTGGCCACCCCCAAAGCTGCTCTTGGGAATGCAAATCCCTCAGAGTGACTTAGGGCCATGCTTTGGCAGGCTGCTGGCACAGCACAGGCTGTGAACTGAGGCTGTTTGCTTCACAACCCACTGAATTCACCCTTCAGGGAAGAGGAGCCATGCAGTCACTGCTGTGTGGGCTCTCTGCTACCCTTTTGGGGCAACACATACACAGCCATGGGAAGAACAGTCCTGGTAATGGCTGCTGAGCATCAGAGCAGCAATGGAGATGTGTGTGGCATTCTGGAGTCCCTGGGTGCTCTTTGAGAACTCGCTTGCCTCCTGACCTTTGTTGTCACTAAAATGTGCATAAACTTGTAAATGTTAACTAGTTCTTCTATAACGGGCTTGTTATTTTTTCAGGAAGGGTTTGAAAACGAGAGACATCTACGGTAGTAAAGATTTTATTGTGCTCCCAACGGACTGTAAAACTTGATTACATGACACTGGGGATTGCCTAAATCTTGTTCCCACTGATGCAACTGCTCAGGGTCAGGGGTATGGGGGGGAAGGAGGTGGCTTTGAGTCACGTCTGGAGGTGGTTTAGCATGAAGGGCAGGAGCAACCCACTCCCACCCAGCTCCTCTCACCCTTCACCAAATGAGCCCAATGTGGACCAGAGGATCTGAGGAAGTCTCAGGAGGCATGCATAGCTGAAACAATGGGTGAGTGCTTGGCTCATCACTGCCTAATCACATGCAAATCATGGGGAAGCCCAGCCTGGAAAGAGTAAACCGAGATTTTTCAGTAGAAAAAGCTTTTCCATCTAGAAATGGTCTCCCCTGTTGGCCCCCTCTCTCAGTTCACTGCTGACATGGGAGCTTTCTCTCTAAGACAAAACTTTCCACAGTTTATATCCGTTTTATATCCATTTATATCACTGCTAGCATTTTTCTTATTCCAAAGGACCATTTATGGTAAGAAAATACATTTTCCAATAAATAATCAAAGTGATCATATTTTGGAAGAGGAAAAAAATCAAAGTAGGAAACTTTTGCAAAAAAAATTTGGCCTGTGCTGAAGATTGAGCCAGCATGATATCTTTTTTTTCCTTGCAATAAATCTTCTGGCTTATTTCTGTACCCAAACTACAAGGAGACAAGAGGAATTCCTCAACGCTGGGGTACAGTCAGCCCTTCCCCTGCTGCGGCATGCTGCAGAAATGCCACGAGCATTTTGAAGCTAACTCCAGGATCTGGTTAGCCAAGAACAAGAGAAGTAACAGCCTGATGGCATGGCACTTCCAAAACAAAACAACACAGCTTTTTTTGCTACCTCAGTAGTGTAAGCCTCAGGAAAAGGGAAGAGCCCAGCAGGGAAGCTGCGTAGAAGGGACACAATAGTGGATAGAGGAGCCTCCTTTCAAAGTCCCTCTGTCAATAAAACACCCTTTCAGGTGAGCTCAGGTAACATTCAAAAGTGCAAGAAGGAAAACCCTAAATGGCAAATCTCAGCATGTGGTTAACCTGGGAAACACCCTGCTCCAGGACTGAAGTCCACTGGGCCTCACGCAGTGTGATGACTGCAGGAAAATGATCGCCAAGGGGATCTGTAGGGTAATTCTTCAAATTGTCCTCTTTGTGCGAGATGCCATCTGCGGAGTCCCTCCTCTGGAGAAAGCATGAGTCACACAACACTTCTGCTCCTGGCTTTGACTACTTCAGGTGGGGTAAAATGCCAGCTTTTATCCTTTGTAACTGTTAAGTCCCCGTCTTTTCCCAGTAGAAAGAAGGTCCAAATGAATTCTCTGAACTTATATCTTGCTGCAACCTGAGCCCCTCTTCATGGATATATCACTAGGTCGTTCAAGTACATCCAATATCTTTTTTGAGGGGAAGAGAGACAGAGATAGTGTTACACATTGTGTAGAAGTGCTATTAACTGGAGTTGGGCATCACAACTTGGATTTATTAGCAGGAGGCTGAAAGACCTACATGGCAGGGGATGTAACTGATAACCTTGTCTTGCATCCATTTGAGCAAATGGGTCCCCTCCCTGAGTGCTCATCAGAGATTTAGTGCATCTCACGAGCCTTTTTGCAATCACAGTCATTTAGCAAACATATGATACTTCACACTCAAAGGGGCGTATGGGACTTCCTACCTCCTAGATGTTGACAGATGGAATTGCCTTGGCTACTCAAGAAATCAAAGGTCTGTTTCGAATCTCGAGGCATTGTGCTGATTTCAGTGAACTTCCTTCTGATTTATGCTGTGTATGAAGAACCAAGCTTATTCTAAGCTAAACAAGCCAGAGTTCAAACAGATGAAAATGTCTCCTACTTAATGGTGCTTGTCTCAAAATTTGGAGCAAAAGGAAGTTTGAAGGTAATCTCATTCACCAGCATTTAAAATGGGTCTTCTCATGAAGAAATAAAAAAAAAAAAAAAAAAAGGAAAGCAAAAGAAAACATAGCTTAAGCAGAAAGTGGTACAAGCTTGGTATTGTGGCAGAAAAATTGAGCACAAAGGTACCCA
The DNA here is from genome assembly GCF_022539395.1 of Myiozetetes cayanensis. Classification (NCBI taxonomy): domain Eukaryota; kingdom Metazoa; phylum Chordata; class Aves; order Passeriformes; family Tyrannidae; genus Myiozetetes; species Myiozetetes cayanensis. The sequence goes on along the minus strand of NW_026087853.1, from coordinate 46,713,785 downwards.
AAAATTGGATAATGGTGTTAAAAAAGAGAGAGAGTTAGATCTGTTGCCAAAATCAGACCCATAAAAGCCAGTGGACCACTCCTACAACACCGTTTCCTATTAAAAGCAAATTTGCCAGCCAGAATGGACTAATTAGATATTTCCTGTTTTTCACCGGGCTTTACAAGAAATACTTCTTGGTGGTAGAGACACCATTTGGGCACAGCCCCAGAGAAAAGAGCTAAGATGCTCAGAGCGCTCACCTGCAAATGACAGAGACTGAGTCTTTGCTCTGCGTCATCCCAAACAGAAATTTGAAAGGGCAGGTGAAGGAGGGGACCTGCCTTTCAGTGGGAGAAGTTGGAAAGGTTTACTTTTTTTCCACATATACGATTTCAAATGCTCAAACTCAGGCCCTGAGCTGAGCCAAAAGGATGATCCAAGGTCTCCTGCAAAATGCAGATGTCATTCCTCCCCCTGTTCAAGCTGTGGACACGTGTTTCTTGCTGTGCACCGCATGGCCAGTGCGTGGGGTCACCGATAGCATCAGCTCAATAATGTGTTTTTCTTCTTTTAACACCTGACAGTAGCATGATTTCACCAATAACTCGGTCCCATTGCTGCACACTTTCCAAGGTAATATAAATCAAACAGATTAACATGTTTGCTTTTAATTTTACATTTTAGAAACAGATGTTGAGCCGCCTCAATGCCAACAGTGTCTATTGCCAGCATTAGTGTCATTAGTAATCATTGCAGCTGTAATAGCACCATTATCTCCTGCTAAAAGGGTCACTGATGGCTCAGGACAGAGCTTCAGGGAAGAGAAAACAGGTTGGACTAAATGAGATGGAAACTGCAAACTGTTGCTTCTGTCTTAACATGCATAAAGATCTGTGGATGTTACGCAGAGAGAAATTAATTTGCACAAGTAGCAAAAATTTTGGCTAGAGCGTCATCAAGGAGGTGGGGCTTGTAGCTCTTGTGTCACTTGGGCTAACGTAAAGAGTATAAATATGGGAATGAGAGAATGAGGATATTACTACCAATCATCATCGCTCGGAGCAAACGTCTCTCCACCTCTTGCTGCCGCCTCTTTGGGTAAGTCAGATTGCCTCCCTTTTAGCTTCCACCTGTTTAGCAGAGCTAGTTTTTTAGAGCGGATGTAGCTGGCTTGCTGGCCCAAGAAAATGAGGTCTTGTCAGGCCTTTGAGCACATTGTGCTGGTTTTGGGCCATCATCATAAATTACAGACACTTCTGCAGAGTGGCAGAGAGGGTTTTTCCTCTGAAAGTGTCTGCTGATCTTCCCTGTCCTGGGTATGTATGCTATAGGGCTTGGTGGAATGGTTCTTCAGCCTAGTTCGGCCTTTTGAGACAAGACAGCAGGGAGATGAAGAGTGATGTGAGCATGTGGATGGAGATGGATTTATGGTTATAATCATTAATCATTTACTGTGACTTGCAAAGCCTGATGCAGAGAGTTCTCCTTCCCTCTAAAGCTAGTGCATCTTTAGAAGGTACATCTCCTGCTTTGGTCTCATTTCCATGCCAAAGGAGCTTGATTACAACCTATTTTTTCCTCCTAGACCTTGCTGTGTCTCCTCTGGCTCTTAACCCTAGGCCTCACCCTGCTCACCATGGCTCTCTGGATCCGATCGCTGCCTCTTCTGGCCCTTCTCGCTCTTTCCGGACCTGGGACCAGCCACGGGGCTGCCAACCAGCACCTCTGTGGCTCCCACTTGGTGGAGGCTCTCTACCTGGTGTGTGGAGAGCGGGGTTTCTTCTACTACCCCAAAGCCCGACGGGATGTTGAGCAGCCTCTGGGTAAGTCAGGCTGACTGTCAAAGCAATTGTGTTATGTGATTATTTTTATGTTATGTGATGTGAAATGCAACAACCACCTGTCTTTGACAGTGACACCAGGAATGTCCTTGATGGGGAATGCCAGGAATACCTTTAGCATACCAGCAGCATCATATTGCCAGTGAAAAGCTCTTCAAGTTAAAAAGGCAGATGAGAGGGCAGGCAGGGAAAGAGGATTTATGAGACAAAAGGAATTGTGCCTGAAAGCTCAAACTCATCTATTTCTTTGTGCAGCATGGGAGTATTCATACTTCACTGGCCTGGGAGTATTCATAGAAAATAAAGGTGGAAGGAACTCAAGAAGCCTCCATCTGCCCCAAGACAGGATCAGTTGTCCCCATTCTGTTCCTTACCCATACTTGCCTAGGATGTTCATAAAAACCTCCAGAGAGAAAGCTGCTTCTGCCTTTTGAAACTGCCTGTTCCCTAGCTTATCTGACCTTCTTCTTGAGTGTTTCTTCCCAATATCTAACCTGAACATCCCATGCTGTAAATTATTTCTTGTCTTCTCAATGGGACATGGGGAGGTGGACATGGGGAAGAATCCTTTCTTCTTTGTGACTGCTTTTCAAAATATTTGAATACTGCTCCCATGTCTAGTTTTAACCTGTCCTCAGCTACACAACCCTACTACCTTCTTAGGTCACATTTTCTAGATCTCTAACCATGCAAGTTGTTCTGCATTTGTCAACATCCTTACTGGGTGGAGCCCGGCGAAGAACACTGGATCCCAGCTGAGGCTTCAACAGTGCCACGAAGAGTGATTAAACTGGAAGAACAGTATTTCAAGTTTCACACCTTGTTCCTGTCAACACAGGCACTTTGCCTTTTTCAGAGTAGCACTGCATTTTCCATTGATAGTGACTGTTGTCCCCCTGGGATGTCTTGGCCCTCCCTTGGGTGGATCAGCACTCCTTGAAGGTTTGTTACCACAGTCAAACCCTGTCCTGAATGTGCAACACAGTCTCACTGCCTACCTTTAGTATCTTTCCTGTTGCTGAACCCATTTTTCCATGTTTCTATAGTTTCAAATGTAAATTTCAGTACCAATCTTGCCCTTCAAGAGGCGTTTTATCATGTTTTTTATTTCATGGTGACAAAATGCTGGTGGAGCTGCTTTAGTTCCCCCTTCTTAGGATTCCTGAGCCACTGATGAGTGCAAGAGCCAGGAGTCAGGAGAAGACAGCCCTGCCAGCATCCCCTGCAGTGCTGGGTCACTGCCCCTGCTGGAGAACTTGGTGCCTGTACAGCAATGCAGGTGGGATGAGGCAGTCCAGAGGTCTGTCCTTCAGCATGGTGTTTGTATCTAGATAGGGCCAGGACCTGTAATGGTCCAGCTGTAATGCAAAGGTGATGTCTCTCCTGGCCATAGGTACCTGTGGCTCCTCAGCTCTGGGTCCTCTGTAAACCCAGCAAGCATGACCTTTATTCTATCTTCCAAGCTACTAATGAAGACTGTGAATAGATGCAGAAGAGACCCTGCCAAACACATCCATTTCACCCCTCTCATTTCAAAATGGACCATTACCTAACCTCCCCTCACTACAATACCTTTCTCCCACCATTTCTCTTCCCATCACATACTGTTTTCATTTGTATCCAATTCCTTCTCCTGTGTATGTAACCATCCTGTGAAATAGTCTTAGAGGTCTTTGTAAGGTGAAACCAGGTAATGTCATAGCAGAGGATTTGCCATAATTTGTTTAGAGTGGCTAGTTGTGATATTATTTGCTCCATTCTCTGATTATTTATTTATGAAGACCACCATAAAGGGGTTGGAAGTTTTATTGGCCAAATTCCCTGCTGTACAGAGAATTTGATCAGGCTAAACAGATTGCAAGTATTTGAGGACTTTCTATCTCTTTTTCCAGGACTTTTGCCTGAGCCACCACTTCTTTGTCACACAAACTGGTTGTGTTCACAGTCTACTCACAGCTGGCTTGAAGGATGAAGACAAGTAAATCACAAAACATTGACCAGCTATTTCCTCTTCTGCTTAATGTTGGACCAAATCTTCTCTAAATTTCCCTCCTAGCACACTAGCGTAATGATTTCATGTTACTCTTGTGCCTTGTTCATTGCATCACGCTTTGGGGGCTTAGGGATTTTGCATCTTGTGCTGTACTTTCATATTGCCCTAGAAACCACATCTCATTCTCACTTTCCAGGCATTTTCTCTTTATTGTTAGGGGCTCTTTTCTTCCTGCAGGAAAAAATCTCTGATTTATTTGCCATTTACCATATTTTTCATTGTGCAACTAAAACCTGAACGGATCTATGCACACGTTTTTTCAAGTTCTCACCAGCAAATAAGACATTCTGTTGAGTTTTATCTCTGTCCAAATACCCTAATTTATCATTGCTTCTAAAAACTTGCCCCCAGCTGTGAATAGGGACACACAAAAATGCTTTTGCCATTGACTTGGGGCTATATCCAGGCAGCTGACTGGAGCAGGCTGTTCAGGAACCACTTGGAAATGCACCCAGACGCAGGACTGGACTGTCCTTGCCATCCTATGGACACTCCTAAGGGGGGCTGCAGTCCAAAACAACTCATCTCTGCAGAACAGATCATCCCATTTTATCATCTTATTTGCTGGCTGTTCACCCCAGGGAGGATCCAGACTATCTCTTCTTCTCCACACACCTTCCTCCATAAAGCCCTGGTGTTCCTTTGTCCTTCACACTCTGATATACACTCATCTTGGCACATTCTGAACACCATAGGATTATTTTGGAAGCAGGGGCCTGAAGGTGCTCCAAGCAGCATCAACCTAGGGAAACCTTTGCAATGTCCTTCCTTAAGCTTAAAAATCTGGTGTCTGCTAAGGGGGTGTCTTCAGGTCTCAGCAGCCAGGCCTGATGCTGTGTGATGTCCCATAGCTTCTCTTTTTCTTCCCTGGCAGTGAGCGGTCCCTTGCACGGTGAGGTGGGAGAGCTGCCCTTCCAGCAGGAGGAGTTTGAGAAAGTGAAGAGAGGGATTGTTGAGCAATGCTGCCACAACACATGCTCCCTCTACCAACTGGAAAACTACTGCAACTAGTGGCGAGGCCGGCGGTGGGGAGCTCGCAGGCCGCAGGTAGAGACACGCACTTACGCTACTGCACCTTCAAAGCAATTGAATAAATGTTGTGGATCTGTTGGAAGGACTGTGCTGGTTCATGTGTCCATGTCATGGGGAGGGGACCATTGGTGTCTCCTTTAGGGCGTCGGTGTCCACGCTTGGGTAAGGCAGTTTTAAAAGGTCCCGGAGCCAGGCATCACTTCCCACTATCCTTCTGCCATACAACCCCTAGATTAGCTCAGCAGGTTAGAGCATGGTGCTAATAACACTGTGGCCATGGGTTGGACTCCTGTATGGGCCATTCAGTTATGACTTGGACGTGTTGATCATTGTGAGACCCTTCCAAGTCAGAATATTCCACGTTTCTGTGAAATGAACTCCATGGGAATAAGGGAGGGAGGGAGGGATATAACACAGCAACAGAGTAGGTGCATGGAGCATCTGGTACCCCCAGTGCTTGGAGGACAAGGAGGAGAAGGCAGAGAGGTTTGAACAAGACTTCCCTCACTAGGGAAACGTTACAGGGGAATATCTGGGACAGTGTCATGCTGATCATCTTTCTGCAGTTCACAGCCCAAATATAGCCAGGCAGCTGGGAGACTGAACTTCCTCAGCTTCATTATGGAAACAGTACAGATTAAGCAAAGAATTAAGTCACCTATTAATTGTACTCAGAAAAATCATGGATGACCACCATGGCCAATTCAAAAAGTGTGTCCAGTTCCATGTTCTGCTTGTGTAAGGCCCAGGCGGAGTCCCGGCTCTGGGATGTGCTTATCATTCCTAAGTATATGGCAAGCCATGTACTGAAAGCAGATTCTATCCAAAACCAATTTTGAGTGGGTTTTGAGCCTGTTGGCCACATACTGGGCAGTACCCCTGCTACTGTCGCTGCAAACCTTTTTGAAGTATCTGGCCCCAAAATCACCACTTTCTCGGAGGAAAACTGCCACAGCAATGCAAGCTGGCTAGAGTGACACAGAGTGTAGGGAAGGGGGTGTTCCCTCTGCCGAGGGACTCCCATGCCAGTCTAGTGAAAGTGTTACAGGAAGTCCCTGTGGGATGGGCTCAGCCTGGCAGAGGTGACAGCAATGGCCAGGGTTGCATTTTGCTGGTGGCAGATTTTGAAAGCTTGTCTGAGAGGAGGCTGTGGTTTTAACAGCCTCTTTTCCCAAACCAGTTCTGACTGCCTCTGGTGGAACTACACAGATGGAAGCTGCCATCTCATCCCTGCCAGGATGCATTACTCCCGCTCCTATCGTGAGCACAAAACTGGCCCAAACACTACAAACTAAAAGGCTGGAAGAGCAGCTGAAGGAGCTGCTGAAAAGAAACTACAGACATAAAAAATGAAATCAGAAAGCACTTGTGATTCCCTGTGGTGACCTTCCATACAAGTTCCTTCGATGCATCCAAGAGCCCAAGACAGGGGCCTCCTCCTGTAGGTGCCATACCAGTGTTGCTCAGCCAGTCCTGGCTGAGCCAGCTCCCCCTGACCATCCTTCTATCCCTCTCAATGGCCCTTTCCTCTGGGCCCCAGTGAATATTCCCATTAGCAGAGCTTGCAACTGTGACAAGCAGCCTCAGGCCAAAACCTTATGGTTATGAAAGCATGACAAGATGTTTGCTGTTTCTGAGCTACTTGGCACCCACCAAACCTCACAGTGTATAGCTCCAGATGTTTCTAAAGGGGACTCCTTAGAAGCAATTCTCCTACCTCTCCTGGTGCCCCATAAGATTAGGTCAGGAGTTTCCGCAGTAAAAAGGGCAGAGCTATTGCTCCTGAGAAAGCTCCAGCAATCTCAACTATCCATCCACCCACCCACCCACTCCAAGGAGATGCCACCCTGATCCCAAACATGTTCTGGAGGGAAGGTATATCCAAGACATGTACTCCTAAAAACCCAAGACTTACTGGATTCACACAGACTTATCCTGCATCACTTAGGATTGAGATCCTGCACTCAATTAGGGTTCCATGGAAAGTGAATGGGTAGAAGCTCTTCTGAAACAAGAATGAGATTTTCTAGTGCAGATCTGAGGCTTCCATCTGTATCTACCTAGCAAAATTGTATAGGTCTGCTGATGGAAAAGGTTGGAAGTATGAAGAGAAAAAGGAGGTGTAGGAGGAGCCTTGGGTGCTTGACTGCCAGAGTAGTACAAGCACTTCTCCAAGTGCTGCACAGTGGTGATGGAAACAGGTAAAAGAAAAGGGGTATATCCAAGTCAGTGGAGATTTCACTGGCTTCTCTAGGAAGGGGGCACATGGGTCATACCAAGGACAGGTGCAGACCAGAGCAATCTAGAACTCATCAGAGCTGCATCTTGCATCGCAGAGAGAGCCTACATGTGTTCAGAGCCAAAGGACACAGCAGTCATTTGCAGCAAGAGTAAGCTCACACAACCATGGTGGTTCTTGCATCTGGCCCAGACCTGATTATCTGCTGGCACTCCTGCCCTGGCAGTGGTGTTTGGGGAGGATAGCTCTTTGGAGATGCCAAGCTCATTTCCTGTCCTCTGCCATTGTTTGGTCTGATCTTTTATTTGTTTGTTTTTTCTGAGTGCTCTCAATTAGAACTGGTTGGGAAATCGTAAATGCCACTTTTTCTGCTGGAAAATGTTTATTCATCAAGATCAGCACTGCCTGCAGGACTGGACTGGTTTTAGCAAGGCAGGATTTGAAGGGATGAAGGGACACAAAAGGTCCAGGTGCCTGTTCTTCCTCCTCTGCATCAATTGCTCGAGTCCACATGCTAACCACCAGGCTCTGGGCTACCCTGGAGTGGACACCTTTCCTTCTGCTGAAAGACTCCAGAAGGTTTCAGCAAATACAGGGAATTGTTTTGAAATCTTAAGATGGGGCAGGAGCATCCCTCTTTCCCAGCTCATGATACAGTACGATGATTTCTTGGCAGATTTGGATATAGGTGAGATAGGGGTTTGGACATGAGGTGGGGGATGGGGAGGGCAGCTGGTGATTATCTGGGTCTGGAGCAGAAGAGAGGATGAGGAGCAGAAAGGGACCATGATGGACATTCCCCACCATTCCCATACCCTTGTGTCTCTTGGAAAAAGGAATCAGAAAGCACCTTGATGAAGAAGAGAAGAAGAGGAGGGAGTGGTGACCACCAAGGTCAGGGAAGGACTTTCCTCCCTAAAGCACGAGGAGACAAAGGGTATACAGTGAGCTACACTGCTCTCCAGTAGGTGCAGAGGAAAATACTGCATTTTCTACAGTTTTAAAACTGTAGAAAGCCTTAAAAAAAAAAAAAATCTACACTTTGCTTCCCAGAACTGAAAATAACATAAAGGGGCAGCTCTTCCCTTTTTAAAAGCTGCAGTAAGTTGAAGGCAAAGGAGAACAAAGGTACTTTTCCCCCTTTTTCTGGGACTTCAGGGAAGGAAGCCTGAAGGCAACCCTATGCACTTTCCACACTGGAGTACATGGCTCTTTGGCTTGCAAACATGATGTTGCTGGCTTGCTGACCCTGTGTTGTGGCAGGGCAGGCAGCCCCCTACCCCACCAAAACACTTGAATGGGTGCTTTCAGTGGTGTCCTTACCAGTAATCCAGGATGGGATTTCTTTATAAAGCCTCCCTCAAATCCCTGTGCCCTTGCCCAGGTCATACGCTGCTCTCAGATGTGCTTGGGAGATGCCAGATCTTATGAATTCCTGCAGGAGAAGTGACTCAAGGACAGGGAATGCTGCATCCACTGATGTGCCTCCCTGCTCCTCCTCTTTCTGGGGTTTGCATTGTGATCTTTCGGAAGCAAACTCATCCAGTCCCCTTTACTCTGACTCAGCAGTTGCTTTGAAGTGATTTTTGCAGTAGTGGTGGGGCATCATGCCTGGCTAAAATATCTTGGCTCTGCTACTCTTGCGACAAACTTCCAAAGGTCTCATGCAAGCGGTGGAGGGCAATTTGAAAAGAATGCAAATAAAGGCTTCGGTTCATTCATGCTGCTTGAATAGAGAATAGAAAGCTGAGCCGCAGAGGGGATTGCAAGACAAATTCTTTGGGCTGCTGAGTTGTTAACACTGCCTAGAAAAGAAAGGACCAAAGTTGCCCCTGTTTGCCACGTGCATGAACTCTTACCCAAAAGGGCACCGCTCCGGTTTTGAGGAAAGGGGAGTGATGCACACACGAATGGGAATGGAGGGGAGCCATTGCAGGGCACTGACCATCAGGGTCCCTGGCGATCGGGTGGCAGATCATGTCCTCCAGGTGACTGGATGGACAGCGCTGCTCCAGCTTATCTGGAGAGGAAGGGAAGGCTGCCACTTTCCCGGAGCTAATCTGACTGTATTATTTCCTTTCCGGGAAACCACAGATAGAGTGCTCTCTATTACTGTGCAAACTCATAGATTTACTTTAAGAAATAGTCGGACTATACCCTGGGCTTTATTTCTTTTTAACCGTCTTATCAGCTTTTTAGGAAATTTTAAACTTGCTTACAGCCTCTCTCCTTATCTGCAGGGTGATTCCTTAATAACTAGCTTGCAGTGATGAGTTGGAAAGCATGCACTGAGCAGATTCAGTGTTAAGACCTCAAATTCACTCTGATTTAGACCAACCTCATCAAAGACACCTATTTTGAACAAAAATTAGCCATTCTTCCTTCTTTCATTCTGGGCAGGAAGAAAGCTTTAGTCAGGCTATAAATTGATCTAGAAAGTCACTGCCAGCACATTGTCCCTGGTTGAATTATTCCTGCATGCCATGGGGAGGAAGGAGGCTGTTTTTTTCCGAGCCCAGTGCCTCCCCCCCACCTCCCCCCACCCCTCCCAGTCCTGTTGGGCAGAGCAGGCAGGATCAGATCCAGGACAATAAGGGGAAGTGAAGCAAGCCCATAGGAGAGCAGAAGCAAATGATCCAAGCCTCAGTCCTTTCCATCCATCCCCAGCTGGCTTCAGAACTGTCAACAAAAGGTGGACAAATAATTTGAGTTCCTCCAGCCTCCTTTCTGCTGTTGAAAGAGACAGCCAAAATATGTTGTTTTTTGATTTTTTTTCCCCCTGTTTTTATGTGCCAGGATTGCCAGGATCTCCAGGATGCATGTGTTTGCTCACACTGAAATTTTCCATAAATGTTTTCAGATTTTGGAAGCAAATGGATAACAGAAATAAATTTGACTTTTGATTTCCAGGTTGTTGTCGTTTGGGCTTTGTAATGCTGGATTTTTGGCAGTGGGGGTGTTTTACATAACTGCCAACTTCTGAAATCTAACTTTTTGTCAGAAAATAATGCAGCTTCCTCTTTTCTAATCAGAAAACGGAAAATCAAATATAAATGACACCACCCACCCTATACTGACAATAAACCATTCTGTGGAGGTTTCAATGGGAAAAAATCTACCCTTTTTTCCCCTTATCAGAAACCTCCTCCACTTCAGAGGCTGGGACCCAGTAGGGTCCTGGCTCTGCAGGCATGCTTGCCAGCAGATCTTGCACACCCAAGTCTCAACCTTTTCCTACCTATTTGTGGGTATTTTTAAAACTTATCCCAAATAAATGGTGTCTTAACCCCTGGGCTCATACTGATTTCAGCGGCAAAAGAAAGAAATCACAGTGAAGCAGACCAAGACTGTAGCAGTTATTAATATAATAAATAATACGTCCCATGGGGACCATGGCGACACCAACGTGATGTGTAGCAAAGAGCGTTTATTCAAGGAGTCCCAGCTTATATAGCAGTTTCAAATGCTGCCACGTCACACAGGTAACTTAAGCCAATCCCATACAAGCATTCAACAGAGCATGTGTAACAGAGTACTTAGAACTACAACTCCCAGGATACTTTGCAGCACCTGGTGTTACCAGACCCCATAATTCCCCCATTTTTATTAATAACAAGACAGTGTAAATTTAAAAAACAGTGCAATTCTTAACAAAACGTTTTTCACTTGACATAGTAAACTTATTTCTTGCTTAAACCTTATATACCTAAGAGATCTATATAATAACAAAACTTTATTAATTAAAATCCTTATTTACCTAAGGGGTCTATGCAATAACAAAACTTTATTAATTAAAAACCTTATTTATCTAAGGGTCTTCTGCAATTGGGTAGAACAAAAACTTTTATCAATCTGAGGGTTTACATATAATTGGGGAAAATTTACTTTATTAAAATACAAGGAAAAGTTTAAAGGAGGAACATCATGTTTTGAGTTGCCTTTTATTAAGGTGATGTATTAGAGGTAGTGTTTGCTGTGTGTGTTCGTTTCAGATATTTTGTATAAGGTGTAAATGGTTCACAGAGATTCATACACTCACACAATCTTTCTTTCACTCATTCATTCGGGTGGCCACCCCAATCATTCTTTATTCATGCATACATGTAATCTTTATTTTGTCTTCATATTCTAGCTATACACTTAAACCTTTATGTAGTGTTTGGTCAGAATGAAAATTGTTTGACTCAGGATTTACTTACTTAATTACATGCATATTCTCACCTTCTACTCCCCTTCTTTTGTTGTGAATATGAAAAGTTAATGAATTTAAAGGTATAATACTGATAAGCAGTGTGTACATTCTTGAGTGTGTACTTAGAGAAATGAATAGGTTACTATTATAATTTGTTAACTAATAATAGAAATTCTTAAAGATGCTAATTACTACTTAAACGAAATAGTTATAAACTTAAACTTATTTAGATACATTTAAGAACTTAACAATTTTAAACAACACTTAGTAAATGTGACTATTAGTAACTTAAACAAAGCTATAAGGAAATTAGAAACTTAAAACTGTACTAATAAGGCAATGTTGAATTTTTCTCTTATTAAATAGAAAACTAAGGACAGTTAACTAAATTATTTTAGACAAAAACATTTGTAATAATTTCTAAAGGCTTATATGTAAAACATGTAAAAACAGTCAGTAATATAGTGTCTGTATAGTTTTGGTCCCGGCCCGGGTCCTTGCCCGGGCCGCCGCCGCCCCTCTCACAGGAGTGGGGAGGCGGTGTTATCACTGTTGAGGCTCCCGGAGGAGCTGGAGTGGCTGCGACCATGGCCCGGCCCGCTTACGGTGGGGGCCATGTCGCTGGTCATCGCCGCCAGGCCTCGGCTCGGCTCGGCCAGGCGCCGCACTGTGCCGCGTGTGCGGCTGTCCCGGGCCGCGCTGCTGCGGCCGCGTGGTCGGCTTCAGGGGAGCGGCGGCACGGGCGGGTTGGTTCGTGTAGTGAAACGCAGCCGTCAGTTCCAGGCACGGCCCGGCCGCCGGTGCCACGGGCTGCCCGCGCTCCAGGTGCAGGAGGGCGGCGAAGGCCTCACACTCACAGTTCTGCGCCGCCGACACGTGCTCGCCGAAGCTGCCGCGCCGCCCCAGCTGCATTTACAAACTTGTGCCACAGTCCCGGCGCAAGCCTGCTCGGCCGCCCGGGATGGCCGCGGGGTCGCCCCGCGGCTTCTCTTCAGGCACGGCGGCCGCCCCCTGGCCCGGGGTTCCACGCGGAGCTCCGCCGGGAGCTCTACACGGGTCGGGGGCGCGGCGGCAGGGCTTCCGTGCTCGGGTCACCGCCTCCCGTTCGGCTGTGCCTTGGCCGGACCTTGGCCCGCTTGCGGGCTCCGGACAGAGGCGCCCCACGGCGGCGCCGCTCCGGCCGCTCGGCTCCCTCCACGCTGTGCGCCGGGCCCGCCGCTCCCGGTGGTGCCGCCGCCGCTGCCATCTGGGTTTGCGCAGGAACCGCCGCAGCCTGGTCGACACCAGCCGGCACCGCGAGAGGAAGTCGCCGTCGCTGCCGAGCCCCGTCCCGGAGCCGCCCGGCCCGGGGGGGCCGGAGTGGCCGCCCGCCGCCAGCAGTCCTGCGGAGCGGTGCGCAGCTCCGTCCCCGGCCTGACTCGCTGCAGCTGCCGAGCGTGCACGCTCGACAGCCCCGCGCTCTGTGCCCGCCGCCGGCCTCGCCGCTCGCAACGTCGAGCGGCTATCACGTATCTTTTTTAAACATCGCGCCGCTGTTGCTGGTAGGCACAGCAGCTGTTGCTTAGCTACCGGCTCCCAGCACGGACCATGTTCCATGCATGCCTCCAGCAGAGGCAGTCCGCAACATGGCCACGAGACAGGAAGAGAAGGCACTACCTCCTGCTCCCGGCATGGGCAATATGGTGCCGCCCATGCTCCGGCGTGGTCTCCACGTGTCTGCAGGTTTTTAATGGCTTGGGGATTCAAAGTTTGTTCCCTTTTACCAGTCACATAATCCGCGACACGCGCCTTCTTCCCGGAATTCACGCATCCGCGAAAATTCAGTACAAAAAGGTATATTCTAAGGCTTTTCTTCCGTACTCTCGGACCCCCTCCCCCTTTCCACACTACAGTAGCACGTGGAGTTCCATGCTTTACAGTCTTTGGGGGAGGGGAAGATTCAAAGTTTCTCTCTGTGGACGAGTTCTCTTGCGAGGGTTTTAAAGTGTCCACCTTTTTTACTTCTGTTTTTTCTCTGTTTCTCCACCCCTCTTTCCAAGCAATTTCACTAAGAATTGTAAATAACAGCAGTCCTAAAACAGTTATTTTCATCAGTTTTAAAAGTCCAGCTATTTTATGTTTCTTAACTTGTCTCCAAAGTTTTTTCAATATCAAGCTTAGGGTTTTTGCAATATTCTGCGGTTCACGTGAATTAAAAGTTTTCATTTTTTCTCTTTTTCTTTTTTCTCCCGTCCTCTCACCTGGGACGTAGATTTTTCTTCTCGAGAGCGTCCTCTCAAAACGTAGGCAATTTCCTACCGATTTCAGGCTTTTCTTCGAGCTCAATCGCGGCTTCTCCCGCCTACGCCCATCAGAGTTTCCTTTCCTCTGGTACCTGGCGTTATTTTCTTTTTCACGGCGGACGTCCCTCAGCGTTAAATATAGGCTGGTACCTGACGTCTGGTCCGTATTTCTTCCTGATTCAGGATAAGGCTTAGGTCCCTGTTCGGGCGCCATATGTAGCAGTTATTAATATAATAAATAATACGTCCCATGGGGACCATGGCGACACCAACGTGATGTGTAGCAAGAGAGCGTTTATTCAAGGAGTCCCAGCTTATATAGCAGTTTCAAATGCTGCCACGTCACACAGGTAACTTAAACCAATCCCATACAAGCATTCAACAGAGCATGTGTAACAGAGTACTTAGAACTACAACTCCCAGGATACTTTGCAGCACCTGGTGTTACCAGACCCCATACAAGACCTAGTAAAAGCACACCGAGGTTGCAAACCACTGTGTGTTCCTCTCCCATTTCTGAAATAGCTTTTTCAGTATGTCTGCAACCTAAACCTGGCCACGTTTTTCCAAATGCTGACACCTTGTCCTGACATAATGAATTTCAATCCTGGATGATGAAAAAATTGACCCCATACAATTCTGATGAAATGTAGACAGGTAATTTTTCAGTTCTAGTCCCAGTGCAGGTGTCCAATGTGCATACCTGTGCACCTATGTGCACTTTGGCTGACCAAACCATGGGTGCTTCTCTGCAGTGGAAACAGTTGGCAGGGTCGGGAGGGAGCACCTGGCTCAGCCTGGTACATGTCAAGCATGTGGGAGGACCACCAAAGACTGAAGTTCCTCTTGGTAAGCACTCCTCAGCAGCAGCTCCTTTGCTCCTGAAAGATCCCTGCCTGACCTTACCTCAGGAACATCAGGCAGCAATGAGCACTGATGTAATGCCCATTTTTCCTTTATGGTTTTGACTACAGAGCCCGGATATCATTCTCAAGATGCTTGCCCTTCTTCACCTCATGGAGCTGTTGCTTTGACTGCCCCATTTTGGCGTGCATCCCATTTAAGAACACAGGACTGGGAGCAACTTTCAAGCCATTTGCATTGGACCTTGCTAACCTCACATCACTGCTGCCTTCATCTCCAAAAAGGCTTTTATATCCTGATTTCTTCCTTTGGTCTGTGTGTGGTTTTAGTTTCTGGAACCTTTCCTGAGGAATTCATCCTCTCCTGTTGGGCTTCATAGTCCTCACAACCTGGAAAAGATCCCGAGGTTTCACATATCTGTTCAGAGCAAAGCAATCATCTCTGGCTCTGTCACCGATGTAGGACAACACAAAAATGTTGGGAATCTGTTAATGCCAGATTCCTGCGATGGCACTGCCTTCCCTTGCAGTCCCAGCTGCTGCCAGGGGATGGAGCGCAGGTCAACCCACAGCTGGCAGCAACGTCTAAGGCAGGGCACGGTGGCATGACCACCAGGGACCCGCAAAAATAGCGGAGAAAGACTGATAAATACAGACCGTGCAAGATGCTGGAGGAAAACTGGCTGAAGATGCGATGTTGGAGTAAGACTTTGCCCCAAGGCCATGGGACCAGCAGAGCTGGGACAGCAGGGAGATGGCCAGGGCAATGAGAACAAACTGCCCATTGACCCACAGTTCCCACTGATGATGCCAGCCCTCACTGGCATGGCCAGTGACCTGCAGTGAAGATGAGTTGGGTTGCTGCTGCTGCTTTTGCTCTGCTCTTTATTAAAGGCGGTATTTCTTCAAGGAAGATTTTGGGTGCCTTTCTGTATATCTGCACTCTTGAAGCTGGGACTGCCAGCCTGGCTCCCACACCCCAGTGCACCCTCACCACGGGGTCACTTGTTACCCTGAAGTGCACCTCTTTTCTGTATGCTCTGGGGAAACTTGACCTGCCCAACATTTCCTCTGATGTAGCAGGTACCTATGTCCTGTTTGGGGCCACCTGGACCTGTGCATTCAAGTCAAAAATCACCCTTTGAGCAGACCAAGGTTTAGGTCTGCAGTAACCTCCTGCTGCAAAGAGCCCATGCTGTGCAACAACACCCTGGGCTCTTCTGGCTCGCCCTGGCACTGAAGAACTGAGGAGCTTAGATATGTGTCCTGAATGGAAACATTACTGTTTCAAAGCTTAGACATCTCCCCACCCAGCATTGCCACGGGCTGGTGCTCAAATTCTCACTCCCACACATCACACAAGGCATTTCATGGGATCACCACCCTGCTCCTCGGCCGTGACACAGCTTTGACCAGCTATTCTGCTGTTGGGGACAGCCATTACCCCAGCCGGCATCTCCTCCCGAGGGATGAGGCCCTAATGAGGGCTATGAAATTATGCTATTGCCAGCAGAGGGAGTGCTCAGAGCTTCAGGATGCACGGGGACAGCTTGGAAAGTCCCGAGAAAATGTATTAAACTCAAGGTTGGACTGATAGCCTGATGAAACAAAGGTTCACCCTGGCTCAGCTGCCACCCTGGTGATGCTCAGCTGTGAGAGGATGGGGAAATGGATGTGCCAGGAACACCTCTGGAGATCTCTGGTACTGGATGAGGATACACAGTGAGGGACATGCTCAAGCCTCTCAGGCTTGGGTAATTTTGCAGAGACTGCTCTAAATTGTCAAGTGAAATTCCCCTATTCATTCAGTTCTGGCTTTAAGCTCTTAACTTTGGGCTTTGGGCTTTCCAACTGAAGTAATTGCTGCAAAACAATTAGTAAGAAATCACATCTATAGCATTTTATTTCCAAAGCAATTTGTACCTCCATCACAACACCAGCTCAGTTGTTGTGCTTCGCATCGGTGCTGAAGTCAGGGGGCACTCTGTGGGTTGGGAGTTGTGGGAAGCTCAGGCTCAGCTCTGCCCACCAGACGAACATTTTAGGCAGAGTTTCATTTGAATTTAGGCCAAATAGAGCACACACAGATAATTTGTATAACTTTAGTGAATTAAAGACTTAACATCTGGCAATATCTGTAACAGTCTCTTATGTTAGGAAAAGAGTCTAAATTATTCTCCATGAAATGCCTCAGTGGTGGTGGGGCCTCTCATCTTCACTCACATACAATATTAGAAATATAATTAGTTTTGCAAATACACATCATCAAAGATTCATGCCTGGTCCCCTCCTAAATGTGTGGATCCCCCAGGTTTTTAAGTTAAGGTGCTTCAAGCACCAATGGGCAATTTTGCAACTTGTCTCTAAGCAGATCAATAACTAAAGAGAGCAATGTAATGAAGTCAGGTGTCTCTGGGATTGTGTTAGGGCAAGCTCGTGATGGGATTCTGATGTGGATGAGATAAATGTCATTAAATCACTTGCAGAGTGAGGTTAAGTAGGGGAAGCCTAGTGCTGAGTGTTAGGAAGGTGTTGTGCATGGTGAGCACAACAACGGGCTGATTAACACCCCATATGAAGCCTTTTGCAAGCCTGATAAAATACAATGGGACACATTTTCACCAATAAATAAATCAGGGATGAAAGGGAGCTGGGGGAAGAAGCAGAAAAGAGCAACAGGAATGATCTGACCTGCCTGAAATATGCCTTTCTACTGGAGAGCAAGGAAGCTCATTCTATTTATCTGAAAAAAAGGTTGAGAAGTACTTGGTTGCAACCAAGATGGTGGTTGCGAGAAGAGTCCTGATGGTGCACAGTGGCCAAGTGCCTTATGAGATTTAATGTCTAGAAGGTGAAGTTAAGCCCATCTGTACTGGAGTGGTGTTTGGTGGGCAAGAGGCAATTACTCCGTGGGACTGTTCAGCTGTTGACACAGAAGATTGGTATGGTTTGAATGAATGGAAGATGGCACTTGTTCAGTGGGACCTGATTGCTCACCCTGACATCAGGTGCTTACTCTGGGAGCAGCTGGGTACAATTCTTTGGCCACGGTATGTAGGAATTCCCCCTTGGTTCACTCAAAGCCTGTGTCTGAAGCTTCCCATATGCCTGATGCTCTTGCTGGCACTTCAAACCCTTTGTCCCTCTTTTCGTTTCATCCCCTGAGATGAAATGGGAATACGCGGGGTGGCAGTGAGTAGTTACACCCTACAAAAAGAGCGTGTGGGAGCCACTGGGGAGTGATGCTACTGCTATGAGGGGCTTCTCTGCAGGGCATGGATGAGGGCACAGCCATGGGCAGCAAAGATCTCTGCTAGAGAACAAAACCTTTTGCAGCCAATACCCCCTTACAGCTGAGATGTGGCAGTGAACCCTGCCACCAGCCCAGGCAGCCTGCTGATCTTACTGTTCCCTTCCCAATGCGAGGATCAAAGGAAGAGAATAAGTTCATAGGAAGGAATTGTTCCCTCCTCCCTGCACTCACTTTCCAATTAAGTCTTCCTCCCTGGTGAGGAGAAATCTCATGCAGCTCTGCCGTAGAAGACACTCTCTGTCCTGCCAGCTATGTCATGTGCTGTTAGTTGGTCCCAGCTTTTAGATGAAGCTGTCTTGACCCAAGACAGTCTGGTATTTCCAAGTTTATAGTTGCTCAAAAAAAATCTGAGAGGAGAGGCAGCAGTTGCTTGTGACATGGGTGACTCCTTCAAAACCTAAGCCTGTCTCATTCACAGCAAAGCAGGACTGGGAAGCCTTCAGGAAGATGGGAGAGCAAAACCTGTGATGGGGTCAGTGAAGGAGTAGGGAGAAAAAGTCAATACAAAATGGCTCAAGCAGTGATTCATTTGGATTTCTTTTATAATTAGCTCCTAATCAGCAAGAACAACCAAGCTGTCAGCAAATCCACTTTAGATATAAGCAGCCCTCTAAAATCAGGTTTAGTCTATAATATCCTCCACATATGCTAATACAAATTCCCTTTTTGACAACACCTGGTGCAAAAGCAGAAAACTTCTTCGCCCAGGCTAATGGGAGCTCTGGTGTGATGCCTTTCCCCTTGACTACCACATTATGCCTTTGTAACCTGTGCTGCAAACTGTGCTATTTGACTGTACATGAATGCCAGAGAGTGTATCCTCTGGGCAGCCCAGCAGAGACATGGGCTCCAGCACATGCACCCTGCTTGGGCACTCACCAGGGCACAGCAAGGTTCAACACACCAGTGCTTCTCATGCAGGAAAACCTCCTCAGGGCAGCAGGTCCCCCAACTTCATTGCAGTGCTGTCCTTCCCTGTTCCATCTGGGATCCTGGCTTGCACATTTTACTTTGCCTTCCTGGCGAAGCCACAAACGGCAGCAGGACAGCAGAGTTCAGAACCAGCCTTTGAGGGAGGGGGCTGTCTGTCAGAGAGCCCTGGAGCAGCTCGGGTTGTGCAAAAACCACTGTGACTGGGAGGCTGGTTCCCCACAGCCTGTGCTGTGACCAAGCCAGACAAGAAGCAGGTGGGAAAGCAGCCGCTGTTGGGGTGAGCACATGGCAGCAGTGTCTTCCCAGGCAGGCATCAAACGCTGAAGCCAGGTAGAGCACAGCCGAGTTGAACCAAGAGAAGTGCTCACACTCCACAGCCCATTGTGAGGCTCTTGTTCCCATCAGGTGGTCTTGCAAAAGCATAACAGAATCAATCCTGATGCTGGAAACTGGTGGGCAGAGAAAGGTAAGTCACAGGGGGCCAGCATGTTTGGTAGATGGAGGCCACATGTTAGTGGCAGGGAGAAGAGCAGCCCAGAGGAGGGGAACCACCCCCAAAACCCTCCAAGCACGGCAGAAATCACTTCCTCTGTCCCAGCTTTTTGCAGTGGCCTCATGCAGACCATGTAGCTCACTTGCAAAATAGCACCCTTCCCTGCTTCTCACCTCCCATGCTCCCCATTAGCCAGGACAATTACCGAAGCTCAAGGACTGGTATTCCATTTTATTGTAGGGATATGGGGCTCTTTCCACTCCGCTGACCAGAACCTGGCTCCAGCCACTGCTATTCTGACAGAATCGTGCCCAAAAAAAGCATGCTTAATTTAAAATGCAAGTGCTAACATCCCAAGCTGGTTGTTTAGACTAAATGAAAGGTTTTCAGAAAAAAAAAAAAATCAGTCTGACTTAAATTCCACCCCCCTTCCCCAGGAGATTACTCCCTATCTGTTTGCCTCCCGAAGGTGGGAGCAAAGGATTAGCAGTGAGTCATCTTTTACTTTGTATACCCCGACAGTGCTATTACTGCTCTCATGTGGGTCTCTGGGAACGACGAGGGTGGTGGTGGGTGGGAGAAAGCGGCCATGAAACAGGCATCAGCTACTGGAGGGGGTTTGTGCCCCGATTGCATTGCGGATCCCCTGGGGGATCAGTGAGGCATCCCCATAAGAACTGCCCTCCCCAGAATGGTTCTGGCTTAGGGTAGGCAGGAGCTGCTGCCCTACGTAAGCGGGGTCTCAACACGGGATTGGGATGGGAGCTCTTGAAACACCCCAGTGACTCAGACAAATATGAGATGATGCTCACGTAAGATAATTAGGGAGTGAGGGTAGTACTCAGCCTGCCCAAATGAGCCTGAAGCCCCTGGGCTGACTCACTGGAAACAGTGAGGTTCATCCAGAAAGGGATACCAAAGCAGCTTCTAAGAATCAGCAGTTGCAGGCACTCATCGTCTCCGATGACAGGAGCTCCAGAGTGGGACCCAGCAGGTCTGGACTGAAATAACTCCTCACCTCTGACACTAGGGTTTCTTGGAGGGAGAGCAACTTTCCTCTAAAAGGAAAGGGGATGCCTGCTATCCATTGCTAGATTTTTCTCTCTCCTTGTATCACATGTAGATACAAAGGAATTCATTCTATCTCTGTAAAACATCTTTTTATTTTTTTCCCCTTTGGATTAGGTTAGTGGAGAAGAGGTTGTTCCAGTCTGGTACCTCCTGTGGTTAGTGTGCTTGTTTTGACTAGAAAGCACCTGTGTGATCTGTACATACTTGAAATGGTTGCCTTTAATGCAAAAAAAATCTAACCAAAAATCTATGCAACTTCCAGGCAAAAAAATAATCTTCTTCTGCATGAAGATCTACCTGGTGGACTGAGGTGGCTCTGCAAGAGACCCATCTGAAAAAATAAATGGAGAAGAGGCAGGCAGATTTGAACCCAGGATGCTATTTCCATTGCTGATATTACACTTGCTGATAATCAATCATGTCCACGTATTTGCATAGCTATAGAGGCTCACCGTAGCCACATCTCATAACTTGGGATGCCCTAAACTTTGGCCAGATGAAGTGGAAAGCACTATTTCCAATAATTTTTGTGTTGCCTCATTGAACATTTGCTCATGCAGGTGTTTCAATGACTCTCTGGCTACCATCGCCTCAGCAGCCTGTCCTTGCAAACGGCTCGGATAAAGGCAGAGGGTCAGTTGCAGGGTTAGGAAGGGCCTTGCATCACACACAAGCAACGTCACAGGGATGGAAGAGACACCTCCAGCTCATACAGGTCAAGGCACTAGAAGGCTGCATCCCATGAGCTCCGCCGGGAACACACGCACCGAGGGTTAGAAGCCTAGCGCTACGGGAGGCAGCTGACGGTGCCTATACCCACACACGGATTATGCAGGCAAAGGTTCGTGGGGGGTCTCCCTTGGCTGTAGCGATATCTAGCACTGCAGTTTTCTTTAAACTGTGGGGAAGTTGGATTAGGTGAGGAATTCCACAATTTCTTAGCTTTTCAAATAACATGTCTACGATATCAGCCGCTCTGACTTAAGCTCCCACCTGCCTTGGGAATTCAATTAACCCTTTGCCTGTTGACTTCAGGGCTTGCACAGAGGGCCTTTTTGGAGCCTGTTATCTTTGGCTGATGAAGAGATGAGGACTCAAGTGGCACAACCAAAGTGGTTCCGGAAATAGGGGGTAGCATCTGAATCACCTGCCATTTGGCTCTACCTACTTAGACAAGCACTCACTTCCCCCTCAGCACAAAAATACATTTGGACACACACACACACACACACACTACACACACACACGCCTGCACGTGCTACGCAAGCATACCACCTGCTGTTTTGAAAAGCTACAGGCATGGTCTTTTGGTGAGGGTTACCTTCCAAGTAATTAGTAATTAGCTTAGCAGTCTCAAGGGTCCTACCCTGTGTGAGGTCTCATGCTCTAGAAGTGTTGATGTCTCTACAAAATCTTTGCTTCTCTCACCAGAGCCTTTCTGAAACACAGTTGTGTCACCATAAAAAGTCCTCCTCCCCATCACACAGCATCGCATTATGCCTACTTGCCCTGTGACACTCGGAGATGCTAACCCCATCTATACAGCTGTCCTTGAAGCTGATATAGCTCTATGAGCTGGTGACTTCCCCAGGCCCACCCTGGCTGGGACCTGGCTCAGGGTGCAATCCCCAGCTTGGCTCTGCCAGCACCACGCCACATTATTGCCATGCTCGGTGAATTTCTCAGCAGCAGAGTATAAACATGTCTAGTGAAGTGCACTTAATGTAAGTTGCTTTGCCAAGTGCTGTTGCCTCCCCTCCTTCATTATGATTATGAGACAGAGTTTTGTTTAAGCAAGAAAACAAACTGCCTGCACCTCCCTCCTCCCCATGGGCGTCCATCATCCACAGCAAGGGCAGTGTAGTCTGGAGGGTATGCTGGCAGCATGGGTGGGCACAGGGTGTCCCTTTGTCACCTGCTTCAGGAATGGGAACAAGGCGAGGGTGCAAGGAGTGGGGACCTTACTGCAAACGCCTGTATAGCTCCTGCCAGCTGTAGGTTTTGAAAGTTCCAGCCTCTAATGCAAGAAGGCAACAGGGGATAGATTTATTTCTGTCACGAGCTGATGGATGGGGAGGAAAATCAGAGGGAAAGTAAGTGATTTGCCCAAGGTGATGTGCAGATGTAGTGGCCGAGGAAGGTTCTATATGAGCCCCATGATGCCCCTGATCCCCATGCCCACAGCTGACTGCCTATGGGACCCCAGCCCCACATCTTTCTTTGGGGTCTTCACTGCTCAGCGCAGACCTGACAGCTTCAATTGCCAGGCCTGGCAGCACCTTTATCCTGCCCAAAAAGCCCCAGCCTGAAGAAGTGATGGCAACTGGAGGTGGAGACAGGGGTCCCTAATAAGGTGGGAAGCCCTGGCCTGGAGGAGATGCTGCCACCCAACCCTCTGGCTGAAGACAATGAGAGCTGCAAACAAAGACCCGCACTGAAGCACAGCAGCAATGCAAAAAGAAAGGGGAAAAAAAAAAAAAAAGAGGAAGAAACGCCTGAAAGATACATAGCTGGGATTCCAGAACTCCTCAGAGGTATTCGAGCTTAGCCAACAGGCTTGCGTTTTTTTTTTTTTTTCAAAGCCATTAATTACACAACAGAGACATATTTGCACCACTCCACCTCTCCGTGGCAAATAAGGGCCCCACATATATTGTCTAAAATGCATCACCCTCTGTACTCAATGCCATCACCTCCCTTGGGCACTTCGAAAAATAACCCATCACATGGTGGTATTTGCAGCTGTCTCTGGTGCCTGATTTTCTGCAGAGTATTGAATGGGTGCTTAAAGCATGTGCCTCCAAAGAGTGCATCTGAAATACACGAGCAGAGGGTTGGACATACCTCCCTGATCACCTGGGCAGCTTTTCTGAGCATACTTATTGCATGAGGCCAAGAGGAAAGGTGTCCAAGAAGCTGCACCAAGGCAATATCAGTAAAAGAACTTAATCCATCTCTGGCACACCCCATCACTGGCATTGCCACTGGCCACCCAGCAATGGCTGTTCTGTTGAAGCTGCTGGAGAGGTCCTCAGAAACATCTGCTCTGTCTCTTTTTTTGAGAAAGAAGAACTTACTAAAAGCTCACCTTCTTTCCCCCTGAATCCAGCAATATGCAGCCAGACTGACCAGTTCATACTGGCACTCCTGTGAGCAGCATAAAACATTTCTAAGGGCGAACCCTGAGTTTTCCAAGTGCAGACAGAGTGAAGTGGTATGAGGGTGTATGAGGGTGCCTTGCTGGAGGATGACACACAGACACCCTTAGAGAACATGGTGTGCTCCTGCTCAGACGCAAGTGTAGACCATCTTCCTGCTGCTCAGCTCCTCCCTGGGATGTCTGCTACTAGCACTGCCTTTCTGGAACATCTTTGTCAGACCACCCCTGCAGGAACACAGCTATGGGTCACTGTCTTCATCCAAAAGAGCTTCTAGTCCAAATTTCCCACCGTCTCCTGTAACGTGTTTCATTTGCAAGATGTTTTGACTCAGAGCTCGCTATAAAGAGCCAACTTAATCCGCTGGTGCTTGGAAGAACTAATTGTACCTGCTGAAGCTTTTATTGGTCATTAAACAATCTCGGACCACTTCTTCCCCATGACATTCCAGTGGGTATTTTGATGAAATGCTTTAAAAAAAAATAAGGAAAACAGGAAATGGTGATGTGCTTAGCTGTTAATATAGGCACAGACTCATCTTCTTCTCTGCTACTGTATTTGTTGCACATTTTTGACACAAATAATCAGACAAAACTTGGAGCCTTCTGGGCTTCCTTTGCAAGGAAAAGAAGTTGGGGATAGGGCAGGCATTTCTCCTTATGTACCCTATTCCACCCTGCTTGAAAATTCCTTTTGGGGAAGCCATTAGCTGAGCCGGAGTCTTCTTTGTCAACCAGGGATGACCAAGTGATGTTTGCTTTCTGCAGATGATGGGGAGAAAGGAGAAATTTTTCTCCATTTCTGGGGTCATCTGACCCTGGGACCCCTTGGACTCCTTCTTTTGAGCCATGCTGCAGATGGCATCTCAACACACAGACCCACTGAGCTTCACTTGCCAAACAGCATTTGTACTTTTTCGATTCCTCCCTTAAATTTGGCCACAGTGGCATCTCCCTATCCCACATCCTCCTTCCTGCAGCCTCTTGAGCCATGTGAGGCTGCTAAGACTGGAGCTTTTCTCTAATCACTGGGGACATTGAATTTTAGAAGACATTACCAGAATACCAAGTCTGTCCAGCCTGTAAAAATATGCACAGTTTGTCCTCCATATAAACAGGGGTGAAAACACTACACTTGTGCCTTTTACTACTGTCACAAATTCCTCTGGCACAGTGCAATAACTTACCATGCAATAATTTCATTTTTGCTTTGCTCAGTGTCCTCCAGGTCCTTAGGATTCATATACCAACACCTCTCCTGAACACCTAAGTCCAACAAGTGCTCCAAGGCATCAGTAGACCCAGGCAGGAATTGATATAAGAGTCCCTCTTTCTCTCTGAACATGCCAAAAAAAGGTCCCCTGCTGATGCCCAAGGGCAACCGCATTTTTTCCTGCCCATATAACAATCCTGCAGCAGAAACCCTCTAGGCTGGGAGCATGGCCTCAAAATTTTGTCTCTACCCAGGGGTGCCAGAAGTCCTAAAAAGACCTGCCCAGTCTCTGCTCTTGTTTGCTTCTTGTTGACCAGGGGCCCCAGGTGAATTATTTCTCCCACTCTTAGTTCTTTGACTTCAATTTTATTCAGGGACCTTCCATATATCACATACCCTTTTGCCAATGAATCTTTCTTGTTCCAACAGTTTAGTGTGCCCCAAGATCAATATATCTTACCATGCAAGGACACAGTGTTATTGTCAGGTTCCTGGGTTGTACAAAGCAAAAAGTATCGCTTTCTTAAAGCTACTGAAAGATGCTCTAGGACAAGTATGGTTATTCTTCTGCCATTAAACAGCTGTGTATAGGACTCTGGCTAATAACTCTCCATTCTCACTAGATATGACTACTTCTAGTCATCATTACAGAAGACCCAAACCTACAGCCCAGTCTCACCTTCCTTTCATCTCATCTTGCACATCTCAAACTGGAGTGCCCAGATCTGGGCAAATCCCCATTTTTGTCATTTGTGGTGTAACTGTGAAATAGACCAAATGAACACCACAGGGTATCTTGGTTTGGCTGGGATTAGGTGACCTTTCACCTCTTTGGATTATAGGTGGAGAGGAAGGGAAAAGTCATGTAAATGTCCCCTTCCCTGAAGGTATCTGCTTGGCTCATCTCCCTGGTAGCATCACTAACATCCACCCTGGCCCAGGACCACTGCATTTCTGCAGCTATTTACATTCCTCTGTCTTTGTTGAAGCTCTCATCCCTGTTTGCAAGGTCCAGGCTGGCCCCAGTTTTCCTGTTTTTCCCCCTTTCCCTGGAAAGCTTTCCAGTCCAACGCCACGTGTTGGTGGCCACCCACGAGACGCTTTGATCAGCTCAGATGGGCAGTGCTGTCAGGAGGCTTTGCAGTCTGCCCCAGTGCTTCCATAGCTGTTGCAGCAGCAAGGTTTTCTCTCCAAGTCCCTGGCATTCCCTCGTCATTTCAGGGTACCTTTCAAGTATCACTTTTATTTCAGCTCCCACTTTAGATTCACTTCGTTTCAACTCACTTTGGCTGACTTTTTGCTTTGTGAACACTGTCCTTGCTCCTTGCAAGGAATTTAATGGAAACCCAGAACCATGATTTCTCTCCTGAACTGTACCGATGACCATGGAGGTCAGACAAATGCAAGAGGCGGTGGTTTATTTTTATTGCATTTCCAACGTTTTCAGATGATGCTTTGCTGCAGTCCCATCCACTTTAAAACAAAAATGCTTCCTAGGATGCTGTGTTTTTGCTAGACCATTGGTGATCTGTGCTATGGGCCACAGGTCTTCCTATCCCTCTTTTTCTGCTTCTCTGCCCTCAGAGAAAACATCCTTGGTTTTACTGGTCCTCCTTCTGCTCTCCTTCACAGGCCCTCCTCGTAGGCAATGCCAAGGGCTGGAGTTCGGGGTGGAGGCAGCTATTGTTCCAGCTATCTGCAGTGTAATGTTCCTTATGACTGTATTAAATGAAGGGCGGAGGTCACACATCCCTAGTTTAAATTAGGTTTAGGCTGACCTTTAACAATATTACACTCGTGGATCCCCTCATAACTCACCGAATAAACTCCCAAAGGGTTTTACCACCTCCCTCTTTTCTTCCTACTGTAAGGATGCCCGAGGCTTAATGTGCTTCTCTCCAATTTCTCTTTGATTTCTAATCCTATCCCCTTTTCCCCCTTTCTCCCCCCGCCCCGCTCCCCCCAATACAGATATATTCACTCCTTTAAAGGTGGGGGGAAAGAACCTGTTCCTTTTCTCTTCTGGGCGACAGCTCTTTCTTTTGTGTCTCTTTCTTCCCTTCCCCGCCCCCCTCTTCTTTCTTGACACAATGCACTATTTATTTGCACTGAAGGATAACTAAGAAGCAATTAAAAGATCAAAAGGCACAAACACACAAGTAGATCCAGTGGCAACTTGTGGGGTTTATTTTGCTGTAGCTGCTGCTGCTGAATCTTCAGCAAACTGCCGCCGTGTTTTTCCCCCAGCCAGAGGACACCTCTCTTAGTGGGTCGCCTCTTCCTCCAAGCCGACTTTTTTATGATCGCTATTTTTCACCCCCATTGTTTGCTATTGCAGTTGTTTACTGGAAAATCACTTGTTTTTCTCAGGGAGATTAACCCTCCAAGCTTTCTTTTGTCTACTCTCAGGAGGTCCCTGTGGTGAGCTGGGGGAAGGGAGCTGGGCTCCTTTAGCTATTAACAGTAGCTTACAGCCCTGCTGACCCCCCTGCCAAGGTTGGGTCCTTTCCTTTGATGGGGTTCTGCTTTTGCAGTAAGGAAAGGTGGTTGCTCTTTGTTAAGACCACCTCTGCTGAGCGGTTTGTGAGGACCCACAACTGCGATTTACTAAGTCCTGGGCATCCAGGAGAAACTCCAAAAGCCCAAGGTAAGGATGACCCTTTTTACGAGAAATTTGGAGCCCTGACACATGCCGACAGATGCCCAGTCTCTCTGATGGTCAGGTCACTTATTTAGGTGTTTAAATATCAGTGTAGAAGCTGAGATTTGATGCCTGTGGTTGAGTTTGTCGTGCAAGGAACCACTCCCCCAGCATCACCACCCTCTCTCCCAGGTGTGCCGACGTTTCGGTTGAAGCCCACAGCCCTGACACCAGGACTGCTCGGTGTGATATGCAGTATCATATCGCAGAGGACAACTCAGGGAACAGAAGGATGCTGGGGAGGAAAGGATGTCCAAAGCCTAGTGAGAAAGGACAATCCTACCGCTATTTTATCGGGCATGTTTAGGGCAATTCCAACTGTTCAGAGATGCACCGAGAACCCCATCCTTGAAGGAAAAAAAAAAAAAAAAAGTGCAAACTTGAAAAGACAGGAAAAAAACCCAGGAGTTTTTATTGCATGCTGGGGTGAGGACTGCTACATCTTTGTCCTTTCACACCACTATCTATGGTCAGCGCTCCCTGAGGTGGACCAGCCTGCTGCCAGGTCTTAGGTAGCTCTGCTCCTCTCTGCTCCAAGAGGGTGCGTGCCTGTGGCACATCCTGGTAGGCGCGCCCCTGCAGAGGGGCACCGACCGGGGCAGCGGTGAGGGTACGGGCACCCGGGGACTGGCCTTGGAAAGCCAGCAGAGTCCCTTCCCCTAGGACAGGCTTGGAGGGCAGATCTTCGGGAGCAGGCGAGTGCCGGCCGGTGCAGCACGGTGTGCCTGCCATGCAGCAGCGCGGAGCAGCGGGAGCGCGTTCTGCCCGCGCTGCTGCACACGCACGGCAAAGCCTGGGAAAAGTCCCTTTGCCTTAAAGGCAGCGGTGCTCGCTTGCAGGAGTCGGCGGGAAGCAGAGGCGACCTAGCGGGAGGGAGTCGCTGCGGGAAGGTGCTCCGGGAGGTGCAAAACCCGAGTGCGGAGGGGCCGCGTCCATGTTGTCCACACGGACACACACGGGTGGGTGCGGGGGCTCGCTGCTGCCGAGGCGGGGGCTCTCCTGCCCGCACTGGGGCGCGTAGGGCAGGACGGAGTTCCAGGGCAGGCACGGGAGCCGGGGCAGCCGTGCGGGAATGCCCGCGCCTTTGCCGGGGAGCTTTTCGGAGCACTTCGGCGGCCGGCGCGGACACCTGTGCCCCTGCGCACCTCGGGAGACCTGAAAGCGGACGGGCTGGGCGATCTTCCCCCTCCTACCCTGCCAGGGCGTGGGGCTCGCCACCTCGCAGCGAGAGGCGCTCAAGGGGTGCCCCCCAGCATTTCTGGGCAGGGGTTCGGGGCGCAGACCACACACCTTCTCCCCTCACCTGCGGGACTGCGGGGAGGCGGGGGATGCCCGCAGCCCACCTCCCACCTGGGGCTGGCACGGGGGGTCAAAGCCCCCACCCGGCGTGGCAGCCCGCAAAGAAATCGTGCGGCAGAAACTTTCTGTCCCCTCTTCCCTCCCCGAGCTGGACTCCGGAGGGTTACGAGGGAGAAGGAGGGAAGAAAGGGAGGGAGGGAGGGAAGAGAGGGGGTTAGACAGCTCTGCAACATTATTGGCTGCGTGGCCGGGCTGGTGCTCGCCGGGAGAGCATGCCCATTGGGGGGGTATAAAAGGGGGGCAGCCGAAGCGCCTTGCCTGTCTCCTCGCTCGTGGGGCAGCCAGCTGGGAGCAGCGGGCAGTGAGGCAGCCGGCCCCTCCGCCCCGGCCAGGGGGACGCACTCAGTAAACACAAAAGTGAGAGCCACTCAAGGGGCAGCCAAAGCAGGAGGAGAGAAAGAGAAGGGAAGAAAAAAAGGGTGAAAAAAACACCCAGGAAAAAAAGAAAAAGGAAAAGGAAAGCGCTCGCTCGCTCTTTCTCTAGAATAACAAAATACCTGATCGTAACAAAATAACATCCTTCAGACAAAATCCAGCAGTGACTTGACATACCAAAAAGGCAAGGCGAGGAGAACGTGCCAGGGCCCGGGGAAGGCGAGCCAAAGCCGCGATCGCTGCCAGGGCAGGAGAGCAGCATGTCAAGCGCCGGGGCACACACGGATGAGCGCTGCCGGCAGCCCGCCTTCCTTCCCGGCCCGCCGCCGCCGCCAGAAGTTGAGAGTAGCAGCGGCAGTGCCAAGGTAAGCGCCGCTCCGCGCTGCCTCTCCGCGGGCAGAGGGCGGTGGGATTCGCCGTGCCGTGCAGAGCCGTGCCGTGCCGTGCCGTGCCGCTCAGTGCCATGCCGAGCCGAGCCGCGCACAGCCGTGCCGTGCCGTGCCGTGCTGTGCCATGCCGAGCCGCGCCGCCCCGGGCACAGCTGAGCCATCCCGAGCCGCGCCGGCCAGAGCCGCGCCGGCCCCGCTGCCCGCCGTCCCCACGCGTGTCACTAGAGGGACCCCGAGCGCCGGCCCAGCCGCCGCTGGCGGGGCGGCCCCGCTGCGGTGGGGTGCGCGGGGCATCCCCGGGGGTCCCTCCCGCGGCCGCCCGCACCCGGCGGCGCGGCGGGGATGCTGCGGCGGGATGCTGCGGCGGGGATGCTGCGGCGGGACCGCCCGGGCGCGGCGCGGAGCCGGCGCGGTCCCGCGTGGGGAGCGGCGGAGGGGCGGCTGCGGCCGTGCGGGGGCCGGGCCGGGGCTATGCGAGGTCACGCAGGGCTGCGCGGCCCCCGGCCGCCCGTGGCGCTCCCTCCGCGCCGAGCGGCGGTGGGAGCGGGGGACGCGCGGGGAGGGGACGGGCAGTTCCCCGGCTCCGGAGGCTGGAGAGATTATTAAACTCTCTTCTGCAAAACACTGCGGTGTGTTCGGTCTCGGAGGGATAAAAATACAGAGAGGAAAAACAAGAAAGCGAAGCCAAAATGGAGTGAGAGTTAATGGTTGGCGTGGAGCCTTCGACTTTCTGTGATTTTTTTTTTTTTTTAAATTTTATTTTTCTTCTGCTTCCTTCCCAATTGCTTTTCCCTGCAGTAATTGTTTTAAGAGCACAACTTGGAAAGGTTTTAGCACTCTGTTGAGCAGTAGGGAATTGGGGCACATGAGGGAACTTGGATTTAGTGTAACTGTACCAGCAGATGTGTCTGCCTCGCCTCCAGCCAGGGGTACTTCAGCAGGGTTGCTGATACGCCAGGTCTCTCTCGGGTGGTGTGGAGCAATCAAGTGTAAAAACAAGGTTTGTGTGGGCGGTTTTAAACAGACACCTCGGGAGAGCGGCTGCTTTCAACCCAGTATTCCTATACAAAGTGTGTTGTTTTCTTCCAAATGCCGGGATGTGCTTGGGAGGCTGAAGCCCATTTTTCTTTGGGTTTGCTTATTGTCAGGTTGCGTGTGTAGGGGGTGGGGGTGGGGGGTTCAGCGTGTTGGGTTCCTTTATTCCTCCTTTTGCCTTGATTTAGAGTGGAGTTGAGGAGCCTGGGTCATGGGGTTTTGTGAGGGTGACTTTGTGCTAAGGACATCTGGAGGTATAAAACTGACTGACACTTCTGATTTGAGCTCCACTGCACTGTTTTGGACCCAACTTGACGATTTTGGTGGGGGTGAATGGGTCAGAGCTGTAAATCTTGCTCCATGTTGTTGACACCCACACAAGTTCACTCAGCCTTTCAAAGGGGCTATCCCAGCTCCTGTGAAAATTCATTAAGGGATAAAAGATTTGACACTGCGAGTCCCCTCCCACCACCGCATGAAATCTGAGAGCAAAAATGTGTCTGCGTGTGTGTCCCAGGGCTTTTTCTGACAGGTGATCTTTTTTTCAGCCTGGCTGGAGAGCTGCTGCTTTGACCAGTCAACCTGGCGTTGTCAGTGCGTGTCTTCCCCTTGCTTCCTATAGGCTTCAGCATGAGCCCAGCTTGCCTCATGGAGCACCAGAGAAAAGCATTTCTGTACTTTTCTTTTTTTAAATAAAGCAAACACAGCAGGTGAGGTCTTATTTTTAGAGGGACCGAGGAGTTGGTGTGTTTCCAGCAGTGCATACGAGCACTGTAAGTGGCCCACCCTCTCTGAGCTCGTGTCCTGGGACTGACCTCTCCGATCCTTCTTTGGATTGTCTTTGCTTTTAAAAGCTGATGAGTGTTTTAGTGGGGCAAAGTGATATCGGCCTCCCTAAGCACGTTTGTCTGAGGGGTCAGGACAGGTGGGGGGCACAGGGGGAAGAAATCTGCCTTGGCGTTGCGGCCCAGCTCTGAAAGGGTTAAATTTGCTCTGCCAAGGTATAAAGCAAGTTCAGCGTGTTGTGGGAATATCACTTGCCAGTAGACTCCAGTCACCACGATTTCTGATTTAACAGCTTAACTTGCTGTTAACTTTCCCTGATATACTCCAGGTTCTGTAGGGGAATGCAGAAAGGAGAGAGGAACAATAAAGAAAGGAGTTAAGTGAGGCTACGAAAATGGACTTAAATCCCTTCACTGGGTCCTGCCAGCTGTCTTTAGAAGCGTTAAGCAAGATTGCGTTTCCTTTTTTTTGTACAATAAATCAAATGTTTCTGGGCTGCATACCAAAATTTATGCAATACACTCTTACTCCCCAGTGGGGTGAGTAAATGGTACTGAATACCCCATTCACCTTTTTCAGCTTGATTTTTCCACAGTCACGGTAGTTCTCGCTGTAACATGTATAGACGTGGGGTGTGGGCAGCGCTCCCCTGCCTGCCTCAGCCTCTGTCCCACAAGCAGAGGAGGCAGGTGGCTCTCCTGGGTCACAGGATGGGAGGCAGAAAGGTGACCCCAGGTGTGGGGCAGAGTGGGCTGCTGATGGGGATGAGCAATGAAGACAAAAAGTGTGAATGCTAAAAATAGCAGCAGTATTGCCATCCTCAGCCATATGAATGTCATGCGAGCCAGGTGCCAAGAATCGTGAGGTTGTGTTGTGGTTTGTTTTTTTTTTTTTCTTCAAGCCTGAGCTAAACAGCAAAACAGCTGGTCTTAGGTTGGTTTTATTCATCTGACAGCTCAATGGTCTAAAGTTTTGTGTTTTGAAACTTGCTTCTTCCAGGCTGTGGGTTGGAAATCTCCTCATTTCTCTTTTAGATAAAGAGCGAGGCCCTTCTGTGGCACAGCATGAAGTGGCTGCTCTCCCTTCAGGTCCTGTTGGGCACCTCATCCTTGTGCCTCTGCCTAAGATGCAGCTCCTGGGTGGTTTTCAGCTGCCAAGGCACCTGCCTCTCCCACTGGTCTCCACTATTCCTTTGCTGTTTGGTACCTCAGGGCGAGGTTTGGCACCTCCCACGAGGTTGGGTTGCCCTGTGGGCAGGGGCAGCATTCACTTGGCACATGTGAGTTTGGCATCCTGCCCCTTCAGGATTGTTGTGCTCAAAACCAGGTCAGCTCCCTACTCTCCTGGGGCAGTCCACAGGGAGGAGTAATGCAGAGAGGCAGATGTTCAGCATCTCTCACAGGCAGTCATGAGAGTAGCGAAACATCAGTCTGCTCACTTTTTTTTGGAGGAGGGGTGGAGTGTGAAGGATGCTGGGATGTGCAAACTGGGGTTTTCCCTCTGGCACACACCACTGGGTTTAGGCTGGTGACTTTTTGCTGTGCTCCCTTTTAAATGCAGCAGTGCTCCACAAAGAAGTGAGTTTTGTGTGGTTTTTTTTTTTCCCATCCAAATCCAAATTTTACAGACTAGGCCATCTGTCAATTCCCTCCTACGTTGTTCTGTTCATATTAAATTGCAATGAAGGCCAGACTGAAGAAGGAATTAGGTCAGACAAGAGGTTTAGTCTCCATTTTTGGGGAGATGTTTGTTGCCCAAGAGGCACTGTGGTTTGGTTTGCTCAGAACAAGCCTGGACATAAGGGATGCCTGAGCTATTCTCTGAGATTTGGCAACTGGACCTTTTAGTGCATTGTGGCCTCTTGGCCCCTCGCTCCCCAGCAGCTGGACAGTAATTGCCGATCCAGCTGATTCTGGAGCAGATCCTGAAATATTCTACGATGGTCTCAGATGGGAGGGTGACTCCACTGCAGATCTGCCCTCAGTCTCGCTCCTGGCACACCACAGCCACTTGTAGAAGACCCTGTCTGTTGGACCTCTCTGCTGAATGGGTACAGCAGTGAGGCAGGAATACACAGGAGTTCCAAGGCAGAGGCAGCATCCTGCAAATGGCAGCTTGTGCCTAAGCTTGTTCTAGTGGCAGCCTGGCTTTGTGTAGGGTGCTGGGAATGCAGAGGAATGCAGGAGAGGGACATGAAGATGGAGAGCAAAGCAGACCCTCCCTGGGAAAGAGAGGCCAGCAGTGTGTGCTAATGTCTTGTCTGAGCCTCTTCTGCACTGAACATGCTGCTCTCAGATGCAGGTTATTCAGAGGAACTTCAGATGTGATTCCTAGGATGGTACACAGGGTACCTGTGCAACCAAAAAATTGCTCTTGCATCACCCTCTTGCACACTGTGTGGGGTCCAAACCCTCCTTAAAATTAATTTGGTGCTCAGGTTATTGGGCATCCAGCATGCCTAGCACTGCCATTCCTGCTACATCCTAAAGCCTTTGAGCTCTCCCTGGACACATGAGGAGGAACATCAGCCAGCAAAGCTGGTTCAACCCGCCTTGGCAAGAAGGGAACTGTGGTGGCTGTAGTCTCTCTCTTAGCAGACATAGGACCTTGTTCTTTAGGGAAGCGACCCACTTCCCCCTCTCTGCCTTGTTCCTGTCCCATGTCATGTAAGAGAGGCTTTCTAATAAAATCTGAAGGTTTTTTCAGCCATTGGTGTGAATTTACTCCTGTCCTACAGCTGAGGAGATTGTCCCTGTCCTAATGCTCGAACTAGAAAGGAAAAGCTCTGGTGTCCCAGTGGAGAATTAAGCCTTGGACGGGTTCAGAGGGCTTCGACTCGTCATACTGAGCAGTATTTGGCCATGACAGCTGAGGCCCCATGCAATCTGTGCAGCTGGTCATGGGCAGTGTGTGCCATGGCACCCTGTTCGGGGGAGTAGCACCTGCTCCAGCAGCCATGGTGAGGCAGGTACAAGTTCTCCTGCCTGGGTGCTGCTCGTCCCTGCTGGGGGAGACATACAAGTGCGGGAAGGATCAACTGAAAGGTCATTGGGATGTGCTGAGCTGGTAATGGCATTATGGGAGCCTGTCTAGCCTTGGGGGGAAAGCCTGGGGCTTTTTCCTCAGCATAGCCAGAAGGGCTAAAGTGAGAGGGAAAAGGGCTTACAGGGTTGGGTTGGGTTGTGGCTTCATCAAACTGGAGAGAAACTGCAGCACTGGGTAGTAAATAAAGATACTTTTTGCTTTGCTGCCTGGTTTCTCATTACATGGCTGCTGGAGGGAACAGGGAGGTGCCAAGGTGATGGCAGTGGAAAGGGCTGGCAGTTGGTGCATGGGCAAAGGTGGACTTCATCGCATTTCACAACTCCAGGTTAGCCATGATCTGGATGACAGCACTGGGGCTGTCCCTCTCCTCGTGGCTTTAAGGGTTTCCTGGATGGAGTTATGGGATGTGTGGGCACCCAAAAAGAGCTTACAGTGGAGGCAGGGAAAGCTGCCAGGGGCTGCCTTGTGCTTGTGGTGTGGGTTGCGCAGGAGCGGGTATTTTCCAAGGAGCACGAGTGTTTTTCCACAGAAGGTATCAGGTCTCCCCAGCATCAGATATCGCCCCGCTGACAAAATCTCACTCTCTCTTTTCTTTTCAGAGCATCTCACCCCTTTCTTTAGACTGAATGTGGAGGAAAAACGGGGTTTGTCACTGTGCCACCAAGCAGCCCCTTCTTGGGGGGATGACTTTGGCTTGACCTGTTCACTAGCCAGCGTGAGCCTGATTGGGAACAGGGGATTATGTAGGTGTCCTGAAGTCCTACATCAGTGCCTTCAGTGGCAGTGCTGGCTGGCACACATCTGTCACCCAGGCAATGAGCTGCTGACACTATCCAAGCCCTGGGGACACCAGCAAACAGGACATGCATGTAAAAAAAAGGAGGAAAAGAGGGGGAAAAAATAGGGAAGGGAGCAGGATTGTTGGTCTCTTGTCAGTTGGAGATCTGGCTGATAATGCTGCTGCACCAGGGCCATGACCTCAGCAGTGAAGGTGCAGCTGTGGTCATGTCAGGGAGACCCAGTGAACACCTGTTGGCCACTTGATACAAAAAAATCACAGTGAAAAGGTGTTGGTGGCAAAACACTGCATCTTGGCAGCATGGTGTCACAGCCTGATGCCATCCCTCTGCTCCTACTTTAATACAGAATAAAGCCCCTGCAGTATGTCAAAGGGATCACTGCTACTGGAAAAGCTGGTCCTGGTCTCATCACTTGCTGGTTTGAGACCAGTTTGTGCCCAGGGCTGCTGCCTCTCTTTTCCAGAGCCCAGGAGGGCTTTGGTCAGCCTTGATGGTCTCTGCCAGCACAGGCTGAGCATCAACATTCAAGCAGGGGGGATACACCCCACAGCCCACCCAGACCTTGTAACTTCTTGGCTTTTCTTGCTGCTAGTCCCTGTCCTCCTGCTGCTCAGTAGAGCCCGCAGCTTGCAAGCATGATGCATTTCTAGCAGCAAGGATTTGAGCTATGTGCTAGTAAAAATTCGGTAGCAAGGGTGTCTTTATTGCTGGCAGGACCGTAGCGGGGCCTCGGGGGAGCTGGGCTAATTTCCTGGCTGCGCTGCAGACTTCCCCTGTGACCTTGGGCGAGTCATTTAATCTATCCTGGGCTTCAGCTCCATCTCTGAGCATCCCGGGAGGGTGAGGTAATATTCATTAACTGATGTTATTCTCGAGATGCTCAGATGCTATGGTGATGAAAGCTGGATGTGAAATCCAGCATCTTGGTTGAATGTTAGCAAAGAGAGGGGATGCTCTGCTTGAGATTAGGATTGCCACACACAGTCTGCTATTTTGACACACTTCTCCTCTTCATTTTGAGTTGACCTGTCTGGTTACCAGTGTTATTTGGCTGTATGTATACTTTGAGGCTCATCATTGAGGACTGTAATACCTTGAACCATCCATGGGTTTTGTCCTATCCAGTGGGGCCATAACAGCCTTGCTTTACACTTACAGAAGCTGACATGGAGGTAAAACTGTTTGCTGGAGAGGAGCCAGGGGAAATCTTTGGGCTGGATAGCAAATATCCAGGGAGTTTCTTTTTTAGTGCTCTGCACTGTCTGATACTGCCTTGACCCTCCTTGGTGATGCTGCAAGTGTGTTTCTCATGGCACTGCATTGTTCCTGAGGGATGTCTTCTCAGTCCCAACTCTCGCCAGCAAACATGGCTTGTGCAATCAGCCCCTTGACTGTCCGAGCCTTGCATGCCCAGGACAAAGGCTGTTGTTCCCAGCTTTCCTCAAAAGCATCTCTAGGACAGGTTTAAACATCACTTGTTTTTGCTTTGAGGGAACATGTTTTCAGGTATGGCATGAAAACCTCTCATCAGAAGAAGGAAAAAAAAACCCCACTGATAATAATTCGAACGAACTCCCATGTGAAGGTTGGGGGGGAGAAATAAAAAAATCACACTGTTGAAAGAGCAGAGGGAATAAAAACCTTTTAGAGGTAGGTTGAAGTGGGATTTTCCAATGGAAAAACTGCTTCAATGCAAACCTTGTCTGACCGGAGCGGTTGCCCGGCAGACCGAGGAGCCGGCCTCACACCAGTGGCTGTCGCAGCGCTGCCGGTCCTTCCCTGCAGCATCTTGACATGTCTGGGCATCAAACCCCCAGCGTGCTGTGGGCGGGGGGCATTGCCTGGGGGAGGTGGCGCAGGGGGTCTCTCTGGGCAGTGTTAATGCTGTGCCTCTGTCCCCAGGTGCAGAGGATGTGCGCGGCGAGGCGGATGCTGCTGCTGCTGCTGGCTTTCCTGGCCTACGCACTGGATTCAGCGGCCGCGTACGGCACGGCGGAGACCCTCTGCGGCGGGGAGCTGGTGGACACACTGCAGTTCGTCTGCGGGGACAGGGGCTTCTATTTCAGTAAGTGCTGGGCAGCTGCCAGCAGCGGGCAGGATGCTGCCCCCATCCCACGCCCTGCTTCAGTGGAGCCAGGCCGGGAGGGAAAGGAGGGGTTTCCCAGCCTGGTGCTTTTCATGATTTCCTTATACGTGGCAGTAGGCCAGGAGAAGAGCAAGAAAGTGGACATGTTCAGGGTGACATAAACCCACCTTGCGTCAATTTTGGGGACTGCCTCATACCATGGGGTAACTGGGTCCCACATATGATGCTTGGGGAAACTGAATATCACTGGGGAACCTTATGTGGCTGGCTCACCAGTGATGCGGGCAAGTCATTACAATAGTGAGGATGTCTGCAGCCAGCTCTCTGCTGAGCTTAGGTCCTGGCTTATTTTGAAACCTTGCAGCCTAAGTGCTCCTTCTGACAGCAGGCAGGGAGCTGAGCACTCATTCCTGGGCAGGCTTTGCTTTGGTATACCAGCACCTTCTAGGCTGCTCCAAAACACACTTCATGACCTCCTAGCTACCTGATGGTGAACTTGTTGCTGAAGAGTGTTGTCTTATCCTTTTGCAGTGCAGCTAGTGCAATAAAAAAAATCGCAGCACTGCCGTTGTCTGCAGAGTGCAGATGGCTTCAGGCCAGTTGGCTGCAGCAGGCTTTCCACCAGGATGCTTTGGGTGTTTGGACCATTGGCACTAGCAGTACAATGGCTTAGCTGGTAAACAGGAAGGACAAGGAGTAAACCAGTAGCAATGGAAGCAGAGTGATCCATGGGCAAAGTTGCCTCGAGTGTGACACCTTGTTTTGGTGTATCAGTCCTCTGCTCTGCTTGGGAGAGGGAAGACCCTGTGTCTTGCTCCCCACTGAGGACTGAACCACAGACTAACTGATTACAGGAAAGATGCAAAATCAAACGGGGGGAAGAGGATGGAAATACCAGCTGCACATGGTGCAATGTATTTGGCAGTCTTGCCTCTGCCTTGTGAAAAGGTGTTAAAAAGTCACTTTCAAGTAACAGGGCATTTTTTTTGAGTAGTGGAGTTGAGAGCCAGCCTCGCTCTTATCCAGTCTGCCTGTGCAGGGAACAGATTGCTGCAAAGCTGGGAGACGACTCTGGATGTCCCTTCCCAGCCTGGATGCTTTGCCAGACTTGACTGGTGCTGCCTGCTGAGGTTGGGCAGGGAGAGGTGCGGGGAATCCCACACCCAGCCACAGCGGAGTTCAGGCTGTGTAATTCCTGGCAGGTGGTTGGGCTGCAGGTGGCTTTGGAACTAGCTGGGGCAATCACGGTGCCCCATCACAGCTGAGCAGCAAAATGTTTTCATTGCTCCCTGGGTGCTGTGGGCAGGCAGCACTTTTGGAGTGCTCTGGATGCACTTCCCTCCTCTGACTGATCCGAGCGGTGAGGGTGTGTGTGTCAGCTGCCTTTCCTCTTCCGCCTTTCCTCTGCCAATGAGCTCTGTGCCAGCACTCAGCCGAGGTGGCAGGTCTGGGTTTAGCCTTACTGGCACAGCAAGGAGACAAACTCCTCTCCTCCTCTCTTAGCTCTTCCTCTCCCTCTAGATGTAGAGGAGCATCTGTCTTCCTCCCATGGTTTCTCTTCCCTCCTCCCTCTCTCTGGGTGATGAAAGGGAATGGGGCTTTTGTTTTACGGTCAAACTGACCTCCTTTCACCTCAAATAACCCAGCTGCCCAGGCCAAAATAAAATCACTTTTGAAGGGAGACAAGTCTCTTGGTGCCAAGTGACCATTCTGGTGCTTGCAAGGGGATTCTTGCTTTTTTTTTTTTTTTTTTTTGTCCTCTCCCATCACTCCCCCCTTTACCTTTACAAATATTGCTAGAGAGCTCAGGTGCTGGGGATAAAGCAAAGTTCCCCCAGTCCAATATTTTAACCCCTTCAGCATCTGATTGGTCTGCTCCATGCAGGGCTGAAGATGTTTGGGCAATACCTCTACTTGATGAAGGGTTTTGACATCTCCTTTTCATTTAATTTTTCCCCCTCTACCTCCATCAGTTGGCCTCATAACTGATTAATTCTCCTGACAACATTCATTTTCACTCTTAAACCCACATGGCTACACTATTGTCACTGTGTAGATGCAATAGGGTACAGTTATGTTGCACAATTAAAGCAATTAAAGTTGTCTTAAAGCTGAGCACCTCACAACATGGAATGTATGACCTGATGAGCAGCCTGTGCTAATGCAGTCATTCATATGGGAAGTAAATGACTTGAGCAGCCTTGTCCCATGGGTACACAAGAATCCTGCTTGCTGGACAAGGGTTGTTGAAACATCTGATTGGTAATATTGGAAAAAAAACACCAAAAAATGGTATGAAAATCCATTATTGTTTTTTTGCTGCAGCACTTGTTTAAGTACTTATGATGCTCTGCATTCTTACAAGTGAGCACTTTGCTAGCAAAGCTAGCTCTGAAATACAACATTCTTTGCATGGATGCAAGGGGATGCAGTGTACTCACAGAGTTTCATCCCCCAGACATCTGGTTCTGGGGAAATATGCAAACTAGACTGAGGAGGGTACACCCCTGATAACTGGAATGCCTATCTGTCCACTGGCATGAGGAGTGAGTCCCAGCCTCCAGATGCCCTGGGGGGCATTGTGGCTGGGAGGCAGGTGCATGAGGCCGAGAATGTTGAAGCTGCCTCCAAGAGCTGGGGATGCAAAAGAGCTGCACTAACAGGAGCAGGAGCCAGCACACTTTACTCTCCCCTAGTGATGCCTCATCTCTGTGACTTTTAAGGCTGTTGGGTTGGCTTGCAGCAGCTGCAGTGGCCCTGTGGTAGGGTTGGGACTGCTCTCCCTGCTCCCCAGCACCCACCCAGGGACAGCGGCACAGCCCAAGGAGGAATTCTGAGTTTAGCCCCGAGTGAAAATGCAGGGTAGGTCGAGAGGAAGCCTCGGCCGTGAAGTTGCTGTCATGCAGTGCTGGCAGGGAGGGAGAAGGGGCTGTAGGGGGAGAGGCGGCCGACTTCTCTGTAAACAACAGCTCCTGTTTCCTCCTTTCCAACAGCTGATAAGAATTTAGCTCTTTGCAGCCGCTTGTGCTGACGGGGCACATTCTTGCGCACCCGCCGCTCCTCCGAATAATACTAGGAAAAAGCAGGGGGGAAAGTGCGGTGCCGGGGTGGGGGAGGGCCAGGCCGGGGG
This sequence comes from Myiozetetes cayanensis, assembly GCF_022539395.1. Lineage (NCBI taxonomy): Eukaryota > Metazoa > Chordata > Aves > Passeriformes > Tyrannidae > Myiozetetes > Myiozetetes cayanensis. Next base: position 46,673,415 of record NW_026087853.1, on the reverse strand, counting down.
CACTGGGACGGGGCCCGGTGCTGCACAAAGGCCCCCTTGTTGCTCCCAACATTCCTGCGACAGGGGCACGGGGACTGTTTACACCCAAAGTCCCCTTCCACTCGGCTGACCGCCTGATTGACCGGAGGAGAGGGGACCCAGCCAGGGTGGCACCAGCACAGTGCACCCCTCCCCGCAGCATCTGTCCGGCCCTGGTGAGAGTAGGGAGCCCAGAGCAGTGGGGTGTTGATGCTGGGGAAGAGACCCTCCTGTCCCCCGTGGCCATGGCAGTGTCACTGCCTCTGGCACAGTGGCATGGCTGAGCTGCAGGTACGGTATGTGGCCTCTCTGGGTTTGGCTTTATACTGCTTCTGGGATGCCCAGCTCTCCCTGTCGGGACAGCCCGCTGCTAGGCTGCAATAACCCCAGGCAGCAGAAGGGCTTTGCACCACTCGGCTTTGCATCACTGGACTTTGCATCTCAGGGCTTGTACCCTCAGCAGCACTGTAGGAAGTTTTGGTGAAGCACAGTTTTGGGAAAAAGAGCCTAGCCATTCATTGAAGGCCCAGAGGAAGCGTGTTTCCTCGGGAGGAAGCGGTCATTGCTGCGATGGGAAGTGGCTCGCGTGCCCGAGTGGTGCCGCAGCCTGCTGCCCACACAGTTCTCCCCTGGGTGTAAGAGACAGAGCGGCGAAACCTTCCTTGGGTTTGGCAGTGGTAGTAAAGTGAGATGCCACCCATGAGCAAAAGCCAGGAAATTCAACCTTTAGTCCCTGTGTAAATTGTTACGGAACAAACACTTTTCCCAATCCAGGTCAGCAGCGATATTGCTGTTAGCCAGCAATGTCCTGGTGTTTCTTTCCTGGGTTGTTGTCTCCAGGTACTTTCTGTGACTAAATCACTGTTTGCTATGTTTGCTTATTTTTTTTCCTAAAGTAACTCTCCCACAGTGGATTGTATTGGCATTTGGCAAGATCCCTATGGACAATTATGTAATGGGAAATGTGTCCTGTCGGACAGTCGTGGTGGAGCTGGTAGTGGTGCCACCAAGGGGAAGGACGTGTGGCAGTTTTATGCAAGAGAGAAAGGGCAGCACATTTGGGTCTGGGGGCCATATGTGTGCCCACTGGCTGGGCAGGGGAGTGGTCAGGGAGGAAAAGGCCGTAGCACCACAGTTGGTCCCTGCTGGGAGCTCACCCTGATGGTGCCACGCTGGGCATTTGCTAACACATGGTGACATGATCTTCCCATGTGTACCCATGCCACAGACTGACCTTGATGGCATGGCAGTGAATATAGTCCCGCTTTCCTTGTTGTGTTTTTCCTTCCCTCTTCTTTCCAAACAAGCACATAGCTGCAAGTGGGAAACTTCTGTTTTTGAGAGGAGACGTGTAACCTTTCGAAACCTCAACTTCTCCTCAAACCGTGTGTGTCATCACTTGTGCAACCTTCTGTTCAGCGGGAGTGTGAATGCAGCCCTCTGGGGAAGTGCTAGCAAGGAGGGGTGACTTGAATTTTTTTCTCTTTCCCTTCCAAACTCTCCTTCTGCCCATGCTCACAATGCCTTTCTGGAGCAATCTAATGCTTCAGCAGCCTGTCCTGCCTGCAAGTTGGGCACTGGGATTGATAGGTGCTGAGCAGGGGCCGTAAGCAGCACAGGGTGTTGGTGTGGTGCACATCTTCCATGGACCTCACTGAGCATTGCATGCATAGAGAAGAATACGTGCAGCTGGCCCCAGGCTGGCTCCTCTCCTCTGTCTTCTTTGGGCATCATCACCCAGACTGCCTACATTGGCATTGCTTGTGCAGCTGTGGGCACCCAACACACCTGCCCTGCCTCTAAAGGGAGATCCCAATCCAGTGTGCTTTTTGGACACAAGTATTTATATAGAGAAAATTAAACTCTTAATGATGTTCCCTTTGCTGGATCTTTACCAAGAGTGAACCATCCTTCTCACCTTCCTGGGGGGCTGGTTTAAGGTTGTGCCTGAAATTTTTCTAGAGAGAAAGAAAAAGTAAAAAGAAAGGTGGTGGCACAGGACGGACAAATGTGGAAAATAGAGCATTTAAAATGACTGCCAAGGGTGGGTCTCATGGTATGAGTGAGCTGCCCCATCACCTTGGTGCCATGTTTGTTATCGTGACCCCTGAGCATGGTGGCAATGCACCAGCATGGAGCAGATGGCTCCATGATATGGGATCATGACCAGTTTTAACAGAGAATGGGTGCCCTGATGCCAGGGCTTTTCCAGAGGCAGCAGCAAGGCATGGTCGTGGAGTTTTGCATGCCAGCATTGCACACATGGGGCAGTGTTGTGCATGGAGAGTTGTGTTGAATATGCCTGTCTGTGTTGCAGACACGGGGCTGCATTGAACGGACAGGGCTGCATCCCACATGCATATCTACATTGCACTTCTGGGGCTCCTTCTCACAGGTGGGGTTGTACAGTATGCATAGATAACTCCTGTGCTTTGTACTTTGTCTCAAGGCACTTTGGGTGGGCACCCAGGTTGGGGTACGCCCCAGGGAAAGTGGTCAGCCCCTCCTAAGCCGAGATCCCTAAATCTTCACCAAGGCCTAATACTTGAGTGCCTGCTTCATCTGGAGCGCAAGCAGGGGCATCATGGGTCATGCACAGGGCCAGTGTGGACCATTTTGGGTGTTCCTGCAGGCCAGCTGGGGTGTGGAGGCTTGGCACGGCTTGGTGAGCACTGCACTTACACCACTTGCTCTCAGTTTTTCCCATGCTTAAATTCTCCTGGTTTCCAAGCCCCACTGGTGCTCGCCTCAGCTTTCCTGGCTCGGAGCACCTTGCACTGGGAAGAGGCAGTGTGTAGAACCTTGGCAGCAAACTCTGTAACAGCACAAAAGCATAATATGCTGTGTGCAAAAGAATAGAGAAAATCCTTTTGGTTTTAGCCAGTTTACATTTTGGAAGTCACAATTCCCAAGTAAATCTGCTTTGCATCAGAAAATCGAATTTACCTGTCTCTTTTATTTCAAGAGAGGGAGGAAACAGTAAAAGTGATGTAAGCTTTTCCTTTGGAGCACTTTGGTCATCGTTAAGTAGTGATATGAAATGCACTTGATCCTTGCTGCACCAGATATGGGCTTTTGCATCCTTCTGCAGGCAGAAATGGGAGAGGAACCCTTATTAAAAGATTAAGTTTAATAGCTATTCTTGGCGGGTGTGGGAGCCTGTATTCTTTCTGCAGCTGTCTCAGAGATGTCCCATCTGGTAAAATTTAGCCGCCTTGGTTCACTTCACCTGCCTGAATGTTGACCCGACAGAGGGAGGTTGGCAGCTGCAATGCTGTGCTGCTTCTTTCTAATAAAATCCGCTTGCCAGGATCAACATCTGAGACAGTTACAGTAATCAACTCAGAGCTGGCGGTCAGGCTGGGCTTGAGCTTCCTTGCCTTAGCTGCGCTCAAAAAGTCCACCCATGCCAGAGATACGGGAGGGAGATAAATCCCCATCATTCAAAGTGCCTTTAAACTACAGCTGGAGGCATGTGGGGAGACCTGTTGGCATCAATAGCATTTGTCTGGGAAAGTCTTAGCATGAAACTTGGCTGGTTTGTGGGTGCATGTCAGCTGGTTTGGGAGAAGCGCTGCTATTTTTGAAGTGTGTTGAACCCACCAGTCTCTGGTGGCTGGTGGAGGGATGCTTGCAAGGGGACAGGTGCTATGGAGGTGGGAAGAGGGTCCTGACCAGGTTGGTGGCTAACGCCAGGGTCTCTGCTGTTGCAGGTAGACCGGTGGGACGAAATAACCGGCGGATCAACCGGGGTATTGTGGAGGAGTGCTGCTTTCGGAGCTGTGACCTGGCTCTGCTGGAAACATACTGCGCCAAGTCCGTCAAGTCGGAGCGTGACCTCTCCGCCACCTCCCTGTCAGGCCTGCCAGCCCTCAACAAGGTAGGGAGGCTGTGCCAGGATGGTGGTCCTTCTCTGAAATAAATAGCGAGAGAAAAGATGGGAAGGCCATGGGTGGGAGATGACAAACCCCAGCTGCAAGGTCTGTTGCTTCTGCAGAACCTTTGAGAGACAGCCACCATTGACAAGTCATAACAACGAGCCTGCCAAAAATCAGCTTTTATTAAAGTGGGGAACCAGAGGTGGGCTAGGTCACAGTCACAGAACTGTTTGGGTTGCAAGTGACCTTTAAAGGTCATCTAGTGCAACCGCCCTGTAATAAGTAGTGACATCTTCAAATAGATCAGGTTGCTCAGAGCCCCATCCAACCTGACCGTGACTGTTTCCAGGGATGGGGTAATATTTCTATGGGATGGATGGAAGTCCAAGAGGGGAAACACCCTCTGGAGCGCAAGCAGGCTTAAGCAGAGGCTAATATTGCCATCCCTCTCCTCGCAGGAGAGCTTCCAGAAGCCCTCGCACGCCAAATACTCCAAGTATGACCTGTGGCAGAAGAAGAGCTCCCAGCGGCTGCAGCGGGAAGTGCCCAGCATCCTGCGGGCTCGCCAGTACCGGTGGCAGGCAGAGGGGCTGCAAGCAGCTGAGGAAGCCAAGGTGCTGCATCGTCCCCTCATCTCCCTGCCCAGCCAGAGGCCTCCAGCGGTGCGAGCCTCCCCGGAGACGGCTGGCCCCCAGAAATGAACCCTGACCAGCTGTCTCGATTTTTGATCTCCTGGGGGAGGGCGGGAGGACTGGTGATTCCCGACCCCCAAGCCCCTCCGTCCCCGGGGCCGCTGAGCCAAGGAGCGGGGCGGCGGGGCACCCTCACGCCGCTCTGGCCCCAACCAAACAACTGACACAGCAAGGAGGGGATGGCGGCGGCAGCGGCGGTGGCGAGCAGCACCGCTCCCACGGCATCGTCCTTTAGGGGTGGGGGGGAGGGTTGTTTCGTTTCCCACACCTGTTTCATTCCCCCGTGCCCCCAGTATTTCCAAGCCTGTACTTGCAAAGGGACAGTTTGGCACTTGAACTTTTTGCTGCCGGGTGCTGCGTGACATCCCCGGTGCCAACACCAGAAGACAAAAGAAAGAGCAAGAGGGAAAAAGGATATGAAATTAAAAATTTTTTTTTACCTTTTTTTTCTCGTGAAGAGTCCATTCCATGTCTTTCTTGACAATAAAGTGAAAAAAAAACCACAATAAAATGGGGAGAAATATTGAGGGATAAAATTTTTTTGCCTCATTCCCACCCCACTTTTTTCTTCTTATTTTGTTCTTTTTTTTTCTTTTGGTTTTCTTATTTTTATAACTTTCTTTTGCACCTTTAAACAAAAAATGTACCTTAGAAGAAGTTCCGAGGAGCCCCCATCTGCGTTTTTGTGTGTGTGCTTCATTACAAGATTCCAAATCGACTTGCACCTTTTTGAAATCACCGATGATGTGAGAAAGAGAGGAAGAGGAGAGAGAAAGCGAGAAAGAGAGAAGGAAAAGGAAAGGGGAAAGAAGAAAAAAAAGAAAAAAGTGAGCTGATGCTCACTTTAAATGGAGAAGGCGTCTGCATTGCACATTTGCCACGGATTTAGTTGATTTATATATATAATATATTATATAACTTTTTTGGCAAAAAAAGCACTATTTTTATGGGACATTTTGTGTAGTATCTGAAGAGGGATTGTAATGTTTAAAATGTGTTATGGTGCTAAAGTAAGTTGGAAGGGAAAAAACCCAGAAATAGCAAGGGAGGGTGGGGAGGGAAGACAAGATAGCGAATACTGAACTTGAAATTTTAGCTTTTCGTTTTAGGAAAAGTGTGATAAATGTGTTTCTTTTCTCTTCTGAAATACAGCTTGGTCATGACCATATGAGCTAGTTGGCTGTTACTCATGTACACAGATGCACGCACACACAGAAATACATCAACACGCATCCTTTTTTAAAAAAAAAAAACAACAAACAACAAAACAAGCAACAAAACAAAACAACAAAACCACCGCAATTTAGAACTAAAAGGGAAACGTTCTAGAGACAAACTATTTTGAATGGTGAAGGTGTTGCCGGTTACAACTCAAGGCCCTGCTTCTGCATGGACCCTTGGCAGAGCTTGGCTTCCTGAGCCGCGGGGATCCTACTGCTTCTTCCCCGCCCTCACAGCTTGCTCGCACGCCGATGCTCCAGCGAGTGGGCAGGTGGGCAGTCCTCGACAGCAGGCCCCTGCAGAAGCAGCAGCAGTTCCGTGCCCTGCCATCTCCTTTTCCTTCTCTTGCCCTTTGCGTCCTTCTCACCGGACCCTTCTCTCCCTGCCCCACGCCTCCCGCCCTCCTCATCTCGCTCCCCTCCCAGGGGCTGTGCAGGAGGGGGGCTGCACCAGGGGGGCTGCAGGGCTGGGACCGCTGCTTGGGATTGGGGGGGGGGAAAGGCAAGTCTCTGGCTTGAGGCTTGAGGCTCGGGACTCAGTGAGTGTATGGGTTTGAGAGGTGGGCAGAGGGCTGTAAAATAGGTTGGGTTTAAAGTAATATATATTATCTGTCTAGGAACCGTAAAAAGGGGGGAATCAATTACGTCTCCCTGATATACTCTCACTTGCTAATAAAATGGGGACACTCTGTTAACCAGTTCTGTACTTGCTTTGTCTTATATATCCATACATTTAAAACATAAAAAAAAGACTACTTGAATTGTATTCTATTTCGTGGTTTGGAGGGGAGGGCTAGGGGGAGTCTTGAGAGGGGGAGGATTTTAATGTATAATCCTTTTGTTTGTTATTACCTTGCAATGTTGAGCCATGAAGCCTTTGTTTAAAAAAAATGGCACTGCAATACACAACAAAGAAAATCCTTTATTTATTTTATTAAATATATATGGAAAAGAATGAAAATCAGTCCAAATTAAGAAAGGGGGGGAAGGGAAGTGGGTGGGATGGGAAGGCAAAATTTAAACAGAGCAATTGCAATTTTTTTTTTCCTTTTCATGTGTCTTTTTTTAAAAGAAACTTAGTTTTTATTTTTTAAAAAGAGAAGTAAAAGCTTTCCTGGATGCTTTGTACCAAAAAAGAAAAAATTAAAAAAAAAAAAAAGAAAATCTGTTAAGCAAATAAATATCCATCCAGAATATGAAGCCTGACTTTTACTTTTCATTTATTTTTGCTCCTGGGGTGAGAGTTGGGTGGGAAGAAGGCCACGCCAAGTGCCACTCCTTGTGGAGAAACAGAGTGCATTGCAGCTCCTCTTTTGGAGCTCAAAAAACTGCAAGAGAGGGTAAAGTGCCCTTGAACACAACCACAAAACCTCAATCCTGTGGCAGATACCCCCTGAAATCACCAAGGTAAATACATGCCCAGTGATTCTTGGCCAGATTTGGGGGTGTTTCCCAACAGCTGTTGTGATTTGCTCAGCTTCTACCAGTTTGGGCTGTTCCCAGAGACTTGAGAGCTGGATGGGAACTGAAGATGGCAAAAAGGAGAAAAAAAATGTCTTATTTAGGTTAGGTTTCCTAATAGATAGTGCTCGTCTGGTTTCTCAGTGTAGATACAACTCCTCTTAAGTTTTTTGGAATACCGATGATGTGCTTTTCATTGCATATTACCATCATGCATCACTGCAAATGGCAGGTAAAATGCAGTTCCAATTTGAAAGTAGAGGAACTGGGGGTAAAACAGTGCCTAAGCATCCCTAATCTCACAAATCTGTGCAGCTCCACTGGCATGGCAAAGACCTTTGTCTTGCTGTGGGGTAAGGACCTCGCCAAGCCCAACCTCCTGCCCTGGATGACTTGGGCTGGAAAAGATTTTCCACCTCAAAGTGGCATTGCTGATTTAGGCCATTAAAAATACATGTTTTAAACCAGTTTCTTTTAAAATTTTGCAACAAGCAAAAAAAAATTATTTTTTCACAGAAAGTTTTTTCTCTTGGGATTTTTGTGGTTGATCAGGAAGGGGTTTATACAGATGCAGGGCTGGATGTTTCTTCTGGACATGTACTTTATTACAGGTGGAAAAAGATGTGTCTGCCTTCCTGTCCCTGTCCCAAGACTTGCCACAGACCTCTGGTTTTCTTTGCATTAAAAGATGTCCCTATGAAGGGTGAGGACTGACTTCACTGTGGCTTCTGGTTGTCACCGCTGGAAATTTTGCCTCTGGGAGCTTTGGTCCTTTTCTATTCTTTGCTGTGTAAGCTGCTGTGATGGGAGGCATTTAGAGATGATTAAAAAGCAAAGAAACTCCAGCCAAATCTCTTGCCTGCATTCCCCAGGGAACAATGCAGAAGTGCTGGAAGCACCACGAGGGTGATGATGATGCTTCCAGGCACAGGTATTCTTAAACGCTCTTTTCTGCCTTATCCTGTCAGGGGTCACCATGGGGCCAGACCAGAACAGCTCAATTTTTTTGAGATCAGGAGACTCTTCAGAATGTGCTGACTTGCCTTTTGTCTTGTCCAGGACTGCCTTTACTTGCAAGGAGAGACACAAGCCGCCTCTGAGCATGGTCCTGGCCAGAGGGTCGAAGTCTGGATGAAACTGGACCTTTGCTTTGTCTCAAATGTCTTCTGTTGCTTTCAAAGCCTCTTTGCAGTTTGGCAGACAAATCATGGGCTTAGCTTGGAAATCTCAGACTGCGGGCTTGAGAACAAACCCAAGATGCCATGTTTTCTCTGGTGGATGGGCAGAATCGACTCTGATTTTTGTAATGATGCCTTTACACACAGGCACAGTTCCAAGTGGTTAGTTGTTGTATTTCAGAAGCATGGGAGGCTGCAGCAGCAACAGGCAGTGATCCCTGGAGAAGGGAAACTGGCAGATCTGGGCTCCTAATACACTTCCACTACCAGCCCAGCTGGTCCAGGGACTTCCACCCACTGCTCTGCTGACATGCAAGAAGGTGGGGAGACAAAGGATGGTTTTAGCAGAGAAGTCCTAAATGCTGCCTAGAGACCCAAGAATGACTGGGAAAGTTAATGCCGCATCCTAGTCCAGAACCAGCTCTGGCCCCAGAGTCTCACCATTATCATGTAACTCTGCAGGCAACAAAGGACAAATGTTTTTTGCATCTCTTTGGAGGGCATTTTCTCAGGTGATACACACAGGGATACCAGGAAAGAAGGAAGGTCCAATTGCTGTAAGAAAATGGTCACAGTGTTTGCAAGGTACGTAAATCAGTGTAGCTGGCTTTGTCTGGATAGGAGGAGACACAAGTGGAAAAAAACACCACAAGCAACACATAGTTTTCACTTCATTTTGCATTATTTCTTAGCTTTTTTTATTTAGTTATTTTTAAATCCATAATGCAGCTGAGCTTTTACCTAGTTTGCAGTGAGTCATACTAGTGCCCATCAGGATGGACCGAGTCTCCAGACTGGTTCTGCTCCCTCTATATCTCATAATAGCTTCATCCCTTTAATCCTGCCTGCTCTCAAAAGCCTTTCATTGATATACCTCACTGCACCAAATGAAGGACCTAACTGCAGTAGAGGAAGGGACGAACCATGTTTGTTGTTTTTGTAAAATACACCTCTTTTCTTTCTTTACATACTGTCCACTGATGATTTATGTGGCTTTGGGGAGACCTGGGAAAGGTACTGCTGTATCATGGATTATTTCACTTGTGTGCACTCTGCAGTAGGCAAGATTCTGATGCTTTCTGCACCTTTTGTAGTTCTCATTTGTAATGCAGCATCAATAAAGCAAAGCACTTATAGCAACCTTCTAGAAGGCACCTGGTATCTTTTCCCCCTCCACTTTATCTATTTTCTGAAGAGCAGATGAGCCATAAAACACCCCGAGGCTGGTGCAGCACAGCAGTTCCATAGCTCCCAGTGTATGGAAAGGGGGAACCCTGGTTTGCAAAGACAAATAGACCTCATGTCCCTGGAGGGGTCTGTCATAGCCACGAAGGCACCAGGGTTTCCTCTCTCCCCACCAGGTTGCTGAAGGATGCTCTAAGAGTCAGCAGGCAGCATGTACAGGCAGACATGATTTCAACCTGCTGGAAAGCCACAGGTCCTCACAGGAATCTTGGCCTGCTTTGCTGCTGCGCTCACAGCTGTGCACGGCCCAAGGAATGCACTTGCTCATTAAAGTCATGTCAGCATTTGCAGAGAGCCCTGAGAGAGCCTTTTCTCTGCCACCTTCTTGTAACTGCCAAAGGGAACTGAAAGCTGAGGTTTCCAACCTGCCAGGCTCTGGCTCAGAGACCAGTAATAGCCTGAAGACAGAAAATTTCTGAACTAGGGTGTTTTTTGGCTTGGGCAGCATGGGAGGTCAAACTTGACACACAAAATGGGCTGTTCTAGTCTTAATCTGGCTGCTTGAAGCTCTGGGTTTGGATTTCCAGGAGAGGCACAGCATACCTGATCAGAGGTGAGCGCCACGGTAGAGCATCCGTCTCCAAGTGTGGTGTTCCAAAGAGCAACATGGCAATCAGCACTGACTGGAAAGAATTAAACATACCACAGTTTTAGATTAAGAAAAGATGCTATTCAAGTATCTGAGTAATTGACAGGTAGAACAGCAGAGACAAGTGCAGAACTTCCAACCATAATACACCTGTTTTCCTTTTCAAACTTACTAGAAATAAATTCAGCTTATTCAACTTTTCAATACTCTCACATCTATTTCTTGAACATGTTTGTGCTTTTTGCTAACCAGCTTTAGAAAGAGCATAGCACACGATTTTTAGAGAGTGAGGTGAAATAGTACCAATGATTACAATGTAAAACAATGTATTTGCATGCTTTTCCATGGGAGAAGTACTGGCACAGTCTCTTTGCCTCCCTGTCCTCCCACCAGCTTGTTTAGATGAAGGCTGTGCTTCTTCTGTACAAGACCACATCCTTCAGCTGTGTCAAACTTGAAAGGAACTGATTTAGGAAGGCAATCAAGAGCTGGGGAGTTTACTATAAAGCTTTTTATTGCAAGCAAACATTAAAAAAATTATTTATTAATAGCAATCTTTCCCCAGATCATCCAAGCTTCTGGTCTCACTGCCCCTGCTGGTAGGCCAGTGGTGACTTATTGCTTCTGGTGGCTAAAAACTACCCCCTAAATATCAGACAAAGCCACCTATGACCATGCCTATTCCAATGACAGCCCTGTCTTTTGTCTTCTCTCCCTGGATGGAGGAACCAACTCCTTCATTTCACCAAGGTGACAGCATTTTGGGCACAATTTTCTTAAGCTCCATGTGAGGAGCATAGAGACTTATGAATTTACTCCTCCAGCTTGTAGGACGGATTATTTCCCTATGATCCCCTCTCATTGAAAAAAAAAAAAAAAATCACCAGGAACAGGAATTCTGTAAACTTGTTTTTTCTGTCTCAAGCCAGAAGGGCACCCTGATAATGGTAATCTTTGTTTTCTTCACAGCTGGGGCATAGCTGAAAAGGGAGGGAGGCAATTAAGAGAATATTAAGATTTCATCTTCCTAGACGTTGTTGCTTCTGTTCCTCCTCCCTCTCTCCTCTGTTCCCCATGCATAGCAAAGAAAGTGGCAGGAGTATTATTTCTCAAGGCCTACACTGACGTCAATACACAGGGTATTTATTTATGAAATCGAATCAAACAGTGGGGGAGAGAGGAGTGGAGGAAGATGGACGGGTGGAGCTTGCAGCTGCCAAGTCATAATACAGCAGCAATCTCCCAGTATTTTTCTATCTTCTTTCTGGGGAAAGGATGAGATGCCCAGAGCTTCAGAGGCCCAGGAAAAGCAAGATGGAAGAGAGAAACAGTAAAGACAGGCTTAGCATTGAGAGCAGAGGAAAGGCATGGTGAGGAGAGAACCATTACAAGGTAAATAGCCAGTTTCTGGTGCTGAGACATTCAGGTGCAGTTCTTATGTAGTGAGGACAACAGTGCTTTCAAGCAGGCTCTGACCAGACTCTAGCAGCCCTTTCCTCTCCACCTTTTCAGTCTTTATATAGAAAATTCAGAGAGAATTTCCAGCCCCATAAATAAGAATGCCCCATCCTCGTTCCCTGTTTCAGGCTCAGTCAGCACATGGCTGTCTGGGGAACCCAGCACTGAAGTTAACATGAAGATTAAGTTGTTTCCTGCAGTGAATGAGAAACAATTTTCCAGAGTAAAATTTTTTCCACTGATATTACTATGTGTAGAAGCACAGAAAAACAAAACTCAGGAAGGGAGAGTAGTTTCTTTTCTTTCCCAAGGAGGATACAGGCACCAGTGCAGAGCATCCACAATGGGGAGGAAAAGCAAAAGAGCACAGGTGACCATAACAGCATGATGCCTTCAGCTTCAGCTCTGGCAACTAGTGGGAGAAGGTGCTATTGGGCATCTCTCACCATCCTGGAAGTTATGCATGGAAATGCGGATGGAAGTAGAGGAGAATGGCTTTTGTTTTCTCTCACCTGCCTGTCGTCTGGTTAGCACAGAATAGAGCTGGGCAAGGGGAGGAGGCAAAGTGAGCTTGAGAATCAAAATCCTGCTCTTTAACTCTCTGGGCTTCTCCAGACTCATTAGCAGAAAGCCTTCCCTGCACAGCTCCTCTCCCAGTCGGAGGAAAGCCTTCTGCATACCATGAGGTGCAGATGAAAGAGCCCTGTAGGTCTCCAGGTTTATTATTAAAGCCCCCGCCTTTCCTGGGATTCCCCTGCTGACTTTCCATTGCCACCGACGAAGAGCAGGTGATACCCTGGACCAATCTCTTACTTAAAGGGAGAGACCTTGCAAACAGTGTCAAGATGTGAGCCAGCCCCAATCTTATTGTTTATCCAAAATAAGGGAAGAGAGACATGTTCTGGAGATCCGTTTACAAGTCAGACTATCTCCAGTTATATAATGGCACAAGTCTGGCTTGCCAGCAAATTGTTGCTCCGAGCTGGGGAAGACAATTAGCTCGCCTCTCAGGGCGGCGGTGGTGCACAATGCCGGCTTTGTGCCACCCTGCCACCGGCTCCGGCATGTGCGGGAGAGCCTGGCTCACCCACCATCTTCAGAGGAAGAGGTGGCAGAGGGGAAGGGAAAACCTCCGGCTGCAGAGAGGCAGAGTCCGCACCTCGGTGGGTGCGCCCGCGCCAGGGCATGGACCGCTGCCGAGAGCTGGGGGCGCCGAGGATGGAGCCCGTCTGCGAGCGCTTTCCTGTCCCGGCAGTGAAGGGATGACGGTAAATCGGTCGTCGCGCCGCAGGGCAGGGACAGCTCTGACCCCTCTGCTGAAAATGGGATGGGAACTTTCGGTGTTTGGCTTCCTGCGCTTCCTGGTGGGCTGATGGATTTAGGCTTTCGCTGAAAGTCCTGGCGCTGCCTGCAGAGCTAGCGGAAAAAATGTGGTATCTAGACATGGGAAATACCTAACCTGCTCAGAAGTGCACTCACTTAAAAGGAAAAGGTGGTTTCCGGGTGAATTTGCATTCCTGTCCTCGATGAATGTGAAGCAGGCTTTTGTAACATTCAGAGTCTTGTCTGCTGCAATGTAACCAGCAACGGATGATTGCTGGGTCCTGCTCAGAAACACACCTGGGCCGAAACAGGCTTCTAGTAGGGTTATTCTGCCAAAATTGCATGCCTGGCTAAGGAGGAAGGACCTGCTGCTGCTGTCCCCTTGGCATAGTGGGGCAGGGACACGACATGGAGATGCATGTGAAGGACATCTCTCAGCTCTCCTACATGCAACAACAGCCCTGGTTTCAGCAGGCAAAGATGCGTGGAGAGGAAAGATGGTCTAAAATAAAATACTCAGTGTCGTCAACAGCCACAGATTAATTCAGTGAAATCACTCACTGCTGCAAGGAGTTAGTGAGAGAAAAACACTGGGAAGAGAATGCTGCCTGTGTGAAGAATAAGGGTACACATAGCTGTGTTTTGCAGGGGAAGTGTTGATGAACAATACTATACCCTCACGCTTTGGAGGAGCTAAGTGATGGTAACCTGGGGGGCAGAGGGGAGTTCTGTTAGCAGTTTGTTAGGTCACAACTGCCCACTCTGAGCAGTTTTACCTCATCCTCTACAGCATTTAATTAAACACATCACAGCCCTGAACCATTCAGGAGGTTCCTGCTTGCCTGAACAAGGGTGCCTAATAGACTTTTTTCTGTCAAGAGCATGGCAAGAATCTTCATGTTAGTGGCACTGATTGCAAAAGCTACGTGTAAATCTGCACTGCAGATAAACAGGTGCATCCTCTACTTGCAAAGCTCTCTCAGTGTTCATGAAGCACATCTGCTCTACCTGCCCATCATACAGTTTTATGGGTGTCCAACCTGTCCCTGGTGATGTTATTAAAGCCCTAATGGCAACCACGTACTTGCCTAAGACACAATACCACTCTTAGTCCAGCCCAACAAAAACAGTTCCTTCTGGAAGTGAGTCATATTTCTTCATCTTTCGAACCACTTCAAGCAATTTATCTTGCAGACTCTCTGACTACATTTACATAAAATGCATCCTTCCTTTCTTTCTATTCCTGGTCCATGCAAGGGGTTATTTTAGATGGTATGCTCAGAGGGTCACCATGACACACACACACACACACACACACACACACACACACACACAGAGCAGAGAACATGCTATGCTTTCAGTAGGTACTCTGCAATGTTTATGCAGGTGGCAGGCTCTTGGTTTCCTTGGGCACTCACAACGGATTTACATGCCAGCACAATGACAGAAAAGGATAAGTTGTTGGTCACTGCCAGAAACTCCATGAGTTTGCCTAAAAAGTGCAGCTTGTAGACATGAATAACCTCACAAGACCCCTGGAAGGGAAGCTGGAAGTATGGGTTACTGGCAAGACTGGGGAGGTGTAAAGAAGGATGGGATCATGGAAAGCTTCCAGGAATGGTTTGTGCATGTGTACAGCATGGTTAGAAACTGTTCCTCCCTGGGATTTGAGTGCTATTATTTATATTCCCATAGCTCTGCCAATGCATAATGCTTGAAGCATTAGAGCTAGAACTCAAGCCCTGAGCGAGCTGGAGGCTTTAACTCACAACTGCAAGTTGCAAAAGACCCTTTATAGTTCAAGGGCAAGTGAGGCTGGAGAATAAAATAGCCCAAGTCCTTCACGAGGTCCACCTTAAGGCTTAGTGTCCCTATCAACTAAACCAGATATCTTCAGGTTAGAAAAGAAATAATGGGGAGACATATAAGAGAGGTTTCTGAGCTTTTGAGAGGCATGGAAGCAGGGATGGGGCAAGCTTTGCTGTCTCTTCCTGTACAAGAGCAGACAGCATTACATGAAACTAGCAGGAGACAGGCTCAAAAACAAACAGAAGGAGATGGCTCTTCATGCCACAGCTAGTAGATCTATGAATCTTCTTACCAAAGGATGTTGTGGATATGAGAAGTTTACATGGATTCAAGGAGAGTTCAGAGAAGAAAAATCCTCTGAGAGTTACTAAATACATAGAAACTGTATCTGGCTCAGGAAGTTCCTGAGCTGAAAATAGTTGGAGGCTGGGAGAGCATTGAGGGGAAGTATTGTATATGCTTGCCCTTGTTCTTACCCTCCCTAGGCTTCCAATCATGGGCTTTGTTGGGGTCCAGATGTTAGGTTAGACAGACCTTTGGTCTGACCCAGTGGAGCTGTTTTTATGTCCTTATATACCTTCATAGTCAGGAGGGATGAGTTTATCCTGTTCTTGCATGGTTACTTTCGAAAGCTCACCATCTTCAAGCTTCCTAACCCACTGTTCTCCGTAGCTCAGGCACCGTGCACATCCTTTTTCAGGCTGCATTTTGACTGAGCAGTTTAAGATCCTGACTGCTGGCAGACAAATGTGTTGAACAGCTTAAGGTTTGCCATGCCTATCAAGGCTTTATTTGTAGCTATAACAGTCAGAGCCTTTCTCACCCCTCTCTTCCCTGAAAAACAGTATTTGAAAGATCAGTCTTTGAAAAACAACCAAGTGTTCTTGTTAGCCTTCTCTTCACCTCTTCCCAGCTACTATCCTGTCCTGCGTCTCTTACTCTGAGAAACTGATGTAACTCAAGAGCAATCAGAATGGTAGTGACACCTGAAGGGGAAATAGGAAAAAATGGTCTGGAAAAGAAAGGGGAAAAAAGGAGAAAAAATGGATACCCAGAGTGCACTGACCTTGTTCTCTTTGCCAGGCAGTTAGAGGGAAGAGCATGCATGGCTACACCAAGGGCTTTCTTCTGAGATTAATACATCAGTTCAAGATTTTGGGGACTTCAGAGCAAGCCACCTGTTGCAGAAACAAAAACGCTAGCTCTGTCACAGTTCATAACTTGTTGGGGTCGTTGATGTCCAATTATCATTATGTTTGCAGTACTGCAGGGATTACTTGATGCAGAATGATGGCCTTAACTTTGCTATCCCCTTTGTCACACAAACTGTGGATCCCCACTGAGGAAGCTTCAAAATTAGCCAAGCACCACTCGGAGATCTCCAAAAATAGACTACTGTTGTGACAGATGTAGTGGGATTTTTGCCTCAGGTGACATTTACTTTTTACTTTTTGTTGCTGCTCACATAATGGCAGAAGCTATTCTTAGCAGCCAGGAGTCTAATGTTTAAGAAAACAACCCACAAAAACCCACCCCTTTGTGAGCCATTTCCACAACAATAACTTGTAGCAGGGAGGAAAGAGAGTAGGCCAAAATATGTGGCCCTCTTCACCAAATAAGGACCCTTGTAAAGGCAGCTGCCAGGCACTGCAAGGCTTAGGAAGGACAGGGAGGGCTTTGGAGTGGAAGAGTGAATCAGTCTGGCCATCAGGTCACACCCACATGAATAATACCTCTCACTTCCCTAGAACTGTACATTGTGATAAAGACCTAGCTGCCTTTTTTGGTATTCCAGTGTCTGCCTGAGAAGAGTCAGATGTGAAATTAGGTTTCCTGTACCTTAATAGATTAATTTAGTTTAAAGTAAAAATGAGGGCACATGTACTGTCGGGAGTCAAGAGGCCTCAAATGACATACGACTCCCTTTTAACACTTTTTGTGTGTGTGTTTTGTGGCTCTAAACATTGACCAAAATGTGTTTTCTCAAAAAATTTCTTCTGAATTTTAGAAGTTTACCACTACAAGGAGCCCCATGCTCATGTGCAAGTGTCTGCAAAACCAAAGGTTGAGTCCACACTGCCATCTGCTCGGTTTCTGGGGACCCGTGGAGGCACTTCTGTACCACTGGAGAAATATTAACTCCTCCTTTCATTGTCCCTGAAGTTTTCTGTCTTAACAGCTGTGCTTGCCCAGAATACGTCAGCTCACCTGCCTTCCTTCTGAGCATCTGAAGGAGAATCCCTGGCTCGTGTTATCCTTCCAGTGTGCCTCAGCTCAGGAAATATGCAGAGTCTATGTCTTATCTCCTACCAGCTATTACAGCAGAGATCCTGAGTGGGAACAGGCAAATGAAGCCAGGCACAAAACTGTACTTCTAGTAGAGAATTGCAAAAACCTCACGCTGAAATGTTATGTTTTCCTTCAGAGGCCCATAACAGGTTTCCCTCTCACAGAGGGAACATTGATGGGAATTTCCATGGTGACTGTGAGGATACCATCTTTATCTGAAAGTAACTCGAGATAAACTTTTCCATGGAAAAGTTTTCCATATGACCTAGTGAAGGCTGCTAAGCGTCTCAGACAGTTCTGACTGAACTTTCTTACACTTTTAAACTCTGTGCTGCTGAAAGAAGCATTTGCAGTTTTACCACCATTTTAGCTCTGTCCCTTTAGCATTACAGTTTTAGGACTGGCAGGAGACTGCTGTGCCCAGTTAAAAATGAACATGTAGTACTGCTCACTTCAGTCAGAGGATTTGAACTTTTAGGACAAGATACAATGAGAAAAAGATGGAAGAAAGCTTGTATAGATACTAGGGTCACCGAGTGCAGAGTGAAAGGACTGGGACTAAAATCTTCTTCAGGTCCAGATGCCTCATTACCTTCCCATCTCAAAAGCAACTAGTTTTAGAACATTTTAAGTCAAAATTGGTGCCAACTTGGATTCATAGACAAGAGACTGTGGCATGAGGCCTTTCTGGAGTTTTCATACCTCAAAGGATCCGTGATAGTCTGATGGTACCTTCAAATATCAGAAGAAGTCATAAGACTTTTTGCCAATATTTCTGACATCTCCTTTTTCACCTGAAAATCCCGGACACATTCAGCAACACAGTAATATGTTTGGGAGTGAACAGAATGCTTTTTTCTTAAAATCTTACAAAAAAATCATAAACGTTGTTTATCTGACCCCTCCACGTTTCGGGAGGTGGCACCGGATAACTCACTGGGCTTATGGCACAGGTCTTTCTGCATTGGTTCTCTGGTTGCAGCCATAAAAACTGCCATTAAGCCACTCATGTTACGACTGGTGCCACCACTCACCCAGTCCCACCTACTCAGGCAAATGGCAGAGCACCAACTGCAGGTGCACCCCAAATCGTCTCTCAGGGTAATGTCACATGGTTACATATTGGCATTATTTCTTGAGACAAGGCAAACTCAAACCAAATTTTTAATAAAGTGTTATTTCATGCTGTTAAGAAATGTACTTTCCCCAACACTGCCATGTTGTACCGATATACTGCTTCACCCAATCACAACAAAAGATAAAAAGTGCCAACTCTGGTGCTGCCTGTGGCTTTTGCTGGCCATCGTTGTCTCCCATGGTTTCCTCCTTGCCAGAGGCCAACATGTTTTTGCGGTCACCCACAAGCTCAGCTACTCAGCCCACAGGGACAAGGGCCCTCCACATCTGGAAGCCCTGAGCAGACCAAGCTCTGGGGCCACAGCAGGATCCCCTGTGTGGTACCACACTCTTTGCCACCACCTCCTCCTCTCAGCCAGCTGGAAGGAGATGAGAATTTCCAGCTCTCTTGTCCCTCTTCCTTCTTAAAGTGGAATTTCACGGAACTGTGTCACATCAACAGTCTGGGACAAAGACAAAAAAAAAAAACCAACAACCCACGAAAGAAACCCCGCATCAGGAACACCCTGGAATTTCCTAGTGATTGCTGATAGCAGATGAAAGCTGCTGAAGAACAGCATAGATGATTACGATGATTAATGTTTCTTTCCGTGTGCATACTACCGAAAGAGGACAGACTGTGTGCCCTGAGAGAGCAACATTCCTTTGTCTTGCTCATCTGCCCCTTGTGAAGACCTTTATCTGTTTTTCAAATCCAAAAATGGCTCATAAGAAAATAAGTCCTCCCAGCCTCACAGGTTGTTCATTATTTTAAGCCTGTCCTCTGAAGGCTCATCAAAATTAAACCAACAATACTTCAGGTCTTTCCCTTCCCATTTATTCCTCTCTCTGCTACGGGGACCCCATTTTAATTATTATTTAGGAAAAGACAGCTGCTTCCTGTTTGTATCATTAATTTATTTTGTTTCCTGAAGGGAAGCTTCAGTGAAAAGAATCTGTGGATAGCTGGAATGTCTTACAAAATATCATTGGCTGCACGGGCCAAGGTTAAATACAATAGCTAGGTTTATTTTTAAATGGTTATTATTTTTTTAAATCCATGCCAAAGCAGAGACTAAAATTCTAACGCACGTAACTAAGCTTTTACAGTAAATTCTGGCTTTCCTACATAACTCCCCAGAAGGGAGACAGGCATTCTTAGTTACAACAAAAGCTAAAACACCAATTTCCCTCCAACTATTATGAAAACCAAGGCCGGAGGGAGCTGAGGTGCGGCTCTCTTTCTCCAGTTTCTCAAAACCTCATGCTCTGGTGAATTTGATATCCTGAAATAATTTCTGGCCATCATGATGGCCTTCCACAACAAGATGAGTGTCTTGATGGATGAGGGGCATGCAGTGTATGCTATTTATGTTGATTTTAACAAGGTTTTTGTCACTGTCTCTTGTAGCATCCTTATAGGCAAACTGAAGAAATACTGATAACATAAATGGACAGGGAAGTGGCTTGAAATCTGGCTGAAGTCCTGGGATCAAATGGTTGTGCTCAGTGACATGTAGCCCGTCTGAAGGAGAGTCACTAGTGGTGCACACCAGGGGCTAATACCAAGGCCAGCACTCTTTAACATCCTTGTTAATGACCTGGATGATGGGTCTGAGGCCATTGGTACAAGCTAAAAGAAAGGAAATTCCATTTAAACGTGAATATAAATATATAAATATATATATATAATTTATTTATTTGGGTTTTTTTAGTTGTATGAGTGGTACACTAGCACAGGTTGCCCAGAGAGGTTGTGGAGCCCTGTTTTTGAAGATACTTACACTGGTCAGAGTTTTGGACCCTCTTAAGCTGACCCTGCATGAGCTGGGGAATTGGGTTATCTGTTCTCATGAGTTGCCTATAAACACCAGCTACTCTAACCTTATGAACATAAGACATGAGAAGAACACCAGGAGCAAATGAGGTGCGAGAGCTCTTCCAAACTGGCAGTGAGACACAAGTCATACCACCAATGCCATCATTGATCATGCAAGGAGCTGTGAGCTTTAGCTTGCACCAAGTCAGGTCTGTCACATCGTTTTTGCAGGCTGTTAACACTGTCCATTTCTAAGCCCTTCACTCAGCCCCATTCAGCATCTCGCTGTTTTGGCAGCCTCATCTTTTCCATTCGTTTCAGCTGAGAGGTGCCCACTGGGCTCAGAAGACTCACTGCTGCCCAGTCTTCCTGCTGGGAGGAATTATTTGGCCCCAGCACTATTGATCTTTTCACAAGACCAAAAATTATGGGAGGTTTTATTTAATGCACATGAAGTAACCTCTTGCCCCCTGCCCTGTTTTTTTCTGGTTTCCTTTCTTACGTTTGGATCTGTCCTTCACTAGGA
Source organism: Myiozetetes cayanensis (assembly GCF_022539395.1). NCBI lineage: Eukaryota > Metazoa > Chordata > Aves > Passeriformes > Tyrannidae > Myiozetetes > Myiozetetes cayanensis. The sequence goes on along the minus strand of NW_026087853.1, from coordinate 46,652,794 downwards.
GGTTTCACATGCCAAGTTGCTTTGATGGAAACCACTACTTGAGAAAGAAAAATTGTAGAAGCTACTCCCTCTTTCTATACTCAGTATAGCTTTAAACTGAACAATGAGCATTTGTTTTCTTACAAGGGTATTTAACACTGCAAATTCAGCCATGAGAGGTAGGATATGCTAATATATACTCTAAAGAGTGTTGAAAACTCGTAAGAACGAAGTGGGTAAGGTTTGATACATATATGGGAAGCTACACTTTATTCCTTTTACAGCAAGTGACTAAATGACTGACAGTTTGCTGCACTCTTCCCTGGGTAAATAATTTCATCTAGAAGTGAACACTTAGGATGGCAAAGTTAAGAGCTGCTGTAAAGAAACCTTTTAACGCAAGTACCAGTTAACTTTTGGTGTAAGCTATGATTGCTGATTGTGCAATGATAAGTGCAGGATTTTCAGCAGAAAGTGATTGCTGCACATGGGCTTGCATAGAAAAAGAAAGGATGAGCAATGTGCTTGAGAAGGCATGTCCTCCCACACCACAGAAACGTGGCACCCTTCAGCTGCACATGATGAGCAGCATGAATGGATGAGTGCTGCAACCGCATGCAGACCTAATTTCTGTCACATCCCAGGAAATGGTTCTTTCCCCAGGAAAGAAATAACATTACAACGTGCGTTAACAAGCATTCAGTGCAGGCAAGAACGAACGTTTGTAATTCTGATTGAATTTGAGGTTCGCCCCCCCAGGACTAACTGCAAACCAGTTGCGATGGTTTCCAGCATTGTCTGCAGCAGGCGCTGGGTTGCGGCTCACACCCCGCTGTTAACACATACAGCACTGCTACAGCGTTTCCCAACAGTGCCTATGTCGGAGGCTGGGCTCCCACTCCGCTGCCACGGCTGGCTGAGACACAGCCCTGGAATTAGAAAAGACTTGAGCTATATTTTTTATCCGGGAGATGGGTGGGAGACTTTTGATGGTACTATTTCCTGCTGGATGGACAGAATTTAGAAGAAAAATAGAACTTTAACCTCTTCACTCAACTATGGAGAAGACAGTCTCACCATTGGGCAAGGTTTATTCCGCTGGGAAGCTCAGGCTATTCCCATCCTGGGTATAACACAAGGTCAACAGCAGCAGTCTCCAGGAATATTAATCTTTCACCCCTCAGACTGTGCCACGGGTAATTAATCACTTGATTGCATAACTTCTTGTAAGACAGGAAAAATAAGCTGCCTTTGCCAGCTTTTTGAACAAGTTATTTCACATACATTTGAACTTTCTTCCAGTACTTACTGGGTTTTGATTGCAATGAATTAATTCCATCCAAAGCCTTTCCCAGCCATGGAGGAGCCAGACAGCATGGAGGCGCAGGATGTCCCAGTGCAACACTGGGGAGTGGGTCACTGTGCTGTTTGAGGGGATCCGTTTGGCCTCCCAGTGGGTGGGGAAAGGTACAGCATCCAACAGAGCAGCTCAGCCCAGAGGGAACAGCAGAACACCACATTACCCTACATTTTACATCTGTATGCAATTGAATGCAGAATCTGGCCAAGCTGCTGCTGACCCCAGAGGTCTGGAACTTGCTTAAGAGCAAGGAAATCCTGGAGTTTAATCCTAGAAAGTGAAGTTGTGTTTTGCTGAGTTCACCTGGGACATACCACTGTGATAGGTCCAGCTGCAGGAGACCTTCAGGCCCTGCAAATCACGTAAGGCCAAGAGGGGTGTTGAGCCAAGTGCATTGCTGGAGTGGTTGAGTAGCAGCTAATCCCATCTCCCCAGCATGCTGTGGGACTCCATCTTCCTTTCTACAGCTTTATTAAATGGCAGTGAAAACCCAAGGTTTTCTTAAAAAATTTATCATATTATATGGTAATGAAATGGGAAACAATGCTCTCAGAAGCTACCTTGTGCCTCATGCTCATACAGACATCAACCAGCTCAGTTCCAACCTTGACCCTCCAATTTTGGGTGGAGTCGAAGGCATTCCTGGGTGCCTCAATACTAGTGCACCCTTCAGCAGCCCTGAGCATTTCATCATCCCACTGCTGCCTCCCAAAGCAGGTGGTTGGCATTCTTTGGTTCTTTGGATTCCAGTTAAATTATTTGGTGAGTCTTCACACTCACCGTCTCAGTGGCTCAGAACACTTTCTTCCTGTTCCACCTTAGGTTAATGGTGATACAAAGGGGGTAAACCATGGAATGAGTCAGGAGTTAAGATCTCTCCTGAGTCCTAAAGTGGGGGGTTCTAAGTCACACACTGAGAGGGAAGCTGTAAAAAAAAAATATTTTGTGTCCACAAGAACCAGAAGTGGACCAGACTGATGGATGAAAGCACTATTCCTTAACAGGTCCTGGAAAAGCAATCAGGAGGCTTGGTTTGAAAATATTCCTGCAAAGATCACTTTATCCTTGGCTCTAGGTAGCCCTTAAGTAAAAACTGAGAAAAACATTTCCCTGTATTAAGTGTTTTGAGATCCTCACAGAGAACATGTTAGCTATGGCTATGCAGGGTTATTTCATGCTCCAAGTGTTACAGGTAACACATGGGGAACTGGCACAGTGAAATGCAATTTTCAAAAGCCACAATGACTGGGGACAAGAGGGAAATCCAATGAACACACAAGCACACTGCAGACACTGCTGTAGAGGGTTGTGTTTGCAGCTCGTCTGCTTAACCTAAAGCTTCTTGGTGCTCTCTTGTCCACCTCAATGCCTCTGAACTTCTCTGGAAGGAAGGAGGCAGAGAGCAGCTCTTCACTTGATCAGGGTACCACAGACCTCCAAGAAACACCCTACAGCTTTTTACCTGGTTGCTCTGCCTTATGCTTCACAGAGTAAAACCATCTATTAAGTGAGTTGTGATGAGAATTCGGACATATTCCCGGCTGTGCAGATTAACATGTACTCCTCACTGTGCAGTGTGTGGACAGAAGCAGGTTACAATCCATCTGGCCACAGTTGAAAGGCTATCAAGAACAGATCATCCACATGAATTTCCTCCAAATCCGGTGTTGCACCAGTGTAATTACAGGACGCTGCTGAAATACAGACAAATTAAAACCAAGGCCAGGTGCAGCTATTCCTCAGGTACCTTTCACATGAATAAACAAGATAAAGTCTGCAAAGGAAAGCACAGGAAATTATTCTATTTACAGCTCAATCACACATCTTCCAAAAACAACTAAAAGCCAGCTGAGTTATTTACTATCTTGAACCACTCTACTGCTGCAGGATGCTGCCCTTCCAGATTGGTTGGCAGCAAACTGAAAGTAGCTTAGAAAGCAACCACCCAGGCAGTTCAGGCAGCACATCAAAAAAGATAATAACTTCCAACAGGCGATGGTGAGATGCAGGTAAGGACAGAATGCTGGGACAGAATGCCTTCAGCCAAATGGTGAGTAACACAGCAGGCAACTGGATGATTTTGAGACAGAAGCAGAAGAACCACTAATAACCAGTTCACCCAAATATCTTACGGCTCGTCAACCGTGAAGCATTCCAGTTTTCATCTGTGAAAATCCTACTGCCAGCTCAGTTTCCTAAAAGGAGAATCTTCTTTAATCAAGGTTTAGCTACTTATATGACAGGCAATGCAGAATCAGTTTAGGTCAGAAATTAGGACACTCAAAGGAACTACAAACTTCTCAAGAAAAAATATTTTCTGTTCGCTTAATGAGTTCAAGAAAGCCTTACTCATCCTCTTCCTCACTTTCTCCCCAATTAATGGAAGAGAAGAAAAGAGGAACAGCATAGTCCGATCAGCTGACTGATGATCACCTTATCATGACCACCTGCAGAGGATTTGGGACAATAATCTACCACAGATGGGTGGAAATAGCTAATTTACATTAAAAATAATGGAGCATCCAAGCTGAGCAAGCCAAGAATAGTGTTCTCTGGAGCAAAATTCAAATAGACAGCTGAAGTTTGTGGTCACTGTTTGGTGCTGAATGGCATCCTTACCTTGACTTTCGACCAGTGGTGGACAAAAGTGGCTTTCAACAAGGTGTCCACCAGCACCAGATCCTTGTGCCTCTTCTCCAAGAGGCTGAATGTCAAAGTTCCATGATCTGGGTTTGAAGGAATTGCTAATGTCAGAAACTATTACTTTTTTACTAGATGACTGCAAATCAAACATTCCATTTTGATAAAATAAAGGTTAAATAGCCATGGATTTTGCACATGTGGGCAACAGTGTTCAGATGTGTGAGTGTAGGCAGGAATTGCTGAGGACAGTGTAATAAGGAAAGCTTCAGGTTGCCTAATGTCTGGAGTCTGTGAGTTAACATGGGTCTGCTGCTGCCTCATGCATAACAAATTTTCTTGAGCAACTTCGTAAAGCATTGGTGGGCAAGAGGAAGATTTTGCTTTCCTTATTTACAGAACACCTTGGCCAATGAGGCAACTGAATCAGAATTAAAAATATCTGTGGAGTCCATTTTGGATGTGAGAAGAGAGAGCTGTGAGTGTAATGCTTGTAGCTAAAGATGATGACACAATGCTGATTTTACTGATTTTTCTTTCTTCACTCACCTCTCCCCTCTGAGACAGTTGCAAAGAAATGCCAAAGTCCTTGCTGAAAATGCTAAGACACATGGAGAATGAGGAGATGATTAGAATCAGCCAGCATGTCTTCACCAAGGGCGAGTCCTGCCTGACCAATCCAGTGGCCTTCTATGATGGAGTGACATCAGCAGACAAGGGAAGTGCTACAGGTGACATTTATCTGGACTTCTGTAAAGCCTTTGACATGGTCCCCCACAACATCCTTCTCTCTAAACTGGAGAGAGATGGATTTGATGAATGGACTGTTAGGTGGATAAGCAAGTGATTGGATGGTCACATCCGGAGGGTAGTGGTCAATGTCTCAGAGTCCCAATGGATAAGTGATAAGTGATGTCCCTCAGGAGTTTGTATTGGGACCAGTGTTATTTAGTATCTTCATTAGCAACATAGACAAAGGGACTGAGTTCAACTTCAGCAAATTTGCAGGTGACACCAAGGTGAGTGGTGTAGTTGCCACAACTGATGGACAGGATGCCATCCAGAGGGACCTGGACAAGCTCAAGAAGTGGGCCCATGAGGTTTAAGACCAAATGCAAGGTGCTGCACCTGGGTCAGGGCAATCTCCAACACAGGCTGGGGGATGAATAGATGAAGAGCAACCCTGCCGAGAAAACTTGGGGATGCTGGTGGATGAGAGGCTGGACATGAGCCAGCAATGTGCATTTGCAGCCCAGAAACCAACCTGGCTGCATCAAAAGAATCATGGCCAGCAGGTCAAGGATAGGGATTCTGCCCCTCTTCTCCCCTCTATCCACCTGGAATGTTGCATCCAGCTCTGGGGTCTCCACCACAGGACCTGTTGGACCCAGTCCAAAGGAGGGACAACAAGTTGATTAAAGGTATGGAGCACCTCTCCTATGGGGAAAGGCTGAGAGAATTGGGTTTGTTCAGCCAGCAAAAGAGAAGGCTTCTGGTTGACTTAATGGTGGCCTTCCAGTACCTGAAGGGAACCTACAAGAGAGATGGAGAGAGAGTTTTTGTAAGTGCATGAAGTGGCAAGGGGAGTGACTTCAAACTGAAAGAGAGTAGGTTTATATTAGATATTTAGAAAGAATTGCATACAGTGAGGGTGGTGAGGCACTAGAACAGGTTGCCCAGAGAAGCTGTGGATGCCCTATCCCTGCCAGTGTGTAAGACCAGTTTAGATGGAGCCCTGAGCAACATGGTCTAACATAAGATGTCCCTGTCCACAGCAGGGGATCGGAACTAGATGACCTTAAAGGTCCCGTCCAACATTAACCATCCTGTGATTCTATTATTCTTTAGGTTATTAATGTCTAAATACCCACAAAACATTTTCATTGCTACCTATTTACTAGGGAATGGTGAAGAAATATCTCCATATTATTTCCAACTCAGACAAGATGAAAATGGTTAACCCCTATGCAGGACAGCGTTGTAGTTGGGTCTGCAGATTGTATTTACCTTCTACGCTTATTTAGTTTACTTTGTTTGAGTTTCTAACAGGTACTTTTCCCATTTCCAATTTATGCCATTTATGTGAAGGTTTTGACATAAAAACTAAGGAGGATGTGAAGACATAGCAGCTATCTGATAGAACTAGACTGCACAGCATCATAAAGGTTTTATTTTCCAATGGATTGCACAGACTGGAGAAGCACATTACGTGGCTGGACAGTGAAAACTTCAAGAAAGCTAATGTCCCCTTCAAATAGACATGCAAATCATTTAGAAGACAAAAATAAATAGTTCCTTTAGCAACACCTTCAAGGTGCTACTACACTGGGAAAGGGGTGTTTGGGTAATGATTGCTATCTTTCTTTCTCCAGGCAAAACTTATCACTAGCAGTGAAATTCATGAAAGTAGAAAAGGATCTCTAGGAACAAACGCATCTTTCCAGGGATACCCAATAATTATCTTACCACCTATACATTCTAGGCCAGACAGTTGAAAATAATAAAAAACAAACCCTCAAGGAACTTTGCTCAAAACGAGCCAGTTGCTGTGAAGATGTCAGTGTACTGGGCTGGATGGCTGAGCTGTGAATTTGGCTGCAGAAGTACAGTAACAAAGAAGAATCAATATTTTGGTTGGGAAATATTAAAGTCACTGGTTTGGTTGGAAACTCTAGACATCCAGTTTTTCTGCTAGGTGCCGTTAACCCTCACTCTCCACACCCCAGTTTATGCCCATTTTAACTAGAAGCTCAGTCTGCAAGTTGAATGGGGCACAGCTGTGCAACAGCATGGTGGGTTGGCCAGGATAGAGAATCCTCTGCCAGCTTGGCCATGCAGTCACCATTTACATGTCTCAGGGTCTCTAAGTGACTCCACTGGCTTCAGCAACGTGGTATTCTGCAAAAAGAAATGTATTTAGCCCACCAACCTGACCTTTACAGATCTCCACTGTTGGCTGCTCAGTCACAGGCTCCAGAATGAAAAGAAACCAACACCTGTCTCTTGGCTCAGAGCTTTGAGTGTTCATAAGACAAAGTTGGTCATAAAATTATTGTGACACCAATCAAGGGGGGCCTAGAATCTAACCATAACCTTGGCACCATGCTTCCACTGTAATATCCCTCACCACTCCAGGGTGCGGTGCCTTTGCTTCCAGCCCTTCGTGAGCCAGGAAAAATGGAGGCAAGAAGAGTAAAAATAGGCATTAAACATAGGACAATTGTTGTCATTGCTAGTTAGCAACTTCACCTCCCTGCTTCTGTAGAGATGGCTCATGGAAGAGACTTGGGCTGTCCCACAGCCTTTTTTGGATCACTTTGTAGATGGATATATTTTTTGCATATTGACGCTCACGCTTTTTCAAGGAGAGATTTTCTGTTTGCCAAAACACTTCTGGATCCTGTGCAAACCTTCCTGTCAACCCAAGTGCTTGCATATATGCTCTCACTGCTCCTCACACCACCTTGCAGACAACACAGCTCCTGTAGCACCAGGGAGAGCTTGATCTGACAGGCTTTGAAACATGAAACCCTCAGAAGTTCGAGTGCCAACTATTAAACTTCCACGCAAACAACCACGGGTTGTCATATTCAGTCATCCTACCAACCTCGGGCTATCAGAGCATAATCAGTGCATGTGCAACCATGGAGAAAAGAAGCTCTGAATTCTTTTTGGAACTGAAATCTCCACAAAGAGCTGGAGTGGCCATCAAGAGAAGAAATATCCACTAGGTCAGTATTTTCTTTTCTTTTAGCAAACCATGTGTTAAAAATATTTTCCCACCCAAGGAGACTTCATACAAGGGAAAAGCAAAGCTAAGTTACAACTTCTTAAAAATAGGACATAGAGTTTTATTTTTTCTTCCCTCCCCATTACTGTGCAGAGCCACCCCACCCACATGAAACTGCTCTCTGGCTCACTCTTGTGTCTCACTTGGAGACAAAGGCTTTCCACCAATTGGAGCATCTGGTCAAGAACATGACATTCAGGGTGGTGTTGCCTCTTTACACTTTCAATAATTTTAAATAGCTTTATATCTGTGACTACAGAGACCTTTGCATACACATGAGCATTACCAATGAAAGAGACATGTTGTCACATCCTTGCAATAAGCAAACAGATCAGATCTGGAAAATTAGTCTTCTTGGGCCAAGCTGACTCAATGGCTTGAACAATAAGACTTCTCTTCTGTATTGGTTCATTTGCAGTGTTAGGCTCCTCAGGCAGCAAGTTACCCTCCGCTATTCTGGGAACACACATTTGACCTCTGTTACAGGAGTTTATTGTCAACATGTGTCCACTGGGAGCCTCAGCAACTTCTCCCATTGTCTATTGTCTTATAAACATGCTTATAAAAGCACTGCAGGAAAGTCAATAACGCATCAAAGTGGAAATTGCTGGTAACTCAAAGGCTTAACTTTCAACTTCTATGTCTTGCAGTGCTAGGACAGGTAAAGTAAGGGGCAGGAACAAGCAGCTTGCTTTTCTTGGTGTCCCTACGCCTTCACACTTAATTGTGCAGAACTGCTTGCTCAATGCATGGCAAGGAGGAGCCCATTGATGCCAAAAGCACTGTGTGTACTGGGGTTACTGGGCCTTCAGTGGCTCCAAGGGGGAAAACTGGAAAAAAAAAAAAAAAAAAAAAAAAAGAGGAAAGCTGGGGGCACAAAGAAACTTTGCTGGCTCACACTAAAGTGAAGTACAATTTCTTCTTCACCAAAGCTGCCAGTGCGTGGCTGAGCTATTGTAGTAAGCACAGAAAAGCTGGTATTTTTGCAGCTAACAACAGTGAAGTCACTCAGCTTAATGGATGAATGAAACAAATCCTTGGGAGCACGTTGACCCAAGGGAAGGCAGCATCCTAAGGAAATGTTCCCTGAGATCAGTTTAGTCATCAGCAGTTTTAAAACATTCAACCTCCAAACTGTGATGTGCTGAGGCAAAATTCCCTCTGATTTTTGAGATGGTCCCACCACTTCCAATTTGCTGCTGTGGCCAGGCAAACAAAGGACAGGCACAGGCATTTTTGGGAAAAGGAGACAAGTTCTTCCCATGCATAGCAGCATCCAGCATCTGAGCAACAGGTAGGGACAAGACAGCAGACCTGTGCCACCCGACCTGACAGAGGGGGCAGGAAAGGAGAAAATGGGAAAACCAAAGAGTTTCATTGGTGTTGCTGCCAGAGGAATCATATTGACTCTGGTGACAGGGAAGGGAACACTGCATCCCTTTACCAGCCACTGGTAGGTTCCAGGACCAAGCATATACCATCTGATGGGACATGCTGTGCTGTTAACCACTAATGTTCAGCCACAGGCAAAGGGAAGCCATCGGTGTGACCAGGGCTACAGAAGCATGAGATGAGCAGAATAATAATAATAAGAAAAAAAAATCACTTAACAAAGAGGAAAACCCAAAAGAGACAGAGAAGACACTGTGGACTCCACTAGCCACCACCGTCGCACCGCTTCCCGCATGCCACCAAAGGGAAAATGGTGAGGTCAAGTAAGAGTTTTGAACCTCTCTTCATATTTTTAATGCACCTGATGGTCTCTTGCCCTTTGTTCAAAACCTTCCTCTGAGTGCTGTCACAACTACACACCTCCCAGCGCTGCAGTAAGCACGCTCACTGAGTGCACTTCTGAACCAGGCTCAGCGACACCATGGTTTGGAAATGCAGGAGTGGGGTGCAGCCCTGGTCAGCCCTCCCGCTTGCACTGTGTCCTCTCCACTGTCCCTGAGCTATTTACTGCCCATGGTCATGCCTCTTTCACCAGGAAAGCAAAGGCTCCCTTTCCAACCGGGACTATTTAAGAGTTGCTCAAGAGCCTGCAAAGGTTACATTGCCTTGCTTTCTCAAGGCAAAGCAGTTTTAGCTGGAGAAGGAAGAAAAACACACAACAACAGCAGCAACAGCAACAAAAAAAGAACAACCCATGGTGTTTGTTTACAAGAGAACATTTCCTGGTATCTGGAGGGTTGACTCAGTCTAAAATAAAAAGGAATGGCACCAGGAAAGCTGTGCTGATAAACAAGTCCACCTCCCACTGTAGAGTGGTCCAAGAGCTGGCTTTCCTCACCTTGCCAGGCAGCCCCTGCCTCCTCCCTCAATGGACCCTTCCCTTACATGAATCCCTGTGGAAGGATGGCTTTGGGGTACTGATGGGCAAGCAGCTGCCACCCTTCACAGCATAGCCCCTGCAAGGTAGTTCTCTGGGTGGGGGGGGCTTGGCATGGAAATTTGGGGTCTGTGTCTGCTTGGGTATCCCTATGGAGGAAACAAGGAAGTCTCACGCAATCATTCACTTTGTTCTTCATGGCTGTGCCCCTCCTTACTGCCTTGCATGCCTGACTACATGAAAGAGACCTTAGCTAAGCTTCCATGGCACGGGGCAGTGCAGAAATTCCCACACAGCGTGCCAGATCTCACCCAAGTCCATCTGCAGCCATTTCACTGACCACAATTGTGTAGGTGAGACTGAACGGTTGTACTTCGTTTGCTCCTGGTGCATAACACATCATCACATCATGGAGCCTAATTCAGTGATCAAAAGGACACAGTAAAAACCTCAGGATGTATGCTAAGATGGGTACAACATATGTATAAGGAAGACTAAACAACAGCATCTGGGAGCTCCTGAAGTCTCAGAAGTAGCATCTGTGATTCACTGGCCATCCCAACTCAAATTGTACTCAAGTACAACTCACCCAGCAGATGTACAATTACTTCTACGCCCAAAACACCTCCAAAAGATTAACAGTCATGCACTTTCTACAGTGCCACTTTTAGCTGTGATTAATATCTGAATTTTGGAGATACTAATGATCTGTTCTTTATCTGTCAGAATACTATACTGCTTCTCAAAAGCAGGGTTAATTTCCTTAAATTAAGTAAATGCAGATTTGCCCCAAACACCAAAAAGAAATACTTTTAGAGGTGTAGAGTTGCAATGTTGCCAAAAAAAAAAAAAAAAAAAAAAAAATCAACTTTCTAGAGCCATCAGGATCTTCTCACCTTTATTATACCTAGAAAGAAAGAGGAGTCCATTTTCTCCTGAAGCCTAGGCAGTGGGAGTATACCTTGCAGATATACCTTCCTCTAGAAAAATGTTTTCTCCACATCCAGCCCAACAGAAACTGTGTCCATGTCATGACACAGGTGAGGAGAAGGGTTTTGGAGGGGACACATTGCCTGGCTTCAGGACTACCCTGCTCTTCATGACCACCATATCACCCTCCAGTAAATAGTTATCCAACTTTGGTCCTACAACTGTTATTACCCAGCTGATCCTTTTTCAGCTCTGATTTCACTTCTCCTTAAAAGTGCTTTGCCACTACACAGGGAAGTAAAGCACCCATTTGGACCCTAAAGCTTAAAAACCTCAGGAGTCACAAATCTTCCATTTACGCCTTTCTTATGTGGTCCAGACACATTTTTCAGGCTTGTAGCATCGTCTGAACCCTATTTCCCTTTATTTGGCCTCTGAAATTGGCACTGAGGTCTGTTTGCACTATGTAATCAAAAAGCATATTTGTCGCCACAGCACTACATCTTGCATGGAAAAGAGCCTCTCTCATTTCTTCCCCCTGTAATTCTCAGAGTGGCTTGGCACTGTCATAGACAGGTGCTTAGGAAATGCTGATATATAGCAATTTTATGTTATTGCACGAAGCTGAAATTTGTTTGCAACACTGATATAACAGAGGACTACTACTCTACTTCAAATAAACCTTGAATTTATTAACAGCAGGCAGGCTGGGAACATGAATAGCTGGCAAGTTTGCATCCTCTAGCATCTGTAGAAAGACATTATGAATTAAACCCCCTTTATTCCATTAAGAAATGATTTCAGAAATCCAGAGCACAAGTGGCTAGTGTTGATTGGCTATAGGCGATGTCAGACACCTGTCAATAATATTACTTAATGGGTTTTCCTTGCCTTTATTCATAAGTTCCATTTCATGAAGCAATTGCCCCGAAGGATAATTATGACACTTTTTGGGTGGTTTTGCTCTTTTGGCCTTTGGCCTCATGCCTCAGAAAACCACCCAGGGTATCCAATCTCATAGAAAGTCTTTGTGGCCGTTGTGCTTTCTGGAGTAAGTACTTTTTCCCCCCCCAACCCCCACCCTCCCTAACTTAAATAAGCCATGTAAACATTTCAAAATATCCTTGGTTTCCATCAGTCCTGTGACATCATTACCCACCCCAAGGAAGAGCTACGCCCCGCACCTCTGGCTGGCTGAGGAAAACACCATTGGTAGGATGCTCATTTTTCTTGGAGTGGAATAACACATACAAGAGCATGTTCTATGTGAAAGGCCATTTTAGAGCAACTGTTTTACTTAACGTTGTATATTTACACAGTTCTCGTGTCTTCAAACATATGACGCAGTTGGGAGCCTCAGAGTTGATATTTACCTGTTTTAATACATCTCAGTATATATTTGGGTTTGGATATTTTCTGAAGATGAGTGACAAGACTCTTTACCCATGCACTTCCAGTTTGCTTCAAATTTGAAGTTGATTTTTATACCATATTATAACCATATTTATTTAAGTTTCCCACATTCTGTCAAAATCTGTTTACACAAAGAACATTTGTTTTCACTACTGCTTGCGAGGAATGAATATAATAAGTGCCAAGGGATTTTAAGAAGTTGAGAGAATTAGTATTTGGAAACAATACATTCGACTATTTCTTAGGGGAAGATTCATGGAGCACAGACATGTTCTCCACTAAATCTATCAGAATGAAGTAGTTCTCATGGAGACAAAGCATACCCAGCGTCTTCTCAAGTTTCAAACATTTTATAAAATAAAGAGAGTTTCTGGAAAAAAAAAAAAAAACAGGATTTTTTTTCTCAGAGAAAAACGTAAAGTAGGTTAAGATAATTTTGCTTGTTGAAGTACAAATCTGGAGTCTGGCACTGAAAACTAGTGTCCACTGCTGCCCAACAGCTTCTCTTTCCACTTGCACTGCTTCACCATGACATGTACTGAAAGAAGAGTTATGACCAAATTATTTGTCAGAGGTTGTTTTTCATAGCTTTAATGCACGACTGTAAATTTCAGCATGTACTAGAGTGGGTAATTCTGATTCTAAGACTATCATAAAGAACATTTTAGCCCATCAAATGCTTGCAGATGGAGATTTGATTCAACATTTTCATATCTCAGAGGCTGATATTCCAAAATATCAGGGGTAATACTAAAACTTTGATTTGCAAATAAGGAAAGGTAAAAAAGAGAGTTCTTTCTATACCACATTTTGTGGTATTATTAAGAAAATGAACAAAGCAACTGCTTGTAAGGCAGTCCTCATCTCATTTGCTATTGAGATGCAGATTGAGTAACGGATCCCCAAAAATCAGCACTAGCATTATCAGTTGCAAATGCTGACACATCATCAAAATTCATGTAATTTGATTTTAAATATTATACTACCCTTTACATTTCAAATATTCCTAGGAGATTTCCTCTGCTATCTGGAAAATAATGAAGTGTGTAATGGGTTATTCCCTTCTTGACTGTGTCCTAACAAGCTAGAAACATGGGGATATTTCCATTGAAGCATTACCAAAAAAAAAAAAAAAGGGAGAGGGGGAAGAAAAAAGAAAAAAGAAGACAAGCCCTTTTTACCAAGCCTTTGATTATAGATTTATTCTGATGCAAATATACAGTTGTACTGATGTATTTAAGCTATGCATGAATACCAGACAATACCCCATATTCTGTGCTCTATATGAGTGTCTTTAAACACATCTGTAATATATTGTGGTCCATTTGCACGCGTTCTGTAGGAGAAACCTCAGTTATTTTGTCTTTTAAAGTCCCTAAGCACCAACCAACCAGAAGTTGTATTTGGAGATTTGTTGTTAGAGGCTAAGCTAGAATGTACTTATGATTCATTTAGTTTCCCTGCTGCCTTAAACCTGGTCATCCATCACAAGCTGACAACATTTTCGTGCAGAAAAAGCTTCATGTCAATTATAATTTTCTTTACTGCTCAATAACAAATGGTTCTCTTACTTACCCTAAGCCCCACAGCTCTCTCCAGCCCTGCAGAACACTAATTCCTACCACTCCATCCAGTGCGACCCCCAGAAATGCTTTTAGCTTGAACTGCACTGACTGTAAGCACAAGAACTTGCAGGAGACAGGCAATGTCTCCCAAAGAAAGCACCTGCAGAAGACTAAATTACTGTCTAATAATACCCATGGCCTTTCTTGGTCAGAGAAGTAATATGTGACTCATCTTCTTTTCCCACAACAACCCCCAAATACCCAAAATTACTATCAGTCTTAACACATGGAAAAACAAAATTCATCCTCCTGGGTAGCCTGCAGGACACAGGTATGACAAGGGAAGTTCACAACGTAGGATGGTAACAGGAGTCCTCAGTTGTCCAGACAAAGTCATCAGAGAGGGGGCCAAGTCCACAGATCTTCCCATTTGAAGTATTCTAGGATGCTTGACATCATATTAAATATACAGTGATGATTGCTATTGATGAAGGACTGTTTCTCTCTGTACTCAAGACACAGCCTCTCTCTTAATCAAATTTCCTCAGGCAAAGTGACAGTGCATGTGTCTCATATTTTTCACAAAGAAATTTGAGGGCTTTTTTTCTTGAATTGCAGGGTAAGATGCCAAGTAGGTCCTGCTCATGCCTTACCCATGGTTTCTTATGAAGCTTGGTGAAAAAATCAGAATTTGCTCCATCATGGCTATGCCCATGCCCTTCTTATCCTGGCATTAGGTCTGCGGCTTATTTGCTTTTCTTCTCTGGAAATCGTCTCCTAAGAAGCCTGTGCAGGTATCTATGATATTTTTGTACCACGTGTTCAGCACAAGACCCATAAGGTTGGAAGCCTTTCGAGATTACAGATGGTGCACAGAAAAATAATGCAACTTGGGTGACATGTCGACTGAATTGAAACTTGCTGAGTCCCAAAAGTGCTCACCACCTCCTGGAAAACCAGAGGAGAGCCCCATCATTTAAGCCAAGTCACATAACATATTTGTCTCATGACTAGATTGACATGAGCCAAGTTCTTTCCAGACCGCAAGCTGGTGCAAAGCAAATTTAATTGTTCTATGAACAGTCTCCTGCATTTGTTTAGGGTTTGTCATTTCCACAGCCCCCTGATTAACAAATGAGTACACAGGAATATTCGTGTAACATTAATAGCCAGAGGGCATTTCATGGAAGATTGGAAGTGACTGGTCACAGAAAAATCATATGAAGTTTTTCCACAGGTTAAGCAATGAGCCTGCTGGGCCCATGAGGCAGCTCCAGTTTGCTCTGCTACCTTGTGCTCAAAACTGACAGCCATGCTCAACCACGACAGCCACAGGAATAAAGCTGGGCCAGCGCCGCGTGGTTTCCTCATGGTCCTGGCTCAGGAATCATAACCCATGAGGTAATATTAGCAATGTGCCCAGCAATGGGAAAGGCTCCCACCACCCTCTCCCAGCTCCGTGCACCCACCCCTGCCCTCCCTGATAGCCACAGGCCCTTCTCAACTGCTATTTATTTATCCTTTATTTTGTTTATTTTAGCTATAGCATAAAAGCTATAATATAAATAGCTCAGGTGAAGGGAAAGCAAAGCACCAAGCTAAAATAGGAAAACTAGTCTCAATGAGGAAAGGAGATGAGAGGAGAGAGGCAGACTCTTGCAGCTAATAATTCTCTGCATGGCCTAGAATAAACTAAATCAGGACTGTTGGGAGGTGTCCCCAGGGATCTGCACTGCCTGGCTCTCCAAGCATGAAGAGAGGCAGTAGGAGCAGATGAAGAGCTTGTCTGGCTCGGCAGATCCCATCCCTCACTTCATTAAAGGGCAAGATCTCTCACTGCCAGAGATTCTGCATTAAAAAAGTGAAAGTGATTTGGGAAATCCACTAGTGATGTGTGCTCAAACCCTTCAGCACCTGTTTGCAGTGCAGACTTCAGGACCTTTGGCGACCCAGCCCAGGGCAGCCACAGAAGTGCACATTTCCCTGGACTCTGCATCCCCACCCCTACCTGACGCTTTTCAGTAGCTGCAACCCTGTCCCCCACGATGTCTGTTTCTGCAGGGACCAAGCCCTGTTGCAGTCCCTTGGGTTACCAGGTAGTAAGTGAAAAGTAATAGTGCTGCAGGCAGCAAGTGGGTGCTAAGGAGAAAGCATGCTGAGACTGGAGCAGGTCATGACACTGGTGTTCCTCGAAATTGGAGGCAACCACACCTCTTCCCACATGCGTCCGGACCCCAGGGCAGGCAGAGTGCCACTTCCTGTTATTAGAAAACCTCAGGATGCTCTTGCAAGAGGCGAGCTTATTAGCAAGTCAGGACAAAAGAAAAGAGCTTGCCCCATGCAGCCCTGGTGGTGGGGCAGTGAGCTGAAGCCACCCAACTCATCTCACTTGTGGGCTCATGCCTAAGGAGCAGGGAGAAAGAGAGAGAGCATGGGCACACAGCACTGGAATCACCATGGCTGAGTATGGCAAATATCTATCTTCACTAATCCGCCCAAAATTCCCCAGAATAACAGGAAATACGGCTGTTAATCTTTTGTTTCACTTGCTTTGGGGCAAGCCCACACCCCACCAGGCCTGGAGCCAGGGAACCCCACAGAGCCATGGGGCGGGGGACACTCAGACGAGATAATCATGCACTCTTGAGTTGCAAGAGAAGAAAACAATGATAATTAAAAAAACAAGCAGGCACCACGGCAAACAAAAGCAGGGAGGCCAAGCACCCACACAGCGGCCACAGGGAGGGACGACTCCATCTTTGTCCCTGCTAAAGGGGACCGGGCAGGCAGTGAGCACCTCGACTGCTGCTGTGCTCGCTCGTCGCATGCTTGCTGTGCTCACTTGTCCCCACGGCCGCCCATTATCATCATTTATTCATTCCGTGACCTTGAAATCCCTCTCCCTCACCAGAAAAACAACGAATCCCCGTCAGAAAAGTGGGCTCTACAAAAAAGGAGGGAAAAAGAGAAAAAAATAAAACCAAAAAAGAAAAAATCATGCAACCTCCCATGTTGCTTGTATTAGGTCAGATGGGAGAACTTATTTAATTAGTGACTTTTATAGGGCTTTATTTTTCGATGCCCAGTGGAGTAGTTAAGATTGGCAATAAGAAAGAATTCTGGTCCTGTGCCAGCCCTCCGAAGACAATGGTGCAGGAGGAAAGAGCTGAGCAATATATTTGAATGTTTTCAATGCCTTGGGTATTTGCATTTTTTTTTTAAACTTTATTCTTCAGTTCCATATTCTAAAACCATTTGAAGGGTGTACACGGAGGGGAGGGGAAGGAAATTGTTCAGGGCAGCCCAAGGGGAGGATAACAATGAATAATGGAACAAACCCAGGGAAACTGCTTCTCGCTCTGGTTTCTCCATGGCTGGGGAATTTTTCCCTGAATGAGATCAGTTCCAGCACAGAAAGAGGATGGCTGGCAGGTGGCCAAGAACCAAAATTTTGGTGTATATGGAGGTGGATGGGTCAGATGCATAATCATGATGGATAACTGGGAGGAGGGGATATAAATGAAGTGCCATTTTCCACTCTCTTTGTGCTACCGTCCCTTCTCGCAACCTGCTTCTGCCACTCATCTCCATCCCAAGAAAATATTGCAGCTTTTTCCTCCAATACTTTTCAGTGAAGGAATAGGGAAGGACTGTTCAGATTTACAAATTTCCCACCACCTTACTATGCATTTTGCAACCTGTGAGACCAGGTGCAGATGCTGGGGAGTGGGGCACCTTCCTCAACAGCTCTGGACCATGCAGCACAGGGCCACTCTTCCAGAATTAAATGCAACACATAGAGTATAAACCAAACCAGATGCTGCATTACAGATTTTATGGCAGCAGGCTTTTGCTCTCTTCAGGCCCAAAAGCTGTGCTACCCACACACCGCCCACTGATATGGGAACTTCCAGAGGCTGACAGCAAAGCTCTTCAAAGCCAAGTGTTTGAAGGACATTCATAGGCCACCATCTAAGACAGTAGCCTCACCAGTGTCCAAAAAGCCCCATGCAGCCTAGTTGCTCAGTAGCCAAACTATGGGAGGGCAGTCAGCCTGTTTCCTGACAGCAAGAAGAATAATGTAACAGCGTTCAACAAATTCCTAGCAAGCGCAACCGAAAAAAAAAAAAGCCCTGTTGAGCTTTGTCCTTTGCAAAGTGAAAAATATGGTTGTTTTGCTCCATGGGAGGAACAGCGGAATCAGCTTTAAAATCGACAGCGGATTTGGCCACATGCCACAGCCCTTTTGGCCTCAGCTTCCTTCCAATACTCATCTCCCTGCCAATTTGGAGTGCTCAGGACACAGCTACACACCTGATGATACGCTGAGTAATGGCCTTGGCTTGCAGCTATCTGGTCCATGCAGCAGGGAAGTGGGAGGGTGGCCATTTATTGGAGGCATTCATCTGAGCAGTCATGGCTTCCACATAGCCACAGCTCCTTGGAGTGAGGGCCGGTGCTGTATCACATCAGAAGAGATGTAACTTTTGGTACCCAAAGGATGCACGGTGGTCTCCAGGGTTCAGCAGGTGACTGGCTGCAGATGAAAAAGCTCACATATCGGTGACTCTACCAGCATCACGCAACTTCAAAGTAAAGCAAAGTAGACATGGCATTTGAAAGTTTGGTGATTTCATACTGTAGGGATGGTGTTTGGAGGTCACGCTGGTGCTCATCCTTTTGCATCTGTCCTTGGTATAGATGCTTGCATCACTACAAGCTCCTGATCTCCTATGCTAACATCCCACTACCAAAGGCTTTCTCCCCCTGCCATATTAGGCATTCTACTGCAATACTGAGTTGCTTAGGTATCCTGCCCCAAAGCACATGCAGCATGAGGGCCGCTTCAGCCTGAATGCCAGCTGATGTGCCCAGGCTCCCAGAAGCCAACCCGCCTCTGCTGGTGTTCTGAAAACCCTCATCTTCTCGTAGCTGCCTCCTGCTCCATCCTCACTGGTGCACTGCAGCGCTGTTGTGAAGCAGCACCCTCAACACCATTTCTTCATCCACAGGGAAAGGAATTTTTTAGGAGCGACATGGGAAAGCCAAGAACACTGCACTGCAGTAGCAGGTGAGAGGCTAGAAGGGTCCTTGCCCACAGACAGAAACTTTAGGAGCATGTCCTGGTATCTACATGGTAATTTGTATCAGAGCGCTGACAAGAGGAGCTTTCAGCACCGCAGCTTGGGTGACAATCTTTCTTTCCTCACTGTTCCTGCCTTGACATCAGCAAGAGAGTAGGGGCTCCACGAGGGTATTGTAAGATAGAAAAGACAATTAAAAGAAGTTAGAAATGCGAAAGGACATGTCATAAAAGTCATTATTAAGCCTTCCCTTCAGTCCCTCCACATTTTTCGTGGGGATAAATGTTCCCTCTGCAAGAAGAAATTTGGAAAATTTCCACCTATTCTACTGGCTGCATCCATAAGAGTATTTCTGCCTCTGGCAATCAATTCTGCCCGAGTCTCAGTGTGCCGATGAGACATATGGCTCCAACGTATGGCTCCAGTATCTCTCTTGAGCAGGGGCTGGTGTGAGCAATACAGCAGGAGGTGCTACAAATAGGCAGAAAGTTTTGCAAAAACATGGAGTGGGAAGAGTGTGCTGTTGCAGCTGAAACCTGTGCTTGCTACATCTAACAAAAACAGTCCTCTGCTTCCAAAATTGCACAAAGCTGGCTGCTAAAATAACTGCTTTTTGACCTTTTTATCTTCTCCCATCTCTCTGAGCCTTGCCAGTCTCCTTTTGCCTTCCCCAGCCACCTGCCTTTGTCATTAGCAATAATCAAGAGCAATAAATAGGAGGCATTTCATTGCTTAGGAAGCATCCTGAGATATTTTGGGCCAAGTCATCCAGGCTGCAGCTCACAGACCCCACTGGCCAGCAGGAAAAGACACAGCTCAAGTCACCTTGCTGCCCATTCCGGAGCTATAAGGTCTGCTGAGAGCAATATGCCTGTGTGCAGCAGCTGAGAGGGTCTTGGGACGTCCCAGCTGGAAGTTGACTGGGTTGGAGAGAAGTTATCCCCAGAAGTAACTTCTGGAACAGCAAAGAGAAGGAGAGAAAAACCAGGGGCAGCAAAACCCAAGCACAGAGAGGCTCTAGTGGGACGAGTTGAAGGAAAGAGAGGTTTCCACTGTAGGACAGACAGCAGTCTGTGCAGGTCCTTGTGGGACTTGCAGAAGAGGCAACCTCCTGTTGGGCATCAGAGGCTGAAACATGTGACCAAAAGGGGACCCCAGGTTGGTGTGGTGAGGATGGATCAGCAGGGCAGTGGGATGGAGGTGCTCTATTAGGTGCCGAGCTCTGCAGGAGCTATCTGCAGAGGTACCTTTAAGGCGCTGGGTCTCGCATGCTTCAGTCACGTTTTAAAAATAGGACAGGAGGCCTCTACATCACTTAGGTATTTTGGAAAATTTTACTCAGCCTTTCTGCAGCTCCTGTCAATCCTTCTCAGTGTGGTGCTGAGATGCATTCATGGCATGTACGCAAATAGAACGCTTCCTTGGCCCCTCTCAGCCACGGCTGGAGACACCTTGAAGGACTTGATAGTCTAACTTGATGATCTTAGAGGTCTTTTCCAGCATTAACAGTTCTATGATTCTGTGACTTCCTCAGCTCTCCTTCACACCTCGGCAAGAAGGGTTTGGTGTGTATGATGCCTCTGAGTCTCCTGGCAGCAGTTGCCCCCTGTCCCTGTGGTGTCAAACAGGACACCCAAAAGCCTGAACACCACAATAGCAGAATACAGGCCATCCCAGCAAGGAGACGCTCTTACCTCCAGGGCAGAAGTGATGTTTTGGTGCAACCTCCTCCTTATTTCCAAGGGCTTTTCCACCATGGTGGGTGCTGACCCAACACAAAACTTCTGTGGTCTTTGCTGTACTCCAGATGACAGTACATGATGTTGTGCGGGTCCCTTCATCTGCCCTGCAGTCACTGCTGGACCAGAACATCAAGAGACAAGCAGATCAGGGTGAGAGCAGTGCCTGGTATGCTACCAACTGAAGGAGTTAGCAGTGGGGAAGTATGTTTCCTATTTGGGCTTTTTCAGATCGTAAAACTCTGTAAAGTTCAGCTCAGAGAGCCCTATCAAGATTGTAGGGACTGTTTGTTCCCAGTTTTGGCAGGGTCGTGAATGATGCATGAGTAACAGCGTCCCTTAATTAGTGTAATATGCTGTACCAGGTTAGAAAGGACTCTCTAGTTTTGTTTTTCCTCTGCATGTGTGTGTGTATTTCTCTTTAAAAGAGAAGGAAAAGAACTGAAAATATTGCAGTTCTGTTTTTGTTGGTTGGGGCACCAATGAACCCTGTTCCGATTGGGCTGGTTATGAATCACTGGAGAGCCATATCCACACCAAACAGTGCTGCAGCCAACCTGATGTCTGCTTGGCAGTTGTACAGAGTAAAAGTTCTTTAATTATAGTTTTTTTGCTGTCTGAATCTTATTGAAATAAAAAGAAAAAACCAAAAACTATCTTTGAATTTATAAGACTGTGTGCAACTGTGTATGTACACATGCACTACACTAGTGCACACACGGTTCACTTTGACTCTTGGGACAAAGGAGAAAGCTCCATCGCTGGTTTTAGTTTCCTTTGTCCGACTCCCCTTCTTTCTTTCCTGCCCTAGATGTTTCTCTTTGGGGTGTTTGCAATGTGTCCATCATATCCCAGCCATCAGGAATGATGTTTTCATTACTGTGGCCACAAAAGACATTGCCTGCCCTCCCACCCCTCCTGCCGTGGCACATTCCCTTAGAGCTGCTGTACCCAGGAGCTGCTCTGCCAGTCCCCCCCCTGCCCATTCTTCGGGGAGGGACTCTTTGCCCATATGCCACCACACCTGTCCTCTGCCCCAAGCATCTTTCCTGCTCCCATGCCAAGAGACGTGCTGACACCCACCCTGAAATCCTGGGCTTAGCCCTTCCCCTCTTACTCGTGCTTTTTCCAGAAGGGAATGCCTCGAAATCTCCCTCCTTTTTCTCCTTTCCTACAGGGCTTGCTGGAGCCACCGGAAAGGTGCCAATGGACGATGCCAAGCCTCAGCTCTGGTCAGCAGCACCACCACTGCTTTTTCCCGCAGGACCCTCTTGGCAAGGGGGAAATCACTGGTGTCAAAGGCCATGGAGCAGAGGGACACCAGGATCTCGGACCGGTGTGGTAAGAGAAAGCTCTCTCCCACTGGGTAACCCGGCAGCAACTGCTATTTCAGTAAACATATCATTTTGTGCTCAGTAAACACACATTCCAGAGGAATGCTCTCATTGTTTTTTTGCTCTGTAATGCATTAATGAAGAAATAAAGTTTAGGTTGTGTAATGGTGACAGCTTGAAGTCATTTTGCCTAGTGTTATTTCTCAGCAAAGGCTCAGCTCTCCCTGGAATGGGAGGAAGAAAAGACAACCAGATTTCCCTTCAAACTCACCAATGTGTGCAAAAAAAATCAAAAACCAGCAGCAATTAACTCCTGTCCTCATGCCCCAATAAAACTACCTCTCTTGCTCACTCCGAGCTTTGTCACGTATGGGCCTGTTTATGGAGGAGACAATACAAAGTGGGTTTATACAAGGCTCTTGTTTTAATTTTTGTTTTATATCCACTGGAACCCTCAAGTAGTGAATTCATTTCCTGATATAGTAAACATTTCTGATGGCCAGGATTCTTTCTCTTTTCCCAAATGAACACAAACCACTGGTCTAACGCACCAGCAGTGCAGTCTATACAAACAGACCCATCAGCTGAATTTTCAAAGAATGCATCTTAAGCACACAGCTAGGAAAATAAACAAACAGCAACGCCTTTGTGAGGGCCCAGTGGACCCTCCCACAAGTAGGAAGCTTTTCTCCCCCAAATTTGCTTGAGCCCTCCACTGCATGTGGAAAAACTATCAGCTTTCCCCTGCACTCCAGCAAATAATCTTATTCTCGTAGTCGCACACCAATGGCTGCTGGCTCACTGCTACATGATCTATGCAGTCCCTCTGATTTGTGACCCTATTTGCACTATGCAAATGTCTTCTGACAGCTCTCTTTTCCTGTCATTAAAACAAACAATGGCCCCTGTAACCAAAAAGGAAATCAGTAACAGGCAAAAGCTGTTCTCTCTTTTTCTTTGCTTTTTTTCTTTTTCTTTCCTTTTTTTTTTTTTTTTTTTTCCCTGATCTGGGACTAACTGTTAGTAATTATCCTAAAATATTCACAAACCTTTTCTTCTCCTAAGCTGTTTTACTCATCCAAGTGGACAGCCCAACATGTCTAATACAATTGCACTTCTAAAAGACCTAAAAATTAAAAACAAAACAAACAAAACAAAACAAAAACAAGAAAACAAAAAACAAACACACATAGAAAAATCAGCAAAAAACAATAAATAAACCAGTAATCAACCAGGGAAAAAACACCTCCTATTTTTTTTTTTTGTATTTATGTATCTCTCTATTGATACACATATAAACAAAAAGAATTGTACTATATTACTAATTTAAGGTGCTTTTAAAGTAGATACTAGTCTATGAAATAATGAGAAATAAGAAGGTATTTGTGGCTGGGGTAGAAGTGTACAGGGAGGAAGACATCTTTCCCTTCAGCCATCTCTCTACCCTCCAGAGTATGTATCCTGTCCTACACTATACACCCATTCCAGAGAAGTGCATTATTGATTGCCAGTGGCAGGTAGGGGACACCTGATTCCACCCCTCCTAGTATACAGATGCTCTGCTTTTTATTTCAGTGGGGAAAGGGCTGCATTCAGAGACTTCAGCATACTTAGATGTTCTTGGGATTTGTTTCTCTGTCTTTTAAATAATACGATAGACATAATCCTAAACTGGGTCAGTTTCCCACCCTATCACACAAGCTTCATGCCTGTTTGGCTCAGCTGAAGTCAATGGTGCTAATGTTGACATAAAATCATGGTGACCAAGTGGGAAATTAGTCCACTTGATTGTCTTTTGCAAAAATTTTCTAAAAGGTCTTAATGGTTTTGTTTGTGGTATGTGTTGCTCACTCCTGATTGTATTTCTGCCAAGTTGTACTTTTAACTGTAAACACTGGCCTCTCAGAAAATTTCAAGTAAAGCAAACCAGAAAAGATGTTCAAAATAATGCTACAACCTAATTTAATTTATCCCTTGGTAATTGCATTTGTAGATAATGAACGATGCAAACAAAACAGAACCCAAGCCTTTCCAGTCATTGCAATTGCTTTCACATGTGGACACATCGGTTGCAGCCAGCATATGGTTAAGATTCTGCATCAGGAGAAGTGTTTGGAAGCTGTGGGGTTTCAAGGTGACATCTGCCTTGGGTCCCTGCTTGTAGGTGCCACCTATTGAACATTAGCCTATCTGCCCTCCTTAGTGAACCCACCCAACCAGCACTCCTGTCACTCTTCCTTTCCTGTAATCCCCATCCTTAATTCTTCAAGTATCAATCGATCCTCTCCACATGTCGACCTCAGAGGAAATATAGCAGGGTGACTGCTAGCCAAACTCCATTAACCATGCAACTGTAGTCCTGTCTCCTGGCCCTGTTCCAGTAAGCTATTTACATGCTTGCCTGATTTTAATCTCATGGACTGGTCCAAGTAAATCCTGTTGAATTTAGGTGTCTGTTTGCAAATGCTACAGGAACTTTACAGATTTGTTTGACACGTTATTACGCTTCTCTGGCCATTTCTCAGTCTTTGGGTTGCTTGTAAACTATGCAGCCTGACTGCAGTTCAACTATTTGTTAGTTGCCTTTGTTTTTTTAATTTTCATTTGTGCTTTTCTTGGTGATTTTATGCATGTGTCCCTGTTTACCTCCATCATGTGACAGAGCTTCTCCACTTGGATTTGAAGAGCATGGAACCCACAAGCAGCTCTCCAAACCAGTTACGTAAACCCCTCACTACACAGATTTGCACAAGTGTTTGTCTCACAGTTCAATTTTACACAAGTATCTGCAGCATGTCCCCATCCTCTGAATATTTCAGCAAGTGTTGTTGTACCTGCCTGATCACTTGCCAGAAGCGATCACTAGGAGAATCACTGTCAGTGCCAAAATAAACTTATGGTTTTTATTTGAGGGAGGACTTGTAAATAGTATTTTTCTAGCATTCACCCAGTTCTACGTGGAACTCCCTGTGTGATGAATGCTGTTTACAGTGCAGCTCTGTTGCAAAGCGGGGAAAAAAGGCAGTTTCTTGTACTTGCTGGCAGCATGCCAACGTGGTGGAGGAAGATGCATCTCCTCCTGCTGTCACTCCATTTCTTGCCCCATTTTTTGCTCTGCTTTGCGCGAAAAGCCCACATGGATACATAGGATTTTCATGGTCTGATAGTGGCAGATTTTAAGGAAGATTAATGGGGAAGTGACTCTTCCTGGGACAGCGATAAAGCTGCAGGGAAACGAGGAGCCCAGGAGTGGGCCAGGACCTGGTGCAGCACAGAAGGAAGGCAGGCTGGAGAGCCAGAAGCCTCATCTCTACCACTTTGTCTCTCCAGGTAATTGTGGGTTCTCCTACACACCCCAAGAAACCCACACTTCACAATGATGAAATCACACTTTTCTCCCACTAGGAGAAGTATTTTTCCTTCTGCTTTTTCCCACTTTTACCGTCTTTAGAGTGAAAGGGAATTCTCTTTGCAGATGGAGCTTAGGAATGGGAGCGTTGTGATGTGTCTGCAAATGCCACATAGTTCTTCTGAAAGCCTGCACCTTCAACCATTCAAGACCTGCCATTTTTGTTTCCATACCATCCTCAGGGAGGAGGAAGAAACATCTGGAAGCTACTGGTGCCTTCAGGGTGGTTTGGGAAGTTGGAGGATGCAGAGGATTATACAAGAATGCAAGCTCAATTAAGGCCAACATCATGAGAATTCAAGATGAACTCTGGCAGTGTGAATGGCATCACTCCAGATTTCTGAGACTTTTAAGAGCTGCTACTTGAAGGTCCTATTTTTGACACAGTCCCAAGGTCTGATCACTCCCCCTTCTTGTTCCATCAACGCTCATGTTTTAAATGAGCAGTAGGTGCAAGCATCTACTGCTCCACGGAGTCCATTGATTCCTGGGCTGGAAAGCAGCTGCTGGCTTTAGAGACACTTTAACCCTCTTTTTCCATTTGAGGTATGTCCTTTCTTCACCTACACTTCTTTGGGTTTTGTTTGTTGTGTTTTTGTTTTGTTTTGTTTTTTGTTTGTTTGTTTTGGGTTTTTGTTTGTTTGTTTTTGGTTTTGTGAGGTTTTGTTTTGTTTGTTTGTTTGTTTGTTTGGTTTGTTTTGTTTTGTTTTAAATTCCCATATTTAAAGCTGATCACTTTACTTGCTACATTAGCCATTCACCTGTTTCTGTGACTGAGGAATGGCTTAAACACTCTTTTGGCATAACCCCTTGAAAATGGGTTGCTTGGCTGTGGTCAATGAACATAGCGTGGGAAAAATGCATTAATACTTTCACCGGTAACACTGAGGATGGTTATAAATAAACTCTTCATTACAGTATTTATGTATTATTACATCATATAGCCACTTAAAACAGAGAGCAATTGGAAGTGTTGAATAATGTAGGAATAATCGCCTCTACATTAGTTCCACTGTCATGGGCATTATGTATTTCTTGGTGATATTGCCATGTTCACTACTTCACCCAGTGTTGCGTGACATTGGTGGTGACGTTAGAGTATCAGTGGGCCCTCTGCAAATGACATACAGCACTTTGCACGACACATGTATCTTGGTATTATATAATAAAGGTGCTTCACTGGAGAATTTTAGCAGCTCATGCTCTTTTTCTGACTATTTCATTCAAAGAAAGTGTCCATTTCTCAAAGGTTTTCTTTAAAGCAGCCATCTAAACATGCCCATGGTGCAAGGCTCCAGCACCCTCATGCATGGAGAAGGAAGATTTGCATCACAGTGGCCAACCACGCATCTTAGGAATCACCCAATGTTGTGCTGATGAGGCATCTTGGGTCCCAGGTGTCTCCTGCCCACTCTGATGCCTTCTCCAGCAAGAGACATAGCCAAGAGAAATGGTGAAGGCAGGAAACTTGAGATGCTCAGACCCTGGCAAGAAGAAATTTCAGTGGTAATACTCAAACTTGTGTCATTTGAATCCAGGAGGGCATACAGAGGACTTCCTCCCAGAACAAATCAGATTACTTCAAAGTGTTATTAAATGATACAGAAACATCATCATTTGAGGTTTTTTGTTTGATTTTGTTGTTGTTGTTGTTGTTGCTGCCCTTCATCCTTTTTAAAAGGAGGAGGGGAGTGGCTGGATACATTTGTATGGCTGAGTAAGCTTTCTTGCTGACTACGGATTTCAGTTTCCTCAGTTTTGACATGCTTCCCCTTAAGGAAGTCCAACAAAACAAACCCCTTTTCTCTTTACTTGAATGCTTGACTGCTGGTTTTCATGGCAGGGATGCTCATCTCAATTACACTGTGGTCAGCAGCGCTCAGTGCCTCATTGATCGTCACTTGTCAAACGAGCTCCTGTGTGGCATAGAAGACCAAGTTCAGGGGAGGATCTCCTCCACCACAGTGCTTGGAAGGGGCTGCTCCCAAAAGAAGTCATTTCAGATGTTGAGAAGTCGCATCTCTGAACCTTGTCCTCACATGACATATGACCAATTTCTGCACAAAGATCTGCAGTCGGCTTTTATTACAGCTCTGATTTAGCTGCTTCTTTGATTTATCGCAACAATGCACATTCAATATCTTTCCTCTGATCTGGGGGCCAGAAATATAACTCTACTCATATGTTTGTATTCTCAGGACTTTGGATTTCACAGATTCAGAAACTCATTCATAGATTCACAGGATTTAAGGCCAGAAGGAACCATGAGAACATCTGGTATGACTTCCTATATTTCAAAGCTATTCAGTTGCAGCCAATTAGCCCAGTACCGAGGCCAGTAGCTTTGCTGCATCTTCCAGAAAAACATCCAGCTCCGGACATACAAAGATATGGGAATATGAACACATCAGAAGTTGGACACTCATCACCTTACTTGATTTTGAAGGTCATATTAATTAAAAAATGTGCCTCATTTCTAATCCACTTTTTCACATTCAGTCACCAGTTTTTCGCTTTCCTCCACTTCATAACTGAGAGGCATTGCCGGGTATGCTACATTGTTCAAACTTTGGAGTTTGGATTTGTGTTTTTTAACGCTGGCAACTGGAAAAGAAAGGCTGATATGTCAGAAGTATTTGTGAGTCAACTTTACTGCAGTTTCAGCTGCTTAAAAACTTTTTGCACTGTTGTTTGCATTATTATTTGTTCTTAAATAATACAGAGAAAATTCACTTGGGATACTTGAAAAGTATTTTTCAAAATACTTTCATTTAGAAAAATGAACAGAAATTGAACTTGTTGATGCAAAAACCAGACTGATGTTTCTTGCTGAAATAAGGGCTGTAACCAGCCTTGCCAAAGGACTTTTGAACACCTCACCCATCTCCCTACACAGATGTGTTGTATGTTATTACTCTCTCCCCATCCCTTTTTGCCATAGAGATGGAGATAGATCTGTGTTTCACACCATCAAGACATATTTTCCAGCTTTGAAATAATCTATGCAGTCTCACTCTATATCCTTTCTATTTTTCAGTAGCTATACCTTTTGCTGGGACTCCTGATCCTGAAGAGTTTGTCCTTCTGGCTATTTGTCAAAGACATACTTTTCTCACCATTGCAAATTTACACCAGAAGCTTCTAAGTTTTGCTTAGTATTATCCTTCCTTACTCTTTTTGAGTGGGTAGAAATTTTAATGATACACAAATGGACTTCTGAAAGAGGCTCATTTCAATTTCATTTTCAGAACTCTATGACTTTCTGCCCTCCATTCAAATGTCTTCAGTTTTCATTAATTTTAGTGTACTCAATAAATAGCAGTTGAAGAACTGGGAAGAATCAGATACTTATCTCACATGGATTTCTCCATCTTTTGTAATACATGAAATTCAAAAAAGCTGCTGTTTGGGCTGAGGAATGCAATAACTGGACACTGGCAGGAAGAAATGCCAGTGACGTTAATGGCAGGAATGTGGGTACCACCTAGCCACTGTGTTGCTAATACTTGTAGCTTTTACCTCTGGGTCTGAAGAGCTGCGTCATCTGTCTCACTGGAAGTCATGCTCTGAACTTGTTTTGGAGAGCTGATGGGTGATTGTAAAGACTTAGAGCTAAGGAATGTGGCTTTGTCTCATTCAGTGCTGTTTAAAAGCATCTAGGCTGGGGTTCTTGGCCTCCCAGGAGTCACAGAGTGTGGAATAGGAATAAA
Organism: Myiozetetes cayanensis; assembly: GCF_022539395.1. NCBI lineage: Eukaryota > Metazoa > Chordata > Aves > Passeriformes > Tyrannidae > Myiozetetes > Myiozetetes cayanensis. The sequence goes on along the minus strand of NW_026087853.1, from coordinate 46,623,512 downwards.
ATCATTAATACTGATAGTGCTGGCCTTGGAGGAGCACCCCGGGGCTCCATCTGTGAGTGCAACCCCAGCATGCAAGGCGTGGAGCAGACAAGAACCCTCTCCTTTTTCTCGAGGACAACCATGAGACAGACATACCCAAACACTGCAAGCATGGCCAGTTACTGCATGTTTGTAGGCAATTCTGGAGATGAGCTACCACTGGACCCTTCTTCTGGGTCATTTCAGCAACTGACAGTATCCAAAAGGATATAAAAATTGAGCCTTTGCCTGAGACAACATGCTGGTAGGAAGAGAGCATTTGGACAGAGGCAGACTGTCTGCTTGTAAAGAAGTAGAAGAATGTAAATTCTGTGGCAAAACCTGTAATTTCTGGAAAATTCTGACTTCCTTCTTTCTGGGTTTTTGTACGGATCCATCATTTACAAAATGGTTATGCATCCCATGTGACTGATATATGACCCACACGTGGCTTCTACCAGTTTTACTGTCAAGGAGCTGAGGTAGAAACGAAAATTAGTGGAGCTGAAGGACTGAGCCTCAGGGGAAGACTCTGGTAAGGCAAGGAGTTACCCTGCTTTCCTCTGGTCACATTTACACTCTCTTCCAGACTCGCAACAGTCATGGTAGATAATAGCCAAGCTGAGCAGAGCTGTGACCTGCTCCTGTGGATCTCCAAATGTCGAAAGCATTTTGGTGTGGGTGGGCAGGCTCAGTCTCTTCTTCATAAAAAAACCCCTAAAAACACAAAAAACAAAACAAACAAATAAACAAAAAAACCACTGCTGTGAGGGAGCCAAAGGTGATTTTTCTCTTCTTCTTGGCCCTCTTGCTGCTTCTGTGGGAATCCAGCAGTATTGTTTCCAGAAGGCTCAGTCTCTGTCACCCAAGTGTTTGGCATGTTTGGGGACACCCTTACTACTTCCCTTTCCTCCCCTGCAGAAAAGTCCAACTCAGCTTTGACCACAAAGCCCAGGAGGCCTTGGAGTTTGTCTGAAACAAAGGAAAAAGATTGCGAAAGGCAGTGGTGTCAAATAATGCTTCCATTTAGTAGGAATTTTGCTCCCCTTGCATTCCCAGGCAGCACCTGCTGTGTGAGGCTCTTGGCCAGCTCCTCTGAGCCTCTGTGGTAAAACAAACAAAAACAGCAGGGAAAAAAATTCCTCTTTATAACGCCTGTTATCCTCAGGCTACCTTCCAACACTGCCTCGCCTCCCCATGTCGACTGTACTCTCCAGGGAAACAGGCTACTACGGGGCCAGAAAGCCTTGTGCAAATGGGCAGTTGAGCAACAGAGGAAGAGACCCTGTCTTATTGAAAACAAGACTGTTTTCCTGCTCTTCCTTCATCTCTAAATGCAGAAGGGTCTTTATTGATGTTTCTGCCAAAAAAAAAAAAAAAAAAAAAAAACGGACATGTTACTTCCGTAGCAAAAGCAATTAGAAATTATCCTGCATTAGTGGAAAATAGTGTTGGTTATCCCCTGTTGATTCTCACATCTTAGCATTTCTGGGTAGTTCTGAAGTTGTTTTCTGGTTTGGAGCATGGTGGAACTGGCTGTGCTCGAGATTGTTCATGTGTATCTGGTGTTTGGCCCAAATGGTCCACCTGCCTTTTACCTGCTCAGCCTACAGCTCTGCCACACCACCAGTGTTGCTGGTGGGGACGTGCAACATTCAGGAACCAGGCTAACCTCTCCCAGAGGTTTTACAACATCTTTCTCTCCTCACACTCCCCCTGCGATCCCTGCCTGCTCTGCACTTGCTCAATTGAGGAAGGAAAAAGACTTTTAGGACCTTGTTTTTGATCCCACCTTTAGGCAACATCTTTCAGATAGCTTCCATTAGGCTAAATAGCCCTGAGCCCAATACGGACAGAGATTCAGAGGCTGTGATCCCCTGACCTTCTTAGCACAGGCTATCCAGTAACTACTGACATACAAAGCAAATGCAACATGCCCATAAACCATACTTTCCTCACCCCCACTATCTTGATTTCACCTCAGACAGAGCTCCAAGCTAAAGGTTCTCAGTAAACCTTTGGGTCTATGTTTTGGACAGTCTCTCTTCCTTTCTCTCGTATTACATACCTGACTGAGGGCAAAGGGAAAGCAAGGATGTAGAAAGACGAAGGTATGCACTGAGAAAATCCAGAGTTTGTCAAACTGATAGGAAAACTGCACTAGACCTTCCACTCTCCTCATCAGAGGTTTCCCAAGGTGTGAGCCAACACCCAGGCACAACCCACCAGGGATCCGTTCAGGATAGACATCTCGGCTCCTTGTTTGGTTGGAAGCAGTGCTTTATCTCAGCCTGCCTGACAAGATGTCTCTGCACCCTTCAAAAGAAAAATGCTCTACAAATGGCTCCCATTCCTTCTCTGGACTCCTATTCTGTGCTTGATGTCTCGTGTGTATGTCATTATTTTCAAATGCGCTACTAAAACCATCACAGAAGAGACTGAGATGCCACCTGGAGGCTCTCCATAGCCTAAGGGTGAGGTTTTGCTTTATTGTCTGAAAGACTCTGCCTCAGGAAAGACTTTCTATTTCTGAATTCAGTACTGGCATTTACTGTGTTGGACATTGCTCTTTCATTGCCCAAATCTAACAGTGGTAATGACAGAGACTCTCTGATGCAGTTATTCTCCACGAAGTTATTGGACAGTTCTTCTGACCAAGTGCACGTGTTCACATTAGGATGATACAAAACACTCTACAAACTTCTCTGTGTTGACCAGACCACCTGTGAATATAACAGGAATTTGGCTGCCCACTCATTTGTGAACTGGAGACTGCTGAAGTGAAGCAGGATGAGTAGAGGATATCTGATGTCAGGTCCCTCATTCTGGGCTGGAATCATATTGAAAATTAATTCAAAACCAGCACCAAACTGCAGTCCTAAATTTTGTACTTGGTAAGGACATCAGCAAACAATGGTGAATGCCTGTGTAAATCCAAAGTCAAACATTTGCCGGAAACCATTGCCTATCAATGCCTTGACATTATTCCTGTGGTATTTTGCTAGTGCTACTTGTTTACATCTTGAAAGACTCCTGCCTTGTTAGCACAATCCAAGTAATTTTGGTGCACATTGCATTGTTGACTTAGGAGTTTTAACCATCACTTCAACTTCTGTAGCAAAAAGCTTAACACTAGCATTAACATTGAAATTACCACAAGTGCCACTGCTACAGAAAGTCCCGAGCTACCTGCCATAGTCCATTGCTCATGCTCACAGAGGCAAACATCCCATCCCTAGTACATCCTCCAGCACAGGGATCTTCACTAAACAGCCACCCTCTTTGTGATTCCTTCTCCTGACCCCGCTTCCTCCCTCTATACCCCTAAAACCAGGCACAGCACATTGGTTTGCGATTTCAAGCTAGAGTTGCATTTAAGTAGCCAAAATGGTGCAAGGAGCCCGTATAATTACTGCTGGGATTGTGCTGCATAGGGCCCGTGTAGCAAACTCGCCTCAAATAACCCAGCTTGAATGTCAGAGTCCGTGCTGTATTGTGTTTCACATTCTGGCTGTGGGAGCACTTCCCCAGCAGGAATCAGGGTAACAAATCCATTGCTCTCACAGGAGGGCCCCATAAAATGAATGATTCTGGATCTCATGCTCTTGAGGAGGTCTCAGTTACTCCAGCAGTTGCTGCTCATAGAGGGAGAGACCATAGGGGACAGAGGGAGGGAAGGCTGGTTTGGCAAGCTTTGGCGTGTCATCACCCCACTGTTAGAGTGGGAAGGAGCATCAGGGCTCTCCTCAACCCTCCAATCTACACTTTTGCATAGATGTTAAATTAAAAAGATGTCAAAAACCAGAGAGTAGATAAACACTGAGGCTGAGATTGAATCAAATGTACCTGCCTGAAATCCTGCATGGCTGCTGGTGGCAAGAGGCTCCCATTTCCTCTCAGCTTAGACTTCCCTGTGAGCAGCACCAATGTCATTATATTTATGGGGCAGCATAAAATGAGACATGTTTGCTCCCTTTGCATCAGGGCAAAAGGCATCTGCTCCCTCTTAGAGTAGCTTATGGCATCCCCTCTGCCAAGTCCTGTGGTTCAGCAGCCAGCACAGCAGCCTCTCCATCCATGTCCGAAACCTGAACTCCCCCACTTCTCCTTGGGAGACAGAGATTGTTCCCTGAACTATCTCCAGTCTCTTGTTATCTTGCTTTCCTTGTCAGCCAGTGAACTGTGAAGTGACAGCGGAGAGAAAAATGAACTCTGACCTCATTTTCCCCCCTACAATTAGCCAGAACTGTGCCTTTTATTTTTTTTTCCTCCCCAGTTTTTAAATGATTAATAAGACAACTTGGTCCTTAGCTTCTGCAGTGAGGCGAGTGTGCTGACAAAGCACTGCGATGCCTCTTCCAGGTCACCCGGCAGCAGGCCGTGTCTTTATGAAAACATAAAAATTGGAGGGACTATTTGAGGAATTTGTAGACTGAGACACAGGAATTTTGCCCTTCAGACCCTGGCAACTGCATTCTGCAGTGGTCTCTGAGGCCCAGCGACTGCCATAGAAAGGAGCAACTGCTTAACAGCAACCTGCAAGCTCTGAAAAACAGATTTTTTTTCTCCTTCTTTTATTATGTTGCTTTGAAATATTCAGCCCCTGCCCTTTGCCTGTTTCATGCGCTGACAGCCTCAGGGTGTGCTGCAAACTGGGTCCAGTGGCAAAACACAGGTCTGAGAACACCCTCCATGGCAAAGCACAAAGGGATCCTCACTCCTCCTCGCCCTGCACCTGAGCATCGCTCTTTCACGCGTGCTCATCTGTCTCCTGGGTTTCCAAAGCTCCTACTGCAGTGGGAAGTAGGGAATTTAGGACAGGTGGAGTCTATTTGCTTAGATCATCTGTGTCTTTGTTATGCCACCTGTTGCATTTGGAGACAGAAGGAGCCCCTGTGTGCTCCCAGGCATTGACAAGGTTGGAAGGACTCACACCACAGGGATGTGCCTGCAGGGTGGGCAGGCAGGGAAAAGGACCTTCACTAGCACAGGCATAAATGGGCAAAGCACTGGAGAACAGTACTTGGGGGAGGACAGTTCTGGATTGGCTTCTGGTTGATGGGTTAACATGTGGTTTGGCTTTCAGAAAGTACTGCCTGCACTCCTGTCCTGTCAACTGGAAAGCATCACTTAAGGAGCTGCTTTCCACAGTACTCACAGTAGACTCCTCTGTATCTCTGGGGCTTGAGAAAGCCAATGACAGGCTAATCCATGCAATACCTTTAAGACATTTTAAAAGGAAACAAGTATACCAATGGAGTTGGTCAAGCTGCAGGCTGCTGCCAAAAGGGTAGCAGAATAGACCTTTTTTGAAAGCAAACTTGGTACATTAGAGAAACGACTTGCTCCTAGCTGCAGCTGTGGAGTGGCCTGTAGTGTAAACGATGTGATTCTTGCCATATCAGGGTGTCCTTGTGTACCAGTTGTGGGGCAGTTAACCAGAAGAGGAGGGCATGCTGCTGGCTGAGGGACAGCGGTGGCACTGGCGGGGGCACTGTGAGTGAAGCAAAAGCCAGTGGGTGAGCATGGAGTCTCCTCCAGAGCCATGAATGCAATGGCAAATCCTTCATTACACCTCTTGAGGCCATTCATATGGTTAAATGGATTTCAAAGCTGCAGCACTTGCCTGAAAGAAGTGTATTCTGAAATCATGGCTCTTGTGGTTTCACCCAAAGATGATCTGTCCCATAGGCTTTTGGTGTCCTTGATTTCGTTTGTTCCATCCCTGACCCCTGGGTGACAGGGTCTGCATTAGCCCCTGCAGCCTCTCTCAACCTTTCTGCCCTTGACTCTGACCAGCTTCAAAGTGGAGCATTTCCCTGCCCTTTCCAGGAGGCCTCCCCAACTCTTTCAATCTTTCTCGGAAGAGCTGTTATCTGTCCAGATGTTTGCGAGGGGGAGGACTCCAAGAGAAGCCTTCTTCATTACCTCCAACAAACATTCCCTATTTCTGGCAGATCCTTCCCACTCCTCCCACTGTGCAGCTGGGACAGGGAGAAGATGTCAAAATTTATGGGGCTGGTAGATACCGCCTTCGGTGTGGCCATGCAAAAGGAACAAAACAACAGTTGTTGCCCCTGGACAAGCTCTCTGATCTGCCAGAGATGTCCTGCTAGTTCATGTATGACATTTAATATTAAAAACTCCCATACAATTGTTTAGCAAGTGCTAGTTTTTAGTCATCATTATGAGCTTTTTTACTGTAGTACCTCCCAGGAGCAAGTCCAATTGGGCTCCCATCATGCTACGCAATCTTCAAGCAGCCAGGGAGGCTGAATTCCTTTCTTGAGGAGTTGACAGTCCAAATAAACAAGGCAGACAAAGGAGAGGAGGGGAAACAGAAGCTCAGGGGAGGTGAAGTGAGTTGTCCGAGGTCACACAGCAGGTCAGTGCCAAAGCTGGGAGCAGAACCCATACTGCCAGCTCTTGCTCTCATGTCCTATCTCGCAGGGGGAGACTGGGCCAAAATAATTTATGAGGCAAAGAACTTCTGTCACATTCCCCCTGGCACCATGAAGTTCTTCAGCTTGTGCAAATAAAGCACAGCCAGATAAAGAAGCAACTGGGCACTAGTTATATTTTGGTTTGCTAGGTCTCTATTTCTTCATATGTTTCTTCATGTTATAAAAATTCTTTACCAGCTAAACTGATCATCGGGGTAGAAGTACCAGAGTCAAGGAAGAACATTGCTTCAGGGTGTCGATCTGCAGATCTGGATGGTGAAAATCAAAGTTGGATGGTACTTTTTGGAAGAAAGGTGCTGACCTCCAGCCAATAATCCAGCATGGTTTGGAGATGAGATCCTCTCCTGCAGCACAGTGGCACTGACACTGTGGTGCAAGTGTCAACAAACAATCCAGGCAGCTGTAGGGAGAGAGAAGGGAGAAAGAGCAGTGAGTTGGGATGAGTTAAGGAAACAGCCATGCTCCATCATGATTTTATTATGGGAGAAAAGAAGAAACTGATGAGGCTCCAATGAGGCATCCTCTGTGAATGCAACCATGCAATGGACCATCTTGATCTGTTTTCAGAGCATGGTGCAGGTGATGTGGTTGTTGTTTGTGGAGAGATGGTAATACTGAGACTCACCATGTCTCCCCTGAGAAGTAGGAAAAACCAGCAAGGAAGCTAAGCAGCACCCTTGAGGACTCACCTGTTCTTTGTCTGAGGCAGAGCTGTGGAATCTGGAGCTCTCTCAATTGCACTGGAGGCATCCCTGCTTTCAGGTCCCATAACTGATCTTTCACCTCTTTCTCAGGAAACAGAGGGTTATGCTGTATACACCGTCCATCCAGGTGCATATGCTTCACCATCAAAATGGTATCAGCCAGCTCTCTCTTTTACTCCTTTGGGTGACAGCTCTGGTTGGTTTGTTATTATGGTCTTGTGGCAGGGAAGGAAGGGAGGGAGGGCTGGAGTTTGGACGAGGACATCTGACATGCATAGAAGAGGCTGTCAAGCTCAGATTCAAGCCCTGAAGTTCCTATCTTCCCTGTGCTGTGAGGCAATAATCTTCTTGAAACTAAACTGCCTTTTCACCTCATCAGTGTCATCCTACAGGGAACACAAATCTGAGAAGCACTGTGGCATCACAAGCTTGGGAAGCTGGAGACTGACTATTCTTGGTTTTGCAGTTGATAAAATGATCTTTCATTAACAGATGTTAAATGTAAGAATGTTCCTGCCACTTCCCTCTTCCTCCTCAGTTAATTTTCTTGCAGTATAAGGAGGGCCTTATTTCAAAGGCAGGGTTAGACAGGTGGAAGCTGCTCAAGCCATCCTGGCTGGCTGAAATGTCACTGGCTGATTTTTTTAATCGTATGCAAAAGGGTCATTATCTCCTGCATAATGTTTTGTTGCTCACATGCTTGAGTGTTGTAAGGACATGTGTCACCCATGTACTGTGTGGTTCTGATGCCCTCATACCTCCCTCAGCCTATCCAAGGCTCAGGCAATTCTCAGGGCTAGATGAGGACCACAGCAGCATCTTCAGGAGCATATGGTAGCAGATCAACATTGGAATAGAAAAGACAGCCCAAGAGACATACTGGATGTCTTTGCATGGAAAAGCAGATAAAAGAGCAAGAAGTAAAAAAAAAAAAAAAATGGCATAAAGCTATTTAAGTAGCATGGCAGCTTAGCAATGAACTCCCAGAAAGTCTCAGTGTTGTCCCTGAGGTCAAGTTAGTGAGTGCCACATCTTATTGAAGTGCTATCACAAGTGTCCAACATCACCTCACCTCTGGCAAAGCTCTTCACAAAACTTCTGTGTGCTGCCAAATACAGGCAGTGAAAACTGGCAGGATCTGCTCTTTCTGTCCTGCATCAGGCTTTGCAATGGTGACATCAGTGGGGACACACAATGAAAAATTATGTACCTTTGATGTCGGTGCCACCAAACTCAACAACGAGATTTTGACTGATTGCTTGTGAATGAGAGCACTTGAAGCTGCTGGGCTGGTATCTGCTTGAATCTTGCCCAAATGTGTTTTTTTGGTCTGTAAATGATAAGAGTTAACCAGAATTAGAAAGAATGGTTTCATCAGAGTCAGAAAACAATGTAAGACAGAATTCCTCAAGGTATTTTGTTGCCTCTACCTCCAGGCAAAACCCAAAGACATCAGAGGAATGTGAAAGTTGAAAAAAACATTGACTGAACTTATCAAACTTGGAAGGGTCAAGTATAGTTTGGTTCAAGTCTCAGGTGCAGGTTAGGTATGGATCTTCATCTACTGGAGGAGGTTCATCCCTAGTTCAAACATAACATCATGGTCACTGGGCAGGAGAGACAGTAAGGAAATGGACTCAGTTTAAAACTTATTGACCATCTGATTGCAACAGGAAATATATGTGGTTTAGCAAATCTATCACTCTCAGCATTGTCAGTTCAGTAAAAAGCTGAGACATCAGTGGTTGAGCAGGGACATGAGTTATCTGTCCACTGCCCTGTGACCAAGTGAAGCCCCCATGACTCCAGCCGTGCCCTGCATGGACAGCCATAGGGCACCCAGCCCTGCAAGGCCACGAGGCCAGCACAGATTCAGTCCCTTCCATGCAAGAAAGGCAGGGGTCTAAGGCTTACTGTCTAAGGCCGCTGTGAGATTAGAGGTGCACTAGAAGGATTTGATGGTCACCCACCTGCCATGCCAACAAATCCTCAGCTCAGTCCTCTGTGCTGCCACCAGTTTTCTGTGTGACTTTGTGCAAGTTAGTCAGGTCTCATTTCTTTAAGAAGTCACCAGGACATTATGGAGATAAAAAAGCAGTGAACTGATTATCTGTGACGCTGTGGAGATGAGGGAAAGATATCACATAAGTACAAATACACATTCACCTGTCTCAAGACCAGGTCAAGGACTCTGCTCATTCACATTCTTCTGAAATCAAATAAATGTCCCGCAATAGGAAAGCAAATGAGTCTTACAGGTAACCTGAGCTGCTGTTCAACTGGGTGTCTTGCAGAACACAAGCAGGTCTTTGGTGCTGGTTTCCCTCCATTCTTCACTCTCCCTCCCACTTGAAAGAGTTTGAATTGGCAAGAAAGAGCAAACAATGACACAGACAGTGTTTAACCATTAATAAGGGTGGACAATGGTTAAGGAAGTAGCTAAATACCCTAGTTATAGCTAATCAGCTCTCTTCTTGTCTCTGTGTTATTGAGTTTGGGTTTTTTTTCTTTTTGCAAGCTGGCCCTGGTTAAAGTCTTTTCAGGAGTTATTGAGCTAGAGGAGAGTCATCTTCCCCACGGGCATGCTTCAAGCCTATGGTTCTTGAAGGTTTTCTTGGCCATTATGTGCATGAGCATGGCTGTGGTCAGGGTTGTAAATGCTGGCTCTCTGCTAAAGTGCTGCACAGCTTGGTACAACCATGCCTCTTCTCTCAGAGGGTCCTCAAGGAAGAACCTACCCTAGATCTAGGCCAAACTGACTGGTGTTTGGGCAAAGGCAGTGTCTGACCCTACACAACATCAGCTTCAGCTGTCAACAGAAAGAGATATTTCAGGGCTACTGTAATGTACATCCAGCTGCCACAGCTGAACTCAGTTGAGGGTTACTGGGGACACAGGTACATTGTAGCCTTTCCTCTAATCCTTTACCTTCGCCTGGATCTGTCCCTCTCGGGAAAAGGACTCAGAATACCCACAGCAGAGAAATGGCTGATCCTTTGGCTGCCTGGCCATGGCCATACAGGCAGGAGGACAGCCAGCAAAACTGCTCAGAGCAAAACCATCCCTGGGACTTCCCTCATTTCTCAAATGAACCTGTTCAGAAACATCCCAGGGTTCATACAGCAACACTCAGCACTAAATCTGGGTTTATGCTTTAGTCACCTGTTTAGGAATCTCAGCCTGTTAGTAAAAGAAAAATAAATAAGGTACTCTGAGGTGCTTTAGGATTGCATGTGTGTTGATAGTTGCTATATAACAAGAGAAGAGATATTTTTGAATGAATTGACTTTTTTTTTTTTAAAAAAGGAAATTAAAAAGAAGTGCCACAATATCTAACACTTGTCTAACAGAAGGGGTAAGGGGAGTGAGGCTGACAACTCTTTTTGTGTTGGCACTAGAAATTAGCATTTTGGGGAGGGGTCAAAGTTTGTGGAGAGAGAAGTGACTTTAACCAGCTGGAGTCTAATGCCTCTCTGCCTCTTGAGTAACAAGCAAGCAGCTTTGAAGACTGATAAAAACAAGTTTTCACTAAAGTCAGCACTCCCAAGCTCATGCAAAGATAAAAGAGGGAACTTCAGGCCAGTTTTTGCTTCTCCTACCAGCAAGGCCATCAGCTGAATCCTGACCTCAGCATGTTTTTGGTAGGTGACAGTTTAAAAGCAGGAAGGAGAAGCATAGGAATATGAATGCACCGAGTCACCTGAATCCTCAGATATGAACTGAAACCCATAATCAGGCATTTCAGAAATACCAGCAGAGTTTAGAGCTCTGACATGGTCCATATAGCTTGGAAACTTAAACAAACATCCTGACTTCTGATTTGCATAGAAGACTGGAAGCCTCACTTCCTTCTCAGATATCCGTGTGAGACTTATATTATTGCCAGGTAGAGAAATAAAAACTACCTTGATTTAACCTATAAGCAGTGTGCAACCTGGAAAAGGAAGAAGTCACTCAAAGGACATGTATCTGGGAGGTGAGGAGGTTTTGATGTGGTCCCCTTTATTGATTCTAATCTGCCATGAGGGATGCTTCAGATACTGGCCAAAACTCTTTGCTATGAGAATTGATTTCTGAATTTTTGAAAATTTTGTTCACAGCTCTTCTGTGAGCCACAGATCTGCTCCTGCTCTTGTCAGTGTTGCTGCACACGGTTGTTTCCTAATGAAGTGATGGAACTTGGGAAGTTGTGCATAAAATGCAAAGGGCCTGATAGGAATAATCCCAAATTGGTTTCAGAAAGAAGAAGAGTAAGCAAACCATGTTACATTGATGGACTGGTAGTCTTGTTTTCTCAGAGCCTCACACAAAACACTTAAGATACCTGCAAAACTAGAAGAGAACACTTAGAGGATTTATTAATACAGAAAAGAGTTTCAAGGTCTACCCCCCCCACTACCACCCCAAAATATGATTGTATTTTAAAAACATCACCAGGGAGACAATCTCTTTATGCCTTGTGTAAAACCCAGCATTTGCCAAGTGCATCTGAAAACATGTCTTTTTTTTTGTCTCACACAGGTCTCAGACTGCTAATCAGATGGATATTAAGATGAGAAGAGCTGTAGTTCTGATCCAGTATGTGCATGCATTGCTACAAAGCACAGCATGAGGGCAAAGAGCCTTGATGCATGGCTTGAATAACCAATAGACTAAGTGGGAAAGTGTTTCCCAATCCTGTGTAAATTTCCAGAATATCAGAACTGGTTGTTTTATCTTTTCTGAATGGGGGCAAAGCCAGAACTTTGAAAATTTTATCAAAACTTGAGTTACTATGAATATGTGCAGAGAAGACCAGTGGCAACAAAACTTTTCAGTATTGGCCTTTCTCAACTGTTTTACTCCATGTTCACTATATTCATAATACTATTACTGAATCTAAAAATCTTGAATTTTCTGTGCAGGATTCCCAAGAGCTGAAACTACTGACAAGAGACTATTTGCATTTGCTGATATTGAAACAATTTTTTTCCGCAGATAGTTTTGCTTTAGAGGAAGTGGTATTTTCAAGTTAAAAAAATGAAACTCTTTCAGAGGAAAACTCCTGATCACATTGAAGAATGAGATCAGTCAAGAGCCCTGTATCTTGCACACTGAATTAGCCTGCAGAGGTTTGCTTCAACACACTCTCCTGGGCAGGAGTAGCTCAAATTGGCTGTAGAGGAGCCACTCCCTGCACCTCATCACAATCCCTGTGACTTACCTCAGGGAACTGGGACCCATTTCTCTGCCAGAGCAGACAGGTTTTGTGCTGCACCTTCAGATGTGGCTCTGTGTGCACCTAGCAGGGCTATGCCACGGCCTTGCCATGCATTGGATCTGCCCCTCCAGCATCTGCCAGCTTCCTAGCAAGTATTTGCAGCTGGCTCCCTCTCCTACACTAGGGTGCCCAGAGAGACTTTCACTTGCTCTCTCTCCCTCCATTGGCTGTCCTTTGGAACACGGACAGGGAGCTGGAGAATGTGCTGAAATATGTCTTTCCCCAAACCACAATGTTTGCTGCTGCCATTTGGTGCTATCTGATTAAACACAAACAGCAAGACCTGCTCCACTCACTTCTGCCCTCTGACATGGGAATGAGCTCAGCACACCCTGGAGTCTCAGCCAAATCCCGCAGGGGTAATATAATTGCATTCCTGCTCCATCTGCCTCAGTTACCCCACCTGGACATGTTATGTCTCCGTGCTTCCTGTCGTGGCATCCTCGGCATTCCCCACCACACTCCCTGCCTCATTGCTCCTCCCTTGACGTCACTGCCCAGGACTCACTGCTGGTGCACATGCAAGCTGTCAGAGGCAGTGGGATACATTTCTGGGATAGACAGGTAAAAGCTTGTTCAGATCAATTAAACTCAGGACTTCCCAATCATGGGGTGTTTGGGGACATGAGCGTGTTTGATTCTTGCCTTGGCACCATATTGAGAGAAGGAGACCATGGGGGAATCTAGATTTAGTGGTGATTTTAGGGGATTGATGGGATCTACCAGGTGGGCAATTCCCTCCTCATGAAGTTTGCTCCTGGAAGTTTAGTGAGTTTTAGAAAGAGCACAAAACTCATGAGTGCTGAAAGCCACTGTAAAAACACCTCCTAATGAGCAAATTAACAGCAGATTCCCAGACCTCATCAGCCAGGGTTCTGCATGAGACCCTAAATGATGGGAAAATCTATTTTAAGAATGTTTAGGGAACTTCTCAGGATGTGATCAATTTTTAATTTATTTTTTGGTGCACTGAATATAATATTTGTGCACTGCTGCAAGTACAACCTCTGTTCAGTTCCCAGACACAGACATGCAATGCACTGAAAGATGTGGAGTAGGGGTCTCTGGGGAAGTGTAAGAGATGAAACTCCCTGTGGAAACATCCAATTTCGGCCAATATCAGTGTTTGGCTTCATAGAAGAAAATACATTAAATACAGAAGGCTTGATTTTCCATGTCCAACTGATCTGTGTTCTTGTCCATTTGAATATGTGGGTGAATGAGTCAGCAATTCATGAGTGGTTTGGAATAAGAGGTAGGAAATTATGCAAATAAGGACACTGGACAGAGTACAAAGAATAACATCAATTATATCATAGATATAATTGTGATATCATTGCCTGTCTTGCTGAAAAAGTCACATAGATAAAATATATTATTACTAACTTGGAAACTGTCAAGTGTTATTTTCCATTAGAATTTACAAATGTCTTCAGATCCGTCTGCAAAATTTTCATCAGTTGTTGGCTTTTTACTTGTGTGGTTGCATCTGGGGCTGCATCCTGCAGGCAGGGCTGAGTTTGTGGATGGGCAGGCTGTGTCCTTATCCCATCTCATCCCCACAGAGGACTCTGGCCCTGTTTTTGTGCTGCACAGATGCTGGGAGGCGTAGTGACAGTGCCTTAGCCTGGAAACCAGCAGGACTGTGCTGTGTTGCAGCCACAGTAATGCTCCTTGGACTGTCTTCCATCATGGAAAATCTAGAAAATGGATTTAAAAAGTGGAGAAACAGTCACATGGAGTACATAGAGAAAGTATGGCTGAAACAAGGAAGGTTCTGCCCTAGCTACCATGGACATCTCTGAAGGTAGCAGGGGACAGACACATGAAAATCACCATAAATACTAGGCAGAAAGAAGGGAGACTCCATTGTTTCTCATGGTTTCTCTTCCTACTCATCCTGCTCCTGTTTGTGCAGTCCCCATAATGACACACCTATCTTTACCTGCTGTACTTTCGACTGGGGGGGGTGTTGTGTTTTGGGCACTGACTTCAGAGCCCAAAATTAGAAAGAGGATGAAAAGAAAGCATTTTTCCAACACAGCTTAGCTAGAACAAAAGCATTTCTGCTATCACCAAGGATAGCAATTAATTATTGCTCATATGGCAGTGCAGGGACCCAGTCCCATCACACACACTGAAAGAAGCAGACCCCAGCCCTGCTGCTGGCCATGCAGAGCAGCTGGGAGACCTGAAAAGAAAAAGCAAGTAAGCTAGATGTGGGCAGAATAACCTGTTCCCAAAACCACTGTGAGATGCTCAGCCTCAGGAATGTGCAAGCTTTAACAGTCTCAGAGCTGTAAAGCACTGGAGAGGAATGCCTTACCTGGACCATGGGTTCTCCAAGTCTGTGGTGCTGCCCCAGCACACCCCTGCCATATGGTGAGAGCTGGTCACTCATGGGTGAGGGGAATATTTGGGAGGCTGGGGGACCTGGGAGAAACTTCTGACTAGCTGTCAGGCATTAAGAGTGGCAGAAATAATTGCTCAGAACTTCATTCATACCTTGAAAGTGTTATGTTGTCAAAGCTGATCATTAGCCAGCAAGAAGATGAGCCAAAAGCTGAGGCAGAAGAGGGGATTTTTGTAAAAAGACAGAATGAAAGACACGAGTCTGTCTGTCCGTCCCATCTACCTCTTCCAAATGACCTGGTTCATGGACATCTGCAGTATTCACCAAAACCTCCTTGGAATCAGTCACCCTAGACAGCTCCAGCATCTCTGTTCCCAGCTCTAGGCATGCCAACTCCATCTTCACTGGGGCAACTTCTCAGCACATGCTCCATGCTCAGCGCTGACCACCCTAGGATGGGAAGGGTAGTTTGGATTGACCAAACCCCATGCTACATGTCTCTTGCATGTGCAAGCCAAGATCTTTGGGGCTTCACATGCCATTTGTTGCTCTAGAATGCGCCAATTTTGGCAGTTCCTTGGTAATAACATGCTCTTGGTCTCTGAACTTAAGCAGCTACCTCACTGAGGAATGGGGAAGGCTTTTGATTACTGAAGTCTCTGTTGTACCAAAGGGAGAGGATCACTTTCTTTGGTCAGCACTTCAATAATCCCAGGCAGCTGGAGCCCAGGCTTGGCAGCAACACCTCAGAGGCAGGATCTCAGTATAAGCAAATGTGAAGGTGTCCTCCAGCCCCATTGCACAGAGCAGAAATAAAGGGATGGGTCTTTCATGAGCCCTCCAGTGAGCATCCTCTCTGCAACCTTTGAACCTGGTCAGTTTGGCAGCTGAGGAAATAACTGCAAGGCTGTGGTTATTACAAATCTTGCAGGATATGTATAATGGCCCAATTAGCCTTACCACAGGAGTCTTTGAAAATATCATGCAGTGCAGACGTGATGCCAGCTTTACTTTACACTGAAATGTATACTGAATATCTGTGGCATGAACAGAAGCATCAGGACACCAGGAAGGCAGTGTCAAGCCCTCACAGATTAGGGAATTAGGGAACTGAGATGTGTGTTGCATATCCCTCATTTCAATTTGCCAAGTGCAACACATGAGAGATTGGATGTGCAGAGGCTGTCAGATGTTGGGACTGGACCTGTGGCCAGAGTGAACCATGCTGAAGATGCATAAAGAGCTACAAAGAAGCTAATCAGGAAAATTGACATTTATATGGTTTGTGCTAGGTATGACAGTGAGTGGTTACACTTTGCTGATAATCTCTTGGTGCCTTATTTCCTCCACTAAGAAATTAGGATGATGTTTTGCTCTTATGTCACAGGTGTACTCATTAAAGTCTGGGTAACATTTGTAAAGGATGCAGACGATAGGATGAGACCCTCACAGAAACCCCCAGAAATGAAAGCCTAAATAAGGACAACATTCTCCAAGTGGGAGACATCCATCTTGTGACAACGTTTAGTTACAGTGACTTTTATCTCTGCCATGCCAGTCAAGCCACTAAATCATTGCATTTGATGGATGCTGGGGCAGCACAGCCGCAATTGCTCATTGTCAGGCTGATACAAAGGTCACAGCTTTGCTAAGCTTTGGATCAAAATCCAAAACAGTCCCTGTCACGTCCCTCAGATTTCAAAGAACAATATATTTAGCAATTTAGCTTTGGTGTTGGGTAGTACTGGTGCCACCTTTATCTGTTTCTCCTGAGAAAATAAACGCAGCATCACCATCCCCATAGCAGTATAGCGATTCTGCAACGTGCTGTTAACCCTCACAGCATAAAACAAAGGTTTTGGGGGAGGTGAGGGAGGGCGTGAGTTTGTGGGATGACTCAAAGGCTCTGCAACACCTCCTTTGCCAGACTAGAGACAGCTTCATGGAAATGGCTGGATGCCCCTGAGCTTTGTGAGAGATGATGATGCAGGTAAATCAGCTGTGTCACAGCTGTGGCTCAGTGGCAAGGACACTGTTATTGAAAAAAAAAAAAGGAATCACCATACTATGGCTCACACTTAATCCTTTAAAAATTAGCATACAGTTTCCAGCATCACAATAACACTAGTTAGTTCAAGAAATGCTAGAATGTTCAAGAAAGACGCAAGAAGTAGGCACAGATAAACTTTCTCTTATCCTAGCTCTTTATACAAAATATAACATTTTTAGAATTCTCTCTTCCAACTTTGGTTAACATCTGCTACCATGAGGATGTTGACACCACTGCTTCCTACACACACACCTCCCCCCATTCACTTCTGAGTCCAGGTGGAGCCCAAGGTGATCACTGAACCACATGACACATCCAGATTGGAGATGGACAGAGAGGGATGAGAATGAAGATAGAGAAGGAGTGGATAAGACGGGGGACATGTGAGACTGGGGCTGATGAGAAGGCATGAGCATGGCAGAGACAGAGGAAGCAGTGTGGACTTTATTCTCTGGCTGCAGGAACATCAACATTGAAATCTATGCTTGGATCTGGATTTGTTGACACAAAATCCACTGCCCAAATGTGGGGGGTTGGAAGAAGTTTACCTGTTACATTTCCAGTGCTGTCTCAGGAACATAATTCCACAGGCTGGAGCAGTTGTAGTATATCTGCCTGTCTCTTATCTAATGTGTAACCTTCTGGACTGAAGACATAATGTACTGTCTATCCTTTCTGTGATAAAAATAAAGCATATAAAACACACATACACACACACACACACACACAGTCCCAGGCCAAAAATTCCCTTAGGAGAACATACTGTGACTAGATAAGAAGGTACTAGCTGGCACGTAGTTACCTCTTCGCTTCCTAACTGGGACACTCAGGGAAGGGTGGAGTTGGTGCTGGTGAGGGGCCACAGGATAAGGGGGACAGAGAGATGTCATGGGATGGATAGAGAGGAAAAAAAAGAACCACAGAGAACATAACAAGGAAAAAAAAAAAAAAAGCCATGGAGAACAGCTCAAGGAAAAAGAAGTCAAAAAGCAGACTGGACTTTTTCCAGGCTTTCACAACCCCTCTGGCCAGCTGTAAAATCTGAGCGTTTTTGGTCCATGGGCAGAAAACTCTGCTAGTGCTGTCTTGAGGGACCAAACAGGGGGTCTTTGGGGCTCAGAGCATCAAATTCTATATGAGATAAAACCAGTTCCTGGAAAACTCCTAGAGGGTTGGCATGTATTTCATACATGCACCGCATCTAATTGGTGCCCTACACAGTGCACCCCCTAAAGGCCAACCTTCCTGGTGGGAGCAATCTGGTCTCTTCTGGGAGCTGAGTTTTCCATCTCTCCTTTGCTACTGATTCCCTTCAGTGGTCCTGGGCAAATTTGTAGGTGGTATCTTCTGCTGAATGGAAGGTGTGACTTGCATCACCTCCTGGGCACATCAGTAGGCTCTGCTGCCAGGTCCTGAGAGCTGTATCCAACACATCAGAGGCTGGTGGGATTTGGGAAACACTGACGAAAAGAGAGCTCTGAACGAAAGGTGGAAGTGAAAGAGAAGGAAACCCAGGAGGTTTTATGAAACAAAACTTGCTGGAGCTCCCAAGCCCAGTACTGCCAAGGATGCATTTTACAGGTGTATGCACAGTTCAGCTGGCTGAAGGATGGCAGCAGCCCAAAAGATGACCAACTATGGGCATGGCTATTTGGAAACATTTTCACAACTAACTGGCTTAGACAGTGGGGTAAAAAATGCACTTCCCAAAAGAGGGCATCTCATTTTAACTTTGATGGATGGGCTCAAGTCCTGAATTAGAATGAAAAGATAGTATCCGTGGAAAGCCCACATACTTCAGAAGAATTTGAATTGTCTTTTTCCTCTAGTCTCTTTGTAGTATTTTTAAGAAAAAGTTAACTCAAATTTTAAGAACTGTGCTAGGATGAAATAGGAAAACATTTGCTTCTGAAAATGTCAATATTACATATTTGGATATTTTCTGTGTGTGTTTTTTTAAACAAACAAAACAAAACAGTGAAATTTATACTGGCTTTGCTAAAAATGTCAGTTCCATCAAAATGACATTTTGCAATGAGAAACCGGTTTATGCTTCCCCCACTTTTTGCTGACTGCTTGCACTTTCTTCAGAAAAAGCATCTGTCTGGATTATACTGGGAACAAACACTTTGTGTGCATCCAGGGGGCTTTGCACGTGCAGAAACCCCTTTGGTTGTTGGTGCCTGCATAGGAATGCACATATCAGGAAAATACAGCTCCTGCTTATGGAGCCTTCACCTGCAAACCTGCTCAGACTGAGTGAAGGACCTTGCAGCCATCTCATGAAATAAATTCAAGCATCCTCTGTCTCAGCCATGTGGACCAGCCTTCTTGGGCAGGAGGTGCAGCCCTTTACACCTGTGCTGCCAAATCCAGCACTGGTGCCAGCCAGGCCCTGCTGCTGCCCTACAATAAAACCACCTGGCCTGTGGCCCCTTGGCAGAGCCAAATCTGCCCTCACTCTGGGCATTCCAGAGGGAGACTGTGAGAAAGAACAACACAGGAGCCACCATAAACACAGGTTGCACTGTGAACATCAGTCAGCCTTCAGACCATTTGAGTCAGTGAGGCTTCCCCTGGGAACTCTTAGTCCTGGCTAACTTCAGGCAGGACCAATTAGAGCAGGGAATAAATACACTTAGCATGCTCAGGAAAATACATCTAAAGCTGTTTATACACATTCCTTTGGACCAGTCAGCAACAAAAATGTCCTTACAGCTGTTTCCTCCTTCCCTTCTTCCCTCTCTCTCTGTGCCACTTCAAAAATAAAACTCACTGGCCTCACCTAACCCTTGCTGGGTTTACTCCTATTCACTCCCAAGTCCATCAGGTCTTATGTGCCACCAGCCCCTCAACTGGTAAGCTTCCTGCAGACTTCCAGCTGTGGCATTTTTCTGGCTCCCCTCAACGGTTTTGTAATGTAATAGGAGCCAAGAGGAAAGAGGCTTGCATGTTTCCTTATAACCGGGGAACTGATACCTTGTACCAAGTCACCTTCATCACCTCCGGCCACCTTCGTCATCAGGCTGGGGCTTTGCGTACAAAGTGCACTTACTCGGTACTAATGACCCACTGACAGCCACTGCCAAAGCAGCAACAGCCGTGGGGGACCACTGTATGACAAGGATGAGGTGATGGGGCCATGGCCACAGGGACATTTTTCAGGCAACAGGGAACCCGTACCTCATGTCCTAGACCACTGCCCTACCCAAAGGGTCATTCTTCTCCCTCACTGATATCACGCTTGATTCAATCTGCGTGTCTCATGATCGGTCATGTTAACTTCCTGGCACTTTTCCTGTTTTCCTGGTGGGGGACTGAGATTTCTGAAAGGGAACTCCAACTGAATGGCATGGTTATGCAACATAAATAGGGTTTGATCCTAAAGCAAAACCTTCCCACTAAGTTTCACAGTGAACCAAGATTTTATTTCACCAGAAAAGTGAGATACTGTCATTTGGACTTACACAATATCAGTTGAAATAATTTACTTTATATTTTATATTACGTGTTGCACCACATTTTAAAATGTTATTTCAGGATTTTAAAAATAGCACTTTTCATCCTAAAAATGTCTCGAGACATTTGGAGTTTTGACAGAACTGTGTTCTCCAAAGGAAACCCCATTCTTCCTGTGTTTGCCCTATCAGCTATTTGGCAATTTCATATGTGATACAGCTAAGGAGTGAAGCACCAACTGCCCCAGCCAATCACCCACAAAACAAAACTACTTCTTGTGTTCTCTTACCAGTGACAGAGACATGGACACATGAGACTGGAAGATGTACACATAGGAAGAAACGAATTGTAGCTAGATCAAGGTCTTTGCCAAGAGAATGTAAGCTGCACAATTACACCTGTCTTCCAAATAAAAAACATTGCTTCTGAAATGATGCTTGAAGGCCATCTAGATGATCAGACAGGCAGCAGACTCCATCAAGAAAAAGGACCATTTTTATATGTGTCAAGTCAACCAGCAATGCAGCACAATGATGTGTCCTAAAGGGGTGGTAGGACTTAACCAACACTGCCCAGAAAAGCAGATGGCAATGTGTGCCACAGCATGACCTGGAGCCAACCTGCAGGAGCACCTTTGTGATAGGAAAACCATTCGGTCGCTATTGAACATAAGCAAAGGAAAAAGAGCAGTCTTGCTGGAAGGCTGGGGTTCAGTGAAATCCATTAGTGCTTTTCCTTAAAAATTTTCAATTATTTTTCTTTTATTGGAAATCTGAAAAGCCTTAAAGTGAAAGATCTTTAACATGAAAATGGATCTTTCATTTTCCAATGGAACCTGTAAATTTCCATGGAATAAGTCAATGAAAACAAACATTTTGTCACTCACATCAACATTTTCCAGGAAGGAGGGAGAGAAGGGGAAACATTATTTTTGACAAGGTCTACTGATTGGCAGAGCTCTTTAATAAATAGATCAGGCCAGAGTGCATGACTCCAGTCCACATGGCAGAACTGTTGGTCCTTGAAAGGCTGATAGAGATCTTGTTGGCTGAGTTTCCCCCTGTGGTTGACAGAGCATTAGCTAAAGACAGGATACAGGCAACCAGTCCTGCTGAGAATGACTGCATGCCAAACCAGTGGCTGGCAAGATCTCTAAAGGCTTAATGACAGAACGCAAACGCTCACATAGAGACCTGACCAGCAGAGAATTTGCTAGCTGGGGAACTGCAGGCTAGCCACATACCATAACAGGAGTTTGCTCTCAAAGAGTGAGAAAAAAAACATAATAAAAAAGAGAGAAGATCTGCTCTGCAAGTATTTCCAAGGTGGCTATAACCTTTCTCCAAAGAGACAAATCCAACATTAAACACCAGGAGAATAAATCAGCTGCAGAGGCTGGCAAAAGGCTGAGAATCTAAATTGCAGCAAGGTCAATAGGAAGCAGGGGGCTGCTCAAAGGGAGCTAGAGTGAAAAATTCAGCACATCTGGTAGGTACAAAGCAACGCCCTTCAGGCAAATTCAGCCCCCAGCCCACCCCTATGCAGTGCCTAGAGCTCAGCAGAGGGAATAACACATGCAGAGATGGTGGGGAGGTCCTGTCTGAGGGAAATCCATCTGGATTCCGAGGGTGGAAGGGGGAAAAGAAAAGAAAAAGGCAGGTAAATAAATGGGAAGCAGCAGTGTTAAGATTGTGCAGCCCGTGTGGCCGCCTGAACAGATGTGAGCTGCTGCCTCTGCTGGCTCAGGGGGTGCTGTCCTGCTCTGGAGACACATCTCCTTGGCATGGCTGCATGGCTGCATTCATGCCACTGGCATGGTTGCATGGCACGGTGTCCCAGTTTACACACGGCCAGCTCCACCACAGATCTTTCATGAGAGCTCCAGGGCAGTCATGTGCATCCCTGCCGTAAGGTGCAACGCTCTTTGACAGCCCTCTGCTTCACAGGGCTTCCTGGGACCTAAAAATTGATGCAGAGAACCCTTGAAGGTCCCCTAAATGTCTGTGTGGAGCTGGCAGGACTAACAATTGGCAGAGGAGGGAGTCCAAGCAGATCTCTGGAGAAGAAAACAGAAGAGTAGCATGCAGTTGATTTTCCTGTTGATTTGGAAAGGCTTCCCAACCAAGCATCCTTTGAATGTGTAATGAGTGGGTTGCAGGCCAGAACCATATTTACAAGAAATGTCCATAAAATCTGTATAGGCTCAGAATGTACATGCAGAGGTATGGCATGGAAACCAAGTTGGAAACCATGGCAAAGAGCGGGAAAAACAAGAATAGAAAAGGGTTTGTTGGACACAAAAGTAGGTCAGGTACTGATGCTGTTTTGGGGGATGTATGAGAGAATCATAGAATATGCTGAATTAGGAAGGGACCCACATGGTTAATTGAGTCTGACTCCTGTATGGAGGCAGAATTAGCAGGCATTGCAATGCAGAGCTTACTCAGGCTGTGGGACCACCAGAGCTTTGGTAGTCAGGCTCTCCTGGAAGCATCACTGCTGTCTGCACATCAGTGGAGTAAGCTCTGCTCTTCTGGGGTTCGGTCAGGCACCCCTGTGAGAATGCTTCCCAGTATGGCAACATTTTGATTTGCTCTTCAGTTCAGACGGTGCCAGATCAATCCTCTGACCTCTGCCTGGGTTTAGACTTGCATTTGCCACGATGTAAAGAAGAAAAATTCAGATATTGAAAGCCCAAATACCCCAAAGACTGCAAAGTATTGCCAACACTTACTTTCACTAACATTTGAATACTTTACAGTATAAGTCCCTTTTAACAGTTCATCATTTCTTGCTTGTGTTATTTTTTGCTGCTATTTATCACCATATCTAAAGAGATTGTCCTTTGTAAATTAATGCAGAAGAACATGGGAAGACAAATAACCTTTGAGGTTGACATGGATGGTACAGGAAAAATAAAAAGAAAAATAACATATATTCAAGCTAAATTAAATCTGGAGTTCTGGAGGTTGTACCTGATGGTGGAAAGGAAAGCACAGGAAACCTTGCAGATGGCAGCTCTTATGTGACCTACAGGAGAAAGTCTTTTCCAGCATCCCAAGGGAGCAAACAGTGATGCTGTTGTCCCTCCCACTGCTTCGAAACAGAGGTTTAAGTACAGCGAAAAGCTGCTGTTACCCACAAGGGTGTCACTCAGCATAGAAGAACACTGGGAATGGATCCTTTCTCCCCAGCTCTTCAGCCCTGCTTTGAACTAGTTCAGGGTATTGGAACACCAGCATGAGAATAATACGTATTTTTAAATACATAGAAACATATAAGGATATCTTTGCATTATTTCAATACAAACATGTATTTACATTACTTTTTTGTTCAGCTGTGGCTCACACTGCTGACCTCTGCTTAGCCCACCCCACAGTGACCAACTGAAACAGTGGCTCAGGTGACTGCTTTGCTCAAGGATTTGGAGGAAGAGGAGAGTTGTGGCCATCCTCCCAGAGAAACTCTCTTCACGGGGAAGGGAGAGCAAGGACAGAAACTGAGCTCAGCGTCACCAGGACAAAGCCAGTTGGGGTCACAGACCAGCTTGAAAAGCTTATAAAGAAACATTTGTAAGTTTTACAGAGCGGATTTAAAGCTGGTGGATGTAGTGACTAAAGCTGTAATCCTCAGAGGTATTTAGGCATTTGATTCCCCAGTCAAGCCAAACCTTTGAGGATCTGGGCTCCAGTGCAAGAACTTTCTACCTAGACAAGCATGAATAATAGTTTGGGTAAAAGTACCAGCCATGTGGCCCTCAGGTCAATTCCCGATGGATGTGATCCTAATTAATGGCTTAGATGCTCCATAAGGTGGGTCCCAATTCCTCAAGGCCTCTCTGAACTGCGTGGGTTTCCCACATAGTCTCGATGTATGCTTGTCTCTGCCTTTGCCAGCTCTATCATCCCCCTGACCCGCTGTTCCCATGGCAAGGTTGAGGTTTTGCAGCACTAAGGAGGAAGCAGGGAGACTTCCTGGGAAGACAGAAAGATATAGGCAACTGCAGATGTGAGTAAAGGCCAGCTCAGTTAAGGGACTCAGTCAAAGGTCTGCTATAAGGTAGGATGGTAGATGCATCTTGGAAATGAGAAGAGTCATTAGAGTACACAGACAATGGAAACATTTTAATTAGAAGTGGCTATTGCCTCTTCTAGTAAAAAATACTATTTGGCTAAAGTTCATGTATCTCTGTGTACCATTTCAGCTTCAATTAGTTTTATAGCGAAGCTCTTTCTTGGTAAAAAGGAGAGTAAAAGACTGACTGATGCTGGTTAGCTGGTGTTTAGGACATTGGCCACACTTCAAATCCCTGTTCTGCCTGATTCAGAATGATCTCAAAAGTCTCTGCAAGCAGAAAAAAAATGAGGCTGAGAGGTGATGGTTTAAAAAGGCTGCATTGGAATGTTTAAAATATGTCAAAACCTTTTCTTTCTTTTTTTTCTTTTTTTTTTTTTTTCTTTTTTTTTTTTTTTTTTGAATAGGAAATTCATCAAACCTGACACTTCCCATGGAGAGTTCTGGCTCCAATGAATCAGTATATTTGGACACCCTCTGATTCCCCCCCCCCCCTTCACCATTTCAGCCAAATATTCTTGGCTGGTTCTAATTATACAGACATATATTTTTATACACACACACACAACCAGTGTGTACACATGAAGGCTCAGTAATCACAGATCAGACAGGGAGGAAAGTGTTGATAAGACTTTAACTGTTCCACAACACAAAAAAAAAGTCTGAGAACCCTTTCCCCTCCCTCTCTTCACCTCATCCTCCCAGGAAAAGCCCAGCAGCAGAGGCAGTGGGCTCCACAGATTGCAGCCACATGCACTGGCTGGCTGAGTCCCCATCTTGACATTTCTGCACTTCTCTAGTGCCCTCCTCAGGTTTTGCAGAAGTTCACCTTCCTCTAGATGTGAAGTTCACCTTCCTCTAGATATGGGACTGCATCTGGCCCTGCTGTCCTGTTGCCAGGCATCCCGCACCCTTGAGGGAAGGTGAGAATCGGTCCTTTCCACACCCAGTGAGAGGCCAAGGATCTGGAGAAGCCCAGTCCTCAATGATGAAACAACATCAAGAGTTTCAGTACTTCAGGGTGTGCTTACAGTCCTGGAGAAAAGGTTTTCTGCCTTAAGTCCTGGCATCCCCAGTGAAAGCCAAGGGCACTCAGCACCCAATAGGCACCCAGCAGCTCTCATGATCAACCCGTAGTTCAGGGCTGCTCAGATAGGGTTGGTAGGAGGCATTACCTGAGCCCAAAGCTGCTGATAAGGTTTCAGTGGGGCTTCCTACACCACGTGCACTACGAGTGACCCTCTTAAGGAAGGGGAGCAGGGCAAAGGGTTTTCCTTGCAAATGATGAAATGGTTAAAGTCAGAAACAAACAGGCCACCCAGCTCTCCCTTTAGCCCTCCTGCATCAGAAAGACCCGAGGGCCAGCCAAATCTACCAGTTCTAGGAAATTACTTAAAAAAAAAAAAAAAAAGGCATACACACATTGGGGGGTGGGAAGACCAATCTATGTTCACAAGAATCTGTCCTTGATTAGAGCAGAAACATGGCAGTGGGGAAAGAACCGATTATTCAGCAGAGAGTTCAGAAGAACAAATAAAAAAAAAGAAAGAAAGAAAAAAAAAAAGACATATTTGTTCAGGGTGTGATAGAGAGACTTCCAAAGCGCATGGAGACAATTGGAAATTACGTCTATTGAAGCGGAGGCATTTGCCGCTCAGGGTGAGGAATCAAAGGGCAAATCCCGGGGAGGCAGGAGGGTGGGGTAGCCACCCCCGGGTGGGCAGTGACAGACAGGCTTGAGCATGTGACCTCTCATAAAATCCTTCCAGGGGGCTTTCACATATTGTGTGGAGCATAAACTGATTTCCACACACAGAGATTCCTAATGAAGATGTCCTTCAGGACGCAAGGGGAGGAGACAGGGTAATGAAACCCGCCTGTTTGCCAAGCAGACACTTACCCCCATCAAAGGTGGCACAGATGTAAAATGGAACATGTGAAGGGATGGGAAAAAATGCTGTTGACCTCAACACCATATAATAAGAAAAGAACTCCATGTGAATTAAATTCGAACTCCCTGAGCACAAGAGGTTTGAGGGAAGGTCAAGGGTCTGCACTCCCCGGATTTCTTACAGCAGACCAGACCTGGGAAGCTTCACAGAGTGCCTCTGGTTAAAAAGCAGTTATCATCTGCCTCAGACTGACCTGGCCAGAGTTTGAACCAGTCTGAGCAGAGATTTATTAACCCTTGCAGTCAGAGACCAATAAATAGCTTCCTTTTGAGCAGGCAGACTGCCTGGAATACAAAACCATGAAATGAGCCTACCACCAATATGCTCTCCCCTCATCCAATAAAAGGATGCCCTAATTCCCCAACAGACAGCAATTTCTAATTTCTACAGTGATTTGAAGCCTATTCACAGCACATCCAGGGCCCTGGATCCCTGCCATGTAGAGTATGATTGTTAACAATGGGATATGTACACTTCTCTAGGGTCATTTGGAAAATATCCATACTTAGACCCTCCTCATCTCCTCTGCTGAGTGTATGCTGGTCACTCAGTCTTACCATGCTGGTACACCAGCGAGATTTATGTGCAGAAGAAGAAAAGGTAGATGATATCTTTCAGCCACAAAGCCACCCAGTGTTTCATCTCTCCAATTACATATTCATTGGAAGAAAGGGTGAAGGCTTACTTTAAAAATAATAATTAAAAAAAAAAATTTTCAAGCAAAAGTAAAAAACACAGTCCTGGCATGCTTTTTCTCAAAATGAATAAGTGAAATGTGGGAAAAAAAGAGATGCTCTGACAAACAAGGTGCCACAGGATTTTTTCTATTAACTCCAGTGAGCAGTTCTGCTTGACTCCGAAAAAGACAAGTCATTAGGTTTTTATCTGTACTCATAATGTATTTCAAGATTTCCTACCCACGCCTTTAAACAAAGAGATGAAGCTCCTGGCTCAAGAAGTCTCTGAGCTGCAGACCTCTAGAGGTTAGAGTCCCCACTGAAGACTCCATCATCTTCTGCTTCAAAGCTCCCCAGTCAGCCATAGGAGATTGTTTGGTGTGGACCTTCACGCCAAGTCATCCCTAACTTATTTCCCAATCGTTTCCTATGTGTCATTATTCTTACTCATTGAGTCCTGTCTCACATAATTCTGTTTACAAATCCTTCTGGCTGCCTCTAAGCTCTTTAACACATCTCCACCTCCAAAACATGAAATACTCTATTTTAGAAAAGTTTAAGGGTTCATGCAGGTGGAAACTGTCAGGAATAGCTCCCTGTTACACACTCTTCAGAGGCTGCACAGGGGTGTGACAACATAAGAAAACCCTTCCTGGTAAAATCAGATCACAGATTTTGACAGTCAGTGTTTTAAGACATATCCAAGCTGGAGCTAGAGCTTGTCACGGAAGACTTTCTCTTCCTTATAAAAGTTTTTGAAACTTCAGTTGATGTTTCTCTCCATATCAGAAAGAAAACTGGAGGGAAATTTCAGAACTGCTCACAGATCATGATTTAAAAGAAAAAAAAAAAAGGCAGAACAAAAATTGGTACAGATAAAAATAATTTTGAAATATTTGATTTGGATTTTTCCTCATTGTTTAATCTCCTTTTTCTACTACAAAATAGGTTAAATATTGAAATGAAATATTATTTCAATGTAGAAAACCTCCAAACTTCTAATCATTAAAAAAAAAAAAAAAAAAAAAAAAAAAAAGGAAAAAAATTTTAAAAATGGTTTTAGAAGACTTGCAACAATTTTGTAAGCTGGAAAATCTGTTAAAACGATCCCATTTCCCACAAACAATTGCAGTTTGAATATATTTGTCTTTTGTGTCAAACAAAACACGTAACATAAAATTTCCAACCCTTTGTAGAAGTAACACAAGGTGAGAGATGCACCAACATAAACTTCTGACTTTGCCCAGCCCCTGAAGCTGCTTGGATCCAAGAGTGTCAGTCAAAGAAACTGGTGGATCCAAGAGTGTTGACAGGGAAAAGAGAGAGGGTCTGAACTGAACAAAAATACTTGTGCCAGCAAGTGAGGTTTTTCCCCTTCTTTACTGGTATTGGCTGACTATGCTGCAGAACATGCCCATCACCAAGGGGATGAGGCACAGAGCCAGGACCAAAAGTGGCCAGGTGACCTTGAACAACCACCTAATTCAGCAGGGCTCAGTGGACTGCAGGGGGGCCAGGAGATGTGGTGCTTGACTTGACACTGGGCACAATGCACTTTTCTGGTGGATAAATAATGCTGCTTTCTAGCAATTTCCAACAGCTTTACAGTGGTTTCTCATCTTCATTCACTTCTCAACTATATCTGACACTTTGTAAATTCTAAAAATTGATCCATTTGGGGCATAAGGGTTGAGGAAAAGAAAAGGGTCAGCAGATAGCATGCAAGACAGCTGTTGATGTAGGGAGAGGTTGCCAAATAGCTGCTGAGGGCTGGGACAGTGGTGTGGCAGTCATTTCTCCTTCAGCAGAGCTGGCAAACAGAGACAGAACACATCCAGACTTGCACATGAGAGCTTCCAGGATTCACTGGCCCTGACATCTTCTGCCAGAAATAGAGAGACATTCTGGAAACCGCATCCGTGTCGAAAAGCCATTGCCGTACCACCTTGGCTCTTCAGTGTGCTTCTGCTCCTTTCCACTGTCCTCCCCTGTGCCAGAGACCTATACTATCTCCTGGTCATTGCTGAGGAGGTATCCACATGCCTTCTCAACCACAACTAAAATAACTGTGATTAAAGCAATGATTAGGAGAAGAAATTTTCAGGCTCATTTTACATGAAAGTTCAGGTGGTTCTGTGATTGTGGCAGCACCTTTGGCCACTAAAAGTAACCAGAATTTCATGTTTTGCTTGCATAACTCCTACTTACAGTACTAGGACTGTACTGTAGCTCTATGATAAACACACAAGTTCATCATAGTATAAGATTTTGGGTGAGTGGTAGAGAACTCAGTCAACTCTCAATACCACTGGAGGCATGGAAAAGCAAATGTCCAAGAGACCACTCCACAAAATTTTCTGGGGTCATTTTGCATGTTGACTGATCAGCGGAGACCATAATGAAAAAACAGGAAAGTGCCCAAACCTTGTAGGAACATGAATACCATAATACATAAGACTGAATGTCCAAGCAGTGTAGTAATTTGGGTCTGACAGTAACTGGTAGCAGGTATGCAAGAAAGAATGTAAAGAACAACAGTATAGAGACCAAGCAGAAAGGGATGTTTGTTTCTCTTGTCCTTTAGATATATCAGGGCACATTAGAGAACCTCCTCCTACCCTGGGGAAAAATAAATTAAAAAAAAAAGGCACTAGGGAAATGTGCTCAGTGGCAGTGAAGAAAATGTTATAAATTACTTGGAGCCTGCCTCCTGCTAACCACGGGGCAAGACATTTCATGTAGGGTGTGCCTCAGTCGACACCGTGAGATAGAGATGTTGCATCACTGCAGGATGGAGACAGTGAAACTGTGTCATGACTGAAATGTCCTGAGGTGTGAGGGATGAGGACCAGATGGGACCACTCCAGATGGGTAGGATGTATGGGTGTCCCCTTTCAGTCACTTTCCCTTTGGCATCTGGATTTTAGTCCCAGTGTCATGGAAGGATTGCAAAGACATTGTTCATTATACAAATAACTCTTGATTGCCATCCATTCTACATTATTTCCTCTCCATTACATGCTATTTCTTCTTTTTAAGAGAGATAAAAACAGCTGCCCTCATCCAGTAGGACACAAAACTTTCAGCATCCAGTCAAACCAGTGAATCATGCTTGGGCTCAAGTTGTTATTAATCTGGGGCTGAAACTTATCTGGATGAATGATTCCATGAAATGTTGCACAGGGGTAAATTTAGAAAGTTCATCAAAGCACCTAAGTCTGTAGAGGGAAAAGACATCTAATAAATGGCCCCCCACAAACATTTCATTGAGCTGTAATATTAAATGTGATTAAGTAATGCAAGAGCCTGAGCTCTCCCTATCCAGATCTTTCTTAGTGGGTAAGAAGACTTTGATGGGCTGCAGATGAGAAAGAAGTATTTTTCTTTCTCCCAGCTCAATAAAACCAGGGTTTATATACACAGCATACAAGACCTGAGCATCTTACACTTAAATGTACTACTTAGGGCATATGGAGTGAGTACTAGGCTCTGCCCAAATTGCTTGTAAGCTGAGTAAGTAAGAGAGGCAAAGGGAGAAGTGTTACTAAGTGAAGAGCTGAGGCATACATGGGGGTTCAGTGCTTTCAGCAAAGCCCAAGGGAGATTTGGAAGTCCTGCACCCAGTCCCCCACCACCACGATGGGAGCACTGACCACCCTACCAGCCACTGCATCTGCTGCAGCCATCTACCTAGCTGGTGCTGCTGGGTCTGCAGACCCCTGCTAGCCCTTTCTCTCTGTGGAAAAGCATCATGACTAAATAAATATATTGATTTGCTTTCGTTATCAGAAGTTGAGCTGTAAGCACCTTGCTGATAGATGGGGAGGAATCACAAGGCCTGAAGAGCCAAACCAATTGGTCTAAACTGCAACCAATTTGCGTCACCACTAGACCCTTCTTTCCCCAAGAGGAAAAGGGGTACTAGATTAAATTCATCCAGGTATTAGAGGAATCTCATCTCTGCTATAGATAAAACCAAGCATCACCTTCCAGTTTTAAGTGGACTATTCTAAGCACTCCTAAACCAGCCTGCCTCAGCATACCAAAATGCATCCTCTCTGCTGAACATGCCAAGGTTAGCAAGCCAACCTTGTGGCGACTGTGCAGGGGAGGACCTGAGCCAAGACCCCCAGACAACAGTTTCTCTGTCTGAAACTACTCCTGCACTCAAGATCTGAATGTGTGCCTTTGTTGAAGATGTTGTGGACAATCTTAGTATATTTGGCTCAATACAGATGAATTAAAAGAAGTCTGAAGGTCGTCATAGATAAGGTCAGACATTCTAGTGAGGTCTTCCTGGCTTTAAAGCCTATGAGCTTATAGGAAGTGGGTATGAAGAAACATAAGAGAACATTCTGCTGTCTGTTCCATCTCTCTTGATGGGATATGCTCCAACAAAGACAATATTAATCTCTACTGGATGCTTTCATGTGCCTTGTTTCTTGAATTTTCCTTGAGATTCAGTCTGTAGGAACATATATAGCAGCAATTCTCAAAGAGGGCAGAGTTAAGGTTATTTTGACAGTGTAGCAAGAACCATTATACTTCCTACGTTTTAGAAGTTTAAATTTGCATTGATTTTTCATATCCTGCTGAGGATTAATCCTCTATGCATTCTGGAACAATGTGAGACACCATTAGGCAATGTTAACTGTGTGCTGAAGTTTTTGGCATAAGGTGCTGCATGCTCTAATCTATTTGCAAATCAAAAGCCAACGCTTTGCACACTTCAGTGAAAAGCCAGAGGCAGCCTGCCCCACTAGAAAGGTCACCAGATTAGGACTCAAGGGAACTCTTCAAAGTTTTGCCACTGATTTACTGTTCAGTCTTGGCCAAGTAATCTCTTTTCTTTATGCCTCTAGTTTTCCTCCCACTCTTTGTGTTTTCTATTCAGGCTGTGAGTTTAGGGCAAGAGCAGCCCTCTCTTTTTGTGCTGGTCCTGTGCCTCATACAGCAGGCCTCCCTCTCCAGCACAGCTGGAATATGCCTACTAGATGCCACCACAACACAAAGAATTTAAAACCTTAACAGCTTAAAAGAGTTTGGCTTTCACTCACAAGATCTGCAGTCTCTCTCGCTTCCTTAGCACAAAGCTTTTCAGAAGAGGTACCAGCCACCCACTGAGTGAGTAAATTCCCAGTCAAAGGGTTAAAATAACAAACTCCATTGAATAAAAAGAAGAAAGGTGTTTAAGAGGAACTCAGATCATATGGTAAACTAGGTACTAGTTAATCAATAGTACCCAAAGGTGAAGGCCATATGGAGGAGCCAGAAATCATTGCACAAGTTAAGCAAAGTTTAGCAAGCCTGATTAAGCAAAGCGTTAACTATTTTCTGTGAAAAGTTTCACCTTTCCTCTAACCTAGCTTTGGAATATATACCTAACTTCTGTGTGACTGACTCATGCACTAAAGGGCTCAGTGGAAGTTTTGAGACCAACCCATGGACAATACTCCTTTATTGCCCAGACAGTTCATATACTACATGTTACGTATAATTCTCCTATTCACTGGACTCTCAATCCAAACTCTTCTGGTAAAAGGGCTTGTGGGCAGTTTACTTTCTGTCCAATGACTTCACTGCAAAGGATTTTTCTTCTCTGTTGAGCTTGCCATGTGCAAGCTTTCCTTCCTCTTGTTTCCCTCCTCTTGTTTCCCAGTTTCTGGAAATAATTTGTGGTTTGGAAATGGAAATGCCCTTGTAGGCTTCAAACTGCTTAAAGCCTGCCATACCGGATCAGTTCATTGGATCCATCTAATCTGCTCTCCCCTTGCCAGCCATGACCAGTACCTGGTGCTTCAGAAGACAACACAACTTCACAGTAGCAACAGGACACTTTGGCTTTAGACAGAGTCCTTTCTCTGTAAGGAGCTGATAAAGCATCCTTCCCACTTCCATCCTGAACTGCCCAGATTTTCTGAGAGGTTTTCTCAAGGAAACAGTTAAAGGGCAGGGACCCCCCACAAGGATAAAGAAACTTAAGGGGGACAAAGTACATTGACACATATCAAAAGAGGGCTTCCCAAAACATAGCACAACAAACACAGTTCAACCCCTTCCAGGACTGGCTTGGCTCGCTTCCCCTCTTCAAAGAAATTGGCAAGCAAATCTTTATTG
Source organism: Myiozetetes cayanensis (assembly GCF_022539395.1). Classification (NCBI taxonomy): domain Eukaryota; kingdom Metazoa; phylum Chordata; class Aves; order Passeriformes; family Tyrannidae; genus Myiozetetes; species Myiozetetes cayanensis. The sequence continues at coordinate 46,590,384 of NW_026087853.1, read as the reverse complement.
TACGAGACAGAACAGAAGCTGGAGGGGAGGTACTGAAATCTGGGGATAATTCACAAAATCCTGGCCTGTGGTGTAGAAGGAAGTTAGTGTTATGTATCTATCATTTGAATTTCTTTTGTTACTGCTGCTAGATTTAAGCAGATATAAGCAACCTAATAATGATCACATCTCATTTTCAGCTAACATCTTTCTTGTCTGCTTTTAAACTAATGGGAAACAGGTGTAACCTAGAACTGACATTTTTTGGCTTGCTCATTCATGTCAAGGTTGTCTTGCACTTTACAGATATTCTACATACTGTAGCAGGATTGTTTTTTTCAATTAAAGTACAATTTAGTATTACAAAGATACCAGATCTGATCTCTTAAAAGTGTGCTATTTTGCCCAAAGAGCAGCACCATACTTCTTCAAGCCTGGTGACTCCATAAGCTCATGCCTCAGCTTTTCCCATGGCCAACAAGTAGTGGCAAAGCCACAGAGCTGGACTTTGCTCTCTGTCTCTGAAGACTTGGCAGAGAACCATCAGGAAGACCACCTGTACTCACCTCAGTCCGAGTTAGGCTTGCATTAATGCCCGTGATGGGTGCACAGAACCAAGGGCACCTCTCTTGGGATGAGGGAAACTTCAACCAGAGGTCATCAGCCAGAGGACATGGTGGGATGTGTGGTGCTGCATTGCCACCTTGTGGAGAGTTCCCAGTGGAGAGGAATGAAGGAAGATGGCTGACTAATGGCTTGTGAGCTATCTGTGCAGCAAGAACGTTGTCCCCATTGTGTGCCCAAGGCTGGCTAACCACTCGTGCCCTTGCTGTGACTGAATGGGTCACTACATGCTGCTGTTTCTCCTCCAAGTGGTGAAGCACAGGAGCTCCAGATAAGGCCTGGAAGTCCTATGCACAGGCACCATCATCCCATTGCTCCAGTGCTAGCATTTGCAGACTTGGCATTGAAGTTTTGTACAGATGCGGCCAACACGAACCAAGAGTCTGGTCCTAGCTCAGCCTTCAGGGGGTATGAGTCTGAATTATCCCAGTTGCCACTAGCTCTTCCAGTGCTGCTGTTCACAAAAGAAGAACATACCTAACCTCTGTGAGTCCAAGCCCCCACAGACTCAAGGAGAGAATGAAGGAAAATGTATTTCCTTTCATTAACTGCAGAAAAAGCCTCTGGTGGCAATGCTTTTTATATTAGTGGTGTCCCCAGAGAGGTTCAAATACACAAACCCACAACATGCTCCTCCTGTTTGTGTGATGGAGTACTGTGTTGACAGACTGGAAGAGAATTACTGACAAATGCTACCATGTGGACTCTCACAGTGATGCCATGTATTGATTTCTATCTGGTGATGATGTGCACTTTTGCGATTGCATTGACACTATTCTCTCTCTTAAGAATCTGCAGACTGAGTTTTTTGAGTGAAAAGAATTAGCATTGTTTATTATTTACTCAGTACTAGAGGAGGTCTGCAACTTTATGGGCCATAACAATTACAATGAAAAAAAGAATCACAGGTCTCTGCCCCAAGGCCCTTACAAGAGAAATTATACATGACAGAGAGAGGCAGGCAAACCCTGAGAAGATGGGAAGATGGTTCCAAGAGCAACAGCATATGTAAAGTGACACATAGGTAACTCCTTAATTGCCTGAGCATCAGTTTGAAGAACAATAATGGCTCTACAGGAGGTAAAATACATCCAGCACTGATTTGAGAGAGCAAGCTGTCCTCCCAGGTTGTCCTCTGCCAACCCATCCTACACTGAATATTTGAAAGTAAATAAGAAAATCCCTCAGCTTTGGGAATTGTGGCAGATCACACAAGTGGGCTGAAGTTTTCAAGACCTTGAGAGAGGAACAGTCTTTGATTTCAAGGAAATACGATACCTCCTCAAAGAAAGGGTCACATTCTTTGAAACGCAAGATATGGACAACTATGGAGATATTGGCCAACAACAACAGGACACAAATGCCAACACGTCCTGAGGGAAACAAAGGCAGTAAATTTGAGCTCCAGAGGTTTGCCATGGGATTTTTGCTAAACCCCAGTTACCAGCAAATTCAATGTCTCTTAGAAACAGACCTCCAGAGTATGAATTTGCTCTGCTACTCAGGAGAAGCACAGACAGTCACCTTTGTTCAGACAAATGTCTATCCTAATAAAGGCAATGGTCATAGCACGGTATATTTGTTTTTCTCCAAGGCATATAATTTGGTATCTCATGAGACCTTAGTTAAGAAACAAATACTTTGTAGTGTATGGAAATGGTAAGGCATGTATTAGACTTACCAATACGTGCTTCAACGACAGCTTTCAACACCCAGTTACTGATGCAAAGGTATTATCATAAGTGGGACCAACATTACCAAGATGCTTTAGAACACAGGTTGCTAGTCCAATAGGGTTTAATATTTCCAGTAGTAATCTAGATGACACAAAATCTCTGATACTGGGATTTGCAGATAGTGTGTAAATTACTGAGACAGTAAAAAAAAAAAAAAGAGGACAGACTATTTTGTGGAGGGGGATACAAGAATGACCTCCTTAAATTATCGCAATTCAATATGCGCGTTTTACTAGAGTCAAGTGAAGTGTATCACACCTGGCAAAGGCTGAGATTCAGCTCCATCTCCTGCCCCTAATACAGGCATTTAAGGTAAGAACACAGTTGGCTTGGCCTAGGCTTCCTCTACAGTAAATGAAGAAAAGATGGTCCCTCTGTGGGGGAAATCTGACTCAAGTTTGAAGGGCTGAAGCCAAGGCCCTACGTTCAGGGTGAAAACTTCTGTTTTGCAAAGCTGTGCAAAAAGAACATTGAAATTAACCACCTCAGCACAAGATCTCACTGCAGTGGTTGATCACTAATACGATACTCAGGTGTATAAAACAGGGATTACCAAGTAGAAACAGGGAAGTGGTTTTGTCCCTGAGCTGGCCACTTTTAAAATCATTAGAAGAATCGTATCTTCAATCTTGGCATCCTCAATTCAGGAAGGATATGGACATCTTAGTGTTCATAGTAAAGCCATAAAAATGACCTTGCAAGACAAAACACTCTTGCAACCCTATGAGTATAAGCCTTTAATCAGCTGTGATTAGCAAAATGTGATTTGATATTTTGATATGTAGGAACTTTCACATGGAAAAGACTCCTTACAGACCTTTTAAGTCTTTCGGCAAGAGACATAAACAGATTCAGAGGGAATTCAAGCTGATGTTAGACAAATGCAACTGTGAAGCAGGATGTGATTTCCTCGCTGTGTGGGTAGTTTAATACTAGATGTGTAATTAAATCAGAAAACATTTGGAGTTTGTCAGATGCAAATTGACATTTTAACACCTTGGCATACATGATTAAATGGGAGTACATAGGTTTAAAAGCATGTGCTTGGACAGTTATTGCAAAGCAGATGATGTATGGTAGCTCATTGGTTTAAGTTAACCTGTTCTTGGATCAATATATTTCATAAAACATTCACTCCATAACAGTTCCTACAAAAATATTTTGCAACCAAACTATACCCGAGGGGAAAAATACAGAGAGTCACCACAGTCTATTCTTACCTAGGGACAAAAGAAAAAGAAGCCTACACTAGGAATAACAGGTTATTAAGAAGAAGAGAAAAACCAAGCTGCACATCTTTATATCAAAGAAGTAAAAGGCATATATGGAGGGCGAGGATGGATAGCTCCATTACTCCAGGCTCAGTCTTCTCACTACAGAAGCTCCACACTCTTCTGAAAAACCCAAACTTAATTTTGTGATCCTAGATAGCCTCATAAATACTGAAATAGTGTCAACTTGAAGAAGCAGCTCTGGTGGATGAGATGTCTCTTTTATTTGAACCAGTGGTCTGGCAAAACCTAAAGGCATTAATTTCAATGGCAGTTGGTGTATCTTTACAATTACTACAGAAAAAATGCCAGTTTTACATGCTTCCCTCTGTTTTTGGGCTGCTTCATAAGCCCTCCAAGCCTACAAACCCTTCCTATTCTCTTCCTCCCCGGTTGAGCCTCCAGCTTTATTTCAGATAATCTCAACAAAACAGTTCCACATTCACTACACATAAATCTGTGCAAGTTGATCATGCAGGGACAACATAAAATAAAAGGCATTGAATACCAGGATGACACAGAGATTGTACTTGAGTGTATTATTCATTTCCATATTTAATTCATTACATTTCTCCTCCTTTTTTTTTTCTTCCCCTCCTTCAATTTATACAGAACTGTAACACATTTTCCAGCCTGCTGTGCTGGAATGCTGCAGTGTCAAGGGACTTTGCAGTTAAATGTAAGACCTTGTTGTTGTATTGTGCACTGGGCCTTCGTCCTCAGGAAATTGACAGCTCCAAGTTAGATAACAACTGGTAAATCATCATCTTTCCTAAGTGTTTGCAAAAGCAGGTAGGGGGCAGGAAGGAGGTTTCTTTAGAGTAGGAAAAGAAAGAAACATTTCTCCTAAGGGATTAAGAACTTCTCTGACCATCCATCTTTGAAGTCTCCTCCTAAATATTCGTTTTTTCTTATACGTGTATTTCTTGACTTGTTCTTTTGAGCTGGGAGAAGATATCTGTCTGAGGGCTCTCAGCAGGGTGTGAAGGGCAGAGGGGTTGTGGATCAGAAAGAGGAAAAGATGCCTTTTCAGTGGAGTGAGCAGGAAGAAATCCAGAAGTCAATTTCCTTTTGCACTTCAGCAATGATCATTCATTATTCTTTAAGGGTTAACCTTGTCTGGAAAGCCCATGGGAGGAAGTGTACACTGGTTGGTTGCAGGGACCGGATAGGATGACTTAATACAACATGTTTTCTTTTCTAGCCCTGATTCCCATGATTTTGTAATGAGCCAACCTTGAATCAGCTAGTGAAATTTCCCTTCCCTATTCTTTAACTCTTCTCTAAATTCACCCTCGCACTTCTGGAATGACCTGAAATTTTACATTCTCCCCCAATATGCAGAGAAAGTTGCTGAATTCTCTCCTCTGCCTAGGAGACAATGCTGGGCTTCTCACATCTCAGCTTCAGCCCTGAGCAGGTTCTCCCTCAATCCAGCTGATGTTCCCCTTGAGCACTGGTAACTCTTTTTTCTTATTTCTGTTCATCGGTGTATGAAGTAATACAGTCCCATAGTTGCATGTTGATGCATGTAGAAGAGAAAAACAAAATACTTAATCCTAGCCAGATGAAAGGAAGGGAAAAAACAAAACAACCACCACACTCCTGCTTGGTACATTTTATTTCTGAAGCCAGCTGTTTGACAGATGGTTTTAAAAGTGAAGTTGTGTTCACTGCTCTTAGATAGGCTGAGGGTTCCATTCTGTTTGTTATCTTTTGGTTTGGAAAACTGCAGAAACAACTGGATGGAAGTCACTGTTCTTCAGGTTAGCAACTTCACTGTACAGCAAAAACCCCACTGCAGCAACATAGGGATATGTTGCTATGACTGAGCACAGAACGGTCTAGATCTGAAAGCAAATTAGGATAAGGAGGAGAGGCAAGCCTGAACAGGGCTCTTTCAGTTGTCTCTGCTGCTCTTACAATGTTAACAAGTTTGACTTTTGCATGGTAGGAGCTCAATGAGAACAAAGATTTCTGTGACCTTAGAAAATGATGTTACTCTCTGAGATCAGTGGGTTGCAGGGTTTTTTTCAGTGTATCTGATTTCTTCTCCCCTCCTCCCCCCACTCCCACCCTGTGTTGAATAGAGAATTGCTGAATCTCCAAACATTTTTCAAGTCATCAAATCTAGATAAATCAGTTACTATACTTTATTTCAATAATTCCAGGGTGTTCTGATTTGGTCTTGGGACTTGAACTCACCAGAGTCCCAGACGCTGTCAGTCTCTGTTCTCTGTCCCTTCCATGACTTCCATACAGTTGGTCAGGTTCCTTCCCCTCTTCATGGCCTCCTCCCATTCCTAAATGTCTTCCTAACAGCTGTATTTTTATCGAAACTCTGAATAACCTTTATCTTACACTTTCCTTTGACCTCCTCCTCCTAAACAGGCCCCCACAATTTTGGTTGAAGGAACAATTAACCCTAACCCTAGCCATTCATAATACCAACAACAGCTACCTGCTCTTTCCTGCTCTTGGAGGCCACTCTGTTCCCCACCCCAGGGTCTGGGTTCACCTGATGACATCACCACCTACTCAAGGCAGGAATATCAGATTTGTATGTATGCTCAACACACTGTGAAAGTGCAAGGGGCTGACACCAGGGTAAGAATCCATCAGATTCGTATTTCTACTGACCACAGTAAGGGGAACCACCACTTGGGTAACAGTAAAACAAGGGGACCGAGAAGAATGAAGGTGAGAATATCAGTGGTTTTATCTTCTCTCTTCATTCAACCTACCATTTGATCTTAAGCAAGCATCTTCTCCACCTTTCTAGTCTTTTCAGGGCAAGGGCTGTCTATTTTTTTTGTGCTTGCATGTCATCTGTGCTACCCAAAAGGCAGTTCTGGGTCAGTAAATGACAGTGTAGTACTAGCACTCATTATGAAGACATGAGGAACAGAGAGCCGGAGAGGGAAAGTGATGGCGAGTGTCTGTGGGATTAAGAATGGACAAGGGTGGAGAATAACGGAAAAGAGATGGTGGAAAACTCTCTCAGCACAGCCTGAACAGGTCTGTTTACACAGTGTCATACAGAACTGCCATATGGCCAGCCAACAGCAATTGCTACCTTCCAACGAAAGATGACACCTGCTATGATGGAAGAGTAAGGATCTGACACCTCTCTGGCTTTCTCTGCACACAGGATTTTTTAAATTGCAAGGTATGTCTTATTTTTTTGCCACTGGAAATCAAGCAGACACTGAAGTGAGCCACCCCACATCCATACATTTTCATTATATTTCCACACTGTTATTTCAAAAGGCTACCATAACTATGGGGAAAGAAACTACAAATCTCTTCAAGAATATTATATGACGGTGAAAAATGTACGACACAAGAACTGTTTCCAAATGGTATTTATCACACTTTTAAACTCATCCTCAGTACTAATAAACAACTTATTTTCCTGCTTGTGTGCTCTTACAGAGCAAACATGGAGCAACCCTGATCAGTGAATCCTGTTTTTGCTTTAACTGACCCACATACAGTTCACTGGCTGAAAGTCTATCGCAAAGCAGTACAAAAGTTACATGGGATCAGCTGTGCTTAAAAGCTTTGTGAAAGAAGTGTATTTTCCAGGAAGTGCTTGAAAAATGAGATGAAAGTTGTTTAGTGTGCAAAGGATTTGCTCCAAAGCCCACTGAAGCTGGTAGAAGGACTTTGATTGATTCCAATGGTCTTCAGATTAGAAACAAGGAGGGAAGAACTGGAGCCAGGCATAGAGGGTAACATGAAAGAAGATACAGAAAATAAACTTCAACTTTACATACAGCGGGAGAAGTCCTGGTCATACTGCAAATTGTTAAAAAACCTATTGCTCAAATGGTCCGCAGTGGTGAAATGTCGCAGATCCAAACCTTGTCCCTCACACCGTGATTCATACAGTGATGCTACAAGTCATAGCACATGTTCCCCAACCAGGAGATAAGAAACTATGCCTCATAAGAAGACAAATCATCTCTTGTGCCTAAGAGACGGTGTCTCTGCTGAGATAGCCAGTGTACACTGGTACGCTGAGATAACCAGCTGTTATGTTTTTCATCTGTTGTACTACACTGACATACTTATGTATTACAGACACTGCCATCAGATGCCAACAGCTGTAGCTCATCGGCCTACGGTTGTTTCTGGTGAAGTGCTTTTCAGATCAGAATATGCCAATCCATCAAACCCGAGATTTTTGATGGGGGGAAGGAGTTCAACCAGCTCCCTCTAGTTTTAAATTACACTTTTGTTTTTAAAATTAAACCACTGGTAATGAAAGAATAAAATACAAAGAAGTCAATATTGAAATCAAATATTTTAGCTGATGTTAGAGGAAAAGGATTCAGAACTTGGGTTTTCATTTTGCAAAAATTTTTAAAATTCTGGCTGGCGGCCCAAGTTTTAAACCTAGGTTTGGTTAAAAAAAAAATCCTGAAAATGTTCACAGGATAGGAAAGTCATTTCCTGCCAACTCTATATTGGCTTACAGTTCTGACGCATGCAAGCTGGATTTGAATTAGCAGATTAGGCCCAGATCCAAAAAGGGACCTAGGCACTTAAAGTGGGACTGAGGTATGCGACGCCCAGACAAAGGTCCTCCTCAGTCCCTGGAAACGACTGAGTTTTCAAAAGTAGTAATTCTGCTTTGGAGCATGCCCAAAAGCACCTCAGCTACAACAGGCAGTTCCATGCCCACCTACACTCTTCACCTTCAGCCACACCTTCCCAGGATCCCTTGGAGGATGCCCACCAACAGCAGGGCCCTTCAAACATGCAATGGCAACTCCACTTTCTTCCAAAACACAAACAGAGGAAGAGGTGGTACCACCTTATCATACAGTAGCTCAGCGCTTGGAGCACACACCCAGGCAGAGCTGGTTTCCCTCAGCCTGTGAGGACTCAGCCCTGCACTGCAGAGGGTGCCCTGACCAGAGCCCTCCCCCTTCTTCCCCCTGTGCTTCAGCCACGTGCAAAAAAATGTATCTTGTTGGCCCTGGTTTCTTCTGCCAAGTTTTGTTTAAATACCTGATCTTGCTATTTTCAATGTGTGAATATATAAAGGACTGTCTGAGGAAAACAGACCTAAAAGCCATATGATTTCTCTTCAAGAGAGTCTTTTGGATTTAAGACATCCCCTAGTCCTTTGCATTGCCTTTGCCTGTCTCGGACATCTCCATAATCAGCACTGGCCCTTCTGTTTCCTATCCTTCCTCACATTTTGTGCATTATGATGAGGCTCTGTGGGTCTCAACCCTTGCACCCTATGACACACATAGGGTTGGTTCAGCTCTCTATCACTTCTGCTGGCTGGCAACTGTGGTAGGAGGACACAGCCTGCTGTCAGGCCCCCGAATCATGCAGCCCCACTGTGCTGTTATTCCTGCCTGTGCATATACAGAGCAGGGAATCAGGCTTCCTTGTTTACATCTTCTCTTTTCTCTTTCACCCCCTCCTTTTTCTCCCCTCCTTCTTAATAAAGAATGTTTTTAAAAACAAGTGCCTGCATTTGAGCTCCTGCAAACTCTAGTTTCCTTGGAGAAATGTTTGGGCTCTTTAACTTAAAGAATTTCCGAAACATATAGGAAAGGAATTTCATAAACTGCTCATTGAAAAACATTCCATACATTCCCTTCTCATCCAGAGACACCCGTGTGTGGTCTCCGACAAGGTCAGGTTTGGGGCTACGTAACGGGGACAAAGATTCCAGCACTTGGAAAACAACAGATACCACAGACCATGGGACGGGGGGTGAAAGGACCTCGTGACTCCCATTGCTGGAGGCCGGGAGACCACCGGAAAGGCAACAGACAGTAAACACTGTGCGTTATCCCAGGAAGGAAAATCCCAGCTCAAACCTCCCACATATCTGTTGAGAGAGTGACATCAGGCTCTGCAGTGCTAAGGAATGGAGAAGGGAGGGCGGGGGGGGAAAAGGAGAATAAAGAGGAAAACAGTATTTCCCAGTTATGATTTCATCTAAGAAAGGTGAAGACCTTGAAGGAGGCCCTTTTGAGGCAGACTGGATGCCTATTGCAAATGGTAGGCAGTCAGACTGGGAGATGATTACAGATGGATAGTGGGGCGGGAAGAACACCCTGGGTTTAGATTGCCTCCTCCCTGTTTTGAAATCAGGGAGGCATGTTTGTAAGCCCTGCCATCCCTCAGGGCACTCTGAAGCTCTAGGAATGAGCACTCTGCACATCTTCAGTTTACACTGTTTGCAGAAACCCTAACATTATTTCCAAACCAAGTACTCTGAAACATGCCAAAGGCACCATTCCTAATCCACTACGATGGACATGACTCACGGCAGGTCTTAAAACAAAATTACCCAAAGTGAGGAAAAAAAAGCATCAGGGAAATAGTCTCTTGGAGAAAGTCCTTCTCCAGTACCTGATGAAATGTCACAAGATGTGTTTTATTACAAAATTTTCCACTAAAGTCTACATGCTAGAATTGATTTCTGAGTTTAGATCAACTGGAAACATATCAATTCACAAGAGATCTTTATATAAATAAGCTCAAACTGGAAAGCTTCTTTTTGTGGAAATTGGAAAGCAAGTCCATACCTGGACTCATATTACCCTGCTTATCTTGTATCACCATTTACATTAGCATGGATTATATACCATCACTGGCACTGTAAAGTGCAATTGTTTCAATTTGGTGAGGTATTGCTGTTTTTTTCAGAGCTCCCTAATGATGACACCAACTCAATGCAATCAGGATCCAAAGCTTTTCATCTGCTCCTCATGTCACTCCTGTAATTAAGCAAATCTTTCATTCTCAGCAGTCACCAGCACATTAGAAAGACTTGAACTTAGGCTATTCTTGCTTTGACTTAGCTCCATTAATGAGCAGGGGAAAAAAATAAGCTTCGACTGGAGATGTCAGACCTTTAGTCACCTTTACAAAAGTATCACATTGCAATAAACTAACCACAAACAACAGCCTGTCTAGATTTCTCTAGCAAACCACAAGGAATGAAAAATGGCTGACAACAAATACAAACTCTTAACATTACAGTTGCTTAACCCTTTAAATCTGGGATACTGAATCAGGAAAAAGAGAAGTGAAGGGTGCAATTACAAGTAACCGACTCCATCTCATGCATCATCCTGAATAGATGAAAGGGCTGGCACAAATAAAGCTCTGCAAGCAAAGCACAGCAGATTGCCTTCATTGCTGCCGCTGAAGGTTGTCTCTGCTCTCCTGTTTGTTCTCTCCCAGCTCTTTATAAATTCAATCCAGATATTAACAATATCCATTAGCTTCTCCAGAAGATTATCTCAGCTTTAGTGACTGGAATGCAGGGATTAGAAAAAAAAGAAAAGTTCGGTTTTGTTTTTAATAAAAGTATATGTTGATTTAAACGGATGGCTTTTAACATCTGTTGTGCAAGTCTTTGTGGTAATAACCCTCAGAAATTGTTGGAGAGGGAGATCATTTAGTAGGTAATAAACATCAGTGATTTCATTAATGAAATATTCTACCATAGACATTACAAAAGGGGAGAAGCAAGGCTTCCACCTGCTTAATGATTTCATTGTTGAGGCTAAAACTGATTGCTGTTGGCAGAGCAGGAGACACCCTGGTACCCCTTTCCCCAACTGTGGGCATGGCTATGTCAAGGCACGTGCAGTGGAAGAAGAGTTGCATCAGGGACCTGTCAGGAAGCTTCTGACTGTCACCATATGAGGCATAGATTTCAAAATGCCTTACCAATAAAGGGTTGTCCTTAGTTCCTGTCATTGCTACAATCCAGCTGACAACTCTTCCTTGGAGTACTAGATGCCTGCTAGCTGGAAAACAGTGACACAGATTGAGCAGGGAATACGGGAAGCTGTTTTTCCAGCTGTTGGGTCTCTCAAGTGGGTAAAGAACTATAGTTCTGACAGAAGAGGTGAACACCTTCTGTAGGAATCTTTTTGTCTTCCTCCACAGAGAGAGGTTTTGAATGCAATTTCCAGTCAAAAATAATTTTCTTCTGTAAGGGTTTTTATTGTTCTTTTGTATGAATGTGGAGGGGAGACCCTTCAGAGATCAGTTTTACAAACAACAACAACAGAGCTGAAACCTTCAAAGACAAAATTAGCATGGGGTGGAAGAGAGAAGTTCTTTCCTATTTTGCAGACCTTAAGAGTGCCAGACATAGACCAAATGACAGGGGACATGCCCCAGCCCACATGAGGGTGAAGATCGCCCAGACACCCAGAGTATGTTCTGCTGCCTGTTCACACCAGTTATCCTTTCCCTGCACACCAAAGATCAGGGCCTGAGGGAGAAGAGTGTGCATTTGGATACCAGCCCATCATGGGGCCTTAGGCACAGACAAAGAGGAGCAGTAAGTTTTCTCCCTCTTCTCCCCTTCATCAGCTAGTCAGCAGGGACAAAAGAGTTGGCCAGCACGCTGCTGTCCTAGCTGAGATATTTGTCGTATCTCAAGTCATACAAGGGAGAATTCAATCCTGTTGCTGAACACTGCTCCCTCCTAAGTGAGGAGAAAAGGGGCTTTGAGGTGCCTTTCTCCAGCCTTAGCACTGCCACGGAGGTCAGTCCCACATGAGCAGTGCCAGGACAGGCTCTACACACTGGAGAGAAGCTCAGTGCTCCTCTGGAAAAAGCACATGTAGGGAGTGTGATTTGGACCACAGTGTGCTGAATCAAAAGCATCTGAAAGGTTGTCCTCCCCTGTGGCTTTGTGGTGAGCTCAGGAAATCCTTTTTGAGCTGTGCTGAGGGATCCCTTTGAAGATTCCTGGCTTCCTGCAGCCTTTTCCTCCCTGTCAGCCAGCTAAGAGGAAACTGCTGATGCTGGCTTCCCCCAAGACATCAACTGCTTTCTATTATTTGGGGGCACAGGTTTCCCCAGTTCTTGGTGACCAGAGCCTAACGCAGGGTTTCCTATAAGCCTACTGTGGTAGACAGGAAAGTCCTACTCAGGTCTGCAGGGAGAAGGATCACCTGCATGCCTGCCTGCATCCAAGGTCTCTCTGTCTGTGCTCTCTAGCCAGAAGGACAAAAGACACTGATCTTTGCTAGGAAAAAAAGAGCATTACTTGGGACTAATGAAAACAAGATAGCGTGGGTGAGACCAAGTAAATGCCTTGGGAAGACAGGATGGTTTACACATTTTCAGATGAGCTAACAGGCCAGCCCAAAGCCAGCATTTTCTTGATCTGGAAAATGGGGCAAAAAATACAATTCCTATGACTTCTCTGGAATTACAGCTTTAGTTTGGTTTTACCTGTTACTTAGCACAAGTTCAGTATGTGCCACCCCATTTTCTCACAGTGAAGAGAAAGCCAGCTCTTGCCATCAAGGCTACAGTGAAGGAAGGGATGAGAAAGAAAAAGAGAGAAAGATCATTAATTTTCTTTGTTTAATAGGATCTGACAAACTGTCAGTTGTCCCAGCCATTAAGTAAACTGTTACCCAACGTGTTTCATGCACTGGGTCTGTGACCTTTTTGTCACACAGTATTCAGAAAGAACAGACTGTCCCTTGACTCAGAGATGGGTGTATTGAGGTTACCTCTAAACTCCATGGCAGGCTCATGCCATGATGTAGCCTGAGGTCATTGTCACCAGGGACAGAGGACATGACTGAAATAGGACTAGCCCATGTGCACAGGTTTCCTTCCAATGACCACTATGACATGTGGAGGAAAAGGGAAAGATTGTATATGCCCTGACACAAAGTCAGGGAGCTGAGGCACAGTCACAAATCTTCTAGTTAAAAGAGACTTATCTGGATACACCATTTACATGCAGGAGCTTCTCGAGGACCACTCATGACCTTACCTCCCTGTCTGTCCTAGTCAAGTTCTAGACCTCCCAGGTGGTCCCACAGAGTGACCATGGCCCTATTGTGATACTTTCCACTTTCCATGAACAAGCAGCTTAAGCACATATTAACTAGAAGAAATATTCTTTATTCATCAAAGCCAGATCCATTTGATGATAGACTCAGTGTTATCCATAAAGCTGTCAAGAACTTTTCACAGGTTTTATCAGGTTTTCTGAACTGAACGAATCACTCCTGAATGTTTTTGGAAATCCTCATTTTTCTGTCTGACAATTGGGAGATGTCGCATTTCAAGATGCTGGGAAAAACTGCCACCGCTTTCGACAGCAAGTACAAAAATAAATGTTGGTTAAAAAACGTGATTATGTATGTAGGTTTGGAAATTTTTTTTTATTCTTTCTAGAGGACTTAAACATTATTTAGGCATCTAGACCATAAATAAAATATTGGTAAATATTTAAAATATTATTTGCAACTGCAAGGGTAGCTTTTGCCATGGATGCAAATGGGAACCAAATGCAATGTTGTCACCCAAATCCTGGTTGTTCCTGCACTTGGTGGCATTGGAAGTGATGGTACACAATTCAAAGAGATCTGCCATTTTAATAAGCCATTGAAAAGGGATACTGGAATGCAATGTTTCATCACCCAGATCACCCAGCGATACCTATAGTTTTTTTTTTGATACCTATAGTTTAGCATTTGTTGCATCGTTCCTGTTCCCAGAGGAATGGCCCTGACCAAGACTCACACTCCAAGAAAAGGAGGCTGCAGAGACAATGCCCATTGCCTCAGCTGCCCAGTGTCTTGGCCTTCATGCTTTGCAGCAACGAATCCACATTCATCACAAACTGCAGAGGGAAGAAGAGGACCAAGACAATAAGGTGAAATAGTGAAAAAGCAGTCAGTCACAAATGGAGGTGTACAAAAAAATCCCCCTTCACTCTTCCTCAGGGACTGGCTAAAGCCCTTTGATCCAATCATGGCTCTAATGAGAAGGATGCCTCAGCTGCCCCTAAGCACACACCACCACTGGTGCTGGTGGACTAAGATACCCAGGGACCCAGGCCACAAAAGAGAGAAGTAACCTCAGCAAACAGCAATTGAGGAGGACATTCAGTTATGCTGCTTCTTTTATCTCTTCTTAACAGCCTAATTGGAGTGTAATGAATTTAGGGTTGGTGCTCGCTGCCAGACTTGCTTCTTTGATGTGTTTTTGGCCTCTGTGCTACAAAATGCAATGGGAACCAAAACCAAGATATTACACCTCCATAAAGTGTCTCTGGGTTTACCATGAGATTCCAAAGTCTGTGCCAAGTGGCCAAAGCCACTAACAGGCCCATGCTCGCCAAGATGTTTGGGTAATGAATAAGAAGCAGAGAGAGATGCCACTGTGAATCAGAGCAAGGAATGTGCGCTAATGGGAACAGAGGTGGATCCCGGGCTGTAATGTGGAACAGAAGAGCGCTGTGGCCCTGCTTCTCTGTGGCTGCAGCTAACAGAGGGTGCTGCTGATGTCTGAAAGCCTGTGGTAGGCAAGGAGTATTTTAAAAGGTAGGAAGAGTACCAGCAGGAAAGGGACATGCCAACATAGCACTGTGAGTTGCTCATACTGCCAACAACCAGGTCACTGTCAGGCCCGAGTCTTTCCCCAATCTATGTTATCCATTCCTGCCTTAGCTCTTTGCAGACATCTCTTTCCCACATGACTCTACCACTTGGCTCTCAGCAGGGCATCCCTAATGGCAAACAGTAGCCACTACATGACATGTGAGTCTCCAACACACAAACAATGCATGCTTAAGAGATCATCACCCCCCACTGACCGCCATACCCCCTGCCAGGGCCACCATCCCGCCCGTGGGGTGGCAGAGTTGGCAGGCTGTGCATGCAAGCAGCAAGCAAAACTTGGAAAGGCCTTCTTGGGGGACATCCAACATTGCTGAGGAGAGGGACTCCCCCAAGTCAGTGATAACCTGCCCTTGAGCACACATGAAAAGCTGGGTGATGCTAACTAATCAAAATACCCAAGGGTCCCACATACAATTTGCTCTTAGAGACAAACAGATAAACTATGAGAGGTTAATTCTGAGAAAGCTCCATTAAGTATGGATGTAATCTGTTTCTATTCAAACACCAACTAACCGAGCTCATGTTAGTTGAACCAATGCATCTACTCCAAACATCACAACCCAAAGGAAAACCCAACTGCTTATCTGTTTCTCTGTCTGCAATGATCTTGCTCATGATAAAAAATTATGTGCCTCCTTGCAAAAGTCTTGGCCATTGATGGTTCACTTACTTGCAGAATATCCAGGGCTAAATTCCCACCCTACTTAAATCAATACAGCTACATCCATTTTAGGGAAGCTACTCCCAATTGACAGATGCTGGGAACCTGGCCTGGATTCTCTCTCTAAATAAAACAGCCTTTACCCTGTGACTGTATGTTAGAGACATGGGCTGCTGCTAAGATACGCTTCTAGTGAAATGCAGCCCTCCTTCAGCAGTGATTCACATTTAGGAGCAGTTAATTGGTGCAGCTGCTTGGGACACAAGCCCTACCTCAGCAAGAAAAGCACTTTTTGGAATAGATGTACTCACACAGCTTTGGTGGTAAGCAGTAATATACCCAAATACCAGGAATTGTGCTCCCAAAGCCTGATGTTAGAGGCAGGGACAATCCTCTTTGTGCCTTGCAGTGACCCATCAAATGCGAGTGGAGAGCTACTTTCCTCCTTGCTCGTTACTCAGAGGACAAAGCAAGGAGTCTATAACTGAGCCTCTCTGAGCCTTAGGCATCCACACCAGCCCAGTGTGGGTAACATTTAGTAGGTCAATAGTAAATTAGTGTGCCACTGGACTAGCAAGACAGCCCCTGTGACCAAGAGGTGTGCCTGATTTGCAGTGTCCTCAGGGAATGGATGCCGTGGGGCTTCCCTGTCCTGCTAGTTTGGGTTGTAGCTTTGGAAGCAGCTTTTGTGATCGGAAAACATCCTCATCCTCTCAGTAAAATACATCTGTGTCAAAACAAAACAGAAATGGGACACAGTCTGACCACTAACCCTGTGGTTCCCGAGTTCCACAGAGGACTCAGCGCTCCTTTTGCTGCTCCTAGGGACCATTGCTTGGCCAGTGCCACGAGCACATCAGACCATACACGTGCAAGCAGACATACTCAGCTGAGGGGTTGGAACAGCTTCTTCTACTGAACATCTGGACTTACACATATAAACTACTCAACACTCTCTTCCAGAATTACAGAGTCTTTCATATCTTATCTCTCAAAAACCACTTATCAGCCCACGGCTTTCAGACTGCAGTCTCTCCCGTCTGCCAAAGTGGAACCCAGCCATCTAAAAACATGAATAACATCAGCCCCTCTCTCCTCTCCCACGCTGATGGCTGCAGCTCCTCTGATGGGGGCTTGAACTTTGGGGGCAGCAGGAATAGCTCCATCTACCCCACTGCTGTGGACTCACAGAGGAAGTTTAGCAGAGTTTAACACAAGGCAGTAGATCACTGGAGCATGAATGCCTCCTCACATCCCAAGCTGAGGAAGGTGACAAGCTAAATGTACACTTTTATTCTGTTAATTATGATGACAGACAATAAGGAAACATTTGTAATCTCACATTGCAGCAAGTCACCCATGCTGCTGTGGGACTCAGAAGATTTGGGCATGCCCTAAACCCTCCATGTTAAACATGTAAAAAAAGACAGGTTTGTGCCAATAAGCAAATATTTAACAATGGGAACTAGTCTGGATTTTTTGTCAAATAAAGATTTCTTTCTAACTAACTCTTTCTTTTGTTTTCAGCTCTTACAAAATGCTCAAGAGAAAGTTTCATTTATGCATTGATATTTTGAAATTTCTGTCCAGGAGGCGGGAGAATCCTTTTTATTGTCCTCTTCTGTTTTTCCTCTCCCTTTCCCTTTTAAAGAAGAGAAAGGGGCAGAGGAGGAAGCACATGGAGGGCTTTTGAGCTTGTGAGCCATGGAAATACTTTGGGTTTCAAATTTATTGGGCATAAAAACTTCCACCTCCCCTCCCCCTCCAAACTTCTAAAATCTTTCCATAAAAATTCTGAAATGAAAGAGAGATTTTTCTTCATCTGAGCCATAAGAGATGACATCATTAGACTTCAGCATGGTGCTAAAAACATGCAGCACCAGATACCGATCTAGACACTGCAGTAATAAGATTCGAAGCAGACTAAGGAAACTCTCAGAGAGATGAGGGGACTGGTTCTGTGTCAGGCAGGAGGTGGAAAAAGATGAGGCTGGGAGGAGGACATTACAGTGATGTTACAGTGGAGGAAAGCTGAAAATAAAACAAGATCACCACTAGCTTTGGACTGGCTTAGCTAACGTATTTCTCGGTTGTATGGACTGTACATGGGTCGTACATGTTTTTGTTCAGGCCAAAAGAGGTCTGTCGCAAGAAAACTGACTCTGCTTTTGTTATGAAACCAAAGTTCAGGCACAAATCTCGGCTGATGGGTCTCATTCCAGCAGCCGATGATACAATCCAGGGAATAAACATGATCATCAGGTACCGACTGGGAAATGGTGGGAATAAGATCCCTAACAGCAGTGGCAGGAAGGGAGGGTACAGGTGCCTTCCCTTCTCTTCCCTGAGCGTCCCCCAACCCACATGCACTTTGGCCCCCATCAGCCAGTCCTCTCTGGCAAAAAAACATGCTTTCAGATGCTGCTGCCAAACCTCAGAAATGTATATTGCTGTTCTGGCTATGTTCAGGAGGAAGGGGAAGGGAAAGCAGCGTGCAATTTTCAACAGTTTCTCCTAGGAGAGGGGCCCCCTAATTTTCTGAAAGGGGCCATGGAGGAGGGGGGAGAAAAAGCAAGAGGCTCTGTCCTGTTTTAATCCCTTTTCCCAAATTAGTTATACATGGGGAATTCATGATGGAGTTCCCTCTTTGGGCTCTGAGCCTCAAAACATTTCATAACACGCAGAGCTCTTCTGAAACCTTTTGATCACATCCCTTCTGAGGTTGCTGTGTTTATGTGCAGAGCTGTGCACTTGGGCAGATGCTAAAGGGAAAGACAGGGAGCAGAGACATTCTGGGCTTATGGCCCTGCAGGTAGGGTTTGCAGGACAACACCGGCAAGGGAAAAACCCAACAATAAACCACAAAACAGAAAAAAACAATTGTGGAACAAAGACCACTGAGGCTCCTGTGAGAGCTCCGCAACATCAGCTACCAATCTCTTCCATGCTGCTGTCAGGACAAACCACCTGGAAACTTGTAGCTGGCTCTTTGCCATGTTGAAACCTAGTAGAAGGAATGTTGAGTGCTTTTTATTCAACGGGAAATCACCCAGTCTACACAGAAACAACACAAAATAAGGATATCCACTCAACCTGATGGGCTGCATTGACCAAACATGTTTGACATCAAACAAGGACCTCTAAGCACCAAGCCAAGCAATGATTTCTGCAAGCCCATGAGAGGCTAGAGAGTTTGGGGTTCCAGAGCACCTCCTTGCCCTATCTGTTTTGATTACAGTACTTCATAGCCTTGAAACCTAAAAGATAAAATAAATTGCTTCTGGGCTTAATTTATTTACAGACCTGCAGTCCAGTCACAATTTTTTATCTAACCAAGAAGGGCAAAAACCTCCCCTCAGATTAATGGGAATGAAGTCTGTGAGTTGAGATCCTCAAAGGCATTAGATCCTATTTGAAATCAGTGGTGCTTAGGCATTTTAGTAAGTGTGTTCAAGGAACTAGACTGAAATACCAAGGCCCACAGCCCTAAAAAATTATGTTAAGTGTCTGAGAAAGTTTACAAAGGTGACTGGGAGACTGTCCACATTTCTGGAAGTCTAAGAAAGGGTGACAGTGTTTTGTTAAATTTTACTCAATACTGCTTATTAGACCAGAAATCAACTGTTTTAATTAAAATTCATGGTAAATAGATTTATTTTCTCCACTGTCAGTGCTCTGTATGGACACATTCAAAGTCATTTACTTCTATTTGGTTAAACTTACTGACTCTTCTAAATGTTTCCACATGGTGGCTTGAATTTTTTTCTTTTTTTTTTCTTTTTTTTTTTTTACTAAATCAATTTTAAACCAATTTTCATTACATTGGTGGTTTTACATGTCCACAAGGGCTGTGGGCCTCTTGGATTTTGAAACCTGGCATGAAATTCAGCCCAAAACGCCAAGTGCTGAAACCCAATGAAAATGAAACCACTGCAATCTATAGGGGAGGCTGCCTGCCACTCACCCCTGCCCACACTGCTGGCTGAACTGAGAACACCTTCCCCAGGGCACCAGACCTGCACAGGACTGGGTGCTAGGCATGGCTGACCCTTTCCTCTGGACACTGCCACTGCTCCATCCCAAGCAGATTTGGGATTTGGCAGCAGTGAGCTCAAATCCTGGCTGGTGGAAATTGCTTGAAGTACAGCCTGTGGGAAGATCAAAATCCTGATCAGGAGCCTCTTTAAAACCGTGGCTTCAAAGCTAACTGGAAACCTGGCCCTGGGTTTCCCTGCAATTCAGTTTGGGTTTGCAAACTTGGCTGGTGTTAGGTTTATTGCACCTAGTTTGGGGCTTTGCTGTGAACATTTTGTGGAGATTCAACTCTTGAAATTAAATGGGCTCTGTTGTTCAGAGCCTGGACTAGTGTCTCTAACATCCATAAACTCCATACCAATCTATTTATCTTCCTGAATAAAGTAACTGAGGGTCTAATGCTTTAATTTCAAGGGAGAGGTCATTGCTGTGTATTATCCAACTATTAAAATCAATGGATGGTTGCATGTGATGAGGATTACTTACTACTACATACTGGAGGGCTTTAACTTACCAAAGCAACTTTTTTAAGTGGTGAGGAGCCAGGTTTCTTATGGTCCTATTTCCCCACCACTGTGTCCATAGTAAGGAAACCAAAAAGCAAAAAGAAGTCTTGTAGAAGCCCCAGCACTTGTGATGCTTCAAACCAGAAGCAGTAGCTTTAGAAGAGACACCAGTGGAGACGAAGATTTTCTGCCTCCCGGTAGGTTTGGGGTAATGAAGAAAACCAACAATACTTTTGGTTTTCCGAGACTACTGCTTTTAGTTCCTCTAAAACTAGAAAAGAATGGGTTTATTTACTGTAGAACTCCTATTCTTTCCCCTCACAAAAAAACCTCAAGAATGGTGACCATTCAAAGCAGAGTGAAGATGGTTTTTGGCAAAGGTTCAGCATGGCTCCTATTACTGAGGGGAATGTGGTCATGTTGCTAAGACAGTGGCCTGGGAGTTAGGCCACTGTTCTTGGGTATCCCACCACCCCACCATGTAACCTTGGAAAGTCACGTCTGCCCTCCATGGTTCCACATTCCTTGCCATCCTGCGCCTCTTGGCTATTCAGGCTGCCAGCTTTATGGTCCAACGTCTGTCTCCTACTATTCTAGTTACCACCATAATTATGAGAACTTGATACACACTGCGTTCCAGCACCCCTTCCCACAGGGCTTCATTAGAGCAGCTCTGTCCCCATGAGCAGCAGAGCTGAGGTGGGAGTTCAGGCATGAACTCCACGGGGATTTCTCACCCTCACCTCACCCTGTCCCTGCACTCACGCTGCACCCAGGCACATTGTCATCCCTTTCACCTTTCTCATTCCCATCCAACAGCACTTGGAGTCATTTACATTTAGTGTGTTCACAAGGTTTTCTCCTCATTTATGTGTGCCCAGTTGGGATACCATGCCAGATTCTACCATCCCTTCCTGGGACACACATGCACTGTGAGGGACAACCTGCTCCCATCAGCCAGCAGCAGCACCTCAGCATCTATCCCCAAAGGGACTATGACCCAGAGAGGCACTGTTCAGCAGTGACAGATGCAAAGGTAAGCTCTTGAAGCACAAGAAATGTGAGGTTTGTGCCCTGAGTTGAACCCCTACCCTTGGCACGCATTTGTCTTGACTGATTGTGTACAGCAACCTGACCTCAGAGGACTGTTAAGCTTTCTTGTAATGCCTTGGTCTTTGCAGCCTGACATGCACACACCTTTTTGCAAGTGGCACTGCATTGCATGCAGTCACAAGGTAATTTGTGGCAAATCTGGGTAGCCCAAAGCATCAGGGAAAAGTCTGGGTGTGACACTAGCACCCCTTTTAACTAGGGTTAAAACTCTGCTCTGCCAGAGGCAGGATTTTTGCAATGAATTAGTGAGACCTTTTTCTTCACTGTTTTGCTCTAAGGATCCTTAACTCTGGGAGCCACCACACCACTAGGAGAGTGTGTCCTCCTTCTGCTCCAAAGTATCTTTAGAGTCCATTCCCCAAGATGCCTTCGGGCACCAGCATGGTCAGTAGCTGCTAACTTATCTCTGGTCAAGGCCTGCCATGCTGGGCACTGGGCGTGCACACACGAACAGACAGTCTGTGCATGAAGACTTTTAGTCTCAACAGAGAAGTGACACAAAGGGAAAGAAGTTAAACACTATTTAGTGAGATCATCCTGCAGGGAGCTGGTAAAGTTGGGATTATAACTCAGAGAGCACCAGCCAGCTGCCGTGCACTCCAGGGCACTTTGCCTTCACTCCTTACACGGCACTTCCATGCACGTACATGGACATACACACATATATATGTGTGTACATTATATGTGGGTAAAGACTGATTAAACACTTGGACATGGCGGCAAAGACTAAATGTGCATACACATGCACATCACCACTGCAATGTCCTGTCATGGTCTGCCCTGTGCTACCTGTCAGTTGTTCACAGCCCCTCGTGGAACGTCTCTCCTGATCTCACTCAGTAGGAACTGTGCCTCATTTCAACTCCTCCAGGTTAAGCCAACATAGCAAGCTGGGATTTCTGAAGGTGCTGGCAGGACAGGCAAATGATCACACTGAGATACCACGTATCTCAGCTCCTTCTCAGAGTTTGGTAGTGTGTGTTTTATCAACAAATAACATGTCTTTACTACTGCCAACCCTGCTGAACCACTGTAGCTGCAGACAAGCAAGCTGTGTTTGCTTCTCTTTCATTTGTCAGCAACACAATGGCCAGCCAAGTTCTCATTCCAACATCTTACTTGTTGGTAACAACAAACACAGGCAAAAAGAGAAAAGCTGATTTTTGGCTGGCTGTGAGGATGCAGAGGGTAGGTTTTGATAGGTAAGTTGAAAAAGCCCTAATATGAAAATCACTGGGGAAAAAGAAGCATCAGCAAGGAAGAGTTTAAAAACAAAAAAGGGGGATGTTCAGGTTTTCAGATTCCCCTATTTCTGCTCTCTGGAATGGTGTTGTTTATTAATGCTCTCCCTTTACCAAGATGTGGCCAAGTCCAGTTTGAATGGCAACTCCAATAAACACATGGGATTTGCAAGTAGTTATGAAGTTGTTCACCCATTTGTTCTCAGACAGCAATAATCTTTCTCTTTCTATCCCTCTTACTCCTGCCAGTCCCCAAAAGCTGTGAGGAGAGAGCTTACACCCACATCACGTCCAGGACCACCCTGAGGTTTGTTGACACTTGAGAAGCAACAGATATTCAGAGAGTAAAAAAAAACAGAGTCATTACCTCTCTGCAGTTACCAGTTTGGATTTTGCTGCTGACTTCAGGAAAGGAGAAGAGGGTGGGAAAAACATCAGAAATGTAACATGGAGGGAGGACTGCAGCATAGAAGAGTTGGGCAGCTTCACCCCTACACCTAAACCTCCCAGCATGCCACACCTTCCTCCCTGAACAAGCTGAGAAAAGGCAGTGAGACCTGGGCAAAGCTGATGAAGCACAGGAAGTTGCTGAGAGACTCCTGCATTCCCTTCATCCCATCTTCCTAGTCCCGCTTCTGAGCCCAAACAGGTTCCCACTTGCAATCACAAAACCAGAGTTGGCACCATCTGCCTGTGGTGAGGAGCTGATGTACCTGGGAGCTCTGGACCTAGGTGAGTGAAGACAAAGAAGTTCCCAAGAAAATAATATTTTCTACCCAGTACCTCAGACAGGAGGTGTCTTCTGGGCTGAAACATTAGAAAACAAGATGAGAGCGCGCCACAGGCAGAACCTCTGTCCCTTCCCTGGGGTAGCTGTTCTTTGCCAGATGCTTTGCGAGGCACAGAGAGGAAAAAGGACAGATGGATGGATTGTTACAGACACAAGGGAGAGCCCAAACAGCACACCGTGGACACAATCGTGATGCCTAATGTGTTTATCAAGTATTTTGAGGCCAGTGCAAGAATTCCATACGCAGTACAGCACAAGACTAGAAGAGCAGCTCAGATTTAGGTGACAATTGAACTTGGTCAGGAGACCAAGAAACCTTCTGCAAGTCTTTCAGTTCCCAAGGGCTGCATTCAGGGACCACTCCAGGTCTGGATCACAGTCCCACTGTTAACAGCATGCAGAGCTCAGGGCAGGCTAAACACAGGGAAGAGCTGCAACAGGCACTAATGAGGGAATATCTCTGGAGTAAGTCAGGAAGTTGCTGAAAGGGAGGGACAGTTTTGAAACATGAGCACAGAGATAAAAATCTATTCTGAGGTGAGGATGAGCTAAATACGTCAAAGGCCTTTCAGCACAATCTGGACACATATGAAACTATCTAAATAATAAACAGCACATTTACTACTAATAGCCTCTTAATTTATTTATGGAGCCCCATCACAGCACAAATCTCTGTCATCTCCTTTGCTCAGCAATCACCTGGCACTGGAGAAGGGCACAGGAGCCCTGCTCCGCTCTGCCCAGGCTTTCCTACCTGGTTTTGGAGATAAGCACTAAATAACAGAGACCTGCAAAGCACGATAAGGCCCACGCTTCAGAATGGTTGACTGAAAATACTCATTTTCCAACTTGAGGATGTTTCACAAGCTGCCTTGTTGTCTCAGAGCACCTCGAGCAGGGGAAGGAAGGGGAAATACAGCCACAGAAGCCAACACAATCAACCCCAGGGTTGGGGAATCCCTCCTCACATGTATAGATGTGCATACATATATATATCCATGTTAGTCACTGCTATGGCAACCAGGACAACAAAGATATCCTTTTAAAGGTCCTGTGGTAAGGAGGAAAAATATTTTGCTATATATATCATTGCCTATTGACGTCACAAAATAACTTAAAATAAACTAACTTGTAAGTTTGGATCATGCTGGTCCTTTTTTCTCCTCTGTAGATATTGAAATAACGTTCACGTCACAATGAGCATCTGTTACCTTCCATGGAAAAAGTAACTGAAGAGAGCTGAGCTAGAAAGTTTTCTATAAAACCCATTCACACATCCTCACTGAAGCAATGTGAAAAAACCCTCTCCTCAAGGAAGCAACATAAAAAAAACCCTTCTCACAAAACCTATGGAGCACTGTATCTGGAGGGTCTCATTTACTCATTCATCAGGCAAAGCCCACCCTGACATCAGAGGGAAATTGCCAATGTTGATAATTAGTAAAAACTGAGAAGCTGAGGTCAGCTGTGACAATTAATTCAGCTGAACGTCTAAATAGCTCACTGGAAAAAGGCAAGCTGACAGAGATAAGTCTGGGCTGAATTGTAAAAATAAAACATTCCATATGAAAGAGATTTTAGGAAGTTTGTTTCCACAGCCTAGATCTTGTAGATCAGGGCGCACCTACCTCTTGTGTATGTAACACAGTCCACAGTAGGACTTTGACATGACTTGTACTCTTTCCACTAATGTCACCAGTGCAACTATTTTATTAACAGCATTAATAAATATGTTGCTGCTATACAACTAAGAAACAGAGGTAAATGGAGTTAAGAGAGGGAATTTAAGACCTTAGTTTGCATTAGCCTGTACCAATAAAACCATATGGGTATAGACATAATGGAAGAGCCCCTAGTCAAAGTCCAGGGTAATCAAGCACAAAAAATGCAGTGGAGCATTGCAGCTCCTGCAGGGGAACAGGCTGGATATTGGTTATGGTTCACACACTCAAGGCATGGGGCCATCTTTGGCATGGGACAACTCTACAGCTCCTTGCCCAGTGCTCAGAATCAAAAAATGCTGCATCTCCTATCCTTTGGCTAGCAGGAGGAGGTGAGAAATACACCTCAACTTATTATGTTCCTATCCAAAATCACCTATTTATCTCTCCTTAGGAAGATCTAGGGAAGCTCTCTGAAGTCCCTTTTGGTTCAACATTTTTTTAATCTGGCTTAAAGGATGCTGATCTGCCTGCATGTTCTACCAGTGCCACACAGGGTGGGTTGAGATGTTCTTAGAGCATGAGATGTGCCATGATTCTCTCAAAAGCACCACGGATATTTCAGAGCAACAGAATTTATTAGAGGTTTTTTGAAGTCAAGTGTCTCTTACTCGGTGTGGTGAGTTTGAACAGATACAGCAAATGCAATGAGTCACTTGAGCATTGTGGGCCGTTATACATTATTAAGTCATCTGTAATGCCACGATGAACCCATTTGCAATGTGCTATTACATGGCCACTTCATGTGTTGTGGATTTGGGCTTGTTCCTTCTCTCCTCTCCAAGAGTTTGGGTTTTCCCCTTTCTTTTTTTTTTTTTTTTTTTTTTTTTTTTGGTAAGCCAAGCTGCAGCGTACAAACAAGAGCTAACACAATTCAAGCAGGTTTGAATCAGTCCTATGAAGGAGAATCATCAACCACATGTTTTAGGTTTAGAAATTTACCTTCTCCCAACTTCTCCCATGTCACCTGCTCCCAAAGCCTCTGGAATTGCTGCAGTTCTCATCTCTCTTGCCCATCTGTCAAGTGAATCAGAGAGTTTGATTTACCCCTGGGCTGCTGAGAAGCACTGACAGCCCACACCCCTGACACTTCAGGTTGGTGTAACATCCTCAAATTACTTAACTCCCAGTTGTTGTACGTTAAGATACACATCTGATTTTCCTCACATCTCCTGTTATCACCCAAATTCTTCTGCAGTCTCTTATGCCACCAGCCACTTCAGCTCTCCTCTACAACAATTTCCTGAAGTATTCTGCCTAGGGATTGTCTTCTGTGGTTCAGCCTGCAGGTCTAGACCTCGCAGACTACACAAAATACATAATGGAAGAACTCCTACTCCTTTTAAATTCTTTACAGCACCCAGTCTCCCTACATATTTTGTCTCATGATAGAGGAAGACAGATAGGCATCTTTCTGAAGATCTCAACCCTACCTTTCCTCACCTGCATCTATGAATTTAGGAAGACAACATGCTAATAGTTCTACTAACTATAGTCTTCTTCAGCCCTGATTTGTGGAAGCTTTCAGAGAAACCTCTGCCACAGCACCATGGCTCATCCTTTTCCGAGCCAATGTCTTCCTTAGCTCTCTTCCTCTACCCCCATTCACAACACTCTCCTTCACAGAAGATTATTCAGACATCCAAAAACCCTTCTTACTGCTTTTTTCTCCTTTTATTAATGCCATGTGCCACCCCTTCCCACAACCCTAATCGGGTCCAGATGGGACGTGCCAGGCTCTCAAAGGGGCCCTGCACCTCTCTTTTCAAAGAGTGAGCTGCCCTTGCAAGGTCTGTTCTTATTTTTTGGAGGAGATGTAGCTAAGACAGGTTTATCTAAAGACTGTACAAGTGCTAAGTGGTTGCTAAACAGCAGAATAAGAAAAAAAAGCTATATATGGTGGATGAACAAAGCAGTTGGATCTTTTACCAAGGTTGAAGTACTAAAAATATAGAAGGTTTTTATAGTACTCCATGCTGTACCTAGAAAGCTATAGGATTGCTGTGGGACGAGTCAGACTTGCAGTCTTATGTCTGACAGTTGCTAGTCCTGAGGTGCTTGATCTACTTGGCAGGGAGAAAAGCTAGCTCTGATACCACAGGCCGGAAATTAGAGGAATGCCTTTTTCTCTATCCACAAAGAAGAAACATATAAGTAATGTGCTCTAAAGCAGAGATTGCATAAAAAGGGCTGGCCACAGAATAACTTACAACTGATGTCAAGCTGAATATGGAAACAGGTTGCTTTGAAGATGACTGTCAAAGCCCCTGGTTGCAACCCCAGTTGTGGTTAAGACTGAAGAGAAAGAGAAACAGAGAGGGAATATGGGGAGGCCTAGACTGGACAGAGTCATTTGTCAAGAGAATTGAAGCAGAAAAATAATGTGGAGTTCAAAGTCAGTGTCCAGCAAAAAAAAAAAAAAAAAAAAAAGTATATAGCTACAAACACAGCTGAAACAAGTCAGAAGAAAAACTTGGTGGGAAAATGCTTCAGCACAACCCCTGCTGTGTGAACAGCAGCTCTCTCACCTTGCTGAGTTTCTTGCTTGGCTGCAGCAGGGATACCTTGCCAGTGGAGGGAAGCGCTAGGGGAGATAGGCAGGCTTGGGTGGGATGGTGATGAGGAGCCAACAATGCACATGCATGGTTTGATATTCTTGATCTTGGGAAAATCCAGAATGGGTGGGTTCATTCTCCTCTTCAGGAAAACTTCCCCAGATCAACCCACTTTGGATTTTTATTGTCTTTGGGGTGAACCTGGGCTTGGCTGTGGATATTTTTGAGGGCTAGCATGCTGTGACTTTCTCAGCCCACACACGGTACTTCTTATCTTTTTGACTCTAATTCCTAACTTTACAGCCTGAGTCATCTAAAAGCAAATGCCGTTTGTGCTACCTGAAGTTGGCAACACTATTTGCTTAGACACTAGTGTCCAGAAAACAGTGTTTATGCTGGTAAGGATGTTTCTTTTAAAACTCTGTACAAACTAAATGCATATGAAAATACAAAGTGTAGCTGAACCAGGAAAGGGAGTACTCACTGAAGAACTGAATGCTTGCCATGCCCTTGATGAGAAAGTATTAGACAAATTGAGGAAAACATTGAGACGTGCCTTTAGTAGATAAGAAAGCCCTAAACAGAGGTTGAAGGAGCCCTAAATTCATCACAAACAGCACATTTAGAAATGCTCCCCTTACCTGTAGACACAAAGGATGGGAACTGGGTGGGTTCAATCTGTGGACCAAAAGGGGATTAGAGGAACTAACTGGCTTCTCACAAAATACAAAAAGATGGAACCTTCTCCATCTGCATGCTAAAGCATTAAACATGTTAGAGGAGGATTATCCAGAAACCAGCATATGCTGATTCTTTTTTTGTGCTGGATGTGTCGGCAAGGTCTTGGCAGACTGTGGGGAAAAATACACAGTGTCTATAAGATTTCAAGGTTGTCACTGATCAGTGACCTCAGCTGAGGTCTGTTATAGTCATTCAGCAATGACCCCAGCTCTTCTTTCATTTTAGGGATTCCACTAGTTTCATCCATTTACTTGCTTTTCTTCCTTTTTCCTGTTTGTTTGGCCAAACAAAATGCTACTGCCGTGTTCCTTCTCTGGAGTTTCACCAAGAATGGACCTTCTCAGTGGAACTTTGCTAGATATGTTGCAAAGTCATGCAGTGCATTGCCATGGAGGAAATGTCATGTAACAGGATGCTGAGAACCTGACATAAAGGTGAGTCACTTTAAGTAGATTGATTTAGAAGATACGGGTGAAGCTCTGCAAAACCAAGTCCTCCTGGGTGGGTATCACTTGGGTTGGCCAGATTCTTAGTGGATATAAATTGTCATAGTTCCATGTAAATCATCTGGAAAATGATACCACGGTTGGCAAGCTGCTAAGGTAACAAGTATACCACAGGGCAGTGCCAGCTAATGCTGGCTGTGGATCTGCCCATTAGCTATACTGGTAGTATCAGCTTATGTGAACATATTTGTGGCTCTGGTAAACCTGGAAAAAATGACATTTCCATGGGTTTGATGAGAAGTGAAACATTTGATGCTTTGGTCTCAAATTTTCTGCTGTCTTCCACAAGAAACAAAGGGCAAGGTTTTAGGAATGGCCTTCTCCTTTTTCCCCCTTATGGGGCAAACATAGGAAAAAGTGTTATCTATGGAATTTCAGAACTAGTTCTTTAACACAAAACACCAAAACCACCAGAAATAACATTCTCCTGGAAAATGTAAGCTTTAACTTTGCCCTAAGCCAAAATTGCATACTGATTGCTATTCATCATTCTGCTCCCCTCCTATGTACTCTATATGTCTCCAAAAGTCTTACCATGGCAGTCAAGGTTCAAGGAGCAGTTGAATGAAGCCACTCTTTCCAAAACAGGTATTCCCCACTTCTCTATTTAAAAACATCCTTCTCCAGGAGAAACTGGACAGCTGTTCTTTGTTGATATCCAGTCTCCCAGGACCTTCGGCAAACATATTTAGAAACCTGGATATAGTCTAGGATAACATTTCCTTCCAGACTTGTCAGGATATGACAGGTTTTTTCCATGTTACCGGTGCCTGCATGCAACCTGACATCCAGAGCACAACTCCAGAGCCTTAGTGGTGCTTGTTGAACCTGCAGCCCACCATATCTATCCAGCTGCAGGACAACCCACCCAAGGATGATGTTCCAGTACTGGAACTGTGAAAGCTTCTACAGAGCTTGGTGAAATCCAGAATGTTATTAACTGCTTCTCCCTATCCTGGCAGTAGGAAACTTCAAAAGGCAGGTGTGCATTATAGATTTCTCCTCCAGCTTCCACCAGCAGGGCTTTTCTTTTTCCACCTCTCCATTCAACTTTTATAAAATGGGAGCAGGATTATCTGTCTCTCTGAAGAAGATCAGATTAATTAGGCTCTCTTCCCTAATTACTCACCCTGCTGTGAAGGGATTCCTACAGGTGTGATTATAGCGTGAGCATCAAGGAAGGGCCATGCACAGCTTTATAGGTGTGTCCCATAGCATCATTATTTACCCTGGGGAGGTCTGAAAGTAGTTCTTGCTCAAGGCTTGGCCGCAATAAACAGTGTGAGCCTGTGTGCTCTGCATAACAGGACACCACAAAGGGCTGCCAAGGTCCTACTTACTCAGAGTACGTTATCTCAGCACAGCTCTGCACCACTGTACCTCTGTCCTCTGACCCCTACAACATTCACGGGGCACTAGAGACGTTCTGCACTGCACTGGGCTCAGTTGTCCTCTTGGTGTTCAGCACCAACTGAGGACAGATCTATGCATCACTTTGCTTTCCTTTCCCTGTCTCTATTTCCAAGCCAACCAAAACACTCTTTGTGCTGGAGAGCAAGCCACCTATGACATGAGACCCTTATTTTTTAGCTAGAGGTGAACTGAAGACATGAGTCTGCCAGATCATCTGTGGAACATGCTGGTGGCAGATGGTATATAAACATTTGTTTTCTTATTACTCAAGAAGGGAAAGCAGTTGGGAAAGCAAAAGTTTCTTCTTTTTTTTTTTTTTTTTGCAAAAATTTAAGTTAATGAATGGAAAAAATCAACAAACTTCTGAAATTCTTTTAGATAAACAGGATTTTGTCCTCAAAAAAAAAAAAAAAAAAAAAAAAAAAAAAAAAAAAAAAAAAAAAAGAAAAAAGAGGGACTTGGCAGGGTTGAACGCTGCTATTTTTCATTAGGACAAGATGATGGTATGGCAGGAATGCAGGACAGAGGGGTGCAGATGTGTGAAAGCATTTAGGAAAAGGCACCCAGGGATTAGAGAAGTGCCTGTTCCCAAAATGGGTTGATCTGAGGTAAAGGAAACCTTTGGGATAGGAAGATAGTAAACCCCTCCCCCACCCCTTTTATAGTGGATATAAACAGTTTTATGGTATTTCCACCCAACAGAAGAAGAAAAAAAAAAAAAAAAAAAGATTTCTGCAACACACACATGTTCCCCATTAATTAGGACTGCTGTTAACAACACGTTGCGCCAGAGCTGCCAAGAACTGTCAGACGAAGGACAGGGAAGCCCACAGCAGAGGCTCTGCTGCCTCCCGGGGGGGCCAGCCACCCGACCAGCAAGGCAGTCCCAGCCCTTCAGCTGGGTCAGCCCCCCACCGCGGCTCAGTGGCAGGGGGTACGACAGGCAGCCGGGCTGGGGGCAAGGCGAAGTAACCAACTGTGCAGGCAGCCCCTGTTTGAATTCCTCCCCACACACTCCCCTTCAGCTACAGACATTTTCCACAGAAATTCTGGCAGTGTTCGCTTTTGGTTGAGACTTTCAGACTATTTCTGCCGTTTTTAAAACATTCTTAGGGGAGGCGCCTGCTACTTTTATTCACATAGAGGATCCTTATTTTTATGTATTAAGGGATGCGAACAGAGGAAGTGAGGCAGGGGAGGGGAGAGCTGCTTTATGCTTTCATTCAACTATACAACAACAACACAAATCTACATCCAAGCCGCCTTTCCTCCTTAGCAGGCTACAAATACACACTTTGCTGTAGGCTTTACTGTAGCAGAGACCACCCCTAGCATCCTGATTTTCTCCAGCCGTCTCTGGGACAGAGCGCTGACTCCTGGCTTTTAAGCATCTCTCACCTTCTTGCCTCCTGGCAGCTGCGTCAGGGGCTGGGAGTAGTTTTATCCTTCCCCTATCAGATCCTCTCAACTCTCTCCTGATCTACTTTCTTCCTTCAGGGTTCCTGAGTGTTGGTTTGGATTCACCACTGCATATGACTGAGGTTGCACACCGGTGTGCACACAGGACTGACTCACATTAGGATTAAAGCAGGGTCCCTAACCATCTTTTACTATTTAAACAAATGTAGGAAATAATGTTGGAGCAATGCAGCAAAGTTCATTGCAGGATCTTGAAGGAGGGGGAAATGATTATTTTTTTAAAATAAAAATTATTTCCCCACACTTGTATACTCACAGGCAGCATGTCCAAGCAGCCAGGCCATCAGCAGGCATCAAGATGCGTATCTCCAAGTGGCTACTCTAGGATCCCTTGTGAGGACACGAAGGATGAAGACATCAGCTATCCACCAGCATGTCTCCTAGACTCCTCGGAGGTTGGTGATGATCTGCTTGTTTTGGATCTTCCTTTTTGTACTCTGTAGGAGCAGACAGGGATTAGCCTCTCCACCCTGTCCCACCACTGTGAGTCATCTAAACGTACTCACTGTCCTTAGTCTCTCAGTCTGGTTATCCTGACAAGTTGCACTAGATATGCTGAGTTCTTGATGACCTGCTAATCAAGGAGGATTTTTGTAGCCCTTCTGCTGTTTCCTCCACACCAGACACCTGCCTTGGTCTCACTCAGATCAAAGAGCACTTCTGCTACAGGTATCCACAGCAGGAACAGAGAAGGCAAAGTTAAAGACTGCCGTCCTTTCAAATAGCTGCCTCACAGATGCCCATGATGGTGCCCATTTCTGTACAAACTCCAGCCCTCTGACTGTTGGGATGCAGGACTGTGCAGCTGTGTACCCATATTTCACAAACTGGGCAAAAACCCAACTAAATCACAAAAAAACACAATCATTTATGGTAAAAAGTTTGGGACACTGGGACTCTTTGCTATTCTCATTTTTCCTTTCCAATCCTTAAAATGCTGCTGTTGGAACTGCAGCCCTGCAGTTTTGTGAGGCTCTATAGCTACTATGGTGCACATGGTTTTATGCCAAAAAAAGCACTGGTCCATTAACTACATACATTCAACATCATTTCTACAAATATCACGTGAGGAAATCCTCATAGCTGCTGTCCAAAGCACTGGTGACTTGTTCATGAATGGAAAGTCCTCTCAGACATGCAGGAAAACATTCTGGTCTAAAGTTTCAAGAGCAGGTCGTGATTTGAGTGGGTTCCCTCTTACACATCCAAGGTTAGGACATCCAAAGGGCAGTATTTTCAGATTACGCTGAGTGCCTTTCTGCTAACAGTTTTCCTCCCAGGCACCTTGCACTGAGAGTGGAAAAAGCCACCAGAAGCACAAGGACTTCTGAAGTACTAGAGCAGACTGGACATTTTTCTACGGTGTAAGTTAGCAGGAATCATTTAACAGTGTGAATGTAGAACCTCTGGACCTCGTGCACTTTGGGAGAGCTCCTCGGATCACCTGTTCAGATCCCCATGCGATAAGGGGAATGTTCAGACTGAACTCCAAAAGGCCACCACAGTGCTGTTTTGCAGAACACATACTAAGGCTTTTGGTCAAAATACTTCAGTTTGGGAGAGTGTTTTTTTTTAAATATAAAGATGTAGAAAGCTAATTATTTTTCTCTTATATATAGCTAATCCTTTTTTTTTTTTTTGAGAAAGAAAGCAACTTATGTGAAAACTTTCAAATACCTCTTCAAATACCCTTGCTAATGACATTTGAAAATCTAATTTCACATTTGGGACATATTGCAAGAATCAACAATAGTAACAGTTTGATGTCTGTCTTGTTTCAGTCCAGAGGGGTTGGTGGTGGGGGGAGGGAGGTTTGGCAGAAAGTACTATTGTCATGTGGGAGTCTCAGAAATGAGTTGTCTCCTGGCTAATATTCCTCCACTGGAATGGTAAGTCAAATAGGCTAGTAGCCACAGCAACAGCCCAGAATTCTTAACTATCTCTATGGTCATTTCACATCACTTTGGGGCTACCCCAGTTCATACCATTATCACTCAAGACATTATTTCATAGTGATTTCATTAATTAGCGTAATTTGATATATGAATAACACCCACATTTGTTTTAACAGAGGTCACGTTAACTGCACTTCTGCCTGAAAATGTAGATAAGTCAAGCTAAAACAATGTCACAGTTTTAAAATAAACACACAGAAACAGACAACAGTTCATAGGTGCAAAACAACTATGCGATTTCTCTCCTTTTTCTCCCCTACACTACATATCCTCCTAAGGAAGATTTGGGGGAAAAAGTGGGCCTACAGCATCCCTAACCCTACACATCTCTTGTACCCTGCAAGGGAGGCTGCACTGGACAATGGCATGACTTGTGAACAGTCAGTGAGAATATTACCTGACAAAATAAGGAGCACCAGAAGGGATCTGTGGCTCCTTTGTCAGCCTCACTACCCCCTTTAAGAAAGGCGGTAACTTCTTCGAAGAAGTTACAAAACACTACCAGCCCTGAACAAACACTTAGTTTAGGAACCCCTCCCGGTCAGACAATGCAAAGAAAGGACTGAGTTAACCATGCCCAGAGCTGATGGAGTAACTGGACCATGGACAAAGAAAAGACCAAGAGCAAAATGACAAAAAGGGCCCAAGTTTCCAGGACAGCATATTGCAACGGCTGAACACTGAATTGCTGGAGGCCTAGCACTGTCTCGTATATAGTATTGACAGGACAATAAACCCAAAGCTTCTACATGGTATGTCTTGAAGATGTTTCCAATCAGAGTTTTCTTTCCAGTCTAATGGCACTGATGCCCAAGAAAGCCACAACACTCCTGAGCTGGTGTTTTGTGCCAGTGCTGCACAGCTGCTTAAACAACAGGAGACTCCTGGTTTATCTGCTATGCTCATTTGTATTGCCATTTGTCACTTTTTAAAAATGTAGACCAGGTTTCCTGAAGCAAACCTTTGGAGAATCGTGTGTCAAGTTACGTAGTTTGACTAATATCTGGGCCCAAGAAAGTAAAAAAACCCACCCAACAAACCAAAAAAACCAACAATAAACATCAGCAAGTTCAAAAGAGTTCAAAAGACCCATTTTTCAGAGAATTGAATAATGATGTATTCTGCAAAGACAAATCCTTTAAAGCATTTCTGGTTTCAGAAATATTTAAAAAAACCCAGTCTTCTTGGTGCTTTCCAGAGT
The DNA here is from genome assembly GCF_022539395.1 of Myiozetetes cayanensis. Classification (NCBI taxonomy): domain Eukaryota; kingdom Metazoa; phylum Chordata; class Aves; order Passeriformes; family Tyrannidae; genus Myiozetetes; species Myiozetetes cayanensis. The sequence continues at coordinate 46,555,425 of NW_026087853.1, read as the reverse complement.
TATCTGAATTCCTTCAAAAGCCCACTCAAAGTAGAAAAACAATGTTATTCTAATGGAACAAAGCAGTACTTTTTTATTTTACTACAATATTGGAAATACACTTGCAAAAGAAGAGCCAGAAAAACAGAAAGATTCAAGTTTACCTTGTTAATTTTTTGCTTTTTTGTCACCTGGGATTTTTTTCTGCGGTGTTCCTCCTCCAGAGAGGTGCTTCAAAGCAGCTCTCAAACTTCCCCATAGTTTCTCTTCTACTGTAATGAACCACATTTTATACTGCAGCCTTGCTTTATCAGCTTGAGAAATATGCACGGCAGTGATTTTTCTACCTAAGCCCATCATTTCATTTAGGAAGTCACAGAAATTGCAGCTAGCAGCTCTCAATATAAACATCATAACTGCATGCTCTAGAGACCATTTCTCTGTACAAACAATTTCAGTCCAGTTTCAGCTACTGCAGTTTCCTTGATAACAACTTGCTATGTTTACATCCATCTGAAATGTTAAAACTCACTGGGGAACAGTGTGGGTTCTTGGTTATTTATCTGTTCGATCAACCTGAACAACCTACTCGGGATGTTTTCAAAAGTCTGACTTCTAGGCAGCTAGAACAGTGGGGGTTTTGGTATTACTTGTCCTTTTTTCCTCAGCTGCCTAATCTCCCTTCCTGCTCCTTTAGTGAAGATGTTAATTCAGAGCAGAGCTGGCAGCGGTCCCCCTGCCACCCCAGGGGGTTCCTCCTAGCAGTATGCAGGCAGTCATTAGTCTCTGACTATAGTCTGTCAGGCAGTCCAAGCCACTGGTCCCTCGTTCAAGCCAAACAGGGATGTCGCATCCTGCCAAGTCATGCCATAAAGTAACAGTTGAAATAGCTTACGTTTTAAATCCCTAAAGGGCAGCTACCCCATCATGCTGGTGGATTAGAAAACAGACGCTAAAGCGTATGGAGTGGCACTGGGGGCTCTGGCTTACATAGGAGTGAAAGGGTTTAACACCAAACAGCAGAAGAACAAAAGAAGAGTTTGAGCCAGGTTCAGCCTAAGCCATTTTACACACCTAACTGATCTGCCTAATTGAGGATCTTTTCTAAGTAGGAGTTTAATATATCACCTTAGTTATCAGGAGGTGAGACAGCTACAGACAAGGGGCATCTGGATTCTATGGCAGGATGAACCACTTTCTAAAAACACACCTCTCTTTTCAGTGACTATAGGAATCCTTGGGCATTTTGTGGCATGCAGGATGAATGGGTGCTAATTAGAGTACTTTAGGCACTCCAATATTTTGGAAAAAAACGCATTTAGAATGAGGACATGACCATAACCTATGAGTAGAGTCAAAGACATATCCTTCATAAAAGAAATACATGACAATAAGAGGAGCAACAGCAAAAAAAACCCCTCCAATAAAATAGCATTTTTCCCCTCAAACTGAATTTTCCAAAGTCTGTAGGGTTTCAAAAGCTAACTGGATACTTTTGAAAAGGGATTTTTCTGGTAGCAAACTGTTTCTGTAAAAATGTGGACACAGCTCTCCCAGGGATCAGGATGATTCAGTGCTGTTGGAAATATTTAATAGTTATCTGTAGTGAGATGGCAATATTTTGGGTATTTAGACTTCTGACGAGTATGGATCATTACAAATAGCTCATTATGGAGCATATAAAATGAGGTGGTAACTGTATAACTTGACAACAAATTATTTTCACTATACATAAGTGCATGACAGTCTATATTGGAAAATGATAAATTACATCATTCATGTGCCCTGAATTGTCTGACTGTCTCAAGGGGGGTGAAAATCTAGGTTAAATAATGGGCAACTAAACAGAGACATATGTTCAATGTGCACCACAGATCAGAGAGGCAACGAGACACTGGAAATCCAGCAACAATCAATAGCTTTTCTCAAGTGGGAGCTGCCAGTTGAAACTGAGAAATGCAGACACTTCTTTTTCCCTCATAAATCCTCTAAAAGATCCCTCTCTTTCCACTCCACTGAGGTACAAAGTTGGTAGCACCACGGTGCTGGAGGAAGCGTTGCTTTGATTTTCGTGCTACCATGCATGGCACTGGCAGTTCAACCCTGTTCCACACATCCCGTGCTGTGACTCCAGCCATTCATCTGAGGCTGCTCTGCAAACTGCCGGGTACTCACGGGTCAGAAAGCAGGTGTCTGATCTCCTCTGATGAAACCATCCATATCACTTGTGCACGCTACTTGCATTTGTAAGGAAAGGATTTGGAGCTGATCCTTGGAGAAAGGTTTTTTGGTGCCCGTGGAGGCAGTACTGGAGGATGATGCTGGAGGCAGGTGCCACCCAGATTGCTGGGGAAGCAATGGGGGAGGTGGTTCCTCCAAAAACAACTCAAGTGAATGGATCACCTCCCAGTGTTTTATCTCTATGCCTTCTTGCCAGGTGCACCTCTGGGTTATCCGTCCAGATGGAGGGTGGGTTCCAGAAGGGAGAGGCATGGGCAAAGGCAGCTGCCTGGGCAGTGGGTGGACGGGGTCGAGCTGGCCCCGGGATGCATGCGTGGCTCTGGCCCGGCATTTCGTCTGTGCAGGAGGGGGGCTGGCGGAGGCAGGCAAGCCAAGTCAGAGCATAGCCAAGCGAGAATGTTCTGGCAGCCCTTCCTGGCAGCCTAAGCAAAGTTATTTATCACTTTGTGCATTTTCCTTCTCATCTGTGTACAGCCGGCTCCAATGGCTCAGCTTGCATTTTGCCTTCCAGAGCCAAGCCAGTCCCTTGGCTCTGCTCGGTCTTGGCTGTCCATTCACGCCTTCTGTCTCCTCCAGCTCTGCCTGGAGCAGTGCAGGATCACAAAATAGGAGTAGGTGTCTACAGCCAGGGAAGAGATCGAACCATCAACAACCTACACCAGTGGCAAAGAGCACATCTCTCCCCTGGATGGGCTAACGCCGAGCTGCTGTTCACTGCGGCTGCGGAGTTGAGCACAGTTGTTTCTGCTGCTCCCAGGCAGCCTCTGCTGGGGAGCTCCAGTGCCTGCCGGCAGCTATGAGACATTTTCTTTCATTTATTTTAGGGATTGTGCCTTTGCAATGATTTTTTCCAAATTGGTGGATGTAACAACAGTGAATTTACAGCAAATTTTTCCAGTTCTATGGACTCTTTTCCATACTGCCGGTGTATTTTGCCAAAAAGTCTAACAAGGGTGCCTAAATTGGGCTTGAAAATAATACCAGCTGCATTCAGATATTTATAAGGCTCACATTTGCTCTTGATAAGGGCACACCACACTCTTCTAAACACGGAACATTGGAAAAGCAGCTCAATACTTGCTCTATTACACTTTGCATCATCAAATGTCTGGGCAATAGTTCGTCCTAGGTTTCAGGACTTTGCCTAAAGAGAGAACCCCTGAATATAGTTGTCATTCCTCTCCTCCTCCCTGAGCTGCCCATGCAGTTTTTGTCTGGGGCTGCTAGATTTGGTGGTAGAGTAAACAGCAAGACTGCATTTGACCTTGCCAGGTTTTGGCAGAGTACTTAAAGCTTTACATTTCCCTACTGTATGTCACACTCTAGAAGCTGCTAGATAATGCCCAGCTATGCAAGGCCAGCTCCTGACTACCTTCTAGCCAGCTTGGTCCCAACAGGGTAAAACCTCTTATCGTTCTGATCAGACACCTTTTTTTTTTTTTTTTTTTAATCATTCTGATCAGACAATGGAAGGCTAAAAAACAAAACAAAGTGAGGCTGAAGGGGCACCTGGTCTGCAGTGGATTCCCAGAAGCCCGTATGACAACAAAGTGTGTTGAATAGCAGCTTCCCACCACGAGACCCTAATTTTCACATCCTGAGAACTTTCCAAAACTGGGCTGCAATTTCTCAGATTTTGTCTCTGCCTGAAGGTAGAAGAGGAAGTTCAGTAAAATCCCTTCAGACCTTCTGAAATGAGGAGAGAATGAAAAATTGCATTTTCTTATTGTAATAAAAATTCTAACCATTTTTTTCTCTGTAAAAGGCCACATCAAACTGCTTGGAATTTGAAACTTGGTGTGGGTATAGCTCTCATTACAGGCCAGATTCAAAGCAAGCTGAGGTCAATAACTGTGCCTCCTTTGATTTTGCCTGACTCTGAAGAAGACCCTACAGCTAGGTAAACAAATCATAGAGAAAATCATTTGGAACAGTTGTGCCTATTTTCTACTTGGGAGTTGCCTGGGAACAAGATCAGTTTGTTTGCAATGTGTCTAGGGTTTATATGTATTCACCAAAGCCCAGCTTTGCTCCATCCTCCTCAATTTTTATTTTAGAACCTTGCTCCATGAATAATCTCCTAGAAGAAAACATCCACCAGCAGATGAAAGGACATCTTTAGGTAAAGAATTTGTAACTAAATCATTTCTACACCTTTTTTTTTATAGCTGGGTCACAAGCAGATGATTTGTCAGTATTATGCATCTTTTGTACATACCCCAGTGTATCTGAGGTCCTGAAAGCTGTTAGCATTTCACTGTGCTGCCAGGTAGAGAGCTCCGACATGGGGAGCTGAAGGGTAGCGCTGCTGACTTCCCCTCCAGCAAAGTCCTTGTGGACCAAGGGCTGACTTGCACATCTCCCTGCTGCTCAAACTTCTGGACCATCCTTTCTCTTGGCATTGGAGCTCAAAGGTCTTTCTTTGTTAAATTCTACTTCAATTGGTTTAATTCTGTTCTCTCCCTGGAAGAGGGTTTAGTAAAACAAACAAAACATCTTACCAATGTGAATACTCACAATTAATGACAAAACTCTAAAACAGGAAGGTTGTTTCTTGGGGAAGGAGACTGGTATTATTTTGAATGAAGGGAAGAGTGCAAAGATCTTGCAATATTTGCTGTAAATGGGTTGTTATGGTGAACATTCCTGTCAGCAAGTTCATTAGCTCAGAGATCCACGAGTGAACAGAGACCAAAAAAATATGTTTAAAAATTCAAGAGCAGATTAGTGGACAATATTTTGCAATCTTTGTTTAGCTCTGCTTCTCACTGAGAATTAGTAACTTTACTCCAGGCCAGATTCAAATAGTCTTACTCATGCAGAGCATCACCATGTTTTATGAGTAACCCCAGTGATATTTAGGGCTATATTTTGGAATAAGATTGGAATCAGAGAAAGACAGTGGGAGGTATGGGCTGAATCACCTTGATTAATAAGTGTAAGATTGTTAGTCTTATGTGTGTCTATATAAATAAACATAACGGGAATAAGGAGGATGTCTGGATTGACATGTGAAGGAATTTATAAACATCTTTTTGCAACATACAGCAGATTCCTCTTTTAACAGAAGAGAACAACACCCAAAAGTTACTTAATATCAGGAAAAGAGGAATTCGCACCTTCAGAAACAATAGAATATCAGGCCATTTTGCGGGTTAGACTCTCAGCAGTTCTGGCTGTTGCCTGTGATATTACATAAGATCTATACTGCTCTTCATAGAAGTGATGGATGAAGTTTTCAGAGCTGCTCAAATGTCTTGAAAGCATGTGGTCCATTTTCCAAAATAATAGGGTCCTTGGGATTCTAAATCCCATTGAATTTCAGCACTTCTGGGAATAATCTCATTATTTTCTAAATCAGTATGCATTTTCCAGTTTGTTATGCTTCCCATTTCATTTTATCTCTGGGCTCCAGCCAACACCATACATCAATAACAAGATCATCAAAAGGCAGGATTAAAAAGGAAAGCACAGTTGTGCCTGACTGCTCTGTCAAAATGTCTCCAAGACCCATCGCAGACTCCTGACGTTACCAGTGAGCGAGGAAGGAACCAATCCAAAGCTCGCTGATGTAAAGGAAAGTCCACTCATTTCTATGGATTTCAGTGGGGCTTGGATCAGGCCCTGGAAGAATAAGGATGACATAAAAATAACATGACATCTGCCAGATTCACCAATATGCTCTGATGTTTTGCCCAGCTCAATGATGCAAAGCAGATGGAGAGCACTGACGATCCTGGCCCTCTTCAATCACTTACTCCATCTCTCGGATTAGTTTTCATCAGGCGTTTTATTCACGACATAAATACATTTATCTCATTAGTGCTTCTGCAACAGTATTTCAGAGGAAAAATCACCACTTTTTAGCTTTATCAGAGAAAAATTTTCTGTATTTTATCATTTGGTGACTACCAATTTTCAATGAGGTTTCTAAGAAGCTGATGATTGAGCCTCCGAGTTTTGCTCATGTACCTATGCAGGGTTGTAACTAGTTGAGTTTAACTGCCTTTTTCTTCCATACTACTTTGGCCCAAACAGAACGCACAACTGTGCCATTTGATGGTTGCACCCTCAAATAAGGCATTAGGACAATTATTCTGCAAAATACAAAGCTTACCTTTAAGTTCAAGCACATCCTTAAATCACATCAAAACTATCACAAATAAACACGTGTACAGTTTGCTGAATCAGTGCCAGAAGATGCATTTAAAAGAAACTAACTGACTTTGAAAATTACCCCACTCTGTCCCTACCCTCCCCTGGCTATTGCTATACAAAAAGGAGATAAAATCCATTGGGAAATACTTACACATGAGAAGTTTGTGCACTGTGCCTCAGAAAAAATACAGAAGGCTTCGTCTGTGGGGTGACTATGTCTAACATTATATGCCAGGAACAAACAAGAAAGATGTAACACAGATTGGACTTTCAGTGTGCATGGTTACAATAAATATAGGTATTAATAGACATTAAAAGTTGCTGAACGACTGAGAAGTTGAGTGGATTGGATGATGTCCCTCAAAATGAAATAATCTATATTTGGCTGCTAATTCGTTTCTTCCGAGATGCTTTTTGCTTGACTCTGCATATATTCCTCATTGCAGAAATAACTTGGGAGATTGCAATCTGGCTCCAGCCTCAAGCCAGCTAACCCGGGAGTGAGTACTAGTGCTGAAAGACAAGATCGAAGTTTCCCCATTCCCAACCAGACACATCTCTACAGAAGTGTCCCAAACTATTTGGATAACAGCTGCACTGCTCAGAGCTTGCTCCCTGGCATAAGGACTTAACTGCATTCACACCACATAGGCCCTGAACGCTTTTACAGCCCCATTTCACAGGCATTTATTTCCAGAGCATGTCCTGCTCCTCAGAGCTGAGAGTGGCCTGGGGAGTCTCCACCCTGGAGCAACAATCTCCAGACAGCTAGAGCACATCCATGGATTTTGGCCTGCAGTGGCATGTGTATGACTATGCTTTAACACACAGAGGGATAACAGAAAACATACAAATGCATAAGATCAGGCACAACACTCATGCACAAGCCTGGGATACGTCATTTTAGAGATATTTTTACTTTGCAATGATCCATCATATTTTAGAGGTGTGCAGAAGGATGAGTAAGGCACTGAGACAAACCTGTCACACACCCTTCGGCTGAATGACTTACAGTGAAACTCTACTCCTGGCTGCAGCAAAGATCCTGCTAACTTACAAAGGAAAAATATTAACCCTGTGTACCCAAGTTGTCCCACTGAAAAGAAAGGATTGCTTGTCATATCTCACTTGTCATCTCTCTGGACTGTCAATGATTCAAGGCAGGAACTGTCTGTCTCTGAGCACAGCCCCAGCACAGTCAAGTCCTAGCCATGGGTGAAGTGTTACGCATCACAGCTCTTCTTCCTTTAGACTGAACTGCAATTTTGCCATGTCTAATTTTGTCTTATTTCTCCTGACATTAGAACACTTGGCCATACTTCCTCTTCCCTCCATTCTGTTTATTTGTAGAAAGGAAGAAATGCCACAGAAAAATGGTTTTGTGCTGTTACATAAAGGCTAAGCCAGAACCAAGATATTACTGGAACAAATAGTCAGACAGAGCTGAGATGTTTATTTTCCTGTTGGGGCATAGTGTGATGAGATCATGTCCTATCACAGTCCATTTTAAATTCACTTCACCAGTACCACACCTAGACCCAATCTGTCAGTAGCAGTCCAGTTGCCCAGTCTTTTGGGCAGATTTCAAAGTCCTAGTTTTGGTATTTCATATCAGATCCACTGTAGGTGAAAAAATTCACTGAAATACAATGGAGCTGCCCTAAATAGACCACCAGAGAGTCACTTTACTACATGAACAGCAGACCATTGGCAAGGGACCAGGACGCAGTACCTCTGTGTAAGGTAACAGCATAGTTATGACTCTAGGAACTCACCAATTCTGGGGCATCCAGCAGAGAAAATGATTTGCCATCTGATCTCCTACAGAAATCTCTCTTTTGGTTTCTGTCCATCATAACTGTTTCCACTCCTGGGCACTATGGAGAAACAAGAAAAGGTTCAGGAAAACACCTCCATGTGACTACTACACTGCAATTTCTGTTCAATTTGAAAGCAAGTCCTTGCCTCACTGACTCCTGTTTCATCCCCTGTCCTAGCCATATGTACATATCTTGTTTATTTTGGGGGGCAGAATATCTTTTACATGTTTTGAGTGACCTTGGGTAAAGCAGCCTTTCTCCAAGGTTTCCCCATCCAGACAGGACTATAAAACAATTGCCCTGTCTTCCATGACAGCTCTGCCCAACAGCAAGTAAAGCACAAACAAGAGATTATTCAAAAGGTCTCATGAACAGTCACTGGAGTAGATTTCACAGGCAGCAATCTCAGGACTGTAAAACATGTTTGATGGAGCATTTTACACTGCTTTAAATTTGGAATTCTTTGGAGAGTGTCTGAGGATTTTTCAAGAAACAAACACTATGCTAGTCCTCTATGCACATGCATATACACAAAAAAGCTCCCTCATGGCATGGGGAGCTGGCATCCCAAGGCTCTGACCTCAGCTGACTCCTTAACTTTATCAATTGCACTATATAATCAGTGCAGACTGAATAGCATTTGGAAAGTGGGTTAGGCTGGGTTTTTTCTTTCTCTTTCTTTTTTTTTCTCCTCCCCTCCATCTAGGGTATTCAAGGAAGAGAGCCTGTAGCTCAGATATGGCTTGGGAAGCATCTAATGAGAGCTCTCAGCTCGCTAAGATGAGGTGCTGTAGCCGGTATCTTAATAGGATGTTTGGAGATTTCCTTCCCCTGGGGTAGATTCTTTGAATATTTTGAGGTTATCTCTTTGGAACTGAAAATAAAAAGGTAGTTTTGCTGCTTCACAGATTCTTTGTGTCCTTTCCTCTCAGTAATCAAGTGAGGGCTAAAACCACCATGCAGATAAGACCCCAAAGGGATAGTCCAAGACACGAGAGGACTAACTGAGCAAGAGTGTCAGCACATCAGGGTAGTGACTTGGAAGGCACAGCCTCTAAAATCCTGCTGCTGAGAGGAGCAAGCCCCACCACTTCCACTTTCACCTCTGTCTCCATGGAGTTATCAAATCCAAACCTCCACACTCCTTGCTGGAGAAACCAGCAGCCAAATGTCCTTTCTCTATCCCCATGACATTTTCACAGGAAAACCAAAATAAATTGGCTGAAGAGAAGAAACATTTGAGACTAATTTTCACAGCTCACCCTCACTTCATCCTCCCGCTGCACATCCATCCACAGCCACTTTGAAGCCTTCCTAAACCTCATCACTCAACTTCCTTGACTTTCCACACTCATGGCTTGGTACAACATTTCCCACACACTCTCCCTGCACTCTGAAAACACACTTTGCTTGAAGTTCAATGCCCAAGCCTTGTCAATGGCAAGGAGACTAATCACATCCAGCATTCAATGCTTCATTAGCAGCTTTCCCAAACCCAGGATCCCCTTCACTGTGAGCAGAGTGCTCACAGTTTTGATCTGGTGACAGCTGCCTCAAATTATGTATTGCTGCATTAAAACTTACTGCAAGTTGATTTGTGTACTTAACTCAACTCACCACACGTTAACACACAAACTAACAACCAATACTTAAAATGTGCCCTCTCCATAAAACCACCACTATTACTGTCAGTGTGGGCAGCTGGAGTGTTGCTCGCTGCAGAGCAACACAGAACTCTAGCAATCCCACTTAGATCTTGTAGTTTGTTATACAGTTAGAGATATGTGACTATTGCAGACAAAACAAAATCATAGCCAAAACCTCACTTAAAATCTCCAAAAATACAAATCTTTACTATGCGTCAAAGAACTTCGACTAATTCCATTGATTTTAAACATCCTTTGCTACTTCCTCTCAGCTGGACACAGATACACAGAGGGAAAAACCCTTCTGATATATTCACAGCTCACAGCCTGACCCAAGTTGTTCTTACATGATTTCCAATTTCTGTTCTGCATCAGAAACATGTATTATCCATGACCCGTTGGCAGGACAGAACTCAAGACTTCGAGCAATAAAAACCACAGAGTTTGGGGTTTTTTTGCTGTTGGAGTTAAAGGGCTCAAAACTGGGGTAAATCCTTACAGATTCCTCTAGGTGCTAGAAATGAAAACCTTAACCACTAGTGATACTTCTGACTAGAGGGGAACCTGATGTATTTAATGAATAGATTCAGTCATTTTATTACATTGGTTATCCTTATTAGCAAATGGACTTGGCACTCAGGTCACCAGGAATAGTCCAAGATCATGTGCATTAATAAAACTGGGCCCTTAAACCACACACAGTCCCTGTGAGGTCACACTACTGCCTTCATTTTATACGTGGGGAAAGACAGGTTCACATCTGCAATTAAAATTTCAGATATGCATCTCTGGACCAAGGTGAAACTTTCACCCTTTCAGATTAGTTTGTTGTCAGAAATGCCCAACAGAGTGGCCTTTTTGTTTGGTGTTTCCGATTTCTTTCCATCTTTGCATACTCTGTGACTTTACAAAAGTACCACCTTTACCTCCAGCACAGCATCCATTTTGGCAGCAGCTCTGTCTGCACCACCAGGCCACCAAGATCCATGCTGCCAGCAGGGAGCTGATGAGCAGCCACCCAGCTGAACCTCTGAGAACCTGCTCAGAGCTGGGGGCACCTGAGCCCATTTCTCAGGTCGGTCTTTTCCCTCTCCCTCTCTTCCAATGGGACCTCTGAGCTTCAGCTGTATGGACCAGATAGTCCTTCAATTCTCATACTTTTAACAGTGCCCGTCTAGATGACAAACTCTTCTACTCTGCTTTTGTACAGCAGTGGATGAAATGGAACTTTAATGTCAGCTGGAGCCCCTTGGCGCTATTATATAAAAACAACGATAATAACAAGAGAGAGGTTTGCAAATCAGCAACCCTTGCTACAAACAGTGATACACCCAATTTAGCACAAATCATTGCAAGCTCTTGCCTGCTTAGTGGCTATTTTAATCACTGGTGACTAATGCCTGTGAGGGCTATTCCAGGGTTTGACGTGCCTTAAAAACAACAAAATAGGGAAATCTTGTAGAGAGAAGAGAAGAAGAGGGCAAGAGAAGGAATTGGCCAAAGCCAGAAGGTTCATCATCAAAAAGCATTCAGTTCATACTATCCAATTTGCTGCCATTGCCACTAAATTTGCTGGGGTCACTGACCAAATCCACCTCTGAATAACAGCATCATTTCTCTTCTTTTAGTGTGAATCTAGGAAAAACAGTCATGCTCTGGAACACAAACAAAGGCTACCTGTCCCTTCCTTGGTTATGGAAATGGGGGTCAACCTTTTTATTTTCAAAGGGGGCAGAGCTGGAATGCTCCTTGGCACACCACCAGAAAGGAAATATCTGCTTAAATATTTGACGGGAAGAGAAAAAAAGAGAGGAGAGGAAACAATGTGAAGGGGGGTGGGGAGAGGGAACTTTTGTTTCTTGCAGAGAAGGGCTGCATGGCAAACGAAGCTGCAACTCACCTCTGCACTGGGCTTCACCCTTCATGAAGTGAGCGCCTTTCTGTTAGACCACTACACTTATTTTTCTCCATCTGACCTTTCTAAGGACTAAAAAAGTTTTCCTAGTTGAGTGAAGCTGAACAAAGAGCTGCTAAGCAGCACAACCCTCAACTAGACAAGTGTGTTTACCTAAGCCACACTGCTCTTTTTTCCCGAGGTAGGTTAAGGCTTACAAGCACTTGAACCCACCTGACAACATCCAGATCACATTAAGCAACACTCTGTAAAAAATACCCAACAGCTTTCTGAAAAAGTTTTTAGAAAAAAAAATTGGATTTAAAAAATAAAAATAAAAACCCAAATAAATAGAATTGCAGGGGACAAAAAAGGCATTCTTTGGAGCTAAAGATTAAGACAACGTTTGGTAACATAAGTGACCAAAGTAGATTTGGCTCACAGCATCAACCAATAGCATTTATCTCAAAGCCATCAAAATCATAGAATGGTTTGGATTATAAGGAACCTTAAAGATCATCTAATTCAAATCCTATACCGTGGACAGGGGCACCTTCCACTAAAACAGGCTGCTGAAAACTCCATCCAGCCTGTGTTTCAACACTTCCAGGCTTGGGACACCCACAACTTCTCTTGGCAACCTGTTCCAGTGCCTCATCGTCCTCACAGTAAAGAATTTCTTCTTAATATCTAATTTAAATCTACCCCCTTTCAGTTCAAAACCTTTACCCCTCATAATGCTCCCTGATAAAGAGTTCCTCCCCATCTTTCCTGTAGACCTCCTTTAACTATTGGAAGGTCTCCCCAGAGGCTTATCTTCCCTTCTCCAGATTAAATAACCCTTACTCTCTCAGCCTGTCTTCAGAGGAGAGGTGCTCCAGCCCTCTGATCATCTTCCTTGCCTCCTCTGGACTCGCTCCAACAGGTCCATGCCTTTCTTACGCTGGGGACCCCAGAGCTGAACACAGTTCTTCAGGTGGGGTCTCATGAGACTGGAGTAGAGAGCAGATTAACCTCCCTCAACCTACTGGCCACTCTTCTTTTAATGTACCCCACAATGCAGTTGGTTTTCTTGGCTGAATGCACACATTGCTGGTCATGTCCAGTTTTTCATCCACCAACACCCCCAAGTCCTTCTCTGAAGAGCTCCTTGCAATCCACTCATCACTCAGCCTGCATGCATGTTTTGGACTGCCCTGACCCAATTGCAGGGTCTTACACTTGGCCTTGTTGAACTTCATGAGGTTCACGTGGGCCCACGTCTCTGGTCTGCCAAGGTCCCTCTGGATGGCATCCCTTCCCTCTAGGGTATCAGTAGATGACAGCTTGTTGTCATCAAAGATGACAAGAACAGCAGACCAGATCTTCTGCTTTCTCTGGTGTAATCTGCCTGACCAACCAGCACCATGAAATCTCTTTACTCATATCATGCCTGGGTAGAAAGCCAGCCGTGAGTGCTCAAGACCATTTCCATCAGCTCCTGCTAATTTCACGGTAGCCAAGGAACTCCATGAACTCTCCAGGGCTAAGGGGGTAGAGATACAACAAAGTAAAAAGCCTGGCAGACAAATACTGCAAACAGTAGGACCAGAGTTCAAAAAATGCTGCATTCCATTCCTGTTCTTTGAGGGCTAATGTGCAGCTTAATTTTTAAACAGAAGATGTGGGGAGACTGGTACAAATCCTTCGATTGGCTTCTCCTCTCTACCACAGCATTGCAAACACACATATACTTTGTGGCCCTGTAAAATCTTAACATTCACTCAGGTCACTGCAGGTTTGGTTTTACGGTGTTGGAGGCTCCAAACAGGACTGATCATAAACAGCTGCTTCTGTTTTTAACTAAGAGGGGAATCTTTTTGGTTTATTGCTCTTGTGGCCACTGAGTACTAACACTGGAAAGCTAGTAATCCAAGTTGCTTTGGACCTATTTGTCAAAATATGTTGGGTTGGTGGTTTTTTTTTTTTTCAGTACATGTTTGTTTACCAATGTGGCTCCAGATTGTTGGCTAAGATTTGCAGACCCCTGGTGTAGCTACAGGAAATATTTCTAGAGTTTCCTTTTCTGAGAAGTCTGCAGCTTAAATAACCCATCTCTTTTCATGAGGCTTCTGCACCAGTTAGTTGCACTAAAGTGGCTTCGCTCTCCTTTCCCTCTTCTGTACCTTTCTGTCCTCTTAAGCCATAATTTGGTGATAGCAAAGCTATCACCTCTGTAGATGCTGGCAGCAAGGAGAATGTCGTGTGGTGCATAGTGCAAGTCCCCCTTCCATTCTTGCAGTTCTTGAGCTGTTTCACTTGGATCTTCTATTTGTTACTCCCTGTATATTTTTTCTTCAAACAGTAGATATGACAGGCTGTCTGCTTTTACTTGTACATCACAGATCAGACAGGAACCTCATAAATGACAAGAGGAGGAACTGGAAGTTCTGGTGGTGGCCAAAGTTGGCAAAGTTCACACATTCACTGATAAGCTCTGCAGGAAAACATACCCTACAGCTTATTCTGGCCTGCAACTTGCTGGGTGCTCCTGAGTACAGAGTCTTCTGCAGTCACTCCATCCTTGGCCAGATTTTCAGAACTCAATGCACTGAGATGCAACATCTGTGGTTTCATTAAGGGATCCTTTGGAAACCTGGCCTGTATTTGATTGCAAAGAGGGATTTTCTTGGAAATCTGGTCTTAACAATTATGAACTCTAGAAAAATTATTTTTGCTTGTTTTGACACAAAGTGTAGCTTTTGCAGGTGCTGAAGGCCCCAATGTAACTATTTCATTGAGGGCCTGTGCTCTGCAAGGTGATGACAAAAAGTCAAAATATCCTTTTTTTTTTTTTGTTCCTTGTCATCCAGAGATGCAGGGGTTCCACACACAGAACTGTATCAAAACCAAAAAGGTTCCAGTCCTAACTCAGCTGAACTTTCAAAGCTGCTTGGAAATCCAATTCACATTAAACTTTATGGGAACTGGACATCCAAATTCCCTAGGTGGCTTTGCAAAACACAGCTGTAACTAATTGCTGTGCAGAAAGGTTTGGGGAAAAGATTTTGATCTAGAAAAGGAGGGAGATATTTCAATGCCAAAAAAGCTTTTGCAATAGATTCTCACATGGTATCCACACTGCTGATTCTGGGCTATCTTGTCAATGAAGTAAATGGAGCCATTTTATAATAGCTAATCCTCTCTCTGTAACTCTTCATGCACCTGCAGAGGTTATAAACTAAGTGGGAGAAAGAATTTCTTTTGCTGAGTTTTTAGTAATCCCTGCCACTGCGAACTATAGGGCTGAAAGGTTGAATAAATCAAAACGACTGATGAACAATTCATGCCCAACTCATTCCTATTGAAGAAATTGTCACATTCCATCAGTGAGGCTGGTAAAATCTGTGACCACCTCAACCCTTATCAAGCCTTAATTTCTTCTTCCTGTTTTGGCAATAATTTAACGTTAAAGGTCACAGAGTGAAATGCTCAGAGTCAGGAAGCTGAGGAGTTCTGATTTGATAACAACATTATTTAGCCCCACGAAGCCACACTTGGTATTTTCTGCTCCTTTGTTCCTTTTCAAGACCATGATCCATCTTCCACTGAAGACAATGGGAGCATTTCCACTGAATTTAATGAGACTTGGATCGGGCCTAAATGTCAGTATTACTCTATTAATATTTATGCTGTTGGAAGTATGTCAGAAAATATACAGGATGTGCAGGGTGGCTGACTGAATGATGAGAATCATAAATTTTCCTGACAGTCACTTCTTCACAAATCCTCAGCATTTCTAATCTTACCATAGCAGTAATAAAATAGCAGGATTCTAACCTTCTCCTCTTACTGTACAAACCTTTCTCCACTGTAATCTGTATGAGTTGGCTCCAGAGCTGTAAAATCATCTGCGTTGCAACTCCCTATCTAGCTCATGTCTAGTCTCTCTTTCTCTCTCACACACATATATAAGAAATTGAAACTGTTATTTTAGAAGTTGCACATTAAGTGGTCAAAATTAAAAGGTTCTCAAAACTGACAAGCTGGATGATTTACAGTGTTTAAAGATCCTTAGCTTAGCAGTCTTCACAGCCTTCAAAGCGGAGGAGCTGAGGAACCAAACCTGTTACTGCAAGGCTCCCACAAACATGACAAGTGGCAACTACTCTGAGAAGGTTTCTCCAGGCTGTTCTCCTTGGTGTTTCCTCTTAACATGAGGAAAGGGCCAAGTAGTGTGGCAACAAGAGGAGACTGCTGGCTTGCCACGGGAATGCCTGTCACCTCAGGGTGTGTGGCAACCACAGTGGTCAGACCCTCTTTGTACAGCTGCTCCAACCTCCCTGTTGCTGGAGAAGTGATGGGCAAAACAGTCCCAGTGGCCAGAATTTTTTGTTTCCCTTGAATAAGTCTCCAGACGGTCGGATTCCTCCCTGCCTCACCGCCCCTTCCCAGTGAGCAGCGCTTGCCTGAGTGGGTGGAGGAATGCGGGCAAGCTCGCAGCATAATAGTCAACTGACCACCAGAGCTGTAGAGTAAGGTCACTGGGGAAAAACAGTCATTGAAGAATGTGGTAAGCTATGCCCAAGCTATGCGGGAGGAGGCTTTGTCTCCTTTGGCATGCTGAGCCTGACCAGGGCCACAGACAGGATGGCAAGGGCCTGGGAGGCACTGAGAAACAGGCAGGAGCTGCTCTAAAGAGATGACCTGGAAGGGGTGGCTGCCAAATATGTTTGCAGGACATCACCTCCTAACTCTGCTTAGTTACCTACAGGCTGGTCTAGACTGAAGTGTAGTATGAGAGAACAAGGAAATTACAAATTAGGTAGATAGAACATAAACAGATTAATATAAGGGAATTCTGTGGTACTGTTGAAGATACATTGCTGCCAGTATCCAGATTAGCTCACTGCAGACTAAGAAATACACTCTAAGTTAAGAGGCTAAATCACAGCATGGTTTAGGTGGAAAAGGGCCTTTTGAAGTCATCTTGTCCAATTCTCCCTGCTCAAGCAAAGTCACCAAGACAATCCAGTGAACTTCAAGAGACACCTGTTCAAAGTGCCCAGCTTCTTTTGTATCTGGGTGGTGAACTGTTCCTAGGCACAGCTTCCTCTGTTCCTGTAAAGCCAGCAGTCCAACTTCTCAGCTTGAGCCTATCAGTCCAAAACCCCAAATCTGAATGATCCATTACTCATTAAGGGACATTTTAGCCAGTGCAAACATGACAGTCCTGGCCATTTCTCATGTTGCTAAACAACAGTGTTTGCAAAAAGAGAATCTAAGCATTGAGACTGGGACTTTCATCAAAGCATAAAAGATTTTATATACCAAAAGTCCTGAGATGCTGGGCAACTTGCACCAGTATGATCCCTTTGAAATGCCCACAAAACCAGCTTTTGCAAGATTATTTTTAATTTCTGAAAATATAACAGGGCAATCAGTTCCACAGTGCCTTTGGACGGGTGTTTTATCGCTCTTGTGATGGGTGAAAGGGCAGGAAGCAGAGGGACAGGATGGAATTTTGAGCATGACCCAAGTCCTGCGCCAGGACACAGGGGAGGGACACTTTCCGAAAAAAGAGAAGCTTTGCCATGGGGGAAGTGGACTGCCTTGCCTCCATATCCTGTGGATCCAAACTTCCCCCTGAGTGTGACATGTCTTATGAAAATATGCATGCAGACTTCTCCAAACTGCTTCCCGCTCCACTCTGGCAGAAGGGCCAGTTCTTGACAGTCTGAGATTTTAGCAAAAAACAGCCCTGCCACTCAGACTGTGTTAGTGCAGGGGGAATGAGGGAAGAATCATGCCTAATATTACATTTTGGCTGGAGATTTCCCGTGGAAAACTTTGACAGGAAGAAAATAAAGTGTTTGATGAGATGAGATGTGTCACCAAAAGTATCAGCTCTCCTGACTGCTTGAAACTGAAGATTCAAATAATGGCAAAAACCCCTACAATGGTTCATATCATCAGGGCATGAGGTTTTTCCTTCTTTCCTCTACAGAGCCAGCATTTCCTTTAGGAGAAGTATCCCAGACCTGTCCTCCTCACTGTATATCTCTTAAAAGATACTAGTGCTTCACAGAATCAGTTTTTAGTCTTTTTCCTCTTTTTTTCCTTCCCACGGAAAATTGTAGTTCTATTTATCTCACTTTGGAGCATTTTACAATGGCTTGACTCAGAAAGCATAAAAGCCCTTTAGAAGTCTTGGCTAAAACTAATTCAATTTTTGACAGGTGCTTATGTGACTGGGATTAGTATTTCTGGTCCTACAACAGTTTATTGCTTATGAAAATTATCATTCTCCTCAAAATGTTCGATTTAACTAAAAATGTTTTTTTCAGCAAAAATACTTTGGAATTATCCAATTGTACACTGAAGGCCAGGCAAATAAGTAATTTCTTAGTTGCTTTGGAGCTCTGTCTCTCTCTAGCCATTTACTATTTTCATTCAATGAACCCCCACAAAGTCCTTATCAAGCCTGAAATTACAGTAGAGCTTTAAATTTGAGGAATTTTTGTCCAGTTTGCTGGGATGTTGAGATAAATTCAACATTTACAATCACTCTGGGACACCAGTAGTTCTTTCAGGCACTTTTTTTGTTAGAAAACATAACATGCTAGGAATTTAAACAAAGGTGATGTATCAGCAAACGACTCTCAGACAGTGTGATCTCATCTCCCAGCCACGCAACATTTGGGAACAGGAATGAAGTTTGCTGCCCTTTAGCAACGGACCAACAAAGCAGACAATAGTTAAAATACCCATACAATTTAAAACACAAATGTATCTTCTCAAACCTGCCACCTCCCTTCCTTTCCCACCGCACAGAAGATAGAAATGGACTATTTGTCATCTTATAAAAGTTCTGTAGACCAAGAGGAGGGATGTAGGCAATTATTTTTGGTTTAGACATGGAGGCAAATAGCACCTCACTTTTCAAGCATTAACTAGATTAGAGCAACACTAGCATCATCATAAGCTCAGTTACAATCTAGACAAGACGTTGGGAGTTCTTACAAGGGCAGCTAGAACTGAGTGGCCCTAAGGACTCTTGACCAGGGGAAGAAAGCAAGCTCAAAGCCCTCAAGCCAGGATGCAAACCTGGAGTGTGAGCTGGTGACCCAGCTTCCCTCCTTAGCCTGCATCTGGTGTTTTAAACCCTTCAGACCAGGGATTGTCTCTTATTGTGTATAAGATGGAAAGCACCCAAGAACAAAGGGATCCTGATCTCTGGGCATCTCAGATCCATTGTAATACCAGTCAAAAAAAAATTGTTTTCCTGCTTTTTCCAAGACTCTGCTTCCGTTCAGGACATGAACTGGAATGAGTAGAGGTTTAGGGAAATAATACAAATAAGAGAAAGAGCAGAAGATCTAATGAAACTTGGTATCCTTGGTATGCTTGCTGAGCCCAGGAAGCATTTTCCATGGCTGAGTTTTTTCCTAACATCTCCCTGTGTAATTTTTTGTGTTTGAGTAAGTTCTGAGGTTTACGCCCATTAGTGGGACGTGTCTCCTCACCAGCTCTAAATTTCATTATATCTGTAGAAACTGAATTATCTTTGAAATCTCTACTCCCTTCACAAATTAGGTTGAAACCAGCTTAAGAGTCCAAAGGAAGGAAATGGAAGGACAAGCAGGTGCACAAGTTCATATATAATGTACATTTGCATAAAGCTTATTTCCTTAGAAAACTGGCTAGAAAAAACATGCTTTCTGAGGTCTTGGGTGCTGGAATTAGATCTGCCCTGGTTTGCCTACATCTACCATTCAAGGCAACAGCATTATGAACATGCCCATTAATACAGTAATTTCTGCATGGTTGTCTCCTTCAGAAAGGAGATAAGACTACAGAAAGCTGAGGTAGATGTAGAAAATAAAGAGTGGCCTTACTGAGCCAGGCTGAAAGTTCATCTAACTGGGTATCTTGTCTTAAGCAGTGGCTAAAACAGACACATAAGGAGGAATAAAATTCAGCAGACATATTTAATACTTTCCTCCAGTGTTCTCTTCATTTCCAACAATTTTTACTCAGTAACTTCTTAAGAAGGACATCACTACACATTTAGCAATCTCTACAGATTTCTCTTCAACGAACTTATGTCGATTTGCTGTTCAGAGAAGTTTGCTGGGATATGAAGTTTTGCTGTGTTTCCTGAAGACATGGGCCAGTTTTGAAATACAGCTTTTCAGCTTGCTCACTTCTGAAACCTTGGCAAAGAGGCAGCGGCTACCATGCAACATCCCAAAACATTCCTCCTCTCCTGCAACACACCAGGGGAGAGCACAGTGCAAAGCAGCTTTAATAACCCTCAAGCTGGACTGGGCTAGAAAACACTAAACACACACAGTCTTTCAGACACTAGAAAATTTATGAAGGTAAGAAGAGGTGCTGTCCTTTTGCATTTAAACTCTCTCCCCAGATTAGACAAACTAAAGCAGTCAAAGGATTCTCATCCCAGTGTAGGCTGCACCTACAAAGGATTTTTCTGGCACAACCAAGCTAGTCAAGACTGCGACTCCCCGCTGTACTTGAACTCACGTAACCAAGCGCATAAACCTCTGGAGTGGAGACCTGGCTGTGATTCAGCCAAAAGCAGACATAAGCTCTGAGCACCTACGTTTGCTTTTTGCTTGTTTTCCACAAGCCTCTCCCCAGACAGGGCTGTGACCCAATTCTCACTGAAGTCCACAAAGGCAGCCGACTGGCTTTAGGAGCTGGATGGCACCCAGCACCAGGCTGAGTGAAATGCTATCCAGTGTCCCACAGCTCCAGGCCTCCTGCCCCTGCAGCTCAAAGCCACCACGACTTCTGCATTCCCCCCTCAGCTTAGCAGGATGACCAGTGCCAGCCCTGGCACAAACAAAGCTGATCAAATCCGATGTCACCATTCACACGGGACATGATTGCCACAATCCTCTGGCACGCTGACCTCTCCCTGCCAGTCAGCCACAAGAGCATGCCACATCTTGTGTCCACATTTTCTTTCCTAAGAAAGCCCTGAAGGGCTTCTTTGGCACATTTCACATTGCTAGTGAACAGCTCCCTTTGGCTTCCATGTTTACATCCTTGTGGTTGTTAATTTGAGAGAAGCCTTTTATTTTAGACACACACACACCCCAACTCCCTCTGCAGGGGGGGGAAAATGTGACCTTTAAGACTGTTTATACCAATCAACAAGAAGCCCTCACGCTGCCGGATTCCAAGAAACACGAGACCGTCTTGGAGTTTGGAAGAGGGAGGGGAGCATGGGCGAGGAGAGGGAGCAATCAAGGTCAGGAGTTCACAGACAGGATAAAGCAGAAGGCAAGACAAGCAGGCAGAGTGGTAGGGCATGCCCTCTTCACTCAGAGAGGCAAGGCGAGCGCTGGCGGCTCCATCGACGATGTGCGGCAGACCAGCATCGCAGGGCATGGAGCCGATGTCCCAAGGCGATGGGAGGAATAAGCTGGTTGTGGTGGCCTTGCAAAATGAGGGTGGCCATTTCATCCTCAGAAATCCCTCATGGGTCTTCTCCCAGCCTTGCAGCGTTTCACTGAGGACCAAGAAAGATCTGGGATGAGGAGAAATTATTGCAGTCCAGTTTTGCACTCTGGTGCCCGCTGTGATGAATAAAGTGTTTTTGACAAGACAAGGAGAAAGATGAAAATATTTTCCCACTGCTGAACACAAAAGTAAATAAATAAGTAAACAGACAAGCATTCAAATCCAGGAATTTCCTTTCATTGCCAGCATCAGCTTTCAAGGGAGTAGCACCACAAATTTTTTCCTAGCATTGTACTGAGCCAAATGAGCAAAGGTTGTGGTTTCAGGGATCCAAACTTCAAGTGTCCTAAGAGGCAGAGGAAGCACCCACTGGAAGCTCAGGACTGGCATGAAACCCATGGGTGTCCTGTGCACGGAATGTCAGTACCAACAGATAGGAGGACTTGCTTCAGCTTCAAAGGCAGTAACACCACAATCTTAGTAGGTTCAAGAGTCATTGAGGGGAAGAAGAAAAAGGGCAAAGCATCAATAAAAACCATGGGAGAACAAATGTGGTGGGACAAGCTGAGATGCTGTGATATAGCACACCACTTTTGGGCAGCTGGCCCAGTTCAAGGCAGGGGTTTTCGGGATAGAGGTACAATTTCTCCCTCTGAGTCCTCTCCCTAAACAACACATCACAGTGGATGTCAAACTCAGCCCCAAGGTATCTGGCACACAGTCAGGATTTTGACTATTTCAGTTACTTTTTTGTGGTCAAAGCTCCCTATAATTCTACACAGTTACAATTATAGGAGTGCGTCTTGTTCTCATTTACATATATCCTCTTCATTGGGTTACACAATATAACCAGAAGTGGTATTTGGCCTATACATTGTGCTTTTTTTTATGTTGTCTGCTCAGATATGTTATTTATGACACATTAGATACACTGGTTTCTTAACTAATAAGGCTCAGAAAATTTTTTTAATGAAAGACGATGATTTTTAAACAATCACGTTGCTGCTTCTCTATTAGCACTCGAGGATTAAATAAGACTGTGAGTAGCTGTTAGCTAACAATTGGTTACTGAAATGCATGAGGGTTTTGTCTTCTCATTACTGAGGCTAAAGAAACGATGCTTCTACAATCACACTGATATTGCCCATTTGAGTCCTCATTTCAAGGCATATGCTGAATTTGAAACAATCACATAGATTTCTCACCCATACCTTCAGCAGCACTGAGCATGTTGTGAAGTAGAATAGCAGATGGATGTCACAGCTGGCTGTGCAGACATCAAAAGTAATTCTCTTTTTAAAGACAGTTAGTTGTTCTTGGTCTTTTTTTCTTTTCTTTTCTTTTTTTTCCTTCCTTTCTGTTTTTTTAAGCACTGTTACCACAGTTTTTCTGTTGGGTAACATGGGACTTTGACACCATCTAGGATTTGTGTGCTAGGACAATCACCCTGTGCAAGCCCTGCACAGCTGCACTGCTGGTGGAGTGACAAACCTACTCACTTTCCTTGCTTGAACAAACTACCAGTAGTCTGGTTATGAATATGAGCCTGTAGTAAAGTTTGTAAGTTAAGGCCAGTCACGTCATCTCTAAAACTTATGTCCACTCATCTGCCAACATGCTGCTTGCAATCTGAAAGATACTTCTGTTTTATCCCTGCATTGTCTCATCAGTGAAAGAGATTCGCAGGACAGAGAGAGCCAGCCTACAGAGCCAGCAGTTACTTGTTCTTCCCTGGGTCCTGTTTTCAATATAAGTGCTTGGTTTAGGTTATTGTTCCTCCTTTTTCGTCTTCATTCATTTTGGCATTCCGTCTTGCCATGCAATTGCAGCTATTCAACTCAAAGATACAAAGGATTCATGAAAACCCAAACGGGTTTGCTCATGGATGCAGACTGCGTGTCTTATTTTGTATGACTTCGGGAATAGTAGTTCCTCTGAGAAATTATTCTCAATTCAGATCCTCAGGAAATGTGTCCTGATGGGATATAAATGAGAGAAATGGAACGCAGATGATTCCTTTTTGGCTTCAGCTCCAAGAAGGCCCATGCCATGTGATTATCTTTGGTCAACTACCTTCTGGTTACTTCTAACTCAAGCACTGCTCCTACCTGCTCAGGTTTGCATCACCCATGTTTCCTGTGACTACTGCACTATCAAGGTAAACAGCAATGCAAATCTGGCATTTCCTTCTGGTTTTCAAGGTTTTCTGATTTTCAAAAACCTTTGAAAGTCACAGTAGAGCAGTTCCAAGAGTCAGCTCATCCTTAAAAATGAAAATGCAGATTCAGCCTGCCTAAATATTGCCAAACTCCTTGTATGCAGAGTTTCCCATTTGCTGGCAACAGCTCTTCGGAAGTGCCTGTGAAGTAAGAAACACCAGGCACAGAGATTTAGCTGGAAACCAGCGGCAATCTCGTGAACTGTCACTTCTGCTTCTTTTGCTATTTTGACTTCTCCCATAGCATTGGAAAATCAAAAGGAAACAACGTAAAGGAAAGAACACTCAAAAAAACCACAGACATTGACACAGCAAAAATCATGTTCCTCCTTGTTCCCCAAGACACTAAGATACCAAACTCAGAATCATACTCTTGCTACTCTGATAGAAACATTTAGTGGAAAATTTTTCTCCATTCCATGATACTTGTCCATCTTATCATGAGACAGCATGTACCCCTATCAAAGGAAAAACTGTGACAGAAAGGTCAAACACTATCTTCTCTTTCACTTGTTACCCCATCCTAGTGACCCCTCTGATTCACTCACCAGGAGGAAACACCAGAAAACCTCTGTTGTGGAATGGACCTTTTCGTTGTAAAAACAAGGATGTCCTGCTCACACTCCCCCCTCTATTCAAAAAATCTCTATCTTAAAGAGAACTTCTTGAAAGAATTATATTTAAACAAAATATAAGTATATATTAAAAAAAAATCAGCATAATAATAAAACTGTTCCAAAACAGAGTTTAAAATCCCCAAAAGCAGGACCAGACAAGGGGCTCCATGGACTCCAGCAAGGAGTTCACCCTGCTGTTGAGACTGAAAGCACTTCATACAATGTAAAGATGGATAGTAGAGTCAAACTAATGTAAAGGCAGATAGATCAGTAGTCTGGTCATGGCCAAAATCTGGTTCAACCCCTGGAAACCTAAAACCACAAAGGACTAAAGCAAAAAATTTAATGATAAATCAAAGATACCTGATACTTCCCAAGCTCTCTAGCTCAACAATCTTTACAACCAGCAAAGGGGCTCAGAGCTGTACTTTCTTTGTGGCTAGATTCTTAAATATCCAGTTTAGGTAAAAGAGTTTATTATTCCCAGGCTGTGATAAATATCCTAGCTGCAACCACAGCTGTAAAGACACAGTCAGGATTATTTTGAGCATCCATCACCCACCTGACTTGAGCCTTGTGTCTCATCACCTAAGTAGGGGGTGCAAATCTCATTATAACCACCAGAGTGAGTCATGTGTTACAACTTCTGTGTGTGTCCATTACATTAAAGAATAACCTCCCAGCTTCTCCAGAGGGAATGGCAGAGATGGATGGACATCTCTCTTTGATCTGAGGAGTTCTTCCTCTACCTCCAGTTTGTCTCCAATTGCCTCCAAGGTCACATCATCAGGACAAAAACGGCATCCCCTCCCACCCTTGCATATGAATCTCATCTCCTATCCTCAAAAACCACAGGCTACACATGTTTGCTGTTACTTCCAGATGTGTCTACAACTTGAAAAGCAGTGATTTCAGAGGAAACAAAACCTTCAGAGCTAGCAGAGCTGAGTCTCCTCCCTTATCTTCAGTGTCTGCTCAGGTTGTCTACACAGGCAACACCAAACAGTTCTAGGGGACTCAGTAACTCTCCACAGAAGTGCCAGAACGTGGACATGTTAGAGACATAATGCAACTTCAAGTCTCTGTCTCAGCTCACTGTCTCAGAATTCACTCCTAGAGATCCTTGGCTAAAACCCTGCTAATAGATATCTAACAAGAAATCATTTTGGTGTCCTTCCCCATGCTGGAATGAAACAGATGTCTGCAGAACAATAGAAGTGATGGCACTGACTAGGACCTGATTGCCTCGACAGATGCAGTAGCACGTACAACACTAATATATCTTAATCCCAATGTCCTCACTCATGAAACCCTGGCAAAAGGCTTTGTCCTGCAGACATCTCCAGCCCTGGGTCTTTCTGCAGTAGCCACACTGGGGGTCCCTTTTGGTGGCCAGTCATGGGTATTGTGGTGAGTAAGCACACAGTATCACTTCT
This sequence comes from Myiozetetes cayanensis, assembly GCF_022539395.1. Classification (NCBI taxonomy): domain Eukaryota; kingdom Metazoa; phylum Chordata; class Aves; order Passeriformes; family Tyrannidae; genus Myiozetetes; species Myiozetetes cayanensis. Next base: position 46,529,945 of record NW_026087853.1, on the reverse strand, counting down.
GTATGGTGCTTAATTTTCTCTTGAAGAAGTCAGAAGAAGGAGAGAGAAAGGAGACAGCCTGACTCACACCAACACCTGGAGCATTTGCTCCACAGCCAGAGTGCTGCTGAAACAAGAAGGGTTTGTCCTGACTTTTGGGAGTCCTTCTCAGAGCAGCTCTCTTCCTCATCAGCTGGTGACAGCCCACCCCCTCCACACCCTGTGCTGTGGGAAGTTAATTTAGAAGCCAACTTTGCCATCTGTGGACTACCCCATGCTGGGAAAACCCTCAGCTGGGGAGATCTGTTGTCTTTACAGAGTGGCACAAAGAAACTGGAGCGTGGGAGAGAACACGGACCCAAGAATCCTTCTAATTACTTAACAAAATTTCTCCATGCATCCCCCAGATTCCACCTCTTCCACTCAAAGTACCTAAACATGTCCCTATAGTGATGTCTGTTGTTGACATCAGAGGAGACTCACAGCAGCACTCCTGCTGCTGCCCTCAGCTGAGTCATGACTCATGAACAAAGGGGATTTTGACCATTGTTATTTTATTATTTTCATTATTTCATTCATCATCTTAATTTCCTTCTCTCACTCCTGGCCAAAAGAGGAAGAAAGACATACACACACAAAAGAAAAGGGGGGGAAAAAAAAAGGAAAAATCCGCCAACATGGTCCACATCTGGAAACTGATTTCCCAACTCCAGAACAAAGAGTTCTGCAATTGTGGCTCCAAATCTCCTGTTTGTGTACTCCCATTATGTAAAAAGTCCTATAATAAAATCTAATGGAGAAGAAGCCCAAGAGCCAGCAAGAATTATTTGGAATTTATTAGTGAACAAGATCCATTCAGAAGTCCTTGCAGAACTATAGATTGGACTAACAAAGTTATTAAACTACAAAGAAACCTGTAGGAGCATTTTGGTTTCAGAAAAGTTCTCCCTATAGATCAGACTTGGCTTAAATCACTTCTTTAATCCCAGCTGAGCTACTGTACCATTTCTGTTACTTTCCATGTTCAGAAATATCACTCTTTCCAAAGTTTAATGCTATACAGGGATGAGAAAAAACTATGAAGACACAAATAGAATGCTAAGGAGAGAAAAGAGAAAAAAACAATTTCAGAAATCATCATTTTTCAGCAAGGAAAATGGGAACAAACAATTCCTAAGAGAGTTCAGGATATTAATCATTTTTGACAGCAGAAAGTTTCTTAGAATGGGTTAAAAATCTACTACTGACACTTTTAACAGAAAAGGAATTTGCAAGTCAAAGAAATGCTTATGTGGGAAAAAATATTCAAACACATTCAGTTTTTAATTTGAAAACTGTAACACCATAGCATTTCAATGGAAAGAAAACACATGCATTGTTGAGAAATGGCACAGTGCACCCCACTGAGACAGAAAGAAAAGGATTATTAATTGAGAATTGCTGAGGAGAGGACAATCATTTGAGGACTTCAAAACAAGATGCTTCCCTAACCTGTTTTATCACATACAGACATGCCCAAGAGCCACGTGTACTTTGAATTCTATTTCCACCTCAGGTCTAGCCTGAATGGCAACCTAACTCACTAGCACAGCATTGAAAGCCAGGGCTCACCTGCAGCATGGATTTGTCTGGCAGCTCCAAGCCAAGCATACACAACTGGATGCACATGAAGGAGGGTACTTTATTCAACGACCTTCTGGCCATAAACTCTTTCCTCACTCCTCTTTTTTCTTTGATGTTACTGTACTTAATGTTCAGTGTTGAATCACTGGACTTCACCTTACATCTGGACCCTTGGGGTGCATTATAGGCATGGAAAGAGAAAGGAACTGCTTAATAATACTTTCCAAGCACAAGGAAGAGGAGATTCCTGGAAAATCAGGCTAAGACTGTCCAAAAAACTTCTTCGAAGAAACACGGCAAACTGTATATAGTTATTTATGGTGGAGGTGGAAGTCAGACTACTCTTGAAAGCAAGCGGCTGCTGTCCAGACAGAGGTTTTAATCATCATTCCAGTTAGTCACTGAAAACTAAACACATCATAAGTAGGTGGGGAATAAGGGCTATGCCAAATAAATAGCCTCATTATTCTGCAGGAACTGCTCTAGGTCATATATGTTTACCTACATTTCTATTTAAGATGAACCACAGATCCACATCTTGAATTTTGAATGTAGAACTTGAATTCTGAAACCAATCTTCTATCTCCATGCGTGGAATTACTCAAACTATAACTGAATTGTTCAAAACTATTTTTAAAATGAACAGTGTTTTTTCCTCAAAAGAAAGTTAATTTATGGGCATTTTCTCTTCCCCTTCCTCAAACTTTTCTAATTTTTAAGTTAAAAAAACCTCACAAAACCAAGAAACTTTTTCAGCTTTGTTTTTCTTCATTCTTCCTCTGTTGCCTCCCTTTTCAAGGCAGAACAGAATAAAAGCTGATGAGAAGGTGAGGAGGAAAATAAAGAATACTTTAACAAATATTTTCATTTGTATCTTTTAAAACTGGAAGTTCTCAGAGCTGTTTTCTACCGCTTTTCTGAGATGGTTTTCAATTTTTGCCTTGCTTGCATTTTACTGTCAAATAAGAAAACTGAACTTTGTTTTTGAGCTATGCTCAAAAGCATTTTCAGGAAACACTATCAGATGATCTGAATTTATTATGCCTTCCCTAACATGCACACACACAATCCATGCACAAAACATTCTTTCTACCTGCAGATGTGGTCAGCTCTCAAACCCAGCCCAGATGTGATCCAGTGGCTCAGCTCACTGAGTACCACATGCTATCTGTTCTTCTGTGAAGCATTTTAATGCTGAATCTCAGAGTTCATAGGCATCCATCTCTATAACACACAACCACAACCTTCTGTTACCAGACTCACCTCTTGTCGTAGTTACCCTGCTCAGAGCAATGCAACTTTAGCAGAGCATACGCTCAGCTTCAGGTCTCAGCAGGGTCTGCAGCCTCCTTCCCTCTAAAGTCATAATTTCTCTCATTTAGCAGCAGCTGAAACAAATACTCAGTTGCCTGGTTTCCATCCCAAAGACCCAAGTTAACCACTTGAAGACAAGGTCTTGTATCTCCCTATCGCTTCCCTGAACTACTTCTGTCCCTCTCAAGGATGCCAGCTCACCTTGGCACATAGCAGTGCTCTCCATTTTACCCCAACTGTTGCAACAGTCAATCCATTTCTCACACTCCAGATCTTGCAGTCAGGTGAAATATTTTTGTTAATAAAAAACATTTTCTAGCCACCTTCATGTTTGCTTAGGAAAACTTGGAGATGTTATCTGAATGCACTTACAGGCTCACAAACCAGGCAGCTTCTGTAAAGAAGTAGGTACATATTTCAGTCTTGTGATTTTTTCATCCAGCATCATGGTGTGTCAAGACTTGACTCATGACTTTTGAATGCTGCCAAGTCCAACAACATTGACCATGAGCTCTGAGAAGTTTTGATGATTTACTGCATGGGAAGTAGGGACTCAAACTTGTGATGCTGTTGCCTTTCAGTGCTATGAGCAAGTCAAGTGTGCTGTGTGTTTCGGTACTGTCCCATGGAGATGGCATGCACAAGTCCTGCCTCACCCATTCTTGTCCAAGCCAGCCTTGGGACAAGCTCCCTTAAGGACTTGCGTGGGGTAGAGCAATCCTTCATGGGTGCAAAAGCAAGACTGAGTCCTGCTCCTCAAAGAAATCCATGAGAATTTTTGCCTTTGGCATATTAACGGAGACAGGGTCTTGCCCAAAGCACATACCAAGGGAATAAATCCTCCAGAAATATGAATTCTTTTTGCCTCATACCAAAACACTCATAGTAAGCCCAGGCGGCACTCCACAGCAAAACATTGGCAAGAGGAAATGCTAATAAAAAACTAAGACATCAAAAAACAGCAAGAAAAACTTCCCAGAAGAAACAAACATTAGAAGAATATGCTGCCCATTCAGTCAAAAAATGCTAACAAACTAATGCTGTCTCATGATGAAACTGAAATATTTACAGGAAGAGAGCACAGAATTTTGGCTGACAAACACAAAAAGTATCTTCTAGCACAATTCTTTTCTGTGCACAACAAAGGGGAGACAAAATAGAGGAGGGAAAGTGGGGCAGTAAGGGGAGAAAAAAGAAAGGGGGCAAAAGACCAGGAGAGGAATATGGAACAAGAAACTGATGTAAAAAAAAAAAATAAGCAAGGGGGCACGACAGAGAGAAGAATTCACACTAGGAAGTCTTGCTGCTGCTTAGTTACCTGCAAGTAGCCAGATTCACTGGCAACTCACTTAGGCAAGGAACAGAGATTTTTACTTCCCCTGCATAAGAAGTGGAGCACTAATGGAGCCTGCCAAGAGCACACACAAAACATTAGGCTGCCCAATGGGACAACTGGGGCCAAGCGAGTGGAAAGAATATGTTAGTTATTAATTAATTTGTTCTATATTCATGTCATTACAGATAATTACATGAGTTGGTTCCACAGCCTGAGCGTTCCTCAGTCACTAATCCCCATGATTCATGAACGACAGTTGCACAACACGGCTGTCAATGACTTCATCATGTTGCATGGAAAATCCTCTCTAGATACATGCGTGTCCAGTGACTCACTTTGACACCTTGGGTTGACATTTGCAACCTGGGCCAAGTCTGTCAGTAAGATAAAGGCACTCCTTGTGAGGTTGCCAAGCCATTAGGTTGGGTATCAAACAATGGAGCACTTAGGAGAAGGCAGGAAAAGGTAACCCTCAAATATTCAGTTCATGTATGCAACAGCTGAGTGCACTGGCACAAGGAAATACTCGAGGGAAAAGCTCTTCTCTGGCAGCAGCCAGAAAGAGTACTACAAAGCACAAGGCCTCTAGTTCATTTACATGCCATAAGCAAGGAGAACAGAAAAAATACTCTGCGCAACACTTAATGTCCACAAGTAGGAACATCCCAGGAAGCTCTCAAGGATCAAGGCAGAATAAGATGTTTCAGAATTGACAGTCACCAGGAACAGCCTGAATCAGAAGAGAAACGTTATATAAAATAGCACTCAGATGTCAGCTGGGAAGAAGAAGCAAGATATACCATAAATCCATGTGGGATACAAGAGTCTCCAACCAGGACTGGATAGCAGAGCATCTGTCTCAATCCATTTCCACCCTAGAGGCACACATGAAAATGGGAGCTGTAAACATAAATGGTTTCTCCTCTCCATTGGAGAAACTGGAACTGAGAAGGTGTTGATCAGTTCTCTCAACTCCTTCTGCAGTCCTTTGTAAAGTCTGTAAGAAAAATCAAAACCAAAAAAAGATCTTGGAAGCTGCATGTAGCATGAGCCCAGTATTGAATCCTGCAAAAAAAAAAAAAAGCATAATGCACATAGAGATGCTCAGAGGGAGTATAAGGGAAATGTTTTTACTGAACAATTGTTTTAAACGATGGATGAAAACAATCATCCTAATGGTTCTGGTGACTTGGTCTTTCTGCAAGAAAATAAGCATAAGTGGGTAAAAATCAAGTCATTTTGTTTAGGAAAATCTGAATTTTCTATTTGAAATGAGATCTTATCTTGCTATAACTTTTTTTAGTCAAGTCTAGAGCCTTTAGTGCTTCCTTCTGCATGCTGTATATAAAAAAAAAGAAAAAGCTTACAGTTTTTAGTTCAGCAAGGAAGCCAAGAAAAAGTTGCTTGATTCCTCCCATCTTCCTTGGTATATCACTCATCCACCCAACTCAACTCCCAGTCATTTCAAAAGCAGATGCACCTGCTTCCCAGGCATCCTGGAACTGATTCACTCACAAGAGCCTCTCAACCACTATAAAAAAAAAAAAAAAAAATCTCTTGGCAACAGTATAAGAGACTGTAGGTAGCACCATGATCTCTAAGAAACCCAGAGTTAATACTAGGAAAAGAGGCACAAGCAAGGCCTGTTGTATCTGCTGAGATTTGCTGCTGCTCTGGTTGTATCATCACAGATGCTCTGCAGCAGAGAAAGGAGGACAACCTGATGGGGGACACATCTCCTAAGTGAGGGTATCCAAGTACTCTGCTGCTCCTTCATGGGCCTGCTGTTGGTAGCAGCTGGACTTGCAGTTGTCCTCACCTCATCGTGTCATCATAGATACAGAGAAATGCTTTTCTCCATCTGACTTCAAAGCCCCCCATGCTGGCGTTGACCCCATGGGGAGAGAAATCACAGCTGTTGATCATGGCACCTATAATGTTCATATTTTGCCAAGCTAATAGTGAGCCAAGGGCAATATGTGATCATGTCAAGGAGACTTACATGGCACTTTAAGGCTCTCACCTTCCCAAGGGCACAAGAGAAGGCATGACATAGCCAGCTCTCCCCATTGCTCCCCAGAGAATACTCTACTCACCACAGCCATGCCCATTTCTTTCTGCATCCCTCTGGCCCTGCTTCAATTAGTGACACCCTTTCACATGCCAGGCAAGCCATGCTGCTGTTCACCCTGACTTGAGCTACTTGTTACCCAAGATCAATACTAAAAAAAACAAATTTAAAAAAAAAAAAAGCTCTCTCTTGGGTATCATGCAGTGCATTCCAGTTCCTCCCCAGTCAGTGTTTGCGCAGTGGTTTAAATACATGAAGAGTTACATAAATGCTAACTATTATTATAATGTTCCCCTCCTTCCAGTCAACTCCCCCCACAGACTCACAGAAACATTCCCCACCTCCCATTTTAGCACGTTCATGGCATCAGAAATTACCCTGTTTTCATTTACCCTGCCCTTTGCCATATGATCCTGGCCCTCAGAAGCTTTAAATAGTCTGCATTATTATGAAGGCTTGTTAGGACTTGTCCCTAATCACTCCAGGAATAATCCTTGATGGGTTTTTTCAGACTGTGTGTGAATATTTGTACAACCACAGGGCTCTGGCTTGCTCAGGTCCCTCCTAGAAGGGGAATGAAAGCTTCATGTTCAGTATAGAATAAATGGCACATAGTGGGGGCCATGTGTGGCAATGAACCCATTGTGCCTGCATACGCTAAAGTTCTTTCTCTTTAGAGAAGACCTGAAATGAAAAGGTGCATTCCAGAAAAGAACAGGAGGACCATATTATTATGTGTTGATAGATGTCGAGCAGCAGAAATCAACCTGCCCTTTAAATGCATGGACACTAAAAATGGTGCAGTCAATGCTTCCCATAATTGTGCTTGTTACAGATGGTCCCAGAGCTCGCACTGTTTGCGCACAAGAATTCCTGTGTTAGATACTGAAATATAAGCTCTCTGCTGGGGTACAACCCCTGTTGTCTACCTTAAGATGGTGATATAAATTGAGAAAAGAAATAGAGAAATCCAATGATTAATAAATGTGTTTCTCAACGGTTGGCAGGAGAAAATCCAAGGCAGAGATAAATCTGCTTTTCTGGCATGGTTTCCAGTTGCAAACTTGAAGAAAAACAAATTACACAGTAGCATGACAATACAAAGACTCGTGCCATGTAAGCAGCAGTGTGTATCAGTCAGGGCAAACAGATAACCAGACCTTTGTTTACCTGGGGTCACATTAGTCCACTGAGATAAAACTTCTGGTGTTTGGAGATTTTTGCAGTCATACTATGCATTGGCAATATTATCTCACCCACTACATTCTCATGACACCATACATACCAAAATGGTAAGTGGGAAGCAGCTGAGAGACACCTGCTAAAATAATATCATGACAAAATGCCTTTGCACCATAGATCAGCATCCAGTCTGCCCAACCATGTAGACTTCATATTTTCAAATGATCTTTGAACATATATCAGGGCATCTCACCATCTCTAGGACACTAGAAGTGGTATCTGAAAGAACTAAGATCAAGAGAGGAGTTTTGGTGCTTGTCTTTTTGTCTCTCAAGCTTTTCAAAGGTATCAAAAAAGAGAAAGATTATACAAAGTCTTTTGGAACCATGAAATGCTGATGTGGTCATCAGCAGGATGGTTTGAAGATTTTATCTGACATTAATATCCTGTAGTTTAGTGCTTGGTAAAAAACCAAACAAAAATAAAACAAACAAATAAACAAAAACCAAACTCAAAAATAAAAATTGTAAAAAAATGGCAAGTTAGTTGCAGCACTTCTATTTATTATGCAGGCTACCAAGATGAAATCAGTGCTTAACAAAAAGGGAACAAGGGAAGCTGCCTAAATGCCTGGGTGGAAAAAGGGCAGCAAATGGAAGGAAGTGCTACATGAAACCACACAGACTGAAACCGAGATAGGTGTTAAGCCTTGAGACCCTGGGCGCCAGGGCTGCCCCTGCTGTGGGTCTATTGAGGGGATCACAAGCTGCCAAACAAAGACATTTGGAAAAGCTTCCAGCCATGCTGAAGAAGGTCCATTTTCTTGATGGAAAGTTGGCTCGCTCACAGGAGTGTCCACCTTCTTATATGGACATCGCAGGCAAAACTATGAAATAATACAAGAAAATTCTTTGAAGGGAAAATTCCTGCTTTGCTGTAGTCCATGGAGGATTTTTCAAAGGAAATGTCATTGTTTTGCACTGCAGGCAGCCACACAGAGACAAACAGAGGTGAATTTATCTTACCTAAGAGCACACACCAAAACCAATGACAGAGTCAAGCATGGAGGAGCTTTGATATTCTGATCATGGAGCAAAATATGGCTCTTCAGTCCCCTGGCATCCTAGGCCATAAATCTGGGGTCACAACAGTGGGAATGCTCTGACTCTTTAGGAAGCTACATATTTCTGCTGTAACACAGTCAGGCTCAAAACAAGCTGTTGAAGAAAATGGACTTGGCTTTTCATGGGCAGAACCTTCTGAAGGCCAGCACTGGCTGCCCTCCTTAAACACAGGTATTGGCAAGCAGGGAAGGAACTCGAGCATGCTCAGCACTAAAGCATGAGACATTTCTTCAAGGTGCAAAGTCAAATTTTGCACAAGGGTAAACCAATGCTGCAATGAGCAGGCAGTTACAGAAATTATAACACTGACACACTCGAGCAAAAAATATTCTTCAACATATGCAAGGAGAACCAAGTCTGTAGAGGACACAGAAAAGAACTAACTACCCCCAAAACAAATAAATAGATAAATAAAAATAAATAAATATGTGAAAGCAGGTCCTACTTTAAAGTTGGAAGTCGAGGGAAAAATGCATTAACAAGCAGTCATTCCTAGAGAATATCCCCCCAGAGAGGAGCTTGAGGACACTGTGAGCACAGCCTTATTCTAATGGCTGTTCAAGTAAACACGCAGGGGGGTCCTTACACTATTTCACCATGTGGACCGCGCTGAGTTGTCCAAATTAGAAACTGAGACTCCCTGCAAACTCCAGAGAGAAGGGCAGACATTTTTTGAACATGATTCAGAGCCCAGAGGGTAGGAACCTAGCTCCTGTTCTACTTATGTGGTCCAAACCACCCCCAGAGGTGCCTTCCCCTCTTCTTAGTCCACACTCAATGTTTAGGCTGCCTGACACAGGTTCCCTACACTAAATGGTGAATATTACACAATGACAGCAAATTCCTGAAATCTTCTCTGTGTGGTAAGCATGGTATGAGCCCAGAGGGAAATAACAGAATCTGAGATGGGGAACCTGATTCTGCCTCATAGCCTGGAATGGCAGAGCTGTAACAAACACTACTTTTCTTTATGACTGTTATTTATTTTAGAACTTTGATGAAGTCTGGCACATGCTAAAGATGGAAGAAGAAGACGCTACTTTGTGCACCACTAGACATGTGCATAAAACAGAGTCAGAGTCCTGTTCTCAATAGGAGAGGGAGAAAAAGCTCAGCTATTCCAGATGATAAAATCAGATCTTCTGTAGAGGTGCTATGGAGAGATCATTCAATAACTGTAAACAAGAAACAGAAGGATTTCACTGAGCTCAGAAGGACTTAAAGGCATTGACTAAATCCACACTAACAGTTGTGGTGGACACAGCTGAATTTGAATTTTACAAAAGAGCAGTTTCAGCTCTGGATGCTTTGAGCATCAGTCACTACTGCCACAGAGCACATTAATTATTCAGCTACAGTTAACTATTGTATTCTTTACAGGTTATCAGCCAGGAATGACACATTCTCTTCAAGTATGAACAAAAATACATACAGGAACAGAGGAGGTAAAACTGCCGAACAGGATTTTGTACGTTGGACATTGTAACACCTTATCAGGCCCCAGACGCGTGAGATCAGAAATGCCAGCTGGAACCCACAGGGCTTATCTGGGCACTCACAAGCATAGGAAGAATGAGAGCCAGAGGAGTTTTATTCTATATGAATCCCTGAATGCTGCTGTTGTAGATAAGGAGCAAAGTCCCAGTTTTCACTAAGTCAATGACAAATCTCAGTTTGACTTCATTTGGGCTGGGATTTCCTGCCCAGCATCCAGGAGTAAAAACCACACTAAGCACAGGAAAAAGGCAGCAGAAACTACCAAACTTGTGCATGGCTCATGGCTGCAATTGTTTTGCAGCCAGCATGAACCTACCTGCAGTAGATGGGAAAGGTGGCTGATGGGTTGTTTGGTTTTTTCCTTTTTTTTCTTTTTTTTTTTTTTCTCCCCTCAGCTAATAGTCAGCCTGGTTTCCTGAGGTTTAGAACCAGACTTTATGGGCATTTTAGGGATAATTTTTGGTACATGAGGATGTCACCCTATGCACAAAGCAACAAAGTTTAACAAGTCACCTATTGTTGAAGGGGCTCCTGGGGCAGGAACCCCATGTCATGTGAGTGGGGGCAATTTCAAGTCCCAGCAATACACCAAGAGGAAAGAGTTGTTGGACCATGGACAAATAAGAAAATCAACAAAGCAAGCAGTGATCTGTCAAAGCAATAGCCTGGCATCTCACACAAGGCAGTGGCTTGCTGGAGGGAAGACCAGGGCTCATGGCAAAACTGTGCCAGACTCAGTGTCCTTCAGGTGAAGGCTTGCAGCATCACCCACGGGCTAGGGCTTGGCCACCCTGTGCTCATCAGGGACAACCCTCTGTCCACCAGGAAAGAGAGAAGGTGCTCACACATGAAGAAGGAGAACAAACTCCCTGTCCTCTGAGGCTATTCAAAATGCTTCCAGCTACACTTCCCCTGAGTGAGACGTAGACCTCAAAGACAACAGCAGGAGAAAAAAAAGCAGGTACCATGCTCTAAGTATTAGAGTAAAAAACTCACCACTCATTCAGTTCTAATATGCTCTCTGACTGGGGGGCCCTAGTTATTGCCAGAAGACAACATGTAACAAATTTCAACCTGCTGTTGTCATTGGGACTGCTTTTGAAAATAGTCAAAATTTCAAGGGAAAGAGAGGCAAGCACCTCTTCAGTTTCTTCTGCCTGTTTCTCATGGAATCTTGACTCTCCTGTAATGGCTGTGACAGCAGAAGGAGCACCCACAAGGGTGCTGCCTGCACTGCCCATAAGCCATGCCAGCAGAAGCCATGGCAGGGCCAGCAGCGATCTGGGGAACCTCTCCCAACTCTTCCAGCCACCACAGTGACCTTCCAGCCCACTCCAGTCACCTCAGCCCAACACTTTGCAGGAATGAGGTCACCCTCAGCCACATCGCAGCTGCCCAGGGTGGTGTAGGACACTCCAGTGTCACCAGGAGAGATAGCAAGGGCTTGTTTTGGCCCTTTGGTGGTGCCTCCTCTCCCTTGCTCTGGGTGTGTGGGCTTCTTACATGCCAATTAAGTGCAGGCTGGGGCTGGGGTGGAGGTGCAGCACGCCAAGCCTCTGTCTCGCTGCCTCCGTACTGTCACCTTCCATTAAGCAGCTGGCGGCCGGGAGAAGTGGAGGGAAAAGCCAGCGGCATGTTTGGTTTGCTGTTTTTGTGGGCACTTTACAACTTCAAAGGCTTCCCTCTGGTTCACAGGGGGCAAGGGGCAGAGGTCAGTAGGCACGGTTTGACCTCCCTTTCACCTCCTCCCCGAAAGAGAGAGAGACACACACACACACAGGAAGAAGAAAAGGAAGAAGAAATCCTGGCAAACACTTTTATCCTCTAATCTTTCTTCGCCTTAGTGCTGTAGAGGCTTTGTCCAGCAGACAAAGTGCCCTTCAGTGTCTGACACTTCCATGCTGGACTCTTCCTCCTCTTGTCCAAGGAGAAAAATAAAGTGAAACACAGCACACAAAAAAATGGGAAAAAAAATAAAAAAGGAAAATTATGCTCTTAGGTGCCACGTTTTCTCACTTTTTGCTTTTAGGGGGGTGGAGAGGGAGGTTTTTTGGTTGACTTCTTTTGCCTCTAGCTAAATAGCTATTCCTCTATATGTAAGCCCACCGACTGCATGAGGGAGGGAGAAAACAGGCATGATTACTCAAGATACAGCTTGAGATGTAAAAAAATGCATTTTCTTGTCTTTAAAGACAGCATTGTTGTATTTATTTATTTATTTTTTAGTGTCGAGGTCGCTAGCCCGGGGCACTGAGGAGTATGTTCGAGTTTCAGAAAGCTCTCCACAGCTGGTGATTATATCCCTTGCAGTGCATACAAAGGCATTGAGAAAGCAGCAGAGAAAGTAAACAGTATCACTTCTGGGGATGGAGGGGGAGAGGAGGCGGGGGGCAGAGGAGGAGGAGGAGGAGGAGAAGAGAGGCAGATGAAATTTAAACTGGCGGTCAGCCCAGGCACCAACTTAAAACAATACAGTGAAAGGAAGCCAAAAAGGAAAAGAAAAAGTAAAGCAGAGGGGTGTGTATAGAGACACACTGTGTGTGTGCACGCGTGTGAAAGTACGCAAAGCAAAGCTACAGCGAGAAAAGGAAGGGACGAGGTTCATCACAGAGCAGAGCAGCTTCCAAAGGGAGGTTTTGGGGGCAAAGCCATCATCCTGAGTGTAAATACACCTACAAGCATTTATAATCAAGGATAGCTGTTCACCGCTCTCAAGAATGAGGGGAGGGAACCCACACGATCTAAAAACAGCAGTCCCAGCCTTGTTACCTCCTGCATCCTTAAAACTAAGAAAAGGACAGGCAGGTCCAGGCCATAATGTAGTGACTGATGCTCTTCTGGCTGGCACAACACAGACTTGGGCTATGCTTGTCTTTCAGCTGGCTTTGGAATTCATGCTCTTAATTGACTTGAGGCACTTTAATCTTAAGCTACTGCCTTTCTCCAGCATTTTGATTTGACAGTATGGGAGAAAACAGAGTCATGACTGGGTGGTGGTTTGGAGAGTCAAATGTTTTATGTGTTACAACACAGGGCACAAACTGGATGCAGTTTGGTCCAAGTTTGTACAAGCCCTCCTCACACAGATGGGTCCTGGGTGCTGGCTGAGGCTCAGTCCTCACCTAACAGAATAGTTCTGGCTGTGTCAGAACTTCTCTGGTCATGGTGACCGTGAATTCACTGGAACAAGGTTAATCATCTTAGTGTGGGGGAAGGGAGAGGCCAGCTTTTTGGAACATCCATCTGCCTGGGCAAGGCTAACAAGCCCTCCTTTGTAGACATCTATATGTGTGCCTCCACAGAAATGCAATTGGAAAGCTTCTGGAGAGACAATGTATCTTAAAAAGATCAGAGCAGCCTGTTCTTTGGGCTGCCCATCCAGTTTTCTGCTACCTTTCACACCCAGAGGAGTCAGGCATCCAGCAGGTTGATGTGTTCTCTAAAGCACTCCAGCAGTTGCCCTCTCCTCCAAGAAACAACACAAATCTTAGGGCCACAGCTGCAAGCCCTGGAAAAATATGGCTCTCACCTCATATGGGAGAGCAGCGATGCAGCTACATTTCTGGCTGAGCTTCAGCACTCTTGGTGGTATTTTACAGGACAGGTTGGTCAAGAGACATGAACTCCAAGTGCTTACTACATAGTGTGTTGTTATTTTGAATTAAAGGCCTCCCCAGACAAACACTTCTGCTAACTCACTGGCCTCCTGTGCAACAAGACTAGCTGGCTCAGTCCTCCTCTGACCAGAATTTAACCCTTGACTCCCTGTCACCAGTTTGGGAACAGAAGAGGCATAGTAATAGGGGCCCTTTTGTGCTATACTTTGCTACTTCTACGTATGGCCTGGACCAGAACCAAAGACAAAGCAGACTTCACTGACAAATACAGCAAACACCACTGCACTCTACAAAGGATTTTTCAGTTCCCCCTACCTCAAGTCCTTGTGAAGATTTGATATGGATTCAACCGATCTGGCAGCTTCTTGGAGGGCTTCTTGCCCTATCTCCTTAACACATGTTGCATTTAAAATCTTCTACCACAAAAATTTTCAACTGCTACAAATGATTCCTCAAGGGTGATGATAAATTAGATTCTTAGCATCCCACTAGGAAGGGCCAATAATTCAACACTACTTTGAGACTTAAGTGACTATGGTACTGAAAAGCAATTTCATTTTTATCAGACTCTCTAAAATTTACACACTGGTTACTCATAGGTAGTTTTTTGCTTGAACAATACTAGTTACAGTAGGCAAAAATCTAGTTAGATATTAAGAAAAAAGATTCACATTTAAAGCTAGTCACTGAAACAGGCTGTTCAGAGAGGTTGTGGAATGTCCATCCCCAGAGAATTCAAAATTGGACTGGGCAAGGCCCTAGGCAACCTTAATTCATTTGGCCCTGCTCTGCAAGGGCTCAGACTGATGACCTCTGGAGATCCTTTCCAACCCATATTAGTCTGTGACCAAGAAGGCCAGGTAAGAACCTGCCCAAGATACATACAGTACCTCATGTCCAAATACAAACATCAGCATGGAGGCACCCCTGTTGTGGTGTTTCCAATACAAATATTACCATGGTTACCCTTTGATTAAAACAAACTCAGTTATACTTGTCTGCTTCCCAAGGGTAACCATGCAGTCAAGCCAAAATAAGAGATTCTGAGTGCATTAAATCTCAGATGTTGAGTCTGTGATCCCACAACCACCTTATGCATCCAACTGCAACCAGACCCTGCAAAGGGTGGTCGAACCCAGCAGACCAGCACTAGCACACTCTAGGCAACACTGACACTCCACATGGGCAGTCTGGCTTGCAGATGAAGGATGGGAGCAGGTCACCAGCCTCCTCTCCATTCAAACATTGACCAAAAGCAATCTCACTCCCCATTCCTGCACTAAGAGCAAATTGTTTTGATTTCCACCAAATGAGTCCACCTTCACTTTTCTTGCAGGAAATGCACTGAGGTCTTTTTGTGGTGAGGAGAAAAAAAAAAAGGTTTCTATAAAAAGTAGTGTCTTCGCCTACCTAGGCACGTGGCTAACAAATATAAAGATCACCATCTAGTGGCTTACAGGAAAGATACCATCTGTCATATGTCTGCAAGTTTGATGACCAATAAAGTTGTTACAACATATTACAAATGACTCTTGCATTCAGCCCTTAAGCAAATCAGGCACCTACACAACCACAGACAGAGACAAGTTTCTGATCCCCAGAAAACTGATGGTCATCTCTCCCTGCAATCAAACACTGACCTCTTCCTCATCCCCCTTTTCCCCTACACAGGATTTGGGCACGTGGTAAGGGATCTAGGACTTACTTTAAGGCCCAGAAATTAGGTGCCTATTATAAACCAGATAAACTCCTATGGCAGTTAATATATGGAGACAGATACAAACAGAGGATGATGCATCCCATTATTTTGCATGGAGGAGGAAGACAGCTAGGATGAACCCTACTTACGAGATCCCACAGGCTGGAAACCAGTTATCCAGCAAGTATGAAAGTCTCTGGAAAACTTGGCCTGTGAGCAGCCCATGGGATAGTTTATGCCAACCCTTTTCCATTTGCATCACTGGAAATCATCCAAGTTGAAATATTCCTGAAATACTACTCAATAGAAAGGCATGTCTCCAATTTCTGACAAAATTTTTGTTCAGCTGGAGTAGTTCTGATGAGCTTTAGTTCTTTTTCTTTGAGGAAAAATTGGGAGAAACATCATTATAGGTACCTCTGGAAAGTTCTACCCATCCCAGGGAAGGTCCTACATTAACATGACTGTGATGCTCCTAGTCCACAAACTAGCACAAGTATTTCTTCAAATCTTTGTGCTGGACCACATAGGACATCCCTTAAATATCACGTCCAACCACATACTTCAGGGGCACATAAGGAGATGAAGGACTACCAGTACATGGGTCACTCGTTTTAGTGGCACTGAATGCCACCTGGCAAGGCCAGATTTGAAGATAACAGAGGGCACAGTTTAATTCTAGACTGCATTCTCTGACTACTTCACAGAAGCAGCCCTACAAATTTTTACCAAGGCAATCTAATGGCTTAGAACCGGAACCAAGTCATATATCTAAAGTGTCATTTTGGCACATCTTCATGTCAAGTTCCCAATTTTCCAGGTTGTCAAAACCCACACTGCATTGATCTGGGGAGAAGAGAAATTCTCTACACAGTCTCAAGCCCAAAATACAGACTTGTCCTCATTTCTGTACACAAACTCAGTTATACTGCATATTTCTAATGGTCTCCCTTAAAGCTTACAGGTGGATATCATTCTCTTCTCCCACATAACAAGTGACAGGATGAGAGGAAATGGCCTCAGGTTGCACCAGAGAAGGTTTAAATTGGATATTATGGAAAATTTCTTAATCAAAAGGATTGTCAAACACAGCCACCCAGCGAAGTGGTGGAGTCACCGTCCCTGGAAGTACTTAAAAGCCATGTAGATGTGGCACTTAGGGATATGGTTTAGTGGTGGACCCAACGGTATTTCATTAATGGTTGCACTCAAGAATCTTACAGACCTTTTCTAACCTAAATGATTCTATTTTATGATTTCTTTGCATCACCCAAGATGCAGCCATCTGTTACACCTATCTGTGGTTATCTGGAGATAAAGAAACTGGAGTTTCAAAATCCGTCTTCCTCTGTGACGATACAAGATAAAGAGACCTGTGATCACTAAGACACAAGAGAAACCACTTACAGAAGCCACCACCAAATTTGTATGGCATTCATCACATCTATCTCTAGCTGACAAAAATATGTATCTATGACAGTCAGCTAGTCTCCTGTTATAAGCTCTGGAGAAATGAAGAACTACGGAAGGAAAGTAGCTTGGACGCTTCATATAAGTTGGGACAAACTGATCTCTGGGGCTGCTCATCCCCTTCTCCTCAGAGGGCAGGCAGCCTAGATAAGCAGCTTCAAGGGTTGAGGTTAGATTGGAACTCCATGCTTTGAACTTTAAAGTGATATGGTATCTCTCTGTGGTCTTGGGATCTGAACAGCAATCCACATGAACAAGAAATTCATCAGCACTCCTAGTGGTTACATCGTCCTCCAGGGGACTTTGCATCCGGCTCAAGTGATGGACAATTTTCCATAGTCTCAGCAATAGCTTTTGTGGGGTATAAAGGCAGGACCCCTGCAGACCAGAAGTAAGATTCAACGCAGTGGGCCTAGAAACCACTGCATGCCTTTAACTAAATTTGGCTGCTGAAGGGCAGCTCTAGTGGGATGAGGCAAAGAAGTGCTATTTTCCCTCAGGAAAGCTAGTTTTATTTTCTAAAGGTTAATGAGAAATAGAAGAAAATTAGGCTAGCCAAAAGAATGAAAATAAATGGGTTTTTTCTTCTTCTTTCCCCCTCGTTTTTCAGAAAAATGCATGGCTTTGGTTTTTCTGCAGGCAGTTGCTTCATATCAGTGTACCATGTGGTGACTCAGACATGTTGTTATTACAATCCAAGCCAAAGGGGAGATACATTTTATGAGATACATGAGTTCGCCTTGTCTTTCCATACTGTATGCTTTCCTAAACAAGTTAAAAGACCTAGTCAAAACTTTGAGGACAGTTTGTAGTGCCTCTTGGCAGGTTGTAGACTGACAAGCTTTCAGCTAGCAAAGCTAAAAGAAACTCAGGTTTGCAACAAGCTCACACGTAGCATTAAGGGCAGAATTTGGTGCTAAGTTCCAAAAAGCAGCAGGGGGAGGACAGGTAGAACAGTAAAGATTTAGAGCTTCTAACACACACCTAAAGGGAGCTAAGAGGAAAGGGCTTTGGTGAAAGCTGATCTAATGCCTATAGACTCACCACTGGGATTCAGCTACTTTTGCTCAGCTGACAAGCAGTAAAGCATTCAGATGCAATAACTCCAGTGCACTCAAACTGAATGTCCAGAAGAGCCAAGACCACCTTTAAATCAGATTGCTTCTCCTGTATTACCCCCTCCTAGCAAAACTTGAACTGTCTTAGTTGCACACCCAGATAAGAACAGCAAAAAACAGTTATATATCCTGAAAATGCTCCATGAAGGGCTGCAAAAGCTCTCAGCAATTTGAGTGCAATGGCTAATAACTTGCCCCAGATTTAACCCTCTGATGTAAATGAACAGTAACTACTGTGCAAAACTCATCTACGGTAGGGAAAAAATCTGGCGTCCAGCTGACCAGTTTTTTTTCTAGACACAGGTCTGCCTTTTGAACTCCAAAACCTTTGACCACTGTGAAGCCACCAGGCCTCAGGGGCACATGAACTAAAAATAAATAAAAGACTTGAGGTGCATCTGGTGGAGCCAGTGGTTTCAGAGAGAGGTTACAGAGGAAACGTTTTGACTGTGCTTAAGTGCTGCACAAAGCCAAAAGGGTTAAGAAAGCCTCACCCCTCCCATACAGGTAGAATATGAGAGCTTTTAGAGTTTAAAACAATCTTCCAATCAGAGGAGATATCAGATGGCTCCCAGTAACAAAGACATATTCTTTAGAGTCAAGTTATGAGAAGCATTCCCTAAGGGAATGCCATAAAAATCGTCTGATCTACTAGATGTTTGTGGCACTCACCGCATGTTTTCTGTTCCTTCCCAGAGATGATGTTTCTCTGGCACTAAGCACATTGTCATTCTCAGCCTACTCTGACAGGCCAGATGTATGCAAATGAAAAGAAGGTTCAATAAAAATCTAGCTCAGACTTAGATGCCTGAGCTCTTTGAGGGAAGAGAAAAGAATGAATTCCCATTACATTTCAGGAGGGCTGGGCATCCCAGCACATAACCTCACAGGCCAGAGATTTCGGATAAAGAGCAAAGGAAAAGGTTTGAATTATTCCAGAACTCCTTCCACTACCTCACTTCCAGACAGATATGAAGTGACAACACCCTGAAACAAAGCAACACAACCGAGGAGAACATTATCAGATTACTCAGAACAATTCCTATTGTTAGTGACCCAGAATTCGTCACTTAGAACAACCTAGAATTGGGATCTCAGGCAAGTGCTCAAAGCCACTTAACCCTTTCAGTTGTGTCCTCTACACCACCACAATAGAATGAAACATAGAAGAAAAGCATCTCATTTTGCATCTGGAGACAGACTAAAAGGAGGCAGTAGATGACTTTTACTAGACATAGCACATTCTCAAAGCAACATCACTATAATCCAAGAGTGAGGAAAAGCCAGTGATTACAGGCCTGCTAAATTATTTGGAATTGAATAGGATACCATATCGCAACAATGAGTGATATTATAAAGCTCAAGACACAAAAAGAAATACTGCATGTTTCATGTAACTGGCAGGAACACATTCCACACTTCAGCGTTTTGGCAGGAGAATACAGGTTTGTACTGGGACTATGTATTCAAACTCCTCATTGATTTACAGATACAAAGAATTGCTAATGCAGCTTTAACATGAGGAGGATGGTTAGCAAATCTATCAATAATGCTATTTTTTTGCCATCTTTTTGCATAAGAACATATATCCACATTTTCTCTCAGTTAAACTTTCATTTAGAACTCAATCAAAGGGAAAAAGAAACACTAAGGGACTTCATTTTTTACTTTTTAAAAGGCCAGGCATTAATGTGACAATCTGTGAGGCACTAAGGTGAAGGCCAGCAAAATTGCAAATTATTTTATTCAAAGCCAAAGGAGAACAGCAAAGAAGAGAGCTGCAGCAAAAGCAGCCTGTAGTGACCCCAGAGAATGCTTGAAACAATCTACTTCTGGCAACAGCCTTCACTCTGCACAGGATGGGGATCAGAAGTGTGCTTCTGTGCTGCTGACCTGTTGGGGACCAACAGCCTTTGAATTCCACCCAGGACACCTGGTCTTCAGCACTAGGATACATGTTAAAAATGAGCACTGGCTGACACAAGTAGGATACCATTACCTCACCTAGACTAGCAGCACAAGAAAATCTAAATTCCTGGGAGATTTCAGGTCAGTGGATGTACTCACGACCTACTTTTAGGGTACTCAACAGTCACAGCTGTTAGCTGAAAACACCTGTAGAGTGGCATGTTCTCTGTTGCACCTACTCAGTTATTTGGTACAGGCAAACTTTGTTGGTATTTAAAACCAGTAGATCCTACTTATTTGGAGGTCAATGTGTGCATGCTTGAACACCCTCCTCACTCAAGGTTAAACCAGAAATCCACAAGAGCTTTAGGTACAGCAGGAAAGTTTCACACCAGCAATTGTCCCCATCAGTGATTGACTTAAATACAGTTGGATGCTTGGTACACACTCCCTATTCACCTCCTAAATGGCTTCCAGGAGAAAAGAAGCTGGACCATGAAACACCAAGCACTTGCACCAAGATCTATCCTGATGAGTCACTGAAGCCACACAATAACACTACAAGACAATCGCAAGAGATGTGATACTATGAGCTGAGCTTAGGAAAACTCCAAAAAGAGGAGTCTCCCAAGAAATGCCTCCCTATTCTCATAATTCTTTACAGCATGCCAATGAGCAGTTTGACTATCCCTTAAGTATGAAAAAAACACCTACAGAATAGATGCAGATGCACAAGTCAGAGGAACAAGCACTTGACCCAAGCTGTGGCAGCCACCAGCAACAGTTGCCCAAAGCAGACCAGTCCTCTGTGACAGATGTATTTGTCACAATCCCCTGCTAACAGTTCATGAGAAATTAAGATCTTAGCAGAGAGCAGCCAGAGTCACTCTATCTAGAATCAACTCTGGGTCATGTATTTTATTAAAGCAGTTCATTGAGGAACCAGAGAATGGAGCAGAAAAGAACAGAATTCTCTTAAGAAAGATTAGTGGAAGAAAAGCACAAACACACAGCAGACTGCTCCTCAGTTGGCACATCCTGCATTCACATGAGTTACATCTTTCTTCACCCAAAATAAGTTGATATGTGAATAAATAGTGACAAAAACAGGGAGCACAAGACAAAATAGTTACTGGCTAATGGCTCCATTTAGTATTCTGCCATCTCACATTGTGCATCATGTTGTATTAAAGACCTTCCTCAATAAAATCCAGAAGATGCCACAACAGCCACTTTACAGTGATTTAAGGCAGACAGCTTACCACCTGTTCCTCACAGGAGGCCTGTGTGGACTACTGTCCTAGACCTCTTACTGAAGGGAAAGTCCCACTGTGGTGAGCAGAGTGGGAACAAGCTGTTCTCTGTAAGAAGTGCCTTCATCTTTGTATAATCTGTTGAGAGAGTGCCTGACTTCAAACAGCCACAGTGTGTCTGGGGCACTTGCAGCCGTTTCAGATGTGGGGTACTGAGTCACACAGCAAACACATAAAAAATGGGGATTGAGGACAAATTTTCTGTGCAGATAGAGTAGAGCTGAGGGCCCCATATATTAGTAAAATGGCTGCTAGCCAGGGAGACTTCTAAGCCTGCCTTGCTGCCTGCGGCTAGGGAATGATTGCAGCAGGCACTGCTCAGCCAGGACCCCCCAACAGATTTTATTTATGCATGTCTGCTTTCATCTCCCCCCTGGTACACAATAGCCTAAACATTGTCTCCATCTTGAACCATACAACTTGCATATTTGCAAACATCTCTTCATCTTAAGACCACAGACAGACAGATTGGTCTTGGGTCATTGAATTCAGTCTTTTGTATGAAGTCTATTGTATGAACCAGCTACCATATAATCCTCCTTGATTTTTATTTTCTTTAAAGAACAAATGAAAAACTGGGTTTGGTGTCAACAAACAATCTGAGAATCTTATATCTTGACTATCTTGTCTTGGGCAAATATTCTTCATAGCTAACCAGCACATGCTTTTTTTCTTGGCTGTTAATTTAAGCACAGAAACCCTTCCTTGACCCTCTGCCCTTACCTGACGCACAGATTCCCAATAGCTGCAGCATCCTGTACTTGGAGGGCTCCTCCACATCCAAGTGGCTGATCCCCTTAACTGAGCTGAGCATATTAACTTCTCTGAGAAGTTCATCCTTTTGAAATCGATAAACTGAGCTGCAAGGGTAGTTTTGTTTAGTCCTTAGTATTGTTTAAAAATTAACCAACTCATAGTCAGTAGCCATTCTGTAGCTTTCTAATTTCTATTACTAAAAGAAACAGCACCAAACCTGACTGAAGAAGGAAGAACAATCTGAAGAAATAATTCATCAGCCATTACTGCTAGAAATTTCTTTTAGTTTTTCGTTCTATACCTGATAAATCAAAGCCATCACAACAAATCAAATGAGTCTGGGGCTATGGAAGACTCTCAGTGCTAGAAACTCATAGCCAAAATTATTTGGACCAATATACATCCAGTTTTCATCCATGCTACCCATACCAGTTTCTTTACAGAAATAAAGCAGTATTTCTACATAGACAGATAGGGTTGTATTCCATCTCTGCCTTTCCTGAGCAACTGATAACATTCAACAATATTTATGTTTTGCCATCCTTTCTTTTACCCCAAGATGCTCCCTTTTGCACCTAGTATGATTAATTCAAGCTCCTACATTTTTTTTACATTTTATTTATCCATTACGACATGCTTACTTACCTGATTTTATTTCCTAAAAGTATAGATATTCTTCTCCATCTTCACCATTCAGGCTTCTTTCTGTCCTTATTCTTTCTTTGGCACCATTCTTCAGCTATCACTGGGGACTACACATCTCTTTTTGTGGGGGCTAGTTGCTTTTCTTTACATCTTGACATCTCTTTTGTTTCAGTTTCTTTCAACTCTTTCACAAAACCAACCTTTATTTTAGGTCTCCTCCACTAGTAAGCCACTTCTCCCTCTCTGCCCCCATAATCACACAAGTAGAGATCCCTCACCCTAGACAGAGACCTACTTTTTATAGTCTGCCCATGACTTGGAGAGCTCCATCACACTCCCTTCCTCTCTAACACATCAGCTGAAGACAAGTGGTCTCAGCTGCAGCACCAGCCTACAAATCGTCTCTCCCATGCACTCCAGCTGTTCCAGGTTTACATGGTCTCTGCAAGAAACCCTCATTAAGATAATATCCACCCACAGAACCTTCCTCCAGTCACACCCCTGTGCTTCAACCACCTTTGAACTGTCCCAAGAACCTTGATTATAATCGATGTCTTCCTGTCTTGAAAAGAAAGGTACAGCCACACCATCCTCTTCCCTATTACTGCCATAGCCACAAACTCTTAATGAGGCCTTGGTGGTCAGTGGTAAAAGACATTTGCCTGGATCAGCTCCACCACTTAATAAGCTCACCTAGGAGCAGAGGTAGTCCCTCAGCAGTAAGGTTGCTGACCCTCTCCAAAAACCCAGCAGACAGACTTGTGACAATCCTGTCTAACCCCCTAAACTAGGATGGTCTCTTTGTTCCCAAGAGCAAGTCCCACACAGCCCCCTCCCCAGACATTACACCACTTGCTAACCTGCTTGTTGGCTCCCATGGGCTGGACCTTTTTCTACCTCCTACTGTCAAAGAAGGGACGAGCAAAGCAGAAGTTTTCTGGAATAATATATGGGAACTTTCAGTCCTTTCTTACGTGGAAATTCCTCTGGTTCATGAGGTGCTCCATGGGCCCTTTGGACTGGGGGAAGGGAGTGTAGAGTACAGGGAGGTGGCAGTGCCTCTTTCCTGAGCAAACAGTCAAAATTCTGGTGTGCACCATGACTCTACATGGCCTTCAGAGCTGACCCTGTGAACGAATGAGGACAAATGACACCAGGTCTACTTCCACTAACAGCTGCTGTCTGTGGACCAGAGAACACAGCACCATCATCCAGCATGATCACCAGCTCAGATCCACTACATCATCTAGCAGTTCAGAGTTAGATTAATTTTCCTGTTTACAGGGACAAAGAAAAGTGACTGTTTCCAGCTGCATGGTCTTCCTGACTCATATTTAGAATTCAATACTATCCTCACACCCAGTACTTACTTTCTAGGATCTCCAGACAGAAAAGGAGAAAGTGATACCCAGGCTCCAGATTCCTGGTGTGGCCCATCACTGTCAGCAGCCTCTTCCAAATACAGACTTGATTAACAGTGGATGGGCACTTAGACAGCCCTTGTGGAGAGGTAACCACTGCGTTCATTATTGAGTGAAGACCCAGGAAGGAATCAGACGGGAAAAACAACACGATTAAGAGAAACTCAGCAGTACAAAGATTCATGTGTGGATCCATTCTATAGAATTATTTAACTTCACTTAATCCCAGCATCTTGCACAACTGAATGCAGTGAAAGAATAAAGAGGTAGGTGAGAAGCGGGGTGGGGGGGGGAATTAAGAGGCAACACAAGTGAAGAACTGAATTAATGGAAAGGGTGAGAGAGAGAACCAGAAATGCTGAAAACATCTCAAAAGAAACCAGCCTCTCAATGCATCACAAAAAAATAAATACATTTTTAAAGGATGGCGGATCAGAACGAATGTAAGAGTTAACAAAAGCAGGCAGTTTTTAAGGGAAATTTCACTACAATGTTGCCATCAATTAGTTGCACACAAAAGGTCAGATTCTCCACTGATATCTCTCCACTGACTCTAATGAAACTCCTAATTTGATGCTGAGATTATACCTGACCCAATATCCACCTACCCTCCCTCAGATTTATGACAAAGCTCTTTTAAAGTCAATAGTTGTGTGCAGCTATGCATTTACAGGTATCCATCCCAAGGCTTTCTCCTCTTATCTGGAAAGTTTAGAAAATGTGCCACTGTTGATGGTGGAGGGGCAATCTGAGGAAATTTCCGCCTTTCTGGTATGGCTGGGCTTTGTCTGTTCTCTTCTCTACATCTGGGTAATTGCATTTCAAGTGAAGGCTTTCTAGCCAGCAAAAAGAGGCCCTGCAAAATGAGTTAGAGGAAACCACAAGTTTGGCATCAGAGCCAGCATCCTTCTCTGAATCCTCATGCCGAGTCTGGCTGTCTGAAAAGCTCTGCTTGAAAAGGAACACAAGATTTTTTTGCATGTATGTGACAACAGCTGCAAATATTTCCCTTTGGTACATCACATGCATGCAAATCCATCTCCACTGACCCCCAGAGATGTGAAAATATGAGCCGTGATAATAGATACAACAAACACCTAGACACTGAAGAAAGCGTGCAAGCTCCTCGTGAAGACACACATCCATTTTACACACAAAGCTTTCACCTCAGTACAACTGGCTATCCAAACAGTGAGCATGGATGCAGCATCTGTGGACATCATGTTGGACCCAGTCCCTGTGACCTTTGCTGCAGCATAGCTCATGCTGCCCAGGTGGAGCTTTCATCCTTCTGAATGTCAGAGGGGTTCACAAATGAGGCATCTGCTACTGCCATAGGGAAGGATTTTAGCTTCCAGCTCTAACAATAGAGGCTTGTCTTTTCAGATCCAGAGGCTCCAGGTTCAGTTCCCACAGATGACCCACCCAGAGTGGTTGTCAGAGCAACCCTGGCCTTAGAGGTAGAGACTTACTGGAAATGACTTCGTAATCATTTGAGCTCACTTAGGAGAGCAGTCCAAAGTTGTGCATGTGCAACTCTCTCCAGAGTGCAGTCAAATGATCTGAAATCCCACCTGGCCACCTGTCTGCACAAGCTTTTACGCAGACCAGACCCACAGCCAAATTGTGCACGATGAAGGAGGAAATCCTTCCTTGTCACCCTTCCTCATGCATCCTTCTGAGTGAACGCCATGGTGGTGGAACCTGCCAGCCCAGCAGCACTGACATTTTGTGCTTATCCACACCAAGGGGAGCTGGTGCCTGTGATCCTGTTCTACCAGTATCCAACCTGTCTGAGTGGGGACAAAGCTGGGTGACCTCAAGGACTAACTGGCCACCCAACTACCATAAAAATGATGGAAGGACCTTCGTGAAACAAACCAAGGTGACTTAGGAAACCAATGAACAACCTCTCAAGGGAAAACAAACAAGCAACAACAAAACCAAAAAGACTGGGGTTAAAAATCATTTAAAAATCATGCTAGTGCTAAGCATGCTGTGTATTTACAGTGTATTTTAATCATGTAACTGATCAGTCCAGTGTAACATACACCACATGTTAAGATAGATGCAGCAGATATAAACCCAGTCTGATTTCATACAGTAAAAATGTGTACATGCAAACAGAAATATAATAATGCATTTCATACAAAGCATTTCTTCTTATAATTTTAAATACATATCTCAATTGTTTTGCCCAGTTTGTAGCCCACTTGAATATTCTGGGACTGTCCCAAATCCCATAAGGGTCAAGAGCTCACTGACTTCAGTGGGTGTTGGATCAAATCCTACGAGATCAAAATTCCTGTAAGGACTAGTGTTTCACTGTGGTTGGGTTTGCATTCCATACAGAACACACTGTAGTTACACCATCCTTACAGTGTAGCTACAGCATAATGTTACAGCTGAACTGCTACAAACATGGACTAGGAACAAATTTAGCAGTGTGAATGATGAGCAAGTCCAAAATACAATATTGTCTGCCTCTGCCTAGGCTCCTGTGAAGCATCACCAGCAAACATTCAGCTAGTGTGTTTTGGCCCCTTTTTACCCATTCGAGTCATTAATCATTCATCTTAATTATCTCAGTGTTATTTTGTGCTACTCCCCCATCCACACCGCCTGTCTGTTTGTGGTATCCATCTGCTGTTCCTAATCATATACTTGGACTGCAGGATCTCTGGAGAAAGGGCCATTTACGCATGACATGTGCACAACACTTCATGAACTTCAGCCTGAGCCACCAGTCGAGAGCTCATGTTTGCCTTGCTACATAAATCAGACTAACTAATGATAATTGTCAGATATGCTCTGTGTGCACAGACACATACACATAGACATAAACCTGCATGTATAAAACTTTACTGGAGGCAGGTACACCTGCAATTAAGGCAGGTGCCACCAATATCAGGGGAAGAAAGACAGTTAGAGAGGCAAGATGAGAAGTTTTGAACGTGAAATTTTAGCTGGAACTATCTTCTGCCTGCTCACCCCCTCTAGCTGCAGCACCAAACAGCGCAGGAGCCTCTTGCTGCACTTGAGTTACGGCACAGGTGCCCAGTGCATGAAAATACCTTTCTTGAATTGAACTGTTGCATTGTGCACAACATAGGGGAACATCAAAGGTGTTCTTGGGGTCTGGTGCCAAACACACTAACATGTGCATGGACTTCCAAGGGAACAGCGTTAAGGAAATGTGTGCTTCTGCAAAACTCACCACATGCACTGTGGCATGGAAGGAAACAGCAACGTCATTAAGACTGAGCAAGTCTGCCCTGGCTTTAAGCTACTTGTCATGATCATAACTTCCTTCTTTTTTGTTGGATGTAGTCAGAAATGGCTTGAAATGTTACTGACGTATTTTTATGAAATCTGTACCTGAAATGGAACATTTAGCTGGACCTGGTCTTTGAATTACTGGGCAAAATTTTCCAGAGCTAACTGTCCTCCACTGATACCATTTTCTTTCATATTTTGCTCGCCAAGATGCACTTCTCCTGCTTCCCCATATTCACAGATACATAAATATCAAAGTCATCTTCTTCTTTATTACTTACTTTTACTGCAGATCAAACTAAAGCTCACCCACGTATCCTTTGCCAAGTCGCAAGATTTAAGTCTGGTCTAATATTTCAAGCAAAGACAAGCAAACTCTAGAAGGCATAGAGCATCAACAACATTTAGGCCCTTTTATAAACCCATGTGCACTGAAGAGAAGACATTCACACAGCTAGGGCTAGGAGCGCCAGCTCCCTCCAAAATGTTGTGCTCTACACCAGCCATATCTGGAATGTGCATGCTCAGATCTGGTGGGAGAGGCTGTGATTCTGCAATTCAACAAGTGCTTGCAGCCCAGTCTAATGGGTCTTCTCCCAGAAAAGGATATTGAGACATTTTCCATCACTAGTGGGACCATCTCCCATGATGAAAAATATGACTGGAGGGTCAGTTGGAAGAGACAAAGAATTGGTTCCATTCCATGAATTGACTCACCACGTGTTTTAGAACAAGCAGAGGACTTCACTCTGAGGAGCTGTCATTCTTCTGCCAACAGTGAAGATGGACGTGGGGACTTAAAAAAAAATAAAAAATTGTCAGGACAAGGCCTATACAATGGGTATGTCTGGAACACTGCTAATGACTATCATCTGGGTGCAACAACAGTAGGATGAGAAACTATTTCTTAGTGTACACAGAGCAAAGGAAACCCCTTAAGCAAATATACCAGTAGAACAATTAGATGGTTAATCACAACATTGGCCATTAAAGGTTTTCTCCATTTTTTCACTTCAAAGGAGCAGTGATTAATAAAACAGTGTTGATCTTCTGGAGAGATGAGTCAGCACCCTGCCCACACTGGGGTTATCCTCACACTGCTGCTGCTGCTGTTGTTCAGAGCATATGAGTGTTCCCTGGGGAGGAGAAATGCTTCATTTAGCCTGTGGTGCTCCACACCAGATCACACAGCATTGCTTTCCACAGCCTCCCTTCTAGCATTCCTGGGAGAGCACCATGCATGTGGATGGGGAGGGAACTCTGGCAGGGGCTGTCCTACACGGGGAGTATTCACCTACTCCAGCTGAAGATAACAGAGGAAAAGCCACTGGATGGATCAGAGTAGCTATGATAGAGTTCAGAGATTTTGCTACCTGTGTCCAGCTTTGATCTAGGGCAGTAGCAGGCTGAAAGACATTAGTATTTACCACTGAGTCCATGAGATGAATCGATCACCTCCTGCTTTTTATCCAAGTCAGTTAAAGATGTACAGGTGTTGGGTAACACAGCAGACCAGAAAACGTAGAGAATCCCTCCTTTGTTCATTACTAGCCAGGAAGAAACACACCCAGACCCAGGAGGAGGTGAGCTGAAGCAGCTGCACGTGACAGGCACCTCACACAAGTTCTGCCTAACACTTTGGAGGCTAAGGTCTGATCCTAGATGTGCAGTGATCATGAAAGACAGATGGGTCCCAGTCTTGTTTCCACCATGCTGGTCCATGGTCTGTATCAATCTCTTCCTTTCTCTCAAGGAGAGGTGAATACATCTGTGGGGAGGATGACACCAGAAGCCCAGGCAGCAGCAGCAGAAAAACATGCGGTGTGGCTGTTGCCTGTCTTATGACACACACCAAAGAGCTGAGAAGTGGAAAGGGAAGCCTCTCTTGAGTGGACCAAGAAATCTGTGTGTGAGTGTCTGTGGAAATTCAACAACAGGCAGGTATCCTACGAAGTGCACTCTCTTTTCCCCTCATGTGCCTTTTGGTTCATGCTCTTACACAAGCAATAGTTACAGAATCTGCTGCTTGGGTTTGGTGATGACCCCCACGTGAGCTACATCACTGGTATACACCTATTCCCTGTCTTTGTAAAACAACTACTACTCACCACTTACCATCCACTCTGCCAAAGGCACTGCCACTGAGATGAGACACCCTCCTCAGTCCTGTTCCTGCACTGTCTGTGCTCGGATGGTCCCACCTGGTCTAAGGCCTTCTGCAGGGTGCTGCCAACAAACCAGTCTCTCCCACCGTGGAACTGTCACAATCAGTGAAGAAACACCAGTTCATACCAGCTGCAATACTAGCTGGACATTTTAATGCACTCTGTCCCTATTACTACCCACAATAACTAGAAGATAGACATTAGGTCTGCCGCAAATTTCCTCCCTGCCTCTGCTACGAGGGCCCTCATCTCCCCAGGACGTCACTGCCTGAAGCGCACTTGCCGAGCAGCGCGCTCCAGAGGACATTGCACTGCAACGACACTTGTTCCCTTCAGCTGCTCTCATTCTCTTAGCAGGGCTTTTCTTTCTCTGCTGGATCTCTGGGCAGGAAGGAGCAGCCACAGAAGAGCTGGCTCTGCTCAGCAGGGCCTCTGCTCATTTCCTGAGCACTTTTTGATGCGTTCCATTTGTGACCAGGCTTGGGCTGGGATCCCAGCTGATATTTTAACTTCAGCCTCAACAGATTTCAAACTTCAGGCACTGTAAATAATTCCCTGATGTGCACTCCACCTGCATTTTGGCACTTGTGCTTGTGTACAGTATATTTATTTTTTTTTTTTAAGTTTCTTAGTGTTCTCTGTGTCAGCTGTCAAGAAGGAAGTGGCATCTTGGTGAAACTGCCTGATCCTTGGTGAAGTCTGGAGACAGCAGATTGGTTTAACTCCATGCATAATAACAGTCACATTCTCTACTTAACAAGAGACAGATAAAGTGGTGTGCCATGTTCTAAGAGATGTTTACAGGACAGAGAATATTGGAACAACCACATGGCTTCAAACCAGGGAGTGATCTACTTGAGGAACCTCATTTCAGCAGTCATCAAAAACAGAAACTAAGCAGTCTGTAAACAAAAAGGATATAAAAATTCTCTTCTGTGGTAGTCAATAAGAAATTTTGCCCACTCAGGCTACTTATTTCTAAGTCTTCTCACAGCAGACTTATGACTTAATACGTCAGAATTCCTCACTCAGCCTGGCAAAGCACTGGGGTTCTCCTACACAGTGAGTGTAAGCTTATGCTTATTTTTGCATATGCAGCCAGATCCAACAGAATCATTAGTGTCTTAAAAGTTTATCAATTCATAGCTAAGAAATCATCCAAGCAGGATTTTGCTTAACAGGAGAGAGAGAGATCTTGCACTTTCTCTGTCTGTCTTGTGCTTCTGTACCAGACAAGAAGGAATCCTCTCATGTGTCATATGGGCAGATACAGACCACCTGGTCTCAGCCTTTAGGTTCTCCTGTGGTGCAGGTGACAACCATCATTTAGGAAACACAGCACTGAAGACATTAACAGATAGTAGCCTTCCCCTCACAACCACCTTTCCTAGCCATCACAATGAGGGTTAAACTCTCTGGAAAAAAGGATTCCACAGCAAAAAGCCATCAAAAGTGCTGCACGTGCCTTTCATTGGGTGTCATCCATCCTACTGCCTTAACCTTTCATCAGGGTTCCTTTCACAGCATATAAGAGTTGTGGAGACATCCAAGGCCTCCTTCCAGGCTCCCCCTTCTCATGGGGCTTGATCTGAGGGAAAAAACTGGAAATTGAAAACAAACAGTAAACAAAACCAAGCTCTCCTCACACATTTGTTTGGAAGCTCCTTGGCTAATTTTACTCACTGTTTCCTGCTCACTCTGGATTTTTTTTTTCTTCTTTATTTATTTTTTTCCCCTGCCTCAGTTACAAGAAAAACAAGGGGGTGGGGAGGGTGACCCACAAAAACATTAAAAGAAAAAAAATCACTCCCTCAAGTATCTGTTGTTCCATGTCAGGGACCCACCCAGCTCTCCAACCGTAGAGTCAGTGGACAAGTCAGAGTAGTATTTTCTCCTACTGGATGCCCATCAGGTGTCTGATGGCAAATCACTTCAAACATTGCTACTTCCTCCAGATTCTGTAGGTAGATCTGTTTATGGACAGCCCAAGCTGAAGCCCAAAACATCTGTAGAACTTGGCTCCAAGTCAAGGTCTGACCTGAGCTATCCTAGAAATTCCAGTTTTGTCTGGCCCAGAAGTTTTTGGCTATCTGCAGAATGGAATTATGAGTGGAAACCTGTCATCACAAGATGGAGGCAGTTGGGAGTGAATTCTAGACAGGCTACTTTAAGCTCTTCGGGATGGCTTCCCAACTGGCAGAAATCTAGCTTAGCTGCAACAGTCAGTGAAACCACGTGGGCTCATACCACCCAAGATTCTAGCCTTCATCAGAAAAATTCACAGCATTCCAGGGTTTAATGGACAGCTGACAGAAAACTTGACATTTATTAAAATTCAATAGTTTTATGCCTTCAGCTTACAGTAGAAGGACATTCCCAATTCCCATGAGAGAATTCCAAGAAATCCTCCAGCAAGCTCAAATTCCTGACACCCGCATTACTTGGCTGCCCAGGCACATCATCTGGACGCTCAACTGCTGCTGTGCTTGGTGTGGCTCAAGCAGACAGCAAATAGATTATCTCCTCCAGAGGCTTTGAAAACCCAATTTTACAGAACATTTCTTTGTACATCACAAAGAAGCAAAGAAATACAGAACCTATACTCTTGTATCAGTGACATTACTCAAGGGTTCTCTCAGACAATCTTTGCCCATGATATTAAACCATTCCCTTAAGGGGACTGTGGGGAGGAGAGGAAGGGTTTTGAGACAACTATTTTTAAGCCAGAACAGTGGCCAATCACACTTGCTTCTGGTTCCTTCTGGTTTCAGTCAGAGGTCAAAGCATTTTGATGTCATCTTTTTCATATCTGCTGAAGCTTGTACTGTCCCAGATGAGGCTGTCACAACCTTCATGCTTCCTAGCCCACATTTTCTCATGATAGGAAGAATTATTTGAATGAGGATGCTCTGACACTAAAGAAAATCTCTACGGTCTGACTTCCTTAAAATAAACAAACAAACAAACAACAACAAAGCAAACTGACTATACCAGGTGATTCTCCATGTATGTTGTAATTGTTTGCAAAGCTAAAACATCGTTGATGTACAGAGTCGGAAAGAGAGGTTTGCTGGCATTGAGCTGTCTTTGCACTGAAAGGCACAGACAGAGCCAGCAGTGTTGAAAATTAAGGGGAGTGCACTGTGGAATGATTTTTTTTATGGGGGAGAAGGGCAGGCCAACAACATATCAATGCCACTGTCACAGGTCTTTCAGGATGTTGTTCACCACATATTTCTGTGTCAATAGCTTCTTTCAAAGTTTGGTCATCAACAAAGAGGTGCAATGGTTTGATCTGCCTTGGCATTATACTGTTCTTGGATGCCAGAGAAGAGTCCTAACAGAGATCTGTGAAGTAATGAAGCCTCGCAGAAGTTATCATAAGCTGTTTTTCATTGTCCCTGACTCATCAGCAGGGAAACTGAGGCAGCAGGAGGTAATACACAACACAGTGGTAGATGAGAAGAGAATGTCTTTCCCCAGACTTCCAGCCATTTGGCTCTGCCTACGAGACAATGTTGGATCCTGGGTAAATAATGGAGCTGTCACACCCAAATGTTATTTTTAAACTGCGGGTATTGGGTTTGGCACAAACTCTAGAAAAGCACAGCATGACCAGGGGGAGTCCTGAGGAACAAGTGCCCTGCACAGATGGAGTTGCTTTGGGGAAACCTTGTTGTTCTGCTACATTTATGCAATCAGTTGAATGGGAGCCCAGACCCCAACCTGTCAACTGCACAAGAGCACAGGGAGAGTCTAAACAAGAAGGACATGGGAGGACGGAGGAGTTGGCTCCACCAGCCACCTCCTCCACCCTGGTGCCCTGGGCCAAGCCGTGCCAGTCAAATCCATAGGGGGGCAGCAAACCCTTTGCAGTCATGGGACTTAATTCCCAAAATGATCCTCTTCCACACTCTGTCCCTGTGCAGCTGGAGAGCCCCCCCACACCCTTTGGAAGGTCAGCATGGACCTTGCAAGCTCAGGGGAGGGAAGATGGGCCTGCAAAGTCTCTTTGAACTGGACATGTGTGGTCAGTTCAGCTCAGCAACCAAGCTAGTGGGGTACAACGTGTGTCTGAGTCCATCAGTAGGGCTGGCAGGGCTCTGGAAAGGCAGGTGAGTTGCGTAACACACAACTAGTTTCAGGTTTTGATATGAAGGCCTACACTTCCATCTAAGACTGACAGAACCCTTTTGCAGGTCAGTGGATGCAGGCTCACTTTGAGAGATTTGGGGCATACAGGGTCCAAGATGTTTGGGGCTTCTACAATTGCATCGATATTGTAACAGTGCAAGGACAGCCACACTGGCTGAGATCAAAGGTCCATCTAGCTACATATCCAGCTTCCACAGTGGTCATCAATAGAAATGTAGAAAAGAGCATAAGAAAAAAAGCACACATAGACTTAGTCCACCCCAGGATGGTCCCCTGCCTCCAGAGGTGCACAGTCAACTTTGTGGTACCCGATGTCCTCACGCTTCCCTCTCACAGTTGCAGCTTTGGCACAAAGCAAACCTGTGTTTAAGAAAGGGGCCAGAATTTGAATTTAAGCTCTTCATGTAGACAGAGCTCAGATGCAGAAGCAGGTGAAATTGTACCACAATGAACACAAACTCCTTGTCAATTATAACTAATCAGCCACAGAGTGACCCTGAATCTCAGGGCACAGACTTTGTTTTGAGATCCATGCTAACCCTCTTTCTCTCCTCTCAGGATTTCTGGTCAAACATCTCTAGAAACTTGCATTCATGCTGCACTTACCCAACAAAACTGAAAGCCAGATTTGCTCTCTGGACAGGCAAGGGAGAACAGACTAGAAATGCACACAGGTGACTTACCCAATATCCCACAAGTTGCCAGTGGTGAAGCTGGGATAGCTCAAGTATTCTCCATTTCTCCACTTTCAAGTTCCAGCCACACCATCCCTTTCCTGCTTGATTTTGCACTCTCCACCCAGCTGTCTTTACTGAACAGGCTTCCCACAGTGCCTTTTAGGCAGCTGTCAGGTTTGGATGAGTGTCTCCACTCCATCGAATGGGCTGTCTCCCTCTATGTTGTGCCTGTGTGTGCTGTTAACCCTGATTTCTCACTGAAGTAAACGAGGAAAAAGCAAGACAGATAGCCCAAAGGCAGCTGGATGGGAGCTTGCCTCCCCTTCTCTACAGGAGACAGTTTTCTCCCCCTTTTCCCCTCTCCTCAGAGAGCTTTTTGTCTTCAGCTCCCTCCCAGGAAAACAACCAATTCCTTCTTTTCCCTCGATCTTTGTAAAAAAGAGATAACTCCCTTCCTTCTGGGTCCTAATCCCTCCAACAAGCTTCAGACACAGGGTTAACCCTAGGGAGTAGTGGACAGGTGACAAACAAGTTAGCCCTGGTTTCTACTTTCCTCCTTAGTGGGGAAAAAAATAAACATTTAAAAAATCAGTTCTACCCATTCCCTCAAGATGCTCCATCTTAACACAGACACCTCCACTCCCTCAGCCCCTGAGCATGCTCTCTGCTTGCTGCTCACCTCCACTAACAGCATTGCAGACTAAACAACTCTATCCCCCTTTCAGTGTCACCTGTTTGCTCTGACTACTGCCTGCCTGAGCTCAGGGAAGAGACACAAGTTGCTAAGCTGCACAGGGCTCCCGAGGGGGAGGAGAAAAAGAATTCTGGGAAGTGAAGAGAAAGGAAAAGGGGAGCATTTGGAATTTGGGAATTTGGGGGCAGGTTAAGAAAGGAACCTGCAAATGCAGGGAGATGCAGCCCTACCACAGGAGAGCCTTATCCAAAGACCTCTGCCACACTGGGTCACAGCAGAGGAGTGCATGCCATCCCCAGATTTATCTCGACCTCTCTGCAGCAGCAACCTATCCAGCCACATCTCTTTCTCCCTTTACCTTACAACTGCACAGCATCCTTCCCCCAGGACCCCAAGCAATTATGGGCCTTTTGTCTGATCCAGCTGTTGGATGCCCAGGACAAATGTAAGAACAGAGGGGAGACTGCTTGATCCCAACACAAATGTGCCTTGCTCTGTGATCAGTGCTGCAGTATGTCAGACTAAATGACTTTCATGATCACTTCTGGATGTAAGGATCCAAGCACTGAGGGAAGTGAGGGGAGTCCATTCAGGAAGCTTGCAAAGCATTCACCTGAAGATACCTGACTTGTAATTTTCCAAAACTTCACAAGCAGAAAACTGCCCTTAGAAGTACTAAAACAACAAACCCCGAGTGCTATAGCAAAGGTAGGACTAGATAAAATTTTCCTTGGTGTTCCTCCCCATGGTGGAGAACGAGGCTAACTACCTGGCGGATGGAGGGGAAAACAGACTCCAAAATGCAACTGCAACAATACTTGGGGTTGGATCCAAGAGGGGGGCTGTACAGAGTCCTCTGCAGGAAACAAAGGTTTATCAAGGTCTTTTCTGCCTGTTCTGAAGCTGGTTTTGATTAAAGAAGGAATCAACACCACCAGTTCCCTTCCCTTGCCCCAGTAACACATAACACACCGTTCCTATTTCCTTTGCTGCCAGTTTGCTCTAATAAAAAGCAGAATTGTGCCTGAAAAGCACGTTGCGCAAAGATGGACCCGCCAAGCAGTCAAATAGATGCATTTGCCAGCAGTCAGTCAGACACATGCATACCC
The DNA here is from genome assembly GCF_022539395.1 of Myiozetetes cayanensis. Taxonomy (NCBI): domain Eukaryota; kingdom Metazoa; phylum Chordata; class Aves; order Passeriformes; family Tyrannidae; genus Myiozetetes; species Myiozetetes cayanensis. Next base: position 46,493,796 of record NW_026087853.1, on the reverse strand, counting down.
AAATCCCTTGCTTGCCTGTAAACAAGACAGATCACTTTCTCAGCTGCTGTATATGAATTTCAAGCTGCTGTGGAAGAAAACTCTCTCTTCCTGGGCTTTAGTGCTGTGTGCAAGGTAGTCTGGAAAGGCAGACTTGCACAGCTACCTGTCTTTGCAAAACTGAAGTCCTGATGACGCCTCCTGGTCTGTGAAAGCTCTTCATGCGTGCCAGTGGTTTTGATTTCAGACTCTGACATTTGAAATATCTTTGCCTGGATGACCCTGCAGGTCAGCACCAAGTGGAGGTAACCTCACTGACATTTGTGTGGCACCTGGCAGAGTCACCCTGGTGTTCGAACAACACCTCAAATGGTGCAGCAAGACGTGCCATCGTGTGAAGCACACTTAGCTAAGTTAAGCATTTAAATTGTCATGCTCCTCAGACACCAGCTATTTAACACATTTATTATAAAAAGAATTACAAAGGGGCTGAAAGGAAAGTGAGGGTTAGTTTCCTCTGGGGCTCTCCTGAGTAACTACCAGCAGAAAAGCTTTGACAGAGTCAGAGAGATAGAGTAAGAGCCTTGACAACAATCACTTCCACTATGCTACAAGTTTACAGCCCAGGGTGTAACATTTGAAAACCATTCAGCAGCATCTGCTGGGAAAAAAAGGGGAATGAATTCTGCTGAATCCAGACCCTGTGCCACTGTAATGCATGGCAGTGAATCGATGAGGCAGAGAACAGCCACTAAATGATTCGGAGCAAGATGGGGCACAAACATGGAGCAAGACAGCCAAGTGGCACGAGACTTCCCTTGTGAGGAACACCCACACAGACAGTAGCAAGCAGAAGGACAACTTGGCATGACAATGGTGCTCCCGCCCCAGCCAGGCAGCGAGAGAGGAGAGGAGAGGTCTATGAGCTGTGCACACTTCCAAGTGCTGCTCCCAGCCCAGAGCCATCTGCTCTATCCAGCCACTAATGGGGCTACAGTCACCTCAGCAATGTGGGAGATGCTCCAGGAGCACAGGCCAGCTCTACAGCACAGGGACAGACTCACAGGAGCTGTGTCCTCTCACTCAGGGAAGCCAGCAGCTCCTTGTCCTTCAAGTGCCACCAGCAGAGAAGTAGCTGCCCACCACATGGAGGTGGGGACGGTGGCTAGGAGGGGCAGAGGCTTGTGTGCAAGATAATGGCAGTGCTAGGCAACACCAAAACCAGCATAAAATAAAGAATCATCTGACAATTTGTTCTGATCCACACTCCTGCCCTGGACCTTAGACCCACAGCAGAAGCTGTGGGGAGCCAGGGCTGCCTGAGAAACTGTCAGAGCTTTCCTTTCCCTCCCGTCCTTTCTGGCCTCTCTTCCTCCTCCCCAACAGCAAGCATATCTCTGTGGTCAGGAACGGATCAAAGCCCTCCATCCAGTAAGCTGCCTCTTCTCCTGTGGGACAAGCCCTGAGACATGCTGCAAAGGGCGTTTTTCCCCTCCAGCCACCCTTTTCTGCAAGCAGGCAGAAACACCGTCTCTTCCCTCTCTTTCATCTCTCTGTTTGATTTTCCCCGCTCTGGTCCTTAGAGCTTGAAGTCAGTTTCTTTAAAAGAGAGGGAAAACAAGCCATACCAACGCTTGAATAGCTTTACAGTGAGATTCCCTTGAGGAAAACATGACTGAACATAACAGGAAAGGGTCTCCTCTGAGAGATCTTTTAATCTAGCTATGAAACATAGGTGAGGGCTATACTCCGGATTTTATTATACTGCCTATAACAAGGGGTGTTCTAGGGAGCAATCTAGGCATTTTATAGGTGCCTGGTCAGTGTCGCCAGTTCCACCCATCCAAATATCACAAGACACGTTCAAAACATTGAGAGACCAGCTTTAAATAATCACTAGCCCTTTATTATTTAAAACCCCAGAAGACAGACCTTCCTTTCTTTGCCATCTGTTTTTCTGAGGTTTTAAGATTTATGCCATCAAACTCTGCATGTATAAAGGCGCGGTTTGGTTGGTTTTTTTCCAAACTCAAACTTACAGATCTCCTATAAATCCTGTGACCCCAGGACCTGAGTCTTTGGAGAAGAAAAAACATCAAATACAGGAAGACTGCCCTAGAATTGACAACCCTTGTTGCTAGTTTCCCTCCCAGTAAATTTTTTTGCATCTTTCTGACAGCAGGTCACAGGTTGCTCTAATCAAACAGTCACAGCTATCTGGAAGGGACAAGCATTTGGGACAAGATTTTGAAGAGAAAAACTCATGGATACACATCAGAATAACAAACTTAACATGTTCACACAGAGTTTATCTCTCTTTCTGCTATTTCAAGCCACATCATGAATGATAAGATTATGTACACCACATACATCTTCTTAGTACTTGGGTGTGCCTAACTTCCTCCCAGTATTTCAATTGCACCACTGAGAGATACCAGCCTGGACTCTGCTCTTACTCCTAGTACTGTCCTACCAGACAGCTTTACAAGTATTCCAGCCTTACACTGGTACAATGAGCATAAAATGCATTCTGCTCTGGGTAATACTGCTAAACTCTCTAGGCCACAAACAGGACATTCATGTTCCTTAAACAGAATTAAGCATTGTTTAAACTTCACAGTCTATCTTCAGAAACTTAGAGACAACTATTGTAACAAGACCCAGACAGCACAAAGCAGACACATAATGCTGTCTTACTCCATAGGCCGAGGATCTTCCCAAAAAACAGAAACTGTCAATGCACAGAGCCACTGCAGTGATACCTAAACTTTGCATCAGCCACAGAAAAGAAAAGAAGCTGTGGACAAACTTTTTTATTCCCTTTGATCCTTGCCTGACTCTCCAGGAGTCACCAGCAACCAGGAGTAATTTATAATAAGCTTTAGGCTGCTCTGATTTATTCTGGGAGCTAAAGCCAGGTGCAAGGAAGTTCAATAGCTAGCATTTCTTGGCTTTCATCAGTGGGAGCAACACACTAAACATTACAAATCCCCAGTGTGGCATACTTCGGGCTTCATCTACAATGGGCAAAGACAGCACATTCAGATGCACCCATTACTTCTGGCAAGTCCTTTTTTCTAGATGCAAACACTGACCCTGGAACAGCATTCAAATCATGCTGGGGCATTAGCAATAGAAAAGTAAAAAACACTGACAAAATTAAGGAGAGAAAAGAATAACCTTGATGACTTTCAAAAGGAAGAGAATGAGATGGGGGTTTCCCCATCTATTTTTAATTTCCTGAAATGACATGTGAATGTCATTTGAATGTCAATGAAATGTGGAGACATGGACAACCCAAAGTTTGTTTCAGAACTGCAGAACTGCAAAACTGCAGAAATTATTCACTGTCAGTAGTACTGATGAGAAATTCAGCCACTGGCTTGGCTTTTTCTTCCACTTACAAATTGCTCACAAACAGATCCTAATTTTTTGCAAGTGAATCTACAAATTTCAAAAATATACCCCTGTGGGTTAGGAAGTACACAAATATCATCAGTCAGCAGCACCTAACTCCTTTTGACTTCTTTGAATAACTCAGCCTTCACCAGCCCATTGAGCAAAACCAGCTGCTCTCTTGGAGTTACTCACATGGTTTCCACTTGGATTTTCACGTTTTGCTATTCGGGACATGAGACTGCTCATCTGCACTATGTGGTTTGATTCTACAGCTCGAATGGATGACCAAAGACTTTAAAAATACAAGAACAAGCGCGGTTGAATGATGAAGAAGTCACTTACAGTTCACATTTTTTTGGACAAAACAAGCTTTTGTGCTAAAGTTTGCAAAGCCTTTTAGATTCATAAACATTTTCCCCACTGCCCAAAGGTCATCTGCATACTCATAAATAACCAATAATATAACTCTTTAGAGACCAGCGAAGCCAAGTCAAACTGAGAGTTTGCCAGCATGTCCACAATACTGTTTATTCCATTAGTGCACCAGACCCTGCAACAGAGCACTTGAGTCTCTCCCTTCAAAATTAAATGAAAGAAATGAAAAAAAAAAAAAGGCAAACAGAAACCAAAATCCATCTGAATGAGTCAGAACACCATGTGATTGCTGTCCCCTTACAGACCATTCCACAGCATGTGCTTCCACCAGCCTGTATACAAGATGTCAAACCATTCAGTCTATAAACCCACTTTATTATAAATACTAGCATCCTGTCCCAATGGATTTGAGGTTAATTTTTTTAATAAGTTTTAATTCAAGCCTAGCTTCACCAAAACAGCAATGTTATAATATTTCAGAAGCAAGTGGATTTGATTTCAAGCACGCCAAAAGGCAGAGGGAGGGAGATAGTAAAGGAGAACAGCTAAATCTTTTCCCTTTCTCTCCTCAGCACCATTGCGAAATCTTTCTCCAAAACATAAGAATGAAGTCAAGTTTCCATGTTTTAAACAAAGCACAGTGTGTTATTGTACTACACTTCTGAAACAGGGAATGTAGGTCAAGAACTTTTGGACCTTTCAGATTTTAAGGTATACAAACTCTGGCAGCATTGCTATCTGCATATTTCCTTTTCCTTTCTCCTGCCCCATCCCCCTTTTTTGTGTTCTTTTTCAGCTCCTGATCCCTCTCCTGCTCTTTTCTCTCCACTCTATTCCTTTTCCCCTTCCCTTTCTTTCCCTTCTTGCTTGCCTCTTGCTTCCACTTTTGCCTTCCCTTCCTTCCTTCCTTTAGGATCTTCCTATCATATCCTAACACGGGAAAGCAGCTGCAAGATGCGGCCTCAAATAAAAGGCCCTGAAAAGCTTATGTTTATCAACACATTTTCCATTCTCAGGTTTTCCTCCAGTGGGACACAAAACAAGTATTTAAAAAAAAAAAAAAAAAGTGTTTGCAGATGGGTTTGCATAAACACATGCATACACATATAATAGTATGAGAAAACATACGAAAAGCATGTTTGCGTGCATGTGCTAATGCTTGCTTTGTATTTTTATTTTTTCCTTTTGCAGCCTTAGGGAAATTTGCAGGCTGGATGCCGCAGGCTGGCTCTCTGCATTACGAACCGTGTCAGTATGAATAATGGGGGCAAGCAATTCTGCCAGCGGGTCAAGGAACAGCAAGTGCGTAAAAAGGCAGGATTGTCCAAGAAGTACACGCAATATCGGCTGGGGCTTGAAATACACAGCCAGACAGAGACCAAGATCGAGTTGTAGACTCTAAGGCCAGGAGAAGCGCAATGCCCATTTCTGCTGACCCCTTGCAAGGGCGTGAATTACAGATTGCCACCCAGGAATCCCAGTAACTTTTTCCCAGCAACCGAAAGTACAAAAGCACTTAAGCAGATGTTTAAAGTCAAGCTGTACCTTGGACCCTGTAACAAACTGCTCTTGGTTTCATTGAGCTGGAAGATCAGGGACAGGTCTTCTGCTGATGAAACCCCTTTGATTTTAACTGTTCACTTGATAATCATTTTGGTGAAGATCCAGGCATAATGCCAACACCCAATACAGGGCTGTCAGCTGGAATGGAATGACTGTGTCCTAGTCACAGATGATAGGCTCTTCCTCAGACTTTCAAGGGTATTTTTCCTGGAAATCATTTTCTTATGTACTTTTACTTCAGTTAATGAAAGATGAACATGCTTCACTCGATATTTCAAACCACTTGAACAGTGTATGTTTGAGAGTTCAGCATAAACCTTCTTAGGCCCAAAGTTTGCACATGAAAGGCTGGAAAAAGCAGTAGAGAAAAACACCAAGAAAAGGTTAGCACAAGAAATAGAGCAGAGAGAAAAATCCAGATGAAAAAATACATTCAGTCTATACAGTAGTATACCCACAAAGAACGTTATATGCCAGGAGTTAGAAGTCCCATAAGTGCCAAAATCCAGGTTATTCACGTAGCAGTAACTGGTTCCCCTGAACATGGTCGTTGTGACACAGCCAGTTTTTTCCACAGGACATCCCAGATCGTTCTTCCCTGGTCCCCATCCAAGCTCGAATTTTTTCGCCTGTCTCCCACAGTCTGTCCTTGTTCTACCTCATTCTGTGCTGCTGCCTCTACAAGTGAGTTTCTTGTCCTCCAGGACTTGGTCTTTCTTGAATTTTGAACCTCTGCTTACCATCCTGAAGTTCCTTGACCCATCAGTAGTCTCAGTTGCCTTCCCTTCTCAAGTATTCGCTCCCCATCTCTCAGTCTCGTTTTCTCTTTCAGTCCTTACAGTTCCTTTCCTGGTATGAGCCTCCTCTTCCCTGCTGGCTTTCAGTAGCATTTCAAGTCCCAGGCCTCCTGCCAGTCCTCACTTCCCCCTTTGTCTTCTCATGCCATGCTTCTTATGTCTAGCTGCTCCCTTTGCTGCCTTCTCCACCACATTCAGCTCCCAGGATTCCTTTTGCATTTGAAGTGTGATTGCACACCTCCTCCCTGCCTCCTAGGCACCACTAGAACTGAAGCCACCAAGACTGCAGGAAAGACAGATGGCTTTTTCACCACCTCCCTAGCATCATGGTGCCATGAGAGTCATTAGGAAGGTTCATGGATGAAATACACCCTCTTGCTTTTGGGACAAGCACCACAATGATGCACAATATTCAAGTGGACTCATCAAAGCATTGACCAGACTCTCACCACCACAAGCAAGCTGAGATATATTTTTGTTTTTCTTTTCTCCAAAACATATAACACAGCTGAAAACAATCAACTTTTCACAGGAAAAACAGCAGGCTCTTCCTCCATCTCAGAGGGTTGAACTCATCTGTCTGAAAATGAGGAGTTTGTTTTAAACAATTTTTCTAAACTATCTCTGTCATTAACTCCCAGGTTGCAATTAATTTCAGTACTATTAGGTACCTACTTTCAGATGGGCTGATTGAACACCCTCTTTCGCTAGAGAGGATGGAAGAAGCTCAGCTCAGACAAAGTATCTGGAATGAATGCCTATTAAGCAGCCAGCATTAAAAATGAGGTGAGTTCCACCTGGCTGTGATTCCTCACCAATATCCCAGACTCTCACTTGAGAGAGGAGAAAAAAGGAAGGGGAGGGAGGGAGGAGGGGGGAGAGGGAGAAAGGAAAAAAGAAAAGAAAAGAAAAGAAAAGAAAAGAAAAGAAAAGAAAAGAAAAGAGAAAAGAAAAGAAAAGAAAAGAAAAGAAAAGAAAAGAAAAGAAAAGAAAAGAAAAGAAAAGAAAAGAAAAGAAAAGAAAAGAAAAGAAAAGAAAAGAAAAGAAAAGAAAAGAAAAGAAAAGAAAAGAAAAGAAAAGAAAAGAGAAAAGAAAAATCTTACTTTTTGTCCATTTTCACATATGGAAGGAAAAAAATAGGGTTTTCTCCTCATCTTGTGCTTGGAAAAGAGTGAACCATTTCAGATTACACCATCCCAAGAAAAATCCAGCCTGATTCACATGTGTGGCACCAAAAATGACAGTAAGAACAGTTAGAGATTGGGAAAGTCATAACAACTGACTACAGGGTCTTATCGTAAGTGCTGAACAACTTCCCAAGAGATACAAGTCCCATCTACACCCCAAGCAGGATACTCAGAGGCAACTCTCCCTTGCCTTGATTTGCAATTTTTCTTCAATGCACAGTATGTCACCTCCATTTCCCTTCAGAGAGAAGGCAGTGTGAAAATGCTTTATCTTCCTTTAAACAGTTGTCCCTTTTGAGGGAGGGAAGGGAAGAGAAAGGGGAGGCAGAGTCATTAAAAAAATTCGAATTCAGTTGAGAGGAAAAATGTGCCTGAAAAATGACTTTCCAAAGCCAAGAGCTTCATAGGATTCAACAGTTCTTCCAGGGCTATAGAATATGCAGATACATATCACTCACAGTAACATTCTGCAGACTCCAGACTCCACTGAATTATCAGGCAGGCTTTCCAACAATTAATGAGGGAGCTGTCAAGTATTCAAAACAGAGCACAGTGACTCCTTCCAACGCAGCCTGCAGAGGTGCACAGCACATCTGCATATCTCAGCAAAGGGAAAACAGTGAATTTTGTTTCTTATATGAAACTAAAAGATAGTAAGACCAAGGAAGCAACATTCCATCTTACTCCCTTCTGGGCTAGGTCAATACAACGAGTAATGAAACGCAGCACAGACCCACCCTTGCCTTCAGCTTCATTGGTAGAGTTCCAGCCTTAATCTCAGGTGCTTTGGTGGCGATGCCTTTACCAGATACTTGGCCTTACTCTGCAGCACTCTGGCCCATTGGCAACACGAGTACTAACCAGGTGAAGCTACGGGAACCCTATTACTAGAGTCAATGCAAAAAAGACAAAGAACAAGAAAGAGCCCACTTTGCTGCCATTCTGCACATGGAGATGGCACCAGGGATATCCCAGAAAAACACCCAGCCATGGTGGTGAGTCCTCTCCCTGTCTTCACTGAGTATCCACCTCTTATAACCAGTAGGAAATAAGAAGTCCACAACACGCTGGGCTGGATGCTACCAGACAACATCAGACAGCTTTACGCATGCCTTGCCAAGTTGAGACAGCCCTGACCTTCAATAGCAGCTGCCTACGAGCTGCTCTGGCAGCCAAGACTCACCTTCCAGCCTTCTTAGCCCAACTGTAATTGGTCTCATTCAGGAGGAAGACCTCTTCTGTAGCAAGGGATGCCCAACAGCATTACAGGGGAAGGTGAAGAGCCTGAGACATTCTTAGATGCTGGATCATCATCATCATTACATGCTCACTTTTTTAAGCTTCATAACAACAGAGCAAGGGCAACAGGTGTATGGCTGAAAGTCCAGACAGTAGGTACCAGGAAGGTGGGAACACCTACCAACGTGACAAGCTTGCAACTAGTGAGAAAGTGTTGCATATAGCCCTTGTCAAGAAATCGCTTTTAGAGAAATAAACCTGTTCTGTCAGCAAGCCTTCACCTGGCAACCTTGGCTCTGCCCTCCGTCACCACTCCAGAGCATTCACCTTGGAAGACGTGGCCCTTTACAATCAAATACCAGACACTTCAGGTTTTATTGCAAGCCTTCCTGTCTTGGAAAGAGCTGATGAAGGAAGATTCCACTGTGCTCCTGGCCCTGTGAGCTCCAAGACCTCATGCTCATGCCTTGGCATTATATAGGTCTGCTTATAGCAGCCACATTTCATGGCCTTGCCCCCCTTCCCTGTAATCCCACAGCCTCTTTCTGCCTTCCAGCAGACACTTCTTTTTCTCCTCTCTCTCTTTCTTTTCCCCTGCATAGTTTGTTTGCTGATGTCCAGAAAAGGGCTTCTACCTCCAAGAAAACAGACAAGGCATTTCCCAAGGGCTGTCAGCGGCAAGTATGGGATGACTTCCATTTCCATCTTGACAACTGGTGACAAGGTGTGAGGGTGTGGGGATAGGGTGGAAATCACAGAAACACCACAGTTATTCTTCAGACAGCAGAGCGAGCTGGGAGGCACATGCTAGCACACATGGTGAGATTTAGACCTGGCCAACACCTCACACAGGGCCAGCAAGAGTGTGCCCCCCCATTGTAGCTTTCATGGTACCCTCCAGGGCAGCACTTCCCCATCCCCTTCCCAGCTCTGCTGGCCAATTTTCCCTCTGGCTTTGGGAGAGATGCAAAAAAGGCTAGATCACCACTACCCTGCTCAAAGGCACTGTTTGCTCACCTAAAGATAAGCCCAGATCTCCCTTCACCATGCTGTAAGAGTTGTCTGGAAGCACAAGAGCAACATCTTTAAGGTGCTGGGTTTTTTTGGTAACCACTCCAGACTCCCCTTTGTATGAACGCTGGGTTAGAGCTTCCCTGCTTCACATTGCTGAATGTGAAGGGAACTCTCTTCAACCTCTAGAAACTGTGCAGCTGGCTCCCCACACCCACCTTGGGGAAACTTGCCCAGTTGAGTGGATAAAAACTCAGCAAGGGCAGAATTGCCCCAAAGCAGGGGCACCCACTGAGTTTTGCTGCCAAGCTCCATCATAACTGCCACAGGGGCAAGTCACTGTCCTGAAGACCACTCCTTGATTCCGTTCTATCAAGAGAATACAATGAGCTGGAAGGCAGAAGGAGGTCTCTACTCATTCCCGTGGGGCCTAATCCCAGTCCCTGCACTGCCTTACTAGAGGAGCATGGGCTGCAAATGAGAGGCTGTCCGGGGAGGACTCTCCAGCCCCACAGAGTGGGCATCTGTACTGCAGGGAGGCTGTTCCTCTTCAACAACAACCACAAAAAAAAAAAAAAAGGGTCATTTGTCTTCTTCTTCTCCCCCCTCTCCTCCCTCCTTCCAGAAAGTCTTGGTTTCATCCCACTGTGGAACAAAAACAAATGCTCTAAACCACAACATTTTTCACAAACCGGAATTTCTTGCAGTCTGGCCAGCCTTGGTGGATCAATACCAGGCATTTCTTTCCTCCTCTGCTCTGGCCTTTCCCTTCCAGCCTCCTCCCTGCCACCCCACTCACCAAAGGGAATAAGGGAGCCAGAGGTGTCAAACAGAGGAGTCGGGAACACTCCAGCTCAGTTTTAAAAGGGACAGAAAAAACACTGGCGTCAGCCGGAGCACTAGGGCAGGCGCTGAGACCTTGTTTTGGATTTTGCAGAGACTGTCCCTGGGGAGAGCTGTCTTTTTTTCTTTCTTTTCTTTTTTTTTTTTTTTTTTTTTTTTTTAAATGCATGGTTTTGTTTGTAAGTTAAAAGTCTCAGGATTTGCAGTCTTTGAAGCATGGTCAGCCTGCCAGATGGAATTAGTCAGTGCCTTTCTGTCAGAAATCCCAGGCAGATGAAGCAGGATGGAAGGACAATGTTTTTCCCATTTACCTGGAAACCCCCTGTGTCAACCCCCACAAATTCAGCCAGAGAGCTCTCCAGGGCCCCCAAAAGTAGGCAGGACTGAAGGCAAAAAAGCAAGTAGAAGCCCAAATCTTTCACGTGCAATCTTTTCAGTGTGGCACCACTGCAGTCAGTGGCCCCCAAGCAGATTTATACTGCTCGAGATCCAGCCCAGATGTTTTTACTGGTCCTTGCCTGAAGCTATAAGATGTCAGCGGAGTTTCCTCTGCTTAAAAGTGGTGCTGAATTTGGCTCTCCTTGCCTCTGACTCATACCATCTTTCCATCTCTTCCCACCATAGCCTGTTTCAAATCTTCCTATTTGTGGATGCCTCATGGTGAGCGCTCCCACTCCCAGGTGAGCAATCTTCTTCTCCCATATTACTGAGTAAGCTTTTGCCTTCCTTCACACATACCTTCATCTCATCTCTAGGCCCAAGAACCCAGGTGCCATCTTTGAAGTTTTAGCAATCTATTTTCTGCTCTCCTCCTTGTCTTTGTCTCTTTTCTGAGCCCACCATTTGCTGCTCCCCATGTCTCTTCTAAAAGTTTCAGGTCATTCCTCAGGCAGTCCCCTAACAAAATTACACTTGGACCACATACACTTATTTCCACATCATCCAAAACACCACCCAAGAGGAGAGTTAGTACCGCTTGTTCCAAACATGAAATGTATGGATGACAGCCCATCACAAAAACATAGAAGGGCATGGTAAGAGTTCATGACTGTTAGGCTGGAACTGACAGTCTCTTCACAAGAGGCCAGAGCTAATCACTCACCAGCGGAGACCTCAACTTCCAAAAGGAATGGAATAGGCAGAGAAGCTTGCTATGAAGTTGGTACACAGTGCCACCATCAAAGCAACCATGCAGAAAAAGCAAAGAGACAGCACATTTTACCTTCAAACTTTCCAAATCTTTCAGCAACTCAATGGTTACAGCAACTGGGAGGTCAAGAAGCACCTCGCTTAAGTGGCCACAGTCCTTGAATGCTTGAGGAACCGATGGAACTCTGCGAGTGAGGGATGGATTTCAGTGATGGATCTCTGAGCAAGGTCTTTTTTAACAAGGCAAGAGGCAATATCTCAAGAGCAACAAGCATGAGGCAACAAACATGAGGCATATGCAATTTATTACTGGTATTACATTAATTACTGAACAACCAAAATCAAGGCCAGATTCTGAAACCTTTTTCAAACACCTTGCAGTCAGCAAAGCTAAAGGTGGATAGAGAAGCGGAGGTGGGACAATCATTCTGCAGGTGTATCCCAGCACCAAGAACTCAGGCTGGACTCTATTGACCCAGGAGGCTGCATACTCAAGGGGCTGATGGCACAAGCTTGGGGGAGCATTCAAACAATGGGTGTGAGCCCCAAGACCTGGCCTGACAAATGGGCGGAAATGACTGCTTCAGGATTCTGTCTGAGTCATTATAGTGTAAAACAAGTCCAAAAGGATTAGCACTCCAGTTAATAGCAGCATGAGGAGAGAGACATGAAGCACAGCCATCACCTGTGAAAATTGCAGGGAGGCCAGTTTGCAACCAGACTAAGTGCATATGAGCATGTAAGATTGAGCAGCATGTACCAGTTGCATCAGACCACAGTATACTTTGATTGCTAGCTGAACCTAAAGAGGGATCTTCCTTTCTAATATGACATAACTGAGTAGTGCAATGGGTGTTCCCTTCCTAGAGAGCAACATTACTCCTTGCAGAAGAGATGCCACAGACCTGCCCTGCCACAAATGCTTCCACATTCCTAAGCAGATGGGCAGAGGGTAGATGGGCACATAACAGCCCAGAAATGCTGAGGCAAATGTTCCCTTCCCTCACTTGCTGATGGTGGTCCCTGGGCAAAAGACAGAACAGCATTTGGCCTCCACCCACCTCACACCTTCGCTCCACTCCAGCAGCCTCCCAAACAGCCTGGCCCTACCCACAGAAGGAATCACAGAATCACAGAATGGGTCAGGTTGGAAGTGACCACAGTGGGTCATCTTGTCCTCCTCCCTGCTGAAGCATGGTCATCCCAGAGCACATTGCACAGAATTGCATCCAGATGGTTCTTGAATATCTCCAGTGATGGAGATTCCATAACCTCCCTGGGCAATCTGTTTCAGCGCACAGTCACTCGCACAGTAAAGTTCTTCCTCATATTCAGGTGGAACTTTCTGTGCGTCAGTTCCTGTCTGCTGCCTTTTGTCCTATTGCTTGGACCACCAAGAAGAGCCTTGCTCCATCCTCCTGACACCCTTCCTCCAGCTACTTATACACATTGATGAGTCCCCTCTCAGTCATCTCTTCTCGAAACTGAACAGGTCCAGCTCCCTCAGCCTTTCCTCATAAGAGAGATGCTCCAGGCCTTTAATCATCTTTGTAGCCCTCTGCTGGACCTGCTCCAGGAGCTCCATGTCTCTCTTGTACTGAGGAGCCCAGAACTTGACACAGGATCCCAGTCAAGCCCTCAACAGGACTCATAGAAGGGCAGGATCACATTGCTGGCAATGTTATTCCTAAGGCACCCCAGGACACCACTGGCCTTCTTGGCCACAAGGGCACGCTGCTGGCTCGTGGACAGTTTGTTGTCTACCAGCACCCCCAGGCCTATGTGCCTACACAAACAAAAACTACCTCTGGGCAGGGGCTGACCTTACCAGCCTGTGGAAGGGCCCACATGGGCTATGTTTCATTGCTACAAACAGAACGGGACCACAAAGACCAGTGGTGATTTAATTTACTGGAGCTCTAGCCCCATTATGTACTACTTTTTGCATATTTAAGGGATGCTATGAAGCTGCCAGCATGGCCCACAGATGGGCAGAACATGAGTAACCCTGTTTTAGAGGAAGAGGCCACAAAAGAACCTAAGAGAGGTCTGAAACCAGGAAAACAGGCTTGTTTATGAAGCCAAAAAGAGAGTGCAGCATATTCCAAGGCCAAGGGAATTTTTCTCGCAACATTACTTTGCCTTGGCTACCTGGCCACTCTCATATAAACAATGGAGACGCACCAAGAAAGCAAGGAGACTTCACAGAGGTTATAAAAATATCACTTGTGTAATTAGACTGAATCAAAACTCATGACTTTCTGGTTGGAAGGAATGCGTGTGTTTCCCCTCTCATTTCTTTTTCTCTTCTTTTTAGTTTTTTTTCCTCATAAAAATCTAGATAAACAAAAGCCCTAGGATATTGGATGGTTCCTTGCATATTGTTTTAAAAGCAGAAACAACAACAACCACCATGGTGAGGAGGAGCATCTGTGATTGATGCTGTGCAGCCCCTGTTTTCTTGCATTTACAGGAGCTGCTCTCGCCTTTCTCTGCCCTGCACAATGTTCCTCCACGTCTCCGATCCCAGACGTGATGAGGCACCCTCCTGTTGTTACATGCCTTCCCACTCCTCCCACAGCCATGGCACCACTTTGTCAGTGGGTCACATAACTAACTGCAGCAAATTGGATTTACATTCCTCCCTCTCTCCTCGGCTTCACGGGTGATCCGCTTGCTGCCTCCTTATAGACGGATAACTGGAAACAGAAGAGGGGAAAACAGCACTTTAGATGCCCTTGACTAGCATGACTAGTTCATGAACTCTGCAAATCAGGGAGTACCTGTTGCCATGCACAAGGAGCCCACAGGCCTGCGAGATGCTGCTTGAAAGATCACCCACACAGACTTCTATTCACGATAGCCACTAACATTCACCCACTTTCTAAAATGCTTTGGATAAAAAGCATGAGTGTTGCCAGCTTTTGGCTTTCAAAAATATTGTGTGTGGCCCTAGAACAGAATGATATAGGCTTCAAAATAATAAGACTTAACCAACCCAAAAGTATTTGGAGTATTTTTCATCTGTTTTCTTATTTGGACCCTCGAGGCTTCATATTTTCAAGTGAAGTTGTTTTCTTCCAGGATCAAGAGAGTTGGAAATGTTAGTTTGAAAAAATAAAAATAAATAGAAAGCTGAGAATCTCATTCAGCCTCTTGATTCCAAGAGCTCAAATAAAGACCACAAGTCTCAAATAAAATCCACAAACATCATAAGCTTCATGATGATATTCAACAAGCGATGCCAATGTTCAGAAGCATGAAATGATAATTTCCATCTCATTGGATCGAGTTTTATTTTCTTTTTCTCACCTCAGATTCAATGACTGTTTTTCTCTTCCTATAGGGACTCTATTTGTGGACAAACAAATCAATTTCTTACCAGACAGCGGAGGTTTCAATCCTATCTATCTGCTAATTGCTTTTGAAATTCTTTAGTCTGTGATGCTTCATGAAAATCAACAATTCAACAGAAGAAAAATAAACAAGTAATGTTCCTAATGAGAAAAGCTGCATCAAAAGTCCTACATTTATCCTTTCTGTTAGTTTACTAGTCAGCTCTTCTATGCCGCTAAGTTACTCTCTCATAAGCCAACAGATGATGGGTATAGGGACAGGGGACTGAAAGGCAAACTCCGAGGAAATAAAGAGACATTGAGAGGGAGAAACTGCAGGCTCTTCTGAGACCTCCAACCTTTTGGGGGCTCAGAACAAGACAGCAGGTTTAGCAGGAAGCTTCAGGGCTCCCAGCCCTGCACAGGAGATCTTTTCACATTTTGCTTTTTAGTTTTTTGGCCAACTACCATAGATTCGGGGGGGGTGACGGGGGGAAGCATTTAGATCGATGAACTTCCTTTTTTTCTGTCATCAGAGTAGCAAAAATTCTTCTCTCTTAGAAAAAGGCTTAGAAGAATGGCAATTCTTGCCTCCCTTATACCTTTGCCCTAAACACACACTAAAGTCATGCTGTGTTACTTTGGGGCACATTTGGCAGGACACAGAGGCTCACAGGTAGAGTACCCCACTGAGAGGTACATAGAGACATACACCTCAGTTGGGTGACTGTATATAGACATATCATCACTGCCTTCTAGAGGTGAAACCAAGGAAAGATAGCAGGGTGACACACTGTCTCCAACTATTCAAACTCAAGCAGCTTTAACTGCTCTCAAAAGGTGTTGATCCAAAGAAAACATGAAATAGAAGTCAATGGATCTGAGTGGAAAATATTATAGCAGTCAAACAGGCTGCTCCAATAACACTACCTCTACCCACAGGTATGTTTGAAGGGGATGGAGAGTGAAGGGGAAAAGAGAGAAGGTTCTGTGCTGAGGATCTGAGAAGTTTGGGCTTGTCTGGGGACGAGGATTTTTTCTGCAGAAATCCCTACCACTACTAGGGAGCTGCGCGAGTCCCAGAATGCCAGAGGCTGGCGGGTGATGGAAATATCCATGAACTGCTACAAGCAGCCACAGGGCCTTCCCATAAATCACTGCAAACTTAAATTAGGGTCATTAACGTATAACAAGGTCATGGCCCAACCATTTCTGAATACTGATGGCAGAGCTGGGATGAGTAAAGTTATGCAACATCACACTCCACTACAGGTTTTCTATGCCCACCAAACCCCAGCCTTCTGCCAAGGGCTATCACTCTGGGTAAAACAGTCACATGCAAAAATTTGTTCCACAAACAAATCAGTACAAGTTTTAGGCCTAAACATTTAGTTTACAGGCTTTCTCATTCCAGAGAGCAGCAAAACCAGTTTTGCAACCAGTAGAAGTCATCCTCTAATATCCTCACACACACTCATGCACAGAGACATCCTCATCAAGCTAGATGCTCTCCAGCACATGCCATTGTGTTTGCCTGAGGGTGGCCAGAGAACAGCTCTGCAACAGCCTCCTGGATCCATTGGCCAGCAGAGATGGCTAAGAGACACTTCACAAGGTAAGTTCTGCTTGTGCAGCAAGGAAGCAAAATGCTGTGGCAACAGCATTTTACCAGGTCAAATCCAAGTCTGAAAAATAACACTGCATCTTGATCCATCCTTGCCTGGAGGGTTAGCAGTTCACAAGAGACCTTGTAGCTGCAATAGCTGTGCAGCTCATCTGCTCTATTATCTCAGTGCATGCAGAATGCCCACTAGTATAATCCATCCCTTATTTTTACATGCACCAAAATACATGGAATTCCTCCCTTCCCCCTTAGAAATCCAGTGCTGGCCTAGCTCACCACCTCCTTGTTGGACAGCTCAATCACTCCAAATTTGTCCTGCCAATGCTGGTGAGAGATGAAACCAGATCCCAAGGCTCCACAGCTGAAAGCTGGTCCCCCTCCAGGAGAAATCCTTTGCGGTCGCAGGGACGTCACTGCTGAGGTGGGATCTACCTCAGACTGAGGAGGCTGCCTCTGGTTGTTATTAGCTGTACTGAGGATTCGAAAGGACAAGGAGGCATCAAGCCAGCATCTACTCCAAAATGCAGTGATCCTACATTTGCAGAACATGCATCTGGCCTTCATTAATTCTTGAATGGTCCAATGTGGAATCAGAGTCAGGGGCAGGGAGGGAGCTAATACACTCCACACTGAACAGGGCGGTCACAGGGGACAGTCAGGCAACAGGCAGTTTTGTTTTGAAGGTGTTTCTGATCAGGGAGTCTTATTCAACATGTGCACGCTGTAGCATCAGGAGGACTGTGCATGGTCCTAGATGCTTGTGTGGGACAGGTAGCCTCCAGTAACGGCTTGGCCTCAAAATTTATCATGGTGGTCATCACAAATCTTAGGTCGGTAGCCTGGGGGTGCAGGCCAAGCAAGGAGACTGGAAATTCATCCATGAAATGGTGGTAAGGTGGTCTTTTACCCTGCCAAAAGGAGGCACTGGCCTTAAATATGTTTCAACCCTTCAAGAGCAGATCTCAGAGCATGGGTAGACTGGAGAAATGAGGTGTCAGCATTCATCCTTTCCCTCCACATGGCTGGAGACACGCCCATCTTTTCCCCATGTCCCTGAGAGTAAACAGGTGGTTAAACAAACACGCTCCAAAGATCTATGTTTCCTCCATGAGGGAAGAGCATCCCCTGTCTTGAAGGCACAGGGGTGGCAGATTGAATGAGAATTCCAGTCTGGCTCATGAGAATCGGAGTCCATCTGTGAGCGTGGCTATGAGTGTACACCGAAGGGTGATTCAGCATGTGTGAATATCTAGATAGGTGGGTCGCTGAGCACACAGCTGAGTGTGCATGTGTGGGCAGCAAAGCACATGGCAGAACATCAGGACACAGGCAGTCTGTGGATAAACAAGTGTGTCAGAAGTGAAAGGACACAGCACAGCAGGGGATTTGCTTGGAGGAACAAGTCAAGAGCTGTGCCAACTTCTAACTTCCATTAAATGTGGAACATCCCATCGGTTTGCTGTGGCACAGCAGAGTACAGCTAACGGAAGGAGAAGGAGCCAACAGCCTGTGTCCCCCTGGTGGCATCAGTACAGACACTTATACTGATTTGGTGCTCAGAAATGGGGCAGACCTTGGGTTGACCTGACCTGTAAATGAGCAGAATGGGAGTTGCGGGAAATGATGCTGTAAACAGGAAGCCATGAGATAAATAAGAGATGGGGAGGAAAGAGATCTATTTAAAGTGGCAGTTGCTTTTTAGCTCCGTTTCCCTTCTTCCTCTCAGCTAGATAGTAAGGCCTCCACCCTTTTCTGCTCATCTGTCAAAACAGCATATACTTACCACTTACAATTCTTTCCTAGCTGATGCAAAGCTTGCTGCACACCCCTCTTTAACAGCACAGCTGAGGTTGTCCAGGAAACTGCGAGAACATGTCTACATGCTCCAACAACTCGAAGGAGAAGACTGGGTACAAGGTTTCTGGCTAGCTCCTGTCTTAGGTGAGCCAAAGCTCTTATATGCAACATGATAATGCCCAGGGATCTCCCCTCCACCTCCTCAGATGGAGGTGCTGAAGAAGTATGTGATGTAAGATGGTGCCTCCTTCTAAGCATTTAAGGATGTTAGAGGCAAAAAAACACATCAGGGAGGAGTGACCAAGTGATATAGTGAGATAGAGGGAAGTAGAGGGAACAAGTCCTCTTCTAGCTCCATCCAGGGCTCAGTGTCTCTAGGAACTGAACCTCGGTCAGCATCACTCCAACCTCAACTTCTGCAAGCTGCAATCTCTGCCTTTTAGGGACAGTACTCTGTCTTAGTGGTCTCAGAAGAGAGATCAGTCTTTGGCTTCTGCAGCCTGATGCAGCTCTAATTTTAAGCCACTTTAAACATAGCAAATCTACATTTAGGCATTAGATATTCACAGTTCTGTGCTCCCACTTGCAGGTCAAAAACTAACACTTTTCCCATTCTGATGATCTAACAACCAGTAAAAAAAGATGGTGAATCTTTTGGTCAGCCTAAGCATTTTTGTTTCATCCTCAGAACTGGATGTTCCTCGCCTAGAATGAGATTTTAGCTCTGACGTTTCTGATCATTCCTGCTGTCAACTGTCTTTCCCTTTACTCAGCTCTCCCATTATCTCTTCCATTAAGGAAGTGGCAGAATGCTGTGCCCCATGTTTCCAGGGCAAAATATGGAACTGTCTCAGTGTAGAAGGGATCAGCCCCATTTATCTGGAGAAAAAAAGAAAAGAAAAAAAAAAAAAAAAAGCCAAACCCAACCAACTGAGTCTTGTTACAGAAACCCAGTTAAGTACACAAGCTAAACAAAATACAATTAGGTTTCCTTTGGCCAGCCTGGAACATATGGTATTCGTCAGCCAGTCGTGTTCCTCTCTCGATTCTGGCAGGAGATAGCTAACTTGTTCCAAGCACTAAGAAAGCTCCTGGAAAGTCAGCATGCTGAGCAAACTTTTGGAGGGGGGCTAGCTGGGGATATAATAGCTCACACAGACACAGATTTGACAGCATTTCTTCCACATTGTTCAGCACAGCTCTAGGTTACAATGCCTCTGGCTTTAGTACATTCCTGCTTCACATCGTTCTCAGTGGTATTGCATCTGCAAGTCCTCATGCACACACAGAGTTCTGGAGTTGAGGGCTCCTACCAAGTAGGAAGACAAAGGTGTGGAAGGAAGAGAGCATTTCCCACCCTTCTGGGTTGCTATTACAAACTAGCAACACTGGCCACGATCACCATTTATGTGCTGGAGCACATCAAGCACATCAGGGACTGAGCTGCTTGCAAAAAACGTTTGCATCTGTTTCTCTTAGTAGACTGCTCAGCCCATCACTTTCAGAACCTTTGCTGCGATGCACAGCTCTGATGTGGCATTTCTTTGGGATTATTTGTGTGTCCTCAGTCAGCTCATCCCTTCCACACTCTGGCCTATCAGATGTTGCTCTTGCTCTACCTTAAGAATAACAGGACCGATTCTCCACCGAGGTTAATGGGCATAGCACACCACTCACAGATGTTTTTAGCACAAGCTTCACCAATGCAGCCAGACAAGCCACCTGCCCTTTGCAGGGAGGGACCAGCTGAGTTTTGCTTTTGGGAACTGAAGAATCAACTGCAGCTTCATCTTTCAAGAACTCCATCCATCATTCACTCAGGAGCTCTGTGGAGTGAAGCAACAGTGCGTCACCATCCCCTCCCCACAACAAGGAGATGAGTGTGGATGGCTTTTGTTCTTATCCACATCCAGACTTCAGTGGAGCCCCGTCACTGAGGGCCATTCATCTCTTTTGCTCTAGGTCCTGCTCTGCAGTACCCTACTGGGCTTTCCTCATCCATCATTACTGGCAATTCCATCTCTGTCTCTTGCTGAGCACTTCCTCCGTTTGCCTTTGAATCAGAGGGGGTTTTTTTCCCCTCTCTCAAAGGAGTTTATAACATTCACTTCACAGTATGGGAACCTTTGGACTGAATTGAGTCACATTGTATCTTCCTCATAGTAAGAAATTGGTCATACTGCAGCTGTCTTTCTGTTTTCCTGTTTAAACCATCCCATCTTCCTAAGACTCTGTCCTCAGTGGCAGACTAGCTGAGGCCCGTGGCTTCTGAAATAGGATATAAAATGGCTGTTGCCAAAGGTTGTTTGCAAAGCCTTTCAAAGCAAGAGGGGACTTCACAACGTTTCCAATCAGTAAGCAGAGTTATAGCATTTGGCTCCTTCCTGCAGTCTCCCAGTATCTCTCATTAACACCGGTTTTCTACTGCTCTTCTGGGAGAGAGTGAAATTTCACTGGCTTCCAGGATGGAGCTTTCTAATGCAAACCTGGTGTAATGTCCCTGCATGCCCTATTCCAGGCTATGTGACTTCACCAGAGCCACAGCAGACCACAGCACCCCCTTGGTGTGATGCTTTTAGCACCATGGGACTCCTTGCATTATTTAAGTTATCTAGCGTGTTGGAAAGTATCACTCAGTATTTTAAAACTGTTCAACAGATAAACAATGAAACCACACATACCCGGAGATCTCAAAGGGCACCGTTATGTTGCCTAAGCCTGTGCTGACAATTTTCAACCTGCTGTGCATCCAGAATTCCTCCCCTTCCCCATTAGTTCATTGAAGCCACGCAATTTCACATGAAAGAGCAAAGTGCCAAATATTCAGGGCTGCCCAGCACGGATTGCTCTCTGGCACGATCCAGAAAGGCACACTGTACAAGCTGCTCTTTCACACAGAGATCAACATTTCTCTGCAGCAGAGAGGGGGAGCTTTCAAAGATGGACATGAGCAAATATATGCCACATTTGTTTGTTTTCTTACATTGGCATTACTCAGTAGTATCTGCTACGGGGAAAGCACTTATATTCTGTGAAAACACCTAAGCACAAACATTACTTTTATGTACATGAACAGAAGAATTTGAGAGCCTGTGTTAGCCACTTGCAAATGATTGTGCCCACCTCGCTTTAAAAACTGGCGCAGCATGCAAGTAAACGTAAGTATAATAAAAAATAATAGGAAACAGACAGGCAATAGAATTTGGAGCAGCAGCCAGCTGGGATCTTCTAACCAGTGACATCAAGGGATTGCTGAGGTAATACACTGATGGGTTTTAAATTAACTGTAACCACTCAGGAAAAAGATCTAGGCGTCACTGCGGACAGCTCAATGAAAACATCTGGTCTGTGCACAGAGGCCATCAAAAAAAAAAGGACCAAAAAATGTTAGGTTGAATAGGATAAAGAACAATACCAAAAACGTTATAAATGCCACCACATAAATCAATGACACATTCACACTTTGAGAAGTGAGCTGAAGCCTGCTCGCCCATTTCAGAGCAGGGATAGCAGGAACAGAGGCCAGAGAAGGATGCCAAAAAATCGTTAGAGGCACAGAAAGGTTTCCAGGGTTGTCAGGAGGAAAGATTAAGGTCCAAATTGTTCAAAATATCTTGCACTAGAAGTGTATAAAATGATGAGACAGTGAAGATTTTCCCATTTACCATTTCTTATGCTAAAGAAATAGTGGCCACCTAGAACACTCCAAAAATATTATTACAACAGGAAAAAGAAAGCTCGTCAGCATTTTGCACATGGCCCAGTTAACACGTGGATCTTGATGCCACAAGGTGCCAAACTGAGAGTTAAGCTCTAACCACACTGCTATCACACAATAAAAAATAAAATGTATATGATATATACATGCCTGAAGCCTCACATGCCTGAGCAGGCACTGAACTGCTGGAGCTAGGAAGGGACACAGAGAAACCTATGGCAATGAGGAAAGCCAGGGAGGAACCTGATGCTGGCAGGACTGCAACGTGCAGTTGAAGGAGAAAAATGTGCCTGGAAAAGAAAAACGGGAGATAGAAGATTTGCAACAATTTGGAAAAAGGTAAGGGAGGTGTTTTGTGGGATTCCCTCCTTCACTCTTCTAGGGAGATAGCAGAAATTTTTTTAAGATGCTGCTGGGCTGTGTCAGAGCATTGTCCCAGTTCTCTGACGAAAGACAAAATGGCAAATGCTGACTGCAGGTGAATGTTTACAACTGCAGCCAGCTGAGCTCTGGACAAATCAACCAAGCCATGAGGAACTGCCCCATTCTATCCTGTTGTGCCTTGCTCCAAACATTAGCATCCTGGTCCATCCCCAAGCACCGCATTCCCTTTGCATCCTGGTTCACCATTCAGACTTCCCAAATAAACAGGCAACATCTGAATACCCTACAGATGGGGAATTTCAGGCAGTGTTGAGTATTTTCAGACTATGGTTTGATTTAGACTGGCATAGGGAGACCAGCTTCAGGGTACACATTTTGAGCAGCATGTAGAAAAACTATTTTTTCTAGGTTACACACTGAGCCTCCAGCTCCACCATCGTAAAGCCCCGTGGTCTTCAAGTGTATCTGACAGGTACAGAGCAGGGCTTTTCTCCACCATGCAGGGACCTATGACAACACAGAGCCTCATCAAGTGCCTGCAACTCAGCAATTACCTCTGTTATGGCAAAGCTTGCACATCAGCATGCACAGTCCTAGCACGTACCTAACTACAAGAGCCAGCAAACCTCTTTGGACAATTGGCTCTATGTTTGTTACAAGGGGCATCCTGAGCTGCACATGGTTCTGACTTTCTTTTCAAGAATGAGTGTATGGACAAGGACAGCAGAAATGGACCCATATGGCCACTGAAATAGAGCCATTTTTCCTTCATATTCAGTGATTTCACTCAAGTTCTCCCCAGATGCAGTAAAAGACAAGCTGAGGTGATAATGCATACACATGGGACACCACACAGCACTTGGCCCCATCGATGCTACCTATGTCTTACAGAGTAGGAGATCATCTGCTTCTCTGTCCATTACTGTCCCATGGGACGGCCACTGCAGGGCTTTCCTCTCCTTATGAATGCCTGGCAGTGGGCTTTTCTGCTCCACTGTGCATGGCTGGTGGCGTGGATGCCCACCCAGGCACACCACAAATGGCCTGAACTGGAAATGTGTCACCAAGCAAGCCATCACACAGACTCATGGCAGTGGATCTACAAGCACATGCACATCAGGCAGCAGTCCTGGTCCTTGAATGAGACCATACATCCCCAAAGGCATGGCTCTTGCCAGTCTTTTCCCTTGGAAAGAGCAGATGGGTAGGAACTTTCCCTGTGGTCCTGGGACAGCGGGACTTTTTTTATTCTTTCCCCTCCCATGCGTTCAACTCCTTCTACCCTTCTCCCAGGAAGCACAGAGCATCACAACCATAAGAAAAACCAACAGTGATGCAAAACGCCCAAATAATCCCATGGTTACTTGCACAGCATTTGACATCAAGCTGCCAGCTCCTGGCTTCCCCTCCCAGCCTGGGAAGCAGGAGCCCCAGTGCAGCGACCCACAGCATGTATCTCCAATTGCCCAAGCTGCTTTTCTCCCCACCTCCCACTACTAATCCTGCCTGCCCTCCATCCCCACCACTGGTCTGCCAGTGGGGAACTCCACCACCAACACACTGTGCACAACATAATAAAGCAACAGAGTCCAGTGTTAAGCAAGGCTTTCATGTGGAGCCAGCATTTCAGAAGGCACAGTACATACTGTATGCTCGGTGCCGTCAGACTCTAAGACTGAATTCTCCAGTGTTTTAGGAAAAAGGTAGGGTGGGAGGAGAGTGTGAGAGGGGGGAACAGACCATGCTTTGTGGAATTCTTTTTAAGAGTGTATGCATGACTGTATAAAAGGACATTTTTTTTCCTGACCTCAGAGAGACAATATTATTTCACACAGGTCTGTTTCCAAGAGCAGCCAAGCTATTTCTACATGAAGCAGTGCCTGGCGGAGGCAGTGACTGTGAAGGGGAAACCCTCTCTCCAAGTACGACATGGAAATTCCTTGACCTCAGCTGTGAATCCAATCAATGTGTGTGCAATGGGCCAATGAAAAAGAAATTAGAATACCAGATTTGCCAACACAGATGAGGGCAGGTGTGTAAGGGAGAAGGCACAGCCTGCTTTTTCCAGTCAAAAGAACGCACAAAAAAAAACCCCAGAGACATGCCAGGCTGGGAAGAAGAGGAAAGCAGAGCAAAACCAAGGGCACTGAGACATTGGTTAGAAAAGCAAAGACTTAAATGCCAGGCAAACAGGTTCTGAATCATATTCTACAGCCCGAAGGTAGAAAGGCAGGATGAACAGGCATGGAAGGCAGAAATAAATATTTATTTTAGGTCATGCTATCATTTGCTGTGCCTCACAGAAAAGTTTGGGTGTTCACGATGAGCCCAGACAGAGCCAAATAAGTTCATCATCAGTCTAGACCTGGTCACACCAAGTAGTGACTACACCACAGACCTGTACCCTACTCTAAAGCTATGTTTGCTTCCTTCAGGCCACTGGAGAAAACAGCTTCAAAGTGAAACTATTTTTCGTGACTGACATTGAGGACACACCAACATACTGCCTCCAGCACAAGTCACACAAACAAGTCACCACTGGATAAAGAACTGCACAGCAACAACTCACCCATGTTAACTTGGTTAACTTCCAAGTCAAGGGAGACCCAGCCCTTTCGTTTCCTTCTTGGAGAACTGGATATCCAGAATTAAAGCATCTGAACCCTAAAAAACACTTGTGACCAGGGTTGAACCCTTTAGGATAGGTAAAGCAGCATTCTGCCCATGGCAGAAAACTGATGTGTACCACGACCCCTCCACAACTCTGTAATGGGATTAAATATGCTTTGCAGTCAGGCCACTTGGTGTGTACTTGAACTCATGGCACTTCTGTAACACACTGGATGCAGAGTCTGTTCTCTCCATGGAGTAGATGTCAGTCAGAAGGGATGTCTCACTGCCAGAATGATTTGTCTTTGTCATGGCCTGCTCCCAAGTTAACAGTGGGAAAGATGACTGCAAGGATTGGGCCGCAGATCTTTCAAGCAACCTGCATGAAACAGAACAGCAAATACAAGAAGTACTAGTGGCATCCATAGGTCAGTTTAGGTACACACAGAGAGACAGGGTTGCACAGCTTTGTCAGGGGCATGAGTCTCTTCTAAGATCACCTGTGGATGCAAGCCACAGCTACAAGCCTTATTACAACTGTGCCCATTTCTAAGAGAAGTAAGAGAAATCCATATACTCTCATCCTTTGCAGAGTCCCAAAAAATATCCAGTCATTACAGTGACGTGTACCACAGGCAACAAGTTTGCTGCTACTTAGATACTCTGCATTAAATACAAAAGCCATCAGGTCCAGTCAATGAGACCTGTGTTCCAAGACACAAAAGTGGGTCAAAACCCAGTCCATCTTGAATGAATTCTCAGAAACTTCACCAAACTGCTCATCAGCTGTAGAGTCAGTATCTTCTGGGTTTTTCAGTGAAAGACAAGCCTTTCAAAAACAAAAGTGACATCCAAGGAACTTGATTCTCACTGAATCTCCAACATGGGCTTCTTCAAATGCAACACCTGTTTGGTATATATGGCCTTTCCTTTTAGGTATCCAGAGGAATCGTGGATACCAATCCAGTCTCTCCTCCTCTCCCCTGGTCACCTGCCCCTCTTCTGCTAACGTCAAACTTTCCAAGGTCTCCCAGTGCTTCTGGTCTAGGACAGAAATGTATTTATTAGGACAAAATGAACAGAGTGTGCATGAATTAGAAAATGAGTCCAGTCTGTTCAGCTAGGGTTGGGCAAGCTTGTTTTGCCTAATTTAGAGGCCATTCAAACATTGTGGGTTTGAACACTACTGCATTAGTGTTTCAGTTAGGAAAAACTGTGAAAAAAAAAAAAAAGAAAGGTGAAGAGAAGGGGAAAAAAATCCAATGGAAACATAAATAGCATATAACGTATATGGGGCACCCACTTGTGCCAGCACAGATCTTCTAAGCCCCAATAGATTGCACAGGCTTCCCATCAGCTAGTATTTCCTTTAATATAGTTTAAAAAAAAATAAAACCCTGAATCACCATAAAGAGGTGGAACAGGTCAAAAGAGATGGATACAAATGTCAAGGACAGCTGGCCCTATACTCTGACCTGTCTCCAATTAGACTTTGAAATCAAGATTATGAAGATCAAGAACAGAGAGCTAATTTGCAAAGCTCCAAGTCCCTCAGTCCACCTCGGGTGAGTCAGAGCAGCCCTCTGCACCAATAGGATAAGCTGCAAAGTCTCCAACAGACCTTACAGTTGGTTCACTACTTTTCTGCATCCCTCAGCTGCACTTGGCTCCCAAGGGGAGGACTCCCAACAGCCCAGCTCTCTGGAGATAATTAGCATCGTTCATTTTACATACCTCTGGGGACAGGGCCCCCAGATAGGTGACATTATATCTGTGCTCATCAACTAAAGAATAAGGCCTTCAGGTTCAACAGCTAACCCTATCCGAGAGGACTGCTGGTCTCTTCCCAATCTTTACCTCAACAGCAGCAGTGGGGAAAGGCGTGAGACACCTTTAAGTCAAGGAGTAAAAACAAGCAGAGGGCACATTGTGAAAGAGTAAAGAAGGTACCAGGGAAGAAAATTCATGTTCTAAAGTAAAAAGGCAGCAAAGCTCTCCTCTCCAATCACTTTAAACCTTCTTCATTTCAAAAGAAAAAAACTCACAAGAAATCAGGTGGAAAACAAACTGAGAGTAGCCCACCTCCAGAGGCATTTTCTATATACCCTAAAGGTTGATTTAGGTGAAAACAGAGACAAGAAACAAAGAGATGGGGGACTGGCAATGTACACTGCTTACCTGCTTCCGAGCAAGATCCAATGGCAGAGAGCATGGCCTCACTGAGCAGCTCTCCCAGCACCCTGCAGCCCTCATTCTGAGTTCTGTCAGCCTAAGAGAGACCTTACTCAGGGGATTAACTCCATCTAAAATACCACTCTTTCTGCCTTCCCCTTCTCCACCAAGGCCTTTAAAGCTCCACCACCTGAGCAGGTTCATCCTCTGCTTCCATTTACACCTGGGCTACATGGCTTCTCACCAGCAGGTCCCATAAGCTGCACTCATAAGAGACAGGTTGTGTTTTCACCAAGAAACTGCAGATGAGATACCACCACCATGTTAGATCATCTTTTCACCCTGGCTCTGGGCCCCTCGTGCCCAGAGGATACCATCAAGACTGAAGTGCGGTCACACAGATGTCAACAGAGCTGCCCCAGCCCTGCCCTTGCCTGCAGTGCAGAGGAAGGTGCTGTGAGACTTGTATGGCGATGACCCCACACAGGAGGAATCCCTTTTCTTCTCCATAACATCTCTGACTTCCCCCCCCCACACCTAATCTATATTTTTTTTCCGGCCCATGTATACTTTCCAGCTCGTTTCCTCTTGCGGTTCTCATTTCCCGCTCCTAGGAGGTGAGCTCATGCGTTTCTCAATTACCAGCCAAAGAAAGAGAGAGGGAGAAAGCAATCTTATGGAAACAGATGAAGTCATGCCTGTATAAGGCCACATTACGGCTTGTGCTCACAGAGCCATGATGCTGACATTGCTGCCCCCCAACCCTGGCAGGGCAGCCTGGCTTCCCAGTGCCCAGCTCAAGTTGTTCTCCTTGTGCCGAAGGAGGATGCTCCACCGGCATGCAGGGAGAGCAAAGCATGTTTGTCTCACCGGCTTTTCCCTCTTGTCCCCTCTCCACCCCTGCTCTCGATCCTGCCGCCCTTTTGTCCACCCCCAGCGATCCCCATGGATCTTTGACTCATTCACAGCACGCCAGTGAGTCAATAGAGAGCCCACAGACAGTGTGCAAGGCTCCCAGCACTGCACGCTCTGCCTACAGCTATGCGGACGCTGGAGAAGTTACACAAGGGAAATCTAAAGGCAATTAAAAGCATAATACAAGTGGTTGTTTAGAAAAGGTGGTGGGGAGGAGAGAATAAAATTAAAATAAATAAAGGAATGTTTTAATGAGTGCAGCAGTGAAAGCGGGATTAGAGGTGCCTGAATGGCATCTCTATATTTCCCGTATGGAAGGGAGGGCCGCCCAGCACAACCAGAGCTGACAAAAAAAATTAGCTGGGCCTCAGGCTCAGAGAAACATTTGGCTAGAAAGGAAAGAAGGTAATTGCTGCAAATGTAGACTAATTCAGGAAGCAGCCAGCCCTACATGGGGCTGGTTCTTGTGCTGTTAGAGTGCTATGGATTCTCCATGACTGCTGGTTTGAGGTGTGGAAAATAAGCACAAGGAAATATTAGGAAAAAACAAAACAAAACAAGACAGAAAACAACAAATCTCTCCTTCTCACAGTTCACACACACTTAGTGTTTATCCTCCCTCCCAAGGACACTGGGGATCTGCTGGGTGTCCCACTCAGCCTTGCCTTCACCAGTCCATCCGATGACCATGGAGGGAGCAATCTCAGCAGCTCTCAAAGTGTGGACCCTTCCCCCTGCCTCAGGAGAGGAACAGGCTGGAAGGTGAGGCGCAGGGCACGGAAGATGTGTTTACTCTCATAACACCCCTGTGAGGTGGGGAAGTCATAGCCTCATCTGACAGATGAGGAACAGAGGCAAAGTACGATTAAAGGATTAGCCCAAGGTCACACAGGAAAAGTTTGTAGCAGAAGTGGAAATTAAACCCAGGTTTCTAGGTCCAAAATCAGTGCCTTAAGCGCAAGACCAGACTTTCTTAGAGCTGGTCAACCTTTTATATTTGATAGTTTAATTTCAAACAGAAAAACAGTTTATTTTCTAAATACATATTTTCATAGAAAAGGGAGATGGAGGAGCTCATTTCCTGAAGGCAGGAGCTGCTTAAGATCTTATTTATTTCTGTTTAACTTAATTTCTTTTAGGTTTTGGTATTTCTGATGGAGAAAAAAGTGCTGCAGAAATTTCAAAGCACAGGAACACGTTTCTTTTCATTTATAATTCATCATGGAAATACTTTCTGCTTTCCAGCCAGTTCTGCCCTGCCTCTCTTCACCTTACTAGGTTTTTAATACCTTTTTATTATTATTTTTTCAAGCCTCCACTTGCTTAGAAAGCCCACATCCAAACAGGGGCCTTTGTTGGACCACACCTTCACTAAAACCCCGTTGATCAGAAAGATACTTCACAAATGAATACAGGCAACAGGTCCATGCCTTGACATATGTAAGCTGCAGGGATATATCTGAGTTAGACCTCAGCTGCTGCTGACTCTGCTCATCCAGTCCCTGCCCAGACCATGCCTCCCTCTGCTTCTGGCTCCAAAACTCCCTATTTTCTTGCCTTTATTGTGCCGCCAAGCCCAGTACTTCCCAAAACACATCCTCCTCTTGGCTCTGAAAGCCCGTTGGCAGCGGAAGGCAGTTCCACGCCTCTTCACACACAGGCCAGCTGAGGTCCATGGAGGAGCAACTACTTGTCCACGATCAACTAGGAGACCATCAGTAAAGCCGTGGAAAGTAGATGGGTTTCATTAATACAGAGCCTCTCATCACTTAGACATGAGAAATTCAGCCCTCACAGAGGCCCCTAGGAATTTACCATCACTATCCAAAATGGGAGGTTTTTCACCCTAACATTCTAAGCAGCAAGAAAGCCATATGAAGTAAACACGACCTGAGGCTGGCATATTTAAAGGTGACTTAAGGATCCAGACATTCAATCCCCATGAAAACAAATGAGAATCTGTAGGCAGAAGAGGGATGTCTTATATTCATGCCAACCAAATGGTTAAAATTAGTTACAATTGGTGAAGCATTTTGAAGAAAATGTGGAACACTTATATAAAAGCTGAGTGTTGCTCAGAAACAAAGATCTCTTTTCCCGTAATTGTGTTTAATGATCTTTGAAGAACAAGAGGACAATCCACAAGGATGACTACCACCATCACATATGTTCTTCTGACAATGAGGGAATTAAGCTGAAACAAAGACTAATACACTATCCTTGCAAGGCAGTTTTCACTTCTGGTTTGCTTCTCCCTTAATTCCACAAGCAGGCAAACTTCGTGTATCAATGATAAAGTGTTTCACCAGCAGAAAAGAAAACATATTACAAACTTAAAATCAGTCCAGTTAGTCCTGAAATATTTAAACACTCACCTACCACACCCAAAAGGATTTCAGTCCCCTCCCTGACTCCCAACTGGGCGGTATGTGGTCCACAGTATGTACCCACCACTCTCCTCTGAGTTGGGGAAAGCTAATATAGGAGCAGAGCTTCGGTAGCATTGCAAGGGAAGGTCTTGGATCACTTAAATGACCTTCATACACTGAAAACTCAGCTATGAGCTCTTTTTTGACTTGTCTCAGTCCTAAGGGAGGGTAGTTTGTCCCCTATGGAACAAGCTCCTTGAGGCTGGCTGACTGACTTCTATAGCAGTCCAGAGCACTTTGCGCCTCCAAATGAAGAGCTCGCTCACAAATTTTGAGTCATAAGAGCCACTGAAGATAACAAGAGCACGGTGTGCCATCATGTGCTACCCAAAACATGTTCAAGGCCACCTGGAGATTTTTGCATCTGGGTTGTGACTGCACCCTCTCTCTTTTTTGCTGCTTCCACCATTATCCTTTTAGTTAACAGTGGGTGAGAAATTCAATTTACCTGGATGTCCATGTGCTCGCACGTAGGTAGCACAAGGGCAGGGTCCTTCATCAGCTCAGTCGATTTCATAGAATCATAGAATCATAGAATTAACTGGGTTGGAAGAGACCTCCGAGATCATCAAGTCCAACCCTTGATCCAACCCCACTGTGATTACCAGATCATGACACTCAGTGCCACATCCAGCCTCATCTTAAAAACCTCCACGGACGGTGAATCCACCACCTCTCTGGGCAGGCCATTCCAATGCCTGATCACTCTCTCTGTAAAGAACTTCTTCCTAATATCCAACCTAAACCTCCCCTGGCAGAGCTTAAGCTCGTGCCCTCTTGTCCATTTGTTGTGGTCTGTCCCTCATGGTCAATGTTTGTTTTCTTCCTGAGGATATGCCCACAGGGAAGACGTGCAGAGGTCTGAACACACTCAGGGTTGCCTGGAAGCTTTGGGTGCAGCTGGTCCAGAGAGAGACAGACTGGTACTAATGCACTAGTCTTCATCCTGTTTTGCAGGTCAAGTCTGGATCTAGGACAGAAATACCCAGAGGAAAACTTCTCTCGACTGGGGCCAGCGCTATACAGGCAGAATGTGGTTTTCACTTCTTTGTCCCAAGTTCTGGGTAAGGTGAAGTGAATTCCTGGAAACTGAAGAGTTTGGACACTAGAGTTGTAGACTTGGAAAAATACTACTTCTGGCTATGATGATTTATTTATAGTTGCAATTAAAGACAAAAAGCCTCTTCAGAGAAGGAGGGTGAAGTGGAAACAAGGCCAGGCCCAGAAACCTAAGACTACAGGGATTCCCAGAGCAAAATTAATCAGGGAACTGAGTTGTTTTCTATTTATTTTTTTCCTAAAGGGTCATCTCTTTATTTTGTTTATCTGGCCCATAGATTTGCAACAACTACATTTCTGGACCCTCTCCATGAGCTTTGAAGCCAGGCCAAAAACTAGAACTGAGACTGGGGATGGGTCTCAAACTCACAAGAAAGACTTGTGAGACTTCATCCAGAAAGGCCATCCTACACCTTACCCCTGGAGCTGTTCACCACCTGGCCACAGCAAAGGTAGTGATGGCTTTGGGATGTGGCAGTGGAGGGAAAGAGGAGAGCCTGAAATCACCAACTGCACGGAAGAGCAAGAAAGTATAAGAAGGCAAGAAAGAAGACAAAAGATCTTACATCTACAAAAAGAAATGTGTGTAGTAGGATTTTCTCTGTGCTGGCCTTTGATTTACAGCCAGCCAGGGTATATATTATTCCAGCTTCTAAAAGAGTGGGTGTGGTGCAAACCCCCAAACAACCTTTTGAGATGGAGCTCTGTAAATGTCTCTTCATTCCTTTTAGATCCAGTTTTTGGCCCTGCAAATATACACCCTGTTGAATAAAAGATCTGGCTTCAGCCACCATGATTTGGATAACAAATGAGGTGGGGAACTGCAGACCAATTCAAACAGCAAGACAAATCATAGGAGGTGCTTCTTTGCTGTCCTGGTGCCTTACCAGAGGCTCTGAGCAAGGTATCCAGGCTAGAGAGGACCTCTGACCTCTGCAGCAATCAGAAAAGTGCCCAGCCAGACCAAAACTAGTGACAATCTTTCACACAGAAAAGGCAGGGTTGCTTTACTACAAGAGACACTAAAGTCACCTCTATTTGTCCATCCCCCAGCCTGGACTCTCAGGCCTCGACTTCCCTCTCTAGACTGGAGTAGGAGCCCTAAACAGCCTTCCATGTGTAAGCATGTGTAATTACCATGTGTAAACACCTTCAGCTAAAAGGCTGCTACAGGTTTCCCCTTCAACCTGCACTGCCCTGTTTACTTAGTGCATTCCATCCTGGAAGAGGAGGCTGCTACTCCCTGTTTATACACACTTTGCTCCAAGACAGGTTTTCCAGTCTGTTATAACTGCCTGACTTCCATACTATGACAAGAAGCTGCATTGCACCACCTCTATGCTACTTTTGATGCAACTTTCTCCCCATGCTGCATCCACTGAAACATGTGTGGATTACCAGCAGCAATCTCTAAACAGTTACAAGAAACACAGCTAAAACCAATGGCAGGTCTTAGATAGGGAAGAAGCAGGACTGGATGATCTTACAGGATTTAGAGACCTGGCTGAAACAGACAGCAAAGTGTATCTTATCAAGCATGGCTGAGGTGAACAACAGAGAGAACAAAGAAAACTTTATGCCTAAAATTAAGTAAGCTTGTGGATTGCAGAAGGAAGAAAAGTCAGGTTAGCTATGATTCCCAGAGAAAAAACCTGAAACATAAATAAATAATGAATAAATACCACAAAGTATTCGTAATCACAGAAGATAACAAAGGAAAGTCTTAGGCCAATATGGATTTAATCAGAAATAATTTGCATTCAAGCAAGCTAATTTCCCTCTATGGCAGGCCGTGTGGATAGCAGAGAAGGCATTGACATTACATGTCCTGACATCAGATATATAACATACTTCTAAGAGATGAAATAAATGGTCTCAAATAAACTTTCACAGAGCAGATGCAAAAGTGACTGGAAATACGATACTTGGACGCTAACTATCAAAGGGTCACTGTCAAAATGGAGGGATTAACCCAGCAGAGCTGTATTGTGTTTGTTGTGAGTCCAGATTTCTTCAAAGTTTTCTCTAACAACTTGGGCCATTAGATAGATCGCACGCTTGTAAAATACACAGCTGCTATGTAGCTGGGAAGGACTGCCTGAAGACAGGCTTGAATTCTGATCTTGGCAGTGGGGAAAATGTCTGAAAAAAAATTGGATCCTATTCAGTACAGATAAGGATAGGGAAAAACTGTCCACAATGCCTCAGAAAATTATGGAGAGCATTGAGATGGACTGCAAGTTTAATAGGAGTCAGTTATGTCTCATGGCTACAGACAAAAGACAAATGTTGGTCTGGGTTGTACAAATGTGAGTCCAGCTTGTAAACCATGTGGAGTAATCCTTCTGCTCTGGTCTGCATGGCAAGGCCTTAGCCAGAGCACCCCATCTAGTCTCAGGACAGCAAACTCTAGAAAAGGTGTACATTGACTGTAAACAGCCTGGATGAAAGCAACAGGAACCATCAAAGATTTCAAATAACCTCACTTGCAAGGAGAGCTTTGAACAAACCGGGGTTGTCCATTACAAAAGAGAAACCCATCAGAAGATAATATACAAGAAAAGTTTTCAGATTCCTGAAAGTCTCACTTGCCTTTCTAAGCCCAGGCACTGAACACCCTCCACCTCAGGCACACAGAGCAGATAATCAATACAGGATTTAGGAAAATATGCCATGTGGTGGGGGTGGTCCAGTGAAGATCATGGCGTAAGCAAGAACTTTTGACCATTGCTCACAAAGAGCAGGATCTACTGATAGCCTTTGCCTCCAATAGCCCACCCAAAAGACGTCACAATGGAAGGCAGATTCTGCATCCTGCAAGAGCAGCTGGGCCAGCGTGCGTGTGAGACCTTGATTAAAAACAGGCTGCTCTTCACATTTCAGCTCTGCTTCTGGCAATGTGTGAGAACTTCCTCATTCCTAGAGGGTCTCCTCATCCCAGATGAGGGAGCTGGTGTCTGGGGAAGACCTTTAGTATTCATTACAAAAATGTTTCCACCCTCTCATTGGTCTCTCTTCAGTTCACCAAAGCATGCAGACAATCTTATTTTTCAGAAGCACCCACCAACTCTCCTTTGACTGGCTCTGGCACTGCTGCTCGAATGTGTGACTCACTCCTACTGCTGTCAATGGAAAATTATTTCATTGATGTAACGTGCTCCACTGATTTCAGTAGGACCTGTACAGGACCCCAGTTCAATGGTACCAAAACATGAGGAACCCACAGCTTCCACAAGTGACTCATGAGATTGAAGAGTAGGGGGAAATCCCTGAAATACAAGTGGAAGAGCATTACGCTGGACCAGAATCATGCAGAAGGCACAGAAAGATTAAGCTGCATAGCTCTGTGGGTTTGGGAGTGATCTCCCCTCCCCAGGCACACCAAAATGCAGAAGCAACATGGATCCTTTCCAGGGAAAAGGATGAAATGCCAGTCCCCAGTGGAGCTGCAGGTTCCCAGACCCAACTGCAGTGGATGGAACATGCCACACTCCAGATGGAGGGAGAGAAGCATCTCCAAACGCCAAGGGAAGGGCGTCCCGAGTGCTTACAAAGCCTAGAGGAAGGTCCAGTCAACAAGAACAACAAAGAGCAATCAAAACTTTGTGGAATATGAAAGAAAGAAATAAGTAAAAGCAGATGGAGTTGTGCCACAGAGGGCTTTTCCCTTCCATCTCTGGCATACCAAGAATGGTCACCTCCCCTGCCCAGATCGTCTCTGTCCTCACTGAGCTGGACAACTCTGCTCTCAGTTCTGTCTGGCAGCCCATGTTCATGGAGAACACTAAACCTCAGAGCCCCAGCACAAACATTGCAGACAAATTTTTAACCCCCTCCTTTGCTCCAAAGCAAAGCCAACCGCACTGTAGTCCCAGCACAATGAATGCACAACACAGTTACAAAGCTGAACAGGTCAAAAACCTTTGAAATTTCATATAATACTTTGTTATCTCCATCTTTTTCCAGGTAGGTTCAAACGTGGTCATACGTATTCTGGTCTAGCCATTAATTTAAATATTACTGAATGCAGAAGTTCACATCTATTCCATTACGTCGGAGCAAAGACAGATCAGAGCAGGGTCAGTTTGGGCTGAGCCATTTCCTGGTTCATGCAGTGTGTTACTCAGAGACGTAACTGAGTTCTTTAATAATAACTTCCACTTAACTAATGCAAGTTTTTGCTTAAGTCAATTCTAACCAGTGCTCAGTCCGGACTGGGAAGACCTCTGTAAGTTGCATACCCTGCTGTAGATGTGTTTCTAGTACAAAGACAGCGTCCTGAGCACACACAGACCATGCCTGTGCTCTCAGTGAAATCCTGATTTACTTCATCATGACAAGAAGTTATGTTACTTTAAAGGCAGCAGCCTGGACCAGTATAAGCTTTTTGCACAAACTCTCAGACCTTTCCCCGAAAGCAGGGGACAGCAGTCATGCCTGAACCAAGACAATCATGCATCAGTGGCACTGAATAACTTGATTTGTTTTTGGAAAATTCTGTGCTCAAGCCAGGCCACTAAAAGCCATTCAATATCTAAGGTATTTTTGCCATTTGTTAAAATTGCCAAATAGCCCTTCCAGTTAATTTACTAGCATAAAATCCAGTACATTTTAATTGCTGACTAATTAGCAGAGCTCTTACTAGGCCTGTGTCTTAGGTCTGCTCTGAAGAAGGAAAATAACAAAAGTGTCTGGGAAAGACCAACATGGCCTGCAGCCATCAAGAAAAGACCTCACCAGGATGAGAAGTTTAGCTGTATTTCGTTGGCAGTCAACAGAAGCCCACGAAGAAGCAAGTGCACTCATAAATGTAACTCCACACGAGGGACTGGTTAGTTGAAGGTGAGGGCACTGCTGTATATTGCAGAGCTGAGGATCTTCAAAGAGATCATTCCACAGCTGAGCATTTTACTTGCACACACAGCACTGCAAAGGCCTACCATTACCATTTGTTTTCAGCAAAAAGAATGGCTTCTGACTGATAAAGGTGTGGGCTCAACAAAAACCACTAAAAACTCCTTCCTTTCTATTAATCATTTTGCACGGATATCACGAAAATAGAGGCAAAGTAACTTTTAGTAGATTTTAGGTGACAGCAGCTGTGCTTCTTCTGATCATGATTTAACACATCCCTTCCACCAAATGTCTGGCTAGAACCAATTGATGTTGTTCCACTGTCTTCGGTGCTGATTTCCGCTAACCATCAAAACAGGCCAACGTTTTTATATTGCCATCTGTATCCTATGCCAGTAGATGCCCTAGATTTACACAAAGTTTACAAAGTAGGCATACAGAGAAAGTTCTGGTAGGATTTATGGTTATCATGAGGGTAAAGGAAATTGACGCTCCCTCTCGATGTTGCTCTCGGTTACGGAGATGTGGTAAAGACCAGTCCAGGTGCATCGAGTTTAGTATTTGCATGTATCTGGAAGACTGAGCCAAGAAATGGACACCCCTGGAGAATCACCTACCACCTTCTGGCCACCCAGGATTCACATGCTCAACTTACAGGAGCAACAGAGATTCCCTGAGCTGACTCCAAACAAGCTGGGACACCCAGCCAGAGTGATGGAGGGCTGTATGGAGAGACCAGATTATTCTGAGAGCCACATCAGCATGGCCCATGGCTAAGCCCAGACAGCCTCCCAAGCTGCTTGGCTCAGCTGTGGTATCTCACTGACACATCTGCAAGTGTTGGAGCTACCCTGAGCATCTCCCCAGGGTACTGCATCACACAGGGTAGAGGCACTCAGAGGGATCACAGTCTAACAGACAAAGGACAGGAAAGGGAACAGAGACTTAAAGTCACTTACCTGAGGTTACAGAGCTGGTTACAGAGCCACAGAGATGGGAACTGCCCCCAACTCGAGCCTGCTGTCCACCTGACCACACTGTCTATCTGCCAGCAGAGAGTTCAATATACAATTTAAGCTGCTTGCACAGATATGGTTGTTGGCACATGGCTCAGGAGGAGGAAGATAGTAACAGACAATCTAAGGATAACATAATACTGTATATCAGAGAATGCTGAAAGGGGCCCAAGCCAAGTAAGGTTTTTTTCCCCCTCTTCAATGGAATTTTCTTGTGCATGCATGCTTTATTCTGAAGATTATATTTGTTTGCCTAGAAGAGGAGATTATTCTGCATACTATCTTCTTTAAAGAAGAAAAATAGAAGAATCTTCTAGGTCACTAGAAAAATGTACAAGTTTTGTGGGATTTTTTTAAAGGAGAGATCAAACGTAAGAAAGGCATGCAATGAGAATATATATAATATATATGTACATAAAATAAAGTGAAATAATGGAAATAATGGGAAGAAAAATTTTAATATCCTGGTTCTCTTCTGCACCCAGGTTCCCCTTGCCCTGCCAGGGAAGTTCCTTCCACACCTCACCACTGTTAAGGTGACACCTGAACAAAAACATGGATGAGCAGTTTTCATGGCAAGAGTATGCCTTATATTCTTTTATCTGCACTACCTATTCCCATAGTCAAATCACAAACTCACCAGGCAGAGACAGGTTCATGGGGGAAAAAAGGACCTTTTCTGTTCTGTGTTTAAGAACAGTAAGCCCCACAACACTTTACCAAGGTCATTTGGTATAACCATGCTCACTCCTTCCCAGCCTGAAGATTCCTACTCTATGTTTCAGCCATTTTTGACTGCTGAAAGTTCTTCCAGTAGACACATCTTCTGCACAGTAAATGGAAACTCACAGACAATATATTTACTTTTCTTATCAGCCTTTCACCCCTAGACTGTACGTTTTTCAAACATAGGTCAAAAACTGCTTATCTAATTTCTCTCCCTTACATCCTTCCAGCACTCAAGCAAATTTAATCTTATTTATTGTGCTTGTCAACCATGTCTGAATTTTTTATAACTTTGCAATTAAGTGTTATTTTTAGTATCATCACGTTCTTCCCCTACACCCCAAAAAGTGGTACATCTTAGTATCAGAGACCATTTCAAGTCACAAAGGACCTCTTGAAATCATCTAGGCCTACATCCTGCTTGAAGCAGGGCCAACTAAGAGCAGTTTGCACTAGACCTTGTCCATTCAGGTTCTGAATATCCCCAAGGATATTGATCCCACAACAACTATGGGCTCCTATTCATGTATCCTACTCACAATCCTACTCACAATGATGGGCTTTTTTTTCCTAATATCTAATAGAAATTGCCCTTTTTGGAACTTGTATCCATTGTTAACCACTGTCCATCTCTGAATCAGTTCGGTTCTCCAGCCTCCTGCTGGGTACTTCTAAAGAATATAACTGCTCATACAGAAATTTCAGCCTCCACTGAAGACAAAAGTTGGATTTCATCTGGGAAATGAGAGCAGTTCCTTCTACATCAGTATTTTCATTACTTTCAGCAAAGTAAAGCTGAATGCTAGAAAGACAATGCAAAAGAATTCCTAACCAAAGGTTAGCAAAGTAACTGGGAGTCTTCCCATCACTGTCATTAAGCTTTGAGTTAAATCCAGGAAGGGGACAGATACCACAGCGAGAAGAGGTTTAGAGATGCATTTTCTTAGTGGTTTAAGGCAAACTGTTTTTAAAAATTGTCCCTGCATGCATGGATTGCGTAGCAGATCTCTTTTTCAAATGCTACTTGAAAAAGCAACAACAAAAAATTTCTCCCAAAATTGTCATTTGGTACTCAAAGAATGCTTGGCATAAGTTGGGGAGGATATGGTATAATTTTTCATGAGTAATAAATGTTTAAGTCATGCCTGAAGTGCAAAATTCAATTCAACTTTAATTAGAGAGGCGTCACTAAAGCTCTTATTATGATTTTATAGTCCACAGAGGAGATCAGTTCAAATTCTCAAGTTACGATGAACAGGGCAGAAAAGGCAAAGAACAGATCGCATACAGGATGATTCAGTTCATCAAAACTCCGCTAATTTGCGTTACTATTCTAATCTACCTGATCCAGAGATGACTACTTTTTAAGGATCTCTGGTATAGGCTATAATGCTACTACACAGGAGGGCTTCAAAAGCACTGTTGCCTGTCCTACACCATGCCATGGACTAAATCTTTGGGAGGAGCTGGAGCACGTAGAGCAAGCTCTGCTAGGCTATTAGCCCAAGTATGATCAGACACTTGGGCTGTTCCAGCTGCAGCAGCATCAGCTTTGCCATAGTCTAAAGCTGTTAGTACATGCTCCTCTTTTTTTTTTTTTGTTTTTGCTCTCCTCAAAATAAAAAGGATACACCTGCACTAGTATCAGTATGCAAATGTGCATACATCATCCTGCACAGGCATCATGACATGCCAGCTCTCCATGATGATACAGCAGATCAACTGGCAGAGCTCAACCACAAGAGTGCAAAACAATGAAGATGTTCCTCCAATGCACAGAGCCAGAACCCCAGACACTGCTGTCAAGGGAAAGATACAGAAAATATATCACAATGCACTACCTGGACGGTTTGCTGAGATAAGGAAATAAGATTTCTGCTTCAAAATAAAGAATGGGACTACAAGGAGACAGCCACAGGTATGACATCACTGGTGACCCTCAGAACACATGTTACAGGGAGACAAGGTTCCACCATATTTTTATTTCTTCTGCCGCTTAAGGCAATAATTAATCTCTTAACTCTGTCTGAAGACATGATTTTATGGGAAATGCAAATCAGAACACTGCATGACTTAAAGGCTGACAAGATCACTTTTTTTTTAATTAAATAGTTTCATTTTGAAAATATTTGGACAAAAATGGACACGTAATCAAAGCAAGTACTACAATAATACTTGACAGTTGTTCCCTTTTTTGCATGTGCTGCAAAAATAGCTATAAGAAAAAATAAAAATAAAAAAAAAAAAGCAGAGAAATGTACAGTAAACCATAGAAAACAGAAGAAAAATGGTGTTACAGAAAATACATCAGTAGGTGTAGCAATGATTCAGTTAGGCGAGATCATGATAGGAAACCATACTTTGGACAGGTCCCATTAAAAATAGAAAGGTTCATGTTGCAAAAGCCTGTTCTGCAATTTTTGAGAAGTCAAGCAGTGAAGCAGGTTCTCCCTGGCTTCTGGGCTTCAAGAGGCACTGAACAACATAGAGCAGGACAGCTGAAACAAAATGAAGATTTATGGAAAGGAAGACTGGAGGGGAAAAAACAAATGCTCTTTGCTATTAATACCTTAAAAGACAGTACATACATTAAGAGGCGGAATTGTCCACAGGTAAAATCAGGGAATGACAGACTAAAAGCCTTCCCTTCATAGTAAGTAAGGGCAAACTCCTCGTAGAAGCAGTAGTAACAACTATGGATTCTAGAGAGCAAGGTGTGGGAGGGGATATAAGTAACTTATTTTGTATATAGGTCCAACCTGCACAATTGCTGCTATCTTTACTTTGAAGGAGCCATTTACAAGGAGAAGACACTGAAGAGCATACCAGGAAGGACATAAACTGCTGGATGTTTCCTTTTAGTTATTCCTCCTTTCTCATCACATGCCTTTGCACTTACCATTTGCTCAGTGACAAAATTCCTAGCAAGTACTGGCAGCAATATAGATCAGGAAGGTTATTCCCACAAAGATTTACCTTGAAAGAAGCTGGTCCCCATGCTGGAATCGCCCTGTCCCATTCCACATACAGAAGAATGTATGCATGTTCAGCACATTTCTTGGCAAACTAAAGTCTGCAAATTTTGCCACCAAAACAGATACTAAGATGTTATCATGCACCAGAGCCAGGACAAGAACTCAGTACTTTGATCCATCTCACCATCTAGATCCCATTGCAACTTATCACCCTTCATGATGCCTTCCTCCTCCCACCACACATCCCATTTTCCACTTGGTTAAATGCCGTGCTACTACAGCCCCTCACTGTTGCTTAGACAAGGACTCAATCAGTTAAAGCAATGCACTGAAACAACTGGACAACCTGTTCACCTAACCCAGGAGACCTGGCTAGTAAAAGAGAACTCACTAAAAACTTTGCAGACAGACAGATATGCAAGAAAGATCAGTGTTTCTTACCCAATCTGTCTCCTGAGATCAGAGAATACAGTTGTGAAATATATCAGAATTCTGTTTTCTTCTTTCTTTTCCTAAGTTTGTGTCTGAGGGCTTAATTTTTATTGGGATGGTGTTGCAAACAAGCCAGTCAGGGGCTTCAGAAAATGTCTCTATCCCTGATCCTTCACAAGCAACTCCAAACGTTCTCCAATCGATCTTTGGAAATTATCTGAAGCAAAAGGGCTCTAACTCTGATGTGGACATGATTAAAAGCTGTAAGAAGCTCCCTGGGCTGGAATGGCACCTACAGGCTTAACGTATTTACATTAATCAAGATTCAATCAAAGGCTTATTGGCACTCTCAGTCTGTGTGCCTGCATTACAAATAGCAATACAGATTTCTGGGAAGGTTTAGTCAGGGCCTTAGCATAACTTGCAGCTACAGTACAAAAATACATAAACCATATAAGGTTACACAGTTCATTAAATGTTAGCAATATGCTTAAAACTAAAACTAAGGCATGCACTTTATATACAATTTTGATTGTCTATAATCCGTGTCAACACAGCTGTGCTACAGACCTCCTAAGTCACTGTTAGCAAGTCCATCTGCTTCACTGAACTGTGTCTAGTTTTCAAATAATGGCAATTTCTTTAACATTTTATGATTCCTGACTGTGAAAACTGCCTCTTGCGTGAGCCCATGTCAAAATCTGACTAATGTTGCAAACTGTGTGGTGCAATGAGATTTTGTTGGCAGTTGGAGAAACATAAAAATGTTAAGACACTTCACAAAAGTTTCACAAAGGAGTCACTGACTAAATCTTTTAATCTCAAGTAGCACGTACTTGATTACATCAGCATTTTTCAAGGAATGTTCCTATTGTCAATGAAAATTAGCTCCACGAATCTGAAAGCAGGAGGACTTTACAAGGGAACCAGAATCCCAGAATTATGGCTTGTGTGTCAAGCATTCTGTAAAAAAAATAGACTTCTGAAAAGCTGGCTCTTCCGCTTTACAAACACAGGCCTTTACTACCCCAGAAAGACCAAAGCAGATAATCTTTACAGGAATATTTTTGAGAGTTCTCAGTTAGAGAAATGTCATCATGCCCATCTGTTTTGCTGTGTACTATATCCACAGAAACTTCCCATCATCAGTGACAGGATTAGGTCAGGGACCTTAACTCCCAGGCTAGACTCCCTACACGCTGTACAACAGTGAGTGTTTATAATGATGCTCAGGTTTTTTGCATTTTCAGCAACAGTCCCCAAGTTATTAAGGATATTTAACTATGCAAAAGCTTTGAAGAGCTGGTGGCAAGTCTCTGAGTAGAATGGACACAAATATCAAATTCTTAAATCAAAATAATTTTTTTCTAACCTAGTGACTGAAGAGCTATTTTTTTACCTCCTTTGACTTCATTCAGGTGTTGTCATTTGCCTTCAGAATGGTCTGGCAAGTTTAAAATCAAACCTGGTTCTCCCAAGGATGGAGAAAAGCTGTAATGGAATATCTCATAGAAGCAGCTTGCATTTCTCCCTAACAACTATGTCTTTGAATGACTCGGTCACATAAGACAAGAGGCCATGTAGCTGCTACCTCTTAAAAAAGTACCCCTTATGTGGCAAACTAAACAACAAATCCAACCTATTTGCAGACTCAGGAATAGCTGGGGACATTTGTCTTGCCTGATGTATGGACCAATGCTGTAGGTGAGCTCTCAGAGACAGTCTGTTAAACAACTACTGTATGTTTTTTGGACTTCACCTGTTCAGTACAGGAAGCACAGACATTTATACCTTCATTAGACATCTCAGTTATTATTTCAAATAAAATGAATAATATCTGGCCAGCTCACTGCTCAAGTGAGAGAATCAAGAAAAGTGATGCGAGTGAGTCAGCAGTAGAGCTATTGCTCATATGTGGATATTGAGTCTACGCCTGAGACCAGCATAACACATGCATGGAGGTCTGTCTCCCTGTGCCGTGTGCACAGTGGG
This sequence comes from Myiozetetes cayanensis, assembly GCF_022539395.1. Classification (NCBI taxonomy): domain Eukaryota; kingdom Metazoa; phylum Chordata; class Aves; order Passeriformes; family Tyrannidae; genus Myiozetetes; species Myiozetetes cayanensis. The sequence continues at coordinate 46,450,216 of NW_026087853.1, read as the reverse complement.
CTGATCATTACTAAAAAAGCCTTCCTCCTTGCCAAGGACTAACCTGCAGGGTGACGTAAGTTCTCCTCTTGGTGTGAAGGCCAAAATGATGCTACAGGAACTTCACAGCTTAGGTGGAGATACCATCAAACACAGAGCAACTCTGGGGAGAGAGTGTTTCAGTCACCTCTTCACTCGCTCCCCACTTCCGTGTCCTAAAGAGAAATACTCCATTGCTTCACCCTTTTGGGCAAAGCGATTCCCCCCAACACGGCCCTCTAATTTTCTCTTCGGAAAAAGAGGGGCAGAGCAGCGAGAGCAGAGGCCCTCTTCTCTCCGCCACCCACCTAACTCACCGCAGGGAGATGGGCAACCTGTCACTAGTGGGCTCCATCTTAGACCCTGTGCTCTTCAACATCTTCATAAATGACTTGGACACAAGACTGGAAGGGACACTAAGCAAGTTTGCAGATGACACAAAACTCAGAGGAGTTGTTGACTCCCTCAAAGGCAGGGAGGTCCTGCAGAGAGACCTCAACAAATAGGAGGACTGGGCAATCACCAGCGATTATGAAGTTAAACAAAGAAAAGTGCCAGATTCTGTACCTGGGATGAGGCAACCCTGGATGTACATACAGACCGGGGAATGAGATGCTGGGAAGGAGTGCCATGGAAAGGGACTTGGGAGTCCTGGTTGATGGCAAGTTGAATATGAGCCAGCAGTGCCCTGGCAGCCAGGAGGGCCAACCGTGTCCTGGGGGACATCAGGCAAAGCATCGCCAGCCGGTCAAGGGAGGGGATTGTCCCACTCTGCTCTTACCTGGTACAGCCTCACCTTGAATATTGTGTGCAGTTTTGGGCACTGCACTATAAGAAAGATGTTAAGCTATTAGAGAGCATCCAAAGGAGGGCAATGAAGATAGTGAAGGGCCTTGAAGGGAAGTTTTATGGGAAGTAGCTGAGATCACTTGGTCTGTTCAGTCTGGAGAAGAAGAAGCTGAGGAGAGACCTCACTGCAGTTACAACTTCCTCGTGAGGGGAAGATGAGGGACAGACACTGATCTCTTCACTCTCATAACCAGTGACAGGACCCGAGGGAATCGCTTGAAGTTGTGTCAGGGGAGGTTTAGGTTGGATATTATAAAAAGGCTTTTCACCCAAAGGGTGGTTGGGCACTGGAACAGGCTCCCCAGGGAAGTCACAGCACCAAGCCTGACAGAGTTCAAGAAGCATTTGGACAATACTCTTGGGCACATGGTGCAACTCTTGGGGATGGTTCTGTGCAGGGCCAGGAGTTGGCCTTGTGAGTCCCTTCCAACTCGGCATAATTCTGTGATTCTGTGATCCTGACCTTCAAGCTGTGCTGTGACCAACCTTGTACTCAGAGCAGGAGAGCATGCCTGCTTCCTGGCACAGCTGTCAGGTGTGCCAACACAGTCCTTCACTACAGCTGCTTTGTTGCACCCTAATTGCTTCCCTGAGGGCACACAAAGACAAGCTAAACCATTGAAAAGGGATAATTCAGGGAACAAATTATTTAAATGTCCACCTCTTCTACTTTCTCCACCCTTCTCCCTTGTGAATAAATCCATCTATAACTTCCCCTACACTGACACTTTGGATACCCAAGGAAAACATCTCCTGAGAGATCCCAGCATGCCTGGGTGCTGGTAAAACATCAAGCACCCAACTCTGTCACAGACCATAAAACCACCTCACCAAAATGCTTTTGCAGTTCTCAGAAAGGAGACGTACTTGGAGTAACTGGAAAGACCTTGACCTGGATGCAATGGCCCAGTGGTACTGCTCAGGCTGGGATCAGAGAGAGGAGGAGGCAGCACTCCAAGAGGACTGTGCTATGAGCCAAGATACACACTGAGACTTGGGACCTGTTTTAATTATTGTTTCATTTCTTTCACTGCTCAGGAACATGTAACAAGCTGAAATGTGCGTTGTGCCTGTAAACATTTACTTTCTTTTGGTCTTGTGCAATGCTATGTCTCATTCTCTTGGATGGTGCCTGGAATGCAGGAATAGCCATAACACATTGGCTGAGTGACTGTCGAACTCAACCGTCCATCCCGACAGTGACCAGCACAAGCTGCTCTGAAGGAAGTTGCTAGAAACCCCACATCAGACCATTGAGGATTAGGTTGCCTCCAAGGGAAGTTTCTCTTTTCTGCCATGCAATTTGTGTTTGACTCATGCCCTAAAAAATTCAGGGAAGTCTGCCTGCCCATTCAATAACTATTTTTTCCCCGTGCCAACTCATGCACTGGGGGTGCTTTTCACGCGTGCGCTTGCCAGTTCCTCTTGGTGGTGCATGACACAGGGTGGTGCAGGTTAATCACGCCCTGTGCAGAGAACGACGTACCTCGCACAGTCAGGCACGTGGGGCTGCAGTTGCCGTTAGCCTGATGGCACACAGACACAGAAATCTGAGTCAGTCTCAGCACACTCTCTGCAGATGCACTCTGGCCCTTTGTACTCACAGCCTGCGAGCACAAGGCATTTGGGGATCCTGCCCCTCTTGCTTGCAAGAGTGGTTGTTTTTGAACGGCGCAAGAGAAGGGGCATTCACACCGTCAACAACTTGTGATTTTCTCCAGGCCTTTGGCGGAGAAATTATCTCGCAATTTGGCAAACCTCACCAGATGCACAAGAGGCCAGCTGGGGCCACAGTAAAGAGTAGGCTAGTCCGGGAGCGCCAGCCTCCCCCACCCCTCCGGCAAGGCTGTCTGCCTCACACTGAAAGGAAAAGAACCTTTGCCCCTTCTTCTGGGTCCGAAGGAGCATCTGCAGGACTGAAACCAATCAAAGCCAGCTGTGAAAAATGAAGGGGAGAAGGCAGGGAAAAGCTGATTATTATGACTAGGAAAAACGCTATTAAAAAAATAAAGAAAAGGGAAAAACTGATCCCATATGGGAGGCAAATGAAATACAAATTCAAAACAGGCCATTACGCAGTGTCTGTTGTAAGGCTGCCGCGCTGGGGGCTGCGTTCACGTGTCAAGACGCAGTGCTCCCGGGACCTCTGGAGACACCCCTCCGCTCTGCAGCAGGGTTAGTGTTACCTTGGAGCATCCTGGGCTGCGACTGGCACGGGACCATGGATTAGGCAGTCTCTGTAGACTGACCAAGAAGTTATTCAACTCCCCCACAGACACACACGCAGAATAACCTCAGGTCTGCCAGACCTAATCATTGCACAAATCCTTTTCTGCCTCAGCCTCTTACTCCAGGCAATTTCGCTGCTGGCCCCTTGCTCCTTTTGAGATGAGTTATTGCCTTCCTTCACTCCAACAGGGTCAACCACGTGTCTGCCCTTTTATCACTCCTCTTCTCACTCCACACTTCCCCTTCTTCAGCAGATCATCTCCATCACCCGCTCCATCTGCCTACCCAACATGTGCCCTTCAAGCTGTTCCTCAGCTACAGCCAAGTCCACGAAGTCAGGCTCTCTGGGTCAAAACATCTTCACCAACAAGGAACCTTCTGGGGTGCAAGCAGCAAGCAAGGTCCAAGCTCAATACCCTTTTACACTCCCAGGAGGGAGGGAAGTGCCCACCCTGTACCAGTCATACTGCAAGGCACATTCACAATGTTACTGGACCAACAGGGCCAAAAGCCACCTCTCTTTCTTTTCAGGTGTTTCTTTCACTGCTGTTGAAGCACAAGGAGATTCAGCGCAATAGGGGCTCATTTTCGGTAGTGGTGGTGAAGATTGTTCATCCACAGAACGAAAAACTGGAGGACAGCAATATGACTTCCCATGTCTGTAGGCTGTGCTCCTCAGACATAAAAAACTCTCCAGATCTCAAGGGACAGATGGTTAAAGGGTGGGTGGCTCCGTCTGCCCTGCTCTTGTGATTCTGTCAAAGACTCATAATATTTGGTACTTGCTTTTTCTTTTTTTTTTCCAAGAGGCCCCTGCCCATATGTAAGTCTCACTCAAAGAAACTAATTAAAAAGACAAAGAAAGTAATTTAAAAACTTAAAAGACAAAGAAAGTAATTTCTTGAATACTATAGTGGAGAGAAAACATACAAAAATGTGAACTTCAGAGTTCAAACCACAGAAAGAGAAATTAATCCCTTTAAGAAAATTCATAGGAAGCCCTCCCACTATAAGTGAATCTCACATTTTTGGAGTCTAGCTCATATGGAGCAAGATCCGTCTATCTGCTAATGTGAGGATAGGAGGCCATTCAGAGGCACAGCTCTACAGACCTCCCCAAGCCCGGCTTCTTCACATACCCTGTGCCAGAGCCTGGGCAACACGGACCTGCTTTTTGAGAACCGGCTCTCCGGTGTCTGGATCTGGGGGAGAAGTGGGAATGGAGGGGGCCCTGAAGACACTTCATTTCTCAGTACTAGAGTGTTCCACAACATACCCAGGGCCACAGCCAAATGCATTAGACCACAGCACTCCCAGATCCTACTCAAGAGTCTTCATAATTCCTCTTCTCAAGCCAAGAAAAACAGCAAGCAGAAAACAAATAACAGTGGGCAAGCAGGAGTATTTGTCCCTTACTACAATGGCCTTAAGCAATCAGAGAGGTAGGGCTGATGAACCTTTAATTACTTGTGCAATAACGACCTCTGTTTCCAGCATTCCTTGGCAGGCAGGAAGTGGCTGGAGCAGTCAGGGACCTGTTATGCTCTTCTCCCCAGGCTTGAAATTGATATGAAGGCCCCTCACCCAGCTGGTCACAAGTTTCAGTACGGGCTCCACACAGAGGTTGTTTATAGCTATTAAAACCAGTGAAACAAAAATACAATAAAAATATAACAGCTTTTTTACTAAGGAGGTGTTACAGCACAGCGTGGTTCTACAGCTAAGGTGTTCAAAGCTCCTCTGCTACTTTTCACAGATAGTTAAGAGTGATTAAAAAAAAAAAGCAAATTATGAAACCAGCCTTCAACCTCAGTATATTAATATTTTGTGTAGTGTATCATACTCCACCACAGAGGGACTGGAGAGGTCCTTTCACTAAGGACCCCCAGATACTAGCCAGAAAGAGGGGTCCAGAGGAGAGTGATCATCCCTAGATAATTTCTGTGACACAAAATGAAGGTAGAAAGAGATGTTAAGGAACTGAGGAATTGACCCAAGCTCAATTTAATACAGTTAAGTTCAGTTAATGATTTCAAGGCCACTGAAATGAGCTTCCTTTTGGGGGCAGCGGGGCATCTTGACATTCACAGCTGGCAGCTGAAGAATGCAAAAGGTGGTCTACTTTCCCACAGGGTCTACCACACAACTAGAGTACTGTAGCTGAGACAGCTGCCAAACCTGCTGTCTGTCCCAAGCTCCATCTTGGATGGGATTCTGCAACACAACAGAGGCTGATCCAGAGGTCAGAAAAAGAAACCCTGCAAGAGACAGCTCACAGGCTATTTCACTTCCGAAATAAGTAAGTCTCTTCCTATCCCCATCTCTAACTGCTGGAGTCAGCTTGTGCCTTGACGCATGTGGCACTGAAAACTTCCCAAAACTCTTGTTCTTTTAGTATTACCACTAGCTCTCTGATATCTTGATTATCCACAGGAAAAGTCAGAGTGTGTCTACATCCAGCAAAGTTCTTGGCCCTGATATTTTGTGGCAAAGAATTGCACAACACTAATCTAACCCAATGTTGAGTGAAAACATTTTTATGTCAGTTTGTATCTTGCCTTCTTTTTTGTTTCTCTGACAGTCCCCACTCCCATATATTGTAAAGGGAGGTAGTTCTGGATAGTCCATCTCTAATCATGTTGGCTCTCACTCCTCCCTCTTCTAGAATTAATATTTACAGGGTTTTCAATGTCTTTTCACTAAGGGTCTTTTTCCTCTTTCCTTGACTGCAATCATAGCTGGCTCCCAAACTCCCCCTCTTCTTGGAGACAAAGTGGCCAAAACAATATGGTGTGTCCCAGTATTTAAGGGAGTCTTCACAACACAGAAAGATGTCCTAAGATTGCTGAGCAGCTTTCCTGTCAATTAAAACAGGGAACACAGAGATAAAAGGAGTCAACTTCCACTGCCAACTGAAACTTCTCTGCTCTGCTATGCATTAGGGCAATACAGAACTAACTTGGGCTAGAAAATAGCTGCTTTGAACACAAAACTGAGGTTATAGCCAGACCCATCAGCTCCTGTCCTATTTCACCAGTCAAAAAGGATAAGAAAACTCCAAATGGCAGAACAGAACATGACATACTCCAAAGTCTGCTCCACTGGAATTACCCATTGCTTTAATTAGCTGTTCCCTTGACCTGCCCCTCTGCAGTACGCTCACTGCCTGCCACGTGCCACTGCTCTCACTGCCTATAACCTGTAAGAACGCACATGCAAAAAGTATCCCCAGGGATGTGCCCATCTCTTAACCTCAAGACATTCACCCTGCTTGTGCAGCACCCTTAGTTTTCTCCCCACTGTCCTTTCCTAGTTGTTACAGCACCATAAGACATGAAGAAGATCCAGCTGGATAAAGCTGTCTCATCCACTGAGATGCCAGCAAGAAAAAGCAATACAGATCTCCACTCTTCTGCTGGATCTCCAGTCAGGTCACAATCACTATTAAGCCCATCTGGAGAAACCGAAGCATTCAGAAGTTGACTGAGTCATCGAAAGCAACAAAGAGCAGCAGCCGTGGGCTGCCACACAGTTCTGGAAAAGTCCCCTTCAAAACACTAAATCCCTGGAATGAAGGGCTGCATTGGTTCATCCATTAGAGTATTTTAATGGCACGTTCCTGAATGAATCCCAAACTCCATTCAGAAGAGTCAACAGGCAGGTGGTAGGAGAGAGGAGCACCAGCTCCAGTTTGAAAGCAACCTTCAGGAGAGATCCCATGGGCAGAGTAGGAGGCACCATGGTGTTACACAGCTATTCAGAGTTTCAACATCAAGTCTTAAGGCTTATTAGGCCTCTTTACACTCACTCTATAGAGATTTGCCTTACCAGCCCTTAACAGCAGGACCCATCTTTAAGTCCAGGGCCCAACTGTGCCTGCACAAGCAGTAGCAGCATCAGGCCCAACATGCATTGGGCAAAGAAGCAAAAGAAACAGCCCACAAACTCTATCACCTCTGTTTCAAAAGGCTTGCAAGTTCCTCTCCTTCTCTTCCTCTAGCCCTTCCACAAAAACTTTGCATGCAGAGCAGTGTCTCTCGGGTCCCTCATTCTCTTGAACAAAGTAAACAGACCTCCCGTGCAGCAACAAATGAACAACAAACACAGGGGGGAAGAAAAAAAAAAATCTCGCTGCCAACTTGAAGATTTTTTTTTTTTTGGCATGTTTAATTAAAGAAAAAATAAAATGTGCAAGCTATGCCCCAAGGGTGACCCTGCATAAATCTTTCTGGCAGCTCCAATGTCCTCCATTTTCCTGTCACATCGCCACAGTCACCCCATCTTTCCCTGTGTTCTTCCCCTGATGCACACGCACACATACAGAGCCCTAAGAATCCTGGCACCCAGACGGCTTTTTCTTTTTCAAGCATGCCAAAACAAGCTAAGCTCCTAAATCCCTTTTAGAATCTGGACTTGTGTGGAAATGTGTTTGCCTCCATCCTATGTTTATTTTCTTTTGTTTTCAGGTTTGTTAGCCCAAGGGCAAATGTTGTTCCTAGCACCAGTTTTGGGGTTGGGTTTTGTTTTGGTTTTTTTTTTTTTTGGTATTTATCTTTCAATCAAGTGTTCCTCCTTGCAAGGATAAACAGGATGTTTAGAGACTCTGGGTATGACGACCAGTCTTTGACAGCTGTTGTGACACACCACCCACTGGGTTTGCCATGTGTGCAAGCGCTGGCACGGCTCAATCTGCAGCAGGCTCTCTTCATTTGAGGAGATGGACTACATGACCTGAGAGGTCTTCAACAGCTCTGTGTTTTCAGCGCGGGCTCACGAAAAATGCACCATACAGACATGATCCAGAACAATCCCCTGGGCTCTCCCTTCACTTAGGAGGATATCACCTGCCCACCCCTACAGCCATTCCCTTTCTAGTCAGCTCATTTCACTCATTTTGCTACACTAAACTATGCTCTGCCTCTGAGAAATTTTTCTCTTCCAGATACACACAGACAGTCAAAATACTTCTAAATTACAATTCAACAGAGAGAATTTCTCAAGCCTTTTTTTTAGGAAAGGAAGTTTTCCAAGCCTCGAATCACTGACACTGATCTGACTCCTAAACCAAGAACTTTGGAAAATGAAGCATAGATAGCACTAAAGGCCAGATCCCAAGCAAGACCTACCTACCTAGAATACTGTGTGTGACCTCTCTGAGGTCCCAGTCACCACAGAAGAAAATGTGATGCCTAATTCTGCACTGCACAAATTCTCCAAAATTTTAATCACTTTTTATTTGCAGAGTTTTCTAACAGCTGAAGGTGGGAAAGGTTGAGACTGATAACTAGTCCCATTTTGTAATTAAAAGCAATTAGTTTTTCTATCAGGCCCTAATTACTGCGTTCTCAAGCCACAGAACAAGTGACTGAGATATATTTCCCGAATTCTGCAAGCTGGGCGTGTCCACAACAGCAGTACACACTTTGATAAACCGTACCATACACAAAGAGCGACATGCTGTCTAAACAGCCATAAATCACTCCAAAAGAAAGGGCTCAGCCACTATGTCACCTTAGCTAGTCCAAAACCTTTTGCATTTAAAGAAAATAATATTTATAAAAATTACCTCTCTTCTCTGCAAACACATGACGCCTAAGCAGCAACAACATTCTGTTTTCCCCATTACAAACACTTGACGTAATTCACAGGACAAATGACAACATGTTGGTGACTTTCATGCTGTTTGGAGCCAGCTTATTCAAGGAAACTGACTTGGTCCTACAACACTTGTCAAGTTCAACCCTTGAAATCTATTCCAGGTAACATTCCACCGCAAGCTTCTGGCCTACGTACAGAAAGTACAGCATGAAATTTTATGGTCTGTGTTATTCAGGAGATCAAAAGGGATTATCACAATGTTCCTTTTTAGACGTGGTACCTATGAGCCTTGGCATATAAGCTACCCTGGAAAGCCATTCTCAGACAACTGTTTTAAATTGGACTCTGAGCAGTCCTTGAACTCTACTTCAGGAGAAAGCAGCATTGTCAAGATAACGGTTTTACAGCTTTCAGTCCTCCCAGGAAAAATAGTGCTTGCTTTGTGTACCTTGCCCTATTGCACATACACTTAAGTATACGTCCTCTATCCAACCCTTACCACTCTCTAAAAGCCGTTCCACAAACACACCGGAGCTGAAGAAGCAATAGTCTGTCCTACAACCTGAAAATTCAAATTTAGTAAAATAGTTTTCCTGAAATAAACACCCACCTTTGATGTAATTGGGATAACCTGGATGGAGCAGGAATTCCCCAACCATGAAGACATTTTCCACAGCAAGATAGCATTGGATAAAGTAAGCAAAATTTTCCTACTGCTTCATTCATTCATTCAGCACTGCTAATGACAGTGGGTCAGCAGTGGATCAAATCAGTGAATACATCTTTCTGTCACCTGATGTGTAATTTGGAGAGGCCCAGTAAGGGAGTAGACATCAGAAATTCTGTTTACCCATTCTTAGGCATATTCAGCCACCTACCCTCCCTGTACCTTGACTTTCCTTTGCCCAGAACAAGGATATTTGTTAAATAGTTTAGTATATACCTTTTCTGGAATTGATCACAAGGTTGTACTTCTTTCCTGTAATTCAGCCTTTTCTCTTTTAACCACCAGTAGCCTGACAAACAGGGAATGATGGACAGGACTGTAAACCTGGCCACTGATGTTGCAGGTTACACTTAACCTGTAATATGATGGTGTCCCTCAGGGGTCCATATTGGGACCAGTTTGGTTTGACACCTTCATCAGTGAGATAAAAAGCGGGATCAAGTGAACCCACAGCAAGTTTGCAGACACCACCAGGCTAAGAGATGCAGTTGACACACCTAAGGGATGGGATGCCATTCAGAGGGACCTAGACAAGCTCAAGAAGTGGGCCCCATGAGAACCTCATGAGATTCAGCAAGGCCAAGTGCAACCCTCAGTTGGATAGTGTTAGTACAAGCTAGAGGATGAAGGGATTGAGAGCAGCCCTGTGGAGAAGGACTTAGGGGTGCTTGTGGATGAACCAGCAATGTGCACATGTAGCCCAGAAAGCCAAATGTGTCCTGGGCTGCATCAAAAGCAGCGTGGCCAGTAGGTCAAAGGAGACTCCACCTGGAGTACTGCATCCAGCTCTGGGGTCCCCAGCACGGGAAGAACATGGACCTGTTAGAGTGAGTCCAGAGGAAGGCCATGAAGATGATTAGAGAGATGGAACACCTCTCCTGTGAGGAAAGGCTGAGAGAGGAGGGTTGTTCAGCCTGCAGAAGACTCCATGAAGACCCTAATGTGGCCTTTCCTCACTGAAAGGGGGCCTATAAGAAAGATGGGGACAGAGTTTGTAGCAGAGTCTGCTGCAGTAGGACAAGGGATAATGGTTTCAAACTAAAAGAGGGTCGATGTAGATTAGATATAAGGAAGAAGGTTTTTACAATGCAGAAGGTTAAACACTGGAATAGGTCTCCCAGAGAGGTGGTGGATGCCCCATCACTAGAAACATTCAAGGTCAGGTTGGATGGGGCTCTGAGCAAGTTTATCTAGTTGAAGATGTCCCTGCTAATTGCAGGGGAGTTGGACTAGATGATTTTTGAAGGTCCCTTCCAACCCAAACCATTCTATGATTCTATAGTTTGGGTAACACACCGTAGATAAAGCTACCACAGCTTTGTGTCTAATCACTTACCAGCTGTGCTGCACCCTCTTGAGGTCACATAGCAAGGCTCAGGTGACAAGTGGTGAAAAGACACAATGATTTTCTTACCTGCAGGAACCTGTCCCTAGCACCCAACTGAGCATGATCTACAGCACAAAACTCATTTCAAAACTGTAATGTTAGGAGAGTCACTTGGATAGTCACCTCACTGTCTCTGCAATTCATTTTTTGTTTGTTTCTAATAAAATAAAAAAAATACAATCAAAACAAAAAAGCAATTGTGTGTTGCCTCTGAAGTGTTCTGGTATTGCTGGGACAGCACTCATCATAGCTGGATGGTACTGCTGGGATAGCATTCATCACAGCCAGATGCCTTTCTCCACCAGAGTGGCCAACAGAGTCAACTGCACATCCAACTGTTCCAGCACGTTCCTCTCTTTGGGGGGTTGCACACGTTCAGAGGGGGAAGAAATTGCGTTCAGCATCTCCCCTGAACGTCAGAGAAACCAGCAGCTGCAGAGCTGCACACGCCAAGTGCAGGACGTGGCTTCTCCTGCACCACAGCGAACATCAGTCTCTTCAACCAAGTCATTACTTTGCTCCTTGGAGAAGTTATTTGTGTGTATATCCATATCCTTGGCCCACAGGTACAGCCGCTGACATAGCCAAGGACAGCTCGACACCTCAGACAGCAGGGCTAGATGTGACTTCATAGGATCTGCTGACCCCTTACCTCACCCAAAACAAACATCAAGATGTGCTGGAAGGAGCACAGTATATTGAACAAAATTCAGAAAAAACTGTCCTAGTTTCACAACTCCTTTGCTGTACTTCTCTCTGGTACATGACACAATCTCTGCCTTCATAATAAAGTATCATCTCTGTTATCTTTTAGTCCACCTGTACAGCTTGGGGAATGGGATTTGTGAGGCACTGAAGACATGAGATCATAATAATCACTGGCACTTCCTCAAAAATACTGATCAACAAGGGACTGGGAAAGACTTGGGATCTTCTTAATCCCACTGCCATGGCAATCAGGAGCATTTAAGCAAAATAATGTTGGGTAAGGGACTTGATTTTTCTTTTTTTTTAAAATCTTACCATAATTTCACATGAACACTGTTTTAGAGGTAGTTGGTAACTTTGAGGAAAGTGTCTCTGCCCATGACAGCGGTTAGAACCAGGTGCTCTTTTAGGTACCTTCCAACTCAAACCCTTCTGTGATTCCATGACTGCTCTCTTAAACAGCTTGAGTATCTGCCTGTATCTCTGTTTCTTCCCTTTTATGCCCTTCTGCAAAGAAACCTGCCTTGAACATGAGCTAGAAATTTATCACGCATGGAGAAATCACAGAATAGCAAAGCATGGTAAACCTACACAGGGACTTTTGATACTCGCTCAGCCTAGAGCAAATAAATTCCACTCAGCTTGGGTCCTTAATGCCAGTACAGAAGCTGGAGACTCCAATGTCTCCTGAGGACCATTTACAGAGGGGCTGATGGTTACACCTAGTACATGGAATACAGCCTCGTTTATCCAGAACTATCACATACCTGACTGTTTGCTTGCTCAAGGCTGACCAACCAGTTAGGAAGACATCTGGCAGCACTAGATCAGTTCTTTTTACCTTCACCATGGTGAAAAAGACAGAGTTATCTATATTGGAGGCAACCACAAAGGAAAGCGGAGAAAAAAATAGCAAACTCTGTAACATTATATTGTAGGAACAAAGTCTCAGTCCCAATACAGATCATCTCCATGCTGATCTGTGAGTTTGAGAAACAGCCCCTTTAAAAAAATATATCAAAAAAAGGAGAGGGGGAGTGGGAGGCTGTGTGCAGCAGAGGAGAGATCCTTGGGCCCAGACAAATTCAGCCATCCTACTTTAAAACTGCAGGCCAGCTCCTGGCTTAACCTGTAGTTTCACGTCACTGCAAAACTCTGGAAGTGTCGCCTTTGCAGATATGCCAAACATATGAACTGTTCTCAGTGAAGTCAGTATTTTTCCACATCTACTATCGTAACTCTGCTGGCATGCTGGGAGTAGCAAATCCTCCCTTATCTCCCTCCTCTCTGAGAGCATCTCTCTGTTTAAACACTGGCTAACTTAGATCATACACGATCCCCCCCCTTGGATTCCCCCTTGGAAAGTGGACAAAGAGGAGGGTGGGAGAGTCGCTGGGGTTGTAAGCAACAAACCACAGAAGATGGACTGTCGTGCAGGAGGGAAGTAGCAGGGGGAAAGAGGTGACTAATGAACAGAAGGGGGTGCGTAAAATCCTACTTGGATTGCCTCTCTGGAGAACAGCTGTTTCCTTGTAAACATCTTGCTAGCTGTCCAAACAAGAAGTTCAGACACAGAACAATAAAGGAGAGCACCCGGGTAGAAGCACTGAAGGCATGGGCTCATTCACTACCCTGCCAATTGCTCCAAGTGGCAGAATTCAAAAGCCAGAGAAACATTAGCTATACATTTAACCCTGCGTATGCTGTGTTGTAGCAAATGGTCTGCAGAAATATCCTTCTCGAACTGTGATGAAACCCTCCCTAGCCTGCCTTTTTTCCCCATTGTTTCTGACACAACAGCAGAGCACATTACTTGACAAAGGAAAAGAGAAAATATCTTCAATGGATCGAGGAGAAAGAGCCACAGAGCCAAGAAATGAAAAAACTGAACGTGGCAGCCCTGAAGGCCTTGAAAAGTTCTACCATTGCCCTGGCATCAGCAACTTGGGAGTAGAGGGAGTTAGAGCAGAAAAAGCAAAAAGAGTCTTTTTATTAGTCCTCAGCACAAAACACCCTACACTGGCAGAAGCTTTTCTATGCCAATACAACTGTGTCCACATAGGACACCTGCCAGCACTGCAAGGTAGCTGCGGATAGGGGAAGGAATACCAGCACAACCAATCCCGTAAACATTCCTAGGGCAGGCAGCCACAGAAGGTAACTACTGCACTGCACAAGAGCAAGTAGAGACATGCACCACCTTTGTCCGTTCCTTGATGCTTCTGGGGATCTAACACATACATGCCCAATCATAAGCCTATCCTATAAACCCTGGCCCCAAAATGCCACACAACTGTTACAGGATTGCAAGAAGATCACAGACACCTCTCTAGGAAAGAAGGGATCGCTGCAAGGAAGGCAATACACAGGATAGTAGGACACAACAACTAACAATAAGGGAACCCTATGTCCTGAGCCTATAGTCCAGTTATCTACACTTTCATGTTTACGTCTGACAAACCTGTCTTGACTTTTATACGTTCTATTCAGTGCAAACTGCACGTATCCTAGGAAATGAAATGCCTCCTATTTCTACCCAGAACAACCTGTAGAAGCACGAAAAAGGTAAACACAATGATACTCTCACAGTCAGAAATGACAACAAGGAATTCCACACTTTAGAAATAGCCCACAAGTTCACAGGAAAGTCCTGATGTAGTCAGATTTATTTTACCTTTTTATTTCTTCACGGCCAATTTGTTGTAGTCATGCATACACAGCCAGGAAAAAAGACCCGCTAACAAGGACTGCTCAAGAATAAACATTCAGTCACTACAAGGAGGGAAGAGTGCACATTGTGCTAATCAAATTCCCTCTGAGCCTAAAGGAAGGCAGCTGGTTTGTTGCATCAAAGTCCAAACCAATCAGGGACTCCACCTCGTCTGGGGTCACCTTCCTGCTTCTGCTTCTCTTTCTCCACATATTTACTCCTGAAGTCATCAAAAGAGCGAGTTTCTGTATCTTGTTCTTTCTCGGGAAATAGGTTGGGAAACTGAAAGGTTTGTCCTTGGCCCTAAAGAAAAAACAAATGGTCAGAGAGACATTTCAGCCTTTCTGCAATAGCTATGATGCATACACTTATAATGAAAGACCACCCTGAAGTTTCAGCTAGTGCAAAACGGTATCTTATAACCTCCCAGGATGTCTTTCAACCCATCTCCCCAAGATACTCGTATATCCCTTCCCCCCAGAGCTATCTTCCAGCCTCTCCTCTTTTGTGCACTACTTAAGACACTGACATCTTTTTTTTTTACAGATGAATGATCAGGAGATGGACACCTTTTCAACGACTTTGAACCAGCTCAGAGATGTTGTGTGAGTCATACAGTAAAAGCAAGATGAGCAAAATAACTGATTTTGTTATAGTAACACCACTGGGAAAATACACGGTGGAGCAGGCATTCGTTAACACTCAGAATATGAATAGTGGTTGTATTTGTTTAGATCTTAGCTAAGGATAAGACAGAACATTCCTAGCAGCTGTTATTGTAGGGTTTTGATGTGGGAATACAGAATAACAGATATCAGAGGTTTCTTATCAACAGACATAAAGACTAGTGTAAAACAATTACAGTGGGAACAATATGCCTAATATATCACTAATGAGATTAAAGTGATTACATCTGCATCAGTCATTCTGCCTAAGAGACAAGTCATTTAGTGAAACATCATCATCAGATCTATGTCTCCCACTTGGAAGATAAACATTTGCTTGGTCTCTGGCTTTTATCTAACAGCAGGAAACCATTATTCTGTGGAAATGTACTATCCCATTAACATTACCTACTTGCTTTTTAATGGTAAGCACAACTTCATTAAATTCAACAATATTGGCCCTTCCATTCTGTATGGGACCTTGCATAATAAAACTTGTAACTGATCACTCATAACTCTAAAATTACTCTCCAAAATAATTACAAAGTTATCATACATTAATTTCTTTGGCAGCATGTTGCACACAGAATTCTCAAGAAAACCCATTGCTTCAGATGAAAACAGGTGGGTTTGTTTTTTTTTAGATCAGCCATTCTTTATATTTGTGCAGTAAATATAACCAAACAAGAGGCCCAGTTATGAAATGGTTCCACAAAGGAGATGAAAGGAGCCCTCCACAACACAGCTACCTACCCTGCATTTTGAGATCAGAAATACAACATAATTAAATCCAACAGAAACGTCCCTGACCCATCTGAATGTATGCTATGTTTCATTTAATCATATATATTCAACACGGTAAATAACAGGTGTGAAAAAAATCTAAACCTCAAGCATACGCTTTGGAGAGAAAAAACATGACTTACCCCAGATGAGATTATCCAGACTGGAATCTACAAAATACCAACTCATACCCAGCAATGCTCCGGTTGTTTTTGTAGTGCATACTTCTTGGGGGTTTCCTAAGAGCCTGACCATACTACAAAAACAACAAAGAAGCTGCTGTGTACATAGCTTGATTCCAGCCTGGACAAGCTCAACTGGAACATATCAAGGTTTTCCTTTCCACTGGTGTACACTTTGGGGTTTCAACTCTTTTGTACCTTTAAATTACCAACAGGTATGTTTTTAATAGCTGTCCTATGACAACTAAAGCATAGTTCCATTTGACGGCACAGAAACTGGCCTTGAGCAATCCCTTCAGTGTCCTTGAGCAATCCCAAAGCTGCAGCCTACTGAAACTCTTCCTTTAGCTGGACCAGCAACAAGCACCCTTGAGGCCAAGCACTGCCCAAGAATTTAGCACACTGAAGCATTTGCTGTTTTATATTACAAAAATTACTGTGTTTTAACACAGTGTCACTCAGCCCTGTGGTACCTATAGAACAGACAGGGCCGATACTGAAGACTCGTCTGCCCTGGAGAGGAAGCCATTTTAGTCAAACAAGTCAGAAAACAATTCAGGCTAACATGGTAGGCATACCACCTACACTGAAAATCTGAGAACTATTTATATTGGTAACAGTGTAGTAAGGGACTGTTCTTGTTATGCAGCACTTTCATTCTGGTATGCTTCCAGGACCAATGCATTTCCCTCACTGGAGAATGAAGGAAAGCTGTCCCTAAAGCATACTAACAACATCCACGGTAATTCACTAAGCATTGCAAAACAGTTATTATTTTGAAAAGAGGGAAGAAAACAAAAAAGATACACACAGAGGCTGTAGCAAAAACAAGACAAACCTTTAAGCTGTTTATCAAAGTGCTCAGAGTTCCCATTTCAAGGCTGGTGAAAGTCAAATATTGAGCTGAAAATGTCAATCTGTATCTGGAGTCTTTTAATAAATCAAAATCAGCAGAGACACGTTGGCTCTTTCCAGCTCTTGTTTTGTGAAGAAATTCTGATTTTGGCTGGCAGCCAAACACGATTCGAAACAGCCAAGACATTACACCCTGAGAACTGAAGGTTGATAAATCTTAAGTAACAATACTCTGCAGTAATACTGCACTGTAAGGCTCTAGAGTGATGAAAGCTGTATGAAAAATAGCTGTTGTGCATGCTCAGTAGCTAGTTTTCAGAAGATGCCTGCATCTTGGGTATTTCAAAATTTCAAAAATACCAAAAGGCATCGACTTACATAAAGGATTGTGAGTCTGTCCAGGCATATTTATACTCAGTGCATCTTCCACAAGATGCCAGAGGCTACTGAGGTTCAAGCTCATATGCCACCTCCTCAAAAATAAATGCCTACCGAAGGAACAGAAGGGTTGGCGCTTCTTTACACAGTGCTGCTTTTTCTTACACTTCTTCTTTGTAAAAGTTTTCCCTTCTATAATAACAACAACCATTTGACAACCATATGATAAACGCATCCTCAGAATGAAATCCTCACTGGAATAAAGCAAACAATGTTTACTGAGTTCATCAGGGTTTATCTGGTTTGCAAACTGCTGGAACACAAAATGCTGGCACATTCAACCAGAAAGCAAAATTCTGGCTTACTCGAAAACCTTGCATTTGTTTACAGTCTTACCTTTTGCAAGCTCTTTATCCGCAGTCATCCTTTTAATTGCTTAATTATTGAAACTCACATAAGCTGAAGTAATCTCTCAAAAGGTTAGGACTTCAAAACTTTAGAACTTCTGCCAGCATAATTACCTTAGTTAGAAGTACAGAGAAAGGGGGAGAAAATAAGAACACCTTTCTACCCAATCCAGCTGTGCTAAGAGAAAATCCTGTATAAAAGGACAGGCACCCGAAAAAAAAGAATTTTTGTTCGGATAATTTAGTCTGTCTTGGAATTGGGTGCTGCACTGCCAGCAAAAGAACTTTTTCACCAATGTGAGGTGATGCAGTGATATTCTGTCAGGATAAGCTCTGCCACCACAAGCTCTTATATGTAAGTGAGGCCTTACAATGCTAAAAAAAAGAACAAAAACCCAAACAAAGCAAGTCAAAGAGGCAGTATTGAAACACCTAGAAAAAAATAAAGGCAATATGATGATTTTATGCACTGCTATTCTCAATTTAGGGTCTTTACAGAGATCTCTCTTTTTCCTACAAATTCTAAGGTTATGTACAAGTGAGATGTGTGGTCCAGTGTTCAGATAACAGAAACGGGAGGCATTAAACTTCTTGTCCTGCAAAACTCTAATCCTCAATTCAGCATTGCCCAAACATACAAGGCCTCATGACAATTCGTTTGTTAAATGCTAGTAACATCCTTCACAATAAATAGTGACCTAAGCACTTTAGATTTCCCTTTAGATTTCAAGCCTTTGTCATTAGAAAGGGTGAAAACACACCTTCTTCTCAGAGTCTGTTTAAGGAGTTATCACATGGAGTGATACAAATTGCCTCCATTCATTTTTTTAATGAGAGGTTAAGTGATCATAATTGGGCCTATGAAGTCAAGTGTTAGTCTTTCCACTGCTGAGCCTCATGTCACGAAATTGCTGGAAGGATTATCCGGCACAAACTCATTTATACTTCTCTGACCTTTGCGTCCCTTGAGAAGTTTAGAAATGGCAGGTCAGCACAGATATTACTGTGCAGAAATGATGCAGCAAACACTGATCACGTAAACAACTGTGCGATCTTCTGATTATTTAGATAATTGAAGCACTTACTACTGTCCTTCAGAATTAGCAGAAAAGTGATGTTTATAGTATCATTAAATAAAAAAAAAGTTGGACTCCCAACAGCACGGGATTCAGTCCAGCAGTAGCAGCAAATGCAGCTAAGTTTAATAACACAGTGCATTTGAACAATTCTCCTACTATTGCAGTGGTAACGTCTGATGTTAAAATGTATAGCAAAACAGCCCAGAAAGCAACTTCAGAAATCCACTCAGGAATGACACTGCACATGGAGCATCCAAGTTTCCTCTGAATTCAAAAGAAAACTGCTCAAATAGGTTAATTACTGCGAATGTACAGGACACTCTAAACAGGGTCTGAGGAGAAAGCATTTGCAAAAATGTTCCCGACAGTGCCATCATTCAAAAAGCTAAATAGGTGTTAGTCCTAATGTTGACAAGGTCAGACTCCTTTTTACAGCCATCTCTGTTCGATTTCTCAAAACAGGTTTAATTAAAAATAGGTCTGGATTCCAGAGGCTTGTCTACAGTTGTGCTCCCATGGGTGCTAACACCTGTTAAGCTAAAGCAGTCACAATAGTGGAGGACAAGGAGGAGGAGGAGGAGGGGATGTTGTTGTTGTTTTTAAATTTTGCTGATGTTAATGCAACTGTAAAGTTTCCCACTGGCTTTCTTTCCTTCTTTTTTTCTTCTCATTATCACAATTATAGCTGTATTGGAGTAAGGAGAAAGGTTGCTGTATTACATTTTTTTACCTACTCTGCAAAGATATATAGCTTTGGTTTTAATTTAAAAAATAAAACAATGTAGAAAAGTAGCATTTGATATCTGAGGCCATAAGTCTCTAACTTAAACCTTTCTCACCACATTCCAAAAGGGGAAAACACACAGGCAGGCTCTGGAATGGCAAGATATTGTTGATCCAGAGCCTTCTATGATTTGAGGTATTTTTTAGTGTGAAAATATTATGCTTGGACAGATCACATATTTGTCCAGTTACCGCCTGAGAATAAAGTAAACAGCTCTGAATCTCCAAGAAATAGTATTTGGAAAAGAAAGGACAACAATTCTTACATCTGGAACAGCTGGGGTACTAGTCTGACACCTAAGGGTGTGTTGACTGTGACTTCATATACCTTCCACCTCTGAGACACTTGAAGTAAATTAATGGATATGTATCATGTGCTGCAATACGTAAGGTGATGCTTTATGAAGCAGGCAAACATAACTGGTCATGAGAATATACTCAGTTTCATTCAGGTAAACTGCACCACAGCTGCCACCAAGTCACAGTGGAAAGAGCAATACTTCCACCTAGTGGGCAACAGAAAGATCAGTGCAAGACCTACCAAAAACTCACCCATATTTTTCCAGTCATAAGCAGTTTTAACTTGAAACTGGATTAATGAGAGAAAACACAGCTGGCAAAAATGGTGGGAAAGCCCAGCTATTCTGACTCACGGCAGATGCAAGCTAATTCTCATGAAAATAAGGATTTTACAGCGGTTACCAAAGACTTTCCTAAATTAGGCAGATATTAACAATGGACTGCATGGGGCCTGTTACGGCCTGAATCACACCATGAATGAGAATGAAGGCAAACCCTTCAGATTCAGAAATGACACTGGGTTTCTGGCTTCACCCACTGTTTAAAGCTAGTGTGAACACAGGACTGGGAGCTCATTGTCTGAGACATGAGAGCTAGTGATGAAAAGTTACAAAACAAAAGGAAGAAGAGAAAGGAGAAGGAATAGAGAAAAAGGGGGACAGACAAACAAAATGTTAAAGGAACTAACAGACAACAACAACAATAGAAAAGAGAGCAAAGAGACCAGGAATGAGGTGAGGAATAAGCACACAGACCAAGCTTCCCTGACAAGAGTTTAGTAAATGACGAGGATTCCCTCCCTTGAGATGAAATACAACACCAAAAAGTGGTCCCCTGATCCTGTTCACAGGATGGATGGAAAACATGGCCTTAAGAACTTATTATGGTAACTAATTCATAGGGCAGTGCAGTAAGGGACTCTTGGCTGCCCCCATGTACTAAGAGCAGTCCTCAGCCAAAGCGCGACAGGGCTACACACATTGCCCAGAAGACAAAATGGGAGGCCGGAGGAATGACCAGAGATCTTGCTGTGCACCTGCCTTCAGCACCAAACTAGTTTGGGTAAATCTCCACTCCTCTGCCAAGCTACCCTTAAGGTAATGGCAACTATCCTAGGTCAAGAGGTTTGATGTGAAAGAAATGCACAGAGGTGTTGCCTTAAACAGGTGTCTTGCTCCACAGAGGAGCAGCATTCTCCTTCCCACTCCTTCCCCCCGAGTATCTATGGGCTGCAGACTACCTCCTTCTCAACTCAGCAGACAAGAGAAAAAAAGACTGCATTAAATACAATTAAATAAAATTTGAGAACTGACTACAGTTCGCTAGAGACCCGTGTCTACTTCAGTTTTGAGAAATGAGTTTGTAAAAGCAAAGAAGTCACTAGCAGAAGGCTGTGATAATGGAAAGTGCCTGTAATTGCCTGCTAAGGAACAGCACTCAGAAAAAGCAACTTGTGAGATAAAACGGCACTCCAGGCATTCAATTCCTCAGCTGTGTTCTTAATGAATCATACAATCCTGATCTCTAGCAGACAAAAACCTAGCAGTTGGGAGAATTTGCCCATCAAAGCAAAAACTGTTCCTTGAAAAAAGAATGTGCTCTTTAGCTATTGTACTGCAAAGTCCTCACAAAGATGAGGTTGCCTCTAACTTCAGCACAGTGAATCAACCTTAGTCCTTATCTAAATACAACTCTGTTTCTTTCTAGCAACATTGTACTTCACACTATTGTTTTAAAGGTAAGGGCTGTGTAGAAAAACAAGAGTCTCCTCACTTTTCTTTCCACTCCCCTTCCCAGAAAGGGCTTAGAGCAAAACTTCTAAACACACTTAAACTTTAAAAAATTACACACACACACAAAAAATCAGAATTCCCATTGTCTGTGCCTCTTGACTTCGACCCCAGTTCCATATGAAGTCTTTGGCAGTCTTTTAAGATCATACAGCACTGCCACAACACTGAATCCTTGTCCCAGGATGGAGTAACACCGAGGTTGTGTTGCCAACAGCAATTTTTTACAACCATAAATAGCATTCCTTTAATGTAATTTTGGTATGTGAAGGGGTTTTCGGTCACCGGTTGCACTTCTTTTTTGCGTAACAACAGGTAAGCCCAAGAGAAGTCAAAACTATAATATGTTCCTGTTGTGAAAGAAACTTAGAAGCACATGAAGCTTCTTTTCCACTGGGCAACCAACATATGTTTCAGAACCTGGTTCAGCCACAAAGCATGCTTGTTAGACATGACTAAAGGCTCTCCAAGGAATATGCCTTAGTCTTCTCTGAAACCTTTAATAAGAAGTTCCCTACCTTCACAATATATTCTTTCACTTACTGGACATTTCAGCAATCAACCACAGAAGTCATGAACCTTCCAGCACACAGAGTACAGGGTCAGCATGAAACCCACTGGCAAAGCAGCACCATATGACATCAGACCACAGTCTAACACACAGACCTCAAACCAACACGGGACTTGAAAACTAACCACTTGTTTGAATTTTGATCTTCAGACTGAGTCATTTAAGTCTCTTTATATTCTGGAATGTATTAAAGAAACTGTCATTCTTAGAGAATTGGTAGAAATATTCAGCCAACCAGGACAATTCACTGGACATTACTTTTAGCTTGGCTGGTTAACAGTCCTTCTGTCTTTCCTCACAAGCATCCATGTTAACTCACCAGCTGTACATAGGCGACCTTGTAATCTGGTTTCTTCTCTCTCTGATTCTTGTGATTCCTCTTGTTGTTTGCACCTGTAGAAATGAAGAGAATCCCACCTTTTACTTCCCAGGACTTCTGAGTTCTCCACAGCAAGGCCAGGCTGAAAGGGGGACTTTGTTAGTTCTGATTTATTGTTAAGAGGAATATGCTTCCTTCAGTACCAGCACAGCATCGCAGTTAGTGAAGTGTACTGAAACTGAGGGGCACTACTCTCCTTATTTACAAGCAGGGAACTGAAGTATCACCAGCCTGCTGACTGCTGACAGCCACTGTGCCTTCACCTCACACACGAAGTCTGCAAGGAAGTAAGGAGCTAAGTCTCCTGAGTAGGGGGCTAGGAGCGATAAACTGTCCTGCCATCATCAACAGCTTCAGGAAGACAGGGAGAAAATTACCACTAGACAGTTTTAAACTTGACTGTTTTTCCTACCCGGCTAATGTGCTGGATCTACTGTTTATACACCAGGACACGAATTATATTCCATATCCAAACAAAAGCACCCCAATCTTCTCCAAGTATGCTGGTCACAACTGAGTGGGAAGTGCAATTTACTCCCTGCATGTTAGGCAGACATTAAAGCTCTCAAATTATTAGATTTCTAACCCTCATTTATCCCTGACTACATACATGCTACCATGACCTAAAATTTGCAAAGAGGGACACAATGGTTATAAGGACAAGCATGACTATTTTTCAGTGCTGTTTGAAACCACACGTGTTAAGTATTTAAGACTTTATTTAATTCTGGTTTGCAGATAAGCATATCACAGATGGTATTTCCAGGTTTCTTTCTTCTTTTACATATTCTGAGTTTTACAATCTTAATTTTAAAGTGGTTTTTTTAATTTTATATTTTTTACTACTACAGCTCTTTTTTCCTATTCTTTTTAAAATGATCCCTAATCTTACCACTGCAAACACACAACCTATTAGACCATTATCTACTGGTCTAACAGACTGTTTTTCTTTGCTCTACGAACTTTGCCTTTTGTTAGACCATAACACCTCCTCTGTATGCATGCAAGGTAATCTCAATTCACATTAGTGTTTTAAAAAGGCTATGGCTGAAATTAAGTTTAATTACTAATCGTATCAAAACACAAGAAGCAGTTCCTTCTGAAGGGAGACACCCACTGGTCTTCAAAGAGAAATAGTACCAACTACAGAAACACAAGCTAGATAACTGTCAGGACGATAAGGCTTTTTAAATTCAGATTTTTCTTAAACTTACATCACAATTTAATCAACACATTCAAATATGAAGTGGTGCATATTCATCTGAAGGGATGAATAAACAACTAAGCTGACTGACATCACCAGCAAAGCCCCTGGAACCAAAGTTTGCTGAAATCTAACAGACCTTTTGATAGCTAAAGCCCATTCTGGCTGCACAAGGATGGTGTATTCAACCCTCTGGATTACTCAACTGCACTTACCATACTGTATCCTGGTCCTCACAGCAGCTACCGGCACATTGTATATTCTTTCAAGGTAATTCCTGATATCCACTTTTGTCATTCTAGGCAATGCAAAACCATTTTGGGGAAAGAAAGAAGAAAAAGTGTAAGTATTTTAAAAAAATAAACCAGAGACTGGTTGATACTCTGGAATAAATATGCTTTCTTCTTCTTTTAACCAGGGTATCTTTATTGCACGAAAGTATAAACTCAACATAGATCACACACTGCTACAGCAATTCATTACCCATAAACTGTAACAACTGGTAAATATTTTACTCTCTGTAGCCTCAACAGTCAAAGTGCCAGATATATTCTGTGTTCAGCAGGCTTTTTCACTGCCCAAGCTGAGAGCCCTTCCTTTATCTTCTGAGCAGCAGTTTCCGGAATTATCAGAACCTGCCACAGGCTTGCGGGCTCTACTGAGTGCAACAAGACCGGTCAGGTTGGAGGAGTCCTGGCAAACACCTGGGCATCACCTTGCTTCCTCTGGACCAAATTCATATGCACTTCCTTCCGCTAAGCCCGTCCCCGGGAAGGCTGAGCCTCGCTAACCCTCGGTGAGGGGAAGCCACGCAAGCCCCGGCCCAAACGCGTGCCCTTGCTGCCTTCCACAAGGTGTCCCGCGGGCCGAAGCCGCTTCCCTCCCGCCCTCCCGCCCCTCCGCCGCCGGGACCAGCGCCCGCACTCACTCCATGGAGACGCGGAACTGGACGGTGTCCTCGGGCTGCGGGACGCCGGGCCGCACGGCCAGCATGAAGAAGTTGGGGCGGAAGATCCGCAGCTGCGGGCCGCCCCTCTGGAACAGCGGGTACCTGCGGGGACACGGCGCCGCGCTGACTGACCGCCTGACTGACCGGCCCCACGCCCCGCCCGGCTCCGCGTCCCCCGCGTCCCCCGCGTCTCCCGCATTCCCCGCATCCCCCCGCATTCCCCCGCCGCCCGTCCCGTCCCGTCCCGTCCCGTCCCGCTCACACGGCCTTCCTGGCGCGCGTCGCCATGGCCGAGCCCGGCTGGAAGCGGCGGCGCCAGAGCGGCCCCCGGCGGCGGCGCCCCCTGCTGGAGCGGAGGAGCGCGGCGGGCCCGTGTGAGGGCTGTGGGGGCGGCCCCGACCCTCCGCCCCGGGGAGCGGGACACGGCCCCGGGGAGCGGGACACGGCCCCGGGGAGCGGGACACGGCCCCGGGGAGCGGGACACGGCCCTGGGGAGGGGAGGGTCCTCTAGAGGAGCCGCAAGGCCGGGGCAGGCGGCGAGAAGTGTCTGCAAGAGGCCACAGCTGGAGTACTGTGTCCAGTTCTGCGCTCCTCAGTGCAAGAAAGACAAGGAGCTACTGGAGAGGGTTTAGGGGAGGGCAACAATGGTGATGACGGGCCTGGAGCGTCTCTCTTAGGAGGAGAAACTGCGGGAGATGGGCCTGTTTACTCAAGAGAAGACAGATATTTATACATATTAATGTATAAATATCTCAGTTGGGTGCCAAGGGGATAGGGCCAGACTCTTTTCGGTGGTGCCCCATGACAGGACCAGCAGCAATGGCCATGAACTAAAACAGAAGAAGTTTCACCTGAACATAAGAAAGAACTTTTTACATCGAGGGTGTCAGAGCACTGGAACAGGCTGCCCAGGGAAATAATGGAGTCTCCTTCTCTGGAGACACTCAAAACCCACCTGGATGCATTCCTGCATCAGCTGCTCTGGGGAACCCTGCTTTGGCAGGGGGTTGGACTGGATGATGTGCAAAGGTCCCTTCCAACCCTAACAATTCTCTGATTCTGTGAAAATGTTGTCTCTGTGGGACTTAGCAGTGCTGCCTGCATTTCAGAGGATCTTGTGGACAGGCCATTTCCTCCTGTCCTCTGCACTGGTGAGACCCCAGGGGCGGTGCGGTCCAGCCTTGGGACCCTCCACACAACAGACACGGAGCTGTGGCAGCAGGTCCAGAGGAGACCATGGAGATGCTGGGAGGGCTGGGACACCTGCCATGAGAGGCCACAGACAGAGAGAGCTGGGGTTATGCTGCCCAGATAAGAAAAGGCTCCAGGAAGCCCCGATTATGGCCTTTCAAAATGTAAGAGGTGCTTACAATACCAAGGTCTCTCATGATAGGACAAGGGGCAACTGTTTTAAATGGAAAGAGGACAGGTTTAGATTAGATATTAGTAAGCAATTCTTTACTGTGAGGGTGGTGAGATACTGGAACAGGTTGCCGAGAGAAGTCATGGATGCCCTGTCCCCTGGAAATGTTCAAGGCCAGGCTAGATGGGGCTCTGAGCAACCTGGTCTAGTGAAAGGTGTCCCTGGGGTGGGGGAAAGGTGTCAGGGGATTTGGAACTAGATGATCTCTAAGGGCTCTTCTCACTTAAACCACTCTTACAAATCCATGACACCGCAGCATGTGCCAACAGAGAGCCAGAATATGCACATAGGTACCAGAAACAGACAGAAGAACCATGGGGGAGAACAGCCATCCTTGATGGACTTGCCTCCAAAAGGGCATTTCAAGGGTTGGCAAAGGCAAGAGGCCCTACAGAATTGCTCACATCTCAAATTTGGTAAGAGTCACTTTTGATGTCTACATTGAATTAACCAAGTAATTCACACTTCAGTATTGGGCTTTAATATTGTATGCAGGTTAATGGGCTAAATAAATATTCTAATATTCAAATGTGTCATTCTCTGTTTTGCACTGTGATTCATCTGCATCTGTGGAAAGGTATGTGGTGAAAACTACCACTTCTAGATATTTTTTCCTTTATTCCAAATTCTCTGATTCACTTCATCACTCAAACTTTTAAGTCAACTGTAACAATATTTGGCACCCAGATTATGAGCTCCCCCAGAAGAGTCAGCTTTTGATATCTGCCTGTATAATCGCTGTAAAACAGGCCCGTAGTCCTGTGTCTTTGTTGAAGATACTGAGTGTCATTCTCAGTTGTAGAATGAGATCAAATGATATTAAATAAGGATTTGGACCAACTCCAAAATCCTTGCAAAATGGGATGGCGGTAGATAAAATATGAAACACCACTCCAGGGGGCTGTCATTGGAGTAGGTACTGGTTGTGCTTTATTTACAAAATCCAGAGATTTGTACACAGCAATCTACAGGAGAGCATAGGGCTGGTATCAGGAGGTTAAGGGACATGTTCAGCAGGAATTGAAAATGCCAGCAAGGAGTCATCACAGTTCCACAGGGAACGTGCTTCCCCTTGAGGAAGCCACCAGACCCCTCCAGGATGAAAGAGAAGAAAAGCAGCAGCAATAGCCAATCCGGGCTGATGCAATTTTTGTTATCATTGAGGCGTGAGAACACAAGTGATCAATGAAGGAAGAAAGAGGAGACCAGCAGGGTTTCAGCACACCACTAAAGGCCATCCTGCCTGGTTCTCTACTTCCAGCGCCCGCCAACCTTGCCCTTGGCTCCTGCCTTCTTGCTGCTACAATACAAAAGGAAAGAAAAACATGTCAGTATAATGGAAGTGGTGGGGCTCTGTGGCCACTCTGCATTTCTGACTCATAGATTAGGTTTGAGCTGCTTTCACTTCTAACATGTTGGGCACACCTGTCATAGACCACATCCTAAGCAAAATATTGTAAATACTGTGGAAAGAGATTCCCCCTGGGGCTCTGAGTGAAAGACCAGGATGTGCATGCCTGAAAGGGGTGGACCCTTTCAGATTTCCTGCATTATCAGGGCAGAAATCCAGGTGGTCTCCAAACTAAATGACAGGCCTGTCCAACCACAGACTTGATGTTTTCTGAATGCAAATCTGCTATGATTTGAATTTTAGGATTTAGAACTCTTTTTGGAAAAATTTCCTCAGTATCAAAGAGCTCTGATCAAATTCCCCAGATGCTTTAATCATCTAGTAGTAGAGGCAAAAAGCTAAGCACTAATTTAAATACAACTAAGAACTGCTTTGCTTTAGCAAAGGTGGAGTGGCTTCTTACTTATATCATGAGAGCAAGAGCCTCCAAAGAAATCCAACCAACCTTTTAGGCCTCCTCTCATATCAGTATCCCTATCTTGCTCATAGTGCGTGGGAGCAGTCCAGCTAAACTCCCCAGTCAAACCACCTGAGGCAAATCCTCTTTAAGAGTATCTTCTTGCACACAGAAGAGCAATCCTACATGCAAGCCACTTACCTTCTGACTGAGAAGCAGACACACCTGGAGTCAGCCTGGGGCGAGGTGTGAAGTTAGTTGAGTTAGATTCTGCGCTAGTTCCCATCAGCAGCACTGTGCCTTATGGGGCTTGGCACACCCCCAAACTTTTTCATCTCACACACACACTGATGAGGCTGCTTCTTGAACCAAAGCACATGCAAACTGGGGGAAGCTCTTTGATCAGAAGAGCATGAGGTTGAGGGCCAAGCACAAGGTGGTGGGGCCTTGCTATCAACAGGGAGGCCTTCTTCAGAACCAACAGTTCCTCTGTGAGAAGAAAAGCAGGGGTATCTCACATCTGGGGACATTTTTCTTGTGCTGCCCCATGGATTGGTTCAAGAGCACGAGCCAGATTTATGGAAGGATGTAGCACAGTGACAGAGACATACACATGTGTATACTTTACCTTTTGACCAAGTTAGGCTTGGTCTAGTTGAAAAAATTTAGCTTTAATGTGAGAGAGAGCATGCTTTCTCTGCTTATCTTAAAATGATCTCGATGTCCCTTTTGCCAGCCTTTCTGAAGGCTCAAAACCCAGTATAGTAACTGCATAGCTCCTCAAACAAAGGCAGAGTCCTTTTATCTCCACAAGTGATGTTATGCCTAACCTTTAGACTGTGCTTAAGGAGCCTTAATAATGTCTGAAGCAAAAAACTCACTTAGTCTTTATATAACACATTAGCAGGCAATGCTTTGGAATGATGGTGTCTAGTGTGGATAGAAATTTAAGCACACCGAAATCTCGTAAGCTGTGGACTTCTCAGTGCAACCTTTTCAAATGATGTCCTGAGAGAGCATCATGTCTTTTGGGGGAGCAGGCATGCAGTAGTCTGTTGTGGGTGGTGTGATAGTGCCTCTCAAGAGCAGCAATGTCGAGCCAAACTAGGGTACTCTTCTGCAGCTGCACATTCTGCTGAGGTTTATCAACCTACAGCTCTGTACAGAAAATACCACGTGAAGGTCAAGTGTTACATTTGGCATCTACAGATAACCAAGCCCCCAGAGTTACATTTATCTGTTAATGCAGGGCGCCTTTGGGAAGTGGGAAGGTAGTGTCTGGTCACTCCTATCATCTAAAGATGTCACCAAAGACCACTGCTTCATTCCTGGCATGACTTTGCTAAGATGCAGAAGCACAGAGAAGATCAAATCCCACCACCGGAGAGCTCTCCTCTTTTGTTTCCCTGCAGTTACTTCTCTGTGGCTGTCAGTTTTCCATGTCCTAGCCCCCAGGCTTTGTCTACACATGGTATCTCATAAGTTCATTAAAAATACCTAGAATAGTTAAAGATATAAGACTCAAAAAAAAGCAGTGAAGGAAAGTAGGAGAGGGATGATGAGTGAAAAGAACTCACTACAGTAATCCCATCATGTTAGTCTTGTTACACACCATTCCTTGTAATCTTAGCAACCACTTGTTTACGCTTTGTAAACAAGGGTTGTATTCCCTCAAGTATTCAAAGCACCTCAGACAGGTGTTTGAAAAATACAACAATAAGCAGATGAAAATTTTGAAGTCAGAGTGTGAAAAAACATGAGGTTTTTTTGTTGTTAGGTGTTGTTACATTCACTTCAGTTTCCCCTTCATTTTCTCAATGTGAGGCAGGATGGGAGTTGCCCTTCCATCTCTAGCCTCATTCCATTGCAACAAGAAAATGTCGGTTGTTGAGGCTGAAGTGACTAATTTGAACACTGAGAAGATATCCCCAATCCAGAAGCTAGGAAGGGGATATAAGTACTTACTGCTTCTGGGCCTGATCAATCCGGTTCCTGAGGGTGACAATCTGCAAACAACATATATGACCAGGGTTTTTAGAGATAAAAAAAACTTGTTCCCTCAAGGAGAGAGGAGTTTTACCTGCTGAAGTGCTGGAAACAGGTGCCTATAGTAGGAATCAATACCTCCTTTGAAATTTTTAAAGCTCACTCATAATTGAAGGAGAGAAATGTTGCTTCTTGGCAATAAATCTGCAAGCCAGCTTCACACATCAAGGGAAAGAGGAGCTAGAATTTTATAATCCTTATTAGAAGAGTTTTACATATTCAAATTAATCTCCTATGAACTCACATGTCAAACTGCAGGCAAGTGAACCAGAATGAGTTCTGCCCAGCTGGAAATGGATGGCTCCATCACCTGCATGTGTCAACCTCACCTCCCCACTTTTCCCTTAATCCTATGCATTTGGAAGTGTGTAAGCCCAAAGAGCTTCCATGGTCTTTGGATGGGGACCTCAAGAATGGAAGATGGGTGTCACATTCTACTGGAGTATCTTTCTTTGCTGGGCTGGCAGAGCAGCAGGCTCAGAGCTTGCAGCAGTCACCACCTTCCCAGCCACTCATCTAATAAGAGAAGATAACTTTTAAAGGGGCTGAAGAAGAAAATATTCACAGGGAGCCTCAGGAACAAGAGAGGAGAGTGTTGAAGTGAGGGATCTGAAGACCTTCCCAAGTTATGTTGATGAATGCAAGCCTTTAGAGTGTCTGTCCTACCAGACGAAGCATCTCTTTGTTTAGCCATGAGTAAACTGCATATTTCAACCTGATGCATGGGAAACCAAACACCTACCTTGCACAGGATGAGCACCTTATGGACTGATTTAGCATCTCAGTCCTGGTCTGTAGGCCTAGACTTGCTACTGAAATCCTGGGACTCTTCCAGCTCAGGTACTGGAAAAATCCACAAGAAGACTAGGGTGTGATAGAGAGCTCTCTTTTGCCCCTTCGCCCTCTCATTTGGAACTGAGTCAGGGTTCTAACTGTTTTCCTGGATTGGAAAAATGCCTTTGCCAAAATGTACACTTTGCATCTGCTTTTGGTGCAATTTTAAGTTCTGCACCGACTCTGCAAGTCCAAGAACTGGTGACCCAAAATTTGAATATTTAAAGTCGCACTTGACATTCCCAGCATGCAGAAGAAGAAAAAGAAAAGTCATACATTCAGGTTGTCCCAACAATTGGTATTTCCTGGCTCATGTCTTTCCATAGTAAACAGAAAAAAAATAAGAGACTGAAACATTATCAAGAACAAGACAACACAAGGAAGGAAAGATCAACAGATCACCTGCTTTTGTACTTACTCGTGGACATTTTAATATCTGCCTCAGCAGTTTAAATTGATTTTTGCAACCAAGCATTTTTCCCAAGTGTGGAGGAGAACCAGTTGTCTTCAGTTTGACCCAAAAGACTCAAGACTTACCTTCACTGATAACCTTGTGACTGTGACTATAATACTCTTCAATGAAGCACCAAAGAGCAACAGACACTAAAGAATGGCTCCATTTCTGTGTGTCCCAGTTCCTTCCTTTGTCTCTCCCTTGCATCCTTGCTTGTGTCTCCTTCATTCTCTTGGCTATTTTCACTTACCTTTCACCTCAACTTTTTCCTGCTATCATCTCCCCTTTCAGTTTTCTTCTCCCATCTTAGCTGTGCACTTTCCTTCTGGTTTCCTCATTCTTTGAATTTTTTGTTACTGGATTTTCATCAGCAGGCACCCATCTCTTTGTTTATGCAGAGGTTTTATTACCATATCATGTACCTGTCCCTGGCACTGCCTTATTTCCTGTTTTTCAACACCCACTTGACCTGTTATCCTTAAGCTAGCCCTCTCTAATACTTTGGGACTGGATAACCATGTGCCACAAGGGGGAGAGGCTTTCTAAACCCTATACTATTCTTTTTTGTGAAGTCCAAGCTATTACACATGTATCCCTAAGCTTTTTTGCGTGTATCCCAGGTGCATTAGGGTGACAACCCCATGCACACAATATCAGAGGTCTGCATAGGGAATTATTTAGAGGTGCTCTGACTGGGTTCCATGCTCACTTCTTCAGCCACATCCCTGTTGGACTCTCGACTCCTTTCCTAAATTACCACTTTATATCTTTTCAAAAAATGGAAAGGGAGAGAAAAAGGAAGTGAATGGAGAGACACAAGATCCAGTTTTCTCTTTTCTCTCTGCACTTGGAGCCAAGTGCCAGTTCCCGTCTGGCACCTGGCCTCTGACCATGCGGCAGGCTCATGCATTTGGTAGCCTTTGCTGCTGCTGTTACACAGGCAAGTTCATTGTACTTACAACTTGGAAAGCTCCTGCAGCCTGCAACGCATTGTTAAAATCTAAGAGAGATTGAGATAGTTACATTGGTGTTGCTCACTCCCTGTCAGCATGTGTCTGTGTCATTGGAAATTAAAAGGAGAGCAAGACAGAGAGAGATCCAGTAGGATTTCTCAGCCACTGAAACCTGACATGGGTGAGTTCAGCCCTATCCAATGACTTTGTGAAGGAAACATGTCCACTTTCTGTTACCATATGATACTTCAGTCAGATGCTCCTGTCTGGAGACAGTTTTCAGTGACTCCAGAGAGCTCGGTCCACAGGTATTCTGTCTAGGATGGAATAAAACTTACAACCTTCAACTTTGAAATCAAGGATATTGCTTTGCAATGGAGACGAATGAATTGAGAGTTACTGAATTTTCAGGCCACAGTTACTTATAGATAAACAAGAATGAACAAAATGTGTTTCAGCAGAGGGCAGGGAGTCTGTTTTCCATTGGGATTGCCTTTGCATGGGGCACTGAAAACCTTGGAGTGATCTATCCAATTTCAGCCTAAAATGTGAAATCCAGTTCAAGTATGATAATAAGGGAATGTAATTCCAAGCATCTTGCTGATTAAGTATTGCAAAAAGGCATTGGAGACCCAAATGATTTCACAACATGGCTTTTGCCAGAGGAGTCACAGAGATTTTTACATTTTGGACCCAGTACCATTAGCAAAATGGTCTCTCAACTCACCTCGTATTTTTTCCTCTTTATCTGCTCTGCAAAGTCATACTTTTCAGTCTCCAGCTGATATAACCAGTCCCACAGTTCCTTAGCCTTGTCCCTGTGTGTTTATGGGAAAAGGAAGATGGGAGAGACATGACATCAGATATTTTCTATGATTTTCACATTGCTAGTAATGAGGGGTTTTACATTTTATTTAATGCAGTTCACACATCTTCCTGTAAACCCTTTCTGTTCTCTGAAAGCTACTCACCATTTTCAAGGCCACATTTTCCCACCTTCTCACCTTCAAAGCTTTTAGACTTGCAGTCTTGCATGTGTCACACATTAGCATAATTCCCCTAATTTTTCCCCTAACTCTTACTGAAAGATGAGACTCCAGTGGAATCAGAGGAGAAGGAAGAAGAACTCTGAAAGTCACCCAGATAAGCAGAGCGACTGCCATTATGCAATCTTATCTGTGTCAGGGCTGAGGTGAGCCAACCTCATCTTTTAATCACGTGTGAACTCCAACGTGTGCCGTCCAGACTATCATCTGATGACTGCTCTGCACAGACTACTCAGCTTCCAAACCTCCAGCCTTTGTAGAGATCCACATTCATACCTCAGCAGCTCTGACTCACCCCTGGGAGTGCTACAGATACCAGTCTGTAGGCTTGTTCAACTAATCTCAAAGCTATTCCTATAAATGACCAATCTTAACTAGCAGGAGAGGCTAACCGAGCTATGCCAGGAGCATGGGTGGATGGCTACCAATCCATTTCAACACTTCCTTACATCCCCATTTCCCCTCCATTCTCCAGGTCAAAAAAGGGCACAACTTAACCATGTCCTGTGATGAATTTCAAGACAGACTCCCTCCTCTACCTGATTTTGTCATTAGACAAGACTCCAGTAAGACCAAAGTTGCGTGGATTACATTCAGTAAGTTAGGATAAGCTTGTTACCTCAGCTTGTCTTCATTAAGGTGGTCAATGTTCAAGGGCTTGCGCCTCTCTGCCAGGACCTTCTTCTTCGTCTCTCTAGCTGTTTGCTTCTTTCCTCTCTTCTGATCAGCCTGTTTTCAGAATATTAATTAACATCAGACTGTAGAAATTAAGCCTGAATGAAACTGTTTCAGTGACAGCACATGTAAGACAAGCTGCTGGGGATCCAAAAGAAGAAAAGTTGGGCTGTTTTCTCAACTTCTAATAAAGACTGTTCCCAGTCAACCGCATGATTTAATGTTTTCATGTTTCTTCCATTGATACGTGATTTTTACCTTAGCCAGATAACTGCTGTAATTTGCACCCATGGAGGACAGAGCCTTCTTCTTCTTCAGATCATCCTCAGCTTTTCTCTTGGCATCTTCTTCCTCTCTCCGTGCCTTTTCCTCCTGTGGAGTGCAATACACAGAGCAGATTACCTTAGGGTATACTCCCAGCTTCCCCAGCAACCAGCGTCGCTGCAGGGAATGTGATCAGAGAAGTATATTGATGAGAATTAGCAACTCCTGTTTTCTGCCCTTGTTTTAAGAGGGTGGTTCTTTCATCTTTGGACTGAGACAGGCAGAACCTGCAGTTTTTTCTGTCTCTAGCTCCTCCAATTTGATGTTGGGACAAGCAGAGAGAAGCAAAGACACTTACCGCAAGCCTTGCCTGACGCTCCTTCTCCTTCTCAGCGCGGATTCTCTGTTGCTCTGCTCTTTCAGCTCTGCGCTTCTCCTGCAAGAAGTAGTGGCAGAGACACTGGATCATCACGGCGGCTTTGTCTGCCTCCACCATTACACACCACTGCCAAGAGCTTAGTTTCATAAGGAGTGAGCCACCTTCTCCCTTGCTAGAACATGCAAAGGGGTCTCAAGTACAATTCCCAGATACAAAAAAGAGGATGAGGGAGGGGACCGATGTGGGGAAAGGCCATTTAACGGTGACTTGAGCAGTCACTTCTGTGCATGGCAGAGCAGCTTTCTGTCAAAATCTGTCAGTGGGCTAATGGATTTAACTTCTCATTTACGGATGATCTCTCAGTCTAGTACAGGGGAATGGCAGTTCAAGGACTCACAATTCTCTCCTTGAGGGCGACCAGCTCTTCCTCTTCCTTTCTCCTGGCTTCAAAGTGGCTGTCAATCAAGGCCTGCAGTTCAATCAGATCTTTGTTCTGCCTTTTCTTTTGGATGTCCTAGAAGAGTGGGAAAACGCATTAAGCCTGTATTGCTCCAGGAATATATCCTGGACATTTCCAGCACCCTGCATACACAGAGAAGCAAAAGCAGAAAGTGTCTGTAGATATCCATGGAAATCTATGGGGTTAGCTTAAAGGGTTGTTGGTGCAATCAGTGACTCATTCAAGGTGACAGTCAGAAGTCCAGAAGGGTAAAGAATCCAAATCTCCCATTCCCCTATACCGTATTTTATCCTTGCTTTGCTTACATACTTATTTTTGCATATATTTAGCTTCCTCCTCTTTGTTTTGGAATATGAATCTTACCTAGAAAATATTCCTGTTTTTGGGGCAAAGCAAATATTTGTGTGGAGGTTTTCAACACCAGAACTTCTTCAATTTTCTATTAACTTTCTAGGAAGATATTTGGATCTCTGTTTTTATTGTAATTAATTTTTGTTTCTCACCAATAGGTGAAGGCCTGCAACTTTCAAACCATTTACAAGAATGGGACAGGGAATCTGAGATCTAAAGCACTTACTTTTTCCTTCTTATATTTGTTTCAGCTATTCAAGAAGAAAAAAAAAATACATGATTTTAGCTGAGTCACATTATCAGTGAATGCATCCAGACAGTTTCAGGGAGCATAGAGCAGCCTTTTACTGAAAATAGATGGCAAAGCAACCATACTTTGGTCCTTGACTTTATCCTCAGCAGTATCCAATATAGAAGGAGTTATATGGGTTTGCACATGTATATGAATCAGGTACAGACAAACACAGCCAGTTTCAGAAATACTTACATCAAAATCTACTTTCTCACCCTCTGGTATTTTAGGAGCAGTTAGTCTGCAGAGAGTCAAACACAAAAAAAAAGAAAATAAAAGAAAAAGGAAGGATTTTCACCTTAAAGAACAGGCAGCTTTTTAAATAGCATGTCCTGACCTCACCAGACCTGCCCTCAGAAAAAATGCTGATAAGGAGGAGTGGTGGTGGAGGTACCGAGGGGTGAAACAGCAAGTCAGTGGAAAACTACTCGAGAATAGTATTAAGGGCGTGCAGGTCAGGTGCTACCCCTAAAAACCCTTTACACTTCCAAAGCCTATGGTCATTCCCTACCACACAGAAAGATGTTGGTGTGTGAGTCCATCTGCACAGTGCTGCACACTCCGTTCTGGGCAGCCAGCACAGTGGCAAGGGAGGGTGCTGGGGCCCAGAGCCAGAAGGTCCTTTGGAAGCCTTAATTAAGCTTAACTCAGCCCAGCCCAGCATTTGCCACCCTTCCTACTGTCAGCAGTCCTGAAGGGACAGGTAATTTCTTACAGAGGATTTACTGTTGAGCTGCCTGTATTTTGGGGTACTGTGGGAAAAGTGTATCTCGGGCAGTTCACGAGTTGTCTGACTCTACGAGGAACTGGTCTTAAGACCCAGGCCAGTAACTGCTGCTAGGGCATCCTCTAAAAGAAGCAGACATCCTGGAAAGGCATGCAGGAACAGATGGATGTTGCATGAGGGAGAGTTGGACAAAGGCTTCCGTGGCCATTTGCCTAATAGACAATCTAAGAGCTTCTGCTAGACCAGAAAAATGATCCCAGGGTTCTGAAAATCCCCGCCCCTTATACTTACTTTATTCTGGGCTTCTCCTCTGTATTTGGAAGGATGGAGCAAAACAGGAAGGGAAAAAGAGGGAGAAAGTTAAAACAACAGAGATCACGCCAGCTGCTACAGTAAAAGGAGGGAAGGGAAATATGATCTTAGGGGAAACATCCCAGAGAAACTGGTTAAATCTCATGCACTTCCAAAAGAAATACACACATTCACACACCCCTTTTTCTAGGAGTGAATCTGTTTTTACCCTTGAAACAGAATTTGGCAGAAAAGAATCAAGACACTATATAAAAGTCCCAAACATAGCATCTGGAAAGCAATGGTTTTTGTGTAAATGCAAAATTATTTTCCTCAAACCATCCTGACCAAAGCTCTAAGGAGGATAGCTGGGCTGGAGGATAGAAGAAAATGTTGCCTTTTCCCATCAGCTTTCTTTTGCTAAAGGCAACGTGAATTCACAGATATCTCAATGATAACTAGGCTTTACCAGTTCAGTACAAATCCATCACATGGAGGCCAGGAGGAAAAATCTTTATGATACACATTTTCTCCAGGTTCATTGGCTTCCAAGGCAGATTAAGGCACATGTCCCTGAGATAGATACGTTGGTGCCATGGGGAAGATGCTTATTCTTCTGCACTCTGTGGTGCTCCTCAAACCCAGCTTGGAAAGGCCATCCTCTCTTAGCAAGCATCCTCTCCTGCTGAGGTACATGCAAAATTCCCATGGGCATCAATGGGAATGATCTTTTCATCTCCAGGAGAGGCATAATGCCCTGATAGGCAAGGTAACCCATCTCAGAGACTGTCAGCTTGGGCCCTCTCGCTGTCAGAATTGTTCTCTTGCAACAAGTGACCTTTCCCTGGCTCTCAGAAATGTGCTGTCTTATGAGTTACTTGCTTAATATTTGTGCTTGTGATCAACTCCTGTCCCTGCTCTGCTTTTTAAACTTTAGTTGTTAACTCCAGCGTAATGCCAGCAAGTTCAGCACTGTTCTTCTCACAAACAGAAGTAAATTAAACCTATGTGTTTTTTCTGGCTCATTCTCTCTGAGACCCAGGTTGACTTTCATAACCACACACTATATTTGAACTTTCAGGGATGCTGATGGATTCTGCAGTACAAGACTTTCCCTCTGTTGGCTCAGTGGGAGGAACTGAGGTAAAAAAGCTCACAGCCTATTGAATCTGGTTTAAAAAAACCCAACCAGATTTGTAAAGTAAAAACAGCCTCCTCAGGAGTGGGTACATGAACCCTGTTATCAATATCATAATCCAGAAAGATATTATGTTTTTTTTCAAACGCTTATTTGCATTTTGGAGCTGATGGAGGAAATTTGGAATAGCAAATGGAACAGAGTAGGATAAAATAAAATGAAACATTGGGGTGTCCTGCACAGGGCCAGAAGGTGGAATCAGTGATCCTAATGGATCCCTTCTAACTCAGGATGTTCTATGACTCTATGATTGTAAGAGGAAAAAACAGTAAAAATCTTACAATGAAAAATATTTAGTGGAGGAAATCAGTTGCAAGATTCTTGGATAATAAAAATTTGAGAGATTGGCTGGAAATGGATTATTGAGATAACTAAAGGAAAATACATGAGAGGTGCATAAAAGAGATCAGAAACCAACCTTTCCTTTCTCTCACCCTTTCCCATATAAATCTCATTAATGACATTTTGGGGAGGGTAGACTTTTCTCATTTACTGCAAGAACTCCGCCTACCAAAACATATCTCAGCTGAGGCCTCTAGATGCCAGAGCAAAGCTAATAAAATAAACAGCATGTAATTAGAAAAGTATTTTAGACCGCTCTGCTATAAAGGAAGTGACAAATTGCTCCTGAAGAAAAATACCATTAGCATGCTTCTGTATTTTTCCAGTTATATTTTTAATTGTTTCGCTTTTCAAAAAGCCAGTGAGCTTCTTAACACACTAGTTAAATTGCCTTTTACCTGGAGAGAGGAAAAGTAATAATGATTAACCAGTCTATCAGGGATGTTATTTACATAGGATTCCCTTCCTTCTTGGCATACCCAGAGAATTTTCATCAACATTCCTGTTTAGCTTAAAGCTGCCAGTCAGTAACACTTCAAAGAGAGGGGGGAGGAAAGTAGACAGGAAATGACTGATTTTGTTTGTTGACCTTGGTTACCAGGATCAACACCTGTCTGTCAAAAACTGTGACATTGGTTTAGCTCCCACCGAATCAGCACTTTAAGCTTCATTAAACCAACAAACAATTGTAAAAATAAAATGAAAAATTAAGGTTAGTTGTTCTTGAAATAAAAATTC
Source organism: Myiozetetes cayanensis (assembly GCF_022539395.1). Lineage (NCBI taxonomy): Eukaryota > Metazoa > Chordata > Aves > Passeriformes > Tyrannidae > Myiozetetes > Myiozetetes cayanensis. The sequence continues at coordinate 46,411,384 of NW_026087853.1, read as the reverse complement.
TAGTTAGAATACCTTAAGGTACCTCCAGAAAACCAGAAAAGGGGATGTTTTATTGAAAAAAAAAACAGTAATAAATCTGTCCTTGGCAGTGCATGACCCAGCATTGATCCATAGGGTATGCACCAAAAGCAGCCCAGGAATGGGATTTGTTTTGAAATGCCCCTTCTTTCAAGAGTCAAGGAACTGGGCCAAAATTTGTTGACAAGCAGGAATTGTCATAACAAATTCCTGTTCCTATGGTGGATTTTGACATTCTGGTCATTCTGACTATGAACCATGGGGCTGAGACAAAATCCCCACGTACAACCCTGCCAAAAGAAGGCAAGAGACACTGGAAATCCAAGTTCACTGCCCTGGTGATTAGAGAGTCTCTGAGTTTCTGGTTTCCAAAAGGCTAGCACAGGGAGAGGACACACCACCATAAACACCACCCCGCTTTCTTCTTCCCAATCTGTGAGATATCCATGTGTGCTCCCCTTCTCTGAGAATCCATCTGAACTGCCATTACTTCACTCAGAAATCCCTAAACACTCTCCCTTAATTCCACTTCTCAGAAGCAACATATCTAACTCACACTGTGTCCTTGGGAAAGAAAGAAAATCAATATGCTATTAAAAATAAAAGGAAAGAATGAGAAAATGAAGGAGAAAGAGGGACTTGGGAAGGTCCTCAGGGTATTTCCCTAAATTAGAAAAAAAGCCTGAAAAGCAAGCAAGAAAATTAAAACAAATGAACCAAAAAAAAAAAAAATCTACAAAAAAACAAAACAAGGAATCACAGAAAATGCAGGGTGTTTTCAAGTGATGTTGGGCTTTGTCTTTTGAAGCAGCTGGCTGGGAGTTCTAGGGGCTGAGACAATCAGAACAGAACTCACTTCAAAGGCTTCTAAAACTCCATGACAGCCTTCCTATACATTTAGACTGGCCAAAGGGGGGGCTGATTTATCTTGCCCATACACCTGAGAAAAATATTTAGATTTGATCCTTTCACATGTGTGCCCCAGCGCCCACTCAGCCAAGTATTACAACCAGACTATCTTAAGTGCAAGCCCTGCCTCACCCGTCTGAATAAATTTATCCACATTTGATGTTTAGCCCAATTTTAAGGGTGTGGCTTGGGCAGAAGTTTAAATTTCTGTAGATTCAGACCTGGAGCCCATGACCTGTTCAGGCTGAGTGAGGATGGCATGTCTGTGCAGGGCTCAGCTCCATTTTCAAGTATGCCATGTTTTAAAAGATGCTTTCCTGATTTTGGGGGGATAGAGAAGTTTTTTCTGATGGGAGCTATAACACAAGAGGTTCCAGCTAAAAGACAAGACCAGAGCAAGCTTCTGGAGTTTGATTTTCAACATCTACTATCCTGAAGAGGATGTAAAGGCTTTCCAATACACTAGTTACCCCCCAAGGGTGATTGGATATGCACAGTGAGCAATTCTTTGCGGCAGAGATGTTTTGGCCCAGTTCCTGAGTTTAAAATCAAGTGAGGAACAAAAAGAGACACAGAAAAGAGAGTGAGATGTTAGGAAGATGATTTTGTTGTCCTAAGACAACACTAAGCTACCATCATTGTATTCGCCTTCTTCATCAGCTGTAGGTTGAAGGATAAAAGAAAAAGAGAAGAAGCACAGTAGTCAATTCACAACCAGCACTGTTCTGAGAGCAACTGTCCCCACTCCCTTCCTGCTATGCTGGGAACCTTAGACCCTCTGGAGATTGAATGAGAAGGAAAAAAAACACCTTTTTGGTGATCTGATTTGTCAAACATATGGCCCTTTTCTCCATGTTCATCCAAATCCATCCAGAAGGATCATTTCCCTCCCCTACTCTCTTTGCTCTTAAACAAAGTCAGTGTTTTTAACACTGTTTCCCCAGCACTGAAAGAGAAAAAGGTTGAGTCTGTAGGTGCATCACATACCTTCCTCAGGAGCTTCCTCTGCTGTTGTCATGGTGCAAGCAGTGATGGAAAGACAGGAAATAGAAAAAAAACAAAAACAGAACAGATATTTAAAGTTCTTGGAATCCCGAGAAAGAGACCAGGGAATGCATGAAGGGGGAAAAAGAAAGGAATTAGTGAATTAAGGGAGGGAGAAAAGGTATCTGGAGAGACTGTCGGGAGTTAAAGATGCTGTAATGTTAAAGTAGTAGTAAGCATGGAGGTTAAAGGAGAAGAGGGCTGCAAATAATCATTGTGGTTAATATTTGTTTCTCTTGTTTTGTTCTCTTCTACCAGCCCAGGACTCCTGTTCTCTCTCTCTCAGACACACACATACAAACTTTCGTGTTGCAACTAGGTGGGGTAAACCAGAAGTCGTGTCACATACCTGGCTCATGAACTTCAGGTGTGAAGTGTCATGGAACAAGTTGCGATGGAAAGCAAGAGAATGAGAACGAGAAACCTGTTATTTCACACACCAAAAGAGCTTTTGAGCCAAAGGGGACGGGGGGCAGAGAGGAAAAGGGGAGCCAAGAACGAGGTCAAGAAGTAAACCTGAGATAAAATAATAACATTTGAAATAACATATAAACAGAAGACACAGGACAGAAAAGGTGCAAGAGGCAGATTTGTGATAATAGTGCAGTACTTAAAAAACACTTCAAAGCATCATATGACATAAAGCACAACCTGAAAGCAGAGTGTACCAAGGTTTACCTTGATTTGAAATATGCACATGAACATAGTCATCACTTTCAAAACACCATTGGATTCACCTTTTACTACAGCAGTATTTCAGCCATTTGAAATAAACACAGTGTGTTTCAGAATCCTGCTGAAATACCTGCCATAATTCATCATCAACGTTCAGCTAACTTCCAAAGAAGCTCAGTTCCCTTCTAGATCTATGGCTCGGGCCATTTTCTTCCTTGAGGACAACTTTGATGTCTGTATAAATGTACTGCTGTTATTCACATCCATTTGCAATGTAGAATTACAAATGGATTACTTCATAGGAAGAAAAGGTTCCTTAAAAGTCTGTGCAGGCCTACATGTAATTCTTCTGGGTTTTGACAAAACAAGAATAGATCAGCAATGTGAATTTACAGGGCAGATTTTGCTTTTCTAGCCATACACACAAACCACTGAGTATTTTTCAAAGCAGGCATAAAAATAACACAAAACCTCAGAGCGTTTATATTCCCTGTGTACAGTCAATGGGCCAAATTCTGCCCCTAGGTTTGAAATAAATCCTTCCCTATGGGAAGAAACATTCATTCTCATATCACAGTGCAGAATCTAACCCATGCCACAAGGACAATTTTTGCTGAGCTACTCTTTCACAAGAGTACATGTGTTCCCCTAGTTTTTAGTAAAATTTTCATGCAACGGGTAAGTTTCCTCGTCCTTACTGCTGATAACACTTTACTGAGAAAAAATATTACACTAAAATAGAACCACCCCAAAGGCATGCAAGTTACAATCGATCATTAACTAATAGGTTGTTATCCCCTGTCACCTTGTGTGACACACCACCATCATTCACACACACCGTCCCAGCAGACAGACACTGGGGAGTTTAGAAGTTAAATCACATACCTGGAGGGGGGGCTTCATTTAGTAGGAAGTGTCAGGGGAAAAACACAGGAAAGGAAGATAAAAGAATTAGAAATAAGTTATTCAGGAGGGGATCACCTCAAACTTTGGTAAGACTAGGCTCAAGAAATATCATTTGCAGACCAGGTTATAGGGATAGACTGTTAATAAGAGTGGAAAAGGGGAGTAATTACAGTGGGATATGAAGTAGATAGGGAGGAGATGCCATAGAAACAAAAGATAAAGGGAATTTGAATGTTGATGAATTGCAACAGTTTTAATCATGCAAATATATAAACCATGGGCAAGTGTAGTAACACTGGTGATCCTGAAAGTTGAAATAAAACATACCCAAGAAGAGAGTTTTACAAGCATGTAGTGTTACCTAGATTTCAGCTATGTACATGCTCTTTTAACTATTAGTGCTAGCATGAGGATGTGAGGGTTACTGCAAGGAGGTGCTGCTTTGAATGTATCTCTGTGCCTGCATCTGAAGCTCCACCATCTAAGAATCCCTGCTGGCAGATTCAGGGCTTAGCTCTGCAGCACTGGAAATAGTTGTGTCTACACAGAGCTGGTCTCTGCTGCAAGGGACTAGAAGCTGCTCGAACCTGCGTGCCAGGATCCTGCTGTCATCCACTCCCTGCGAGTGGAAGCAGCTCAGGTTTCTGCAGCTCAGGTACCTGCTCTCTGTCCTGGCTGTGGTGTAGTCACAGCCCTAAGAGTTTGTGGGGGAACTGAAAAGTTTCTTCTAAGCTTCTTAGAAGGTGACTTTTCAGTTACAAACAATATTTATGCTTCCTTATACGAAAAATAAATTTTAAGGAGTCTTAAGAATGGATTGATTCTTCATGATTCTGGTCTTCTTCAACATCTTCTAATTCCTATGTACAGGAATGCTTCAGATTAATACATAGGAATTTAGACGTCACACACATGCGCTTGGTTACATGAAAAGAGTCAACAAGGAAAAATAAAAGAATTAGAGCAAGAACCCTACAAGAGCAACAACACTGAACTTGTGCAGGCCAAAGCTGTGACTGAGAGGATGTGGTAGGCAAAGACAGCATAAATAACAGAGAAACTAAATAATCATGCAGTTATATGAAAATCTGGGACTGTCTCCTTCTGACATAAAAGTTTTCTGTTAAGCTTGTTATATTTACATTGTCTTTATAAACTTTTGGTTTTGTTGTGCTTTATGTTATAGAGGGAAAGGAAAACTTAGGGAGGGTGTACATACGGCTTTATGGTTTATCAGATTATGTTAATATCTTGTGGTTTTCACAAATTTCAAGCTCATACATCAGTCAAAGCTAGAGATCAACACATAAGCAATGAGTAGCAGTTCGATAACTATCAGGGAAAATAGGTACAGAGGCAGGCAAAGCAGCAGGGATGGAAGCAATGACCCTTAACTTGTGCAAATCAAAGTCAGCAAAATCTTAGGTGCATATTAACAGACAAGAATGAATATGGTTAAAAGGAGAAGAGAAAGATGTGAAACAAGAAGTGACGAGAAGAGGATGGATATGAGAAGCAGTGCACAGATGAATGTTGAAGTATTAAGTCATGTAAAAATCAATCAGATAGCTTTCACCAAGCCTGGCAAAAGCATTGATCTGGTCTGAACTAAGAGGCTGGTCTCCCTCTGTGGACAGCCGAGTGAAATAGCTGGGGTGAGTGGCTGCTGAGATGTGGCTGCTTTAATAAAGCTACTCCAAATGGCACAGAATAATTTTCGTGGACAGTTTAGAGGATGCTGCAAGTTCAGTCTCTGTTTTTCCAGGTAATAAACACTAAAACATTCCCTTAAGCACTGTGAGATGACTTTGAGTCCAGTCAGTGGCTATTATTGCAACTTATACGTTGAGATGTTTGTCTTCAAAAAATGTTACCACATTTTTCATGCAGCAGTTAGCTTTATCCTCATTATTATGCATCACAGAGTGGGGGAAATTATGACTGGTGGAAGGTGTAAGGAAGCTGCAAGTTTCAGTTTATCATTAATATTTGATTTTTATGTTTACTTCCACCATCTTTGAATTCCTGAGTATAATATTAGAGTTACTGGTATCATTTTCTAACAGAAAGCATAGCTCAATTAAATTTAAATCTTTCAGAACTCTCATAGATTTAGATAAGATTTTGGTTAAAAAAAAATTGAAACTGTTTCACAACTATAAAAGGTTGCAGAGATATTAAAATCTCCAGAAGAAAACTTTTTCACTTTTTGCCTAGTGGCAATCTCTCATTCCAGATTTGTTCTTGCATTACACTATATATGCCCCACATTATCCATAAAGGCAATGTTTCAGAAGCTTCTAAAATAGAATTTTCATTTCCAAATTTGGAAATCTTCCATAGAGGAAAGAGGAAAAAAAAAGTTGGAACATAATGTTTTAACTAAATAAAAAACATCATTTTCAATAGCTGTGAAACAAGGCGTTCCTCCTTTTTTTCTTTTCTTTCTCTTTTTTTTTTCTCCTTTTTGGTTGTTTGTTTGAAAAGTTTCCATTTTGTCCCAATTCAGCACATGACCCAATTGTGAAATTGCCAAGCAGAATTGAATTTCCAGCACACAATAACCCTTCAGATTGACGCAGAGGAATTCAGAAGTCACATACCTGGTTCATGGACTTCTTTAAAAGGGAAGTAGCAGGGAAGGAGATGCAAAAAAAGATAAGATAATTAGAGCAAGAAACAGAGGATTATTAAAAAACCTTAGACTTTTCTTAGCCAGGGTGGAGGGGTTAAAGGCATAAAAACCATTAATAAGATTAAGTGAGAAATAGAGGGCACATATGGATGTCAATTAGAAAATTGTGGAGGAAGGAAAAGGTTGTTGGGATATTAAAGATGCATATGACTAACACATATATATTCATAACATTATAAATCAAGTGCCATTGGTAGCCTTTGGTAGACAAAAAAAAAATTATTGTATTTAAAGCAAGTCCATTACCCATAGATCTCAATGTGCAAAAAGGGTATAAACAACCTGCTCTTATTCATGTGCATAGAAATCCCAGTCACTGCAAAAATCAATGGGCTCCCAGGAGCTGGCATTGATTTCTTTAGTGCCCAGGATTTCACCACTGGTGTGTAGAACTGCACACTGATGTGGGAAGGTAAGTACGAGCATGTTACTGCTCTCCAACCTGCAGGATAAAGCATCTGATGAAAGACTAGCTGGGCAAGCAGAGAGGGGCAGGCAGAAGGGCAGTTGAAAGGTAAAATGGGTTTGGGCTGCCAGGTTGATGCTTTAATGAGCATGACCTTGTATTTTGCTAATCACACAGATTGTCTTACCAGAACTGGACTTTAAAATTCAGCTTATAAAATCAAGTAAAAATGCAACCCTGCCACCCCCCTTTTTGCATAATGCTTATTAACCCAGAAACATACCAGTAGTTATGGAAAAAGCAAACAGTACATCTTTTCTCAGATACACTGCAACCAAAATGGTGCCACTCAGTCCCATCCTTAGCCCAGCAGAAAGCTAGGTATGACACGGTGTCACTTGTTGCTTATGACCTCAGGTGCAAGTCCCATCACCATACATTGCTGCAAAGGGAGTTCTGTCTCTGCACAGTGGTGAGGGGACAGGAGGAAGGGGTGCACCCAACTGAGGGATATAGCATTGCCACAGGACACAGCTGTCCCACCTCTAACCCCAGTGTATGGCACAAAGGAATTGGGTTTGGAAACACCCTCCTCATACCAACTGGTGTCCATACCAGTAGCCTGGTTAGAGACATGAAGCGGTGGGGAATACATAAGCAATGCCCAGCCTGTGCTTCAGACATTGTTTCCAAACAGCAGTTAGTACTTATTGCTCATCACGCTGCTTATCCTACGAGAGCGAAGCAGCAGAGGGTATTTTTGCATTGTCTCATCTTCAACCACCTCCAGAATTCCTGCACGAGTTACCGCTCCAGACAGAAACAGAGGAATTCACAAGTCATGGCACATACCTTCCTCATGAGCTTTAGTGTGTGGGAAGAGTCACAGAGCAAAATGCAAAGGAACACGAGAGCATTAGAAACATCAGAACAACTTTTCACTTGTGCAAAATGGAGGGGGAGGGCAAGATTGAGAATATGTTGCAAGGAAATAAAATGAATACGGATATGAAAAGCAGTACTGGAAGTGAGGGTACAAATGATCTGAGATATTAAAAACATAAAGCTGATTTAAGCGGCCATATCAGATGACATTTGTCTTATATGCTCATTCCAGCAGTCCTGCATAAAGCCCAGAGCAGCATGCTGTTTCACAACTCTCACACCTGGATTTACAACCTAAGGCCAGCAGGTTTTGGGGGGCTGTAAGTACTACCTTGAGACACTGGTCTAGAAACTCCATTATATGAACAAGAAAACCATCTTTAATCATTTGCAAAGCTAAAGCATCAAATTTATCACCATTTGCTTTATATCACAGGGTTTAAGATGAAAAAAATATGTGGAAAGGCTACTATAAGAATGTCAGTCAATCATGAGCACATCTGCACAACCCACCCTGAATGGTCCAAAATAAGTTTCCCAGGGAGACCCAACCAAACTCAGAGTGAAGGCTTTTCAGCATTCATCCTTTTAAGAGGTTTACATTTCCCAGCAGTTTTCAAGCTTTTTTTTTTCATGCAACAATGACCACATAGCGTCACCAGTCAATGTCAAGACAGAACATGAACGAAGACAGTACAAAAAACAAAATGGTAGCAAGTTAGTCTATATTAATATGCCTATTTTCAACTCCCGTTTTCTTTTACCATCTTGTGGCTTAGTGGCTAAACCAGAGCTTACTCTGAAAGACAGCAATTCAGGAGTCATGTCACATACCTTCCTCGTGAGCTTCTTTACATGGGAAGAGACACAGGACAGGATGGAAAGGAACATTAGGAGAAATACAGCGTTACATGTACTGATACTACACAGGCTGAAAACTCTGCTCAGAGGGAAAGGTGTTATCCCAGTAAAGGATGTGTTAATGGCCAGGAGGGGAAGGAATTTATGGCAGGTGTCATTGGGAAACAACTTCACCTTCATGAGAAGGGAAGAGGCAAAGACATGTCAGAGAGGGAAAACCTCACAGTAAGCTCAAATAATACATGCTGAAATTTCTCTCTAGTCCAGTTTTGGAGGAACAACTTCTACCATTGCCCGGACTGGCTTTATGGTGAGCTCTGCACAGGGCAGGAGGGGCAGAGAGGCCAGGTTACCCCTGAGCCAGTATCTGTTGGCCCCTTGCACTGAGGCTATTCCTGTGTGTGAGCCTCTGGGCCAACCTATCACAGAGGTGAGGTGGAAATCAAAGACAACAGGAAGCAATAAGGCAAAGTAACTGGGTCCTGCTCCTCTTGCACCACCCTTGAATCCCCACCACCACCACTACCAAGGAGATGGCGGGGAGCAGTTTGGAAGGCAATGGCACGTACCTGCCGGAGCAGCTTCATCAGATGGGACATGGCAGGAAGCAAAAGCAATGAGATGGAAAACAAGAACAGTTAGACTAAAGAATGTGTGAATGATAGAGGGCCTAAAAAAACCCATAGATTGTATGAAATAGAGAAACAGAGGATGAGATGAAATGGAGACAGGTGACCAAAGCACACACAGATTCAAGAAATGTAAAGCCTTCTGGACCTGGATGCTGTAAAAACTCTGCAAACTGCTCAGAGTGGGTCTCTCGTGGCACTATAAACAGGTTTACCCCTGTTTCAAATATGCCCAAAGCACGAAGCTTTGCAAATGCAGAACTGACACACCCTTTGGCCTCTTGTACCTGGAGCACCACATGCCAGACCTCTTGAGTGCAAAGGGTGGGTTTCTGTTCCAGCCCCTCTTCTGTCCTGTCTGTCCCAGCTTGCTAACGCTGTGTGCAACGTGAGGAGCCAGCTGGGGTTACTTGCCAGCATCTACATACATATAATAATGCAGTATTGTTCATATTATATATAATATTATATATTATAATGTATAAACTTATAATATATACAATATACTATATATAATATGACATATTATAGAATATGTACTATGTACACACGTATTTTCCACAGATGGATTCTGACTTCAAAATCCATCTGATCATGATCTACCAAGCTACATAGGAGAAACCAGTTGACATTTGATAGAAACTTTTCTAGACAGACCCCAGTTATTCCATGGCACACATTACCAACACCCAGGGCTAAAAATCAGCTTTGGAGACTGTTGTGGCTTGGTTGAAAGGATGGTATCCACATTTCCCCTGCTGCTCCCTCCCCAAAAACCAGAGCAGAGGTGTCTGCATGGATACTCAAGGATTTGGGATACCCTCAGTGAAACTTGTGCAAGGGACAAGAAAAGCCCTCTGCCTGCAGGTAGTTTGTCACAGGATCTTTCTCTTGCCTCTTGCTTTCTTCTACCACCTTGCAGAATCGAGGTGCACATCAGCACCAAACCCTGCTGCAGGAACAAGTGGGGCTGAGGCGCTGCTTCACATACCTTCTTCCTGAGCCTCTTCTGTGGGTGGGAAACGTCACGCAGCAAAGGAAATGGGAGGAGAAAATTAAAACAAGGAATATGTTATTGGAACATACTTGAGGCTTGCCAAGCTCCCAGGCCATTATGGGCAAGAATACACAATGATGGAATTACAGGGTGAGAGGGAATTAAAAATAACATTTTTATGGGCACTTTATGGGGTTATAAATGTTACTGAAATATGGGAATAGGACCACAAGTGAAAACCACATAAAAAGGCATCCAATATTTTATTCTTTATTAGAGCTGGCTAAAATTTCCTAAAAGTGGCTTTTGATGATTTTTTTCATCAAAAATTAAACTGCTGTATTTCTTTTGCTTTACATATTTTTCTCAGTTGGTGAAAAAAATTTGCCAACTACCAGTTTTTGAAATTTAAAACAAATTCATTCTTGAATTTTAACATATGAATATAAACTTTGCAAGGTGTCCCCCTCCCTTTAAAAAATTTAAGCTCTTGAAGAGAAAGGAGACGACTTGACACTGTTTTGCCAAAAATGAGTCAAGCATTACAATAAAAAAGGTAGAACAGATACATATATATATATTTCCACATACATATATATGTATATATATATATGTATAATGGTTTGGTTTTTAAAGAAAAAAAATAGGCCACGTTTCCTACCAGCTCAATAAATGACATCAATGTCCATCATTGCATTGATGTCTGTGGCTCAAGACCAAGTCCCGGCCACTGGGTGTGAACCGTTTGCTCTGGATTTCTGCACACACCTTCTTCCTCCACACTGAGAGAGAAAGAAAGCAAAAGCCATGTCACATACCTTGTTCCTGAGCTTCAGGTGGCAAGTGTCATGGAACAAGAAGCAACAGCAAGCAGCAAAATGAAAACAGAAAAGTGTTAGAAACTGGTATTGGGGTGAGCTAAGGCCTGGAGAAAAAAAAAGGCGGTTAGAAAGTGATGGACAAAATTATATGGAAATGAAATGGATGACTTTGGAAGACCAAAAAAAAAGGTGGTTAGAAAGTGATGGAGGAAAGTTATATGGAAATGAAATGGATGACTTTGCAAGAGAAAACAAAAGTCAAGCAAAAGTAAGGAGCATAGAGAAGATACACCTCAGAGGAGACAGTCATGCAGATTAAAAAAAAAAAAAGTTGGAAGTCACCTGCCTATTAATTTCATATCAGTCATTAAATTCTTGAAACCAAAAAGTAGACAGTTAGGCAAGAAAGTAGAAAAGCAAGAAATGCTTTTCCTTTAAAGAAGGCTTGTCTGTAGGAACAACACCCTTTGCTTGCTCTTTTGACATTTGACAAGACGAAGGATGGAGCATGAATAACACCTTCACCTTCCTGACTCTGCCACTCTATGCAGGACTAGAGAGACATGATGATGATTGAAGCTCTACAATCCATATTTTCTTTTTTTTTTCTTTTTTTTTTTGAGCCCTCAGTCCCTTCAGAAGCAATGCCAGGAATGTCAGTACCTTATGGCAGGAACTACTCCTAACATGGCCACTGTTCCCACCACCACTGACGCGAATTTGTCCATTGCAGCAACTTGGGGGAATCAAGGACAAAAACAACCAACCAACCAACCATAATAAACAAACAAAACCACTAAAACCACACACACAAAAATCCACAAACAAACAAAAAACCAACCAACCAACACAAAACCCAACTGTGTATGAATCCCCAAAAGAGACACTTATACACAGAGGCAAGTCTCTCTCTCTCTCTGAGTTGGTCTCCCACCCTCCACGTGCAAATATTCCACCTCCAGTATATGGTTTTGCTCTTGACCCCTTAGAAGATGTCTGAGACACTAAGGGTAGATCCTGGGAGAAAGTCCAAGAGTTTGGCCCTTCTCTCTGTTCCAGATACCTCAGGAAAATTAAGGATGACAACTGGCAGCTATGCATGCCTGAACTGAAGCCAGTGTGTCAAAAGTGCCCAGCAAAGATAGCGATACATCTCCAAAATCTTCTCCCTGCTGCCTACAAAAGGTGAAACAACTTCGGGTGAGAAGGGGGTTTCATGCTCCATCTTTCCAGATCAGCACTCTGTCTCTCACAGCTTGTCAAATCCCATTTTAACAGCTAAAGGTGTGTTAAAAAACTTCATCTTTGCCAGTTGGTTCTTTGCCTTGCCTCTTCTGTCCTCAGCAGTGCCCTGTCAGGTTCTCCTCAGGAGCTGGACAACTTGCTCTTCCTTTCAATTTCAAAATTTAAACTCAATCTGTGGACATTGCCAAAATGAGAATGGCAGTATTTCACCGATGATACGTTGTGTGGGCTCTGCACCAGTCCCTGCTTTAAAAAGTTCTGAGTTTATGAGCAGGTTAGTCTCCAGCTTTTACACCATCCCCAACAGCTCATTCAAATACTCCACAACGTGAAGGCTCTGCACGTCATGGCCTCAACTTGAATTTTTTTTTTGTTTCCAACTGGTTTACCGATCAAGTGTTTCAGATCACCTTTAGCAGCAAGCACCAAAGAGAAGGGTGAAGTATAGACAAGGAAAAGCAGGATCAAGATTCAAAGAAAGATAAATTACATTCCACATTTTTTTGTTACCTTCTTCTTCGTACTCCTCTGCATTGAGATGGGAGAGGGGGGAAAAAAAAGCAGACAAATGAACCACCAGCCTTGGCGCATCAGTACGACATTACCCACGGCAGAGCCCTGTGCGCTCACAGGGATGCCGGGCAAGATGGTCTCTGAGAGGCCACTTGCAAATCAGCAAGAAAAGTAACAGATTAAATTACTTTGAAAATAAAAAGAAGGATTTATAAAAAGGGGAAGAAGGTGATAAAGTATTGATTTTTTTTTTCTTGGGCAATGGGAACTCAGGATTATATATGCATTAGAAGGAAAAAGGTAGAAGAGAGGGCCCCTGAGTATAAGAAAAGCTTCTGTATATATTGCATGTGCATATTATGGGGATTTATATTTTAAAACAGAAAATATTGCCTATACACAAGCTTCAAAATAAATTGCCAGCAGATGGCAGTGCCCCTACAAAAACTAGAGGCGTCCCCTGCAACCAGGGCATCAATGTGGGGCTGAAACCCCATAGGCTACCCCCAGCAAGAACACGGCCAAGCTACCACAGGTAGTGTGAAAACACCAGAATCTGGTGACAGTCAGACAGACAGAAGCACAAAACAAGAAACCTCGGATTTGTCTAACTGTACCAGCTGACACAGCCAGAGAATGCTGCAGGCTTGCATGAAAGCAATTAGAGACAGATATAAGACTTACCCTCTCCTTGTTCCCTGTGAGAGAGGAAAAAAGGATATTGAAACTAGATAAATATTTCTCCCACTACAAATTGTCACCAAGCTTTAAACCATATACTGAAGTAACACAGGTGACATTGTTTAAAGTCTATTGTTTCTTCTTTCCCCCCTTCTTTCTGCTCTTCCAGGAGATATTTGGGTTTAAGAGTGGTAAAGTGACTCGGTTTGAGTTTTATTTTAAATAGTGTTTCTTATTCTGAAGGTGCATATGAATCCATATCCAGGAATAATCCTCCACCCCAGGGCTCTAATGTGATACCCACACACGAGTGCTGCACAGGGGATGATAAAGGTGGACCTCAGTCCAAATGTGCCAGGCAAGCCAACCTGCAACCAAGGGCCCATGCCAACCCAGATGTGCTACAGGCTCCCTGAACCCTCGGGCTGTCTAATAAAAATCTGGCATAAAACAGATGCTGCTCAAAGTTTATCCCACAGCTGTAGCTACACCAGTCTCATGGTCTGTTCCCGTTCCTTGCCCACACCTCCCAGCTTCTCCTGCTCTACCATCCCCTTGCATGAAACCCAAGCCTCAGAGCAGCCCTGGGACCAGATCCCAAAGGAAAGACATGTTAGTCAGAGATTGTCTGAAAAAGGTGCCAAATTTTATCTTTAGAAAAAAAAATTTAAGAGCTGGGCAAAATGACACAGGTTGAGCTGAACTTATCTCCTAGTGGAGGAGAGGGCTAATGACCACTGCAGGTCTGCCCATGACTCCTCTGATCCCATGACTGCTCTAAATCTCCCCTGTGTACCTACTGATGCATTAATGTCAAACGACCCCATTGGGTTTGGTCATATTACTCTAGATTTGTTAAATCAAGGCAGAAAGGGGCTCCTCCACTGCGCTGTGTATTTTATTCCCCCTCCACCAGGTGCAGTGCCACAGCCACTGAGGGCAGGCTGAGCTGGGTGGAGGTGTTTGGGGGATGTCCTGTGTTGGACAGGGAGGGAGTCAGGTGAACTTCAATGGGTCTTTCACACTCAAAGTCAAGATGCCCCCTCCTCAGTGCCTCGGGGGGCTTCAGGCTGTGCACAGAGCAGCACCCAGCCTCTCCTCCCTGCTGGAATGACCTTGCTCCACTGCATGGAGCAAGCTGAGCCGACGAGGATACACATAACTTTCCCTCTACTTACACTTCCTCGGTATCAGACATGTTGGCAGTGAGTTTCTAGACAAAAAAAAAGGAAGAGAAGAAGGAAAAAAAAGTGTTATTAGTGAGAGCACCTCCTAAAACTTTCCAAGGCAGAAGCAGATGGGTTGACATTTGAGGACAGAAAAAGACAGGCACCTGCTTTCCCACACAGCAACCAATCCCCCACCAACACTGACATTTTGGGAGAAGCAGAAACCTTTGCCAGCCAGGTCAGAGGACAAGGAGAGGGGAGGAGAAAAACATCATCTGGAAAGACACGTCCCGTCAACTCAGCTGTGTCCCACAGGGACTAGGGGAGACCTGGACCTGGCTTTAAATTACAAAATCTCCAGAGGGAGAGAGGCACAGGCCAGTGTCCTCTTGCACCCATGTAACGTTTCTATCACTCCAGAAAGATCAGAGAAATTTTTCCTTATTTTATGCTACCAGAAGTGGGAAGGTGCCAGCTCCAAAACATTAGTCAGAGCTAAAAGAATAACTGACACTACCAATATACCTATAAATGAATCCTCATTTGTCAGCACCCAGGAGTGTGTCTGGTTTATACGAGTGAACAATATTCTGTTGATTAGTTTAAGATGAAAACCAGCCACATCCCTGGTAGGCAGTTCACATGGCTATAACCATTTCTATGTCATACAACACTCTGGCTTTTCTAAAAGCATCAACTACCCTGAGGCCAGAGGAGGAGGTGGGAAAGGGCCCCCCAAAACTTCCTCCAGATCCACAGTCAGTCTTAAATTAGAAAGCCAGGCTTCTTTTTGCTGGCCCAAACCCTGACTTTCATGACTTCATTTTTCAGCTGATATATGAGAGATGTCTTGAAGGAGCAGGTGGGCTGACTTAGGTTCAAAAGGAACAACTGCAGCTCAGCAGCTTTCTATTTCAGAGGAAGGCAGTAATCCCCCAGGCTCCAACCCTGCCCTATAAGGGATTCTCTCCATTCCCCAGCAATGACCCTGGGCACCATACGTTAACACCAACAGGATTTAAAACCCCCATGAGAGATAAACAGACAGCATTTTCTTCTTCTAGTTCCTCATTTATTCTCTTTCTGAAAGTCAGAGTTGCATTGGAAGTAGTGCCAATAGTGGCTGTGTTATGACCTGAGAAGCAGGATGGGAGGGTAATCTACTGCTAGGACATATGAAATTGGGTTCAGTGATTTCTTGGTCACAGACTGCTTTTAACTTGGCAGCTGTGCTTGTCCACTCCTCAAGTGCAACAGCCATCCCAAGGAGTACTTTGGGGACCCTAGTACCACCAGGCAGAAGGAATCTCTGGGGAATTTTGTGTATGGGAGGAATTTCAGCTCTGCAAAAGGCTTTTCTTTTGCACCAGTTCATGCTGCTTCTTCTTTTAAATACTTGAATGATAAAACACTGCTGGTCTCTCTCCCCTGGTCTTTTCTATCTAGATCAACAAATCCTCAGGATAAAGAGTTCCACTTGCTTCCTGCACAGTGGCTAGCATGTTAAGCAGTCTCATCTCAGCCTCCAAAAATTATTCAAGCTATTAGAAATAATGCTTGACAGTATGTTGGTTTATGCAACAGGACAGCAGAACTTCTTCAGGCAAAACCCTATGGAAGGAACCTGCCTAATGCCCAGATGTTGGCTTCTTCCAAAATATATGATCTGTAAAGACTCAGGGCAATGGCCAATCCTCCCATGGATTCTGCCTTTAATTTATAAATGCATATTTCCTTCTTTCCAGTACGGAGGAGGACAAAAAAAGAGGAGTTTTAAAGGGCTTTGGCCTAAACTCCTCTGTCATTCCAGTGAGAAGAGTAATACTGCTCAATGGTGGAGAAGAAATCAGCTCGAGAACCCTGGGTATGCACACAGAGAGCGAGCGTCTGTTCAGTGTGCGGTAGGCACGTAGCGCAGCCCATGATGTTCTTTCCAAGGCAATTGAAGTCAACGGGAGTCTTTGCAATCAGGCTTTCCATTAGCAGTTATTGGAATGAGCTCATCTAGTCTCCAATTTAGCTCTAAGGACATCTTGCTGAGGGTTGTCACATTGGCTGTTCCCCTACACCCTTCCATATTTGTTAATCCAAGCGCTGCAAATGCGAATGGGATTTTGCATGGCATCTGTCCGTGCGCTATAAAAACAGAATGAGAATGCCAGCATCCCTGACACCATAAGACCCCAACCCTGAGGGGGTTTCTTGGCTCTGGATAAAATGAATTAATAACAAGTGCATTGGCAGACTGTGTGCAAAGATGAGCCAGACACAGGAACCCCACAGGCTAGGGCACAGGGGGGACAAAAAAATCCAAGGGAAGATTGCAGACTGCAGCCTCACAAGGGCCAAATGTTCAACCAAGTTTGGTCGCTCTGTCAGGAGTCGGCATTTAAGGCTGTAGCTGACTGCCACTGCCCTGGCTGGATAGCCAAAAAGGTCTCGCTCAAGAAGAAGAAGGTGTCTGTCTGCTTCATGGCATTCAAAAGCCATCTGGTCCCTTAAAGCCAGGGGCAGAACACAGACCATCATAGCTACAGCCACCCGAGACAAGAAAGGCTCTCTGATGCCCAGCACTATCCACTAGCTCTGTCATCAGAGCAGCCAACAAAATTGAACTACATTTACATCCAAAAGGCAATAAAGCAAGCAATCTGTTAAGAGCAGTATTTTTTGTAGTTAGGCTTAAGTTCGCTGAAGGCAATGGAAAGTCTCCAGCTGGCTCAGGTTTACCCTTCGGTGGAAATTACTTTACACACAGCAAACGCAGCCCAAGATTAAGGCTGTTAGCACCTTAAGGCAATAATTGGGCTTTGTTTGTACAGTGGCAGAAAAATGGATTCTGGTCTGAGACTGAGGTTTAGAGATGTAATAAAATCAATTAGTTAATACTGCCCACCCTTTGGAAGGAAATCAAAACGTGGGAAAGTTTCACCAGACACAAAACTTACTAACTGCTCCCACCCCTTAAAGGTGAAAGCAAAGGTTATTTTGTGCATTTTATTCAAGCCAAGCAGGTCATGGCTGGAAGGACAAACACACCAATCCTCATGAGTCCCAGGTGGGCAGGAATGCCACGTCCCTTTTGGCCCCAAATGCTCCTGGACTTGGCTGAAAGAGCAGAATCAGCACATCCCAAGAAGCCTCTTAGCAGCTGAGAATGCACCCGGGAGGGGGAATGGGCTGCCTTGCACCTCCAGGCCATCCCTGGAAATAACCCACCCATCAATCATCCCCTCCCAGGCCAGGCCATACAAGGTAGGCAAGGTAGCAAGTGCTGTTTTGAAAGGGGAGAGGACAAAAGAGGCCATGCATGGGCAATGGGACCTGGCAGGGACAGCTATCAGGCAAGGACTAAGAGTATGATCCACCAAGAACCACATGGCCACACTTTTCTACCAGGAACCACTGCAAACCAACTGCATGGATTTTTTAATATACATACATATCTATATCAAAAGATGTAGGTGTCATATATATTTAGTAAATATATAAATAAATTCATATACTTCTCTCTGTAGAAGGTATATACATTTACCTTTTTTAATATCTATTTCTTCCATCCCTCTGCCTCCTCCCTTTGTTTCTGAACAGCAGAAAGGGGCTGGAAGGTGAAGCATCTGCCACAGCACTGATGCTGAAACAGCGCTGCTGCAGGGTCCACTGACACACAGCAAAATCCCAACTCCCTGCCCCAAGGTGTACCCTTTATTCTTGTCTTCAGGGTGGTATGATCTGTCTGATCTCCCTGCATAGAGTTTTCTAGGAAAAACAAGGCTAAGACAGAGGACAAAGAGCCAGCGACATTGCTTAGCTTATATCCCCCCTTTCCCTGGTCTTAGAATCATCAGCATTGGAACAGACCTACAGGATCATCCAGTCCAACCATCAAAGCAGCACTACCACTCTAACACTTAAGCACTCAACCATATCACCCAGTGCCAGATTAAACACCTCTTGAACATCTTCAGGGGTGGGCACTCCATCACCTTCCTGGGTCTTGCACACATGAGGGCGCCTGCCCTGGCAATCACCTACAGCCTCACTGGAGCTCCCCCACACGAGCGGCACAAATTGCTGGCACCAGAGTCACCTGTGTTGGTGTCCCTCCTGTCTTTGTAGGATACCCACCACCCAACAGCAAGAAGCTGACCTGAGAAACATAAATGGGGACATGTTCAGAGTGGTGATGGTATGCTCCCTGTATGCACAGCTTCAAACTCCTTCACATTTCATTGACATGACCACCCCGTGTGGGTGACTCACACTCACAATTTTCTTCTTTTCTGTGGGAGGGTATAGTTTTCCATGACCATATTTATGTTTCTCAGCTCTCCCTCTACCCCCACACCCCACAACCCTGCTCACCTGCCAGCAGCTCCCCAACAGCCCTGCCTCTTCTACCTCCTGCCTCAGCCACCCCTTTCTCTGGGTGACAGGGGAGGGAAGGTCAGCACTTTCCTCCTGCTGCTGGAGGAAGTTTTCCCCAAGTGTCCCAAGAGATAACTCCTAATTTCCAGCCCCACGTCTTAGTTTTGGAAGGGTCTGTTCTCCCACTACTAATCCTTGGGAGTTCAGAGTTCAGTTCTTACGTGCATGACATGAGATTTGTGTGATGCCCAGCCAAAGCCAGGAAGGAAAAGTGCCTTTTCCTTAGGATCCTGTGCCAGATCCTACATCCTGAGGAGCCCAATTCTCCCCTGATTTTTTTCCATTTAAACCATTAATTAAACCATCCAGTAGCCCCTCTGTAGTGTTACCCCCCAGCAGCACCCCTTGCCAGGGATCCCACTTACCTGGAGGAGCGGAGAGAAGCACCAAGCTCCCTGTGGAAGGGCACGGGCAGGCTGGGATCTGCGAGCGTCCCAAGGTGATGCAGCTCTCAACTTATAGTGACATTTGATCGTCTGGAAGAGCCGATTGGCCCCAGACTCCCCTACGCTGGGCAGGGAAGGGAAGGGAGCAGGGATGGGGCGGGGAGGGGGATGAGATGGAGGGGGAAGCAAGGGAAGGGGAAAAAAAAGGTCATACCATGTATAGGAGCAGCTGGAGGAATTGCACAGATGATGCTAAGATGGAAGGGACATGTTTGGAGAAAAAAACTCCCGGGCTTATGTTTCTATATTTACAACCCACCAGGCAGGCAGAGCTCAGAGAGGGGTATCTGAGGCAAAGGCACCTCAGAAACAAATTGTGGGGCCCCACAGCTCCGTGTTGCATGGTCACTGCTTAAAACCTGGTCATGGCAGCCTGGCTCTTGCAATCTCAACACTCAGCAGCAACCTCTGCTCTCCCAGCTGGGCAGGGGCTCTTCCCTGCTGCCCCTCCACATGCAAACAGTTTCAGCTGCACTGCAGGGTGAGCCTGAGGAAGGTTTATGGACCTTCCATGTCCAGTGCTCTTTGAAACCAGCAGTCACAGCCGTGTGAGAAGTCAGAGGCACACAGCACATGTGTTGTGTGCATGTTTGTGTGCAAGTGCTGTGCTGTGCTCACCGGCCTCTCACTAAGACTACCAGGGCTCTGCCACACATCAGGGCTTGAGGAGACCTGGAACAAAAAGCGGGAGAGCAGGAGAGCAGCAAAAGAGCTTGGTTGACTCACACCACGCTCAGAGCCTTTCTTAGGATGATATGAAAGCATTATTTAAGTAATGACTTCCTAGAGAGGGCAAACTCCAGATGGCTCGACCCCACCTAGTATCCTCTGGGTGCCTGGAGTGGTTTTGCTGCCTGAACTCACTCCACAGTTGCACAGCTATTCCAGCAGAGGATTGCAGTGCCTTGCACAACTCTCTGGTTCACGGTTTCCATTTCACTAAATCTCACAGGCTTCAGCTTCCCATCCCCTTCCTCCCACCCCTCTCCCCTTGGCAGGGCTCCCCAGCAATGTAGTGTGTGCCCTCCAGTGTGCCTGGCAGCTCCAGCACCCTCTTTCTCCCAGCCTGTAGGAGCAGAGGAAAAACTTTGGGAGCTGCAGGGCAGGCGATATTTTTGGCCCAGGTCACAGATTGATTCCTGCCCACTCTTTCCCTGCTGCTTTCAAGAAAGGGTTCCCTACCGAGGATGTAGAGACAAGTTTTTAAAGCTGTGGACTGGGAGCACAACACCGCAGCTTCCCATTCACCAGGTAACATGCACGAGCTAAAATCCCCTCTCCAGCTTGCCTTCTCCAACTGTCCGAGAGCTTATTCCGCCTCCCTTCTGCAACTCGGCTCCAGCCAATGCTTTTGTTACTTGTCAGGTGGGAGGGGGACATTGTATCCATCCTCAGCACGCTCGCTTCACGTGGGAGTTTGCCGGGTGGGGGAGGCGGGGAGGGCACCCCGCGCTGCCGAGGAGAGCAGAGTGTGCGTGGGAACACCTGGCCGGACCTGCTATCATCACCTGCGCTCCCCCTCCCCAGCTCTGCTGAAAGCACTAACACAGCAAACCAGCTTTCACGCTGCATTTTCAGCACCAATCAGCCAAGAAGTGGTATCTTCCACTGGCTAATTCTCCTCAGGTGATCCACCAGCTGGGCACACCTCCAAGAAATATCGTATTTGCCCAAACTAGCAGCAGTGGGGATGTTCGGGGGGAGGGAGTGTCCCAGCTGTTTCTCCTTTTATGTTTGCGGTGCACCCAGTTTGGCAGCGGCACTCACCAGCCTCCTTTGCCTGCCTGCCAGTTACAGACTGTCCCTGCTGCTGGTGGGGCATCGCAACTCGGCGCCAGGGACTGGATCAATCAGTTAAAAAAACGTGTGTGTGCAAGTGAATGTGAAGCCTGGCCTTACACCAGGGTGGCTCTCGGCAGGTGTGGGCCTGAACGCTCCCGTGGGTCCATCTGGCCCACCTGCTGCCAGACATTTGGCAGGGGCAGCGCCAGCATCTTGCAGGGTTGCACAGCCTCCACCAGAGCAGTGCTGCTTGTGCACACTGGCAGTGGAGCGCTCCACATCACTCAAATTTCGCTCTAAGCATCTTGACAAACGTGACATTGATACAAGTAATGGGAGGGACAGGTAACCAGACTCTTCTCTCTGCCACAGCTCTCTTTTCAAATGATGAGATAAGATGCAAACTTTTCATCCTGCAGTACTCTCTCAGTTCTTGTGCTCAGCTCAGTTACTCACCTGGACATGCCAGGCAACTGCTCCAGACAACATCCATCATACATCATGTCCATGCTCTGTCTGTCCCCTCCACCACCCCCTGTGAGCATGGTCCTTCTGCTTAGTACTGTCCCAAAGGACATCTGTGCATCCTATGGGCTGCCTCTGTCAAGAGCGCTCACGTCCATGTCACGCATCTTGTTTCTAGTCCCAGCATGATCTGGTTCCCTCTTCCCATGGGACTGAGGATACCTTCTCCAACCCTCTGGAAAGAGAGCTTGTCTGAGGCACACATCTTCCATTTGCTCTGCTGTCACCTTGTTCACAACCAAGGCTCATTACCCACAGCCCAATTTATGTTTGTCAGTTTTTTCCCTTTGTGGGTCTCTCTATTCCCTTCAGCACATAATTATAATCCTCTCCAACATTTATTTCATGCCTTAGTTGCACACCTTGTGCTTTTCACACATTCCTTATGTCAACTCCTTATTTCACATCTTGATACCATCATACAGCAATTTCATTCACAACCTGTGACATTTTTATCATCAGCTTTGTCTCTCTTTACTGTAGATTCTCCTGCTCTAGGATATACATTTTGTGCTGCCTTGACATCATGTCTTCCCCCTGCATCAGCAGCAAGGTTGCTGGAACTGTTGCAGTGCAGCCACACCCTAGAGAGTGAGCAAACCACCACCAGCTACCTCCCAGTCCCTACTGATCACATGGACCAGATGAGGGAGGGATGTTCCCAGCTGTGGCTGCACAGCTACTGAAAGCTATTCGATTTTGTTAGGTGGGTGTCAGGCAGCTGTCACTGGAGAAGCCCCTCTCACCAGGTGCCAGGTGAGGAGACAGCACCAAGGCCAAAGAGCAAACATGCAGGTCACGGACATGAACCAGGGTCTCAAACCACAAAAAGTCCATCTGCCTGCTGACCTCAAGCCAGAGCCTGGCATACTTTTACAGTGACAGCATCCCCACCTGGGAGAGGATACAGCAAACCAGTGTTCCTCCTTGAACAGGAACTAGAGGCTGGGGCAGAGATCTAGGCAAGTATCTGCTAGGTAACCTCGTCCAATGTCACATTTCTTCTCGGTAGGTGGGAACGCCCAGACTGGTTATTTGAGGTGGGCCGCAGGAATTTATTGCATTGCAGGGCCACTTGTAGGGAAGCTGTAATCAGCCCTTGCAATCTTTTCAGGCTATTGGTTGATCTATTGAAGCAACCAGTGATCTCAGGGGAGATGCCTTTAAATACAATGCACACACATTAGCAGGATAATTTTACAAACTGCGTAAATATGGGCACTTTGGCCAAATGCTTGTGTGTGGTTTTTTTGTTTGGTCTGGGTTTTTTCCTCAGAATACCCTTTCCCTGTGCTCATTGCACACCAGTCAGTGGGCAGCACTTCCATGGATCATTGCCTCCTATGGCTGGATAATGCTCAGCCAGTGAGCTGAAAAAACACTGGAAAAGTTCATCTGAGAACCTCTACAGTCCTGGAAGTCTGAAATCCTACCCACATTCATTAAAAACTACAGAGTTTGTAAATAAAATCAGCTACATCCTTCCATTAAACAGGTACTCTTTCACAATCCAGGAGGGACCCAATTTCTGAAATAAATGCCTAACCCTATGCACCAACTACTCTCCAATGCTGAACAAATGGAACTAGTTCCAAAGCAAACCTTGCTTTGGCCCATGAGTCAGGCAAGAGAACCTCCAGAGATGCATCCTCAGCCAGTCTTGCCCCTGACTGCACTTACACCTTCACGGTAGAGCCACAGAGGAACTTTCACTGACACCTTCTGTCATTGAAAAATTGTTAGAGTTATCCAAGGTGAATTTATTTATAAGGAAACTGTGTTTTACTTGAGTTGTTTCATCATTCACAGTTTGAATGTTTATTCCCCTTCCTCGCCAAAATTATTTGAATGCTTTCAAAACAACATTTTACTTTTTTGCATGATACAGATATTCTGGTTTTGGCATGTTTGTCCACTTAATCAGACATTAGCCTTGAAATAATTGGAGGTATCCAGAAAAATGCATTGACTAAGCTGACAGGGAAAGGATGGGGATGTGTTTTTCTGTTTTGTGACACCCAGTTATAAACATTTTACCATGATTCACAGCAGGTGGGAAATGGGAATCACAAAAGCCATTTGGGAAGGGAAAGTAAATTTTTTACCAGTTCCCCACACCCTTTCTTCTCTTTATCCTGCCCCAGAAAAAGGGATTCTGCAGTGGGGTTTAATCAGCAGTTCAAGGTTAGAGTAGATGCCCTATGTTCATTGAACACTCTTTCCAAGTTAATTGAAATAGCTGTCAATAAAAAGGGAGATCAGATAGTGGCTAGGTACCTTCAGAGAAAGGACAGAATACATATAATTAATTATTTTCTGTTCCTGGGTAAAATATAATGACCTGTTTTATGCAGCCAGTCAAGCAGAGATCAGAATAGGCTAAAATTTAATAGTCAGCTCCTCTAAGCATCAGCAGACCATTGTCATTTTACTGGGGATAACACGATCCTGAGGAATGTGAAACAACTCAAATGGGCTGAGCAAAGACCATCTTTCCTCCCTGGCTCCTCAGATACCACCTGCATGGCATTTGGGCTCAGGATCTCTGTCCTTGGTTGTCCCTTGTTTTCCCAGAAGCGACCTGGTGCAGTGTTTGCCATGCCCAGTGATGCACCTCTTGCAGCAGTTGCTCAGATACAGGGCAGAGCAAATAATTGCCAAATTGTGGGTTCATCTACCTGAATCTTGGCTGGGGAACCTCAGGGTGCCAACACCTTTTCCTGATGGTGGCTTCATAACGTCTCAAAGGTCCAGGGACATAACAAGGAGAATAAAGGGCAACAACCAAGCTTTCTCTTATTAGTGACCAAATTACCTATGTATGCCTCCATCCACCTTCCTGTTACTGCTGTTCTCCTACCTGCATCTGGTAGGAGGGAATCAACCAGTACTTCTGTGGAGGACTCTAGTGTGTCATCCCTTCTGTGAAACTCGGTTGGTAGGAAAATCTGTCCCTATCCTATCTCCTCTCAGCCTGTAAGAGCAGACACTCTACATCTTTTCATAAGAAACAGGAAGTGATCTGGACACTTCCTACTTCAGCATGTGCAAACATAAGCTCACCCTTTGCATCATTCATACAGTGCATCCTGCAAACACGTGTGTTACGCTGGTTTGATGGCAGTGGTGACAGCAGCAGAGCAGGTTACAAGGTATCCTTGGGCATTTTTAAAATCTGTTGAAATATTCTTATTCATAATGAGGTGGGGTGGGTGTCTACATTTCCTGGTGGATTGGCTCTGGTTGTTACTGTCTGTGTTTTTTTCCAGCAACATTTTCAGTCAAAGTTACCAGTGCTCCTAAAAGTCACACTCAAAGTCACTGGTGCTCCTAAAAGACAAGGGCAGTTTTGAGACGTTGAAGTCATCAGTTAAAGAGGAATTAATTGCATTAGGGTATTTGCGTGAAGGACCTGTCCCCAGTCCTCCCACAGGTCTGCACTGCACTAAGGAGCACCATGTCCTGCAGAGCCAGGCATGATTTCATCAGTCATCAGGGAGGCAGAGAGGGAAAAGCAGATGGAGAGCTCACCTTCGACACCAACCCAAAAACACCACCATATACCTCCCTGATGAGAGCTGGTCTCATCAGACGGGCTACAACCCTCATGGATGTAGAAAATGCTTTGCTACTTTGATCCACAACAGAGTAACTCCAAGTCAGATTACAGATATATTAGCACAGGGGGTCAGTGAGCAGCAAGGCTTAGCAGTGTGGTACTGCAGAAGCAGCAAGAATTTGCCTTCAGAGCTGGCTTTGTGGCATAGCTCACCAGCATCTCAAAAGCCATACGAAACAGGCCAAGCTTAACCTGAGTGTAAAGCTGCTTTGTAAACCTCCAGAAAACTGTTCTTATACGTCCCCATCTTCCTGTGAGTATATATGTAACCTCCCAGCTGCCTTTACATTCACACTTAAAGGCTCCTGAAAGGCTGTGAAAAAGCAAAGCCCAATCTGAACAGTCAGCTGGAAAAGGGATGAAATTTCCCGAGGCCAAGAGGCAGTAAATAACTGCATAGTGTTTGGGTAACTCGCAGGTTATCCAGGACAAAGGTAGGCACTGGTGCCATCCTTACCAGCTCACTTAAGCAGTCTTGGCCCAGATCTTTGAGTCAAACTGCACATAAATGCCCCCAGCTAAAATTCACCATACTAATCAACTCCAAACACCCTCTGCTACCACTGCAGCATTTTCTGCACTTGCACGTCCCTCACTGGGAACAAGCAGGGACAGAGCCAGCATTTGCCTTCTTCCGTTATTGGGAAGGTAACAATCAAAGCACAGCTCCAAATCTGCATTTAGCAACCCTGACTTTTGCAAAACAGTAAATCTGACAGCCAACTTGAAAAGCCTCCAACTGGTTTCATTGCCTGGAGCTACTCTGCTAGAATAGCTGTCCTGGCAACATCACCATCATCTGCCCTTCACCTGTCCAGTACTTGAGATGCCGAACTTCACAGGGCCAAAGTTAGGAGCATGCAGTGGTGTTACTCGATAGCCCTTCTTCATGCTAATTTTAGGTGATGGAAATTTTCATGCTTTTAAAAAGTCCCTTTATTTATTTTTGAGAAACTGCTTGTACTTAGTGGCTACTGTAAACACTCTTTTCCATCTGGTGTTTTGAACTTACCTACAGGGCTCTAAAAATCACAAGAAATCAGCACCTGACATGATCTTGAAGGAACAATCAGCTCTTAATTTTGTAAAGTGGACCGAGTAACACGATGCACCCAACATGCAAATGATTTCGGATGGAAACAAATTACACATCAGTAAGTAGTGAATTTCTTTTCCTTCAGTCAATATTGATTTCTGATTTCTGTGGTAGATTGTTTCTCCGTCAGTTGTTTGCTTTGGGAGATGTGCTCACTGCATCTGCTTTAGACACCTAAGGCACAATCCCTCTGGGATTCAGGAGACTGTCCTTGGACACCCTAGATCTAGACTACATGTGTCTCCAAAGATAAGGGATCAGGCTTGACCATTCAATACAGGGCCTGGGTCTCACCCTCAGACTATTTATGTGCAAATGGATGACACAGTCTGACAGTGGGGAGGAAGAGACTGAGCAACAGGATGGGAGCCAGGACCAATGCCTGCAGCTGCTGTTTTGGGGTGTCCCCAGAGAAGGTGAGCAAGGCAGGAGACCTGCTGAGATGCTCACAGCAACCACTCAGTCTCTCTGCAACCTTGAGGAAGACCTCCCTGCCCAACCAAGCACCTCTGATTGAGTAATTACACTTGCACAGGGCTGCTTTCATGCTTTAGAGTGCTTGCTCATATAAATCCCAATGATATCTTCCCCTTACTTTGCTTCAGTCTCCCCCTCCCTGCCCATTCTTCCCCTCATCCTCAGAAGCCCCAAATCCATGATACTTTTTTCTATTTATTTTAAGAATGAAGAGTGCATGTCTTTAGCATTGATAAATCACCATCACTTAACAAGAAGAGATGAAACACATTTCTGAAAATTTCTGATCATTCCACTGCAACCTAAACCCCAAGGGAACTCAATGCAAAAGCACAGGGAAATCACCTCAGGTCTGCCCCATTATCAGCACCCTTATAATGGGTCAACACTACTGAAGTAAATGGTAGCTCCGATTGCACTTCTTGTCAATGTGAGATTCACTCTTTACCTGCTTTAAAACACATACATATCTACATATGTCTGTATGTACATATGTAATGCAGAATCAGGGAAAGTGTGTTGAGCTGCCAAGAATTAGCAATGGACCAACCTCAGAATCTTGTTCAGCAGCATATCAGCTGCCACCTCATTATTTATAGATGCCCTGCTCTTTAAACTTGTTTATTTTCCTTCCTGAAGGTGGTGGTGGCAGGAGGCAAAGCTCTGACATTCAGGCTCAGGTGTCTCTGAGGCTGACCTTTCTTCCAAAGAGCAGAAACTGCAGACACATTTCAAGGAACAAAGTAATTTGGAAACTCTAGACTCTTGTGTCCATTGCCTCACTGTAGGCCCAATGCAGAGCTGCAAGGGTTGAGTAGAGATCTGTTAATTAGCGAGCACATATACGTTAGGATGGACATAAAAATGAGCCTATAATTATTTTATACTTGAAAAGACTCCTAGATGAAGTCTGGCCCCCAGTCTCCAGGCAGAACAAGTGCTACATAAAATGTAACATTGAAAAGAGACTTGAGTTATCCATCAGATAAGCTTTCCCCAAGTTTAAATAATGCTGGTTTATGGCCTGCAGGAAACAGGCACTGTAATGTTTTTCAATTCCATCTTGCAAACACTTGTGTAGAACCATCTGTTAAATCCTGTTGGGAAGAAAAATGCAGCCCTGAACCCTGCCACAAGCAGCACATTTCAGTATTACCATAGCCCCTCACATTTATTTCAGAGCAGATGCTGTAAGGATGTTCCCCTTCTGCATAATCTAGCCAAGATGGAGAAAGAAGGAACTGCAGTGAAGCAACACCTTGAGGGCTGCCTCAAGATCAGAGCAGTAATATGGGGGTTCCAGCTACTCTCTTCAGACACTGACAGCCTGCCAGGGGATGGTAATTTCAGGTAGCATAGCAGAACAGGGGACAGGGACACAGGCAGCCAGCAGATACAGGAACCAGGAAAGCATCACTCTTCTCCACCAGGCTCTGAGGGTACACCTAATCCTGCAAGAAAGACTCACTCAGTACCTTAGTTTGCCCTCATGCTCAGAACACAGCAGTCCCAGAAGCAGACTGAGCAAAGGTCTCCTAACGAAAGCCTCTGACACGCCAGTCCTGCAAAAAACACAGCGGTGTGAAAATTGAACACAGGAAAGATATAGAGTGGTCAGCTACGGAGTAAGACCAGACTGGTTACTGCTACAGAGGGGCACACCTCCTGCTGTCCTTTGCTCACGCGAGCAGGGTGAGTCCCCAGAAGCCCTTCCTAGGAGGGCAGAGGTCCCAGAGACAAGCAGAAGAGCTGGAAGCAGGGTGGCTTTGCAAAGGTCACAGTGTAACTTCACACCACACGCAGTGGTTTCTACCCAGCAAATTCACCTGTGGGAGCTTTTCATTTCAGCAACAGATGAGCAGAAGCACTTCACCACTGCGACGTTTTCTTGTGAAGGGAGCAACAAAAATCAACCATAAGTCCCCACAGTTTGCTGCTGACTGGGGAAATGAGTCTCCATCCCCTCTTAAATACAGAGATGCACATCCAGTATACCTGGGCTGCAGCATCCCTTTTTTTTTTCTTTTTCTTTTTGGCATGGTGGAGGGAGGTTTCACTATTCTGGTAACTCCACTGCCACTCCCACCACCATGTGCACACCATGTTACTTTGGGAGGAGAAACAGCACATCGTAAAAGTTAATTTAACTGTGGAAACATTTCCCCTGGCAGATGTAAGTACCTCATAAAGAGCTACACACATCAGTTCCAAGCCAGGTCTTTCCCTGGTTCCTGACCACCACTAGAGAGCTCTGGTCTCCCATAACCTGCTCAGATTCTCTGCTGTGACCAGAACCTGAATTACCGCAGTTGCTTATTGAAACCACATCTAGGTCCACGTGGGCTTTAAGTGGAGAAAACATCCTTCACAAATTAACCCTCCTTAGAGAAGGACTCTCATGGAAGCAGCATCTGGGGCCTTGTCTGCACTCTCCAAACTGGCAGGCCACAAGAAAAGTAACTGGAGAAGTTTCCAGCCATCTTTTCCTCCAGTCAACCACAGAACAGAGTTGAAAAATTGCTGCAACCAGTTTGCACACATGCAAAGTAGTGCTGTTTTCACCCCACACTACTACTGCTCCAGCCTCACTGGAAAATCCCAGCATGGCAGAGGAAGGGCTGAAGATGGGGCCAGATGGTGTCCATGCTCCTCAGTGCTCTAAAGAACATGGACTCCTTGAATTCCTACCTCCAGGACCTGAAGCAGAAGATGGAAAGGACAAGGGTACCAATAAGCAGAAAGATAAAAGCAAGAAGTGGTATCTGAGAGCTTTCCTCTTCCTAACACTTTAGGAAAGCATAGGGAAGGACAGTAGAAACTCTTCACAAGTAATAAAAGGGTTATTACTTGGAAGGTCATCTCCATAAAAACGTTTTTCATTAGATGGTTCCAGATAGAGTCATCAACTCATTAGCATGCTGGGTTCCAGTACAGACAGCCATACTGACCTTATCAAAGCTGGATAAGCAGGTGAGACAGGATTTTGATTACAGACTGTGATGTTGCTCAGGTCTACTACCTGGGGAGGTAAGCTCTGTGCTTCTAGCTGACCATGCTCTAAAGTCTCTACATGCTGCTCCCTCTCTCATCCAAACACCACCCCTTCCCATTTTACAGTCAATTACCCCCAATGAAAAATGTAGCAAAATGATGAGTTTCTAAATGGGACAGATACAGAGAAATCCCCTTTCCTGCATATGTCAAGCTTCTTTACTTCTTATCACTGAGCCTGATGTTTCTTCTCCTCCACCTTACACTCAAGTAGGGAGTTGAAAGGTCTGGGAAGACAGCTTTGCTGCAGAAACTCCTACACGAAAAAAAAAAATCTCAGAGTTGCCATCATTACAACATCATCTTCAAATTTTATTAAATGCTTACAAAAAGAGGAAAA
Source organism: Myiozetetes cayanensis (assembly GCF_022539395.1). Classification (NCBI taxonomy): domain Eukaryota; kingdom Metazoa; phylum Chordata; class Aves; order Passeriformes; family Tyrannidae; genus Myiozetetes; species Myiozetetes cayanensis. The sequence continues at coordinate 46,381,166 of NW_026087853.1, read as the reverse complement.
TCCAGGAGGCACAAAATTTAAGCAGAAAGCACACTGATGCAGGATGGAGACAATGTGTCCTCCCTCCAGGAGAGTAAAAACAACTTGCAAAATTATGTTGACATGGGAAGAGAGTAGGAATAAGATTTTAAAGAGGGGATGGGGGGACATGTGAACACCATGAAGTATGAAGGAGTGGGAGAGTTCAGAAACAGCCCTAGGAGCTGATTTGCAGACCTCAGGCCCAAGGCCAGAAGTGCCACTCTCTGGGGATTCAGTTTCCTCAAGTTCACAACAAGCTTTGGCCTCCCCAGACAATTCACTAGGATGCCCTTTCACCAAGGCAGCTTCCAGCATAAGAGCAGCAGCCATTTCCCAGATGTCCTGTTCAGCTCCAACTAGGTTATCAATGTGCCCACCACCTCTGACTTTCAGAAGTGTTTCAGTCACTGGCACTGGAGCCCACATGTTAGAGAACAAGCAAATCATTTTCCCAGAGAAGGGAGATAATACAAGGGGTCAGCACTCCTCACACCTGGGAAAGGAGACCTCCAACCCATCTTAGATAGGTAGCAGCTATTTGAAACAAAGCTGCTGTTGCCACTGTTGAGACAGGAAAGTGGCAGGGACATTTTGGCATGGGTATGGAACTGTGATTAAAGAATGATCTGGGAACTAAATAAAAAAACAGGACTGAGTTGAAAGTGATTTGATGTACACAGAGAAACCCACAGACAGAAGTCCCTCAAAACAGATGTTGTAGAGGGACAGAGGCTGCATTGTAAACAGGGGAAGACTTTACCCACAACTGGCATCAATAGGGTGACAAGTGGTCCTTGCACTCTCCTTACACTCTCCCTGCAGTCTTCTCACAATCTGCCCATTGCCCTCCTTTCAAACACCAGTTCTTTTACCAGGTTACTGTTGAGCTCTCTCTCTGCCACCACTCAGCCACCAAGGGCCACAAAAGCAGAAATTCATTATCACATAGCAAAAGCCTTGCCTGCTCAGCAGGGCAGCACATCGCTCTCTTCCAACACTTAAGAGAGGAAACAGAGCCACAGCCTCCCATCTCCATAGCAGAGACAGATTAAAAAAAAAAAAAAAAAGCCAAAGAATCACACAGAAGGTTAAAACAGGGATAGGTTTTGCCAGCTGATATAGTTCCTTTCATCCATCTGAAGGCAGTGTGCGGTATTGCTCACACCCCACGAGGAGTCAGGCTGTACCAAAGCGGACTGACATTAGCCAGAAGAGAAACATCCTTCAATTATCTTCTGTGGAGCAGAGGAAATAGTGGCATTGAGGGTTGCATCGAGCCAGGACCAAGCTCAGCTGCAAGACAAGAAAATAACAAGGTTATGGATACCATTTGACCTCTCATGAGCAATACCCTGGGTTGTACAGAGGCTGCATCTTGTCTAGCAATTACAAGTGGTTTTCTCCCACCCACTTTCACAATGCCCAGTCAGAGTCCACAATTCTGGGAATCTCCATGCTCATGGCAGAGCAGGTGCCAAGGGCTGCACACCCAGCAGAGGTCACAGCTGCACTCCTGCCCCAAAGCTGTTTCCCAACCCAAAAAGGAAGAGATTAGCAAGTTTCCTCCCAAGCCCAAGAAAGCCACTAAAGCAGAGTATGTTCCTACAGCCCCTGGCAGCCACAGCTCTGTTTGGGACCATCTGCAGAGGTGTTGGGTTCCTGCAGCTCTCCATCTGCTCCATGCACGACAGCTGGTGCAGCTAAGGGACTCCAGGACACAAATGAGTTTTCCATCACTTGATGAATTATTCTTGCATGCTGACACTCTCCCCACTAATCCTGATTTGGGGCTGATTGCAGATGGAGTGAAGTCAGGAGAAACAGTTGGGGTCTGAGTGTGGGTGACCACACATCCACCCATGGGCACTCAACCACCAGCAAGGAAACTTAACCCTTTGAAAGCCTCTTAACTTCTATCTTCATTTCCTTCCAGCTTATCACAAACCCACACAAGTTTCTCAGGCAGTACTTCCCCCACTGTCCATGAGTTTTCCGCTGGTAATAAAGCAAGCCTGAGTGTCCCTTTGCCACATAATGAAGCAAAAGCAATAGGGGGGGAAGACAAATCTTGATTGTTGCAGAATTTCTCCTGAGCACATAAAACTCTGAAGGAGACTCAAACAAAGCCAAGCATGACAGGGAAGGCAAATAAATTAACAGCTGATTTCCTTTCGCTGTCCCTTAGCATCTCTCTGCCTCACTAGTCAAGCACACAGACTCTAATACAGTCACATGCCATGGAAGTTACTACACACCACAAGGTCTCCAAGACCCACAGTACAGCAGGTTTAAAGTCAGATCAGATGCTGAGACAGTAACAGGAGTGATTTTAAGAGCACAGACTACTGTAAGAGAACAAATCTTGATGTTATAGGGCACAAAACTTTGGGAACAGAAGGAAAACCTTCCTCGTGCATGCATATTGTATCTCAACTTCCCACTCCAAGATTCCCCATGCTCTCCTCTGTAGCATCTGGCAGTTCACAGCAAATCCCAGGCAAGATCCTTCTCTGACTCACATGGGAAGCTGCATTTTTCTGGCAAGCAGCAGTCCTTGGGACAACCAAAGCACTCAAAGAGCTGATCAGTAGTTGGGAAGTTCACTGCCCTGCCTCTTTAGTATTCTCAATACAAGCCTGAAGCAGGTCAACCTTATAAATCTGGTTTAACAGTGCTGCTACACCATAGCTCATCTCGTAGTACAGGCTGTCCATGGGACCACATTAAACAGGAACAGATTAAATCATTCCACAGTAAATCCTACCATCAGATGCATGTACTTGCTCACCCTTCAGCAGATTTAGAAGAAAGCACAAAAAACTCAGCAAGCAATTAGCAACTCCTACACAAACAGACCCAGAGTAGCATTGCGCAAAAAAAAAAAAAAAAACCAAAAAAAACACACCAAAAAAGCCCAAAAACACATACCCCTCCAACAGACATTTTGGCTTTCTGACCCAGAAGAATGTAAAATATCCATGAACTGGGGAGGAGAGCAGATATATGAGGAAGAATGGGGTCTCAGCCTTTTTTGGGGACAATGCAGACTTGCTTCTAAGAGTAGCTCTTGGAACAAAGCAAATCCTAATCCCAGCCTTGTGCCTAAAGCACGAAGTTGATAAGACACTGGGAATGCCTGACAGTTGTCACCCCCAGCTGGCACAAATCCCCTCCAAGCCCCCTCACCAAAACTACAGAAGGTTTCTCATGCCTGCAGCCAAAATAAGTCATAGAATAGTTTGAATAGGACCTTTAGTTGAAGAGGACCTTTAAAGGTCACCTAATCCAATGCCCACACAATGAGCAGGGACATCTTCAACTAGATCAAGCTACTCAGACCCCCATCTAACCTGACCCTGAATGTTTCTACGGATGGGGCATCCACCACCTCTCTGGGAAACCTGTTCCAGTGTTTCACCACCCTCACCATAAAAAAAGCTTCTTCCTTATACCTAGTCTTAACCATCTCAGTCTAAAACTGTAACCCTTTGCCCTATTACTACATACCCTACTAAAAACTTTGTCCCTATATTTCTTATAAGTCCCCTTTGCATATTAAAAAGCCACAATAAGGTCTCCCCAGAGCCTTCTCTTCCCCAGACTGAAGAACCCCAGATCTCTCAGCCTGTCCTCATAGGAGTGTTCCATCCCTCTGATCATTTTTGTGGCCCTCCACTGGACTTGCTCCAACAGATCCATGTCCTTCCTGTACTGAGTACACCACTTGCTAGACACTGCCCAGAACCTTCCCACCACAGCCTCTGCTCTGGGGAACAGCTCATCCACCATGGTGAGGGCTTGGTCTCAAAGCTTTTGAGCACTACATGCCACCTCTTCAGTCCTTGTATTTGCTGCTGCCTTTTTTTTTTTTTTTTTAAGTCACCCTTCTCTGCTGATTCACAACCAGTTTTGGCAGATACACCACCTGCTTGCTCAGTACAGATCACCTTCCCAGCCCAGTGCTGACAGCAGCACTGCAAACCCAAAGCTAACACCAGGCACTGAAGCACAAATAGCTGTTCTGCACCTTTGAGAGTTTGATTCAGGATAGTTTTCCCGCACAGTACGTATCATGCTACACAGCCACACTAACCAGAGCAGGTTGGGAGCCACCAGGAACCCAGCACAGCACATGCAATAAATAGCTCCTCTGAGCAAGCCTGACATCACCCCAGCCTCCTCTTCCTTGTTTCAGGATGTTCAGTTGCATCCACCACCAGGGGCTGAGGAGCTCAGTGATTTATGCCTCATTTCATAGCAAAACTCAGCAACTCTGTGCTGAGCAAGAGCCAGGACAGAGCCAGATTTCTTTCTAGGGGCTTCAAAAAGTCACTGCAGGTCAGAGGCTGAGTGTTTGGTGCTCCCCAGCTTGCTCAGGAAGAGAAAGGGGAGAACTGAGAGTAGTTTTATCTTTCTATCCCCAATACAGACCCTTAGGTCCATTGTCAGGAAATCTGAGCAGTGCTCACCAGAGAGAAGAGGAGATGGTGGTGAGTTAGCGACAGAGAGCAGAAAAAGCAGTCATGCATCCCTGTAGGAGCAGCCCAGTGTTGGTCAAAGGGCTGCAATTGCCACTGGAGATAAGACTTGACTCAGACCACAAGCCACTTCTGTTTCACAGAATAGTAAATGATAAAGGCAGGATAGTAACAGTAAATACTAAGTGATAAAGGGGCAAAGCTTTCCAAGGGAAAGAGAAAACTTGGTTTTATCTAGAAAGGAGTGCAGGAGGAAAGATTTGCCCCATGTTACATGCAGCAAGGAAAGATCAGTCCAAGTTAGTGCTGTGACAAAGCACTTTCTCAGTGATAAACACAGCTTTTGAGAAGCGCTGCATTTCACAGGGGTGCCTTCATGCCAGATGAAATCAATCAGGGCAAGTGTTGACTTTGACTCAAATGACACATGTAGTTTATGACTGTTCTGTTGTATGTAACATTGTATCAGAGTATTAATAACCAAAATTTGGAAAGCCATGAAACATTCCTGGTTTGTGCCTCTGGAGATGTTTCAAAGCTTCAAGATTTCAGACCCACTTTGTTTCCCTCAACGTTTCCTTCCCAATCCCACTAGGACTTGCCAAGGCACGGACGTCTGGGGTCCCAAAGAGCTCTTACTGGATTTTGTGCTAAGGCCAGGAGAGGAAGAGCTCCAGATTTGGCAATACAGCTTCCCCCAGTACATTTCTTGCCCTGCCACACCCACCCTCAAGACTGGCTGAGGTTATGCCAGGAGAGTAAGGAAACCAAGACTGATGCTCTTCTCCCACAGTACTGACTCCATACTCATAGCTTTTAGAGAGAGGAGGGGAAGAACTTATGTATGAATGCTTCAGAAGCTAGCCCAGGGCTAAGCCCACACCAACTCTAAACTTTGGGGTTTTTTCACAGGAAATGACAATGCTGATAACAGTATCATCCTCCATCCAGCCTGCTCCCATCCACCACCACCTTTCTCCCCCTCCCACCCTACCAAAGCCTGGGAAGGACAACCTGCGGCTCCAGCGGCTGCTGAAAAAGGCAGCCAAAAAGAATGCTGTCTTTGCTTCAGAGCAAGCCAAGTCCTTCCGGTCCAGCCTCTCACCTGTGAACGAGGCCAGCCCTGACCAAGAGGAGTACGATGAAAGTACTACCCCAGCAGAGACCCCTGAAACCGCAGCACCCCCATCCACCAGCCTGCCAACTCACATCTCCATCAGGCCCATCAACCAGCGCGCCTCCTCCCCTTTCCGAAAGAGCAAGCCTTTCACACTGAAGGTCACTGAGCAGAGGCGCATTGCTGAACATGTCCTGCTCACAACCTCCTCGGCCATGCCCCTGCTACACAAACCAGAGGCTCCTGAGACTACACAGAAGCCTGAAGACATGGGCTCCCACCTTCCCTCTCCATGTGACCCACTAATATCTGTTTTCCCCGAGCCTCCTCCTTCCAGTAAAGAAAGGGCACCAGAGGTTACCTATGTCACCAAGGTGAACACTTATTTCCACAGTGTCAAGCCACCTAGGGCTAAGACTCCCACATCAAACCTGACACAAGGAACTGTAAGCAATGAAGACACAAGACCTTCTTCCCCAGCACCTCAAAAAAGCTGCTCTGAACCATCTCCAGAGCACATTCCCACCTCACCTGATGACAGCAAGGCCCCGCTTTCCCTGTTGGAACCTCCCCTCCTTCCTGCTGCAGACACAGAGCCTCCTGATCAAGCTCCCAAGCCTGATCCTATTGAAGAGTCCATCAAGGCTCCTTCACCCAAGCCCAGCACCTCTGATGCCCACACCAGTATGCCTACAACTCATGGAAGTGACACCAAAATATCTGGATCAGAGACAGCTCCTGAATTACCCAAGGAAGACAGAGACATCCTAAAGCCATCGACATCCAGCACTCCCTGGAGGCAGGCACACCCAGCAACAGCAACTCCAGCATCAGCTGATGGTACCGGGTCCACCTCCACAGACACGAAGGCAGAACACATCATTGAAACTCAACTGAGCCCCAGCTTACCCAACCCCAGCCTTCCCCTCAAAGCTGAGCCAGCACCAGCAGCAGCAGAAGCAGCGAGACCACCTGGAACCAGTGCCAGTGGCTGGCATCGCCTCAAGAAGCATTTGATGGTGCAGCCAGAAGCACCCAGCTTCCCAGAGCCCAAGCCAGAAAAGGTGGAACAGGAGGAAGGGAGTAAAGAGGACACTGCTCAAGCAGTCATCAGCCAAGACTGCACGCAGTTTAAATCAAGAGCCATGAAAATGTGGGATGCTATTTTATACCAGGTGACACTCAACAAGCAGACGAAGCAGCAAGCAGAAGAGAAGAAGCCACGGAAGGAAGAAGGCTTCTTTCTTCCCCGCCGCTTGCCCATCCTTCTGCACAAGCCACGTTTTGACGCCCGGAAACTGAAGGAACTGGCCACCAAACCCATGACAAAGTTCAGCACTGTGTTTGAGGTGAGCCGGTTTAGACCCAAATCAGCTGAGGAGCACACCAAGAACTTTAACAGAACAGCATCAGGATGGTCAGCCAACTGAAGCCAGGCAGCTCCATGCCTCTGGAGATTCCTGCAGGGCACCCAAGCAAGAGAACACCTAAGACCAGGTTTACTGCCCATCGAAGCCAAGTGTAAGGAAAAAAAAAAGGAAATTAAATAAAAGCCCTCAAAATCAGCAGCCTTGTGCTGCAGGTTTAAGGGTTACTCTCCATATGTTTATAAGCCTAAGTGTATAACATACCACATCCACAGGTCATAGGAACACAGATACACACTTGTTATAAGAAGAGGCAGCAAGCAGCACTGTATGCAGTAACAGAGGGAAGGGAGGGGAGGCACACAGTGAAGGTGACAAATTGCCAGTAGAAAAAGACCAGTTTAGAGAAGGATAACGGGAATCTAAGGGATTTTGTTGTGTTTTTCTAAGACCAAGATAGATCCTAGAAGCAGCAGCAGTTGAAGATGAAGTTGAAGGAATCTGGGTTGCTCCACTTCTCTGAGTCTTAGAAACCACATGGAAAGAGAGTAACATACATTTTGAGCTATCTTCTCTGCCTTCTCCACTGAAAGTGCACCCCTAATCCATTTGCTGAGAACAAAATGGAAACTCATCCTTTCACCAGCACAAATAAGGGACAGCGTAAGATATTCTGCTCTCACAAAGCAGTTCTCCTGCCTAACAAAGTGGGCATTATTATCTGACATCCTCCTAGGTCAGTCTACCAAATCACAATGCACAGAACACTATTTCAGTAATCAAGTTCTGTTACGTATTTTATCATGTTTTCTCAAACACAGATGATGGTTTCCATAACTAAACTTGCCTTCTTCAGCACACAGGTATCCAACTCTGTGTATTTAATAAGATGGGTTTTTTTAGGGGTTATGCTAACCACATGTAGCCTCATTTTCAAGAGGAAAATCAGGATATTTGCCTACCTGCTTGTCCCTGATGTCCTGATAAAAGAGGGTATCTAAAGGAAAGTCCCCAACTCTGCCCATCTAAGAGACAGCTGTGCTTTCGAGTATTAGTCATCCTTTGCAACTCCATTGCCAGCAGGTTTATGAGCCTGAAAGCTGGGAGATCAGCTATTTCTGTTTCACAAGGGACTTTTTCATAGGCTAGGGTGCTCCTACACAGCTAATATAGGATTGCCATGTTTACTCCAAATAGGAAACTCCATACACAGCTCTTTATACTCTTTTTGTGTGCAGAGGATATGGAACTGACCAAAAGTTCCTCAAGGCAAACTATGAAGAGACTTGGAAACAAAACAAAGAACCCCTTTTGCTTTTTTGAAGTCTTCCAAATTTGTGATGATGCTATAAGAGCAGCTCAGTTATCAAACCTTCACTTAAGTTTTCACTTTGCTAGTCTTATCCTCTCTATTCTGTAATCCTTTTCCTATTCAAAGGAAAAAAAAAGAATAACCCAATTATCTAAAGATAGGATTTCTCAACACCCCTAAGTTTTTCAAGAAAAAGCTGAAAAGAGGTAGGTTGGAAACACATCAGTAATCACAAGTGGATGCCAGGTAAGCCTCTGCAGGATAATTTAACATCGCTGGAAGAGAAGGCTATACAAAAAGATCCACACAGCAGTACAAACACAAAAATCAAAGAGTGCTGCATAAAACATGTGAAATGCCTAATGCAGATAAAGATGAGCAATAAATGGCACCTTACTGTAGCACAGTGAATGGATGCCTATGCTCAGGAATCAGCATGCACAAGATCCACAGAATTAGCATGAGGGAGAACAGCCAACATCAGTTACATTTGGGAGACGAAGTGAATCTGGGCAGAGAAGGTGGTTTAAGAAGCAATTGTGCTTTAATTCAGCTCTTGTCCTGCAGCAAGGACAACCACCCAGAACAAACCAGCAACTCTCACCTAAGGCTGTCATGTTCTGCATCTGCTGCGCTTTCAACCAGGCTGCATCCACAAACCCAGCCCCACTGCACAGGGATGAAGGATGGAGAAATGCCACTGGGGAGAACAGTTCTCCCAAACATAAGAAAGGAAGCAAAGGAAGGCAGGTTTGGCTGCATGGTTTAAGCCCTTTTACCCCTAGAGCAAAGGACAGAGACACACAGCAAGCATGGAAAGTTCTGCAGAGACAGACTCTGACATGAAAGTATCACAGAGGACAGATCTCTGTAAGCAGCAGATTTTCACCAATGGCTCTGCACTGGAAGTCAGTGCAGTATGTCCCAGCCTGAGATGCTGGGCTGAGAAATGGAAGAGGGATGCTAAAGGGCACAGGGTTTGGTACTTTTCAATGTCAAACAGCCTCAGGCAGTTGCTAAGAGCCCAAACTGCCACTTAGAGAAAACCTCTTGCTCCAAAGCCTGCACTGAGGTCCAGCAGCTCAGGAAGGGAGGAGAGGAGCAAAAACTGTACCTGTGCTTAAGCAACTAGAAAGCTGATAAGGTGGTGTTAAGAAAGTGACACGGGGATAATCCAGAAGGGTTTGGGAGCAAGAAGGCAACAACAAGGTGATCCAGTAATACAGAAAAGGATGAACATAGTTCAGGGGGTGGAGAGGAGCTGGGGAGCAGAGAGGTCACAGCATACCAAACAGCAAGCTAAAACCTAAGAACAGAAACAAGCCAAGTTCCTTCAGCTATTGCAGTCATTTTGCTGTTCACAGTAAAAACAAAACAACTTCCTTTTGAACAAACCCACAGTGCAACAATGTTGGTACCACAGCTGTTTGGAGTTCTGAGTGGATCCTAGAGCACATCCCATGACAGTTCCTGCCTTTCAAAAAAGGATGCTGGACAAAGACCAGAACCAAAGGCACTTTCATTTGAGCTGTTTAGAGAAGCTCAGGTAGGGCAAACAAACCTGCTGACAACCAAGCAAAACCTGTTTGCTGTAAAGAACTGAAGCTCAGTAGGCTCCCACCTGGTGCACTGAAACAGACTTCAGGAAAACGGAGATTCTGATCAAAGAGGAAACCTTAAGAGAGGTTCCTGAAAGACAGACAGAGAAGTAAGCTGAGGATACAAGTTCTGTGGGCTAAAAACACATCTCTGGGCAGCCTTGAGTTTGTACTGCTGCTCTTCTCAGAGTAGCGTTCAAAAGGGCTTCTCCTCCAAATGGGCACTACAAAACGAAACAAACAAAACAATATGCTGCACTCAGAAGCCATCTCCTTAAGGGTGGGGGTTGGGGGGAAGGAAGGAAGGAACATAGGTCCCAGAAGAATTCAGAAACAAAAGGTGTTTTGTAGCAGACAGAGCTATTTATAAGCTTGGCTATGAAATAAAGCTTCTTTTTTATAGTAGCAAAAAAGAGAATAAGCTTGTTTTCACCCTCAACAACTTCCTCTCCACTCATTGTGCCAGATGCTGCCCAGTTGGATCCAACTGGTTATCACCTCCCTCTACACCATTCCTCCTTATTGCTGCAATCCACTATCAGCCACTCAAGATAACACCAGGGTATCTGGGAGCATAAACACAATAGGAGCTTGAGATCCAAAAACCATTTCAAGAGAGCACAGAGACAGTAACCCAGTCCTGCCTTCCCCCTTGCTGCACATCAGAGAGCAGCTCTTTCTGCTCTGTTGGTCTATCCAGCACAACAGATGTTCACATCCTCCCTGCTACAACCTTATTATCAACTCGTTCCAAGAGGCTACTGGAGTCATGAAGAGTTTTCACCATGATTAATTCAGTAAATCTGGGAATTAGACCCCAGAAACACTTGAATTTCAGAAGTACATCAGCCCCCATGTTCAGATAGAATTACCTCCAACTATGTACTTCTCCTTGCAACATAAGAGAGCATAAGAAAAGAGAGCATATTGAGACTATTCCTTTGAACTAGCAAAGGCAAACACATCTTCACCCAAGGAGCAGCAGCTAAGGGACTTATCCTGAAGATTAAACTAACACAGGTATCCAGCTTCCTATCAGCATCAGAAAGTCAGAGGCAAAAAAAAAAAAAAAAAAAAACAAAAACCTGCTGTGTACCCACGCTTTTCCAGCTCAGACAGTCAGGCCCAGAAGCAAGGCTCCAGATGTTCCCATACAGGACCTTCCAACTCACCCAAAGTGCAGCTGGCAGAAATAACCCCAACATCCTGCCAGAACAGCCCAGGACTTCGTTACATAGTGCAAGGTCAGATCCCACCTACCTGGTTAATGAGTTCTCCAGGCACACTATTGCTCTGCAGTGTCATCTATCAACACCTTCTTGTACTGGCCATGGCCTGTTGCAACAAATTTATACTTTTTGCCAGAAGGAACGGACTGAACAGGAGAGAAAAAAAGAGCCAAAGTCAGCATTTTTCTCCATTAAACAGACAGTCAACATCAAATAACTGAAGCCAGATGAGTATTTGATACAGTTGTTTTTAATACCAGAAGTCTTGGAGACAGCCTACTCTGTACTCCCTTCTGGCCCCTTCCACACAAGTTCTTTGCACAGATCCATCATCACTTTCTATAAGCACAGGATAACACAGCAAGCACAGGATGTGCAACAGGAAAGAGAAGATGCAATGTCAGGCATTGTGAGGGAAGACTCACCTAAGAGCCCAAACCCCCAAGCCAGGGTTGTTTTTACCCATGGCAAGAGCTGGTTTTATTTACCAGATACTGGCAGCTCCAACCCCGGAACTGACAAGATACTTTGATCTTCCTCTCCCAGCCTGGTCAGTTTGAGCAGTTTCTCCTTGCTGCATTTTAAGAAATATTTCTACAAACATTCCCTCACAACCCCGGATCCACCTGCAAATGTTGATACTGCCTTAGGTTCAGTTCCACTTAGTTTTGCATGTTTTGTTTACTTGCAATACTAAAAAATGTAACAAGAGCAAAGTAACTCACATTTGCAGTTCCATTAGAGCCTAGAGGCTGAGATTCCCAGCTCATGGGCTGAGGACATGCTATTCAAGAGACCTTACAGCATTACTGGATATAAAACTAATTTTTGCCCCCATTTTCACTAGGGCTGAAGGAATAGCATTGCACTGTTAGGAAGAGCTCTTAGGCATGCAATTGCCTCGATAGGGACAGGTAGCCATTGTCCCTGTAGAACATCACCATCTTCTCAATACTTCCAATCCAGCCAAGTGCTCTCATACTCACAGACACTAACTCACCTTGATACTGCTCTCAGGTTTGGGGTTGCCCTTCTGTTCCCAAAGACTTCTTTTACTCACGATGTCTCCAGCCACGATATCCTGAGAAGATGATGTTCTCATTACCCTTCACTGCTAATGCTGTTGAACGTGCCCCTGTTCATGTTCATTTCAAACCCACACATCTGACCTTCTTTTTATTTATATCACATCATCTGACCTATAACAGCTGCAGCTAAAACCCATGATCTTGAAAACTTCTTCCTGTTCCCAGTATATATCCTATGTTTTCCTCTCCTTAAGTCTCTTCAACAAGAGTCTGAATCAGTTCCATGATGTTTGTTTTCTTAAGTTTGCTAACTATTTAGGACATGTTAGCAACAAGGCTTCTTTAAGTGCAAAAAATTTTGTTCACATATACACAGATTTGCAACCAATGTGTTACAGAATCAGCCTCAATCACAACAACCAGAAAGTGAAATCATCAAGAGCAATACCTAATATTCTGTGCATTTTCCAAGTTTACAAGATTTATCACTTTGGTGCTCAACAACTGGAGCTCAGTCCAAGCCCCTGCAGAAGACACAGGCACTCTCCCCACCAGCCAATTTTATTCCCATTTCAGGTTGGAGCCTCAACCAGCATCACAGAGGCTTTCCTAGCTGCACCACCAAGGAATAACTGGGGACCCTAACACAGACAAATTGAATCTCCGAGGTACAAGGCCTTGCAACCTGATAGAAGAGACTGAATCTCTTGGCCAAGAGTTGGTAGGCACCACGAACGAGCCACACCAACAGGCTAACACGGGGCAGTGCATATTGTGCCCAAGGGCCAGTCTCTTGTCTCCTTCACAAGCAAGGCAAATCCTCCAAGTGCCGTACCTTACAAGGAGAGGGCTTCGCAGCAGACTGCGACGTGACCTCCCCAGATTCCCAGAGGCTTTTTGTGCTGGCCACCATCATGCTCGTGGTAGGAAGGTCAAGAGAAGGCTGCCGAACAGGTTTTGAAGCCTTTGTGGATGTCTGGAAAATAAATGGAGACACATCACCATCAAAGAGTGTGCTTCTGCCGCCCCCCCCCTTTTTTTTTAACCCTTGTAATTGAAGGTCCTCAGGGAGGAGGGGTTATGAAAGGAGACTTGTAGAGTCTTACTAGTTCCTGTCAGAAACTTCCACACTTTTAGCAAGGAACATAAGGAAACAAGGATGGGACAGCTTGCTTAAAAAACCTGCTTTATGCTATGGAGGGAGATACAGAAAGGAACAAGCAGCACTCCCACCCAAGAAGAGACAATTTAGTTGTCATCTCCCAGATGGTAAAGCTAAGAGGCACAGTAGGAGACCAACACCAGGAAAGGGGGCTCCTTGGCGAGTGGGGACAGAGACAACACAGCAGCCCACCTCAATAGCCTGTGTGTACTGCTCCAGCCTGTCATCAATCTTGGACACAGGGAGGGGAGGCTGAGTCTTCTTTATGCTGTTACTGGAGAGCAGAGGAGAGAAAAGGATTAAGGTGTTCCCCCAGCACTTCAAGCAGAAGGGAGGACTTCAAGGGCCACAGGCAGCCTGTTGCTCCTGCCCTTCCCCACAGCAGGACCTGCTGGAATCCTCAATTTGCAGGAAGTGACCCGCTTTACCCTGAGGTCAACCCTAGAAATACCTTTTCTGTATTGAGCGGTTCAGCGACTCAGTTCTGTCCGTGATCTGAAGTCAGAGAAAAAAAAAAAAGACAAAGATATTACTTTTTTCTATGGACCCCAGATGAATGTGGTCACCCTAGCAGACCATTTTCTTTTCCCTGATCCCTCACCCACATTTTGGTTAGAAATGCCTCGCTCAGTCCCATGTTCCCATACTGCTGAGAGACAGCGAGCATTCCCTTTCCTCCTTCTTTCCACAGCAGGTGAGCAGAATCCCAACCAGTTTCAGGGGCAAACCAACAATGTGCAGCTTAACTGACAGCTGAAGCAACAACCAAGACCATTTTCTCTACTCTTTCTGATCAAGGAGCAGGTTCCTCCCGGACTCTTGGTTCCCTAGCCAGACACAACAGGGAAAGCGGCAAGTGTGGAAAGGCAAGGGGGAAAACCAGAGGCACTGCCAGCTGCATCTACAGAAGAAAAGCCAAGCATGGGAACAGCACAGGCATGAGTTAGATCAACTTAGACCAGAGAAGCACACGCACAGGGCAAGTCAGCACACGGAGCCACCTGCAATGCAGCTCTTCACGTCAAGCCATCAGGAAAGAGTTTTGCACCAGATGCTCCCGTGCAATAACTCTTTGGCCAAGACAGGAAGACAAGCAAGCACTTCACAACCACTGCAGGAAAGGAAAGCCCAAATGTTGCTAAACATCGCAACTTTTTCATGCCTCAGAAAACAAGAGAGAAAGATCACCTTGAAGTCAAAGGGGAGGCTTTCTTAACATCAGCTCCCACAGAGTCAAGGAGCAGCAACCAAGTAACAAGGAGCCTTCTCCCCCTGTAAAACTGCTGCCTGTGCCACAGGAAACATCACCTACCAAGTTAGCAGATAAAAAACAGCACTAAATGATCCTTTTAAGATGCTTTCAGGATATCAGTGCTAAATTCTAGCTAAACTGAAGACAAGACAGTGTCACATAGAGGACACATTCACCAGCTGTGCCAAAGAGCACAAGGCCCATTAGAGAACAACAACTAAACAGTGCAACCCTGGCTAATAGAGATGACGTGGGGAGAGCCACTCCGCAGGGTCCCAACACAGCAGCATGACAGAAGCCCATCAGCCAGCTCTTTCTGCCAGGCAGGCTGTCTGCCTGCTGCCAGCTCACTCCTCTCCTTGGTGTTCCAGGAAGCAATGCTTGCCTCTGAGCCATGACTTCAGAGACTGGACTGACCACCCGGCTCATTGATGGGCAGGCTGCTACCTCATGGGGCATAACAGTAACCTGAAAGGGCAATCTGGCAGATCTCTGCCCGTGTCTCTGCTTCTCAACCACAAGTACATATCAATAGCAAAAAGCCTTGAGACATGGTGTGCAGGTGCAAACCACCCACAGGTGCTTCTGAAAGGTTGTAAACGAGCATCAGCTTAAACAGAGGTTTTCTAGAGGGGACGAGAAAAAGCTAGAGATGACAGTGTATCTCAGCATGACAGTCTAGGTAGGAACAAACTTTCATTATGCTATTTGGAGACCACCTCCCCCTACCCTGCATGGCAATTCCTTGCAGCAAGAGTTGTGTATTTCTCTGGTCCAAACCACTTTCTGAAGGCCAGAAGAAACCACAATTGTTTCTTCAGCTCTTCTCAGCCAACCTCAAGACTCAGGGCTCACAAGCAGCCTGGGACAAAACAGGACTGGTACAAGGCTTCCCCCTTACCACTTATTCAGCCCTCAGGCCATACTGGCCCTCTGAGCCCTGGACACCCCAACCAATCACACTGCAACCCAACATCAGCCCACCCCAGACTTGTACCTGGCCTCCACCAGCCACAGCCAGCAGGGGAACACACCACTGACTGCAGATGCTTTTGTCTTTCCACTACAAGCAGAGTTTCTGCTGAGCTTCCAGTGCCAAAACACCTTCTTGATGGTCAATGTGTTTTAGTTCTTAGTGGTCACAAAGCCCTGCTAGCTAGGGTGTAAACTTCATCCTTCCTTTGGGAAGATTCCAAGTTCACATTTTTCCTAAACAGCTTTACATCCAGCTTGGCATAGGGGTGCGCTCTGACATCATGATCATAAAACACAGAGACTGTATTTCTAAAAACCTTTCCCTGGGCTAATCCTAGCAGCAGCAGTTAAGCTGAGGTTAAGAAGTTATGTGTGTTTCGGGCTTGTAATGACAGAAGTTTCATAAAAGTTGCTGAAAGTGTTTCCCACGTTTCCCCACCAGTCCCACTCCAGAAACACGCTTTGGCTACCCCCACCCCACTTTTCAAACCTTACATAGTCTGCATCCAAACCCACCCTGTCTCCCCTCTTTTTAGTTGATTACAAAAAAGGTCTCTCTGTTAAGAGCAAGAATCTGATGGTTGCAGATGACGAAACCTTCCTCTTGCAATCTATTTACTGATGAAAAAGAAAGTGCTCATACAATCATCCCTAGCCAGGAAATGCTGACTGACTAAGTAGCAAATAGCACAGACCTAAATTAAAAAAAAAAAAAAAAAAAAGAAAAAAAAATCAAATATAATACCAACAGAAGATTAACAGGCTACACAGACTCCTCACTATTTCCTCACTGCTACAATCAAAAAGCTTAGGGCTTACAAAGACAAAAGAACATTCAGTGCAGAATCACTTACTTATCTGTATTGTATTTAAAAGCGCACACACAGAACTGAGGATTTACAGTAAATGCAATGTAAGTCACAAGGTGCAAGTCGGGTGGCGCTAACAACAGAAGTTTCACAAGAGCATCAATGCAAACAGATGTGATTGGGAAGGACATGATGCTTCAGAGATCAGGAATTCCAGTTCATTTAAACAACTTAAGTCATACATTTTAGTCCAAGTAAGATAGAGAAATGCTAGTGTTTCAGTTACTGGGGGTTTTCGTGGGGTTTTTTTTTGGAAGGGAAGTTTCATTTTCTGATTAAGTTCTTGTGAATTTGGTTAAAGACTATACAAGTTGAAAGCACAGACATCTTTCTCAGTATTACAATATTCCCTGGAGTCCTCACTGAACTTCAGACTTTCACAGTGATTGCCAAACACAGAGACTGTTACAGCTTTCAACAGCTCAAACAGGCAAAGTAGGAGAGGAGGTGGACACCCATGGAAGATGAGGCAAACTGTGCAAGTGGTTAGTCCCAGCCTGTAGCAGGACAGATAACAGGATTCACACCCCACATTGCCATAAGGCCAGGATCATTTTCCTCATCATTAGTTAGGTGCTTTATCACAATAGTTGCCATGCCTCCAGAGGGGCCCCAGGCACACAAACCTTCGTGGAGCACACTGCAGTGTGGTCAGAGCACAACTCCTCCTCTTCCAGGCTGGTAAGGCTTGGGGCCTTCTGGCGTTTCTCCGGTGTTTCTTCTTCCTCATTTCTTCTTCTCTTCTTTTCCTGAGTGCAGAAAATGAACAAGCCAGGAAGTGAGCTGGTCAAACTGCTTATTATGCAACACCAGTGATTTTTCCTGTCTCCCAGGCTTCCTGCTTTTCACTAAACAAACATGAAAGTGCAGAAGCTTTGAGTTCATATTATCTAATTTGGAAACATTCAGGAAGGAGCTCATGTGTCATTTGGAAGGGAGGGTAGAAATCACAAATTTTTCAGGTTCAAGGTCCCCAAATGGTATGAAAAGGGGTCCTTGTGTCAGTTAAAGATTTCTTACTCGACTGCGATAAGAAAACATGACTTTCTCGTTTAAAGGCCACAAGGATAGAGAGAGAGAGAGAAGCTGCCCTTAGAATGAAGGGCTGGAAAGAGTCACACACAGTTCAAATGCAAAAAATCACACCACCCTCAGACAAAATTCTCAGTTAAAATCCATTTAGAACAAATGACATTTGAAGCTCAGCCACCCTCATGGACTCGCACACCACTCGAGTTCCAGTTTGTCTCTCTCTCCCCTTAACCAGAAATTATCAGAGCAATGAAAGAAAGCCTCAGCTGGGAGCAATGCAAGACTAGAGAACTATCAAGACAAAGTGCTACAAAGATGTGACAAAGGCTGGTGAGAGAAAAACAAGCAGTATAATTTAGATTTGAGTTCTCCCATAAAGCTATTCACTGCCCTCAAAACAACAGGAGAAGCAGCACTTTCCCCCTCAATATTACAGGGACATGGCAAAACCACCACAGACTCTGGGAGCAAACACACCACCCTCACAAAAGGGCAGAGGCTGCCTGCAGTGACCCCAAGAAGGCACGTAGGCAAGAGTAGCACAAGCCCCAGGTTATGCCATGGAAGCATGTCTAATCCTCTAATAGCTCAGCACCCAGCAGCATAAGCAGCCATGGTGAGCTAAGATCTGGGAGAGCAGCACGCGGCACCAGCTCTCCCACCAGTCCTCTGGAAAGAAGAAGGTCAGGTCCTCCTGATCCCACCTCTTGCTTGGTTTGCTCCCCTTCCTCCTGCTCTTGGGCCTGTTCTTCCTCCTGACACAACCTTTCTTCCTCTCCAATAACCACATTCTCCTCCCGGATCTCCTCTGGGCTTTCCCGATCCAGCTGAATCTGCTCCAGTTTGCTTTCTGCTTCCATCACACCACCGTCCTCTTCTTCATAAGATGGTCGCGGAGACCTAGAGGTGGGAGAGAGATCAAAGAAGAAAAACACATCATTATGGGCCTACAGACACCATCAGCTACCTCAGACCTCTAGAAATCCAGTTTTTTCAGTTCCCCAACCCTGCAGTTTGCTGGGTGTTCTACACCAGGGCTCACAGCCTGATGTAACAGGCACCCAGATGTAACAAGAGTCATGCCACACTCCCACACTTCAAATGTCCAAGACTCAGCTCAGCTAAGAGCTGTGGCAGAGCTGAAGGCATCTGCACATCATGATGGGCAGACCCACAGGAAAGCAGAGAGCTGCCCTCTGCCCAGACCACTGCCACCATGATGTGGTGTTGACTCAGTTCCGTGCTTGCCTACAGCTAAAATCCCAGGTGAACCAGCATGCCCTGCAGTCCTGCACACAGACACACCTCTGATATTGTCCCCGCAGTTCCCAGCATCAATTCAATGTGGGGCACCAAACACAGCCCTTCTCTGCCTAAACTCATCTTCCATGTTAACAGAGTCTTTTGCTGGAGGAGGATGCAACCAACAACACATGGACATGCTTCTCAAGATTCCTCTTTTCTCTAGCTGAAACTAAACTGCAGGGCAAGGCTGCACAGCCACTCACCTGGAGGGTTGCCATTTGCAAGGCACAGTGCTTTGCAAGCAATGCTATATCTACACTTGATCCCACGCCTCAGCTTTGCCCACTGGACTAAACTACACTCCTATTCACATCCATCATCTCATAGCCCAGCAAAACACAGGAGTTCAAAAGCAGATGGGAATACCCCTTGGTTTAAGGGTTCAGAAAAAAAATCAAGTGGGGTTTGTACAACAGAATTCCTCCAGGTCTCCAAGGCTGCAAGAGGGAGACCTAGGAGTATGTTTGTGCAAAAGCAGAGCAGCCTGTGCCTTTGGGCACAGGGGCAGTGGGAATACAGAAACCCAGAACTCCCCCTGGCTCACAGCTGTGCCATCTAGCTGTCCTCTGGCTGGGGAAAGTCTTCTCCTCCCACCCGTTTCTTGGAAAATCACCTGGCTTGTGAGAGCAAGGCTAGAGAGCTGACGAGCAGGCAGCTGCCAAAGGGCAAGGCTGACTCACCACTTCTGCCTCACCATCCAGTACCAAATCATGAAAACAAGTTCAAGTAAGATCTTTCCACCCACCTCCTAGCTGCTGGGAAGGCAGCTCACAGGTCAGCCACCATCCAACCCTCCACACTGACCACATGGGGAAAAAGATGATGCATATTCTGGCTCGCTTGGCTGTTGGTGGGAGGATAGTAAGTCACAAGTCAATAGGCTCTGAAGGCCCAGGAAACTAGCAGCTCTTCACCAGGATGGCAGCAATGCCTCCAGCTCAAGTGCAAGCTCATATGAAAAATTAGTGCCAGCAGATGCAATACAGTCTACAGGATGCCTTTTGGACCACAGCAGTTTTATATAGGGGGCAGTTAGGCTGGCACAGCTACACCTTCTTTCACGCAGCTGATAGCAATGGATCTCCCACCATAAAGCAGTGAACCAGAACCAAAAAGAAAATGTGCCTTAGCACCAAGGCCCTCAGGGGATACAGAAGCTATTTTAGCTCCATTCAACAGAGAGCAGCTGTCTTCATCCACTCACTCACAGCCACCATTTAAACAACCTTCCCATGAAAACTCAGAGTTTGTTGCACCTTCAGTTAAGCAGGAGAGAGGGGAGCTGGGAAACCCTGACCACAGCACTGGTTGTCCCAGCATGGGGCATCACAGACGCACAGCATACCCGTGCTCGCACCACACTCCAGGCTCGTCCTTTGGATGAGGCAGGTCAGCAAGGGCAAAGCTACTGAAAGAACTTTATAGGGCACAGCCACCGGTTAGAAAGCAAGCTCAGCCTTTGCAAAAAGCCTGCTCTCAGCAGACCCACAGGATCCAAGCCCCTTTAGCGACCTCCAAGCAGCTAGCCTTTAGCCAAGTGCCCATTCACCTTCCCTGCTTTTAAAGGACCACCTCCTGCTGATGGGCTTCACCTGCCATGAATACCATCCCCCCTGCTCAGCACCTTCCCATCCTGCTACAGAATAAACACAAACATCACATAAAAACCCAAGGAGAAATTTCTGGAGAGGATAATGGTAATTCCAGCTAATGCTCTTTAGAAGGCTGAGGGAATAGCAGTAGCCTTTTTTTCAGGCAAACTCTTTGCAAGGGGAGCTGGAAAAAGAGACAGCATGCTGAAAAGCAGATGATTCCTAATTGCTCCCACAGATGTTATAATCAATGCTGCTCCTTGGAGGCAAGGTGCTTGAGCAGTGCTTGTGGGGTCAGGGCTGCAAAGGTACAGCTTGCAGAGGAGTTTAGCCATGACATTTGGGAAAAAATGTAACAAAGCTGTGAGCTCTATTTATTTGTTCAGCAGTAAATATTAATCTTAAGCATTTTTTCTGTCATAGAATCATTGAATAGTTTGGGTTGGAAGGGACCTTTAAAGGTCATCTAGTCCAGCTCCTCTGCAGTAAGCAGGGACATCTTCAATTAGTCAGCTTGCTCAGAGCCCCATTCAACCCGGACTTGAATGTTTCCAGGTTGAGGCATCCACCACCTCTCTGGGCAAAGAATTCTTTGGGGTAAAGAAGAGGCTATGTCAAAAATTCCCTACAAAATCAGGCTGCCAAGAGAGCTGAGTCACAGAGTTAATGAGCAGGTAGATGGTATCCAAGGGAAGTGCTTTAAGGCAGGAGTTTGGTTCCATTCAGCAAGAAGGGAGTGATGGGAGATGGGAACTAAACAGCTGGCACATAGGCACCTCTCAGGGCTCTTTGCTTCTTGTTTTTCCGTGCTCAAAGAGGAGTCAAGCATGAGGTGGGCTGGGGCCATAACACCCACTATGCTGACATGAGCCAGGAAGCAGCAATAACTTAGAACAGCTTTTTAGGCTGGCCTGGATTATGTTAGAGGTCGTTTCAGCCCCTGCAGCAGCTCAGGTGGCTTAAATCCGCTGTTGTCACTCCTCCAAACCCAGGCGTCCTGGCAGGCTGCCATTGCTTGGAGTGCAAAGCTCAATCCAAACATCCCAAAAGCCTGAGGCCATCCCTGGGCCATTCCCCCCAGCTAGCCCAAATGGCAGGCAGAGAGCATCTGTTCCAGCGGTGCGGGGCCTGTTCTGTCCTGCTGATTCTCAAGCCTCTGGCCTCATCCTTACACATGCTAGACTTGACCCGGGTTTGGTCTCCTCTCCTTCTTTTGCTGGGCTCAGTGGTACCCCTCCCCCTGGTTCATCTGTGTCCTACCCACCTCTGTTTGCGCTGCTCAAGCTTCTGGGACCAGTCACTGAACCCCTCATCTTCCTCCAGCTCCGAAGTCCCAGATGGCTTAAAGTCATAGCTGAAACACAGCAAGAAGAAAAGTTAGGATGAGAGGAATGCAAAAGGACCTTAACCTGGGGTGAAAGAGCCACAGCCTGACACTGTCCTTCTCTCCTTCCAGTTATTTCATCTTTTTTTCCTCTAGCTGCTCCTAAATCCCATTTGAAGCCTTATCCTCTGTTACAGGAAAATGCCTTTGCCACGTGCTTAGGAGCACCCTTGTACAACAGGGGTCTCTTGAGGTATTGTTGCATGATGGAGAGGAAGAAGCAGCAGTTCCGTATCTCCAGCAGGAGCACCCCACTGCCTGCTTGTCTTTGGGGCCACATGCAGGCAAAGACAAGCAGCACATCAAAAAGTCCATGGTTTTCATCTGCACTGAAGGCTGGCCCTAGCTGGCTTGCATCAGAGGTGTTTCAAACTCGGCTATGCTTGTCCTATGCTTGTAGGTGGCCCCACAGAAAAGACATCAACAGGAGCTGGCCTGAACAGCTTGCTGGAACAGGAAAGCATGAAGATCCCAAGATCAGGGCACTGGATCCTCATGTTCCCATACAGCTTCAAGCCAGTCACATGCACTTGCATGACTCCAGCTCCCCGCCTGTGCATACCCTGCTGCTGTGTGGAGCCACAGCCCTCCCGGGGCGCACAGCTGCCGGCACCAGATGTGGGCTGGCCCTTGCACAGGGACTGTTGGGTTCTTCCTACTTCTTTCCTTGTGTTTCCAAGAAGACTCGCCTCCCAGTGAGGGGTCCTGGGTGGGAAAGCATCACGTTGCAAGCATCAGCCTGAGGAGGTGGCTTTTGGGGCTCAGGGTGATCACATTGCCTGGGAATGGGAATTAGGATGTGCAACTCAGAGATTAGTTTAGAACCCAGAGGTCCTTAGTAAATGTGGGTGAGTCTTTTTTATTGCCTTTCTGAGCTCTTAGGAGATGCCAGGAGATGCACAGCCTCCTCCATGACCCCAGTGGCTTGAAATATGAAGTAATTCTCTGAGATCTGGGAGTCTTATATTAACTGACTGCCGGAGCCAAAAAGTAAAAGGGTTTACAAAAACTATGTGCTCTCACCAGGCTCACCAGGGAGAGAAGCAGGGAGTGCACAATGAAAAGCGCTGCTCAGGCCACAAGACTGAGCATAGCCCAGCTCCTGCAGTGCCTCAGCATCCCCTTGGACTGCCGAGCAATGATGCCACATAAGTCTAGGACACAGCAGCCTGGGCTGGGTTATTTTCTGCTGTGTGTGTAGTGGCAGCTTGTGGGTGCCCCAGGATAACACCCAGAAAATTTGATGGGGAATCAGGAGAGCACTACAAATCTGCTGAATCACTGGTCAGAGCTTCAGGTAAGGTGGAATGTTGATGGTGTCCAAGGCAGAATCTTTCCAATATTTGTGGCCCTGGTCACAAATGTGTGTTTGGGCTATCAGAAAAACTCCCAGGGAGCAAGGGAGACTGCCTAATGCTGTTAGAAAACTAGTTGCTTCCCTGGGCCCCTCTGCAAAAACAAACCCAGGAGAAGCATCAAGCCAGCACAACCCATCTGTCCATCCCTCTGGCTCCCAAGGACATGCCTGTCTTTCCTGCAAACCCGCTGTTTTGCAAGCTACTTCTGGTTTTCTTTACTGGGGAGAAGGAAGAACAAAAGGTTCACTCCGTCCCTTAGGTGCAAGGAGATGCCAAGGGCATGTTTGAAGTAACAGGAGTTACAGGGTAAGTCCCAGCATGGGAAGAGCCAAGGGAAGGAGGGGCCAGCATTTACACAAGAGAGAACGAAGCTTTTCAGAAGATTAATAGCCAGGCCTGAGCCCGGCCACATGAGCAAGCCCAGGTGGCTGTCAGCAGCCATAAACAGGATCAGGGAATGGCCAGAGAAGAAGAAAGATCCTTTTGGTTGAGCCTGGCCCAGCAAACATAAGCATCATGGAGCAGGGACCAAAACCCTTCGTTTTACGAGTTCTTCTTGTCATTGCCTGCTTAAGCACTCAATTAAATTAGAGTAACACCAACAGTCCTGTGGGATCTGCAGCGTATCTGTGCCCATGCCAATGGGACCGGAGCCTGCAAGCTGGGTTACTGGGGCTGCTGCACACTGCTCTGGGCCTGAGGCTGCTCACAGCATCTCCCAGCAAAGCGGAGACCAGAGATCCTGTCTGCTGTTTTAAAGACCTTTACAAATTATTTTCCAGCTCCCATTTGAAGGAGGGTTTGGAAAAGCCGGTGATTATTATTACTTTCCAGATCTTCTGTTTGCTTTTAGAGCAGACTGCAGTGGTTTTGTCTGCAGAATATCACCGTGTGTATTTCCACAAAAGATTGTGAAGGTGCTCTGCAATGCTTTCAGATAAAAAGAAGAAAAAAATAAAGAGAAGTCCTGCATCATTTTGAATGGATCTAAGAAAAATAAAAAATATCTTAATGGAAAAAGAATAGATTTTTATAAATAACTTTTGCTATTTTTCCAGTAAAATGAAACTGTTGCTTGTCTTTGACTATAACCCCATATAACTTTTCCATTGTGTTCAATATATTTAGAAATAAGTCAAATACATAAATAGTGGGAAGACTGAGGTCTTTGAGACGAGTTTGGCAACTCAGAGAGTAGACTTGTTTTTATGCTAGTCCCAGTGCTGCCATGGCATCTGCGCTTCTGAACCATGGACATGGGGAGGCTGCAGTAGGATGCTGTGGAGAGATGCTGGGCATGTCATCCTGCCCCTTCTCCAGGTGTTTCCTCTTTGACAGTATACAGCTCAGCATCTCCATAAATGCCTCCTGAGCTACTTCCATTTAAGACCTGCCCCGTTAAGCTGTGAACTGCACCAGGTCAGGGGCTGCTTCATGCTCCCAGTGCCGAGGCAGCATCCTCCAAGGGAGGAGTGGGGAGCCCAGCCAGGACAGGTGACTGCTTGCTTGGTCACCAGCACTGCGATCTGCTCGGGGTTGTGCACCACATCCTCAGGCATATGTCCATTTTTGCATGTATCAGGAACCCCCATTACTTTCGGTGTAGGATGATTCACCAGCTGAAATTTAACCAGGCACTGAAATCACTGGCAATGAGGACTCCCTGCCAGAGCTCAGCCTTGCCCAAGCTGTCCCAGTGTAAACACTCAGGGTCGTAAAACACCCAGCATCCAGCTGAAAAAAACCAAGAGCAAAGCATGGCTTCTGTGTTTTTCTGCCCAAACAAGAAAACACATTATTTGCTAGTGTGGGCTAGATCCCCAACCTAAACCTATTAGAGAACTTCTCCATCTTCCCAGCCCACCCCAAGCAAGAGAGACACACGCGCCGTGGATGCAGGAGGGTTTTGCTGCAAGGAGAAAGTTTGTTGCTGAAGGATTTATCTGCGAGTATTTCTTACTGGTTTTCCTGCGCTGGACCCGCGCTCTCCGAGCAGGAGACAGTGCCATTCAAGCCCTCTTCTGCCTGGGATCTCAGCTGTTTCTCCCGCTCCCGCCGCCGCCGCTCTCTTGCCGCCTCCTCCTCATCTTCCACGCTCCACTGTGCTGTCAGCCTGCCAAGACAGAGGGAAAACCCATCCTCAATGCCATCAGGCAGAGCCTGTGAAACCAGGTAATAATCCTCTGAGGTATCTGGGCCCCCCCGGCAAACAGGAGGCTTCTGCAGAGGAGTGCTCCCATCGTGAGCAGTGCTCCTCAAAGTGGCATCCTCACCTCCATCAGCAGAGCTGCACACTGGGACTGATGGATGTGCAAGGATAAGGTGGGACACACGGACTGGGAGAGGGGTGCAGAAAAGCCTGCAAGTCTCTCTAAGGAACACGTGGTGCATATCCCCTTCCTTCCAGACCAGCCACCTTCCTGCGGGCTGGAAGCCCACTGCGAAGCACCATTCCCTGAAAAAATAGCTTTGCAGCCCAGGAAGGGTTTGTAAAGGGTCTTGCAGTGCTGCAAGATATCTAACAGCCTCATCTCAAGCTTTGGCCCAGGACAGGAAAGTCTGCACACTGGGGGTGAGTTTCCTCAAGCAGTTGAGCTGCTCCTGCCTGACCAGGACCAAGGGAACAGGGGTGAAGGGCAGCAGCTATGTCCTGCTCTGCCCTGCCTGGCTTCCTTCTAGCCCTGCAGAGAAGCAAAACCTGCCTTAGCTTCTCCCAGACATATCAGCTGCTGAATAATAATGCCTCTGTCAGCAGAATGGCCTCTTACATCCCCAAGGAAGCGATGCCACATTCCTCCTCTGGTGATAATGCCAGTCCAGTCGCTCGCCACATGAGATCAGCTCCTGCTCCACCACTGGCAGCACCAGCTGAGATGCAGGCAGAAAGGGACATGCTGCCATGGGATGGTCACCACTCACCCAAAGGGCTTGTGATGGCAGCTGGAGCTGGCCAGGTCTGACTCGTGGTACGTGGAGCTGATGCTGGGGCAGATGCTTCCTCACCCCACTCACCCTGGCTCAGCTGCGTCCAAAACAGACCATGAAGGCTGTTTCCCCTGGTGTTTGCAAACATTATTACAGAGATGCTCTTGAGGCAAGGCATACACACGAGAGTCAGGAAGGCAATTTCCCACCAGCAGCGGGATCCAGCCCAACCTGAATTTCCCCTCCTCAGGCACACCCTGAGGACTGCAGTCCCCATAGGAGGAATCTGCTCAACAGGAGATACAGTGTGACATAGTTCAGATTGGGGCAAAGAACTTGTGGAAAGGAAAAGAGAAAAAAACCCAGAAATGCCTTAGCTGAGACTTGTTTCAACCCAGTTTGAGAGAATAAGGAGCAGGTTTCAGCTGACCCCAGAAGTGCCACTCTGCCAGCCTGCCTGGCTTTACCCACAGTCTGGACTATGAACCATGTGAAAGGGCCTCACTTCACCAAGGGTCTCACTAAAATGTTGTTTTCATTTGAGGTTCAGGACAGGTATCTCCTCCTCCCAGCAATGGGAGAACAAAAAGCCCATAAGGATTAATCGACACATTTTGTTCAGGAAAAATTTGGCCTTTCTAATTACATTATGAACCTTGTTAGCCTTTCCAGAGAGATTCCCTCGGAGCCTATTTTACTCTGCAGTGGCAGCAGGACTGTTGAGCTTAGCCCCAGTAGCATCCCTTTCCACAGTGTTCCCCACACCACCCAGTCAGGAAGCTGAGGATGACCCTAAATCACTGCCCTCTTGAACTCCCACCTGCCCCAAGGCAGCAGAGCCAGGATGTTGAGCCCAATGGAAAAAAGTTGCCCATCCCTGCTGCACCCAGGGGGGAATAGGGAACAAAGCAAATCCCAGGACTAGCCCAAGAGAATGCTCCACTGCTGTGTATTTACTGTCTGCCTTATTTTGGGTGGGGTCATTTTGCAAGCAGCAAATTCAGCTCTTTCCCCTTTTACCCCCTCCTCGTCCCTTGCCACCTTGCTCTCCATGGGGAACAAAGTGGACCCAAACCAGAGCCTGGGCTCCCCTCCTCCCTTCCCTACTCATCCCACACTCCTATTTATTATTTTTCCTCAGGTTCCCATAGAAACCCTTGTCTGTGGGCCTGGCAGGAAGCCACCGTGTTGTTGTTTTTTTTTTTTTTAATATATAAATGAAGTCATTCATTAAACTCTGCCATGATCTCCCTCCCTTGTGCGACAGCTCCAGATAGTCTCCAATTCAGAAAGGCTGTTAACCCCCTCTCTCCCGTCTCGACCCAGTTACAAGAAGCAAGGTCCATGTTTATGCCAGGATAAGTTAGATTTCAATTAAAATCCTTCACCCCCTCCTCCAGCTCCTTGGGAAGCTGCTGCAGAGGTGGTGCTGCACCAACCCTCCCAGCTTGCCTAGGGTGCCCAGGGGAGCTTGGAGGGGGGTACCCTCTGAAGCATATGAGCTTTCCACACTGTGAGAGCAACGCTGGTTGGCAGCCCTCTCCCTCTCCCAGTTGGATGTGACTAACTCTCTCCCCATGACCTCACCGGCTCGCTATTCTGTCCCTGCATCCTTCAAACAGGCTGAGGACAGAGCTGGGGGCGACTGTTTTGGGGAGGAGAATTTTTCTGCAAAACCAGGGAAATAACTTTCCCAGCTCCCTTTGCTACGGAGCAACCCAGCTTCCAGGTTGCCTGACGCTGTGCTGGGACGTGGCTCAGACACACTGAGCATCCTGGTGGGGCTGCAATGCTGGGAGCACCATGCCTCTGCTCAGCAGTAAGGGCTGCAGATAAAGCCCCCACCAAGCCCCCGCTCACTCTGCCTTCAGGAATACCGGCACTCTCCAGCAAACACCTAAAATCAGTTTATTTGCAGACTCCGAGCTCTCTCTCATGCTCAAACAGGCTGGTAGCGGAGTGAAGTTTAATAAGTGATGCTTTGGGGTTCAGTAATCACACTAACAAGCAGAGGAAAAAGGATGATTACTTTGTGACTGACCTAGCAGCACAAATATTTGTCTTTAGTGGAAAACAAACAAAACCAAAACAAAACAAAAAACACGAGCAAATGAGAAACTAAGCCTTGCATTTGTTTTTGTGTTTGGGTCAGCTACAGGGGTTTGTCGGACCCCAGACAAGATGTGCCATTCCAATTTGGACAAGCACAAGTGTGAGCAGGGGGTCAGCTGTTAAATTGCCTTTCGAAGCAAAAAGGTGGAAAGATTTAATTTCCAAACAGTTCCATTTTCTAAGAAGGGGCCACGGTCTTCCGTTTGCTCTAATTGCACATCACAATCGCATTCAGTAACTCAACATGCTCAGCCCACAGTGATATTTCACAACCACCTTTCCCACTTCTAGAAATAATTACCCAGTGCTTCAGGATGAGGCTGATCCCACGTATCTCTGCCTTCACCTCCAGCCAGCACTTTCCCAGGTTGGTCTCAGACAGGGGAGGTTGAGGGAAGAAGCAGACTCATAGCTGCCGGTGGGACTGAGAGCTCTCAAATTCATTTCACCCATCACAGGATAGGGAAATGGAAAGCTAGGCAACTTAAAAGCTTGAAGACTTGCAAGATGAGCTGGAGTGTGCTACACTCCGGCATCCTATATAGAGGGATTTTCATGCAACGTGAAAGGAAATTCACCTCCTCACGCAAACTTTAGGGGAACTGGAGAAGGGATGAGGAAGGGTAGAGAGACCTCTTTGTGGCCCCAGCAGACAGGAGCTGCAGCACAACTTGCTCTGGCAAGACCTCATCACAGGGCTGGGTCATTTCTCTTACACGGTCCCTTCTACTCTGCCAACAGCTTTTGGAAGGTTGTGGTTGAGCCAAACACACTCTGCAGAAGGGACTTAACTCTTCCTGAGGAGGTGAGGAGATCCAGCAGGTCTAGAGATGAGCTGAAAGCACCCTGGTTCAGTTTTGGCCACAGAGTATCCGCTTGCCAGGCGTTTGGGTTGCTTAGGCTTCTGCTCTGACTGGGACCAGCTGCCCATTTCTGATCCAGCTCTTGACTTCACATCTCCCTGGACCCCCAGCCAAAGGAGGGGCTTCATTTCTGTTTGCACTACAAAACACCTCTTTTTGCAAAACAGCATTACAGGCACCCAAGCCCTGGCTTCACTATTACACATGGCCACAAACACCAGCTCCAGACAAGCCAGCATTGCTGGAAAGGTCACATTTCCTTTGGGCGATTCCTCACCAGCACTTGAGGAAATTATAATATTCAGGCAAGGGAAATTTCTGGCATCAGATGAGCTGTGTTTAAGGGAAACTCTGCAGACTCAAGGAGTCTTTTGCATGGTTGACAGCTCAAGGAAGCTTTGCTGGCCCAAACCCAACCTTCAGCACTAAAGCTAATTCCAGAAAGGAAAATCAAACGCCTCCCAGAGGCTTTGGGCTTTGCAGAACTGTGCCAGAAAAACTCAGGAACCCTCTACCAGCACACTGGACATTCCTGTCTCCTGAGCTCGCTGGGTTATCAGGCCAGGAGAGTGTTGACTTTGGTTGCTGCCTCTGTTGGGTAGATTGCCCCCACAGAGCCAGGGTTCACGAGGGAAAAGGTTTCGGGAACAGGTTTTAGGAGGAGCCACGTGCAGCCCTGGCATGACAGCTGCTGTTTCCCAGAAGATACATTGCCCCATCCCCCGCTAATAAAACAGTGTCCATCACCACTGAAACAATCACCTGCAAGTGATAGGGCTGCATGAATTAGAGAAGAACTGGAGAGAATAGCCCTACTTCCCCCAGCAGCCATCCCGTTGGCCACTCTGTTGAGAGTAGGGGAAAGAAAGATGCCAGAAACTGATGCATGGGACCTTCCCCTTCCATGTAATCCACTGCAGCCTTGCGTTGCTTTGTCACAGTGCCAGATACAATATCAGTGTAGAATACGGCCTAGGACTGTCAACAAGTTCATCCTGCTGCTGAGCAGAGCTGCCAGGCTTTATTTAATATTGAATTTATCACACATTCCTAAAGGGCCCTGACAACTGGCAGGGGTATGGAGACGTGCAACTCACCCTGTCACATGAAATGGAAGAGGACACCCTCAGAAGGCTACAAATGAACACCTTCCTCACCCACTTGACCTTCTGCCAACAAATTAATCACTTATTAATCTCTTATAAATGGCATATAATGGATCTGTGTGACTGAGTCAAGTATGCTGGAATACCCAGATAATGCCTCCGTTCATGCCATTCAGGACCACTGGTGTGTCAGGCCGCAATGGAAGTCATGGCTGAGGACACCTGCATGCAATGTACAGTCATGCTGACATGGCTCAGTTTCTCTCCATCCCTGCAAATCACATTTGCCATGGCTCAAAGCAGCGTCCCAGGCAATGCCTCACACTACAGGCACCAGTTTTGGGCATCAGAGTTCAGCACCTCAGCCCTTTCCAAAGATCTCTCTAAATCCCAGGTTTACCTCCGCCTATCATGACACCTTCAGAATCCTGTCCCTAAGCCTGTCCCTGAGTCTTGTCCAAGGTCACCAGGAAGACATAAGGAATGGAGCAGAAGTCCAGCTGACATCTTAACCTCCTGATTAACTCTGTGATAACAGGCTGCTGCTGAATGCCAGCAACCAAGACTGGGCTCCATGACACCAGGGAACAGGAGCATCTGTGGTACAGCCATCAGATAACAACCAAGAGTCACACTTCCTCGAGGACAGGTTTCCAATGCTTAGGAGTAATGTGACTGGATAGAAAAGACTACAGCTGGGTCATCATCCCACTGAATAAGGAAAGGGGTGTGGATAGCAGCATGATACAGGGAGACTGGAAAAAGAAATAAAATCAAAAATTATTATGTCACAGCTTGGAGTTTATTTCAGCCTAGCCTCAAGAGAGTTATCCCAGCTCTGAAACAGCAGCGTGTCAGTCAAAGGCAGCCACAGATACTGCACAAGCCTCTCCCTCCCATACATTCATGTAATTCCTCAGCTGCATTGCTCCGTTCAGAGTCCAGGCTACAGAGTTTGGATAAGAAGGGGGGCAGGGGGGAGAGGGAAAAATGCCTCTATATGCTTCACCCCTAGCCTTTTTCTCATACCAAGCTTCCCCACCCCACACGTAGCTACACAGTCTCAGCCACGTCTCCCCATTTGGCTTATAAATCACAGGTCACCTTCAAGACGTGAACAGCAGGATAGAGCTGCTTCACACCCAGGGGCGACTGCAGAGCCCATCCCCACCATCCACTGGAGCTGGGGGTGTGGAAATGCAGCACTCATGGAGCGATAAGGACACACCAAGGCATCTGAACAGAATATGATACGGCCCAAACTTTTATCAAGCAGAAGTGGAAGAAAAACCGCATTCCACAAGGCAGAGACCTATCTCCCTTTTAAAAATAAAAGCAACTCTTATTTTTTTAAAAGGATCTTGGATTTTCTCCAAAAACACACATCCCATTTCTGCCCAGAGACGGATGTGCAGATGTGCAGCCATGCGTCCACATACGCCAGGTATAAAACTCTGCATGGTCTAGCCTTCATTAAATTCCCTGCAAAGACTGACCTGTCACTGTGGCATGTCAGGCAGGGAAAGCCTCTGATGGTAATTTACTGCTTCCACAAGCAAAACAAGACACATTTGGGAAAGCTGGTGGCAAATGGTAGGAGCAGACCCTAGAGGAGGGATTCAGGCAGGGCTGGTCCTTCATCACGAGCTTCATCTGTCCCCCTCTGCCACTCACAGGATAGTGGCTCCAAAAAGGTACAGGGGATGTTCCATGCTTCCAGACACCATAGGTGACGCACTGCCACACACAGGCACAAGGCAAGCCAATGGGAACAACTGTTTCTTTTTATTATTACTGGTTTTAATGATGGCAGACAGAATCCCAATGAATCCCCTACAGGATGATGAATTGCACTCCCAGGACCATGGGTCCTTAGCACAGAGATAGGCTGGTGCAGTAATGTATTAACATCACCGGTCAGGAATTTGGCAGGGGGGAGGAAAGGGCTGGAGTCTGAGCCCTCCCAGCACTCCACTGCATTCAGTAGGTGTGAGAAATTGGTGCTGTGTACAACCTCAAACCATGGCTCTTTCTCACGGTCTCTCCATCTCGGCCCTAAAGTTCAAAAAATTGGATTTTTTTTTTCTAAAGAGCAGGAAGTCTGGGTTCTGTTTTTGCAAGGGAGAAGCACACCAGAGAAGAAAACAGATTTGTCAGAGGTACAGACTACCTTACCCAGCTTTGGTATTTTATTTTTCCCCTCTCTCAGAGGGAAGCAAGCCTCCACAGCCTCTGTGCCTTAGCTACAGTCAGCCAGCATCCTTGATACACTCGTGCTGGAAAACAAGTCTGAGCCTAGGAAGGTGAGCAATAGCTTTACCCCTGCTTCAAGATGGAATTAAGGGTAAGATTCATATCAGCTTGGTGCTTTTTATAGCACCGCTGGCTTGGCTACGAGTCACTCATTTTGCAGCCCCTGGGGCGACACAGTCCCCCCAACAGCAGGAGGGAGTTTTCTGTCTGAGCACTGGCAGGAGGCAGCGAGGGAGGCCGTGAGAACACGCTGCTCTGCTCCCTGGGAGAGTTGAGGCTTCGTTTATGGCCATCACTGAGGAGCTGTGCTGCAACAGGAACCGGAGTCAGCAGCAAGCCCTTGGTCCCTGCTGTGCTAAGGCAGCAAGTCTTCATGAGGAAAAAAGAGTCCTTGCACCTCAGCCTCTTGCCATGGGACAGAGGCACACAGCAGCCCCAGCTGCCCTCTGCCCACAATAGAGCTGAGGGACGGTGCTGCTGATGTTTGATGGCTGTTTGGTGCTCCATCAACAGAGCTAGAAATGGCAGGAGAAGGAGGAAAAAAGAGGGAGGAAAAAGAATGTGGAAGCCGAAAATTAGTTCTTACACACCATTCACACACCATTCCAGCTGCAAAGTCTCAGATCTCAGCTTCTCCACCCAGAACCCTTTCTAGCTGAACTATGCTCAATGTGATGGTGCCTCTCCACTCCATCAGAGGATGTGGATAACCTGTGGTAGTAGCCCTGAGAGGCTCAGAGGCTCACTACAACTCCCAAAAATTTCCATGGGCTCAAAGTTCAGGCCCTAAATATCCAATTGCTTAAGAGCAGGTAAAAAAATTCGAGTCAAGCCAGGCTAAAAGCAAACAAAACCCATCAGCTGGTTTCTGGGAAAGGTCAGTGGTAGGTGGAGTTCTTCTGAAAAAAAACAAGCCCCAGGGCTGGGAAAATACGGGAATGGATCCACAGGATACTCAGAGGGGACAGATGAGCTGCTGCAATTGGAGAGAGAATGATGAGCTGCCGTCTGTGGAGTGAAAGCAGAGGGTGGGCATCCCATGAGGCATCCAGGGAGGGGCTACCCACCACACACTGGCTTAGCCCCTTACCCTCACCCTGCCCCACGGCTCAGCTGGGTTGCAAATCACCAGGTCCCTCCTGACTTGCAAAATGTGGTGGCTTCACTCTGCAAGCAGCTGGCACCAGTGAAGCCCCACCAGGACGTGGAAATCCCCCAGGCAATCCCCTCCCAGCCCCAGCAACACTGGGTGGGTGATCAGTCTAGCTAAAGGACTCCCCTGGCTGCTCCTCCCTGCCAGCAGCCTCTGGTCGTGTCTCCCTTCCCATCTGCCCCCCACTCGTGGGGTTTGCAAAGGTGCCCACTCGTTCTGCCCTGGCCATGGTGATGGGACACTGAAGGATAAAAAAAAATAAAGGCCACTAATAAGAACATCAAAATAGGGAGGATTTGGGAAAGGAGCACTGTGGTGGGCAAGCCCTGCAGGGACCATAGGCTCCTCATGCAACATTTGAGGCAGCATTGCAAAGCATGAATTGCACGGATGAAGGCCCTGTGTCCCCCTGACCTATGCCAGCATCCCTCCCTCCTCTCCCCCACAACAGCTCTGCTAGTGGCTTGTTGCTGCACGTTCATTTTTCCCATCGCCCTGCGAAGAGCTGCTTAACTTCTTCACAACAAGAACTCCTCTCTCCCCGTACCTATCCACAAGCCAGAGAGGTGGAATAAAGCAATGCTGCAATAGCCCCCAGAGTAGTTATCTCCCAAGCAACAAACCGTGCCCAGACCACGTCAAACACCCCCACAAAAAAATGTTCTTCCCCATCAAAGCACCATCCAGCCCTCCCATGTGCTTCCAGCTCCTTGTTCCCAGCTCAACACTCAGGAGGTCAAGACAGAAATACTGGAGTAGCATCTTCCCTGCTGAGAAACATCCTGGCAAGCTTCGAGAAACGTCGCATGCAGGCAGAAAGGAAGGCATCCCGTGGAGCTGGGCAGAGCCCCCATATCCTGATAAACTAAATATTACACTCATGACATACACCAAAATTCAAGGAGTTCAGAGA
This sequence comes from Myiozetetes cayanensis, assembly GCF_022539395.1. NCBI lineage: Eukaryota > Metazoa > Chordata > Aves > Passeriformes > Tyrannidae > Myiozetetes > Myiozetetes cayanensis. The sequence continues at coordinate 46,346,762 of NW_026087853.1, read as the reverse complement.
ATTTTAAAGGTACCCCCTAACGCTGAGATACTCCAAGCATTGCCAAGAGCATTGCTGGACAATGCAGTACCGAGCTGTAGGGAGAAGGAAGGGGCCATGCAGCTGCCTCATGGGTGCCAAGACATAAGTGTTGGCATTGGCTAGAAGTGGAAAACATTTCATCAAGTATGGCAGGCCAAAACACAAGGGCATGCAAGATTCATTTCAGATCTCACAGTTTGGCTTCCCATGTTAATGGCTTCACAGAAGATAAAGCAAAAGTCCCATCCTACAGAGTAAATAATTAGCTCTATCATGTGATTCAATTTTCTGACTTATAATTAGAGACACTCATTTATTTACTGCCTGTGCAGCAGCCATGCTCTGGAGCCCCTGTTATGGACCAGGTCTCCGTTGTCCTAGGAAGCATACAAGCAGCGTGCAAGAAAACTGTCCCTTTACCACCCAAGAACAAATCACAGCTCACTTCCTAATGGTACCCAAGATTCACCCGCATGCTGGATAAAAAACAAACCAGCTGAGACAAGAGCAGTACTGCTTCTTCACATCCATCTGCATGCACACTTCACCCCACAGCTGCACACCCCAGACAGGCACCGACAGCCCAGCTACAGGGACACAACTGCAGCAAGACACCGCAGCACTTAGCGGGAGCAGCGTCAACCAAAAGGCCAAATAATCTGGTTTCAAGGAGCGGCACAGCTGATTTACAGACAGGCTGATTTGTAGGTTAATTAAACAGCCATATTCTTTTGTGAAACACTTGAGGCTCGATAAATAGGGGGAGAATAAAATTCCAGCAGGAGTAGATAATGAACTGAATGAATCGACATGACAGGCACTGGATCCCTATCTTATTTATAGGAATTCATTAAAAGGATAAGGAAAAAAGAGACCTCGATAACAAGATAAAGCAGCTCATGTTTGGAGTCTTGTGGGTGTGCAAGGGATCATCATGCTACAAAGGGAGAAATCTTTCCCAAGTGATATCCTGATAGAGAAACTATGCCGGATGAGGGGAGTGCCTGGGCACGAGGGGCAAAGGAGTGGAGGTAGATAGCCCTGCAATTGTCCATTCTTCTCATGCCTTTCCCAGGTAATTACTCAGCCACTCCTGCTCTGCAGTTGCAAGGCATAACCCTGGGCTCTTTTCAGTCTCCAGCTTTTCAGATGTAAATGGCACGTTCCTGCTTGCACCTTCTGCAAAGCACCTTCTTCAGGAAGAAGAAGGAAGGCTAATTTTTCTAATCCACCTCCAGGCTGGGCAGAGGTGAAAGACATTTCCCAGAGTGCTGGCTCAGCACTCCAGCCTGCGGGTGTCTCCAACGTGGTCCGGTGCTCCAAAGCACACAAAATCACTCTGAAGCACGGCATGCACTAAACCTGTCAGCAGTCAGTGGAAAAGCCTTTTCATGCAAATCAGGCTCCTGGGACCGATGTTTGGGAGTTGGGAGATGCTCTGCACAAGGGCATGGCCCCTTTGTCTGAAATGCTGGGGGCTTGTATCAACCACGAGGCAGGATGCTTAAAGCATTGGGACTCAGCTCTTCAACCCAAAAGCCACAAGACCTTTACACTGGTTTCAGCTCAGGAACCCTTAACCCAGCTGCTGGACAGCTGACAAGCAGCTCCCTTAGCTGAGCCATGCTCAGAGAAGGTAATTCCCTGGTTATCCCTGCTGAGGTCCTGCAGCAGGAGCAGCCAGGTAAATCTTGACACCACATCAAAATCTCAAGTGCTCACAAACATGGCTCTGAGCAGCCGTTTTCACTCTTGTGCTCCAGGTCTTGGACACATCAGAAGAGCCCAGGACCTACGCACTGTAACCACTCTGCCTGCAGTCACCTTGGGACAGATAAAAGCAGAGCACGTCAATCTTGACAGCAACATATCTTCAAGCCGGGAGCCTCAAGCCATTCACTGACTGAAGCAGCTTGTTCCTGCAGCCAAGGTGGCAGGGCTTGCAGAGCCAGCCCCACAGCCGTTCTTAGCGGGGAAGCTGCTCCGGGAGAAAATACAACTGCACAACAAGATATGCTGTGTATGGACCAGACCTGCCCATTCTGCTGTTGAATCCTGTGAACGTGAGTGAGGCTATCTGTGTGTAAACCATGGAAATCTCTCACACCCACACCCCACTCCCTTCCTTGTCTGTAAGCAGGACTGGAAAACACAGCCACAAAGCAAAACCTCAGCCAGATGAAGTGTAATAAACCCAGCTCAGCACAAATGTCACCTCGTAAAAGCCCCTCTGAGTCTCCAGGACACCAAGAGTCCCTTATGTACAGCAGGATGAACTTGGAAACATCATTAAGGACAGGAAAACACCTCTGACTTGGGCTGTGTTGAGAACAGTTCTTTGGACACCCTTTTTCTTTGCATGAGGCACACATGCTTCTCTCTGCTCTCCCCCATCTGCCACCCTGCACAATAAATTGCCACTCAGCTGTGAGCAGTTCATTTGCCTGGCCCCCCTCAATACCAGCTGGTCCCAAATCCGAGCCCATCTCTGCCTTCTGCACACCCATAGAGGTTTCCCTCCCCCTCAGGAGCCCCTGACCAAGCCCTGTTCTGAAACAGGGATGTGTAACTGAGATCCTAGTCCCTCCAGGCTGAGACCAGGGAAAGAGTCCAACAGGACAAACAGGAGATGAATAGAGAAGAGTCACCTTCTCCTGCCCAGGAGACTGGGCACTGACTTTGCACCCAGGGCCAGTGCAACCAGTGGGAGCTTTTCTGCCAACTGCCCTGGGTCTAGAACAGGAGAAGGTGGCAGGGACTGGATGGCTGTAGGAGCCTGTTTTCCTTCCAAGGTGGGAAACTCATTTGAGAGGTGAGGTTTAGAGGCTGCAATACTAGTCAAGGAGATCCCAAATTGACTGGAAATTGCTTGTCCAAAATAAACCCCACATTGACATCCTCCACCTCTATGCTGGAGACCAGCAGGCACAGTGAGGACAAGGGAGCCAAGAGGTACCCAAGATGTAAAATGTCAGTCCAGCACTCCCTAATTCCACCTCTCACCCATCCAGCTGCTCAATTAAATATAAAGAGTTGAGAAGTGCCTCTCTTCTGTCCAGTCAGAGCCATCAGCATGGCACACCACCATCATCTAGATCCTCAGAGGAAAGCAGCATTTCCAGCCCGCAGGGAAAAGCAGATTGACCGCATGGTAGGGAATCCCAGAGCCAGCAGACAATGTAGCCGTCCTTCCCAGCTCAGCCCCGGCTGACAAATGGGAATAAACCCAACTGAGCCATCCACCTCCCTGCCCTGGCAATTAGACTCTAAGAGAAAGGTTCAAAGCACTATTGTGATCAATTAAATAAAAAAAAGAACAGTGTCAGCTTGCAGCCGTGGGAGGATCCGGCCCTTTACTGATCTCTGAATGGAAAACGCACATCACAGCGTGCACAACGTACAGTTCCTACAGGAAAATAAAAAAGAAGAATCCTTTTTCTAGGCAGGACCGTTCAGCACTCAGGGGACACAAAAAAGACACGTACTGAGACATCCCTTGCACGGAGAGCGGATGGGGTGAAACCAGCCGCTCAGGTGAGTGTCACAGTACAGTTGTGCTCAGTTATTTCAGTTGGGAGCTCCTGGAAAAGCCATCAGTAAGTTCAAATCTGCTTTTCTCATACAGCTTTTGGGGAGGAGAGGCGGGGGAGGGGGGCTGTATCTATTATCCTTCCTTCCAACGCATCGAGTCTGCTGGAAAATCAGGGTGAGGACGAAATTCAGACGATTTAAAGGGACACGAAGATGGTCGTTGCGACACACACTCCGCTTTTCCCCACCCGGCGCCCCCCACACCCGCGCCCCTCTGTGCGGGCAGCGCCAGCCGGAGCCCGGAGCGGGTCCCCTGCGGGCAGGTGGGTGCTCACCTGATGAGGTTCTGCAGGCCCTGCTTGCTGGAGTTTCTCCTCAGGATCGCGCTGGTCATGGTGGCCACAGGCACGGCGGGCAGGGTCCCGCTGCCGCCCCCTCCCCAGCGCCGCAGGCAGCCGCCCGGCACTGCGCGCTCCCGCGGCCCCCTCTCCGCCTTCAGGAAGTTCTGCAGCTGGTTTCCTTTTGTTTCTGCTAGCCCCCCCTGCTCCACACCCCCGGCTTGTCTCCTCCACCTCTACCTCCTCCTCCTCCTCCCCCTCTGCCTCGTGGAAGTGTCACGGGAGAATCTCTGCGAGCGCAGCCGCCGGCGGGCCCCGCAGCACAAAGCCCGGCGCTCCCCGCTCCCGTGAGAGAGGGATTCTTTCCTCGCTTTAACTCTCTTCTCTCCCTCCTCATCCTATTCAGTCCCCCCACCCGCCCCTATCTTTCTTTTTTTACCACCCCCACCTCCCCCATCCACCTTTACCACTGTTTTCCTGATTACACAAAGCAAGTAGGGAGCAGAAATCCAGGTTGGCAACTTGCACTCGGCGGGCTGTAAATTACTCCCGGTCCATTCACAGCAGAAGTCCTGCATGAAGGTTTCACCTCCAAACAGTCCCCGCACGCCGAAGGTGAACCAAGAGTCAGATTAATACGAAAGGGCCTTTGTGCTGGGAAATCCACACGAGAGAAAAGTGTTCTCCTGTGATGGAGATAGCGGTTGCATTTTGGGGGAATCCTCAGAGAGGTAAGCAGCATACATCCTGCTTCTGCTCTTAGACTTCCCCTTCACCTGCCCAAGTGACCAACTCTTTCTCCCATGCCTCAGTTTTCCCAGCCATCAAATAGGGCAAGGGCAAAAAAATCTGGCTAAATCTGTCTTGCCTCCATGAAACACTGATATTTCAGGAGATTAAAAAAGTGCCTGTTTGATGAAGGACTAACATTGCCACCTGCTAAAACAAAATGCCCATCTGCCATGCATTCAGATTCATGTTCACCATGGGAGTACTCTCAGGGCAGAGAATGGGGGGAAATAATAGAGTCTTTTTCCCTACCCTGCATCTCCTGGTCGACATGTGGTTTTTTTTGGGGGAAAAGATCTTCTGCCATGGCAAACCAACAGATGCCTGGACTTGTACCTAGCAAGTTCCAGCCCTGTCTTATAGTTGCACTTTATGGTGCTCATGGCACGGCCTGTCCATGTTCCCTAAGGTAAGTGGGAGTATTCCTCTGTATGTCTCCAATATAGGAGCAGTTATGTGGAATCACCCTGCTTCAACCCTTACCTTCCTCCTTCTTTCAGTCCTTCTCATCTCATTTACATATTTCCTTTCAATCACTTCTTCAGAAGTGTTTTTTGATACCTGATAAGGGGAAGTTGCTCATGCAATACACCCAGAAATCTAGATTAAAAATAAGGAAGGGCCTGCCATCTTTCCACTGTCTTTTCATTTTAAAACAGTTTATTTTTTTTTCTGCAGGTATTTACTAAGCATCACCTAAGGGATTATGAACAACAAAACCCACAAAGCACAGACATTGATGCTGCTCTCACTCTGTGGGTTGCTCAGACGATACCACACTGCATATTTTTCTTTCTAAATTTGGTAAGGAGATGCAAGAGATCCACCACAAAAGCTCTCTGTTGCTGAAAAAGAGCTTGTCCCAGCCATGCAAGTGCTTGCCTGAATAATTAGGTTTAAGCACATGAACATTCCTATTGACTTCACCACAACTGGCCAGAGTTGAAATGACGTGTACACCTACAGGCTTTTCTTTTTGGAGAGAATCAGCCCAAACCTGCCAGTGACTCCCATGGTCTGAGCCAGACAAGGATGCAACTTGAAGGAGCCCCGGCAGGCAGAGATGTAGTTAGCAGCCATGGGCTAGCAACAATGAGGGGCCAAATGAAATCACAGCAGGCACTTACTTCAGGCAGAGATGCCAGGGGATCCCCAGGGAGGTGAGGAGGGGCAAGGAGGAATGCAGCCACTGTCACCAGGAGAAGACAGGAGCCTGCTGGGTGAGGGGAAGGAAAGAGGCAAGGGCACACCACTATCTACCAGAGGCAAGATCCTCCATGTAGATGGGCAGAGGGAAAAGCTGTTGATTCCCCCAGCAAGAGAGCCTTGGCTCCACGCCTGGGTTTGTCTCCTCGAGGATGCCAACATGAGCCTCTTCTCTTGCAAGCGCTCGGCAGACTACCACCCCAATTCCAGGCCTGACTGCCTTTCAGAAATGGGGCTTTCAGTGAACAAGGCTGACAAAGCCCATGCTTGAATGATGAAATCCAGGACCAGAGAGAGGTCATGACATCAGCTCTTACTGGTCTAAGGTGCTGTGATAGTTTGGAAACACCAGAAGTGAAGCAGTGAGGAAAGAGGCCCCTTAATTGCAACAGGCTGAGCTCTGTGTTGCTCCCAGGGAGAGACATTCCTGGTACTGAACTCCACCTGGAAAAATCTTTCAAGACGTCTGGGCTACTCGACCTCTGGGGAAGGCTTCCTGCCCTTCTCCCTGGCTTTCATCTTTGAGAAAGATACAAGGTATAACAAGAGAACTCATCCTCCCTCCAGCATCAGCAGGGTCCTGCAGTACAACAGGGAGTGGAGAGCAGAGCAGGGCCCACAGCTTGCAAGAAGGTAAAGAACTGTACACCAAGTGACACATGGACAGAGTCACTGTCTCCATCTCTATGGGGCAGGGACCATTGAAAACTATTAGTCAAAGGCACAAAGGCTGTGAAAGAGAAAGAGCAGTTCAGGAGAAATCCTTGCAGTACAGAGGCGCCTCCAGTCCCCTCTCCTCTCTCTCGCTGCTGAGGCCACGTGCATCAGTCTGAGTCACACCATATATCCAAGAACAGTAAGGTCAGCATCAGTCCCACAGCTGCTCATATCCTTTCACAGAAACAAACCTCCTGGTCCCAGCAGGAAGCGAGTAGGAGTACAGTGGACACAGGAAGAAAAACAAAGAATTGATTCATCTGTTATTTTTTGGCACAGTTTGAGCTAGGAGAACCACCATAAATCTCTGCAGCAAAAATGCACACCACTGCAGGACCTGGGATGGCTGTAGAACCCATGAACACATTGCATGGCACTGGAGAGCAGCAGGGGAAGCAGAGAAGGTGAGATGCTGGGAGAGGGAACGAGTCTGTCTCCATCACTGTGGGAAAGAGAGCAGGAGTCCCAGAGAGAGATAGGGCCGCACCAGTTCCCGTTAATTACACAATCACTCTGCTATGTAGGACTAGTTGCAAAATCAGTTGAAGGCTCACATATGGTCTAGAAAGGAATAAAAGAAACAAAAATACTCTATTCCTGTAGGAAATGCAGCCCAAGCAATTCTTTCCGATATTTCTGGGATGTAAAGCACTGTCAGTATAAGCCCCAGGTACAGTCACTGCAAGGACCGGTCTGCCACTGTGGTTTCCAGAGGCCCGTGTCTGCATGTCAGTGGGGATCTCACCCTGAGATGATGTTCTTGCAGGAACAGCCTCACATCTTCAGCAAGGACTAAGAGCCCTGTCTCAGCTGGAGACCCTGTGCTTCCACCAGCAGCCCCTCTAGGACAATGGAGTAGATGTGGAGATCTTTGGCTTTTCTTTTAAGTGAGGCATCTTTGCCATCACAAACCTCTCTCCCTCTCCTGACATCTCACCAGCCTCTCTTCACCATGCACGTGCAACCCCCACTTTGAACCAGCCTGGCAGACATCAGCATTTTCCCAGCCCCTCAGGAGCCCCTGCTCAGGGAAAGGGGCACACCATTTCATATATCAGGTACATAGATGGTGTGGTTTACACATTAACCTGATGGGTAGGGTTTGCCCACCTTACCTTCACCCCAAATTCCCACTTAACTCAGTCCAGCTTACTCTGCCAGCACTCATTTCTGGACAGCCATAGAGAGACCAAAACAGGCAGTCAGAGATAATCCCGAGGAAAGAGCAGATTTAGCAGCCAAAAGCAGCACGTTGTCTCCTTCACACCAGAACAGCTCGTTACAGGCTCCAGAAGCGTGCTGCCAGGAGGGCAGGGCGCCTCGCCTGCGCAATTAGCTCAGGGTGCAGGGGAAGGAGCCCAGTCCCAATGATGCTCCCCAGCAAGCCTTCCTCTGCCCTGGCCATGAGTCAGGAGAGGATATTCCCAAGCCAACACATGACCCCATGGGTGTTCAGGGATGGGGTGCTGTAGGCGGGAGCTGCCTTTGCTCAGAGCTTTTGCCAGGCCCACGCACTCAGAGGAGCACCATGAAGAACATGTATAATTGTGGGCTGGGTCGAAAGAGCCAACAAACACTGTGTCATACTAAGCCTGAAATATTTGGCATGGGATCAGTGATGACTTTCTTCCTAAGACATCCAAAGAGGCCGAAAATGAGAGGGAATCAGAAGCTGGATCTAGAAGGAGCATCCTTCTTCCTCTACGCCACTGCTACCTCTCACTCTTACACAGTTTGGAAAAGAGACTCTCCCTGGGGAACTTAATGGGCATATCCATAATCTTCATCTATCAGTGAGAGGGGAAGATGCAAGCTTACAAGCATTGTAAGAGAAGAGGCTCTTGTTCCAGGGGTGATACAAACAAGAACAAAGGATTGGATTTAAAAATCAGGGGAAGGAGAGAAGCATTAACTGGGTAGCCCAGCATAGTTACAGAGATCCGAGCCCCTGTTGTGCTAAGTGCTGTGCAAACAGTGAGATATCACCTGAGCCGCAGCAGTGAGCCACCATCCAAGTTTTCCACACCAAGACCAAGGCCAAGTGACTCAGCCAAGCCCTGGAGGAGTGGAGCTGGTCCAGCATGTTAAGCCAGAGTCATTACTGATACTGTGCCCCATATCTATATATTAGGTTAAATCAACAAAGCCATTGGGAAAGAGACAGGAAGACAAAACAATGGCTGAAGATAAGACACTCCCATCCTACGCAGGAGGGTCATTAAAGGACAAGAGGAGAACTATTGGCCCTGAGGAGACAAGCTCCATCTCTTTAGGATGCTTCTCCACTGCAGGGCCAAGAAGCAGGACAAAGGACTCCAGCCAGGATGGATAAGCTATAGGCAACTGCTGCCAAGTGGTTGTCTTTCCCCAGCAGACACTGTAGGAAATGTCTAAAAAAGGCCTTCTTATAGCATCACATTGCCTTGTCACTGATCTCTGCTTACCAAGATTTGTAAAACTGCTGAATGAATTTGAATTTTGAATGTCTATTTAAAATAAATGGAGTGCTCTTTGCTTTGACTAGCAGGGATTAGATGGGCACTGGGCAGCTGAAGACACCTTAAGACATCTCCCATGTTGGGTATGAGAGGGGCACCACCTTTCTTCACCAAGTGGCATCTCTGTGACATGTTTAAGCATCACCCAAAGCTAAGCACCGCATTTTGTTGACAGGCTTGTAGGACAGTACCACTGCAGGAGTGCAGCCCTGTCAAGCCATGCTGCTCAGCTGACCACACAGCTTTCAAGCAGCAAAATACAGCTTCTGCCTAATATAAACTTATTAGCTCATCTACAGCTGGTTTGAGGCTCTGATGTAGCCCCATGTTGTGCAATGCAAGCAGTTTTAGCAACCATGAATCTCCACTTCACACTGCTGGGCTGGTGACTTTAGCTGGGGTCAGAGTAGACTAAACGGATAAGAAGGAACTCATCTGACAGTTCCTGCTTCCAAGCTATATCCTCACTTCAAGTCCCTCCTTGTGCTGGGGAAAGGCACATAATATCACCTTGCCAATACCCATCCATGCCTCCTTCGCTAAGCTGGGAAGAAGACAGAAGCTGTTTTGAAGGGGCCCACAGAAGTGTCATTATGTATCCAAAAAGCTTGAAGACACCTGCCTCCATCAAGTGGGGCCCAACAAAAAGCTTAGATGAGCCTTTCTGCACGAAGGGCAGCTACGGCTGTGTGCAGGAAGATGGTAACTGGCATGGAGATGCAGCAGAAGAGACAAATGCCACCCTAAGGAAGGAGAAGTCCCACCAGAGCAGGGGAGCATAGTCTATGTATCTCGTTAGTCTGCCATCAAGACAGCTCAGCTCAGGCACAATGCTGTCAGCTCATGTTATGGGAAGCTACGTGACAACTGCAAGGAGGCACTTATTTTAAGAGGAAATTATTATTGTCACCAATTTTATTGGAGGAGAACTTTGCCCCTCCCAAATAGCTGGCAGCAGTGATTGCTTGGGGTCTGTCAATAGTTCAGGGTTTGTCAATGCTAATAGCTCCAAAGCAAGCTTGCACTGGAAAGGAAACTGCTTCTGCAGCAGAAAAGCACAAGTATGCACAAGCACAGAAGAAGAGATCATATTTTCCAAACTATCTGGCAAGGAGTTGATAAAAGGCATTACACTTACTGTCTGCTCAGCTGCAGCAAGCAACAGATACCTAGAGCCTCCCTGGGGGAGAGGCTCCTTAGTAATGCAGAATTAATCCCTAACAAACAATCTGTTTTCAAAATGAGCACGTAAGTGAAAGAACTGAAGACCTCCAGCTGATGCAAACTGGCACTGCTTTATGGAAGGCAAAGGGATGGTGCTGATGTACACTGGCAAAAGCATTTGTGGCCTACACATCTGGCAATAGCAAGAGAAATCCAAATAAACTGAGAGTCAACTAAACCAATTCTTGCACACCTCAAATCAGTTGCCCCCTAATGGCCCCAAGTTTTCAGACCACTGGGTGCAATCAAGCTAATGGAAGCCCACTGACTGCCATATCCATTCATTAATAAAGCCAGCTGGGTTTGCCCATGCTCCTTCCTCTTTGCTCGGGTATTCCTTGGACGGTTACCAGATGCACCAGGCTGTGGTGGATGCACTGCTCCTCTGAGACAGGGTGAACTCAAATAGTTCCTGCATTTGACACTCCCCTCATATGACTGAAGATGGAGCTGTCAGCATCAGCTCTGCTGCAGCAGCCCATCCCAGGAGGGACTTGTTTAAAGAAGCAAATAACAGAAAATATTTCACCCTGCCTTGCTGCAAATTCTCCTGCAGAGGGTGTGGGCTGCAGGAGTGGAAGCCACTGCAGACCTGCCCATGAAAAAGACAACTCTGAGTGCCGAAACCTGGGATTAAGACAATCCAACAGCTGCCTCACACATCTGGTGTGTGTTAGGATGGATACATTGGCAAGGAAAACATACATGGGCTCCAAGCAGGGCTGGTTAACCCACTCGTGACTGAGCCTCTGTGGAACACAGACAGGCTGAGGACTGCGAGGTACGTGGCCAAGCCTCAGGAGAGCAGGGCTATGGCCTTTGCTTCCTAGATGATACTGGGAAATCAGGGAGCAATTCAGGTGCCTAAACATAGGTGTCAAGCACCACTGATGATGCCTTGGGTTATCTAAGACAGTTGCCAAGGCCTGGCAGATATCACACAGGTCCAATAGGAAACTACCTAGAGTAGTAAATATACAGTGGGCAAGTTCTACAGTTAGAGCATCCTTACCCTTCCTAAACATCTCAACTGTCTAGCCTTGCAGTAGAATTAACCTGTCCTCTTTTCCATGAAGCAGTAGGCCATCTAGTATAAACACAGAGCACTCACCATGGTGACACCCTGACCTCACCTGGGTACTATAGGTGCTCCTCTAGTACTGATCATACCACAGTCATGCCATGCAGGACAGCTGCCTTCCCAGAATGTGCAGCACCTCCTAGGACATATTTTTTACTCATATGCCAGCTGACCGTGATGCAGAACAAAACCTGGGTAAAGAGGCCCCTGAGTCCCTATCATACAAATATAGCCCTGTGTCTTCCTTGCATTGATGTGTATCCTGAAAGTTTCTCCTTCTGAAGGACTTCAGAACAGAACCACCTCATGAGAACCCATTCCCTGTACATTTGGCTTCAAAGGATACCAAAGCACCTCGTCAGTCAGCCCAAAGACTCAGCCTGATGAGGAGTTTGTTGGGCTCATATTAAGGGAACAGAAACTGCGGCTACTGAGGTCAAAGCTGTTGTGCAGGCTGGGGTGAGCACCATCCCTCCCAGGCAGGTTTGCATAGCTGGACTGTATCAGGAGGGCTGCATGGAGAGGGTGAGGGGAGAGCACCAAATCCTTGCTTGCCTTTCCTCTGAGCCTTTGAGGGCCACTGCAGGTCTGCAGTCAGAGTCAGATTACAGTCCCAGGAGCCGGGTGGTCACATCAGTGTCTCCTGGAGCCTTGACAGAGGCAGCAGCCAGGCTGGATGAGTGCCTAGCTAGGAGCAAGCCCAGCTCTGGGGAGAGCACCAAGGCAGAAAGGAGTCAGCTCAGCCACTGTGCAAACCCCACAGCTGGGCACATGGGTCACAGGGGTGATGGATGCAAAGAGGGGATGCAGGCAGAGCATCGGCCAGGCTGGATTAGCAAGGTCAGTGAGGGTCAGAGCAGAGGGGCCCAGGATCCCCAGGGCATGCCAAGGTTAAGCACTTCCTGCCGCACAGCCAGCCCTTCCAGTTACTGCAAGCAGAACGATTTTCAGATTTTGGGAAAAGCTCTAAACCCTCTGAAGTAAGTTCACCCCACAAAATCCAGGGGCAAGGGATTCCCACAAGCTTCAGAGCCAGACTTCACACCAAAAGTTTTAAAACAGCCAGCCTTCAAGCCAGCAGAGAGTCTTCTGTGGTTTTTTTTTCTTTAAAAAAAAAAAAAAAAAAAAGTAAAATTCAAATGAAGGCTCCTGGGCAATCCCTTGCTTTAACACTCACTCCTCCAAACCCATAGCTTTACACAGCAAAATAAGCTCAGAGGCAAGGTGAGGCAAGGCATGCCAGACTTAATTTATTTTTTTTCCCCCCAAGGAGAAAAGGGCAGTGAAGGCACCTGATACCTCCTATAATTAGAGACAGTTCTTTACCCCTAATGCCACTGCCAGACCACCTATATTCCAATTTGGAAACCATAAGTATAACCCAGCCTCATTAAATAATCCATCTGGTCCTCCTCTGTTTATTTCCCTACTATTTTTCCACTTTAATGAGCCCAGCTGGGTCAGACTGTGACCAGTTACTCCTGAGCAGGGATCAGCCATCCCTCCATCCCACCCCCAAGGAATCTGGTGCACTGAGGGGTCCAATGACTCTGATAGTCTCCAAGTATCAGTTTTCCCAGACAAGCTCCTTCCAACCAAGGATATACTTAGCAACAGCAGTCATTTTAGCAAAGACCCTTGAGAGTCCTCTAAGGATCTGGAGAATTCAAGACAGCTGGGGACAGACATGGCAAGGAAACGCCTGGGGCTTGCTGGCAAGCAGAGCCTCACCCCAGGCAGTGACCATACATGGGCTGCCAAGGGCTCCTTGCAGCTCATGGGATGGGAAACCCCAGAAGGAAGGAGATGGGGAATTTGGGAAAAGCCAATCTCATCTCAGACCCCACAGAAAAGAGAAACCTGCCACATGAGCCGTGCTGCCTCTTAGGTGCAGATATCCTGCAGAGCACAGCCCAAGCTGTGGGGATGTGCATTGCTGTGGGTGTAGGATCTAAGGTCAGAGGCTACCTGAAGCCTCCAGAGTTCTCTGGAGAGAGCTCTGAGTAACAGGTCCAATGCATCCTGGGCTCCCAGCATCAAGGCAGGGTAGTCCAAGCAGCCACCTCCTCACAGTTCCTTCAAGCTTCTTGTTTAGTGGGGAAGGCTCACACTACAGCAGTTTCCTAATGCAGCAATTCCAGTTCATGGAAGAGAGAGTAACACCAGTCTGGTTTAAGCAGTGTTACTCTGGCATCAGCAGGACTTAGCCAGCATGTCCCAATTTGTATGGGGAAACAGTAGGTTATGTTCAAATTAAAATTTCTAGGACATTTTCTAATGCAAGTGCCTCTTCTATATGCACTGGACAGTTAAATAGACAAGCACTCCTATTTTTTTCCCAGCATCTCCCACTGTGCATTTACACCCAGGAGCCTTGGGATTTATTTTCCTGGCAACTTCATCACAAGACTCACTGCTCACACCTCCATCATGCTTTAGGCTGTCTTAGAAGCATTGTCCTGACCCCACCCATACACAGGTCAGCTTGAAAAGAGCTTTTTCATCAAGGAGAGGAGATCAGAGAGAGCTGAGTTAGCCACAGGGTGAGAAAACATAGAACCAAACAGCAAGTAAACACTTCCTTCCTCCATTTTGGGAGTGGAAATCATCACAGCCTAGCAACTGTTTAAACAGCACAAGTAAAAACAGGAAAAATTTAGAGGTGCACATGAAACTGTTACACAAGTTGTGAGGGAAAGTAATTCTCCTGATTTTTGAAACAAAGAGGAACATATTTTTGCTCGCTACATTTGTCATCAAGTTCCATTAAGAAATTTCATTAAAATTCTGAAACACACACAGCTAGAGAGGAAGGGATGCACCACCCTGCTGTCACTGATCACATATACTCTTTTTAAAGATGTTTTGAAAGGCTGTAAGGGTCTGAGTGCTACAGAACAGACTCCTCCAGACAGCTTCTTATTTAGTGGGAACTCCAGCAGGAAACAGAAAAGGGAACAAGCTGACCCTGCCCCACCAGCAGACCCCAGTGGTGGCCCTGCATCCACATACCAGCACCTACTGCAGCAAGAGGCGAGCAGAAAGGTTTGATTGCCTTGGGCCACACACAGCACCTGCTCCTTGCTACTGCAAGGTGAGCTGAGCCTGCAGCAGAGGCAAAGCCAGGCTGGAGCAATGCTGGGAATCAAGTAGATTCCAGCGCTGAGGAAACCCCTGTGCTCCCCCAAAAGCCAAAGGCTTCCCTTTGTTTCAGCAGAGAGTCTCACACAGAGCCTTCCAGCACCTTTTGAAGTTTCCAGTCAAATCTTCAGCCAAGGCTAATTGCTGTCAGGTGTCAGCCGAAACACTTAGGCAACCACTAATGACAGGAGATGACACACCTTTCTCCTCTCATTGTCACTCAAGGGGTTTTTTTCCCTGTCAGCATTAAGTGTGCTGGCTCTCAGAAGCCTTGGGGAGAAATGCTAATGCAAGCTTTGAAGCTGGAGGTGAAAAATCAGGCAACCTCCTAAGCTCACTGGATGCTCAGCCTGAATCCAGCCCAAATCTGAGTACTTCTGGGTGATGCACCTTGGCCGAGTTTCTCTCTGTCTGCCTCCACCACACACAGATGTGGTCTCTGCTACTGATTCTTTTAACCCCCATGGAAAGCTGTCTGCACTGGAGTGAACAGACCCCAGATTTTACAGTTTCTGCTGATAAAGCTACAAAGCGGAGTGGAGGCACAGGGAGATGTATAACCTTACAGCAGCTAGCCTGAAATATTGCCAGGTTAATTTGGCTAGAGACGTAGGGCACACAGCAAGAAATCAGATGTGCCCGGCAAGCAGAGGAGGCAGCTGATCTCCACCCACTGGTCTTAGAGATGGGACTGATTTTGGCTGTGGAGCAGGTTCAGGTCACCAGACCCTCACTGAGCTTGCCTGCTTCTGGAGCTGTCATTCCCCACTTGATCAACCCCCTCCCAGGGGCTTTGAAGTTCAAAGGGGATGAGAGGATGAGACCTTTAGAAAATCTAAGTCTCTCCCTACCTGGAGAAGCTTGTCAAAAGCCTGATGGAACATCTGATCCATTACAGCCTCATGGGTCATCATTGCTTTGGTTGTGCATCTTCCTTGCCCACCACTGCCCTCCCTGTTTCCCAGCCTCCCAGCATCCCGGGACCGGAAGGCAGCTGTGGTGTCCCCAAGCCTCACCTCTCGCTCTCCCCAGGGGATTCATCTCCCACTTGGCTCACAGCGTCCACACCCTCCTGGCACCCCTCCGAGTCTGACATCTTCCCTGCTGGCTGGCGCGGCAGCCGCACGGACAGCTCCAGCGCAAGAGTGCTGCCGCCGTTTCGCTTTTCCTGTGCTCAGCAGAAGTGAGCTGTGCCGGAAACTTCATGGTCTGAGGGTTCGGGGGGATGGGAGAGGGCAGAGGGAAGGTGAATTGGGGGGTTTCTTTTGGTGTTTTTTGGGGTTTTTTTCTTTTCTTTTAAACCACTGAGACTGACTTAAGGTTTTACCTGTTGGCAGCTAGGAATTTGGAAGTTCTGGGCTAGCCCAAAAGAAAAGCAGGGGGCGCGGACATCCCCACTGTGGCAGGAGAGGCACTGCTCCCCCAGCTGCCCATGCCACTCTGGTGACTGCCATCATCTCTAAACCACAGCACCCTATGCTGCACCAGTCCTGGGGTGCTGCCACAGGTGCTGCCAAGGTTGTCCTGACTTTACATCTCTCAAGGCCCAGTGCAGCTGAAGGATTTGCTTCTGCCCCGCCGCTGTCACCCCTCTCCTCCCTTCTGGGCTCTGCTTCTTCCCCACAGCCTCCTGCTGATGCCATCATGGGTTGAGGTTCTGCAACAACTCCTGGGGCTTGGACTGTTATCCTTTTGTCTCTTCCCTACTGGGCAAGGGCATGAGCCTTCCCAGCTTTGGAGGGGGACCAACAGCAGAGAGGTTTCCCTCCCCACAGCACAGTCCCTGTCAAAGCCTCCCCAGCCCTACCAGGAGCCCCACTGGAGGGGCAGACCCTGCTGGCACCATGTCATGAGTCAGGGTCTGGCCACCCAGGCAGGAAACACCCACCTCTCCCACCAAAACTTTATTTACATCACTGCTGCCACGACGCAGCTCTTCACAAAACTAGAGAGAAATGGCACCCAGTCAGTGCCCCTGAGCCCGGCAGGGCAGCAGGGACAGCAGGGAGAGGAGGACAGGTGTGGAGAGGCAGGTGCTTAGGACTCGCCAGCCTCGAACATCTTCTTTCTGCCCTCCATGCCGGACTTCTCCTCAATGTTCTTTCTCCAGTCACCGACATCACGAAGATCCTTCTCCTGAGGGAGGGATGGTCAGGTTGGTGTGAGTGGTGGCCCCCCAGCATAAGAGCCCACCTGGGCAGGGCCCCTCATCTGTCCACCCATGGAAACCCCCACAACAGCTACAGGAACCTAGTTCCACCCATGCTATACACCTTTTTGGACTGCACCCTCCTGTTTCAACATCATGGGTGCCAGAGGAGGAAATACTGAGCAGGAAGAACATTATGGAGAAAGACACACTCTCAACCCTGTCTATCACACAGGGAGGTGTGAGCCCTGAAGAATGGGGGCCAACTCCTGCCACAGGCACAGGGAAGAGGGAAGGAATACCTTCTCGGTGTCCTCCTTCTTCACTTGCTTCAGGTTGGCTCGGAGGTCCATGCAGACCTTGTGCTTGGAGCCCAGCAGGGCCCGCAGCATCGCATCAGCCGACATGCGCACCCTGCGCAGGGGCGGCCTCTTGAACTTGCCACGCAGGTCAAAGAGTTTCTGGCTCAAGTCTTCCAGCTGAGGGGGATGAAATGAGTGAGGCAGAGAGAGAGCAGGGCATGGGTTTCATGAGATGGACCCAAGCAGTGCGGGGAGGCTGGAGACTCCCTGAAGGGTGGCTCCAGGGGAAACTCACCTCCTTGTTAGTCTTCTGTAGCTTCACTTCTGTGTCATACCTCTCCTCATCCACTGACTCTATCTTGGCATGAAGCTTTTTGCACAGCTCCTGGGAGGAAAGCAGACAGGGATGTTGACTGCTGGACCCACACACACGATTCCTCCCTCCTGATTGCTCTGGCTCTGAAAGGTCTCAGTCCAGAAGACTAGGCGGGGTCAAGACCACATGGCAAAGGGTGGCTTGTCCTAATCTCCCTGCTACTGTCTTCACACAAATGCTACCTCAACACATCATCAAAAACACATCTTGCATGCCAGCCAGACCCCTTTATTTTTGCAGAGAGACCCCACCTGCCTCTCAAGCCAGTTCCACATCCATCCAGCTCCAGGGCACCACAGATGAGAAGAAAGTCAAGATGGCCAATCTAGATCCACACAGCTAACTGATGGAGCCAAATCTTTTCTGTTCCAGCACTGTGAAAGGGTTAAAGAAGTCTTTACCTGAAGTTCCTGCATGGATCCTGGGAGTGACAGAGGAGGGCAATGCTCTGCCAGGTAATTTTGCTTTTCCACTTCTTTAGCAGCTGCTTCTTTCTCTATTTCAGTGACAGCAAGCTGGAGCATAGCACTCTGGAAGGCAGCAGGAGAATGGTCAGTGCAGGGTGGAGGCAAGGGAGGAGAACAGGGAGCTCAACAAGGGAGTGGGAGCCCTGATAGAGAGGCAGCTTGGGGAGTTCCCATCAATACCACCATCTTGAAGCAAGAGATAGTGGTGGGGACACAGTAAAGAGTGGGCTGGGAGGCCCCCACATTGTGCTTCATGGCTTCTTCTCAGAGAGGGAGTGCTGAGATCTGGGTGGCTTGGGATGGGAGATGGGGTGGTGGGAACACACACTGCACAGCCACAGCAGTGCCACGTACCTTCAGGTGCTGCCGACGGGCAGTGGCTGCCCTCCTCTTTTTCTGCCAATGAAAGAAACAAGTGAGAAGCAAGTTATCAGGTGCCCATTCCCCTTTCCATTGCCCTTCCCCATGCAATGCCACAGTCCCCTAAGGCCCTGCAGCCCTGCCAGGGAGCTGGTTCAGCCAGGAGCTTGACACACAGTTGGTCTCCAAACCAGTGGCCCTCAAAGAAGAGTCTCCCTGCTCCATCCAGCTTTGCCAACCTCAGGAAGCTAAAACCTACAAAGTGCCTCAGGAAAAGATAACAAGGGTGATGAACTTGAAAATATGCATATAAATATAACTTCAAACTTGGCTTCTTGGGACTTTTAGCCTTTTCTCTATTTTCCTTTTCACTCAGACATGTGTTTTACTTTGTGCTCAAGCTCATGGCCCCAGTGTCTCTGGGCGCTAAAGAGCTGTGGGATGTCTTCCTGAGTAGTCCGTGGCACATGTCCTGACACCCCAGTGAGAAGGACAGGCAGGCAGGTGAAAACACGAAGGCTGTGTTTTTTCTTGGAGCTGAAGAGACCCAGTGCAAGTGATGCTGAAGGGCGTGTTTATCACAGCTGAAGGATAGACACGACTACAGGCTACTCTTCTGTACCTGTCATGTGCTGGAACAGCAGCAACAGGAATTTATAAAAGAAGCCACAACTTCTGCATTTCAGCTGTTTTCTCAGCATGTTGCCCAGAAGACCAGGCAAGGCTGAGTTGGGCTGGCACAGGGGAAACACACCACATCTGATATGCTGAGGGGTGGCGAGTAGAAAGCAGCACTTGGGTGTGAGTCTGTGCTGCATAGGGGAGGAAGTGGATAAGGATGTGCAGAGCAAAATGTAATAAAATCTGACATGCCTTTCATATGCAAATGGTGCCAAGGCCCTCCTGACAGTGCTGGAGGGCTCTGCAGAGGAAAGGCACCCAGCTCAGAGATGCAGCACACCATTAACTAGCAGATAATCAGATGCCTTGAGTGCTGTTAGCCTAGGGTTTATTCCTCATGTGAAAACTGGTACTGTAGCAAAGAGTGTCCTCACAGCCTTTTCTGGAAGCTCTGGGTTTGATGGGGAATAAAAGCACCTGTTGGATACCAGCACCATATTGTGGAGTTTCTGTGTGTCCCTGACATACTCTTTTCTCTTAGTGAGAACGAGCTTGAGCTTGTGGTGTTTCAGACATATGGGGAGATGCCAAGCAGAGATGAAGGATGGAGCAATTTCCTAAGAGGAAATGTGGAGTGACAAAGCCACGAACAATCCTCCCACACCCTCCCCTGCATTTCTCCAGCCGCCTCCAGCCCCACCTGGCTCTGCCAGAAGCCAGGGAAAAATTGCTAAGAATGCAACCTCCGCCCTGCTCACGCTCCCCTGGATCCGGGTCTCCCTGGACTGCCTTTGAGAAGTGATTTGGCAGTGCTCAGTGGGTAGACAATGAAGTGCTAGATGTGGGGAAGGAAGAGAGGATGCTAGGCTAAGGGCTGAATGGTGGATGGACGATGGAGGAGAGGTCGCTCTGGACCACTGCCTTCCCAGCACCATCTCGTGGCCGGCTGAGGAAGCAGGAATGGAGGGGAAAAAAGCATCTATCTCCAAGTCAGGAGAAAAAAAAACTCTTTCAAAAGGGATTTTTCTTCTCCTTCCCATGTTTACCAGGAGGAGTCATCAAGAAAGCCTTGCCATGAACCATTCTTCCCACACACACATAGAGCAGCTGATTTTCCTAAGGAGGAACGGTGAAGCCAGGGTGGATGCCATGAGCATCACTAAAGGAAAAACCCCAGCAAGACACACTTACCTCTTCACTGTTCAGGAAAAGCAGATGGGCAAGTAAAGGAAGGAAGAGAAAAGGGAAAGAGGAGAAAAAAGGCAGTCAGTTAGGATCCTAATTGGAAACAAGCCAAGGAATCTTAACAAACATAAAAAGTTGGCAGTTGAACAAAAGTTTTTAAATGCCAACAATATAGTAGAGACAGAAAAATGGGAACTTACTCAGACATCTTGGTTTAGATGGTTGTGAGCCTGAAATGAAAACCAAGAAAAAAAGTTCATAATTACTCATGCTGGTGGTCACTTTCTTGGGTTTTAAAAACAAAGCAAGAATCCTCTAGAAAATAAAAAGAGGAACAGGCTTGTTTTTATTTCCCTACTTCACCAAATTTTCATCATATGGGGAACTAGGCTGCAGTTTGTAGAGAAGAGCCAAACACACGCCTCCTCACAGCAACACAAACCTCAGCATCAGGGGACTTCTGGAAAAGACCAGGTGAGGCTGGGCCAGAAAATGGGAGATTTGTGACAGTGACTCTTGAAGGTATGTTTCTTGTTTGACCTTCAGTAAACAGTTTTATTCAATAAAGAAAGAAAAGGCAAAAGCTATTTTCAGTTTACTGCTTCGCTTTGCCATGCAGCCTCATCTTACTTCATGAGCAAGAACTACCCCAAAGCCTGTGAAGGGTTGGCAGTGACCCCAAGTAGCAAGGAAGGACCTCAGAGGATGCTGCTGCCAGTGCCTGCACCCATCGTGTGGGGCAGGGGATCCTATTACAGCAACCTCAGCACAGGTGGCACGGAGCAGGGTTGGAAGTTGTGGCTGAGTTGGTAAAGGCTTGAAGAGTTTCCCCCTTAAATAGAAATTTTACAGGTACAATGCAACGCATTAGAGAAGAGATGGAAAAAGCACCTTTGTTTTGTTCTATTTCCACCATAAATAGAATTTTACTCTTCTAGCAGAGCAGTATCTCCTGCTTGTGTCTCCTAATGGAATGATGCAGGAGTGTCAGCCAAGCCCAAACTGAGCTGGTCCTTTGCAGAGCAGACACGCCCCCGAAATACAGGTGTCTGCAGAGCTGGGAGGCTCTCTTGGGAGGTGAAGTGTTAACAGGGGCTCATGCCCGAGGCAGGAGGCACAGCTTGCAGGGCCAAGGAAACTTTATCCTGGAAAATGTGCAGGCCCATCACATTACTTTAGGGAGGAAAGGGGGGAGGAAAGTGCTTCTAAAAATGGCCAGGGAGCTGCAGAAGGAGCTGCAGCTGTCTCCTCGGACGGCAGCCTTTCCCCGGTGCCAGCCCCGTGACTCAGGGAGGTCGGAGCGATGCGAAGCACAAGCCACCGCAGGTGGCTGAGCTACAGCTGAGGGACGGGGCGGCAGAGGAACGCCGCCTATTTTTACTCACATCCCTGCCCCGCGCACACGCACCCACTTCGGCGGCAGCGATGCCGAGGAAGCGAGGGGACAACGCCAGGCTGCAGCTCACTGCCTGCCCTGTGGGCTTCAAAGCACCTGTTCCGGGGGGAGGACACCGTAAATTTGGATGTCGGTCCCTGTTCAAGGGTAGTTTTGGGGAGGAAGGCGCTGCAAGGACCAGGTAGGGAGCTGCAGGAAGGGGTGTAAGTAGGGAGTTATTGCCGAGTTACTGCAGGCAAGGATCCCGAGTCCTGTGGCCCCAGGGAGGTCAGCGCTAGGGAGCCTGTGGCTCTGCTTGCCCTCGCCACTCAAGCTGAGAGCAGAACCAACCAAGGGAGGGGAAAGCATGAAACCAAAAAGAAAGAAGCTCAGTGGAACAGACAGAGGGAGACTTTCCAATGCGCAGACCTCTCTAACAGGCAAAGGACAGAGCAAGCTTGACTAGCACCCTTGTTTCTCCAGCAGGTCAGCACTCCCACCTGGTATTTATATCCCTAATACTCAGGTGAGTAAATCTGCTCCCCCATCACCCCCTAAGAGCAAGCTGGGTCATTAAGAGATATGCAGAAAGGCTCACCCAAGTCTGGAGGAGAAAATCAGAGTCCCGCGGGCTGGACAGAATGGACAGACGAGCCGCAGGCAGCTGGCTGGGTAAGGAGGTATAAAAGGGCTTCTCGGGTGGCTCAGCAGAAAATCCACCTTCTCTTTAAGGGCATGGAGATCTTCTCAGACCAATGATGTGCAAGAGTCCCTTGTGCACCTCCCTTGGCTGGGGCAGGACAGGCAGGCAGGCCCGGAGAAGAGGGCGAGCCCCTGGGGACAGAGGGGTGGGGAGAAGGAGAACATCTTCTACCCATGGGGTGAGCAAGCAGAGGCACCCTGGAGGAGTTGGAGAGGTGTTTTTCCTCAGAAGTGACAAGGAGGGAGCCTTCCTTTCCCTCCTCTTTCCACCAATTAGTCACAATAGATATGGCGTCAGGATTGTGAGAAGCCCCAGCTCCCTGCACACAACCACCCATCTGCAAGGCCTCTAATAAAAATTTGTCCTTAGAGACACAGAGTGGCTTTTTCATGGACAAAGGCATGGCTCAGTTCACCCCCAAGGGCTTGTGAGCAGCTCTGCCCTTCAGAAAGGAAGAGAGGAAAGAGCCTGCACCCCAAAAATCCACTGCTGACAGCATGTGCAAGAACAATTCCTTAATGAGGCATCCATCATTAGCATGCTCTTTTAATCTCACTTATTTCCCTCACGTGGGAAACATTTGCAGCTCCTCCCTGTGTGAATATTTCAACACAACTCAGTTTTTTTTTTAAAACAAGTTGTATAGCGGCAGCTCCAAGGCTCACAGACACCAAGAGGCTGGGGAGAAGCAGCAGAGCATGGGGGAACAGCCCAACACTGCCAGCAAAAAATGTAATCCCCTCCATCAGATGACCCAGACCCACATCTCCATGGATCTGAAGGAGAAACAGGTGGAAACGTAGCTAGAAATATTCCCCAGCTCTGGTCACAGCACATGTAGTTTGTGTGTGTAGGGGATCCCATGGAGACAGGGACCCAAACAGCTCCTACCCTCCTCCTCCAGTCCAGGCACTCCCTCCTCTTCCAGCCAGGGTTTTTTAGGCTGATTCAGCCGTGGCCCTGACAATATTTTCCAGCTGCCTCCCAGGCATTATATAGATAGCGGCAAATCAACTGCTGAAGGCTTCCTGTTCCACCACTCTTAGCACTGTGCAAGTGGTGCTGCAGATGTCTGTGAAGGAAGAGCAAGTCCTTGGGATGAGCTGGCGTCTTACAGGGGCTTGCCCTGATAGCACGTGGAGGAGGGAGAAACCTCTAGCGTGGGCTAGGCTGGGTCCACTCAGCATTTGTCTCTCTGCAACATTGCAGCTACGCACATTCTGGCCAGTGCTGGCCCATCATTCCTCAGAGAGTAGCTCAGCTCTTGGTGGAGGAATCAAAACTGGGGGAGTTCTCCATTCAAAAATTCCCCACAGCCAAGGAGTTTCCTTTCAGCCCCGTGAGATAAAGGCTTTCTGGACCCCCTGGAGTCCAGGCATGCAGCACAGCAAATGAGATCTGCTCGGAGTTCCAGGGTTTGGTTATCACCTTGTGATAGGCAACTGTTGGCCTGAAATAGTTGAATAAAGAAGTTCAAAGAAAGAAGTCTGAAGAAAGAAGTCCCATGCACAAAATTTTGGTCAACAGATGTGTTTGCAGGATACAGAAGGAGTGGATGGTGAGGTGTGGTAATAGGATGAGCAGAAGGTCGAGCCTCCAAGTCTGCATAAGCCTTTCCATGGAGTTCTTTGTAGAAAAATTCAAGGAAGACATAAGGAAACTCCAGGCAAGTCCTTCAGAGAGCTGCTTGGCTCTGTGAGTATGAGGTGTAAGTGAGGGTATTACACAGGGGCCAGCAATGGACACTTGGGTATCTTCCTGTGGAGCACCTGACCTTGTTCCCTTCCCTCATTCCCCTTCACTTGAGCTAGAGGAATGCACCACAAGTATGGTCCATCATTCCCAGAGGACATTCACAATCCTGTAAGGCCAGACAGAGGGAAGACCTGACACATACAGGAGGTTCTGCACTATGTTTTAGAGAGACTCAGGTGTGGCTCTTTTGGTCCAGGCTTCCCCTCCATGGAACCACCACTTGTTAGAAGGGCTAGGCTGATGAATCTATGCAAGCTGTTCCTCAGAGCACTCTCCTACACCTTTACATCTTGCCTCCTCTTCAAAATCCTACAAGCATCAAGTGGACAGGCACTGTGGAGTGACATGACACTAGATGATACTGTGTCTTACTTCCAAGGATGATGCTGTTAGCAAAATCAAGCCTTCTGCTCAGCAGCAATTGCACTCATGGTAAAAGTCCAGGCAGGACCACTGGAAACCTGTATCTGACTGCCCTTTGCTTTCCCAAAATCACACTGGACTAAAGCAAAGAACACATGGCTCCCATCCTGCCCAGAACATACCCTATCCCTCCAGTGTACCCCTAAAAAAGCTCCCCATCCTCTACTTCTGCTTACAGCAGCCTCTAGGAACTCTACAAAGGAAGGCCATCACTTTTACATCTTGTGTCAATGCTGTCCTACATAAC
Source organism: Myiozetetes cayanensis (assembly GCF_022539395.1). NCBI lineage: Eukaryota > Metazoa > Chordata > Aves > Passeriformes > Tyrannidae > Myiozetetes > Myiozetetes cayanensis. The sequence continues at coordinate 46,322,253 of NW_026087853.1, read as the reverse complement.
CCACAGCTACAATCACCTCATTTGCCCACGAAATGGGGTTGAGGTTTTTGGCTGTTCCTACTCAGGGCTGCTGGCAAACAACACGGCCACCCTGTCTGTTTAGCTCCGTGCTGTCTTCCTTGACAGGGAATGCTTCAGGCATTCATGCCCTCAGACTCCAAACCCACCAGCTGGTCCTGATGACACTCCTCAACATTCAGCTGGTACCTTATAAACTCATAAGCTGACAGCAGCCTCATACTCCTTGACCATCAGCTACAGAATGATGCAAGCAGCACCTAGAGAGAAGCCATCCCAGCAGTGGATGAGGACACACCTCCCCTTCTCTGTCAAGGCTTTGATGCACTCACTGGTGTCCCAGAAGCAAGGTTGCCCCATTCCATGACAATCCCCATGGAGCAGAGCCCAGATTCCAAACTTGAGGTGTGACCTGAACCCTCCCTGGGGCAGGTGTAGGGGATGCCACTCAGGCTGTGGTCACTAGGCAGGTCAGTGATGCTACCAGTGCTGTTAGTGTACAGCACCTGCCCACTGTAGATGAAATTGAGGTTCCCCAAGTAAATGCAGTCAGTTATCTGGGTAATAACAGGTCCTGTGAAGGGGCAACATGCAAGTTTCTGACCAGTGGACTCCTTGGGATGTGGGTTTTTCTTCCAGCTCCCCCTGAGGGATTTCTTGGAGCTGGCATGTGGAAGGGGGCTGGAATCAGGCTCAGAGCCCCACAACAGTGACAAGAAGAGGGAGAAGTGACTGAAAAGCTTGGCCTTGAAGGGGAGTCTGCTGAACAAGGCAGGGGAGGAGTAGAGGTGGGACTGGATCTGTGGGCCTGCACCACGGACTCCTTGCTATGGGCTGCCCCTCTGTTCTCAGCCTCTTCCATCTGTAAAAAAAATAAAGGAAAGGACTGATGAGACTATGGAAACTCATCTCTCCAGCTGCACATGCAAGGAGATGTGAGCTGGAAGCTGGCCTTGTCCAGAGCAGCACTTAGAGACACTAGAGGTCCTGCAGACCTTGCACATAACCAGGCCAAATGTCCAGCCATCCTCTTGCCCTGCAACAGGTACAAACATGCCTTAAAGGTTTGCCTGGATCTGCAGACCACTTTGCCAGCACCGGGGTGCTTGCTTGCTGGAGCAGTTGTTCCCTCCTGCTGATGATGCTAAGCAGAGTGACTGGGGTATCCTGCCAAGTTGCAGGACAATGGACACCACATCCCCACCCTTCTCTTCATTCCCTTCACTTTTATCATCACCAAGTTTGGACAAGGAACACGATCACTACATATGGACACCCATAAGTACTCACATAGGGATGATTTCAGCGTAAGCACTGGCCTTGAAGAGAAACAAGGCATTTTAATGATCCCTTCCATTTTAGAGGGACACTCTTTGGTGCTGCTGGAAGTGTTTGCAACTCACTGCAAGCTGGAGCCTGGAGGAAGGACAGCATTTCAAACTGAAAACACAAAGGGGTGAAGAGCAGCTTCAAGGAGAGGGCAAAAACCAGAAACTCCTCTGGATGAAGCCCCTTCTGACCATGGTAGCACACAGGGGCTTCAGTCTCCAGTGATGGAGAGCCTGTGTTTGTAGCCAGGGTTAGGATCACTTGGATCCCAGCTCAACCCTGGGCACACAGCTTACTCCTCTTAGAAGCTTTTCCCACTTCTGCCCAGGACCAGAAGTTTTGGACTCTGCCACAGCATGGCCCTTTCCTCATGACCCCAGGTTGAATTGGCAGCTCTCTGGAAAGTGAACACGTCTGCCCAGCATTGGTGCATGCCCAGGCCTTCAGCAGTTGATGTGTCCAGGAGGTGATCCCTGTGGAATTCCCACCAGGCTTGCCCCTGGATAGTATTACCGAAGTGACCAGACACCTGATCACAATCCTTCAAGTGTATGTGCATCCTCAAAGCCTGGTTAAGATCAGGACGTGACCCAGAACGTGTCTGGAGAACAAGCTGAGACTTCTGTGTGCTCAAATGAGTATGGCTGAAACATGTCCCTGCTCTCAAAAGGTCATTCAGGCTCTCTGTGCCAAAACAAAGCATCAGCAAGAACATGGTGCTAGTTAAAAAAAACAAACAAACAAACAAAAAACCCACCACCAAACAAACGAACAAACAAAACAAAAACAAAAAACAAACAAACAAAAAGGCCATAGAGCTCAAGAAAAACAGTAATAAATCACAAAGCTCTTCTCTCCCCAAGGTCAGAAATTACCCTACAAACCAGTAGCCATGCAAGGAACAATTCTCTGGAATTTATCTATTTCAAACACACTGCCTTTTTGCAAATGCTGTGTGACCTCAGACACCTAATTTTTCAAAAAAAGCTGTCAGCTGCAAAGACCCTTGGCAGCCTCACCTACCTGCACAACACAGAGAGCCTTGGGAGAAGACAGCTGCAAGGAGATGGGCCTCTGGAAAGTCTTCTGGAGGTGCTTCTTGGTCAGACTTGGGAAGTGAGGGGATGAGCTCAGAGTACAAGAGGGCTGAGCCAGGAAAACATAACATCCAACTCCAATGAGCATCTTTCAAGAACACCCCTAAATGCTTAATTCAGGGGGTATCTGAGACGTGAATTTTCCCCTATACAGCCAGACCTGAGTTAAGCACATGTGCAAAAGTCAGTGGTGGTGTGGGACGAGTGCACCCAAAGCAGAGAATCCTTCAGTGGAGGCCTTTGCAGATGTGAACACACCCTTTGTCCCATCCAGGGTAAACACCAAGGCCAAGTGTTTTAACTGGGCTGTCTTAGGTGACAACCTTCATGCCAGAATTCAGGCTTCTATGTCTAAACTGCTCTGTCTTTTATATAAGTTAAGAGGAAAATGCTCTCTATCTAGGGCAAAATGAAATGCCAACAGGGCAGGTCTCCACCCAGGATAAACCTCTCCTTTATAGGCAATGGGCTTCACCGGCTCTTCCAAGGGTACAGTGTTTCTCTTCCTAAGGGAACAATGACTGATTCACAGCTTGAAATGCCCATTTCCTACAGAGGGCTTTTTGGGCTCAGACAGGGACATCTGCAATGTCTGTGTGATGTCAGGGTGATGAAACACTTGTTTGCAAACCTACTATCTTCCCAGATGCTGCTCACAGGACGCAAAATAAGATAGGGATTGGGTTGTTTGCAGGCCAAGGCCTCTTTTCATCTCAGTTGAACTCCTATTCCTAACATACTTTGTGCTTGTTTCTGCTCAAATTGAACAGCAATAAGTGACTGCAGGGGTTTCATCAGCTCTGCGTGAAGTCAGCAGGGCTGGTTGAGAAACTCCCATCTTGCTGACATGCAACAAGTCATGACTGATGGGTACCCACTCGCCCATAATGCTGAATTTCTTTGGGGAGCACTTTTTGCCTGGCAGCATAAAAGCTATGAAATCCTTGTGCTGCTTCTCCCTAGGCTCCATCCTGCCTATGCCTGAAGTATGGACAAATGAGAGGTCTGTTTTTACCAGATCTGCCCACAAAGTTCAAGTGGAACTTCAGGAAGCAGGGTGAAGGGGGAGGAAAGGGTAGGAAAAAGGCAATAAGGAAAGGAGCCTAGGGATAAGGATAGGAATAGGGACAGGGCTCCTCGCATCTCTCTCAGAAACCGAGAGTTACATCCACAACAGACTCAGATGGGGCAGAGGAGGAAGCAATCACCCAGGAAGGCAGCAGCACACCATCCCACAGCCCTCCCAGACTCCTTTCCGCCACCCTGCTCCTGACTGCAGCACAAAGCCCCCACTCTCTCCCTCCCATGCAACGCCCTGGAGACCCCAGCACCCAGGCATGACCTATCAATCTCCTTTCCCATCAGTGCCAAGCGGGGAGGCTCTCCCAGCACCCCTTCCCAGTGCCCTCTTTCCCACCAGAGTTTCCCAGACACCCCTTGGCTGATGGCAGCTGTCCCCCCTGCCCTGTGTCGCGCAGGACCCTTCACCAGTCTCCCCTTGCTGCTGCAGTGCTTTACTGTAGGCAAGGGCGGGGGCCAGGGGGCCAGCAGCTGCCCCCTGACTGAAGCACTGACTGTCCCAGCTGAGGGGTGCTGGCTTTCCTCCCCACCAGCTTGCAAACGTCCCCATCACAGACCACCAGCCCCCCACAGAAAACCCCGGGCTCACGGCATGGCCGGTGGCTGCCAGGACCTTGCTCCTTTGCGAGGGCCTTAATCAAAAGCCAGCCACCCTCCTACTTTGCTGCAGGGTATGGAGCTGAGAGGCTCCCTCATATATTTACATAAACACACAAACACCCACAAACGTGCTTTAAAAGAAAAAGATGCAAACCTGCATAAGGCCCCTCAAATCCAGGAGCTAGAGCTTTTAAAAAATAAACCCATGCATGACAAAGTACCCATTTTGCCCATAAAATTGCAAGGCATAAAGATGATAGCTAAGGCATATTTATAAAACAGGCATGCTTGCTCCTAGTCAGAAGAGCTTAGATACTCTCCAGCTCTCAAAAACTCTAAGACTAGCCAAAAAATCTGTGGCTGGAGGACAGCCAGTCCATACCCAGGCCGAATGATGACAGCCTGTAATCATTTTTGTCTCACGGCAGACAACTGGTTGCAAGCACATATGAGGCTCAGCCTTCTCCTTGTGCAGCTCTCCCATTTGATTTCTTAAAGTGCAGGGAAAAACATCATAAAAATCACTGAATATGGGAATAATTCACTTTGGGAGGGACTTCTGGAGGTCAGAAGTCTTGGATCTAGATGTAAATAATTGAGATTATGAATCTTAATAGCAAACACCTCCATTTTCAGCACTTCTCATCTCCTTTAACAGACCTCTGCCTGGCCCAAGCCCTGCTTTTCACCTTGCCACCAAACTGCAAAGCTTCTGATTAAATGCAGAGTGACAAAATCCACACCCACTACCTGGGCACCTTGCACCATGCAGACTGGCTTTGGATACCTGCTTTTGCCCCCCTTAACCCACCAGCAAAACCCTCTTTGCCCCTGAGGTGCATGATCAGCCAAAGGCTGGCTCCTGCCTCCTGGAAAAGGCCACTGAGATAACCCCAGCTTCCAGCCACCAGTTGGCTACCAGCTGGCTCTGTGCCCGTGGTTTCTCTCCCACTGCTTTCTCTCCTTCTTGCAAACATGCTCCATGTCCAGAAGAAGAAATCTTGTCTGGCAAGGTTCTAACGGGGGCCACAGACCAGAAGACACAGAGACACCCAGCTCAGAGCGTGTACCTGCCCTGCCCCCTAGATGCAGACATGGGAATCCAGCACAGACACAGGCTGAGGACGGGTTGGTTTCCTCCTCCTTTAACTTCTTTTCCTATTTCATCTTCCACTCTCCAAGTGCACGAGCAGCATTGGTCACGTAGAAGATAGTCAGACATCTGGCCTTGGTGAATGAGGGACAACCAGCCTTGCCAAGGCCATAGGGAGGTGAAAAGGAGATGGCTTGCACACAAGGCAGGGCTGTTTGCCTTCCTGTGAACAGGCTCCCAAGCAGGCTGTGTTCATTTTGGGTGAAATTAGCCATGAAATGAAGCCCAGATCCACCAGCCCTGCTTCAAACAGCTGCCAGCAGACACTAAGAGGATCCTGCCAGAGGAGGAGAGTGCTCAAAGCCTTGCTGTAAACGCACACGGCATACTGAGAAGGAAAAGCGATGACGGAGGGAAAAAGCACCCTCGGTGGTGCATTAAAAACTGGAGCTGGGTGGAGAACATCACCACGTGCTCGCCTCTCCCTCCTGAACAAACAACTCGGATTGCTGAGTTTTACTGCACCAAGGCTCACTCCAGGCTGCCCAGAGCCAGTCCAGCTGGGTGCTCGCTTCCACATTCCCTGGCCTTCCCCCTAAAAGCACCTAAAAGCTCTGCTCACCCCACACTGGCAGTTCAGGCACTGAGCAGGGCCAAAGCTGGAGAGGGAAGGAGCAGGCACTGGTATAGGGAGTAATGTTTCTCAAGGAGGGGATGTCCTTGCACATTCTTCAACTACATCTGTTTGGGGCCTAATATGTACATGCTTTTATGTCCAGCCCCATAAATTATGCAGTGAACCCCAAGGCTATGACTTCAAAATAGGGGGACTGGAAAATACACACACACACACACACACACACACATGCACACACAAAAATACCTGTTCCAAACACCTCCAAAAGCCTTTCTGGGTCCTGCATGGCCCTAAATCATCACATAGCATCACCAAAAACCAGCCTGGCAATAGATTTTGGACCCCAAACCCAGTTCAGAGATGTTCCCTTCTGCACAGCCTGTTCTAGGCAGAGACTGAAGGCTGAGACTTTAAAACATCCCTTTACAAGTCTTTCTCAGGTGACTGATTTCCTCCTCCATCTCATTAGCGGCTGCCAGCAGATGCTGCTTCCCCAGCAGAAGCCACACTTCAGTTGTTAGTCATCTCAAAACCACCCTGTCATTTCTTCCCTCCTCATGGCCACAGCGAAGCCTGGAGAATATTTATCATGGAGCAGACACAGCAGCTTTTTACGGTTAAGCTCAGGTCATTAATCTCTATCGAGAGTTTTCATAATCTTCCTCAGCTTCGTGTTTGTTTAACTCTTGGATAGTTGCTCCATGGAGCTCTGGGTAATCACAGATTAACTGCTCTTTAATATTAATGGCTTTTCATTAATGCACTGGGCTATCTCCCCTCCAGAGCCCATGCAATAGCTATTAGTACTGTGCCTGCAGCTCCCTGTGGTGAAAAGGACTTTTGTCTTTTGGGCCAAAATTCCATGATATGAGCCCACATCTTGTGTGTGCTGTGGCTGCTTTGTAGCAGAAGTATTTTAGAGCAAAAGCAATTCCCTCCTCCTCTAGCCCAATCCAAGGAGCTTCCTCCTGCAGATGGCTCAGAGGAGCTGCTCTTGAATCACCCCAAACTGCAGTGTAATCAAGGGCATGTAGAGGTATGGCTACAATGCCCTCATCCTTCATGATGTCTTTACTTACGTAGCCCCCACCCTGCCCCCCACAAAGCAGGGCAGGGCAGGAACACGGCCACAAAAACCTTCCAGATCACACAAAACCTGCCCAGAAGTGACGTGAGGGCTGCAACCCAGCCTTATTAGGGTAGTGTGATCACTCCATGAAAGTGAGGGCCTCAGCCCTCACCCTGGCAGCACCTCCAGCTGCCAGAGGTGCAAACCTTGCTGCGCCACTACTGTAGGACCGTGCGGGGTGAATGGAGCTGACATTCTGCATCCTCATCTGTGTGGTCTGTGGGGATGCTCACTGATGAGTCCCATAGCCTGAGTCACATCTTAGAGCACACAAATCATCATGGGCTGGGAACAAGCTAAGAGTGAAGCCACATGGACAACCAGTGCCTGACTTTGCTGCCTCATTTAGCCTCTAGACAGGACACAGAGGACGCTTAATGCAGAGGCACTAAAGAGCTAGTTCTGTGTCTCCAACACCTTCCACATCAACCTCTACTCTTTCTCTCCTCTCAAGCCTCTTAGGTGCTTCAACGTCTTGGTCTTGTTTAAAAGCCTTCGCAGGACACATAAAGCCTTTCCAAGAACACGCCTCTTGTCAAATTATTCACAACCAAAGAAATTTTCCACCCATGCCACTGTCAAGTTAACCCTCTTCTTTATAAATATCAATAGACTCAGTGTGTTTGCATGAGCCTAAAGCTCCGTGTATTTTTCGCCCCCGGCCTATGAGCAGTTGGGATGAGCTGGCTCCTGCACCCATGCCATCTCCTCTAGCATCCTTTGCTCCATGTCCAGCATTGCCCTGGGATACCAAGCTGCCCCATCCCAGGCATTACACAGGGCATGAACTGCACCAGCAGCCAGATCATCTAGCTGAAAGTAGTCCCAGTCCCCTCTTTGCTGACACTGAGCTGGGACCAACACGTGTAGATGTTGCTGAGCAGAAGCTCCTCTCTCCTCCTCAAGCCCGCCATCCTGCTCCTTGGGTGGAGAAGGATACCCTCACTATCTGGAGGCCAGGGGAAGCTTGAGGTGAGACTTCAGTCCCAGAGCTTTGTCAACCACATCGGGGGGCTGCAGGACGTGCCACTGGGCGAGGGGCCGGCGTGGGTTGGACAGCATGTCGGACCAGTGCCGCAGCTGGTTGCCTGTGGCTCGACAGCCCAGGAAGAGTTTGCCAATGGGCTCATTCTTGGTCACTTTGTCATGGTCCCAGACGGAGATGACCACATCCACATTCTGGGGGGGACACAAGAAAGAGGGTCAGTGGGAGGGGGTTTGCTGCAGTGGGGACCTGCTCAGCCCTGGGCGCTGCAAGGAAACCCACCTGGATCTGATTGAAAGGCACCTCAAAAACAAACACCTCATTGAAGTAAGGGCTTAAGGTGTTTTTCTTCACACTTGTCTTCTTCTTCCTCCATTTCTTCTTGTTCAGGATGAGATGCACCTTGACAAAAGGATCTGAGGAAAGAGAGGACACAGCTGGCACAAGTGACAATTTTTGACTGAGGAGCTCAGCCACGAAAGAGGTTCCCTGAGCCATTCCCAAGCAGAGTATGCCATCCACTTGTCACTCCTCGTGGTGAGCCAGCCACCCCAGAGCTCACCTACTCCTGCCACGAGCTTCCTATACAATCCAGCCATAACATCTCCTCCTGGAAGATATCTCCAGCTCTGCACAAAGCTGGAGTATCTGTGCTGGGAACACTGAGAGTCAGCCAAAGTCTGGGTAGGGTGGTGGCAGCAGGAAGCAGGTCTTAACACCAAGAGCTTTCAAGGCTTTGCAGCTCTTGGTACCATCATTAAGGCCTGGGCAGGAGTAAGAAGATCTGACCAAGCAGCCCCTCCTGACCTGAGAGTCCATGAGAGTCCATCCTCTTCAGCTTCCTGGCTTCCAGGATGAGCACCGTCAGCTTGCCAGTGCTGGGGACATAGCGCAGTGAGAAGCAGATCTCACCCAGCTGCTCTTCCTGATGGAGAGATGCCAGCAATTAGTACCAGGCAGAGGACTCAGCTCACCTGGGGCTATGACACCAGGCCCCAGGTTTCCCAAGTCTCTCCCACTCTTGTGCTTGCCCCTAAGGGCCTGCTTCTTGGGGTGGTGGCAAGTGAAGCAACAGTGCACCCCTCCTGGCAGAGTTTCCCACCCAACAGGACCGACCTCCACTTTACTGGCCGCTGCCAGTTCACTCCATTGCTCAATAACGTGCTGCAGGTTGACACTGGCCAGGGGCAGCCGGACCTCACCAATGATGTCATGCTTGGCAAAGCGGTTGAAGTCATAAATCTGCATCACCAGTGTGGATTCAGGCACCTCTGCCTGGGGTACCTACAGGGGAGGACCCAAAAGCCAGGATTTACTCCTCCGTGACAGCTCTGCCCCATGGGATGTGGCAGTGGATGCAATAACAGGTATTTCTCTCTGACACTTCCCCGTCCTGCTTGCGCAAGCATCTCCCTGCCTGGAGAGGTTTTTACCCAGTGCATAGTGCCTATGCAATAACACTCTTGATGGGACCAAAAAGCCATCATTGCCTGTAGTTTCCTACCTGGAAAGTAAAGCTCTCATTGAAGATGGGGTTCAGGGTCTTGCGGTAGACCTTGGTCTCGTATCTCTTCTTCATATCAGATGTTAGGTAGACGATCACATATGGATCGGATGTGCCTCCACTGTCCATGGCCTTTAGCTCAACTGCCTGCTTCACACCAACTTTCAGCTTGAAAGGAGTGATGCACAAGGTCACCAGGTGGAGGAGGACAGGGTCAGACAACTGGGGGCTCAGTAGGAAGCAAGTGAATGCAACAGTGAGGACACCTTCACAGCACACAGGTATGAGAGCTGGCAGGCTGCAGGCAGGTGGAAAAGGGTATGGTCCACCTCAGTGGGTAGCAAAGAGGGATAATGCAGGAGCAAAGCTTTTTCCCTGATGTGCCATTGCCATGAGCATCCCCACCTCCTGTGTGCGGAAATTGTAGTCCAGGGAGTACTGCAGCTTTCCTCGATGCATCTGCTCCACTCCCCGCTCCAGGTCCTCCATCTCAGGCTGGACCTGTGGCATAGAGCAACACTACCCTCAGAATGTGCTCAGCCATGTCCCCGCCTTGCCATGCTCCCACAATCCCTGAGACTGGGAAGTGGAGCAGCAAATCTCTCAGGGAGAAGGGAGGTGGGACTGAGGGGAAAGCAGAACGCACAAGGCTGGCTGTGGTTGAGTTGCTGACGGGGCACAAGCTGATTCTCTCCTTCTTCTTGGGCTTCTTCTTGCCACAGCAGCACCTGATGATGCAGATGAGGAAGAGGAGGAGGAGAATGGCCCCTGCCACAGCCACGGCGATGAGCGCCCATTTGGGTACTGGTGTGGTGTTCGAGGAATGGAGTTGGACAGAACAGTTAAAACCAAGCAACACATACGGAGTGCATTTAAACCCCTTCCTGGTGCTTCAGCATTAAGGAGTTATACTTTCAAAATTGCCCCTATAATCTTGAACATTTCCCATGCAGGGAGGCTGCAGCTGGAGACCATTCCCCAAATGGGCAGCAAGGATGCCCTGCACTCCTGAAGCAGCATGGTATCACTCTGCATCATTCCCACCCTGAAGAACCCCACTAGAAAAAGGGATTTGGAGGGAGAGAGAAGTGAACATACAGCCTCAGAGTCCAGGAGCCCCTCCAGATAATGCTGCCTGAGAGTAGGCCAAGAGCTGCTGTACTCACATGGGATCCGGCTAAGCCAGCTGTCCAAGAAGCCCGGCCAAGCCGTGGTGGTGATGTTGGCATGCGGGGAGGTCGTAGTCCTGACTATCCTGGCTGCCACTGCCATGGCTGGGGTGACCTGAGGACACAGGCAAAATTAACAGGGTGGGGATTTCCTTTCTAGTAGCACCTGTGCTGACCGTGGCCCAGGGCTCTAATGAGAGCAAACACAATCAAAATACAGAGCCCAGGGTAAGCGGTTAGGGCTTGGCCACACTGGCAATGAGGTGTGAAATGGAGCTGGAGGGAGCCGCGGGCAGTGAGGGCTGTGCGCCAGCCGGCCCTTCGCATACAGCCTTCTCGTTCATACCCCTGCAAGTCTGCTTTCTGAAAGGAGAGAGATCTGAAAGGGAGGTGGATTAGGGAGTTTTCTAGGTTTTTTTTGAGAAGAGGAATCACCTGTCTGTAGGGGACAAAACCAAGACCTGTTCTGTGCTGGCTCCTCCCTGGCCAGGCATCTTGAGCTGAAGGGTTTGCTCCAGGAAAGCCTCATCACTAGCTAACACCTCTTTTTGGCTATTTTCCCCTCTCTCGCAGGGCTGAGGAGTGGGATGGTTGGCTCCTGGGCTTGCAGAAGGGCTGCTGCCCTCGCTGCCGGTGGCAGTGGTGCCACCATACTGGAGTCGCACCGGCTCGGAAATTTCCTGTGATCCTGACTTGTGCACATGGCAACGTTGACACAGCTTAAGGAAAGGATTCAAATTTAAAGCAGGGTGGTTTTACAGCACTGCTCTCCCCATGGCAAAGCTCTTATTCTAGCATTAGTGCTTCCTCGTAATGAAATTCCTTTTGCGTCAGCAGGAGAGGTGTGCCAGAAGCCAGGCTGCCTGGTGAGCGTGTCTGCAGCCATCACAGCAAGGGTGGCACCCAGCCCCCGTGCCATGACCAAGGCTGGCAGGTATGTGCCTGTTTGCCTTGGCTGCCCCAGCTTCCTGCCCTGTGTCCCAGTGGGTCCCTGCTCAAGCAGTCAACGCCACCTCGCCCTGCCTGCACTCTGCCCACATTCTGCCCATCCCAAGGTGCTCCTTGCACGGGGATTCTCCTGGGGAGAAATCACATCTGCACTTCCCTCTGCTGATCCCACAAAGCCAGCAAGAGCCTTTTATTTTTTCCAGCAGTGAGCTTTGCTGCACGTGGGCACAGGGCTGGAGAGACGTGGGAATTGCTGTCATCCCTGCAGAATCATTGCTGGGACAATGAGGTGCACATTAAGTGACTTGTCCAGGACCACGTGGGACTTCTGTGCCGTTGGATACCCAAAGTTCTGCTCAGGTATTCAGAGGTGCTGGCCTGCAGTTTCAGACTGTGTTGTAGGGTGGACACAACAACACCTCCGAACAGGCACCCACCCAGCACAGAATTAGTTGTCTCAGTACTTCTTGCCTGCCAGACCCCCACATTTGTCTAACATTAGCCCTGTTTAAAAAAACCTCATCCCAGCCCTGCAGAATTATCTGTGCCACCATTTGTGGAATGATAGTTACAGCCTTGCTGCCATCTGGGATAGGCAGCATAGTTTCAATGGGCAGTCTGCAGGGAGCATCGAGCATTCATGCTCCTGGAAAAGGGGCTGGGAGAACCCTGATTCTTGCTTCCACCCTATGCTGACTGAGTTCCCAAATCCAGACTTACCAACAAGTAGCTTTCTCAGCTTCAGTCTGCCTTCCCTGCTGCACGGGATCCAGGTCAAGCCACCATGCATGGCAGGGACATGCTGTGGGGTGAGATGGGACCCCACCAGGCGTGGAGCCGAGAGCACAGAAGGGATAGTGACTGCACAACACAGCCAAAACAGGAAAGTCTGCTTTGCCAGCTCAGGAACAGGGTGGCCTCAGCAGCTCCGTCAGCCCCACCTCGCCGCTGACCCAAGCAATGTTCATGCAGGCGAAAAGCCAGTGGGGAACTCCCTGCTGGACCAGGAAGCAAAACCTGCCCTCCTGCCTGCGAGAAGTTGATGGGCATCCTTGCCCAGCTCTATGCACTGGGAAATTCGCTTCTTCAAGTTATCCCTGCCAGGCTGGACTGTGTAGCTGCAGGCACTTAGCACAAGGGAATGGACACTTGCAGTGGGATGCAGTACTGCAGCCATCGCTGGTGAGCTCTGTACTTGGAGAGCCCAGCTCCCTGGCCACAGGGCACGCACCACGTGAGGGCCTTGGAAATGTGTGCGGCAGTGGCGATGAACAAGAATGCTCTGCTCCAACACATCAGGGAGGACAGACAGGGTGAGGGGATACTGCTTGGGTGGCTTCATCCCCCAAGTGCCAATGGGAGCAGCGCCAGGCACATAGCCAGGAACAATTTCACGGGCATCCCTGTTGAATTAAATTTATGCTTGTAAAGTTCTTCCCTTGCTGCCAATTCAGCAAAGTCTGCCCAAAACCTGCCTTATCACCAGGTAAATTTGGTGTGGTGTCAGAAGCAGGAAGCAATACTGCCAGTGCCTGATGGCTGACGTAGTCATGGGAGGAGATGCCCCGGAAGCCAGACCTGTCCCAGCTCTGCCCCACAACCCGGCTCACCGGTCCTGCCAGATTTTCACATGACCACCAAGGCATTGCCATACCAGGTGTCTAGCCATGGGGCAGGGGCTGGGGCTGCCCCTCAGCCACCCAAACCACAGCCCTACTCACAGGTGCCCTGCACTCCTGCTGCTCAGAAAAGCATCACCTCCAGGAGCAGGAGATGCTGCAGGAATGGTGCTGCAGCAAACCTCTGGGGGGGCTTTTGGCTCTAAACTGGCCAACCCAGAGGATGCACAGGAGAAATGCATTATGGGGGATGGGGGAAAAGGGAGTATGTCCAGTAAAATCAGTCAGGGAAAAGGGGTCTGCATAAACATGCTAAAAGCTGAGTATATCAGTAGCCTTTTCAACAGGCTGTTTGCTAGAGACAACTAAAAGAGGAGAGATTTAGATCCTAGGAAGAAATTCTTTAACTCAGAGAATAATGAGACACTGGAACAGGTTTCCTGGAGAAGTTGTAGCCCCATCCCCAGAAGAGTTCAAGGCCAGATTGGATGAGGCCCTAAGCAACCTGATCTAGTATGTGGCATCAGTGACCATGATGTAGGGGTTGGAACTTTAAGGTTCCTTGCAACCCAAACCATTCTATGGTTCTGTGATCTCAGTGAAGCCAAGTGCACAGGACCCTGGAGGCCTCCCACATTTTGAGAGGAGATTTGGTGATACTGGTGATAACCTGGTGTCATACAGGGAGACAGCTGCTTGGCCTTAGTGCAGGTAGGTTTGGTCTCCTTTGGCAGGAGCCAGGCTGGGCAGGCTGCTGCACTGGGCCTTTTTCCAGCAGTGCAGCAGGGACATGGCCTGGCAGGGCAAGGAAAAAGCTGCAGGATGGCAGCAGGTCACATCAGTTACTTTTGCCTTCTCCTTTCCACCCTTTCCCCTACCTTCTTCTCCCCCCACCCCCATCGTTGCCAATCACACTCTTGCAGAGGAAGGGGGTGTTGAAATATTCCAGCACCATGAGCCTCAAGGGGCTGGGTGCCACACAGCTACCCAGAAAAGCAAGATCCTAGCCCAAAAATCACCCCTGCTCAGGGCAGTATGTGAGAGACAGCTTTCAGAAAAGAAGGGAAAAGGCATCCAAAAACATTACAGGAAAATTGTTAAGTGTGGTGAGCCCCCTCTGCACCGTGCCACACTGTGCACAAGCCTTTGCTCCCCGCATCCCTACAGCCGCTGTGAGCCACTCTGGTGCAGGTACCCCTATATTTTTGGTCAAAACTACAAATGTAGTTTTCAGAGACTGGGAGAGGTCTAGAGGCAGGCTATAAATACTCTGGCGGCAGAAACAGATACCGCGGCAGTGCCTGTGGGCTGTGCATGGCCACTGAGCACAAGCTCCCAGGGAACTCCAGAATCTGGAATAGGGCTCAGCCCCCTCCGCAGCTTGGCCGCGGCCGTGTCCCCGACCAGGCCCGGGTGACCACGATCCGCCTGTGCAACGCCAGCTGGGAAATGCAGTCTGGCCCGGGCACGACGCCAACCACCTGGCTGCCTACAAATCCCAGCACGCCGGGGAGCGGAGCTGCACCCCATCCTGGCTCCTGCCTGCTTCCTGCCGGCGCGGGGAGGGGGAAATATAAACAGCGGCGTCTTGGGCAGAGCTGGGATGCTGCTGCTGGACAGGCTGCGCTGCGGAGCAGAGGCAGCGCTCGGGGTGAGTTTGGGCGTTTCTCTGTGGCAAAATCCTGTCTGTGTCTAGGGTGGGTGGCATCTGCCTCCTGCTACGCAGTGTGGGATGAGCTGCGGGGCACGCCTGTGTGCCTGTGCAGATATGCGTGTCTGTGCGAGCAGCACTGCGGGCATTAGGGGCGTTGGGGGCACGGAGGGGGAAAGGAGAAGTTAGGCTTGGTTTGCTGCGCTTGAAAGAACAGACGTTAGGAGGTGGATTGTCCCACCAGGAAGGGCTGCTCAGCTCCTTTGCCTCCTTGCATTCAGTTTTGACTTTCAGAAAAGTACTTGGCTGAGATTCTGTCAGAGGAAAGCTTCTCCCTGCTCGTCCAGGATGGTGGTTGCCACCCTCTGCCCTGCTCCCTGGGAGGAGACCCCTTCCCAGCATGGGATATGGGATGGAGGAAGCAGAGGGATGCTCAATATTTCCGGCTTTCCAGGCACCCCTGGATGAGGGAGCAGTCCTGCCACAGGACTTTCCACCCTGGGGGCAGTCAGGGGGTGCACACGCAGGCTCTGAGCTCCCCATGGCAAGGCTCTGGCTCTCAGGGCTGGCATCCCAAGTGTATTGCCTACCCAGGTTTTCTTAGTTAAAGAAAATTGGAACAAAAGAAAGGCCTCCCTGAAGACCCTGACTTGCCCTTTACACTGCATTCTGGCTTTGGTCTATGGGCCCCCAGCCCAGTAAGCAGGTAGGGCATGAACTGATAAATTAAGTTTTAACCCCCTTGCCATTCCCAGCAATCCATATAGAGCAGTCATTCTTCCTCTGCTCTCCAGAGAAACCCTGTGGTGTTTGTATCCAGGAGCTACTGGATGGAAGTAATCCCCATGGGATCTCCCTTGGTGGGAATGGGAACAGTTCCCATCCCACAGGCTGAATCCTAAAGGTCCATTTTTAGCACTGACTAGGTCACAGAAGTGGAGTGTACAGCATAGTGGTTACAGAAACCACAGGACCTGGGTGTACAAAAATAAATGGGATTATGATTCAGTTGCCCTCACAGGCAGACCCATGTAACTCCCCCAAGATTTTCATCTGCCAGACCTAGGTTAGCACTGAGACCTTCAGTGTAGGGCCTGTCTGGCTCACCCGGCTGTCGAGGGGCAGAGCAAAAGTAGCAAAAAAGGCAATAAGTATGTAAACTAGAAACTTACCCATAAGATTTGATCAATTTTGTCTTTTAAGACAGCCTTATTTTGCTGGGAAAACAGCTCCACAACAGCTTTCAGCAGTTCCACACAAAGAAAAATACCCTTTGAGAAAGATAAAAATAAAAATCAATGATCTGTGTTTGAAAAGCCACTTTTCCATCATATTTAATTGGAACTATTAGAACAGTTTTCCTGGGAGCAGAGCTGCTGCCAGCAGAAGCATGTTCATTTGGGCTGCTCCCCTTGGTGGGTAGGATGTCCCTTGTCTCCTTTTCACTCTTCCCCTTCTGTAGATTGGCTATATTATAATCTGTCTGTTTCATTTTATATTTTCTCTTAGGAGCTGAAAACTGAAGATGGCAGAGCCTGAAAGCACAGTCATAAACACCAATGTGAAACAGGTAAAAGGTTGTTCGTTACAAAACACACATCCGGTATTTCTAAACCGAGTTTTGAAATGCTGCCACAGGAGAGGACACACCACAACCCCAGAGCTGTGGTGGCCTGAGTTGCTTGTGCCTGGGTTTCAGTAGAAGTGGCCTGCTGAGCATCTGGTCCCAGGGAGGTCCATGGGATTTCCACATGGGAAGAAGTTGCAGGGCTGAACCTCCAGTTGCATGAAAAGGTCAGGTACATTTGCTCACACTTAAATTTTGGAGTGGACAGGGAGAAAGCAGCAGCTCCTGTACATTCACAGAGACTTTATTAGACTGTCCAGAACAGACACAAAACAAAGGTAAAACCACCAGTACATGCAGAGAAACCCAGCAGTGCCCAGCTCAGCACAAACAGATGATCATGGCTGTACTGTGCCCACAAACTGCAAAATTATGACACAGTCTCCTCTCTGTGAGCTGTCCTTGGAGGATGTGGGACATACCAGACAGGTTACGGTTTCACAACTGCCAGTCCCATCCATGGTGGCCTGAAGATGAAGACTGGGCATTGTACCTCTGGCATCAGGAATTGTGACACATGGGTGATACCTCCAGCACCCAACCCCATCACTGTGATCGGTGGAGCCCTGTTCCCCCCACTCACTCCATGATTTCCTTCTTTGCTGTCTCCCAACTTCTCTTTTCTCCCTGTCCTGCAGAAAGACCCCAGCAAGGCGCTGGTCATTGCTGTGACCACCAGAGCCATCTTTAACCTGGAGCAGGAGCACAAACTCTACCTGGAGAGGGGCAAGGAGGAGTACACAAGGCACCAGGAGGCCAACCAGCACAAACCTCTCCCACCAGGCACAGCCTTTGCCTTCATCCAGGTGAGCCCCACACCTGGCTAGTGGCACATGCAGGATGGGGTGAAAGCTCAGCTTTCCCAGCTTTAAGTCTCAGCTCCCATCAGAGGGTGCAGGCCCTGTCCTGGCCTCTTGGCCTCATTGCAGGGCATCAAAACCTGTGTTCCTCATTAGTCCATCTCCCCCATGGTGAAGTATCCTGCTCTGCTCTCCCAGCAATGGCTTTTGCAGGATGGTTGCTCCATCTGTCTCTCCATAATATGCCAGCCTTGCCATAGCTTACACAGCACAAACCATTAAACTCAACTGCAGAAGAGCCCCCGCAAAGCCACTGCAGTCATGCCTCTCCAAAAGAGTCCCATCTTGTCCTCACAGGCAGTGCAATATGTGAACAAGAAGATGCTGGAGAGCAACCCAGCAGAGAAGGACCTCTTCGACATCCTGGTGCTCTCCAACAACAGCCCAGAGAGCGGAGTGCGCATCATCAACAGCGCCAAGCACTACGGTAAGAGGGACCCATCCCCAGGAGTGCCTGCTTGCCCCAGGAGGCTGTGAAACAGATAAAGCACCAAAGTGGATCATCACTGGCAAATGGAGAGCCAGGGGAACCAAGGGGAAGGAGTTCTCTTTTAAACAAGCCCAGTTCCCGCCAGCCCAGGGTGCCGGAGCACACCCAGGGTACAGGCTCCTTGGCAGAGGAGCTCCCTTCAGCCATGTCCTTCACACCAGGAGGTCTGGCAGTATTCTGCACAGCCTGGACATCCCCAGTCAGCTACTGAAAAAAAGCCAGTTCTTTAAAAAAGGCCTAATAATCCTAGAGTGCTGTCATGAGGACTGCTCATTTAAGGAGGGATGGAGGGAATATTTAACAGCACTCCACAGTTTTGTAGGATCGATAGAACAAGAACATGCAGCCAGAACATGGGTGGGTTCCCCAAACAGCACTGGAAAATTCATTGCCCTGAGCTACTGCAGCAAACCATGCCAAACCCAGGGAGGGAGTGCGGGGCTGTGAGGAGGATGTTGCTCCTTAACAGATTTTTCTCACATTCCCTGACCTGAAGGCCTGGAGATCTCCAAGTTCTGCTTTGTCAGCGATGAGGACTCCACACAGTACCTGAAGTCCCACGGGGTCAAGCTCTTCCTCTCAGCTGACAGGACAGATGTCTGCAATGCCCTCCAGAGAGGTGCGTTCTCCTCTCCATCCCATGTCCCCAAATACACCACACTTTTCCCAAGTAGCCCAGTACCAAGAGGCAATGCCAGACCCAAGCTTTTGCAGGGGCAAGGGGTGGATGGCCTTGATTATCAGTACAGTCCTAAACAATTCAATCTCCTATGCTTACCAGTAGCCTGGAAACACACCAGGGTTGCTCAGATGCTTTCACAAGTCACTGAGTGCTTTGTGCATCATTCTGGCCATAGCTCTGCCATGGCCTGGTCATTCCCTGCCTGGCATTTAAGCCTTTCTAACCAAAGATGCAATGGCATGGCTGCTCCCTGGATCAAAGAGAGTACATCAGTGATTCCCAGGGCTTTGTGAGGATGCCATAGAAATTTGCTGCCTTGGTACACGCAGAGTTACTGTGTGCTGAGAGATAGATGAAAGCACATGTTTGACCTAGATTGGAGGGAGTGCAGTCTCCCCAACAGCTCTAATGGGGTTAATCGCCTTCCTGTTAATTCACTTGGGTATGAGCACATCAGCTGGCCACGTTCTTCAAGGTCAGGAGCAAGACATCTGCAGCCTGGACTTCACTACACAGCACATTCCTGGAGCCTCCCTGAGAGCATCATTGCTCTGACAAGTGTCTCCCATCTGGGGGCTGGGTTCATGGATGAGGGCGGGCAGGGTGCAGCTTGTAGGAACTAAGCCAAATTAAGCCAATTACTCCAATCAATGGAGATGCCAGCCTGTATTATTCACAGCGCAGAGCTAAATCTGGGCATTAAAGCCAGGCTTGGCAGGGTGAGCGAGCACCAGGAGGAGGGCTGCTCATGCCTTGACAACCACACACCATCTCTTAGCAGAGATCTCTTGATCTCTGATCAGCAGCACTTCCTTGTCCATCCCCCTAGAGGCATAACACAGTCCTGGACAGGCTGGGCCAACTCCCACAGAAGGCTCCATGGCTTGGAGACCCTGGCATGGTGGTGTGGGATGGGGCTGCAGCAGATGCATGGGGAGGAGCTGGCCATGCATGAGCTGCCCCCAGGGGGGTTGTCCTTCCTGACCCCCACCTTGCTCTGTCTCACAGGGGTCTCGGCAGCGCTCGTTTTCCAGCAAGAGGTGCAGGCCCCCAGCACCCCACTCCGCGTGGTGTTCGATGGGGATGCCGTGCTCTTCTCCGACGAGACGGACCAGATCTTCCAGGAGCAGGGCCTGGAGGGGGCAGTGCAGTACGAGCGGGCAATGGAGGCTGTGCCCATGGGAGAGGTGAGCATGCCACCTTGCTTCCATGGGCATCCTACAGGCTCTGCCATTGCTCCCACTTGGGCTTTGCCATGAGCAGCCAAAAAAGCACAAATCCTTACAAATTCCCTAGGCGTTCACCATTCAGTCCCTGGTGTGGGCCTGATTTGGAGTCCCCCTGGAAATGGATCTGGCCTGTTGTCTCCTATAAGTGAGCATCAGCTCCCAAATATCTAGGGTTGTGGTTATCCTCAACATCACCTTTTGTAGGCTGTGACCTCTTGCAGGACTCAGACCCAGAGGCACTGCTCACTGAGATGTACCTTCCTGGTCACTTTGGGATTAGGGTGAGCACCACAAGGCTCACTTTCCTCCCGAGCACCCCAGTGCACCACACCAGTCCCAGATTGCCCAGCCCTGCAGCCCACAGGCATTCCTGTGCTCTGCAGAGCCCTGAGGAACCCTGGAAGAGGAAGAAGTGGCTTGTACAGTCAGAGTAGATGTCTCCTTATTTCTCACCCGCTCCCAACTGTCTTGCTGTGCTTCCAGGGTCCCCTGAAGACTTTTGCCATGCACCTTGGGAAGATGCGCAGGAAGTTCAGCCAGGAAAAATCCCCCATCCGCACCTACCTGGTGACTGCGCGCAGCGGCCGGGACATGGGCATCCGAGCCATCAAGACACTCCGGGAATGGGGCCTGGCCATCGATGAGGCTTTCTTCATGGATGGGGCTCCCAAAGGCCCCATCCTCGCCCAGATCCAGCCTCACATTTTCTTCGATGATGGGCTTCATAACATCCAAGGGGCTCAAAATGTGGGTGTGCCCTCTGCCTGGGTCCCCCCCTCCTGCTGATGGGCTGCAGGCCAGCAGTCCTCCCTCCCAGCCACACAGGAGACAGGGCCAGTTGGAGGCAAAATTTCTGGTGGAGAAGGAGAGATTTCCTGACATGCAGCAAGTAAATCTCAGGAAAAGGGGACATGAGCGTGGACTCCCATGCAAAACTTGATGCTCATTTCTGCTCCTGGTATGAGGTCCTTTAGGTCTTAGGGTAAAGCTAAAAGATGCTCTAGGAGAAAGACACCTTTGCTGTGACCCTGAGGACTATACCTACCTGCCCAGTAGGACCTGGGGACTTTTCTCAAAGAATTAAGTGAAGCTAATGCCATGCACATGAGCTAAAGGAAGCTTTAAAAATGGTAGCTTTGGCTGTTCTCAGGCAGTCTCCAAGATGGAGCAGCACAGAAAGGACATCAGCCTGTTGAGGCGAGTCCAGAGGAGGGCCATCAAGATGAGTAGAGGGATGAAACAGCTCTCCTATGAGGAAAAGCTGAGAGAATTTGGTTTGTTTGGCTTGGAGAAGGCTTCAGGGTGACCTAATTGCAGCCTTCTGGTACCTGAAGGGGCCTACAAGAAAGATGGGGAGATTCTGTTTACAAGGGCCTGGAGGGACGGGATGAGGGGTAATGGTTTCAAACTGAGAGTAGGTTTAGATTAGATATTAGGAAAAAATTCTTTACTGTGAGGGCTGTGAGGCACTGGAACAGGTTGCCCAGGGAAGGTATAGATGCCTCATCCCTGGCAGCGTTCAAGACCAGGTTGGGTGGAGCTCTGAGTCTGATCTAGTGAAAGGTGTCCCTGCCCACCCCCTACCCTCACAAGGGGGTTTGGAACTGGATGATCTTTAAGGTCCCTTCCAACCCAGGCCATTCTATGATTCTATGATTTATTCCCAGGTTCTCTGCCTAAAGGGAGCCCTCAAGACCCTGCCTCACCAGACAAACTCAGCTTGGTTTCCTGAGGACACTGATGTGCTAGCAAGGCCTTCAGGCAGCTCCAGCCAAACTTAGAAGAGAAAGATTTCAAAACTGTAAAGTACCTACAAACCTTTTAGAAATGAGTGAACAGGTGGAAGAAAGAAAGCCGTTATTAAGCTATTCCCCCTTATAGAAGAGATTATAGCACAGGTCAGTTTTCCTTAGGCATGCAGAGAGACACAGACCTGTAGGACACTCTGCTCCCAGAGCTACAGGACAGCGGCAAGCTGCAGCCCAGCGCTGAGGTCCATCCAGGAGACAGAGCTGCCACGTAGCTCCGATGTCCCACCAGGAGAGGGCAGTGGAGATGGGCTGCCTGCAGCACAAGCCATGCAGGAGCCAGGGCTGCAGACCAGCCCCCGCAGGGGCCAGCGCAGGACTGCGTGCTGTGACCAAGCTAAAATGGGTCTCCAGAACTGTGTGTGGAGGGCATGGGTGAGGGTCTCAGGAGCAGCTGCTCCCTGCTGATGGGGTCTGAGGGTGTGCTCAGTTCTCTGGCATCATGGCCCACCCCATGCAGGGCAGCCTCTCCTCCGGCAGTTTGGACTCTGCTTCTCATTTTCCTGGGGGAACAAGCAGCCCCCCAAGGTTCATTTGCAGGTTTCTTTCCCCAGGGAGTTGCCACTAGAGGCCACTGTGCTGCTTGAGGACATGGCACCTCAAATCCCCACCAGCTCTCCAGAGTCACCTCATAAAAAAACCCAAACTGGCTCCACAGGTGGCAGCAGGATTATGGACTGAGGAGATAAAGACAACGCTGGCTTAGTTTTTTTAATCTCAGCATAATCATTAATTTTTTTAAACGCTTCAGAAGTGTTGCTCTCTTTTCCAATGCTTTTTCTCCCCAGTAAATAAATAAACAAGCATCCCATTGTGAGTGCTTGTTCCTCATGCCTGTGTTCAGCAGTGTGGGAGGAGGGGTGGGATAATTTGGTGCTCCTTTACAGACACTCAGTTATTTATTAGATGTTATACACATTCATCCAGATGGGTTAAATACACAATAAACTTTTAGTGGGCTTTGGATTAGGCTCCTGAATGTTATCTTGTGTCTGTGTCCCCCAGGCTTATTCCTGCTACCTTGGGTTTGGGGACTCTGCACACCTCGGCCCAGCAAGGGGTGCTGCTGGCCCCACCATGCCACCAGCACAGGTTCTGTCCCTGCTATTGTGGCTAAGAGAGGGTAGGGATGCCTGTGTGCAGGGCTTTAATAGGAAGCCACCTCCAAAGTAGCAAAGCCTGGCAGAGTCTTGGCACTGGGAGCCTGGCCCCCTGCCCTTTTGCTCAGTCTAGATGCTGAAATTAGATGTTTCAAGTTAGCAACATCAACAACATCAGCTACTCATCATCTGCTAATAATGCTAAGCAGCCATCAGCTGAGCAAACATTAATTACAGGATGCTCAAAACACAACCGGTAAGCAGGTACAGATGTTCGTCCCACTTTCATGCAGGTCAGACACCACCAGGCTCAGTGCAGTGATCCAAGTGCCCATGTCCAGCACCCCCAGCTGCTTCCACGGCAACTGGTGGTGGGGGCACAGAGTCAGTGGTGGGGGTGACGGTGGTCCTCGACATCCTCCCCCACTCCAATCCATCACATTTGCCAGTGCTTGGACAGGGCCAGTGGGAGCTTGGTCAGTGCCTTGGGCAAGAGGAAATCAGCTGAGTCAAGAGTGGTGGGAACAGGCCCGCGTGAGCCGTCGCAGTGTGAGGGATGCTGAGGCAGGGGGAAAGTGCCGCATGCCTTCCTCCAGCACTGTCAGCACATTGGGGAATGACGGGGCAAAACGTGCCCAAAATAGGAAAAAAAGGAAGGAAACTCAAGGCTTGTGGGGTTGCATCATATAGGGCCAAGTGCAGCTGCTTGAGGCCATGGCTCAAACATGTAGTATCCAAACTGCCCTTTTTGCCCTGCTCTGAAGATGGAGCATCAGAAACAACCTCCACAAAGGACTGATACAGCTTCATGCCCTGCTGCACAGACAGACTTGCTGTTTATGTCTTAGAGGAGTCTGTAATAAATTCATTAATGCTTGGGATGCTCCTTAGGTTTTGGCTTTCTAGGGCATCTTGATCTCCCTCCTTCAAGGGGTTGCTTGATGCCCAAGGGTCTCTTGCTGCTACAGCCCAAAGAGGGTTTAGCTGCTGGGGCTGGCTGTGGCATGTTTCTCTTATATCCATCTCATGTTTTGGTGGCTAGGGCAAGGCAGGAGCACCTGTGTCACCATCAGGTACAGGCTCCCTTTGAACCCTCCTGGGTTTCACACCTTTCCACTTCAGGAAAAGAAGTGCAAAGGGGTGAAAAGTGGACTCTGAGGACCTGCACTTGATTCTGACCATTGCTTTCCAACAAAACCCTTCAACCCCAGCCAAAGCTGCCTGGTGTCCAGGTTTCCCCCTCTGGCACTGCTTGGGACACGCCCAAGACACCCTCCTGGTCCAGAGAGGTAAGTGGGCAATGCCCGCCTCCGCTCAGCTGCGAGCAGACCAGCTGCCTCCTCTCCCGAGCCCAGTCCTGCCAGCGATGCCAAACAAGTGGCCTTTGTTTCGGGGTGGGGCACGTGACCCCAGGGATCAGAGGCTGCAGCTGCCTGGCCCTGAGGAGTTTGCAGGAGACCTTTGCCCAGGACCATGCCCTTAATCCCCCACTCACTGCACCAGTCAATTCAGAGTTGCAATGCTAAAAACAAAACAATCCAGCACTAAGGGAAAGAAATGGTTTTATGAAATGGTGGTAAGTGCAGGGAGGGAAGACTGGTGGGTATTTATCTGCTAACAGATGTCTGCAGTGGCAGTGTCCGAGCTGTTCAGCTTCATTGACTCCTGGCTGCAGCATGAGAGGATGCTGGAGGCTGCAGACCTGGGCACAGCTGCAGTGTCTGTCAGGGATGCTCCCACACCTCCCTCCACCCATAACCTACAAGCACCTTTGGCCACAAGTACAGAGCAAAGCATCTTCACATTTTTGACCACAACCCTAACTCTAAGTCACCCTGGTGGCAGTGCTCCTTGGGAAAACATTCAGGGGTTCTCAGCCAGAGAGGCTGAGATGCCACATCCCACACTGCAAAAAATTATTAACAGGGTGTTTTGTGTGTAGAAGGTCAGAGAGAGGGTGTGCAAAGCCACAGTCTCTGTTTGCTGACGTACTTAAACCTGGGTTCAAAATCTTAACCCCAGGCAGTCACACTGAATATAATGGCTGAGGTGGCACGTGAAGATGGAGCTTAGGAGAAAGGTGACAATGAGTTACAATTCAGAGCCTATGTAGGCATATTGACACAGCAGAAACTGCCCCAGGAGGTCCAGATTGATTCACCAAATCACCAGTGGAAGCTGGTTGCTCCCAATCCAAGAAAACACATTGCAACTTTAAGCCGATCCTTGGGTTGCAATGGGGTGTTGACCCTCGTCTTCCTGAGCCCACACTCCTCCCAGGATCAGAAGTCTCAATTGCTTCAGTGTTTTGTCACATTGAGGAGACATGATTGCACAAATGATGGCCTTCTTGGGGCAGCTTCTGCTGGAAATTAAAGAAAATAAATGACATCTAGTGCTGGCTAAGAAAATGAGATGGATGGTGTGCTTGGATGTGGCTGGAGACACTTCTCTTTATCGTGCATGGAAACCCACCGAGCAAGCCGATACCCCCAACCACACGTCCCAAGCTGGGCTCACATGGGGACCGCAGCAGGGATTGCTCAAGGAGATGACAAGGTGAGTTGGGTCCCTGTGCTCCCCATCACATCCTGGCGTGGGTGGGGATGAATCAATACCATCATTGCCACTTACCACCCCATCCCGTCAGCCGCCGGTCACGCTGCCTGCTGCCAGCGTCTGCCAGGATTGTTGTTGCCTGTCCCTGGCAATTTCATCCTGCTGCTAAATAACGCGGGTGAGGCAAACAACACGAGATTCCTGCCCTGAGGAGCAGACGGAGCTAGCAGTCAGGGAGAGGCAGGTCCTCCCCTCCTCAAGGTGGGTCCCAGGTGTGTCACCAGCCATGGAGAAGGATGGGCCAGGGGATGACAAAGGACATCCAATGCCAAGCAGGGTCAGGAGCGGGCAGGTGGTGTGGGGGTGGTAAGGATTTGGGCAGGGCCACGGAGTGCGTGGGACACAGGGACAGGCAATGTCGAGTTTGGCAGCAGCCCACTGAGGCAAGGTAGTGTGCAAGTAAACCCTAGTGAAGACACCAGGGCAGCTCAGAGCCCTAAAGACCATAAGTATTTTGCCACACAAATGCTTTCTGTTTTTTTCAATAGCTAGAGGGGAAAGGCTAGAAGAGCAGGATCTGATGGAGAAGTCCACTGGCGTGAAAGCACTTCATGCTCAAAGGCTGCTGCAAATGGCCCTGATGGGGATGGAGCCATTCTCAGGGCTCCTGCCTGCCGTGACACCCAGTTGTGTCACCCAGCCACTGGTGAGCCGTCCTTGCCTGCCACTGCGACAAGGGTTTGCAGCACAAGGGACACCAAGGGAACAATTACCACCCAGCCTAAGCCTTTTGCAACTCCACTTAGCATCTCCACAAGGTCACTGCAGCCCATGCTGGCAGCCAAAACATGTTTAAGCAGGCTGCTGGCCAGCTCTGCCTCCAAACCAGCCCCAGTCGGCCGACACCAAGGGACCGGGGATTGCCACCACCCATGATGCCAAGGACATCTCACCCAGCGCCCACAGAGAAGGGACACAATGGTCAGGGCCTACATGAGTCACTTTGTCATGCTCAGTGCAAACCCTCCAACGCTTCCAGGTTTCCCATCAGATGGAGCTACTACTAAACCACCTTCAGGTTTGCTTTTGTGGGTATCACCCAGCAAGAGGGTGTAATTTGGGATGTGCCAGTGCCACTGGAAAACGCACCCTCACCTCGTGAATTGTACATCAGTTTAGGAAACAGTGTTGGGAGTGGGTGAGGTCCTGGCATTGTGCCAGGAAAAAGTTACTACTGCTACACTCAGAATCCCAGGGATGGTGAATCAGGCTCTGCTAATGAGGTGCATCCAGCACCTTCACACCGGCACCAGCACCTTGAGACAGAGTCAGGGTGTTTGAAACCAGACTTGCCCAGGCTTGTGCGCCTGTAGGCTCTGCTCAGCTCAGACGGAGGAGTAGTTTTCTCTTTTAGCAACGAGCTTTGAAACCAGAAATGCATTTTTTTGAATTTGAAGACATTTCTCCTCTAAACATCCCACCTGCAGCTTGGCAAAAAAAAAAAATAATCTGCATTTCTGAACTGAAGCTTTCCTTGTCCTTTAGGTCACTGCAGCTCAGGGCATTGGCTACCATTATGATAAATAAATATAGAAAAAAACATGGAGGAAAGGGTGAAGGCAAACACACAGCTATACATAAGGACAAACAGGCCACCGTAGCATCCCTGACAAAGTGCTGTCAGACTGCAAATGAAGCCCCCCCAGAATAAGATGTTTGAAACTGAACGTGAGCTGGCAGTGTGTCCAGGTGGCCAAGAAAACAAATGGCATCCTGGCCTGTATCAAAACTAGTGTGGCCAGCAGGGGTAGGGCAGGGATACTCCCTCTGTACTAGGCACTGGTGAGGCTGCACCTCAAGTCCTGTGTCCAGTTCTGAGCCCCTCACTGCAAGAAAGACACTGAGCTGCTGAAGCGTGTTCAGAGAAGGGCAGTGGAGATGGTCTGAAGCACAAGTCCTATGAGAAGCAGCTGAGGGAGCTGAGGGTGTTCGGCAAAAAGGAAGCTCAGGGGTGATGTTATTGCTCTTTACAACTACCCGAAAGGGGGTTGTCATGTGGTGGGGGTCAGCCTTTTTTCCCAGGTAGCAGGTAACAGGATGAGAGGAAACAGCCTCTAGCTGTGGCAGGGGACCTTTATACTGGATATTGGAAAAATTTCTACCCTGAAAAGGTCTTCAGGTATTGGAAGGGGAAGTAGTAAAACCACCATCCCTGGAGGTATTTAAAAGGAAGGCAGATGTGGTGCTGAGGGTTTAGTGGTGGACTTGGCAGTGCTGGGTTAATGGGTCAATGATCTTGAGGGTCTTTTCCAACCTAAAGGATTCTGTGATTATAAACTAAGCAGCATCCTGTCCCTGCCCATGTGGTAACAGGGCAGGTGGGACACCCTGATGTCACTTGGCAGAGGAGACCCCAATCTCCCAGAGTTGGGTTCTCTTCCCAGCTGGAGCCTCTGGAGCTGAGTCATTTGACACCCCCCCCACCTTGGGAATCCTCTCAAGCAGGGATCAAGGTTGCGAAAGCACGGCCAGCTCCCAGGGGCGCGTCACCCCACACCCACGGCTGTGGCTGCGGGGGACAGTGCTCCAGTTCACCCCCTCGAGCCAGGGGTGATGCAGGGGGCCAGGGAGACAGACCAGCAAGGAGAGGGGTTCATCCACTGTGGCAAGAATAGGAGTGAGGAGGAATAGATCCCTCAGCTGTCTCTCACACATCTCTGCCTTCTCTAGACACCTCAGCCATGGCACTCCCTGGCTTGCTCCATAAACAAAGAAAAATGTGTAAAAAACTCTGATCCCAGGCTCGTGCCAGTTTATCTTGTAAAGATAAACTCTCACAGTCCCAGCCTATAAATACTCAGACGTGCTTCCAGCTCCTGTTTAAACATACCCACTGTACCTCTCAAGGCTTTGACATCAGGGCAAACATTCCAAAGAGGTGCTGAGGGAGCCCAAATGCAGAAATCCTGGCTCCTTGCTGGAGCCACCACTCCCTCAGCATACAGGCACAGCAGTGTCAGCTCCAAAACCACTGGTGCCAAGAGCCAGAGCCAGATTGAACATTCTGGGGGATAAGCCCCCCAGTCCCTTCCCACCCTGCGAGCACCCAGGAGAGATTCAGTATTGTAACAATTCCTGACACAGCCCCATCCTCACTTTTTCCCAATAAACCATTGGGAAGTGTCTGGCCTCACTGGTGCTATGGACACAGAAGTCACATGGAGCAGCCCATTTAAAAGCAGAGACCCTCTTGCACTGGCACGAGAGCAGCTCCGGATGAGGACACAAACCCTGTTACCATGAAGCTCAAGCAAAGGCTCGTTTCTAACAGCTTTGCTAACAGCAAAGCTTGCCTTTAAATCTCTTGGAATTAAAGAAACAGATATAGATGCGTACAGACTTCTTGACTCTGCTGAAAGACTTTGCTCTGCAATGTGTGATGGTACAGGGCATGCCATCCTCACCAGCCCATCCCTGCGTGCTGGAACCCAACTCCATAGCCACAGGATTCTGGCAGAGACTGGCCAGACTGGAAACCCTTGAGGAGAAGCTGCTGTAGGTGCTCCAGCCTGGGGCCCAGGTTGCATTGCCTGGCCAGCTATGATTTCCCAGCCACTTCAAAGAGCAGGGAGGATGGCTGGTACTTCATGGGCTGCACCATGGGCTCCAGGAAAGACTGTAAGGGGTGAAGAGGAGCCCTGGGCCTGGCGTCATGACTATCCCTTTTGTCTGCAAAGCACATTTGCAAAGGGGTCTAGAGCCCTTGGGGAGGGTGGATTTGTTTGGGTGGGACCGCAGTTGGGTTACTTTATGTCTGACCCACTCCTGCCCGCGGGCTCAGCACAGGGCTGCCAATACCCAGGGGGACAAGAGGAGGAGACCCGCAAGCTGGAGCCCACAGCAGCAGCAACAATGCCTCTGGGGCCAGGCTCCAGATGCCGGGGACCCACTACGTCTTGGCCCCTTGCCTGAAAGAACCACACGGGGTTTCGCTGAGTCACACAGTGCTGCGGGGCCAGAAGGGTGCCGGGTTTTGCTGACTCATGGTCAGTGGCACTCGCCTTGACCACACGCCCGCAGGGGCAGGAGGGAAGCAGGTGCTGGCCAAAGTAACGGGACCCACCAGGTTCAACCAGTGCCTCTGGCCATCACTCCAGAAAACCTCATCCCAACGGGGAGCCATGTCCCCATGGGGAGGCAGCAGGATTCCTGATACCCACCAACTTGACTGCAGGCGTGGCAATTTGGAGAACTAGTGGGATGAGAGACAGGCCAGGACAGAAATGTCTCCTAAAAACAATCAGAACGGACCACACTTGTTGGGGTGGCAGGCATGAACCCAGGGATGCAGGATCCTTTATGAAGCCATGGGTGGATAGAAAAGGCTCAGGGACAGTGTGTGGGAAGGAGATGGTGCAAGTGAGGTGCCAGCAACATGACCCAGCAATTTTCCAGAAGTTGCATGAACGTGAAGGTGACGGGAGAGGGACAGAGACCTCACCACGAAGCCAGGGGTCCCCCACTCCAGCAGTGCTCAGCTCATTCCACAGGCTGCTGCTCTCCCATCCCCAAGAACACACAAGCAGGAACAGAAAAAAAAGCACCCCTAGCCCTCAGGACTTGGAAGGGAAAATGTCTGTAAATCCGGTTTCATTTATATTGTTTATCCAGCAGATCTCGTGGCTCTGTAAAAGCTCGGTCAGAGCAAACCGGGCAGAGATTAGCTCTCCCAAGCCAGCACCGTGCCACCTCCAAGCCCTGCTGTGACACCTCGGTGGGGACAAAGAGCCCATCCTGGTGATCCCTGATGCTCAGCCCTGCAAATGGGGGCAGGGGGTGGTTGACCACAGCGTGATGGTGGCCAGTGCCTTCCCAGCACTGCTGCAGTGCATTTTGAGGGGTGGCAGATATGGCTCGGCACTCCTCCAGTGCCACCCAAAACCAAAAAAAAAAGCTGTGGCCAAGTTACATGCCCATCTTCCCCAGAAACCCCCAGCTCAGAGGGATGAGTCCCCCCAAATTGGCGGTGTCCTGTGGCCAGGGAGGAGCACGGGGTCTGGGGGGGCTGCCACGGCCCCCCGGGGCGGGAGGTGCAGAACGAACCCCCCCGGTGACTGCCGGTGGGTGGCCGAGGTCCGAGAGCAGCCGAGGCCTCGCCGTGCCCGGCTTGGGAGGGGCTGCTGGCTGGGGAGCGCGTCCCCCTCACACCACTTTCGGGAGGGTGCGAAAAAAGGCCGGAAAACCTGGAAAGAACAGAAAAAAAACACCCAAGAGGGGGAAGTTAAAGTCAGGGCAGAAGGAGCACGCGCGGCCGGGAGGGCCCCTCGTGACTGATTTCACGCTGTTTATTCCCGTTTGGCGGGGGCTGAGTCACGGCCCGAGGCGCCGGGGCCAGCCCGGCAGGGGGGGCCGTGAGGCAGCGCCCCCGGGCCCGCTCCCCGCTCCGCTCCGCCCCGGCCCGGCCCGGCCCGCCTTCACGTGACGCCGCCCGTTGCAATTTTAGACCGTCAGCTGACTCGAGAAATCCCTGGAGAGGGGCCGCCGTGACTACAAAAACAGGGACGGCAGACCGGGAGCGGTGTCGCGGCCTCTCAGCGTCGGGACCCTCCAGCCTCTGACCCCCCCCCCCCGTCACCGCCATCGCCGCCATGGGGCCCCGCGGCCTCCTCTTGCTGCTCGCCCTGGCCGGGTCCTGCGCCGCCCTCATCAGGTGAGACGTGGGGGTTGCTCGGGGGCTGCTGAGCCGCCCGGGCGGAGCGGGGGACGTGGGACAGGCACCGCCGGTGCTGCTGCGGCGGTGGCCTAAGGGCTCCTCTCGCAGCACTCCCACACGGTGCAGGGGGAAGGTCTGGGACCACCCCCCCACGATGGGGGTTTAAGGGCTCCAGCTCTCCCTGCTCATGGAGGGGCCTCTCGCTCCAGCTTCCGCTACACCTGGTGACCTTGGGCAGCCAACCCAACTCCTCCCGGCTTTGGGAAAAGCACTGAGCGCAGCACAGCATGGGGGTCCAGCACGTCGTGCTGGCAGGAACCCAAACCTCATCCACCTCGTGCTGGCGTGTCCCCTGTTTTCAGTGGAGTCCTGCTGCCCCCCTTCCACGGGCCCACCCATCCTTACACACACCCGTTTAACAGGTGGGTGTTTGCCTTCCCCACACAGGATCCCCCTGACCAAGTTCACCTCCATGCGGCGGGTTCTGAACGAGGTCGGCAGCGAGATCCCAGATGTGAACGCCCTCACCCAGGTCCTCAAGTTCAAGATGGGCTTTGCTGATGCGGAGCCCACTCCCGAGATTTTGAAGAACTACATGGATGTGAGTAACAACCCCCTGCCAACCGCCCCCTCACTGCAGTGGACCCCAGCACACGGCAAGCAGCTGTCACTTCTAGGGGTACCCATCCCAAGGAGGTGGTGGGATATGCCAGCCTCACTGTCCCACCACAGCTGGGAAGGTAAAGGAGGGAGAGATGTTGGTCTCATAGGACAGTTTCATGCACCTCCATGGCTTAGTGGGTGGGCGTCAAAAGGTGCTTCCCATCATTGCTAAACTAAAAATATTAATACTAATAATTATAATAATAATGACAACAGCAAACAACCCACTGCCACCCAAGCAGGAGCATTTCAGTTTGTGACCCATTTCCTTTCCCCTTTGTCAGTAATTAACAGTCATAAATAGAGGCCTGCTGACTTGCAGTCCTTCCTAGCCCATTTGGGTAGTACTTTTGGCAAGACAGGGGCATAAAAATCATGCTCCACTCCTTAAGGCATTGAGGCATAAAACAGTGAGCACGGGGTAGAGGAAGAAGGCTCAGACTGGGAGCCAGCTTGTTACGGGACTGGGGATGCAAACTTCCTCTCCCTGTTCTCCATTATTCTACACTGCCTTGGGAAAAGCCACCCTGCACTTCCACTTTCTTCTCAGCAACTTAGGGAGCAAGGGGACCTTCGTGGTGGTGAAAAGAGAAGCCAGATAAAGGACATGAAGTTTGCCCTTGCCTGGCTGCCAGACACATGTGGGGTTTACTATTTCTGGGTGCCTCACTGGGTACCTTCACAGCTCTTGGCAGGGTAGGATGTGAGCACTGGCTGTCAGAGTAAGCTAGCCTCAGATATTTGGGCATTCATTCAGGATATTGCCCCCTGCTTCCCTTTTCCAGGGGCTCTTGTCATCCCGTCTGCACCGTCCTGTGCTGGGAAGGGCCACCTCTGTTTCAGTTGGTCGTGTTGAAAGCCAGGGCACCGCGGTTATGTCACGGTGTTGTCTCTTGCAACCACAACTCAGACCGCCTCAGGGAAGGACTGTTCTCCCTTGTCACAGGGGCACCAGTGCAACCTGTGGTGGGAGATAAGGAACCTTTGGGTCCCTCCCGGCCTGGCTGAAAAAGCTTTTGCCATGGAGGGAACTCTTGAGCCAAAAGGCACGACCCGCCCTAGAGTGCTTCGTATGCTCCATTCCGGCCCTGGGACCCTTTGTGGGTCTGTGTATGTGATGTACAGGGCCCCTGTAGGGGGGGTTGATTTTCAAGCCCCGGCAATAATTACAGAAACACTGAAAAACAAGTGCTGCCTCCCCATTTTGGCTAATTGCAATGGATTGTTAATTACTCGGGGAGCAACCCTTGCAAACTAAGCGCACAGGAGGTAAACAGCTTTGATAATCCTGTTTTCTCCCTGTACCTTAATTAAGTGCATGGGGGGTTTGGAAAAGCTACTGGCTGACTTCCCTTGCTAGCAGCCTTCTCTCCAGGGCTCTGATCGAGCTGCTCACCAGGCGCAACACAGCCCTCTGCCTGTTTGGTAGGACTGGGATAAAATAGATCCATAAAAACAGGCTCCCAAAAGGGGACCTACCTAGTATTCCCTATTCATTCTCTCCTCTGCGGGTAGAGGGATGCCTTGCAAACAGCTCAGCCATTCAGGTTTCTTCCAGTCCCAGCAGAGGTGCAGTCGCAGGGCAGAGGGGTATCTGTCATATACCTGTGCTACAGGTATCTCTCAGACTTTCACCCTGCAGGCCTAAATCCACCTCTGGTGGCGCTGTTGATGCCCTCTGTTCCCACCACTCCTCCAGTCTTCCAGGTCCCATGACTGAGCAGTTGTTTATTCCTCCCTACCTGGGAGCTAACCAGCAAACACCAAAAACCCCAGCAGCTGTACCTCCACCCATGGTGGGCAGAGCTGCTGCTCGCTGCAACCCACAGCTCCTTTGAGAACCCACCAGCAAAGCTGCTTCCCAGCCAGTTTCAGCTTTTCAATAATGCAGGTGTTTTACTTGGCTTCCTTCCATCGTTTTTCTCTTCCTTATAGTGAACTTCATGCTAGCCTGCAGACCTTCCCTCTTCTCTTCTTCCCTGTCTCCATGCCCCAAATGTCCTCCCCCGCACACACCCATCCCAGTTGTCCCGGATTTATCCTTTTCACACCCACTGTAATGAGTTGTGAACACTGAAGGGGAGCCTCCCTTTCGGAGAACAAAGGCTGGGAGCTCATCAGTGCCAAAACCAAGAGGCGGGCAGTGTCTAGATAAGAAACTGATCCTCTATTCAACTCTAAGAGGTTTTTGATCTTTAATCCATACTTTTAGCCAGCTTCCTCTGCTCATGGCTTCCTTCTCCTTTGCAGGCCCAGTATTACGGCGAAATCGGCATCGGGACGCCCCCTCAGAATTTCACTGTGATCTTTGACACTGGCTCCTCCAACCTCTGGGTGCCCTCTGTGCACTGTTCCATATTGGACATCGCCTGCAGTAAGTGTTTACAGATGCCAAGAACTGCTCAATATCTTCTTCCCTGCAAAATGCAGAAGCTTTGCAGCTTGCCAGAGGCTGATGGGCTCTTTAGGGTCAGAACTGGAAATATAGTCCCAACCTCCTGCACCCATTCTTCATTACTCCCTTCCTGGTTTTTTTTTTCCCCTTCCAAGTCATCCACGCACAGGGCCAAATCTTCTCCAACAGCCTTGGCACTGCAGCAGAGGAGCATCATCATAGGTTGTGATGTTTCTCCCCAGATTATAGACCAATGCCCCATTGCGCAAGGCTGACTTTTTTAAGTCAGCCTCCTGCCAGATCTGATACAAACTGTCCTAGTTTCTGGGTTATTGCTGCACAGAGCATGTACATGCATGTTTATGGAGTTATAATTAACGAGAGCCAGGTAGGCACAATGAGATGAGAACATCTTAGGGACTACAAGTTTTTTTGCTTTGCGTTCCTATGCAATAAACCTCCACAGCTGAAGATGTCAAACCTGGCTATGGCAAAATGCCATTTAAAAGCCACTGGCTGTGCTGCTTAAGCAGAGTGGAGTCAACAGATGCAACCATGAAAGGCATTCCACAGTGCTCATTGGGAGTAGGGTGGAAATTTTGGCTTCTTCCATGTCCCTGTAGTGCCCAGAGAGGAGACAGATCTTCTTTTTGGATATGTGAAGTGAGATTTAGGACATAGGTAGGGAGGTCCAGACCTGGTCTGTCTTGGGGGTTCCTGATGTGTAGCAGGGAACTGGTTTCTCAAGGCAGTGGCTTGTGAGGCGCTAGGACCAAAGGGCTCATGAGTTTACAAGGAGTTTAACCTCCTACCAGACTGGGATCCAAACTGGGACCCAGACAGCCTCGCCAGGGAAGGCCCCATGTAGCATGTTGGTTTCTGTATGGCTCAGCTGGTCCTCAGCCATCATCTGCACTGCTCAGCAGGCAGTCATGGAGCTGCGCTGGCCAACTCGTGACTTGGGAGGAGTCTGTGGAGGAGGAATCTGCCCGGCCGTAAAACCACAGATATCTTACAGCTCCCAATCCATCCAAGAGGAAAAACAGCTTAGACTAGGGGAAAGCCCTTCTTCTCTGCAACTAAAAGAATATTTTGAGCCCTCTCTGTACAAAAAAAAAAAAATAAAAAAGCCAAGTAGTCTTAGTAAAAGAAACAGGTAAGTCCATGAGGAGAAAATGCTCATGCCCAGAGTAGGCTATATTTAAAGCCACCCTGGTTCTCCAGGACATGGGGGTACGTGTTTTGCTCTGCTAATGCACCCTGACACACCAGCCATATAACCACTAGGCTTTTAATAACCAGTGGCCAAATCCGATTTAACAGCCTGAATTGGATCTGCCCACCTAATTCCCCAGACATTGAAAATGCTTTGTTAAGCAGTCTGGGCTTGGTAAATGCTGGTTCAGGCCAGCCAGGTGCCTTCACATCGTTGAGTGTCCATTTGTCCAGATAAGCTGGGTGGTGGTAGGGTTAGGTATCAGGAAACCACAGGTATCAAGGAGCACTAATGCTGTGTGTTCCCCTTCCTGACCACAGTGCTGCACCACAAGTACGACTCCTCTAAATCCAGGACTTACGTGAAGAATGGCACCGCCTTTTCCATCCACTATGGGACAGGGAGCCTTACTGGGTTCCTCAGCGAGGACGTAGTCACGGTGAGTTACAACCGCCCTTACCCTGAGCTGCCCCAGACTCTGTTGGGTAGAGCACTTGAAGGGGTTTGATTTCAACAGGTCTCCCTTCTTGAGTGTCCTGCTCATATAGAGCATGCTTCAGTGCTTTGTTTCCAAGTGCTTTGAAATGACGTGGCGATTATGATTATGGAAGTGACAATGACCATGGCAGGCAGAAAGGGGGAAGGTATTAATCTGCAAGTCAGCAGGCTGGGAGCAGGGACTGCACACATGATGCCCTGCAAACATGGTTTCTGGCCATCTCTCCAGTCCTCTTCCTCATGACTGTAGAAACTCCCCAGCCCAAACACACACCAGCACCACTGCACAGACTGCTGGTGGTACCCAGCTTGTTCCTGGACAGTATCCACACATTAGTGGATGTCCACATGGGCAGCTTCCCAAACACAGGCCAGAAATGGTCTCTTAACTGTCCCATCCTGGTCTCGCATCAAGAACTGGTGCTTAGGGTAACACCTTGGGGGGAGGTTCCCCAGCTTGAGTTTGCTGGGTTGTTGGTGGTTGCTTCTCAGAGTTTCCTTTTCAGTGGGCAAAGGCTGAGCTTTCTGTCTTGTGAAGGGTAGGTGCCTTTCATGACTTCCTCCCTGGTCCAGATGCTCGTGAGAGTTTGCCAGCTGCTGAACCTCAGTGGTGCACATGCTCTCAGATTACTTGGTCTCCTGGCAGCATTAAGAGCATATGTTTGCTTTGCAGGGGGGGGAGAGACAAAGCAGAAGTTTTGAATTAAGCACATAAATCTAGGGATTTAGATGTTTCTGCGTAGGTTCAGCTGAAAAGTACTGCCTTACCAATTTCATCAGAATCAAAAGAAAAATATCCAAGAGAAGCCTAAAGTGTGTGACTCAGGCAAGGTACATTCTTTAGCTCATCCTTACACCACGGAAATTTCAGCCTAGCCTGGAAGCACCAGCCATTGCCTTTACACTGCATCCAAGGCAAACAGCAAACTTTACTATCCTTAGAAAGTGTGGGCCTGTTTAGCCACTTTCCAACTTAATGCAAGAGCTGAAGTGAGTCAGAAGGAAAATTGCAACTTTTTCTCTTTTTTTGGTCTGTAATTCTCACCCTAATGCATGCTTGCTAATTAGCTCTCCACTTCCTGGCAGCTCAGAGTGAGGATTTTGTGCCTGAGTTTGTTTGGGAAGTGGGGATGGCTCTTGGCAAACAACACAGCTTGTAGCATTTGGTTTCTGTCTGCGCAGAAGCAAGAGAAACCTGTCGTGTAGCTGAGCAGTGTCAGGCCTGTAGTACACAGGAGCAAGGGCAACTCAAAGGGTTGGGGACCTTCAGCTTGGACGCCAAGATGTTTCCTCTGATTCAGAGCATGCCATAGGCACGCTCCCAGTCAAGTGTAGTCTGGCAATACAGACGTTTGAAATAGCCTTCAGTGTGACCTACTTGGCTCCAGACATCTCACCAAAAGGTGCTGGTTGTCAGGTAGTCCAGAATTTCTTTTTGAGAGGGTGATGAGCTCCCGTGAAATGTCCTCTCTCCTTCTGTGGAGGAGCAATGCCCTGTAGCACCGCGCTCTCCAGTGCTGCTTGTTCTCCAAAGAGCAACAGGTTCAGCCAGCCCTCTGCTGCTCAGGCGTCTCATCCCTTTATCACAGCCCGACCTTGGGATGTCCTTCAAGGACAGCAGAGGGAATTCACTGGCCATGGGGCATGAGGTCTCTCCCATGACTGCAGTGCAGATGCACCACACAGGAGATGCCCTTCCTTGCCTCTCCCCTGTGCCTCTGCACCCCAAGCCCTGGTGCCAAACTGTACCACAGAAGCCCTCACCTCATAAGTCTGCCTTTGCCATCCAGCGCTTGCCTGCTGACTGAGGCCTGTAACAAGGAGGCCAGATGAGCTGTGGGGTGCCAACACCTGTCTGCAAAGTCCTGGAGGGCAGCCACTACACAGCCATCCACTGATCATGATTTTTGATTGCTCTGTCTCTGGGCAAGAGCCAGGAGAGCGACAGAGGCAAAGATCTGTCACCTGGCAGCAGCACTCTGCTATAGATGGTCTTGGATTTCAGTCTTGCTGAGGACCAAGTGCAGGCAGGGTCTGCTGAGACCCTATGACCAGGCAGATACCTGCCTCCCCCTTGGGAAGTGCAAGCAGGGCAATACCCAAACAAACCTGGTGCTCAGTGTTATCAGTCTGTTGCATTTTTATTTTAAGTGGCAGCTTTATTGAACTTTCTGAGCTGCTGCAGGACCAGCTGTGCCGAATGGTGGCTTTTGTAAACCTGCAGCAAACAACTGGGGCACTCGCCACGTGCCAGCGAGAGGATGTGCCGCTGTACTCTTTCACCCCACATCCTGCCCTGTGGCTTTCAGCTTTTGCAAGGCTCGATCACCCTTTCCTACTGCAATCCTCCAATACCATTAAAGGCAGCACTGCTATCCCAGCCTTGCAGTGTCTAGCCCTGGGGGGATATTAGTAATTTACAGGGATCGTTATCTGCCATCAGGTAGGAGAGGCCAGCTTGTCAGTCCAGCCTGGTTCACTACAGGGCTGCTGGCTGCAGGCTGAGAGGCTGAAATTGTCCTAGCATGGATGCTAAAATTGCCTGTGGTCAGCCAGAAGCTCACAAACCTCCTGAACTGCGAAAGCCAGGAGCCAGCAGATGCGTCCTGCTCTTCATCAGCAGAGCTATCCTGCTTTCTGCAATCTTCTTTCCGGGGATCTGCCCTTGCAAGGCGTTTCAGCTTTCCAGTGGGGAATGCCAGTCCTTCTCATGGTTGGCAAGAGCGGTGACCTTTGAATTCTCAGTACTCCACTTTCTATTTTTGTGCTTCAGGCTCAACCTCGATTTCTTGGCTGGTCTTCTCCCCTCCCATGGGAGGTCTCTGCAGGGTGGTGGCTCTTTCAAGAGATGCAGCAATATCCTGGGGATGTTTCTTATGTAGGGGAGATCATAGGGGTTGTGGGCAGAGGTGAGAGGGATTTGTGCTCCCAACCGCTGATGGGTGCAGCACCCCAGGAGGAGGATACAGAGATGACTTAGATGTCCAGAGTGGGGAAAAGGATTAAAAATGCAGCACAAGAGTTTTTCAGACCGGGAGGAAACTATGAAGTAGATGATAGGGGAAGGGATGTAGAGGGGACAAAGTGATATAGGTCTGTCTGTGCAAAGAGGAGGAGCTGCAGAATGGCATGGCCAGTGCCAGGACCCAGCAAAAGGCTAAAAGGGCTGAGTGAGGTGGGCAAAGAGCAAAGGGAGGCTCCTGCCCTTAAAGGTGTACTGGGCCTTGCAGGGACTCAGGAGGTTCCACTGTGCAGCCAGAGTTGCCTGTTTCTTCCCCTGACAAGGGTATCTGGTTTCAGCAGCTGCCTACAAATGCAACAGTGAAAGCAGGCAGGAGTGTGGCAGCACACTGAGGGACACACTACAGCCTGTGTTCAGTGAGATACCATTACCACCCTGGTCCCATGTGTCAGTTTTCTTTACAGTCTGCTTTTCCCTTCCTTCCCCATCTCCCCACAGCTTGGTGACTTGAAAATCAAGCATCAGGTCTTCGGGGAGGCCGTGAAGCAGCCAGGCATGACATTCATCGCTGCCAAGTTTGACGGCATCCTGGGCATGGCGTTCCCAAGGATCTCTGTGGACCAGGTCACCCCTTTCTTTGATAACATCATGGAACAGAAGCTGATCGAGAAAAATATGTTCTCTTTCTACCTGAACAGGTAGTGTTGGGTTTGGTGGCACACCTCTCATTGCGAGGGCAAACCAAGTGGGCTTTTCTCTGTCTCCCAGTAGCACTTCTTGTCATCTGCTGTTTTACACTCTGACCAGCACTTCCCAGTTAGATAAGCCTCAGCAAGTTCTGCTTGCAGGAACAGTCAGGCCAAAATCTCTTCTGTTTACTGCTTTGGAATAACAAGAAGGGAAGTAGAAATGCAACTATTTTACTGATAAAATGCTGGGTAGATCTGCAACCAGATTTTTTAACTGATGAAGACAAAGGATGATTCCAGAGGAAAAAGAAACAAACAGGACTGCGATCATGAAATTGCGTGCTGCTTGTGCAGTCCCCTTTAGAGGGGTGAACACTGCCCCAGTCTGCTGCCAAAATCCCTAAGCCACATGGCCACCCCCAGGCAAGCATGCCCCCCTCCAGTCTTCACTAATGATGGGGCTAAATGCTCTCTCTCTCACCCCCTGCGAAATAATCTGCAGCTTTCAGCACCTTCCCGCCCACTACTACTCCCCCCAGGACACCCCATCACCCTCCTGGCACTGCAGCAGGGACTCTGAACTACTTCAGCCCAAAAAGTAGCACGTCAGGAGCAGGGAGGGCAGAGAGAGCTGCTGCTGGCTGTTCAAGCACCAGCCCTCCCCCATCACCATATTTCTTCCCATCTGCTTGGCAGTGAGCTTTTATCTGATGGTAACCTTGAGAATTCACTCCAAGGCTGCTGGTTGGCACAGCGTCAAGTGCAGATAACCTAACCCTGCATCAGCCTTGTCCAGCCCTGCACAGGCACTTTTTACAAGCAGATATTTGGGGGATCCTTATGTCAGTGCTCAGTTCCCCTTTGCCATCCCCCTTCTCTGCCAAGAGTTTTGGCAGGTGTCTGGGAGAAAGCACTAGGGGAAAAGCTGCAGGACCAAAATATTCCCGTTTCCCCAGCCCAGCCTATCTCACAGCATCTGTCCTTCTGTTGACGTAACGTAGCTCAGTGTCCATTTCCAGTGCTGCTAAGGCTGTGCTTTACTCCCAAGCATCCCAGCATGCATTTTGGGGTGATGTTAAGGGGGTTTTTCTCACCCTACCCCTGATGTTCACAGGTTTGGGTGTTGTTTTTCAGAGACCCCAATGCTCAACCCGGTGGTGAGCTGCTCCTGGGAGGGACTGACCCCAAGTACTACACCGGCGACTTCAGTTGGATGAATGTCACGCGCAAGGCTTACTGGCAGATCCACATGGACTCGTAAGTTCCCCTCTCCACCAGACTACATGCATGGGGTCACGTGTGCAGACAGCACATGCCCGGGGCTGGGCTGAGATCCTCCCCCCAAAGGAATCACCTCTGTCCCTGCAACACATCCACACCAAAAAAAAGCAGATTAAAATCCCAGCCTGGGTTGTTTGTCTCTGGAAGGGGAGGAGAGGCAGAAGCCATAAGGAGGTGTTCTGCAAAATCCTTTACTTTTATTTATGGTTTGACCCTTAAAAACGCCTACTGCATCCTTGCGAACTGGGGGAAAGATGCCAGTGTGTCCTGCTTGCAGGCAAGGCGAGCCCCATGTGTTAAACCCCAGTTTTGCTCAGCTCTTAGCAAGGCCTGAGCTGCCTGGCTCACTTGCAGACAGCTCCAGAGGAGCAGGATGAGGCCGCAGGAAGCCAGCCCTTGAGTGAAGGGCACGGCGCAGCAATCAGCACGCATTGTTGGAGGCAGAGGGGAGGAGAGCAGGCTGAGCTGCCGTCCGCCAGCCCCGCGGTCTATTCTGAGCTTTCCCACGTGATGGGAACTTAAAAGTGGCCTGTGATCAGAGTGTGTCCTTTTCCTGGGAATCGCATCCCTCCCCAGCGCAGGGTTTTAGTTCTCATTTTCCCCCAGCCCTGCTGCGTTGGCAAAGTGTGGCAGACCCTTGGCTGGAAGGCTTTGTTTGTCTGCACTGCTGTGAAATGTGATGCGGGTGAGGAAGCCAAGCAGCTCCTGTCATGCCTCTTCTTTGTACAGGAACCCTTCCCTTGCCCACAGTTGTCACACCACCCCTTTAACCCTTCGTTTTTTGCCGTAGCACAATACAAGTCCATAATGCATTGCCCTTAGCTCGCTCCCTTGTCTATCAGGAGTGGTGCTTGTTCTGGAGTGCAGGTAGCAGGCAGGGTACATAGGGAACTGTCCAGGCTCTGTGCAGAAATGCAGCAACACCTCAAGGCACCTGCTCAATCACGATCAAATGACAAGGAGCCAGGGGGTCTGTGCACTGAGTTGGTGCTGCATCAGTATTTCTGAGCACCTGGCCTTCCTGGGCATCTGTCACAGACCTGCCACGTGTGCCTGTGTACTTCCTGGGCTCAGCCATCAACTCTTTGCCTGCTGCTTCCTGCAGCCTTCACTGGGTGGCCTCTAATGATTGTGTTCTGCCTGGGCATCTCTCTGCAGGGTGGTGGTTGGCAACGGGACAGCTCTGTGTAATGGGGGCTGCGAGGCCATCGTGGACACAGGAACCTCACTCATCACTGGCCCTAAAGCAGAAGTGAAGGAGATACAGAAAGCCATTGGTGCAAAACCACTCATCAAAGGCGAGGTGAGGCTGGGCTGAGAATGTGGGGATTTATGGCCATCATAGCATCTGCTCTTATACCCTACTTTGTACCCACGTGCTTGTTGAGACTCAGGTCTTCTGCTCCCTCTGATCTCCATTTCCAGCCTGTGCTCCTGGAAAAGCCTCTGGCATAGCAGGGACTCCTTCGTCTTTTGACCCTGGGTAGCATTCACCACTCTGCTTGTGCTCATGGTGGAAGGCCCAGGTCCCATGAACTGTGGGAGGCTTCAGGTCACTGCTGCCACCCGTCTCTGGGAGGTGGAAGAAAAGGGGTCTGAGTTGCAGCCAAGGCCGAGGATTCACATTAATGTGAGTCTAGAGGCACTTTAATACAAGTGTATTTACTGCAGAGGACAACCCTTTGCTGCCAGGTTTTTAACATCAAAGCTCATCTCACAAGGTTCTCTCTCCTCCCTGAAATTGTGGAAGAACATGGATTATAAAGACCCTCTAGAAAAAATACCCTGCTCTGAAACCCCTCCCAAATCACAGAATCATGAGCACTTGTAAGGCATTTCTGCAGTGTCAGAGACCCCATGCTGCAGCAACAGCTGGCTTAGGCCTGCCATCATCCCCAAGACTTGCCAGTGTTAATGAGACTGGCTTTGTCTGTTCATTACATCGTGAGCCCCTGTTTATGTCTGTAGGCTTTACTGAGCCACAGCTGCCTCTCCTGTGTCAAAGACCCCCCAGCTGTGCCACATTGGCTGTTGCATCCTGGGACTCAGCAGAGCCAAAAGCTGAATCCAACATCCTTTGGCTCCATCTCCATCCATAAAGTCCTCTGACCCCTCAGCTTGCAGCCCTAGGGAAGGAGCAGCCTACTTATCCCAGCTCAAGCTTCTCCTGCACCTTGAGATGAGCCGGGTTGGGGAAAGACACAGGAAAGATGTGATTGTGCCCAAGAAAGACTGTGCCCTTTCCTGAGAGTGTGGAAGCTCCCATCTAAAGCCTTTACTCTTGCCATTTCAGTACCTGGTCCCCTGTGATAGAGTGCCAACGCTGCCTGTCGTCACAATAGCAATAGGAGGGAAGCCCTTTGAACTCACAGGAGAGCAGTATATCCTTAAGGTATGTCCAGGCAGCTTCTGCCAAACTTAACGCTTCTCCCCCAAGGCCTGACTTTTGCCTGTGCTGCTCAAACCTCAGCCATGAAATCCAAAACACAAGAGCAGCCAAAGCAACGCTGGTGCTTGAGAAAAAGTCTGAAAGACTGGGGTGTCAGGGTGGTGGCACAGCTGATGGACCCAGGCAACCTCACCAAAGTCTCTCAGGGATGAGACCCCATGCATAATGCTCATGAGGGATAGTAGGATGGGAGAGGAAGGGGTGGCAGGCTGTTGCATCACATTCTACAAACATGCAGCTCTTTCCTGCTGGATTATGGTGCCATGAGGCCAGTCTTATCATAGCAGAGGCCACCAGCCTATTGTTTAAGCCATCAGAATCAACTTGCAAGGACCATCTTGTGCAGGCTTTCACCAATGACTCTAATTCAGAGCTGTGTGGGCTGGGAGGTGTATGATCACGTGCAGCTTTACTCGATGCTTTAGTGCTTAAGGGAGGGAGAGCTGGGTTTGGAGCCGTAGGAGCAGTGGGTTGGGAGTTACTTTTGCGATCTTGGATCTCAGACTGGGAGAGGCTGAAGCGAAGCCATCCTTGCAGGTGTTCTTGCCAAGCCTGCAAGGTTGAGGGAAGGGAATGGCCTGCTTAAATTGAAGCTCTCGCTCTTCTGTCTAGGTTACTTCAGGAGGACAGACCATATGCATGAGTGGCTTTTCAGGCCTGGACATCCCACCCCCCGGGGGCCCACTCTGGATCCTGGGAGATGTGTTCATTGGTCGCTACTACACTGCCTTTGACCGTGATAACAACGTTGTTGGCTTTGCCAAAAGTACCTAAACACATAACCCCCACTGCCTCTGCCACACACACACTTACACACACACAC
The DNA here is from genome assembly GCF_022539395.1 of Myiozetetes cayanensis. Taxonomy (NCBI): domain Eukaryota; kingdom Metazoa; phylum Chordata; class Aves; order Passeriformes; family Tyrannidae; genus Myiozetetes; species Myiozetetes cayanensis. The sequence continues at coordinate 46,278,350 of NW_026087853.1, read as the reverse complement.
GGGAGCTGTAGAGAAAGGTTACCAGTATTAGAAACCCAGTGAGTGGAATGGGAAAAAAAAAAAAAAAAAAGAAAGAGAAATGGAACTAGGTTTAAAATTACATGGAAAATAGTCATTAGTGCCCCGCTAGCTACTTTTTCCACTCCATTGAGTAAGTGGTTCTGAGAGGTCTCTAGCTGACAACTCCAGCTGGAGTAGTCCCTTGCTTTACTGCTAGGTCTTCCAGTAGTTATTTTTCAGAATGATTCTCGGAGCTGAGTGAGGCCCTCTCACCTCTCCCAGCACTGATGTCTTCCCTGGGTGAGGGACAGCCTGGCTGGAGCCAGCCCCTGGCACCTGTGTTCCTGCAGGGAGGCTGTGCTGCTGCTCTTGGGTTTGGGCTTCTGTGCTGGGGGAGAGGGATAGGGAAAGCTGTATGGCACATTACTTCTTGGTTTTTTTACTCATGAAGTGGGGGAGTGGACGATGGGGGAGAATCCGTCTTTATGACCCCTCCCTGGCAGGTTGAGGCAGTGACCAGTAGGTCATTTCTCAAGGGTTTATGCTGACTTGGTCCTACGAGAGCATGTCCTGGGCTGGAGCAATGGGGGAATCATGGCAACGTGCCCAAGGGGTGAGTTTCAGAACCCGAGAGCTCTGGTGGTGTGTTTTGTTTATGGATGGCACTAGTGAGAGAACTGGCAGGCATGGTGTCCATGTGCCTGACCTAAGGGGGCAAGGATTTGTAGGAGGGCTCTAGCCAGTGGGCAGTATGATTATTAAGAGGGTCAAGATAGGTTTTAATAGAGGTTACTTGAATTCAGGGCCATGAAGGTCCAGCCTTCTGCTGAGCAAAGTTATGTGACACAAGTTCTCTCGAGTTCAGTGAACTTCTTCCAGGTTCCCCAAAAACCAAATCTTCCCAGCTTCAACCACAGCCAGTGAGTTGAGAATAATGTTTCCTAAAGCAACTAAGTAATCTGCAAGCCGAAATCATACTGATAAAATCCGTACCTGTTTGTCAGTCATGTAAGAACTTTTGGAAACATGATTCACAGCATTTTTGAACTGTGTAAAACCCAAGAGACAGTTGGCAGAGCCAGCAAGGCTCCTGGGCAGGAGCATGGTGTGGCAGCTTCTGGACTTGCACTTTCTTTCCCTGCTGCCCTGTCCCAACTGCTTTTAACACTCTTGGTACCTGCTTTCTGCTTTACTAGTGCTGGTGAGTTCTGTTCATGTCCACCCTGTGTTGCAGATGGAGTGAGGCACAATCCTGCTTTGCAGAGGTTGTAGCTGATTTAGCTGTGCTCGCAGATCCTCCCAGAGCTGAGACCTGTGCTTATGGAGCCACTTGCTTCACTGGGCTGGCAGTGGTAGGCAAACACTGGTGGGGCTGGGAGGATGATAAAGTGAGTTTTAAGCAGTGCTGGGAAGCAGAAAGGAGCCTGCCGAGAATCCCAGCCCCTGTGCTAGGAGTAACAGGCTCTCTTAGCTTTCCCAGTGTGCTGGATCAGGTCCTGAAGTTAGGGAGTGGCAGCAGGTGAGGGGCAAAGCTGAGTGTGGCAACAGGACCAGATCAGCACCAGCCATGACCCCAGACAAGGCTAAACAGTAAAATCCTGGCTACCCAAAATTCACTGATAATCCTGCCAGCAGTACTGGTGGGGCCAAGGAATTTTCCAAGAAAGGTCTTTGGGCAGTGAGTGAAGAGATGGTTTTGCCTGGTGAAGTTCATATACATCATCCCCAGTACTGAATTCACCGTGAGCATCAGAGGCATAGGTGGGGAAGAAGTCCTGAGGTGAGTGGTGGGAGAACAGTTGAGCACAGAGCATGCAGGTCCCCTGTCCCTGTCTGCTGCAGCTGATCAGTTTGGCATTATAACCACACCTAGCCTTGGAGGCGTCTAGCATGGAGACTGGGACAGACATGGGCACACTTAGGACATTGTCCCCTGCAACCCCAGATGTGACAAATGCTGCTCCCAAAGTTGGTTTTTTTTGTGACTGGTCATAATCTTCACCTGGAACCCTGCATCTGAACACCAAAGGACTTCTGTTGCAGACCAACCGGAGAATAGTAGCATGTTACCAAAAAAAAAATCTTCAATAGGTACTTCAAAATCAGCAGATACTCAGCATCTCTCCAGAGATCCTCAGTTTCTCACCAGTTAACTGCCCAAAGCTTCTCCAAGTCCTGCTACATCGTTTCCCAGCTGCGGGATTTCTTCAGTGCGGTGAGATGGCCTCTCGGGTGCCCGCTGATCAGCCCTGATGCGTGGGGGAAGCTTGACGCGGACCTGGCAGTGGGTTTTGAATGTCTCCAGCATCAGACTGAAGCAGGTCGTGCAGCACAGCCCCAGACCCAGCTGGGCCGTGGCTGTGCTGGGCGCGCAGTGCCTTAGGCCGACGGTGTCGTAGCTCTGCGGTGACTCCAGGCTGGGCTGGTGTCGGCAGGCAGGCAGGAGGCTGCTGCCTGGGGAAAGAGCGTGGCCCAGAGCGATGCCCTGAGTGACATACTTGAGGATAGGCTGGAGGACCAGTTGACTGCAGTCTTTCCTGAATGGGTCTCCTCCCCTTGTTCTTTTATTTGCATTTTTAAACCAAACTCTATAATCGTGTGACTGGTTTTTTTTTAAATTAATTTGCTGTCAGAATTACTGTCTCTTCATAGAAAATTGAAAATAAAATACAGTATTTTCCCCCTTAACTCTGAGAGTGGTCTTTCCTTAAGCAGTTTGAGATGCCAGTCTCTGTCACTGTCCAGAGACTCTGTCTTCCCAACCTGTTGTCCCTGGACATCTGGTCTCCCACTTGAGTGGGAGACTCATGCATGGGCTCATGCATGTTTCAGAAGGGCTCCTTCCCTGCTCTCTGATAAGGGAATGTGCTAGGAGCCTGCTGGATTTGTCTTGTTGAGTGGATTAAAACATAACCCAGCCTTTGCAGGGTGACATGACAGTGTCATCTGCCTGACCCAGCACCACCAGGGCAGCAGGCACTTCCAGCATCCTTCCTAGTCTATGACCTTCTAGGGCCTCACCTCCTTAGCTGAGCATTGACAAGGGTAGTTCACTAACAGGGAACTCAGGCTGTCCCCCGGTCCTCTGGGCCAGTTAGAATAAGCTCCTGCTTGATTTAGGATTTGGAGTGGTCCTGTAGCAGCCAAAGTAGAACTTCGGTTTCTAAGTCTGACCTAAAAAGGTGTAAAATCTGGGGAAGTCCTAGAGCCCAGTGATTAAGAACATGGTGTGGAGTTTTTTTCCCAGTGTAGGAAAAATCCACCCCTCTTGCCTGGCTGTGTAATTTTTAGCCCTAGCACTGCTGTATGGGAGCTGGAGACTCTGAAGCAGAATAAAGGCCCCATGTGCCAGGTGGAAGATAAGAGCTAATCCCTACTTTGAAAAAAGCATCATCTACATAAGCAAGATGATGCAGCCAAGTCCCATCCCATCTTCTGAGCACAGATCTAAGCAACTGAGAGCTTAGCTGATTTCCCCACAGGCACGTCCCGAGCTTCTGTTCCCCCAGGATGCCTAAATACCCAAATCAGCTGTTCTCCTATGTTAAAGAGATGGATTTAACCCAAAAGGGCTGGCTGGGTCCTGAAAACCAATCATGCAGCCCACCGTTCCTCAATAGCCCAAAGGGAGAGCAAGTCATCCGCTGCAAATATTTATTGACAGGAATACAAGGGCGCTGTTTCTGGGCGCTGGGGGATTGTGTCTAAGCCTTCAATCATACCATGGGTACTGAGCATTACATCTCACTGGGAACAATCATAGGCTTGATCTTGGCCAAGAGCTGGAGAAGCCAAGAGTCAGAATTGCCCACCCATGCTTTTCCAGCAGGGAGCAGAGCACACCCCACCCCAGGAGCAGCCTGCATGCAGCCCCATGGTATCTTGACCAGCAAATCCTCAGGTTTACACCAGACCCCCCCCCCCCATTTACTGCACCATCTCTGCAGAATTTGGTGCACATGATAATTTGATAACTCACTATTAAATGTCTCCAGTGATGCAAAAAAGATAAGATTTTTCATTACAAATACCCTTGAGTAGTAGGATGCTTGGCCCTGGCCCTCAGCTCCAAGCAACTCTGCTCAGGGCTTTACCAAAAGCCCATTAACACAAGGACCTTCCCAAGGAGATGGAGGGTGAGACCCCTTGTTTGTGGAGTTGACTTATTCATCTGGTTGGCTCAGCAATTTGTTCATTTGGAAAACTATTTTTACTCATCATGAATGACTAAGCACGTTGTTTTGGGGGCTGGTGGCTTTTCCTTTTTCCGCTCTTTCTTGGATTTATTTATTTTTAGGTTTCTTTGGGAGGGAAAAGAAGCAGAGTGCAGACTGAAAGCTCAGAGAACAGGAGACAGAGATCAGAGGAGAGTGAGAAGATGGGATTTACCCCCCTGAGTCTCAGGCCACCTTACTGCTTATGGAATTTAGCAACCTATTGAGGAATTTTATTGGGGTAATTCAGGAGGCTGTGGAAAAGAAACCACCAAGGTCAGGTTCTGCTAATGGTTTTTTGAATAGCTTGAGTAGGATTTGAGATAGAAGACTTTCTCACGGGTCTTACAGTGCTTGATTATGCTACAGCTGACATGTCTCTAACACGATTACAGGAGAATTGCTTTGGGGCAGGAAACATCTGCCTGTTTCTGTTCTGTTTGTCCCATGCTTAGCACAAGGGGATGCCAGCCTTGATGCTACAGTAATGCAGGCAATTATTCATACTCACCCCACCTTTTATTTGAAAGAAAAGTAGTCCTAGACCATACGGTTGAGGACTTGCATGTATGACCTTTAAAGACCCCAGAAAATCGAAGGAGGGTTAAAATAATGCAGAATGTTGAGGGGGGTTATTCCTTGTGTCATTATTTTTTATGCCAGTTCCCTAATTTTGAAGGATCACATGAATGGTTTTTGAACTGGTGATGCTGCCTATATGCTGTTTTGATTCACATAATAAACCTCTCACCGCTTGCACTTCACATGGAGAAAGATGATGAATCACCCACCCAAAGACCAAAAAGTGCTCTGCAAACTGTAGGGATGACTTGGTACTCAGAGAAGACAAAAAGCAGCCACCCAACTTCCATGACCTTTCAGTCCTGTTCATACCAGGAAATGTGTCCACCTCTGTTGATCTCACGTTCCTCTACACCACCCTGCTGCCTCCTCTTGCCTGCTCCAGACCCCTTTGACCTTTCCTCTGCTCATCCTCCATCCTGGCCTGATGTTAAGAGGAGAAGCTCTACCTACACGACTTTCCCCAGACAAATGAACAGCAGGCTCCTCAGTACCTCCCGTGGAAGGCAGCGGTCTGCATCCAAGGGGTTTCATTGTTCCTCCTGAGCCTGCAGGAAGGATACTCTGCACAGTTGCAGGTTGCCTGGGTTTGCCCAAGTCGTCCAGAAAAGCTGACGACAGCTGGCTACAGCTCTGCCTCTCCTGCAAACCTCCTAATCCCACAGGAATATCACTTTCACCCCAGCACTGCTTCTGTTTCTCAGCAGCCCCTTGGAGAGAGTCCTGAGTCTCATCACAGGCAGTTGTAGCCCTAATAAAACCATTTTCACTTTAGCAGGACCCAGTGCCACTTCAGCAGCAATAAATTCTGAACTTGTTTTAACTAATGCAGGCACCTTCAGAGGGATAAACTGGTCTTGTGGAAACTGGACCCACTCCAGCCACAGAGAGCTGTGGATTCGCAAAAAGCTCCCCCACCTCATACAAACCCGCAGGGATGAGCACAGGATGGGTGCCCCTATGCTGGTGCCAAACCTGCCTGTGAACAGCCGAGTGAATTACCATCCTTATTTCTTAGCTCAGCACTTTGTGGGTAGGCTAAAGGCATTTCCAGAGGATTTCCCTTCCCCTGCAGTTTCTGCTCACACAAACTTTTGTTTCACCCACCCTACTTGCAGTACTCTGGGGATTTCTCTGCTACCCTTCCCCAGCACCACAGCTGAGCTGGCTGCTGCCCCAAGGCCACCTGCGCCAGGCTGGGCTCTATCACTGTGGGGTGACACGGTGTGTCCTCATGTCCTCACCTTCCCTGTGCCACAGCTGCATCCTCCCAAATGACCTGCAAGCTGTCCCTGCACGGCACCGCCTGCTCTCCATCATCACATCCCTGGGGGGATGCTACCGCAGCACCCTAGAATTGGGATTCCAAGCAGCTCCCAGAGCACTAGCAATGGGAGGCAGCAAGCATTTCCCTGATGCTGTGCTGAGCCTGGGCATGGCCAGATCCTCCTGGGCTTGACCATCCTTTGTGACATCCCCACCTCCCTTCCCTAAAGCAGCCACATGCTCTGCATTTTGCTGCCTGGGTGCTCCCACCCCTGCCTGCACTGGGATTTGCTCAGTGTCACAAGGATATATTGCCCCCCACGCAGGTTTTATCTGCTTTCCATTCATCTTCCCGTGACCAGAACCCTTTTTTCCCCACAGCACTGCATCGCCACCACCTCCCCTTTTTAATTCCAGTTATCCCCACGCACTCCTGTCACACTTGCTTTAGTTTTTCACCCAGGTTCATGCAAGTGAACCCGCAAACAAGGCTGCAGCGAGTCCCCTTTGCAAAGGTCTCTGTGGGTGATGCTGGGTAGAATCGGCCCGACCATCCCCTTCTGATGCTCGGAGAAGCCGCTCGACCGGGGCCCAGGAGATGCCCCTCTCCAGCGGGGCGCTACCAGGATGCTCCAAGCAGGAGGTGACGTCCCAGTGGGGGGGACACGAGGAGAAGGGCTGAGACGCGGAGGAGCTCTCCTGCGTGAAGCATGTTCGCGGGGAGGGAGGGGGCTGCAGGTTGACCTTCCCATTCCCTAACTCCCTCTCTGCCCATCGCTAGCCCATGGGTGCCCCCCTCCGCCCCCTGCCCGCCCCTAGTCCATGGGTGCCCCCCCCCGCCCTCTCCTCCTCCCGCAACTCCAGCGCCGAGGAAGCCGAGCCGGAGGCAGTGCTGAGCCGGATATGCAGCGACTCCCCGCATCCCTCCTTGTGAGTATCCCTCGCTCCTCCTGATGCCTTCGGAGGAGACGGATGGACGGACGGACGGGCGGGCAGTCAGAGGTGGACCAGTCTCTCCTATTTGCAAAGCTAGGGTGGAGGGGAACCTCTTCCAATATCCCTTTCCTCATCCTCTGTCTAGATCTCCTCTTCCCCTCCTCCTAGCGGGCCACAATAATCTCAAAAAAAAAAAAAAAAAAAAAGGGGGGTGGTGGTGAAGGGGGAGGGGGCCGGAACCTGCTGGCAGGTAGAAGGAACAGGGAAATGCAACCCCATCTGGAATCCCGCAGAGACTAGGACTTAGGGGAAAAATAATCCCCCCCAAAATACCCACTTTCCCCAGGAGAGTCGGAGGGAGTGCGGAGGGGCGGGTTGCTCTGCCGCACCGGGAGACCCGCTCCGCCCGCAGCCGAGCTGCCCGCTCCCATCCCGGCATGGGACAGAGAGGAGAAGGCCCCGACAATCAGACCGTCAGACAGACAGGCGGGCAGGGAGGGCTGCGGGTGGCTGCAGCGCGGCCGGGCTGGCAATTCCCCCGCAGCCCCCCGGCGCCTCACAAGTGTTTCTTTCTGCTTTTATTTGTCTCCTTTGGCTAAAAAAAAAAAAAAAATAAAAAATATTCCCCACTGGTGACTCGGGCTCGGGTCACGCAGGACAGCGGGCAGCGGAGGGGGGAGGACGTGAGAGAGAGGGAGGGATGCTCCTGCCGCTGCCCGCGTCTCTGCCCCCGCCGCGGGGCCGGGGCCGGCGGCAGCTCCGCGCCGAGGCGGCGGCGTCGTGGTCCCCGGGTGTAGCGGTGCTCCCTCCTCCCCCTCCTGCCTGCCCTACTCTCCTCCCTCTCTCCTCTCTGCCCACTCCCTCACTCCTCTCCCCGCTCTCTCCTCTGTCTCCCAGTCCCTCTCTCTCTCCTGCCTTCCCCCCACGTCTACCCTTTTCTGCTCCTTCCCCCCTTTTTCTTCTCCCTCCCCCCCACCCGGCCTTTCCATCCCCTCACCCCCATTTTTCACGGGGGTGCTTTCGCTTTGCCAGGGCAGAGCGCGGTGACGCCGCGGCAGCCACCACGGAGAGGACACAGGACCCCCCGCTGGGCCCGCCATGCCCCTTTGAGGGGGTGGCCTGGACCCCGAGACCCCCGCAGGGTCCCCCGCAGGGCTGCTTCGCCTGCATCGCCAAGCCCCCAGCTCTCCGGCAAGCTTCGCCCGTCCTGTCTCCTTCTTCTGCCGTTTATCTCATGGAGAGCAAGAGCTGCAAAGGGGACAGCCTGCGGCCAGCGGTCCCGTGCAAGCACTCGGTGGAGAAGAAGACGATGACCAACCCTACCACCGTCATCGAAATCTACCCCGACACCACCGAGGTGAACGACTACTATCTCTGGTCCATCTTCAACTTTGTATACCTCAACTTCTGCTGCCTTGGCTTCATCGCCTTGGCCTATTCATTGAAAGTGAGTACTGAGCACAAGGCACGGGGTAAGGGGTGACCGGAGAGGGGGGAAGCGTCTGGGCGTTGCACCTGATGTGAAACACGTCTTTGCCACCCAAAAGAGAGGTTGCAGCCAATGGGGATGGGGATGGGAAGAGCCAAGGTGTGTTTTGGAGCCTGGGTGGGTTAAGAGGCGCTTTGACTTGCTCCGAGTACCCTCAGAGGCTCCTCTGTATCACGGCGGCAGGGTGACAGGCAGGCAACGCAGGGCTGGCTTGGCTTGTGCTGCACCCACAGGCACTCTGGGACTAAGTCCTTTATTTGGGATCCTGTCTGTTAGAGATCATCAGGATAGGACCCAGCAGCACTGGATGGTCAGGGAGAGGCAGTAAGAAGCAGCCGACCAGGATCAGCCATCGCCTGGCAAGTTGCAGGGGGGAAGCAGCTGACAAGGTCCAGGGCAATCCTGCCTGCTTCTTTCTTGCTCTCTCCCGAATTAAAACACCAGAGCTGCTGGCCAGCTTTCCTCACCCCAAGCCCTGTAAATCCCAGAGCAAGCCCTGATGACCTGCCAGCATCATGGAAATGCTGAGGAGGTAGAAGAGAGTGCAGGGGGCTTCCCGCAGCGTTGGGGCCAGGGGGATATGGAGCTGTGTTGTTGGAGAGGGTGATGGCGTGGAGCACAGCCCATGATGGGAATGGGACCATGTTATCATTCCTGGTAGCTGCAGGGCAGAGCAACTCGGCAGGGACAGTGCCTGGCAAACAGGCAGCCCCTTGGCAGCTGCCAGGAGTGAGGGGCCTGGGCTGCCCTCCCCTTCCCTGCCTGCCAGATGCAAAACTAACTGAATGGATGTGCAGAGAGCCCGGGGCGGCTGGGTGGCCTGGAGAGAAGCTAGCTGATTTGTTTTGGCAGGCAGCATTTAGAGGAGGGCCAGGGCGCAGATGGGCTTCGTCACAGAAGCAGATCAATTAACCCCATCCAGCTCCCCTGAGCTGGACTGTGAGCACCCAGCACTGCAAGGAGGCTCCTCCCAACCCTGTCAGGGTCTCTGTCAGAAAGGCTCAGGAACCTGTGTGCTGGGCTCATTCAGCACCGGTACTGTGGTGTCTGCCTCAGTTTCCCCTTACCTAATATGGGAGATGAGCACCCATCCGCTGCCCATGCAGGAGGCTTCACTGCTGCCTGGGTGAGGCATTTAATAACCTAAATCATGCCAGGGTGAAGTATCACTAAAAGCAGGATTGACCGAAGGGCAAATCCAGTCAGTAGCAGCCTAACACGAGCAGGTGGAGGGAGTCCCTTAACACCTCCCTCTCCTTTAGCCAGCAACGGAAGAAACTGACTTCCTCCTTATTTTTCAAGCCTTTTCTCATCCATATTTGCCTTTAATGATGGGCATCTTTCATGTAGAAGAGGCTACAATGAATATCTGGTGTGGTCCCTTACCACTGCAGCAGTGGGGGCAGGACAGCTCGAGGACAAGGCTGACCCTTCCCCAGGAGACAGGACAGAGCAGGGTCTGCCACTTGCAAAGTTTTTAGAGACTGGACCCTTCACTATCCCTGACACAGGGTAGAAGGAAGGTCAAAGCCCAGAAGTAACCCGAGGCCTTGCACCAGAGCAGAGATGTGGGCCCAGCATCTGTCTGCAAAGTTCTAGAGGACAGAAACTCCATCATGAAAAAAAGAAACAGTAGTGAGGGAAGGCAAAAGGGCAAATTTGCTCCAAATTAAGGAAAGGAAAATAGAAGATGGCTGTCAAAAACCAGCATTGGCTTTTGGACTGAGAAGGCGGTAGCTGGTCAGATGTAACCACAGTACCCAAACAGAGGTAATGCTGACCGGCTAGAAATAACTCTGCTCTGATCTTGGAGATCCCCAGTGTCTGTGACCCTGTGGCAAGGGGAAAATAGAAACAAAATGTCCCCCAGAGGCAGAGGACAGAGCTACCAAGTGACCGAAGGGATGCCGAGTGCTCTCACGAGCTGCTGTTGGGATGGGCAATGAGCGATGGGTGATAGGAGTTCAGAGAAAGCAGGAGCAAAAAATGCCCTGAGGACAGATGTCCCTTTAAACAGACTTCTCTTGTTCCTCTGCAATTAAATGTAAGGACAATTGAGCAGTAGATACTTGAGTCCCAGCCTTTCTAGGATGTCTGTGCTCTGAAGAGACTGACTAATGGGCTGCAAGAGTGAGAAGAGTGGAGTGGCAACTTCCCCTCCCTGAGCCCAACAGAGCCCTCGGCCAGTGGAGCGAAGGTTTTCTGGCTGAAGGACCATCAGTGCACTGATGCCATTAAGCGGTTCCTGAGCTATACTTTTTACATTTCCTTTAAATAACTGAAACATCTAGCAACTTCAGGAATTCTTGTTTTCATTATAAGAAATAGCGTTTTCAGTTCCCTGTCGTAAGGGTCATCTGCTTTTGGCAGATTCATACTGTTAATAAAGCAGTACCTCCTTTGTGTCCCAAGTCTGTGAGATGTTTCAGTATATATCTTAGCACACCCTAGTATTTCCACTGGTTTCAGCAGCATAATGCCCACACTGGAAGCCAGATATATGCTTGGTATACTTGAATATTACTGTAAAGCTGTCTCCTTCCCCATGCCCTATTTTACTGTTTTCAGCCACATGTGGGAAAGCAGGCATGTCTGCCTGTCCTTTTGCACGTGAGCTATAGCCTTCTAGATTTCTTTCTGCAGGAAAAATGCTAATTCATGGTGATGACCATTTACTAAAAAAATACCAAAATAACCCACCACAGCACCAAAGAATTTATGAAGAAAGAAACACATGAAGTCAGGTGAGGGCAGAGACTGTGACATCCAGGCCAAGTCCTCCGTGTGACAGACATCCCAGCCGAGCACTCTGAACAAGACTGCAACTGCATGCCTCATCTTCATTTACACCGATAGCAGGCCAGATCCTCAGCAGCCACAGCTTGCTGGGCTGCAATGGTGTCACACCAACTCATGTATCCCTCCAGGGATCATTTCTAGCATCTTAGACTTCTCAAGGTCAGCCTCACAGAGTGCAAGCAAGGCACTTGCATCTAACTGTGTGTAGGGGGTGTACTGGGAAAGGAGAGATCAACAGCAGGACCAGGGAAGTTAGAAACCCTATAGTAACCTTAACCCCAGCCCAGCACAGATGCAAGGATCACTTCAACAGCAACACTTCAGATTCAGTTGGTTTTGATCAGAAGCAAATGTCATGGCCTGATATCTGGCTGCTCCCTCCCTCCCTCCCTCTCTCCTTCCCAGCTCCAAGCAGTAATGAATGATGCATCAGTGCCCGGTGGCAGGACATCTCGCTTCAGTCATTAGGAGGTCTGTCTCTGGAGACTGCTGGGGTGAGCCAAGCCCTTCTCAGTACCCATTATGCCATGAGGCAGTAGATCAGAGGAGCTGAGATCTGAGATGAGCCGTGGAACGGATGCTTCGCTGTGGCTGTGTAGAGATGAAGATGCCAAGAAGCCCTGCTGGCTTTTTAAGCCCCACCAGCAGCCCACAATGTTACTTGCAGAATTTTCCTGTCCCTTGAGGTCACTGAAATATGTTGAGCTCTCTTGCCAGCTTTCTGCCCAGCCCTTAGCACACAGTTCTTGGCACAACTGTTTGCCTTCCCCTCTACCCACTTGTTGATCTTCCTTGTTTTGAGTGAAAGTAGACCAGCAGAAATCCGTAGCTATTTATTAACCCTGAGAAGCAGAGAAGCTGCCGCACCCAACCTCTCAGGCAGGCTCTCAGCCTGCTTTTCAGGAGGAGCAGGAGTTTATGGAGGTGGGTGAAATGCTGGGGTGACAGTCCCGTGACGCCAGTGCCGGTGTGGTGGAGGTATGTGGGCTGGAGAACTCTTGAGCAATTCACAGAGCAAATAAATCCAAGGATCCCCTCCAGAGCTCCTTATGTGTAGGGACACAGAGCTCTGCACAGAAATGGGTTTACTGACAACGAGCTGTGGACTGCCAGGCTGCCTTAAATACAGCCTCATTAGACTCATTATCAACAAACCATTGGTCTCCTTCTGCAAGCTGAGGAAACACTTTTTACCAGAGCAGCAAGTTCCCTGCTCCCAGAAATGAGAGGGTCCGAACCACAGGGCTGAGAGAAGGGAGGTGACTGCTGGGGAATGGTAGGTAGGAACCAAGGAGAGCACTTGGAGAGGAAGCAGAAGGTAAAACCCCAAGGGAAGAAAGGGCAGAGGATGGTGATCAGAGGGAGTAGAGAAAGAACCCTTGGGCACTGACATGCTGCAGGTATGGGAGGACGTGGTAAAATGGAGATGTTGGAGGACAAGGTGAGCAGCAGGGAGCTGACAGGCAACCATGGATGAATGGAAAAGCCACCACTACCTTTTGCCTATGGGAGAGGAGAGGAGAAAGGTTTGCACATTAGAGCATAAAAGCTGGATTTGTTTCATATAAGGACAGGCATGGAAGAAGAAGGAAACTCTGTAACTTGCCGACCTGTATCAGAGGTGAGCTCTGCCTTGTCTAGGGTGGGATCTCCAAAGAGGTCACCACACAGAGCTTTGAGGTACCCAGGGAAACCCCATAGTCAGCAGAAGTAATTATCCTCACACACCAGTCATCTCAGTGCAAAGCAGGCCCAAAAATCCCCATCTAATTTTAGGCAAGATGAGAAGGTCAAAGTGATGATAAGAGTCTGTGACTAAGGAAACACACGACCTGGGTCTGGGGTGAGGGTTCAGCCTGTGACCTTGAGGACCTGTCCCTCAACATGCCTCATGTCATTGGCTATGGAAGCAAGCAGCTCCCAGGGCTCCCAGAAGCTCCTGCACCAGCTGTCAGCACATTATGATGATGGTGGCCACAGGAGCATGAAAACAGGAAAAGCTGAGGCTGGGCTATGAAAAAGACACCAGCATCTCCTTAAGGGCAAAGCAGGGAAGGAGCTGAAACACTTATCTGCTCTCCAGGAGAGCTCCTCCATAGCCTGGCTCAGTTACCACAGCAGGGCTTTAAAGGGAGACATCTGGAAGCACCTGAGGGTGCAAGGCCATGCAGAAGGAGACGAGGCTGCCCTGGAGAGATTTGGGAGGCTGAAGCTGTGAGTGGTTTGTAAGGAGAAACTCCTTTTCATTGCACTTGTGTGCCACAGGGGCCCTTGCAATTAGAGGTTCTGCTGCAATATAAATGATAATGGACAATCAGGAGTGATTTGCATGAGGGAGACCACTGAAGCTGTAGGTGCACATGGAAGCATTAATGGAGGAGAGGAAGGGGACCAAGAACTCAGTGAGGACGGGGATTCCAGGAGGCCAAGGCCAGAACAGCCAGAGAAGAGCTAGGAGAGAGGTAGGGAAGGGAAAGGGCAGGGGGCTGCTGGAGATGGGGAATGCAGGCAGAACTCCATGTCAGCAGGAGTGTGTGGATGGAGCCATCTGAAGGTGCAGGGAGAGAAGACCATTGGATCCTTTGGTAGGAGTCAAAGGCGGCCATCATACCATTGTTTGGGCCCAAAAAAGGGGAAAGAGAAGAGTTGGAAGGGACAAAAAAAGGAACTGTGAGGAAATGGTGGCATGGGGGAGAGGGCAGCCCAAGCACCTCCCACTATAGATGCTTAGCAGCAGCAGCAGGACTGGAGCAGGGCCAAAGGGAGAGCCATGGGAAAGTCAAGAAGAGGTGCTGCTGAAGCATGTTGTAGGAAAGGTTTAAAGCACGGGTCATGAGTATGAACTGGTGTCAGGTTTAAAGCACAGGTCACGAGTGTGAACAGGGAGACACTACTGGGAGAGGCTGCTTGGAGCACTGGGAGAAGGCTGGGCATGGAAATTACAGTGCTAGGGCACCCCAGGGACAGGGGGAGCGTGAGACAAGGAGTAGGAGAGAGCTCCTGGGACCAAGAGGAACTGGCTCCACAAAGCTGAAGTGGCTTGGCTACAGGAGGGTTGCAGAGCTCGGTGTGCTGGCCATGCCAGTCTGCTGGAGAAACCTCTGTCTGCCTGGTAAACGCTGATGGCAAACACCGGCTCACCTGCGGCAGAGAGCAGATTCTCCCAGCAGTGGCTGGGTTACAGTGGGGGAAAGGGCAAAAGGCATTTGCTCCCTGTAGGTTTTGCCTGAGGCAGCCCCACCGATGGGAAGAAGAAAGTGTTTGAGAGCTTCAAAGAGTCTGCTGGGAGCAGCAGGCGGGGTTTCTGGCCTGAATCCAGCACCCCTGGGGCTCTGGTTGCAGGGACCTCCTCGCTTCTCACCAATGGGTGAGAAGGTGCCAGATGCCTGGCGCTGCTGAGTCCAGGCATTTTTGGGAGGATGCTAAACTTACTGAATAATTTCAAATATGAGTCATCCCGGACATTCAACTGACACAAAAAGGCATGTGGGCTCCCATGCTGCCGGCTTGCTGCCTTCCCAGAGATCATCTCCACTCCTTAGAGCTCCAACCAGGCATGCCACAGAGCCACGTGCAGTTTTGTGACTGTCCCCTCTTTTGATACCAGAAGGATGCTTAGCTGAGCACTCGGCAGCAAGTGATGGGTGGATGGCACCAGCTCCAGCTGCGGGCTCCCAGGAGCAGGGCACATCAGAGGCCAAGGGTGTGGCACCATGAGATTTAATATGAGAATGAAGACAGATTTCTCATTCTTCCCCATGTGCCTGCCAGCACTGCGTCCTGTGGGCCTCGTGCCAACAGCAGCCTCCCTGCCCACAGTCTGGGATTAATGAAGATCAGGGGTTGCTTGTGCAGAGAGGTCCTCACTGGTGTGATGGGAGAGAGGAATATTTCTTGAGGGTCTGAGAGGTGGTTTTGGAGGCCCCATGAACCAGCATGGTTCAATGGGAATGAGGGGTTCAGCAACCCTTCCCTACATCCAGCAGCTTGAAGAAGGCTTTCAGGACAGTCCCATGCGTAAGCACTGCAGAACAAAGTCCATAAGACATGGTCTGAATCCATCACAGAGTCTTTTTGGAAAGCTCCTGGTCGATAAAAGCCTTTTAATATTCCTCAGTATGACTCTGGTGCTGGTTTTTGCAGCCTGCCGCCAACATCTAGTGTCCCCCCACAGCGGGGCTTTCACTGCCGGGAGCAAGACTTTCTGTGAAGGGCACACACTCTCCCCCAGGAGTGAGCAGTGGGGCAGGCCCTGCCAGACCCTGGGCTTGGATATGGAAAAGGGATGAGGGGTCAAGTGTCCTGGTTCTTTCGTCCTTGTGGCTCCAGCTGTCTGAGTCTTCTGAGTGCTGGCTGAAAGGGGCAGCCTGGGGACAGGGACACATCCCTGCTAGGAAGGAATGGAGCCTGACGCCTCATCTGCTGGGATCAAACTGCAGAGCTGCTGCTGGCGGACAGTGCCATCAGCTGCCTGGCTGTGCTATCCACTGCCTCACAGTGCCATCCCTGCCTGCTGGTGGCACTGCTGCCTGGCTGTGCCATCTGCTGCCTTGCGATGCCATCGTTGCCATACAGTGCCATGCACTGCCTGGCTATGCCTTCTGCTGCCTGGCCGTGCCATGGGCTGCCTGGTAATGCCATCACTGCCTGGCAGTGCCATCTGCTGCCTGGCCGTGCCGTGGGCTGCCTGGTAATGCCATCACTGCCTGGCAGTGCCATCTGCTGCCTTGCAGTGCCATCTGCTGCCCGGCACTGTCATCTGCTGACTGGTAATGCCATTGCTGCCTGCCAGTGGCATCACTGCCTGGCAGTGCCAGGCCCTGCCAGGCAGCCAGGAGGAGGTGGGGACAGGCCAGTGACACGGACTTGTGCAATCATTGCCCTGCAGAGCTGTCCCAAGGCAAGCCCATGAAAGTCCCAGCCTGCAGGATATTGAAGGGAGCAGACTGTGCTGTCAGAATAGAGATGCTACACAAGCCGCATAGGACCTGCAAAAGGAAAGGAACTCATTAACCCGGACTACTTAATATGCTGGAGGCTCGTGCACAACCCTGGAGCTGCAGTAGGATGCCGTGCCAGGCTTCACCTGCTCAGCCCCTCAGTGCAGATGGAGGCACAGGGATGCACACCAGAACAACAGCCAGTCTCCTCACTTGCAAGCTGGGTCAGCCAAAACCTGGTGCTGCAGGGCCAGGGGGCTACAACACGGCATGCACTGTGCTTTAGTGCCAGTGTGCCTGGGATGCACAACAGCATCTCAACTCCCTTGTGCACACTCAAGCTCAAAATTATAGTGACCCACTCTGGGGACCACAGGGACCTGGTTTGCCTGCTTGGTGACAGCAGTGGGTCAGTCTTCCAGGTCTTCTCTGCTCCCAGAAATTTCCAGCCCACAGTACGTGGCTTGACAAGCTCAATCTATAGCAGAGACAGAGTGCAAACCTCATCACAGGGTGTTTTATGGCATCTCAAACATTCAAATACGAAGCTGCACAGCCCAGCCCTCATCTGCTGTACATATAACCATGTACATTGGGTGCACTGGGTTTGCATTTAGCCAACAAGTTATGTCTTTCATACATAAAGCAATTACTTTATTTAATTATTTTTTCTCAGGTCCGGGATAAGAAACTCCTCAATGACTTAAATGGAGCAGTTGAAGATGCCAAGACAGCCCGGCTTTTTAACATCACCAGCTCAGCCCTTGCCACCTTCTGTATCATCCTTATCTTCATCTTCCTGCGATACCCTCTCACTGACTACTAGAGTGAGGCCAACAGCAGCGGCCGCCGCCAAAATGCCTCTATGCCAGAAGTGTCTGCAGTTGTTTCTTGTAGCAAGGACACACAAAAAACCTTGATTGCAAAAAAAGAAAGAAAAAAAGAGTCAATTAAGTACATAAATAAAAGTTATATTAGTTTATCAGCCCAGCTGAGCATACCCTTCCTGCCTTGAAATGGTACATGAACGGCTATAGGAAAGGGTTTCACTCTTGCACATGTACAGGGAAAACAATAGACCAAGAAATATTTATTTTATGGCCAACAAGCTGTGTGAAAATAGTGTGGAAAGCCCAGAGCAATGCATGCCTAGTGACAGACAGCTGAGCTCTGTGAGCAGTGGGATCCTGTGAAGCTGGAGACACATGCAGTGATGGATGGGGACCATGGCAGGGCTGTCTCATAACATATCAGGTGTGGTCAGGCCTCCCCACCATCCCCCAGCTTAAGGGGATTTCTCTTCCTTTTATTCTCTTGAATTTCATCCACTTGTTCAAAAAACTCCCAACCCCTGGAGAGCTGAGGGTGTTAGGAAGTTCACACTGGGGAGCCCCAAAGCCTCTAGAGAAGCCCCAAAGTGTTAAAGGGCAGGTTTCTCCTTGGGATCTCCCAGCAGCGCTGAGAAGGAGGGCACCTCCTGGAGAACTCGCCTAAGCCACCTAAGTGGAGTGCTACTGTATTTCTGTAAACAGTCAATAAAGAGATACCTCTGATATGTGATGCTAATGGGTTAATTCCTTCCTTGCAAGGGCTGAGCTCGTGGTCTCTGTGGGCTGGCAAGAGAAAATGCTAATGTCACCAGCAGCTGCTTGGGAGAGATTTAAAGCAGGAGCGAGGGATGCTGCTGCAGGTCAGGGCCGCATGCAGCCGTGAAGGAGAGTGCAGGTCCAGATTTAAGAGCAGAGACCTCAGTGACTCCTGTGATGGAAGATCAATGGCAAGCAGACAAAGGCAGCCAAGTGGGCAGGTCCCCCCTCTCCTGCTTGGACCAACGTTGAAGATATAAATAAATTGCCACAGTCTGAACATGCTGCTACTGCAGCACTTCCCAGGGTCATTACCAAGAGCCAGATTCAGAGATGATGTGCATTGGCCACTGAACGAGGCAGGAGCTCAGAGCCCTTCCTGATAGCTGTCTGCAGCTGCCTGTGGGGCTGCAAATCAACACGCCCTGATCTGAAAACACCACAAATGAATGGCTAGACCAGTACTAAAATACAGCTTTTCAGCCCCTCTGACCCTTCATCTCATCTCATACGCCACAGCTGCCTCATCTTTTTCCAGCTGTAAGATGACCTCATGCCAAGGGGCACCAGTCACTGCCATGGAACCAGGAAAAGGCAGCATCACCCACCTTTGCACCCACCAGCAAAGTGAAGATGAAGCAAGAGAGAGGGAGTGTAGACAGGCTGTCATGGGACACTTCATCATCTGCTGAGTGCATGGTTAAATCAGGCTATCTCTGGGCTGTGCTCAGTGAGGGATGTGCCATAGTGAGGTGTGGGGGCAGACCATGAGGATGCTTCCCTGAAAGCCTCGTGAGATGTCACCTCCTTCCCTCTCAGGTCTCCCCATCTTAATTCCAGCCTCGGCTTCATTTATGGGAGGAGTTATGAGCAGAAAAACCTGCAGTCCTCCTTGTTCCACACTCACTGGAGGGTATTTCCACACCAGACCAGATCAGGGGTCTGTTTTGCAACAAAGTACTTGTTACCCTGGAAGTATCTCAGCCATGAACTGCTCTATGATCCTTCATCCAGAGGTCAAGACTCTTCCCAACCTCTCTCGGATGCTTCTTGCTCCCTTCCCTGAAGCAAGACCTGGGCGGTCATAGCCATCAGCATTTCCATCCTGACACATCTAGGGGTTATATCCAGTCCTTGTCTCAAGCAGAGGAAGGAGGTGTCCTGCCATGATGTCAATGCCTCCAAAATTACTCACAGACAAAATTACTTACAGACAAAATTACTCACGTTGCAGCCACCCTGAGCTGGCACCTGAAAACTGGAGCAAACTAAAGCCTGCTGGTATAGTGTTAGCTTAGGCAAGACCCAGACTAGTCATCCCAAAATCCTCTGAGGTTAGGAGGAGCACAGATACAGGGTTGTATCCCTGCACCTGCGTCAAGCTCACGTTGGCAATGTCCATGGTCTTGGTTTGATATCCTTCACCATCCAGGTGCCCATCACACCTCTCAAACTTTGTAGCCCAGTCTAGGTGGGCGTGGGGGATAACTCAGACTGGGTGACCATGCATGCAGTACCAGGGGCTCAAAGCCACAGGCTTAGTTCGCTGTAGGACCAATGTGCCTGGCACCTCGTGGAATAAAGAGTGCATTCCTCTCCATGAGCTGGGACTTGCTGGAGCCATTTTGCAAGTGCTTTTGCACTCAGGGACCCTCACCCAACTCTTCAAAATCCGACTGCGACAATGCCACTGTTCTCATCTTCTGTGCTACACAGGAGAGAGCCGCCCTGCTTGGCATGCAGGCATGGGGCTGCTCAGATAAAGGCAGAGCTAACACAAAACTGGAAGTGACCCAAAGCCAGCCTTTTTTACATTTAACAAGTGTGACAAATGAGCTACCATCATCCCTTCCCCTGATGGACCATCTTATCTGTGGGAAAATGGATGCTGGTTTAATGAACCAGGGGGAACATTGAACTGACTCTGCAGCATTTTTGCATGCATAAACCATCAGGGGTGGAGAGGGAGGGCTAATATTATTAATCATCATATTTATTATTTGTTGCCCATGTTGTAGGAGGTGAAATTGCTGTGCTGTGGCAGGTTGTAGGTCCACCTAGACCTGCGTCAAACAAGAACAGGGCAGTAGAGAAGGATGCAATAACCCTGTGGCTGGAGGATGGGATGACTGGCCCCAGGCAGATGCTCAGCTCCATCACAGCCCTCACCTTGGCTTTATCTGCAGCTCAGGGCTGGGGGGCAGCAAAGCCCCTGTGCTTTCCCTTCCTCTCTCTTAGTGTCCCTCCCTTAATTTTAATGGACTCCTCCAGACTCACAGCAGGAATAAAGCACCCCCAAAATGGGGAAAATGGGAGGGACTTAAATTTTTCCAAGCTTGCTTAGCAGAAAAAAAAAAAAGTAATTTATTCATGCAGCAGTGTTCCAAGTGCAGCAACATCAAGGTATTCAGCATTCATTTCCCCTTGTCAGTGTCACAGAACCCCAAACTGAGATAGCAAAACTGTGTCCCCATATACTGTCAGGCAAGTACATCCCAGATTGCACCAACTGTGCTGTTAAGTGAAAGAAAGAACTTTTTTTTTGTTTTTCATTTTGAGGGAACAAGAGAAAGAAAAGCAGCAGCCAAATCCGACAGGTCCTCTAATTGCTTTTCTTTTTTTTCAATTTTGCAAGAAAATTCTGGAAGTTCAGGTTTTGCCAAGGCTGACACCCGCCGCAGCAGAAGGCAGGCTTTCAAGAGTTGCTTCTCTGCCTTTTCACTTCTGCCACTCACAACGTCGCACCACACTCTCCAAATCGCACCTTTTTTTGGCTGCGAAGCCGCAGCCTCTGTTGCGCTCAGCGGCGGGAAGGAAAACTGAGAGGAGGGGGTGGAAGAGCAGAACAGCCGAACGCAGCTTGAGAAGCATCTTTTCATACGGGGAGGAACTGACGGTCACGTTGCCATATAGAGATTCAATTGTATTCCTGTGGGAAACTGAGCCCGACAGCTTGATGAAGATTGCTTTTTGCTTTTTCTTTAGCTCGAGGGGAGATATGGGAAAGGAAGGGAGCCATTGTTCCTTTTAAGCGACACTGTGCAATTCTGCCTAAAACACTGCTGCTGGGTTTTGGCCCCGGTAGCTGAAAAGCGTTTGGGATGAGACTGGAGGAAGGCCACCGAGTCTGGTGAGGGGCACCCTCATCTGGGGAGGAGATGCTGCGGGACGGGGCTCGTTCAGGCCGGCGATGAAATGGCTTCGCGGGTACGCCGACGGCAGCCCCAGCACCTAGGAGGAGGTCAGGGAGGCAGGGAGGGGGATATCCCAGCCGAGCTGGAGCTGCCCTGCTGCGGGAGGCAGGCAGAGGGCCCCCTCACACCGCTCCACCGCAGCCGGCCGCGCACCGCCCATCTCCGCGGTCTCGGGGCGGGCCGGGAGGCTTCGGGCCCTCGCCCCTTGGAGGGAGCAGAGGTCCCTCCACGCTCCTCCGGGACTCCCCGCCCCAAGCCTCACGCCCAGAGAGTTGCGAGTCCCTACACGGGGCAAGCGCTGGCTTGTGCAAGGAGCAGCTGTGGGGCGAGGGTGGCTCCTGCGCCCTAAAACCAGCCAGGAGCGGGTCCCCAGCCTCCCGCAGGGATGTGCCCCTTCGTGCCAGCCGGGGTGCGTGCGTCAGGCAAGGGCCTGGGCGGTGTTACACGTTCACCCTCCACGCTGGCAGGGAGAGGTGGCTGGGGGCCAAGCACCGCGTGTGAGCAAAGCCCGCGGCGCTTACGCAAGGCTCGGAGCTCACCTGCACCTCTGCCCCGGCTGCCACGCACGGCTCGGTGATGACAGCCCCGCGCAAATGCCACCGAACCAGTCTGCAGACAAGAGCACCTCGAATCCTAGCTGGGGAGAACTGGTTTGGGTTTCGTTGGTAAACGCGACCCCACAACTCCCCTTTATCTGCGGGCTGGCAGTAATAAATACAGTGAGATGGAGCTAATTCAGGTAAGGACCTCCTGGCCCAGTGTGGGCATCTGCGAGTTCCCTTGCCAGGGGTGAGCTGCCAGGCATGCAGGCAAAGCATGGTGAGTCAGGGCCAGAGCAGCCTTCAGCCTGGATACCCAAATTAACAGAGAGATGCAAATGGCAACCCCTATTCTTCTGCAGGGTGTGTAAGCCACTAGCAAAAGCTGACACTGAGCTGTAGCATCATAACCCTGCTGCCCAGGCGCTTCATGGGCCAGGAGGCAGAGTCACATGTCCAGCAAGTAGCAGCTCTCGCCTCCCTTTCCAGCCACGTGCTACTGTCCTGGGTGACCTTACCAAAGCCCTCTCATCTCTGTTTTCCCCTCCAGCACTGTCTCATGGCTTGATGTCTTCTCAGAGGAGGAACTGCAGCCTTGCTCAGTGCCACCAGGTTCTGGGACCTTGTCACTGTGGGCATCCTACGACTGGTGCAATTGCAGCAGTCAGATGTGGTTGGCAGATAAGGGGGAAGAGCAGGGTGATGATGGAGCTGTCTCTTCCCTCTTCTCCATCCCCAGATACGTGTGGCAAGTTGGACAATGAGGAGCGCCTGGCTCTGCAGGCAGACCGTGGCCCTGCCGGGGGGAGGAGGGGGAGGCACAGATGGCAGCAGATGCTCTCATCAGTGAAAATGATTGAAGCAAAACAAAAAAACCTAGCAACTGGTGAGCAGCCTAACAAAAACCAGCACAAGGATAGAGAAAAAGGGTCTGGACCTGACAGATCCATTCACAGAGCCTAGCTCTGTGGTGCCTTCTGGCCCAGGG
The DNA here is from genome assembly GCF_022539395.1 of Myiozetetes cayanensis. Lineage (NCBI taxonomy): Eukaryota > Metazoa > Chordata > Aves > Passeriformes > Tyrannidae > Myiozetetes > Myiozetetes cayanensis. The sequence goes on along the minus strand of NW_026087853.1, from coordinate 46,255,817 downwards.
TAATGTTTTTCTCATCCCCAATTCACATACAGAGAGGAAAGACCATGCCTTGTCCAGGAGCACTGGGCAGAGATTATTTTTTAAGACTTGAATATACTAAACCAAAACCATTTGGTGTCTCTCCTCGTCCCCTTTCCCTGTCTTCTCTTTTATCCCTCTCCCACTGCCTCCAGAGGAGAGAATATGACCCCGGGCAACTTCTAGGCACATCTAAGCCACTCGCCTACCCTCACTGCCCAGGGCAAACCCAAGTGTGTGCCAACACAGCACTCGGTTTCAGCACTGAGGGCAAAGGAGCAGGTACGCTTCCTGCACCTGAGCAGTGTTACTGTAACACCTCCGTGCAGCTCAGCTGACGCTGTCAGAGTTGGCTCCTCTGTCAGGACAGATTCATACCAGTGCAAAGGTCCTGCTCCTCCACCCCTCCCATCCCCTGACTTTGACCTATCATGCCGGCACTCCGCAACCATGCCCCATGTTTGGCGCATGTCCACACTCCAGCCCAGCTTTTCTCTGACATGTCCGGGGCAGAGGGAATCAGAGGGAATTTATTCAATGTATGATGAGTTATTTTTCCTTTTTCCCTCTGGTAGGAGCGCCTGGCGGCCCAGTGAGAGCCACAGAATGAATGCTTCTGCAGCATGCACGGAGCTGAATGGCACAGCACGCAGCCCTCAAGCCTGCTGCTGCTGCGATCAACTCTGCCGTGGCTGCTTTTGCGACGTGCACGCACAGCTCAGCACCCTGCCAGTGCTGAGCCACTTCTACTGGGAAACGGGAGACAGATCCGGGGAAGCCCCCATGTGAGAAACACACCTGCCTGGTGATGCTGCAAGTGCCTTCTGCCCGATCAAGCATGTCAGCTCTCTTTACTGAGTGACACCATTTTGGGTTTGGCAGGAGGAAGGTGACGTGCTGGGATGTACTAGGGATGATCTGTGCTGGGCTGCATCCCGGCCGTGAAGGGAGAAAGCTGGGGAGAACATGGGCAGGTGTGAAAGAGGGGAGTGATGCAATTCCTAAGGTGGATTGAGAGTTCATCACAGCCAATACCTTTCTTTCAGAAAACAGGACAGTACAAAGCCTAGTGAGCCTCTTCCTCCAGCATTATGTTGTGCCCCACTCTGGAACACTGTAGTGAGGGAGAGAGGCATGCACATAGCAGAACCAACCACACTTGGTAGAAGCAGAGCCATGTTAGCCCAAGGATTGACTGGCCTTAGCTATCAGCACAGTTTTGAGGTGCCAATGCCCCCTAAAGGGGGGAATAGTGTCTTGTGCCACAGCCAGCCCTGCTGGATAGAGGGCGATGGGAGCCTGGCTCAGCTGGTGCTTTGAGGAACTGCATCTGAACACCAGAATAGATTAAAAAAAGACTATTAACCCATTTAAAGACGTCACAGGTTGACAAAATATCTCTCCTTTTTGATAAATAAGAGAGTTGGTTTGGCAGCAATTCCTTTTTCCTAGTTTTAGTTTCCTTCATGATCAAGTTCTGATTTTAATCCCTGCAGGATGCAGGAGGCTCTGCGGCGCTCTTCTGCGCTTGGCTTGCCATGGCAGTTTGGAGGCCTGGAAAACGCTTTAGCAAGAACTACTACATGTACAAGCGTAAGTTGCATTTGAAACATGTAGATGGGAGCAACCCATCTTTGGATGCACCTGAAATCTGGGAAAGATGAAAAACCTGAGCGGGGTGAATAATTTTTTAAGCGATTGACCCGAAGTTAAGCACTTTCCTTTAGCAATAAGCAACTTGCTGCATAATTTTTGCTCAGCTCATGACGGTTGTGATGGAGGGAGGGTGTGTGATGGCCCTGGGGCTGAGACAATAGATTCACATCTGGTAGATGGAGCTTAGAGACTACGAGGCTGCTTTGTTCTGCCTGCCTGACCATTACAGCATTGCCCTGGTTCTCCCAGCTTAATTTCCCCTGAGGAAAATAGGGATAATAGGGATGGCTGAGCCACTCTGCTGAGCAGAGCTGACCAGGTGTGCTCACAGCCCTGCCCTCGCTCAGGCTAGCTGCCCACTTCCATGTAGCAGTGGGTCCGCACCTGAATGCCAGAATGTCAGGTTGAGCAGGATTGGGATCTAAATAGGGTTAGCTCCCAGCTTTGGGGAGGCAAGTGAGGTTTTGCAAGCCTCAGTCACCGCCTGCTCCTGGCCCCTGTGATCCTGGGAGCAGTTTAACAGCAGTGAATCATTTGTTTTGGTTTCTCCCCACCAGGCGCTTGGCTGCAGCGCCTCGCACAGAAGCAGTGGGCGTGGGAGAGATGCAGGCTCCTGGGCTGGAGCCTCTCCCGCTGGTCGTGAGAATCGGTGTCCCTCTGGTACCCAGACCCGCTGAAGCAGCTCCTCCTATTTGCCGGCAATAGGTATTTTGTGGGGTCAAATCTCCTGTGTTCTCATCACTCAGGGATGCAGCAGGGGTGCATGGGGTGGCTGAGGAGAGGTTGCCAGGGATGAAGGCTCAAGAGGGAGCTCAGCTTGCTTTCTTGCTGGAATGAACAGTCCAAGGCAGTTGCCCGGCAGTCCCTCAGGACATTCCATCCTCTGTCTCTTTCTCACCATCTCCCCATCCCTTGTCTACTGCAAGCCTGAATCCTTCTCCTAACTCCTTCCCCACACTCCTCCCTTGCACCATGACAGGGAGCGATTTACCTGACAGCTGATCTGGGATGCTCATCTGGCAGTGATGTGCCAGGTCCAGGGTTGGAAACACTGACTTTAACTGGGATCTGGAAAGAAACTGTTTAAATCCTCTTCCTTCAGCAGGCTTTGTGAGCTCATGGCTCTCTGCCTAGATAACAGCTTTTACAAGGAAGCTTTGGGATTTTCACACTCATTCCTTTCCCCCTCTTTTTTTCTATTTTACCCTTGAAAAGGGGTGTTGGGCAGAGGAGGAAACAGTCTGAAGCTGAAGCAAGAGATGTCTTTCTCAGATTTTCCCCATCTAGGGTGTCTTGCATGGCTGTAAGGAGGGAGCTGCGCAGGAAAACCAGCAGGAAAGGCTTCCTTCCAGTCATGTCAGGCATGCTCCAGCTCCAGCTCCCATCAGGACCAAGTGCTACAGAGCTGCTAGAGAAGTGAGTGACCATGTTACCCCAGTATCTTACCATCAGTTATGGTAACTGGGCTGAAACCCGTGCATTTAGCTAGAATAGCTCTGGCTTTGTAAAAGTTTCCCTGCTGACAGCTTTGGGTGAGCTGATTTCCTGAGGTAGGAGAAGGGCATGAACTCAACATTGCTTATGCAATGGGGAGAGTGAGACTTTTTAGCATCCAAGGGTTTTATACCTCTGGTGCTTTATGAGAAATGACATTTCTGGGAAAGTGTTTGCCGACAGTTACTGTGGGAGCTCGACATTCTTCTTGAACAAGCTGCTGGCCGCATGTCTGGAGAGATGAGAGTTAATTTTAAAACATCCGGCATCTGTATCAGCAGGGAGGAAGGTTCCCTTCATTTCCTAAGCACCAGCAAAACGTAAGCTTCTAAACCCTAATCCCTCTCTAAGCTGGAGCTGCCAAGCCAGGGCCAAGGACAGAGAAAAACCCCTGCTGTGTAGTCAGGAGAGTTGCCCAGCTCTTTGGCGAAATCGCAGCGGGATGGGGGTGAGCCCGCTCCATCCATCCAGGAGCCGACCTGTGGGTCAGGCTCCTCCTGAACGCACAGCTTTTGGGTCACTCTTTGCCATGCCGTTCCCCGAGATCGCCCTGCCTTTACGTCTGTCCTTCCCCAGCTTGGGCGCTCCAGAGCGAGCGAGCCCCGTGGGGCGCCCCGGCAGCCCCCCCGCTGCCCCACGCTCAGCAGCGCGTTATTTGGGGTGCGCAGCGCCGGCGGGTGGGCGAGCCGCGGGCAGGGTGCTGGGGTGCTGGCAGCCGACAGGGATAGCTCCACCTGCGGGAGAGCTCCTGGCTCAACCTTGCCCTGGCGCCGGGCAGTCCGGGAAACATCCATGACCCAAAAATACACGGCAGTGCGTCTTTTGTCGGGAGCAGCCGCGGCTCTGGGGGGTATCCCCCGGGGACCTCAGCGGCCAGGAGGGACACCCCCAGAAAGGCTGCGCTGCCCAGGCCGCTCTCTCCGCGGGGTATCCCGTCTCCCAGACCCTCCGCTCCGCTCCGCGCCCGCGGGGCTGACGTCACCCTGCCCTGCACCGCCCGCGCTGATTGGCTGCGGGTGACGTCAACGCTGTCTTCCCCCCCCTTATTTTTTTATTTTTTTTTTCCCCCCCGTTCCCCCCCCCCTCCGCTCCCAAGGCATGACCTCATCGCCGGCGCATTCCCGGCGGCGCGCGGAGCGGCGCGGAGCAGCGCTGAGCAGCGCGGAGCGCCCCCTCCCCCGCCCGCCGGGGCATGCGGGCCCTGCGGCGCCGGCAGCGGCCGCGCCGGCGGAACGGCCGCGGAGCGGAGCAGGGCGGCCCCGCGCCCGCCGCGCCGGGTCAGTGCGGCCCCTCCGCGGGGAGCCCGAGCGGGACGGACGGGTCCGTGCGCCCCGGGGCTGGGGGGAAGGGGGAAAAAGGGGAGCAGGAGGAGCGCGGGGTGGGGGGGTGGGGGCGGGGCGGTGCGCCCCGCGTGTGCGGAGCGGAGCCGGCATCGCGCCCTGCGGCGGTGGGACAGCATGTACCGATCTATGTACGTGCCCGTGTGTATGCCGAGATACAGGGCTCCGCGTTTGCAGAGGGGGGCTGGAATTATTCCGGTGCGAGGGACAGTGATGCGTGTGAAGTGCTGGGGCTGGGGAGGGAGCAGCCCCTCCGCGGGGAGTGGGGAAGAGGGGGAGCTGGCGCTCCGCCGCCGCGCATATCGGGGGCGCTGCGCTTATTTTCGGGGGGCGGTGGAAATCCCACCCTGCCTTCGCGGTGCGCGTTTGCCGGGCGGCGGTGGTGCAGGTGAGGAGTGGGCTTGGGAAGCGCCGGGGAATACCCGCTGTCCTGCCGCGCCGGGGGTCGCGGGTGGAGGGGTTTTCTGGCGGGGCTGAGGGCTGGTGTTTGAGGAGCCGGTGTTAACAGCGCTGTGGTTTTTCTGATGATGAAAGAGGTTGGAGTGTCGCCCTGTGTCCTTGGCGTTTAAACGAAGCCGGCATGTGTTCAGCAGCGGGGGTTTTAATGCAACACTTCACTGCTGCGGCTCCGAAGGCGCTGCTCGCGGTTAATGAGTTAAGCTGCCCGTTTAAAATAATCCCTTCCACCTCCCCTAATGTGCCTGCACCGACTGATCACCCCCCACCCACCCCCAATTATTATATAGTGATAAATGTCTGTTTCTGTGCTCAGTGTTGTTTGCTTTTAAAGATTCCTGGTTATTTCCCTTATTGATAAATAAGTTCCTTCTCCTTCCTGCTCCCCCCTCCCTTTTCTCCTCCCCCAGAATTAAATTCCTGAGCAACAGCAAAAGCTGATGTCAGTGCTTCAGCTTGCATTGGGGGAGCTCTGTGCACAGGTCAGTAATTTGCGGTTTTGTTAGAAGGAGGAACGCGGTGCAGTGCTGTTCTGTTAGGGATATTTGGATTTTTCTGGCATGGATGCGTTTATCCTTCGTATTGCGGTAGTTATCGACAGCTCCCTGGTGGGAGCTGGGTGCTGCATTAGCATGTGTGGAAGAGACCATCCCTGTCCCAAGCAGCTAGCGATGAGGAACGCGTTGGGAATCGTTGATGGAGGTTCCATCTCCCTCTAATTTGGGGTAATAAGGCAGACCCCCCTCCCCCAGGAAACGGTTGGGATATCCAAGAAGCCTGAACAGGTAGCGCTGAGGATTGTGCCTGGCAGTGCAGGGGCCATGATAACCTTGAAAGCAGCTTGCCCGTGGAGGGGTGTTTAACGCTTGCTTGCATTGTCTCATCCTACTGCACTAAGGCAAAGGGCTCAAAGCACAGCTGCCTAAGCGCCCAAATGTGGCTGTGGGAGAGCTTTGTTTTTGGAAGGACTCAGTGCATGGGAATTGGCCCTTATGGGTTTGGCCTTGCCTCTGTGTGCCCCTGTGCTCGCGCTGTCGGAGGGCATCCATGTCGGGAGGACTCTGTCTGCGGAAGAGGTTTGTTGGGGTTTGGGTCTGGATGGGGGTTCCTGCGCTTGCTTTGGTTTTGCTTGTAACAGTTCCCAAAACAAAATAAGCTGCAGCACTAAGAAAGCCCTTCTGGCCATAGTGTATTTGGAATTTTATAATGCCTGCAAGGACCTTGCAGGTGTCTTGTCCCCAGTTTTTCCTGGCACAACCACAGTGGCAGAGCCTGGATGTGTAGGACTGTCCGAGTGGCTGGGACCACAGTGGACAGGCAGGCATGTAAGCAGCATAGGGGTGCCTGAATGCCTCTTTGCAGTGGCAGTAGGCAGATATTCCTGCCCTCAGCCCATTGGCAACACAACTGAGAAGTGCAAACCTGGGGCTGGAAGGTTTCCAAGCTGAGATGACGGTAGCTCACCCCAAAGTCTTTTAACCCAACAGATTTGCCTCCTGAGGCTTTCAGTCGTCCCTGCCTAGACACAAGGTAAGGAGTAGGGAAGGAAAACCTGGATCTAGCATCACTATTTAAAATTTAGCCTCAGCTGGGTTTGGGAGAGCTGAGCAAAATGGCCAGAGTCCTTAGGAGCATTCGCTTGGGGCACTGCATGGAGTTTATTCTTGCAAATACTGCACCATGTTTGTCTGCAGTGTGTGTTTTTGCTGGGTGCCAGGTACCTCGCTGAGAAAGCCACGAGGTGCCTGCCTTTGGAGAGCTTAAATTCACCTAATACTAAATGCAACATCACTATTGCTACCAAAACACCCTTGAGGGCTGGGTAGGACTAAGCAGTAGTGCCTATCCCATGTTGCCAAATTGGATCCTGAGACGTGAGAGAAAACCGGCTTCTCTCCTGTGCAGCCCTATCCTCCCCCAGAAAACCTCCCCAAAGGCTGGAAACCCATTGTGTCTCTGGATTTATGAAATGACTTCTCTTAGCATGAATATGAGCAAGTCCCCACTCCATCCCTACTACCCCTTACCTCTGCACCAGCTGCTTTAAGGAATAGGGGGTGTGTTATAGATGGTTTTCCTCTTTGGATTTGCTTCCTTGCCTTTAAGGGAGGCTGTTCTTAGGGATCAGAGGTTAGTTTCTCCGGTGCACAGCTCAGCTCCCGAAGCCCAGGGCACAGGCAGGTGCAGAGCATGTTAACACTGTCAGGAATGGAAGGAGGAAAAGAAGGTGCTCCAGCGCTTGGCAGCCTTGATTTATGGTGCAGGCTCGTAGGACGCTGCCATCATACTGAAACAGTTCCAGCAAACCAAATCTGGTAGAGGAGGAGGTGATAAAGAGAAGGAGCTTGTGGATGCTGACCGCGCTCTTCCAGAGGTTGCGCTGGGAGAGTTTGCAGACCTTTTTCCCCTCTGCCGTGTGTTCAGTGGCAGTGGTAAGGGGCAGATGGCTGCAGACGTGCCCAGGTGCTCACACTCCCCTAAGCGCAGCCCCTGGGTCTCACCGCACTCTTTCCCTTGCTGCTATGCAGAGAAGCTCCTGCAGCCAAAGCGGCAGTGCAGTCATCCTGTGGGGAAAGCTTCAATGCTCCTCTGCATCCCCATGCCCTCTGGGTTTTAAAACCTGTTTTTCAAGCTTCGAATTTCTTCTCTGAAGATACACCTGTCCCGCCTGATGCCAGTGGGAAGGAGGCACCTGACGTAATTACAGCAGGCTTGAGGAAGGGAGGTGAGTGGCCTGGGAGCATTCATCAGATAAGAAGCTAAACAAGCTCTCTGCTCAAGATTTTCTCAAGCTTACTCAGGAGATCTGGGTGTACTTTGTGTGCAGGATTAAAACACAGACAGGGGAATGTTAGAGTGGGTAAAAACTGACCGTGCCAAGATGCTCTGCACTAATGGCATGAGGGGCTGTCATCAAAGCCAGGTGGAGTTTGTCGTGTGATTAGTGGTAGAGCAGATTCCTTTGGGGACAGTGGGTGGTATAGTGCACCCTGGCAATGGGTTTGCCTGCTCACGTGATGGAGGGGGAGACCGTGGCATGTGTCTCATGCCCATGGGAGAGCTGCTTTGCCAGAAGTGGGCCAGCAGCTGAGACCACGGGGGAACATGCTAAAGCTCTGGTCATGGCAGGTGCCTTGGCCACCCTGTCTCCCTTTTAGTTTGAGGTCACGGAAAGGAAAACAGAGTCTTACCTCTTCCTCTTCCATGAGATGTTTGTAGACTTTCTACCCCAAAGCCTTTGGTTTCATGCTGTCCAAGAAGTTCCTTTGGCTCTCAACCATCTCCACTTTTAAGTAAGGAGAGTAAGAGTGAGGGTGGGCCACATTGGGTGACCATGCCTGGCAGAGAGCCCTGCCCAGCCTATGCTATAGACTGCCATGGCTCCTGTAGGATGACTTGCTCCATCTCTCTGCTATTTGGCTCTTTCTCTGAGGTTTTCTAGACCCAGCTGGACAAGGTAATCTAGCGTGGTGTGCAGGAGGTTTCTTCCTTTGCTTTGCCCAGGGCTTCTCTAGGACTTCCAGTTTCCCAAAGTGACAAGTGGTGCTTGTTTGCATGGTACCTTGGAGGGATCAATGTTTCAAAAGATAGGTGCAGTGGTAGCCTGGGCTGGGTTTGGAGGAGAACCTGGAGGTGCTCACTGGAAACTGGTCCAGTACATGGATTATTCTGGTGCAAATAGGGAATAATAATAGGACAGAAATGCAGGGAGTGTGTTACATGAAGCTGAAATAAGTGTTGCATTTTGCACTGACTTAAAATTAAGAGAATCCCAGCAACCTATGTGGGGCTGGAGATCCTTCTTTGATTCCCTCTTTTGTTCCCACTCCTCTTACATCTCTTTCCATGTTGTTTCTGTGTGTGGAAAGGTTTATATCATGGTTCCCTGAGGTGTGCATTCATGACTTGTCTCCCTTCATTGTGCTGTTCAAGCCTTCCCTTGTGGCAGAGACCTTGTATTCTTCAGGAATTTCACCAGAGCCCTTCAGGGTCCTCTAGCAATTTGCATAAGTGGGTCTCTCTATAGCATTTCTGCATCCTGAGTTATGGGGAGCATTATTTCCAAGTCCACTGATGACTGGGAACAAACAAGTCATTTGGTGACCAGAAGGGCAAGACAATCTGTTCTGGTGTTGATGTTACTTCTCCTTTAAGGGAGAGAGGGGTTGGACCAGATGAACTCCTGAGATCCCTTTAAACCTACATTATTGCATGACTAGTCCATAAGTACCCACTGTCTTGCTTCTCACGGGCTTTTGTAGAATACCTGTTATTAGGCTGTGATTTTGAGGGGATGAGAATGAGGTGGACCACTGCTTTGATCCTGTATGGAGATTCCAGTGACAGCATGACCGTGGCATCCTCCTCCCCACCTCCTCCAGCCCTGCTAATGATGCAGTGCGTCTTTCCGGTTCGTCTCTGTCAACCCACATTACTCATCCGGCATTTGGATGCGCGGTGTGCCCGCATCCCCGGCTTTTCATCTCGCCTTTTTTCGTCTTTTTAATAGGGGATTTAGTTCTTTGAGGAGCGCTGCTGCTGCTGTCTAAAGCTAACACATGGTGATTCAGCTGATGCAGCAGAAGCTCTGGGAGAAATTTCAGTCTATTAGGTGATTGCAGGTTTTTTGCATCAGGCAAGTCAAGACCTTCCCACACGTTAAACCTGTGCCTGCATAAATCACATATCTCTTCAAGTCCAGACCCTCCTGGGTAACACCAGGTGATCTTTTCTCCAGATAAAGAGAGCCCATCCACCTCTGGGGAGAGCTGTTGAAAAGAAGCAACCAGGAAGTATCTACAGCATCTGATTGTTTTTGCATTGCCTCTCACAACCCTCATTTCCAAGCTTGCGATGGCAGCCTGGTCCTCCTTGAGCTGTAGCTTGAGTGGAGTTATTCATGCCATCTTCATCTGCCTTGGCCGGCAGCCCTGCCTGGGGAGCGGACGGGCGCAGCCTGAGTCTTGCTTGGCACTTGAGGCTGCTGAGTGGAGGGCTGGTGCAGAGAGGGTGCCAGCACTGCTGACTTGAGCTAGGCCCTGAAAAACCATGTTAACTGCTTTGCTGCTGTCGGTGGACCTTGCGGAGATGTACCTGGCAGCTGTACTGGCTCAGCAGGGCTGAGACCCAGAAGCCAAGAAAGCCAGGAGCTGTCCTTTATACCTTACCTATGGCTCACCTCAGGTTCAGCTCTTCTGGTGGAAAGTCAAGGATGCAGCAGGGCAGGAAGGTGACCCAGAGGAATGAGCCTCCAGCCAAAACTGAGCCAGGGCCCTCTGAATTGCTGTGCAGGGTGGTGAAGAGACAAAATGACTCCTGCACACCGAGGGAAGTTGACTGCTGCAAAAAAACCCGAATGCAAATCTCTGACTGGGCAGAATCTCCCCAGACACATCCTTTTGTAAAGCACTCTCATTGTACCATTAAAAATAGATCGCCGCGTTCTCTGCTTGCTTGCTGAATGCTGATGCCTGTTAATTCTGTGTCATCCTCGCAATCCCTTCTGCTTCGAGCTTGGCTGCCTCTTTGTCTGGCACCTGAGCAAGGTTCATTCAGCAGTACCTGATACACAGATAAGAGTGAGCTCTGTTGGAGTCCAGCAGGACAGGCGGGAAGGTGAGGATGACTGCACTAGTCTTAGCTGGGGGTCAACCAGCTAAAGGGGCAAGGCTTACTTGGTGTGATCACCTGTGCTTTCACTTGCATGGTCAGAAGCAGGGCTGAGTGAGACCTGCTGTGTGGCAGTGAGTTGGAGGATGTTTAAGCTCTAGGTGGATGTCATGATATATCTCAGGGGGGTTTTTTGCAACTAGGGTTGAAATACATATATATCATGCTTCAACATCTGCCTGGAGTTGGTGAGGGGAATAGTGCTAGTTGTTTCCTCTAGCAAATGAGTTCATCTAGTTTGTCACCCACAATAGCAGTGATAATATGGATTAAGAGAGAAGACCCAAAGTGCTGCAATACCCAGCTCTCAGTCAGGAGACTGGGCTGTGGGCTTTCATACACAAACAGCTGTGGCATCTGACCAGCAAGCCATGGCTCAGTGTGGTCAATGGGCATGTGCTCATCTGCCTGTCCAGGGTGGTGAGAATAGAGGAGGACCTGCAAAACACTTTGTTTGACCCCTGTGTCACCTCGGATTAATAGAACAAAACCAGCTGGTAATGAATCACGGCCCCCAGGGGAAAAGGAGAGTGGGGCAGGAACATCAGCTTGGGCTTTGCCTGTCTTATGTGTTTTTTCTAGATAAAGGTAATCCTCTGAAACTCTGAGCTGGTGCCTCCTCCTTGGGGCTGTGGTAAGAGGTGGATCCTGAGCTGACACGTTCCAATTCATCCCAAACCTGTGAGCAATTTGGCTATTGTGTGCATATAGGAAATTCAGCAAGCCTTGAACCAGGTCAGAAAAGTCTTGTAAAATATATTTACTGCCCTGGGGAATGCCTCATCCCATGGAATACCAGTGTAGCCCCTTGAATTTGTGTTGAATTCTGGGTCTCCTAAGGAGAGTTGGAGTTTTGTGGGCACGGGGTGGCATAACTGTGGATATTGGCGTTCTGCTGACTGGAAACCTGTGCTGGGAACTGCACCTGCATCTCAGTTTGCAGTGGTTATCATCAGAAACTGCGGGAAACCTGACAGAAGGCAACAACGTTGTTGTTCTTATTTGCCATTTAAATATGGGGACCTAATGGCACTGCACTGGGCAGATGCAGTGACTGCCCCTGTGTTTGATAGGTGCTTGCTTCACCAGCCTTGGCCTCACCTCTGACTGTCCCTGGCGCTCTGCTGAGATGGACAAGCTCATGCTGCTGGGGATTGTGCTTAAGAAGTGAAATGCTGGCCTATTTATCTGCAGCCTTGAAGAACCGTAGCTTAATCCTGTGCTTTCTTTCACTTGGTGTGTAGGTGTTGCAGGAAAATAGCATGCAGGTCCTGGAGGCCCTTTCTCCAAGAGACTGCAGATGCACCCAGTAGGTATTTATGCTGTTTCGTGTTCTAGGACGAGAGAGCCAGACCAGCCCTGCAGAAGTATCTAACTGCATACCTTTCTGGGCTGCCTCTGTCTGCTCTTGTTGCAAAAAGGCAAACAAGCACCTTATCCCTAGGATAAGCCTTCTGGGCTCATGGGGTCATGCAGCAAATGATGGGGATACCAAACAGTGGGCAGTGAGGGCCCTTGAAGCATCAGTAGGACTAGATTTCCCTTCTCTAACATGACATGTCCTCTGTGGTGTGTGCCAAGCTGCTCAAAGCAGAAGGTGCATTAGCTCTGGGATGAGAGGGTAGCCAGCTCTCGGCTTGGCAGGGTGAAAATGGAAATGGGATAGCTTTGGTATTAGAAAGCAGCATGCTTGGGAGCTCTCTCCTCAGCATGGGCAAAGGCAGTGATTAAGTGACTGGCTGCATGGGTAACCCTTGGTCTTGGCTTTTGTAGGCTTTAAAATGAAAGCTTGAGTTTATACTCAAGGGGAAAACCGTATAAATCATGTTAAAAGCACAAGCATAAGAGGAGGAGATACTACCCTTGTCATGCAGTCCCTGTTGGCTCTTCCTGACTGGATCTTCAGACTGACCACCATGACTGCAGTCAGAAATCTTTCTGGGAGTGGCCAGTGTGTAAATCCTTAACTGCACACAGGTTGCTTTGGTGGAAGCAGACTAGGAGGCAGTTGCATTTGCAGTCATAACCTGTCCAAAGATGCTGGCTCAAGATCAGGTGGTAGGAGAGGATGAGGGACCCCTTCACTTGGCTGTAACTGCAACCAGAAGAGCCGGCCTGCCTTGTGGGGTGAGGGGTGCATGGGAAAGACTGCCTTGCAACTGGGTATGACTTGTCCCCTTTCCTTTCATCCCTGTGTTCCTGTCTGTGGTTCAAGTGTGAGCAGCCCCATACCACCAGCTGCATACCCAAGGCTGACCACCCCCATGCCAGCAGTGCCACGTGCCTCCACGCCACATCCCTCCTCTGGTGTGAATGCACCATCTGGCACTTTGCTGAAGGACGTCCTGGCTGTACAGCCACATCCTCTGGTGGGAAACACTTTCTGAACCGCGGGGTGCAGGTGCAGAGGGCAATGGAAGATGCAGGGAGACAAGTGGGTGCTGTTTGGGTGCTGCATGCAGCTCCTTGCAAGGGCTCCCTCACATGCTGCTTCCAGCCTACAGGAATTGAAAGGAGGCTGCGGCATAGAAAGGAGGAGCAGAAAGAAAAAAAATTAAAAAAATAATGAGATCAGCAAGCCTGAAACCCTGGCAAAGGTGCAGTGGCTGTCTCACGGTGATGTGCTGTGGGAAAATGGGAAGGCTGCCCTTTCCCTGCTTCCCAAAATGCTCCCTCCATGGAGGGGCAAGCACAGGGCCCCTTGTCCTTGGGGGTGGATGCTTGCCTTGTGCAGGCAGCTGAGATGGGCTCATAAGATCAGTGTGGATGAGGCTGTAGAGGAGTCCTCTGTCTGCCTGGTGGGTGTCAGGGGTTCGAGCAGGGCAGCAGACCTTGACTTGCCTTAACTGCAACCAGAAAAGCCACTGCCATCTCCCCTGCATCTTCATACTGCTGGGTCTCAGGAGATGTCGTTCCTCCCCATCCTTGAGATTCACCAGGGAAAGGTGAACAAGCAGGCTTTGTGTCTGAGTTAGTGGATGTGGTTAGTGGTGTTTCCCAGCCTTATTTTAAGGAGCAAAGGAAAAAAAGCCCACTCCATTTTTCCATCGGCAAGCAGAGAAATCTTTTGTGCTGCCTCTTAAAGGGACCTTGAATAGCTGCTAAGAAATCGTCAGCAGTTACATCACCTCCAAAGCGGCTACTGCAGGCACCTGACAGTTTTGTCCCACTGTTACTCTGGGGCATCGTTAGTGCTCCAAATTCCTTGCCCTTGGAGAAAGCCTGCATGGCTCACTGGGAGGGAGGAGCCACTGTGCAGTTTGTGATGCTGTGAGTGGCAGAAGAGGATCAGGAAGACGATCTGAGGCTCACTGAAGATAGGGTAGAGGAGGGGGACACATCCTGGAGTTTCCTAGCCCCATCCCGTTGGCGACACTGGGTTCATCAGCCCGTGCAGAACCGGAGCATCTTTCTGGGAGTGAGCTGAAGGCGCTGCAGTAGCATCGCCTCGGGCCGGAGAGCTGCCGTTGCCTGGCAGCTGCGGGTTTCCAGGGAAACCAGAGGTGCTAACTTGTTAATGAGCCCCGCGTCCCTGATTGCTGCTGCAAAATAATAATAATTAGTAATGGGCCTGTGATTTAGGAATCCCTCAAACAGCGTGAGCCTGCCGAGGGGAGTTTGCTAAGTACCAAAGCACCCCCTTGAAAGAAATGAGGGGATAGGGAAGAAAAAAGGGTGTGGAGATTGGAGAAAGTGACGTGTTTTACATCTTATTAAGTGTCTGGAAAGCTGTGGTTGGGTGGGGTCCTGCCAGTGTCCCAGCAATAAGCCTGGGGCTGGTGGCAGACCTGACCTGGATGGACGGAGAAGCCCTGGCCAGGCAGCATCTCAATGCAGGGCTCAGAAGGCACAGATATTTCCCCAGATGGGCTGCAGGGGGAAAAACCAGATCACTTAGCTCAGTGCCACTGGGTCCCTGGTGGAGATGGCAGTTCTTTGGGAATGGCTGGTTTTAGATTACTGGGGACAAACGAGCAGGTGTTTCCTGTGGTGCTCTTATTCCTTGGTATAAGAGGTGGAGGTGCCAATAGAAGAGTGTGCTCCTGCAATGAGCATCACAGGGAGCGTGCTGTAGATCCAGTCTCACTTGCGTATTGGAAATATGTGCGGTCAGAGCTGCTTCCCACAGCAGAGCTGGCCTGCCTGGGGCAGTGAGGGGAGCATCTCCTCAACTGGACTGCGTGGGGAGGGTAGAGTTCTCCAGGACACAACTACTAGCTTGGTGCAAGAAATGGACGTGCTGGTTAGTGAGGTTTGTGGTTGATGCAGAGACCTGCTAAAACCAAATCTGTGCCCTTCCCATACCATGTGTCTCAGCTGGGAGCCTTGTGCAAGACGAGACATTGAGGGAAGTGGCCTTCACCTCATGATCTGTGTTGGGCTGACATAGGGATGAGTTTCTGTGGCCCAGCATGCCACACAGATAGACTCAGGCTGAGGTGTGTGTCAGGTTTTCTTACTCTCTTACCTAGCCTGCCCAGAAGAGGGTCACAGCCAGATTGAACATTTGCTCTTGGCCTGGCTTGCTGTGTGTATTTCTGTCACACTCATGGCTGGTGCCCAACGCCCCTCACCTGACATGCACATTTGTGGAGGTAACTCCAGGGACAGAGTCCCAGTGAGTGGGCAGTTGGCCCACTTGTGATAAGCTCTGCGGGTCTTTCTGTCCCTCGGCTGCCGTGTGGCCTCTCCTGCTGGCTGTCCCCATTCAGCTAAGCCGTGTGCCCATCTCCTCATTACAGGCACACCAGGGAGAGGTGGGATTAAAGGATTATGGGAGTGTTCTTCAGGAACACTCAAGAAGATTAAGATGGCTTTAATAAACTGATAAGTGAGGACACACAGCTATGTTTCTGAAACCCTAATTTAGGTTCCAGGTTAACCTTTTCCCCTGGTCTCCTCTCACCATGGTGAGAAGATCTCTTACTTCAGCAGTGCTCCAGGTAGTACCTCTTCCTTCAACTTTCCTTCAGAGCTATCTGAGCAGAAGCAGAAAGACATCTTTCCTCCTTCTCTGGTAAGGTAGGGGAATGTTACAGCTCATCTAAAAGACCATCTAACACACAGCCTGTAAGGTACTGTGAAGGTCTCGTAGCCTCTGCTGGTACCTGGAATACCTGTTAGCTGGGGATGAACTCACCACCCCTTAGTCTGGCTTCAAAATGTCCCGTGGTTGCTGTCGGAGGAGTTGCTTGTCTGCCTTTGCCCTGGCTGAACATACACAGAGAAGTCTTGGTTCTAATGCCAAGGCTGCAGCTCCCTATAACCACACTCAGTTGGCCAACTCCATCCCCTGCAAAGGCTCCTGGAGGGAGGGGCAGAATGGACAATCCTTGCCCTGCCTTTCCCCCTCTCTTTTGGATGGAGCTGGGAGTGGCACCTGTTAGATCTGTCACATGTCTGTCACTGGGTCCACCTGGGCATGCTGGAGTGGTTGTTCTGCAGGAGGGCTGACTTGGGAAACCTCGTCTGTCTTCTCCAGTCTCTTCCACCCAGGCTTCCTGTCATCTGCCAGAACTTTATTCAGGCCTTTTCTGCTTGGGCTTCTCTTAGACTGGTAAAGCAATCAGGATCTGTTCTTGTTCCCACACCGCTCTGTTTGCATCTGAGACCCCCGAAGTTTCTTGCTTGTTGTCTGGAGATCGGGTACCATGTTATCTCTGGAGGTAATGTGCAATGTTGGCTCACTCCTTCTTCCCACCTGAGTCCTTCACTCTCATCCCTCTGCCACAGTATTATCTGAATCTTTTTCGTCTGTCTACTCTTTCTATTCCCTTTTTTATTTCTTGGATGTAAATGTAAGAGCTGAGAAGAATTCACAGCCTGGTGTCCTGATTGGGAAGGGAGGCAGAAAGTGATTTGGGGAGTGGGGTGTGAAAGGAAGACGAAGGGGAAAAGCTGGCTAATTTGCATCCTTTCTGAGTGCCCTGGCTCTATAGCCAAGGTACAGCAGGGGGTCTTCTGGCAAGGCGGTAGCAACGTAATGAGGTGTGTCATATCCCAGCAGGAGCCAGCCTCGCTCCCCCTCAGACCCCCTAATTAGAACTGTTTCAATTTTTAAGCCCCCCTGAGGAGTTCTGGGGGGAGCGGGGTTCCTGCCGTGGGGGGACCGCCCGGCGCCCACCGAGGGGGCAGCTCTAATTGGAGTCGCCACGAGGAGCCGCAGAACGATACGTGGGGCCGGGGACAGCGATGCCATAGTGCCGCAGGGTTGCCAAAGTGCTTTATGCCAGGAGGGGCCATCACTAATGCAGCTTTTAGGGGATTTTTTTTTCCCTCCCATAATTTGTATTAACACATTGGCAGAGGCAGCAGGGGTGTGAGACAAAGGGCAGAGAAGCATTGCACATCCTAATGTGGCCTCATACTGGGAGCTTGGATCCTTAGGCTGAAGCCTGGGACACCTACTCCTGCTTTGGGAGGCAGGTCTGGTAGCCCAGGGAAGTGTGGGCTGTTAATGCTGGTGTCATGAGCCAGAGCAAATGCTGGAATCCCCATCCTCGTGTTCTATGGCTTTCCATCCTTTTCCTACAAGCTGGCTGTGTCCTCCAGGTTTGGTGACTGGTAACTGAGGTCCCTGTCATGTCACCCAGTAGTGTGTCCAACTTGTATCTTGAGCTACCACTGCAGTAGGTTCCCACACTACAGAGGCTTCAGCTATAGGAGCTAACTTCTGACTTGCTTGGATCAGGGTGACTCATAAGCCTCCTCTAGTCCATGGACCAAATCCTGATCTTGCAGAAGTCAATGAAAATCTTTACGCTGGCATTTTCAGGCACGTAATTCATAGTCCTCCTAATTCAGATGCATTAAAGCTTCCATGAAGCAGCTTGTGGGTTCTCTCTAAAACACCGTCTGGCAGGAACAAGAGGAGCCTGATAGTAGCCCAGGCTTATTTTCTGAATGACTGCAGCGGCATTAAAACCTAATGCCATTAAAACATGCCTGCAATGACGTCTTCCATTAAAACCTAAGAAGACACCCTGAGCTGAATGCTCCCTAGCGTGCCTATTGCTCTTGCAGATCCCATGGAGTCCTTCCCCATGGAGGAAACTTGTTCTTCTGATAGCACTTCAGAGAGCACCAGGCTCAACTCCTTCTCAGCTCCTAAGATGGAAACACAGGGTATTCGTATGCAGGATACCCCCATATATGAACCCCCTTTCTAAGTCTGCACAAGTTGGATGCTGCAAAATAGTAGGCTCTTTGGGGCCATCTCAGTCCAAGTACAGCTTCCCAGGCCCTCTGTCCTAATGCCTGGGTTGTTGCTTGAAGACAAGAGTAAAGGTCAACTCGACTTCTTGTCTTCTAAGAGAGGTCATCTTCTCTTGACTTGCCCAGAGGCAAGCTGGCAAAGATACCTGTGAGCAGGCTCTGATAAACAGGCAGGTGAAATCCAGTGTGAGCTGATGGACATGAGTGAGCAAACCTGATTTGGTGGTGTGTCTGATGGGCCCTGAACTAGCTTTTATCATGCAGCAGCAGAACCTTAGAGCTGAGCTAAGCTGCTTCTGTGAAGCCATTAGCTCCGTGCTTGGCAGAGGTCAGAAAAAGCAAATGGAGTGCAAGGAGCCATTGGGCTGGGAACAGGGAAGGAAGGTGACATCTTACCCTGTGCAGGTCCCTGGTGTGCCTGCCTCTCAAACTCGGCACATGGTGGCTGGCCAGGGTGGCAAAAGGTGTCTATGCAACAGGCAGCTCTGTAGATGCTTTGACCTGCAAGGCTCCTAAAGGAGGTCTAGATGTGGCAAGAACTGTGGGGAAGGTGATTAGGAAACAGGCATATGTGGCCTTTTCCAGTGCAAGTAGTAAGGGTCACCCAGAGGAGCCATCAGTTAGCAGATTTGGAGCAAACCAGGGGGTGGACTTCTTCAGTGTAGCTGACAAACCATTCTAGTCCCTGGCCCTGGCCCCTGCCCCACCACTTTTAAATTAAAAGCTGACATGGCTTCAAAAAGCAATTAGACAAATTCATGGAAGAAAGTTCCACTGAGGGCTATTAAATACAAAGAGAAAGCCTTTGGTTTGGGCAGCTCTGGAGCCATAGATGCCCTCAGGCTAGGAGAACATACTTAGAAAATGTGGCTTGTTCCACTCTTAGGCTCTTCTGAAGACATCTTCAGAAGACCAAGCCCTTGGGGACTTGGCCCAAGATGTCATCCTGCCCAGCTGACCAGTTGTCATCTCCTTTCTTCTCTTTCCAGGTTCAGCACAATGAGTTGGCACTCTGCGTGTTAGCAGCGTGAGGACACTAGGACAGGAGCTGCCCTGCTCACCCCTTACCCCCTCGCTCATTCCCCTTGGGGAGACGGGTGCTGGCGTCCCTGCCTTGCCCTTCCACCCCTTGCCCCCCACTCTCCATAGAGGGGACAGGCCCGTTATGGCTGGGGACAGGCTCCCACGCAAGGTGATGGACCCCAAGAAACTGGCCAGCCTCCTGAGGAACGGAGCAGAGGGCACCCTGGTCATCGACAGCCGCTCCTTCGTGGAGTACAACTCCTGGCACGTCCTCAGCTCCGTCAACATCTGCTGCTCCAAGCTCGTTAAGAGGAGGCTCCAGCAGGACAAGGTCTCCATCACGGAGCTCATCCAGCCTGCCTCCAAGATGAAGGTAAAGGATCTGACCCTCACCTCTCCTGGTAGATGCTCACATCCTGTTCCCTGGTGGGATTCAGGCTGGCCTAAGGGCCACCTGATACATGCATCCTCCTCCTCCATCCCTTGACCCCAGTATCTGCCAGCATCTCTGTGACGCCCTTTGGAGAGCTGGAGCATGAGCTCATGTGGCCACAGGGCTGTCCTCAGGGACCTGTTTGTTGCCCCTACCCCACTAACATGGCTCCCTGCTCCAGGACAAGCAAGTCTAACAGGTATATCGGCCTTAGGACTTGTCTTATGCCAGCAAACAACCCCCCAAAGCCTTCCCAGAGCTGTAAGCTTAATCCCGTGCTAAAAACTCTTCCCCTCCCCTCTGTCATCTCTAACTCCATTCAGGGACATGTAATCCTCCTCCCCTGTGACGCCAGAAGCTCTTATCCGGTGTCATGGCATATTATCTCTCCCAGGCTCCTCTCTCTATCGCTTCTGGTTAAATAATAGAGGTGGCTCTGAGCCACGGAGCTGGGCTGGAGTCCCGGCCAGCACAGTGCCGGGTCCCCCTATCGTGCCGTGGGGCTGGCCCCTGCTCTACCCTGAGATGCTGCCGGAGGGCTGTGCCGCTGCGTGCCGAGATGCTGCTGGAGAGCTGCGGCGGTGGATGCCGCGCTGGCCGCGGGACGAACGAAGAGGGTGGTTCACCATCCAAAGGGTGGTTTGCCATCGCAGCCCGCCCTCCTGCCGCTTCGCTCTCACCGTTCCCCCCCCATCCCGCCTTGTAATTTTATGGCAAAGCGAGGGTAATTCAGGCGATTAATCAAATGCTCGGCCCAGCTGGAGCCATCTGCGTCGTGTCCCCCCCCTCCCTCGCCACCCCGAGAAGGCACCGCTGCCCGCATTGGCTGCCGGTGACATCACCCCGCCGGGATCAAGGGGACTGGCAGCGCGGGGGGGCCGGCCTCGCGCCAATCTGCTTCGGTGATGCTCTGGGCTGGGCGATTTGGAAAGGATTGCGGAGACTGATTCCTGAACGGCTTTAGCTGCTCTTAAATCCCCGGGAGAATAAAGCAGAATAATCAGTTTTTCGCCAGCTCTGAGGAGAGCGGTGCGGCCGCCCTCCTCCAGGCGAGGGTCACCTCTGCAGTGGCCGCCGTCACGTGGAGCGGCAGCAGCAGCAGCAGCAGCAAAACGATGCGCAAGGGGGAGGAAGAAGAGGAGGATGATAGGGAAGAAGGAAACATGGAAGAGTTAACATCAACTGATGCCATCCGCCTGCATACCTGCAGCTTTCCAACTGCAGAGGAGCAGTGGCTCCCAAAGGGGTTGGCTGGTCCTTCCTGGCATTCCCTGCTCTGTCCCCATAGAAGGAGCATAGAAGGATCACCTCCTCCTGCTCCTGGATCATTGCATAATGTTTCATATAGTGGCTCAGGACGTGATTATAACCAGGGATGCCAGGGAGACAGAGGAGAGGCGTTGCCACCATCTTCTATTCATGGGGTTTTCCTTTTTTCCTCTCTTTTCAATACGGCTGAAATCCCTCCTGGCACATCCACGGGAGGAGGCAGAGTGTGCCACTCTGCACAGCCCCTGCCATGCTCACTGCTTGCATGCTGGCCCTCCCAGCACACGCAGCCCAGGAATTAATTAAGCTTTAGAACACCCTTGAGAGGTTAAGCCACTTGTCCTGGGAAGCTGGAAGGGGGAACCACAGTGTGGGGGGATCATTCTATATTCTCTCTCTATATATATATATATTCTCGATTTTTCTAGTATCTCTATATTTCTGGCATAAAGCAGGAGTGGTAGCCGTGGCTCGGGGTATCCAAGCCTTTATATGCGTGCATTTGTGTGTTTGCATGTTGGGGTGATGAACTTTTCCTCCCATTTCAGCCACTCGGGTCGTGGTTTTGGGACCCACGGAAACCAGTATGGTCTGTTGCCTCGAGGTGCACAGACCCTCCTCAGAACGGGATGCTGAAAGCCAGTTTAGACCTCCAATACCTTGTGTCATTTCCCTGCCTCCACTGCCATCGCTGGCCAGCACCCCCAGCCCTGCTCTGCCCCGGGCTCCGCGCACCGGGGCTGGTGGGGGCGGTGGGGCGAAGCAGGGCGGAGGGGCGGTGGGGTGGGCGGGGGGCACAGGCTGCGTTGGGAGCAGATGGCAGGAAGGGTGACATCAGTGGCGCGATTGTCCGGCCCCATTATTCCTCCTGACGGGCCTCCCGCCCTCCTCCTGTTTCCTGCTCCCGGCCGGCCGGGGCTGCCGAGACAAAGGCGGCTGGCAGCGACGCGGGGCTGCCCGGGCAGCCAAAGGGCAGCCCCCAAACCTCGCCTCGTCCCACTCCTTCTCTCCTGCCCTGGGCAAAGAGAGCTGGACCTGCACATCCCGCCTCGGTGATTTTCAGGGTGGTGATGACCTTTTGAGGGAGGAGGCAGGGGCAAAGCGTTTGGGCAAACCCCACCGCCAACTCAGCTGCTCCCGCCTGCGTGCTGGCAGGGGGGATGAGAGCATTTGTCTAATTCGCTTTTCCCAGGATTTACTCTCCTCTTTTCTGTGTTGCTGCTAAGGAAGGGTACCATTGACAGTGCTTCTGGGAACTGCAGTTTGGGGAAATGCTGCAGAATAACAGCAGCCACTGGCTTTTTTGGTGCAAGGAATGGAAAGGACCAGTTGGGAGGAAAGAAGAAATCCAGACATTAAAAAACCCTTTCTTTATTTCAGTTAAATATGCCTGTGATACTAAAATTGTGGCAGCTATAGCTGCCATAGCTGAGCTACTGCTCTCCATTCCCTGGTATGGAGCATCTTCCCATGGTGCCTGAACTGGCAAAAACTGCAGCAGCAATTCATCTCCCAATTAGCAGTAGTTTCCCTCCACACAAAAATGGTACCAACACACTGCTCTGGTTCGTTTTTAACCCTTCTCCCAATATTGACAATAATAAATTCTCACAATAACAAATTCCAATAACAACTGGAATCATTCAGCTCCTCAATGCAGTTTGGGGAGCAGAGGTTATAGGAAATTCCCGCTTGGGGTTTTCACTAGCATTTCTTTAGGGAAATGTTGAAAATTTTCCTTCTTCAAGATCCCCCTGGAAAGTCCACCTCTCGATGGCTTCTCACTTCCTGAAATGGAGCTATCTCCAGAGCAACGATAGCCTTGGTTTCAGGCAAGACACGGGTCTCTCCTGGCGATGGCATTATTGATTTATTTGCATTAGGAGCATGGCTCTGCAAGCAGCTGTTTTGCTTGAGGGAAAGCCGGGGCTTATTTTTGAGCCGTGTGCCTGGTTGCTCTTTATGTTGATGGAAGCCCTGTTATTTTAGTGGGGTGATTCACTGTGTTTTGAAACAATATGTGACTGAGATGTCAGTAGTAATTGGGATAATAATAATAGCTGGCTCTTATCTTAGCCTGGATCACCTGTAGAGCATCATTATCCCTGCTTGGCAGCCGGGGAGAAGCGAAGCAGGGACCTGGGCTGTGTTGAACCATCCAGTGCCAGGGACTCATGTCCGTAAGGGAGCTACCTTCACCCAGAGCCGGAGAGGGTAATGGGGAGCACAGGGCTTGGCACAAAGACAGCAAATGGATGATCTCAGCTAGAGTTTGGCTGGAATGGTTGGCTGGGTGGTCCCTGCTCCAGGCTGGCCACACCCCTCCGGCCAATATGTTAGCAGGGAGAAGGTTTGTCCGTGGGGAGCTGTTCTGGGGCACCTCCAGCACTGGAGTGGGCCAGCAGCTTTTCAAAGGCACACGTGGGTTTGCAAGCCCCACTCAACATCTCCTTGGAGCCAAAAGACTTGCTGTGTCTTGGCCCCACTGTCCCTTGCTGGCTGGATGTGGGGAGCCTGCCTGGAGGATGATGCCTGAGGTTCGGTTACTTCAGCAGTCTTGGGATTATGGCAACCCCTGTGAGAGAGCTCCCACCATGGAGGTGCTGCTCCTCAGAAGGACAGTCTGTTTTCAGCTGTGCCCCTGCCCTATGCCAGCACCTGGCAGGACTCTAGCACAGAGTGTCTCTTCAGCTCCTCTTCTGCTCCTGTTAGCTTTTAACCTCCCTCCATTTGAGACCAGAGATGGGGTGTATCAGGAGGGCGTGAGACTAATGGGAGACCCATGGACCTGATTAAACATCTCTGTCTCATTTGCCTTTGTGGTGAGGAGCCAGGATACCAGTGCAGACTCCTTGCATACTCGTCAGGACCATCCTTCTGACATCCTTGTCCCAGCAAGCCACATATTTATTTTCTGCAGCCAGGCCATGTGAGGCCAGCACTTGTTTGGCATTTACATTGAGTGAAACCTTATAACTTTAATAAGATGTAAACCGTGTCGCACATCTCTGCCGTCGCTCAGCAACCCTGTAGTAATGGCCCAAACAAAGCCTCCCGGTGTGGAGGGAACACTAAATCCTATTGTGGAATAACTCTGCTCGACCAGAGCTGGTATCTCTCCTGCAGCCGCCTCGGCCTGGACTGTACAGCTGGCATAAGCCCCTGCCCCACCATAGATCAGTCCCTGCCTCACCAAGCTTTTTGGGAAGGTTTTTTTGCTGGCATGAGGCTTCACGCTGGGAACTGGATCTTTGGGATGTGCTCGAAGGACTTGAAGAGATAGTGGCCTTCGGAAGGATTGATGGGCTCCCAGCTCCAAACGGGCTTGTCAGCCACTGTGTTTTCCTCCAGCTGTGCTTGAGATGACCTCCCACAAAAGTCCTGATTCAGGGGTGGCTGAGGAAAAGATGCTGGAGTAGATCCTCATCTGACTTTTCCCAGGTGGCTTCAGTCATTTTTCAGTGTCTTATTTTAAAATTCCTGTGTCCTTTTCTCTTCCCTCTCATCCTGCCTTTTCATCCCTCCTGTCATCATGCTGAGCCATGGGGAAAATTTTTCTCTCCAGTGCCTTGTGCCAGGTGGGGGACAGGTAGGTCCTTTAAGCCGCCCTCTTCCTAGTGCTAAGCCGAGTGTGGTGCCCTGATGGGGATTTCTGTTGGTGCGGGGCTGTCCTTCCGCTGCAGTGGAGAGATGTGATGAGCTCAGCTAAATCAGTGCGCCCTGCAGGTTTATTTGGATGTTGCTCACGTTGCCAAGCAGGGAAGCACCTGCAGCAGGGTGTGAAAGCAGCATTAATAGCAACAGCAACCCTGAGTGGATCTGCTCTGGTGGTAAGATAGGGCTAGGCAGTGAGACAGCAAAAGGAGGCAGGCATCCGTGAGTGGTAGCTTGTTCAAGTGGTCTTTTAAAGAGGTTTTGGAGAGGGCTGGGCAGGGGGTGGGCAATGGGCAGCTCCAACAGTAGCTGGAGAAGAGAGCGGCTTGCAGGCACATTCCCTCCTTCCCTGCCTGCCGCTGCCTCCCCTTTCTCCCAAGATGTGATGAATGTGTCTTACTCTGCCGGCTGGGAGGGCAGGCGCTCTCAAGCCAGGCGTATGCCATACACCCAGCTACTCAGCAGATGTGCTGAGCTGTGCCTCTGTGAGGACTTCTGTCTTCTTTTAATGCACTCTGAACATCCACCAAGTGAAAGAAGATATTTTCCCTCTTTCAGCCCTTAGGGGTGATCTGCAGGTTTGGAGTGAGCTTCCAGAGGGGTAATGCCTACAGGGGTATTACTGTGCTGGGCATGGTGTCTCCAGGCTGAGTCCTGAAGAGCTGTTGCTCTAGCTGTCCTGATTCCAGTCGCATCACAAGGGTTGTGCTGGGAGCACCCCTGGCTGCAGAACCACTCCCAAATCCCTGTGACACCTGCCAGGCTGCAGAGGAGTGTCTGAGGGCAAAAGCTGCCTGGGGAGGAGGTGGTGGAAGAAGCTGCAGCAATTTCTGGGATGCAGTTAAGTAACAGCAAGCTGAGGGTGGGCGATGGGGAGGAGTGCCCCTATTTTGGGTAGGATGCTCAAAAGTGCTTGCAGTTGGTGGGGCTGCTCCAATGGGCATCTGCACTGTCACACTCCATTGTAGCTGTGGAGTAGAATCCCAGGCTGGCTGGTGAGCAAAACCAGCTCATGGAGATGGTGTGGAGCTGGAGTTTCTTGCTTGTGTGACCGCTAAATTTGTCTTTGCTTCCCATGGTGGTGTGGACAGCAGCATCCTCAGTGCTCAACCTATTTCTCTGATCACTGTTTCTCACCGCTCCCCTGCAGGTGGAGGCGGAGGAGCACCAGGACGTGGTGGTCTATGACCAGAGCACACGGGACGTGACCGGCTTGGCTGCCGACAGCTTCCTCTCCATCCTTCTGGGCAAGTTGGACAGCTGTTTCCACAGCGTCTCCATCCTCACAGGTAGGAGCCCTGCATTACCACTTCATCTGATGCTCATGCCCTTAGTCTGGAGCTACAGAGCTGTGGCTGTTCACATCCATGTACACCTGCTTTCCTGGCTGCCAGCTGCTGTGGTGGAGGAAGGCAGCCCTGCGTGCGGGCTGAGGCGGCTCGACCCACATTGGCATCACTGGGTCCTCCCCATGCCTTTGTTCCTTGCACTGTCCGTCTCGCCTCCACTGCACCCACCAGCCAGGGTGAATAAAGGAGGAGGGTATGGTGGGGTTGTGGTGGCATGGATCCAGCCATCCAAAAGCTGCCCTTTGTTCTACCATCCCTTCGTTACTTCATCCCTGGCAAATGTGCCAAGCACCCAACCTGATTCAAGCACTTTGTTCCCTCTCGCTGCTGTTAAAGGGAGGGCAGGAGGAGAAATCCATGGATGTGCTGGAAAGAAGGGGAAGGAGGGCAGGGGCAGAGGGTCATCACTGAGTGAGTCAGGGTCTGCTGGAGATGATGCTCTCCAGGCACAAGTGTGCAGGCAGGAGGAGGCACGTGCTGCCCTAATTACAGCTCTTCTGCAGTGCAAAATGTGAGGCAGGCGACTGATGAATGAAAAGGTCTGACCCATTAGAGAGGAGGAGAGAGAGGCAATGAACTGCCTAAGGGAAAGCTAAAGCTGTCTTTAATTCCCCATGTCTGGGACAGCTGGGTGTCTGCCTGGTTGGCTGCCTGTCTCTGACACTTTCTGCCCATGGAGGGGTGGGCAGGCACTGCCCCTTGCAACCCCTCAGTGTTGCTGAGCTCAGCCAGGCTCCTAAACAGTGGCAAAAGCACAGAGGTGGGAACCACCTCTGTCCCTCAAGCCTGTCCTCCTCCTATGGCAGTTGGGTACTGCTTTGGGACTGAAGTGGAGGGTACAGACGTCTGTGCCCCGGGGCATCACAGGCATGGAGGGAGCTGCCATCCTCACAATCCAACAGGGTGACAGACCCTGGGAAGGGGTGGTTGTGATAGGGAAAGTAGCACAAACAACTGGCATTAGGGAGCCTTGCCCATGCAAGGCAGGGGTAAGTGCTGATGAATTAGAGCAGCTGCACTGTGATGGGGAGAACAGAGCAGAGAAACAGCGGGAATACACCCACTGGTTCAAGGGTTTCAAAAAAGGCAGGGACTACATGAAATCACATTAAAGCTAATTAATGTGGCCTGGGTTGCAGGAGCTCTGCTGAGGCCAGTGCTGGAGGATGCTGCCATGAGCTTGCTGTGGCAGCCCCTGGCCTGCCCCAGCAGCCGTGCCTGCAGTTTTGAGGTCATCGTGGCATAAACAAGGGCACAGTTTGGTGCGTGGTGCAGGAGGAGGAAAAAGTGGATTCAGTTGCATCAGGTGCTTAGTTATGGGGATGGGTCAGGGAATGGGTCATGGAATCAGCTTTGGTGGCATGACCCTGACACCCCTAACCTGCTGCCACTTTCCCACAGCTGGGGCCGTGCTGTGAGGTGGCTGCAAACCCCCACCCCGAGTCCTCCTGGAGCCAGAGCAGGGCTGGGTGAGGAGGCCCTGAAAGCCCCAGAGACTATTTCTGCCTGGTCAGGCAAGCGAATGGACTTGGGGGACCCTCGTAGTACTGGTGCACCCCAGCCACATGCCCAGCATGCCCCTTGCTGGGTGAGCGCTGGCAGCATGCCACCCCCTCGGCCATCAGCATCACCGCCACCAAACCCCCTGCTAGCAAACTGCTGCTCCCTGCTTGGGCACACGCATCCTCCCTCTTCAGGGCAGCCATTTCCATCCCCCTGGGCTGCAGGAGCCCAGACCCCCAAGCAGGAGTGTGGCTCTGCTAGGCACCAAGCAAAGCTCAAACCTCCCAAATTAAAAGCGCCCCAGGGCCACAGCCTCATGTGGAACACGGGCCACCAGCAGGTGGAAAAAACTGGAACTGAAATGTAGAACACTGGGTCATGGCGGCGGTGCTTTACATGGAAATCCTGACTGGAAGTGGCTGCGCAGAGCTCCGGGGGAGGCTGGGCACACTTGCCGACAGGCACAGCTTCCTCCTGCCTGCAGTGCGGGCAGTAACCGGGCTGTTTTAGGGGCAGCTTTGGAGGGCTTGGGAAATCTCAGGCAGGATGTGCCTGATTCTGCCTCCTTTCCCTGGTGGAGTTTAACCCCTTGGTCTGTCCGCTCTGGGCTCAAGCACTTTGTCCTGCCCCAACCCATTCCATGCCTCTACCTGGAGGTGGCTTGTGACCCCACAGGGCTGGCAAGAGCTGCTGAAATCTCAGCTTGTCCCTCAGTGGATGCCATCACCACCTGTCCTGAGGGTCCCCAGTTCAGTGTGGCAGCCCTACACAGCCCCTCTGTGCTTCCCAACTCTCCTCAGCCCCAGCAGATGCCGAGGTCCATCCAGCCTTCATGTCTCCACCTCATGCAAACACCGCACTTGGCCTTTCTTGCTCACCTCCAGACCAGTGACCTTCTGACCCTTGAAGCAGCTGATGGAGGATGATGAGTGAGGACAGGGGAGCTGGGGGTGGCGGGACTGATGCCAGGGACTCCTTAAGGGTTAACAGCCCAGAGCAGCGATTCCAGCGGCTGGGAAGGAAGAATCTGAGTCAATTATTCCCAGTCTTGGAAATCATCAGCTTTTCTTCTTTTTTTTTCCTTTTTTTTTTTTTTTTTAATTGTGTAAGTATAAATAGTGCTGCTTGCTGCCCTCCATCCGTGGGAGCAGAAAGACTGTTGATTTATATGGTTTTCCTGACATCACATGAAGTGGTGGAAAACTGAATGGAGCCAACATTTTTCCTGCATTACGTAATGCCCCCTCCCTCCCAGCCCAGCTCTGCTATTCCTGCAGGAGCCTGACTGTTCTTTAACCTTTGTTTACTTCAGCACAAACCCTTGCTTTTTTTGCTTTTTCTTTTGCTATTTTTTTTCCTTTTATTTTTTTTTAACTGTGCTTTTTCCCCCTCTTTCTTCTTGCACTTTGCAGTCTCCCGCTTGGTTTTTATTAACAGCCATTATCTTCTTATGAAGCAGCAGCAGCAGCAGTCTGGCTCCATTGCTCCCTGATGGCTCCTGCATGTCAGCTCTTGCATGGGAGCCTAGCCAGAGCCGTAGAGTGGTGCTGAGCTGCTGGGTGCTGAGCTTCACCAGCTCCTCTCTATTTGTCCAGGTGCAGTGGACAGTGTGGAGATTTTCTTTTACTCCTGTTTCATGGCTAAAAGCAACAGCTGAGGGCTTGGGATGCTCGTCCAGATGATGCTCAGGCACCCATCCTGTCCCTACCATTGGTCCTTAGGCTGAGCACCGGGCTCTGCTCTCCTGCATTTGAAGCCATGTTCCAGCTGGAGATAAAAGCAGGGTGGAAGTGTGGCCAGTGGCAGTGGTCCCCGCAGCTTGGGACCCCCCTTGCACAACAGAGACACTTTTCACTGCGGTTTCATGTGCAGGGGGAGCTTTACCATTGCGATATCGTGCTCCGACCTGAAACAGGCCCCTCAATTGCTTTCTGAACTCGAGTCATGAGCTTTTCATCTGGCTCGGGAGCATGTGTGAGATCATCCTCAGCGCCCCCCTCCCCCCGCTTTTGTACCAATTCTTCAAGGAATGTTTAAATTTTCCAGTCCTGTTCTTTCTAAATTTGGAGCGTCTGTTTACTCCCAGGATTCGGAAAGAATGTAACAATATCATCAGCAACAAATCCCTCCCAGCCCTCCGCTCGCCATCCTCCTCCTCAGCAGCAGGCTGGCCTCGGCAGCGCTGGCCATGGCCCAGGTCCTTTCCAGCCCAGCGGTGCCATGGCCATCAGGCATGGCTGGAGAGAACTGCAGTTGCATGGCAGCAGTGATCTGGAGGGGGCTGAGATCTGGGGGATTTTGGGGGAATCTACCTAAGACAGGTGACTTCAGAGCACGCAAAATGAAGTAGTGAAAAAGAAAAGGGGATTTCCATTGCAGGAGCTGACTTGGGCTGCCCAGGCATGAGTGGATTCAGCACTGAAGCACTGGCTGGAATTATTTTAGAAACAAGGACTCAGGGACAGATGATTTTAATTAAAAAAAAAAAAAATGAATGAAAAAAGTCATGCTAGGCAGGTGCAAAAGCAGCACACAGGTAGTGTAGAAAAGAGGGGGCTTGCCTTCAGTCCAAGTCTCAGGGGCCGGAGGCAGCGTGTAAACCTGAAAGGCAGGAAAAGTACAAAAGAATCTGCAAAGCTTGTCATGGCAGAAGCTGAAGCTAAAAGCTTAGTAAGATCTAGAATCAGAACTGAGGTGTCTTTACAAACCCAGTGCAAGAAAAAAGAATAATCTAAAACCTAAAGCAGAAAATACCCCAAACGAGCACTAAGGTCATCAGTCACAAGCTGTGTGGTGGGAATGGAGAAGCAGGATCCAACTGCACTGGCTACTTGATGGTCATCTTTCTCATCACCCATTCTGGAACGCATCACAGTTTCATCTCTTGACTTTGGTGTGTGAGTGTGGTTGCTGGGGACACAGAACATGCAGAATGCACTAGCTGGTGGATTTTGTCCTCTGACTGCAGCAGAACCTCTGCTCAGTATGCGGGCCTGAAGGTGCACATGTCAAGCGTTAAGGCTATTTCAGGTACTCTCAGGCTGTAATATCCAAGAGCAGAGGTGGACTTACTGCCATGAATCTATCAGATGTATCTACAAGGTTTTCCTTTAAAGTCTAATTACTGTCTCTGAACCTCCTGCAAGCACTTCTGTCCACCCGTGGATGCCACCATCCCATAGGATACTGTGAGGAACCAAAAGAAGCAGATCCTCAGCTGGCAGGAGTGTGGATGTGAATGAGGTGGGCACAGGGGATGACACAGGAAAAAGTGCTCATGTGGGACTCTCAATTTCTTGCTTTTCTCAGATTTGGGAGTTTTGAAGAACCAGTTTTGCAAATAATGTGAATGGGGCTTCTTTCTGGTTGTTCTTCATCTACAAACTGCCCATGTGATAGTCAGGAATGGAAGAAGAGTAAGAAGGGCTGTGGAGGGGGTTACACCCAGCTTTTCTTCAGGCTATAGGTGGTGGAGTGCAGGGGCATTACCTGTGGTGATGTTTTTCTTTTGACTGTCCAGAGGACTAGAGGTAGGACACTGATATCAGCCTAGTGGGAGAGGCATTTTTATAAAAAATCAAATGGCAACACAAAGGTTTCGGATTTTTACAATCCCGGAGCTTTAGGTAACTCTCCAAACCTCCCTCCCTCTCACGCGAAACAGCCCTGGAGGATTTGCTTTCTTTCCTGCAGCAAAGCCATCTGGGACCACTTTAGCCTGGGCAGCACTGTGTTTTCTTGCCCTCTAGCTCCCCTCCAGTGGGTGCTGGCATCCAGCTTCAGACTCTCAACCCAGCGGGTGCCCTAGGGAGTGCTCCCAGTCTCCACAGTCCAAGGCATGGAGGCGGAATAAGGTGCCCCCTTCTCACCCCCAACCACAACCAGGAGATGCCTGGAAGGCTTTCAGCCCCGGCAGGACCAGTGACTGCATCCCTGGGAAGGGTTAAGCCAGGTCATGTATGTGGAAGGCTGATTGTATTCCAGACCTATGCTCTAAACCTCCCTGTTTAGCAACGCTGTCGTCAGACAACTTGTTTTCCCGATTCTATAATTACCCTGAGGAGCTTCCCCTCCCCCTCCGGCCGCGTTTTTAACCATTGGACCCAGAAAAGGCAAGCAAAAGGGTCAAAGGCAGCAGGGGACAGAGGAGAAGGGGCTTAGGGAAGAGCAGCCCTCTGAATGCTGTGACTTACAAAACTGCCATGTGATTTCATTTCTCATTTCTGGAAGGTCGACAGAAGGAAGGCAACTTCCCCGGTAAGAGATCCTGATGGGCAGAAGTCACTGCCCAGTTACAATTTCCGTCCTTTTGAGAAACCTGCCTCCCCTCATCTGCCTCCCCCTTTCCCTGGGCCTGCGCTGCATGCTTGCAGAAGGTCGCCACTGGCAATTATTGTAAGGTCCCAGTGTTGGGTGGAGAGGAACCACTGGCCTCTGCTCAGCTGGGCTCGTGACAGGCTATAGGTGCTGTCATGACAGGGTGTGTAGGCGCTGAACTGGGACTCATTCTGCTCTGTGCCCTTGCAGGCAGGTTACATGAGTCTCTCCAAGCCATTGCAGCAGATGTTTTTCCAAGGAGTGCTGTGGTAATGAGAGTGAAGTGGGGCCCATGAGGCTGGGCATCTCTCCCTGGGTGATGCACCTCTGTCTACTAAATAGGGGCTGGAGGCAGGGTAGGTGACAGCCTGGCCAGGAGGAGCAGCTGTGGAAAGGGGCCAAGGGGCAGCAGCTAATATGTGCTACGTACTTCTGCACTATGGACGTTCCCTTTCATCTCTTTATGTGCCAGATGCCCCCTGCCCCAGAACTAGGTGCCAACCCTTATCCTGGCCCTGGAAAAGGGGTGAAGAAAATGGAGAGAGAGCAGGGAGGAGGATGCTGCCTAGGGAATGACGGCTGCAGGTGACATCTCCATGTGGCTGGACTTCTCACTGGTGGAGGAAGGGGGTTGCTGACTACCTGTGCTTGCTTGTCTTTTGCTGAGGATCAGAGGGATGCGGGACACTGGTGAATCTTCTGCGTTGAGGTCTACTTTGTGGTGTCATGCCCCGCTTCCCACCTGGGGCTACCAGTATCCCTGAACTGAAAACTCAGTCCAAACGCATCCTGAAGGAATCTGGCATTACCAAAATAAGTTGTGCCCAGGGCTTTTGCAAGCCTGAGGAAGTTGGGCAACCAGAGGGCAGCAAGAGAAGGTAAATGCAGGATTTTGCACTGCTGGGTCAGGGACAGGTTGAGAAGTGCACCCCCTAATTCACCACATGCTTCCTGCAGCATGCCCCTCTCCTGGCACAGTGAGTCCAGCCAGCCACTGCCCCTGCATGACTTAGTGACTTCAGCAGAGTCATTAGGTCCACCCCAGTAGACCCCCAACCACAGCCACTGGAGTGAGTCACAGCTAAATCACCCACCAGCAAAGGTAGAGCACTGCTGGCACAGTGGTGGTGGGATGTAGAGGCATCTCCATTGCTGGAAGACACTGGCACTGGTCACCGGCATCGTGTGCCCTCCCTTGTAGTGACAGGGGTGGCAAATATGGGGGACCACAGATACCCTGGAGACCTGCTGTGGTAACCACTTCCCGAGCATGGCTCGTGGGGGAAGGCTGCACCTCTCTCTCCCAGCCTAGTTGGAGCACGCTTTGAATTTTATCCAACCTCTGACCCACATCTGATAATAATCAAACCATATTTGTTACAACAACAAGGCTCGTTAGGAGGCTGGCTCCGCTCGGGATGGGGGGGAGGAGACAGCACTTAGTTAATGCCAATGACCTCATCTCATGTGATGTCATTCAAAGGAAAAACACTGAAGTCACTCACATATGGCTCAGCCTGGGGTTTTTCAGCCCATGAAGCTTCAGATTTTCAAAGGCACAATACATGCACACACCCCCCTCCACTTACTATAATCATGAATGATTTTCTGGAGGCCTGAGCTCAGACCAATAAACTCATAAGGAGCTGTGTGGAGATGTATTAAGGAATCCTATGGGCAGGAAGCAGAGGGGCAAGTAATTTTCTCGCCCAGGACAAATGCAAAGAAGAAAACACATAAGCCCCACATGCTTCAGAAGCCACTAGTGATGGATAGACCCCAGTAGGACTAGGAAAGCCCATTCCTCCATGTCCCGTCTTGCTGGAGTTTTGCATGTGAGAAGGCTTTGGGAGAGGGTGCATCTCCAGACCATGGTCCCACTTCACCGGGAACAGGCGGATAACTCCATCTGACACAGCCATGCACAGGTGTGAGCAGCTCAGTGCCAGCCTCTCTTCCTGCCAGCTGTTGGGACCCGTTCATCTCCAGCTGTTTGAAACCACTCCAGGATGAGCATCCTTCCTGGGTGATGTTCTCAGTGGAGACATTAAGGGGAAAGATGAGCTGGTGGTTAGGGACCTACTTTGTGGTCCCCAGCTCTGCCCTGCAGCGGAGAACCCCAGAGAGGTTATTTAATCTTTTGTGTCTCAGTTTCCCTGTTGGGGCATTGCCCTTCTTGACGCTGGGGTTCAGAGTTAAGCATCACCCAGGGGATGCTCGTTGGTCCCGCCAGGAGCAGCCATGGATGGAGAGCGGTGCTGCAACCCCCTTCGTCACGGGGGTTTCCTCATGCACCACCCTGGCAGGTGCTAAAATGAGGTGTGGGCACGAGCTTCCTCCCACCACATTCCTATTCCCGTATTAACTGCGCGGGGCCAAACCCCGGCGTGGTGCAGCGATCCATCTCCTGCCGCCGGCGCTGCTCGCTGCGGGGGGCTTTGGGCGGGCGAGAAAATCGCGGTTGCGCCTTTAAGCAGGGAGCGAAGCATATGTCAGCCCGGCGTTGTGCTGCGTGTCTGTGTGCTGAGTAAGGAATGCGGCCGCATGCCTGACCCGTTAGCTATGAGCGCGGTACGGGCGCGCAGCGAGCGCGGCGGCGGATGGGGCGGCTGCTCCCGGGCTGAGCTCACTCGGGCTGGAGCGGGCGGCGAAGAGGGGGGCGGCCGCGGAGAGGGGGCTACGCCGGGTCCCCCTACCCCGCACGGGTTTTTTTTAATGCTTTTTATCTTTTCAGCCTGAAGGCTGGAGCCGGGGGGAGGCTGGCGTTGCTCTGCTGCTGCAGGGGCGCTTTTTTGGTTTTTTTAGTGTTTTGTTTGCCCGCCAGCTGTTGTTTGGCGACGGTGAGAGGTGTCCCCGCGAGCCGCAGCGCAGCTGCCTGGATGCCCGTGGATGTAATGATTGCTCCCTCCGAGGACCAGTTCTGGACAGACATGCGCGAGGGGCAGATGAAGCTGAAAATAAGGGTGCGGAGGATGAAGGAGAGCAGGGACAAGAGAGGTTTGTCAGCCGGCCTGGCGCCTTTCCTTCCGATGGGGACGGAGCGGGAAGAGAGGGCTGCGCCGCCGGAGCCCTGCTTTGCTCGGGGGCCGGAGATCGCCTTTGCCGAGCGGCCGGCGGGGAGCGGAGCGCGGTGCTGGCGGTACAAAGAGCGCGGGCGGCTGGCGATCGGGGAGATGGACGCGATCGGGGAGCGTGCGGAGGGGCGCGGAGCGGACCGATGGCCGGTCCCCAGCCAGGGGCGATGGGTGCAGCGCTGGCGGAGGCGGCCGGGCTGGGACAGGAGCTGCGCAGAAGAAGGCAGCTTCTTCAGGCAGGTGAGCGGCTGCCTGCAGCGGGCAGGAGCATCTGCAGCGAGCCCGGCTTTATACAGCTTTCCCACCTGGTGCGGTAGCCGATGAGACTGCCTGGCCGGGGGGACCGCTCCCTGAACCCTTCGCCGTGCAGGCAAGCTTGGGGAGAGCGTGGATGGAGCGGAGAAGGGAAGGAGGAAAGCTGCGGGAGCCGGGGCAGGATCTGCCGCCAGCATCTCTGCTCCCTGGGGCGCCGGGTTGCGGGGGGGAGAGGGCACCGCGCCCCGGGCAGAGGGCAGTGCGCGGGGAAAGGACGGGCGAGGACGGCGGGGAGAAGAAGGAGCCATCGGCTCAGGGCGCTGCGCTGCTGCCCGCACCCAGGCAGCTGCCCGCCGGAGCCATTTCGCTCCACCAGCGCTGCGCTGCCTGCCCATCTTCGGGTGGTTTCTTTCAGAAAGGGTGTTTGCGGTGTTTCCGCTCCCCGGTGCCAGGGCGAAGGGTAAGCGGAGGAAGGGGATATTAACTGGTGCATCTTAAAAACATGCCGAGCCTGGGATGACCTAGATTACCGAAGGGTTGAATCAAGAAACTTCCCCTCCATCACCACTTAAAATGGGAGGCTGCTAAAAGTGCTTGACAGGTTTTTGTGGCATGAAGCACATAACCCAGTGATGGTGTCATTAGTAATAAGTCACTCCTGGAAATGACACATTTTTCTTTACTTAGAACGAGTAAGGCTGGTCCAAAGCAGGCACAGTCACCAGAGGAAAATCAAGCCCGGCTCGAGGAGTGTGTTCGTGGTTGTGTGGGCGGAGGGCTTCCTTTCTGCTGCTTTTCCTTTTTTTAAGGATATTTTCCACTCCCTTGGGAGAATGGTAGCGGGGTCTGGGACCAGCCTGCAAAGCATGGGGGGGCTGGCGCAGGTTGGGAGGCAGCAGTGTGGTGTGGCAGCAGATGGGCAGGGGCTGTTCGGGGTGACCGTTGGGGAAGCAGGGAATGCATATGAATCCATAATAGGGCTGATTCATCAGCTTTCTCATCCCCACTGCCTGGAGGAAAAAAAAAAAAAAAAAGGAGGCAGCAGTGGGGTGATGAAATTTGGTGCTAAGTGAGGGCATGGTGAAACCTGGGCAAGGGAGTGTGCGTGTGGGAATAAGGGACTAGCTGAATACTGGACATCTCTCTCCAATGCACTGAGAGGTATGGAAGTATAAGAGCATCAGCCGGGAAGAGGGCAAGTTGGCCAGGCTGCAGAGCACCAGGGTTTCACCAGGCATATGGGACGGATGGCATGCAAGCAAATGGGCTGTGTCTGTATCAGGCATCACTGGCAGGGAAAATCAAAGGGGCTACAGCATGGAGAGGGAAACAGTGAGGATGGAGGCAGGCAGAATACTCAGAAACGTCCCAGGCAGCAGGAAATGCTGACAAAGCCCCAGAGCTTCCTGCAGCACAGTGAGTAAGGATGGCAGTAATCAGTG
Source organism: Myiozetetes cayanensis (assembly GCF_022539395.1). Lineage (NCBI taxonomy): Eukaryota > Metazoa > Chordata > Aves > Passeriformes > Tyrannidae > Myiozetetes > Myiozetetes cayanensis. The sequence continues at coordinate 46,219,649 of NW_026087853.1, read as the reverse complement.
TTTCATCACGCCACCCGGCTTAGCTACCAGCACCAACAGGCTCACACCCAGCACAAGAGCCAGGGAAATAGCGTTTTTAAAAGAGGGATTCTCCCAGCAGCTCTGGGGGTTGGTGTGCAGTGTGCTTGGCCCCTCCAATTTCTGTCAGTCAACCTGCCACAGAGATGCTCGATCAAACACTCAGGCTCACTGCCATAAGAAGGCTGAGCATGATACAAGTGCGGGCTGGGGCTTTGCAGGTCCCCCCAGCTCTTTTTTTGTTTGCTGTATCACCATTCAGCAGGGTGGTTTAACACTTGGGGATGGATGTGTCAGGGTGCTGAGAGCAGCATGTCCCCTGAGGGCTGGGGTGATAAAGAGGGGGCATCCAGGCAGCATTTCGGCCACAAAGCCAGCACAGCAGTGGGGGAGCCATGCTGGTGTGGAGGCTGCTCCAGCAGCAAGCCGAGGCGCGTGCTCACTTCCATGCCCCGCTGCTCCTTGCCACGTGCCGCCCTGGCAGCAACTCTCAGCCACCACAGGCATTTTAATGAGAGCTGGGCAGAGCCTGGCCTCTCTCAGCCCCCTCAGCCACCAGGAGCTTTAGCGGGGCAGAGGGTCTCCAGCACGAGCACAGGCGCAAAGCCCGGCGGTGGGGCTGCGGTCTGCCACAGAAGCTCCAGCAGCTGCACAGGGAACTGGTCTCTGAACAGCTCTGGCTGCTGCTCTTTAACATTCATTACAGGAGCAATGAGGGTGGGCTGTAAACCACCTCTTTAATACCCCTGTCGGTCTCCTACCAGCTCCTGGTGTGAGAGCTGGGAGTGAGGAGTGGGGTGTGGCAACTGCTGGCCCAGAGAGGGTTTGCACCTCCGGCTGTGCCTGTTCCCCTTCTCCTTGCTGCCACAAACTGATGGCACAGTAGAGTGATATGTCACCTCTTCTTCCCTGTTTCTTGATGAGGAGTCTTTGAGCCCAAGATGCACATGGGAGGCTGGTGAACAGGACGTGCCCCTGCTGCTCGGTGTGTCTCTAGGGGGACATTTAGGAGACTTATGGGGCTGTGGGGTGTTCAAGAGACATGTGACTGTCCTGAAGAGCAGTTTTGGGGTGAGGCAGGTGCCCTGGGCATCCCTTTCACAGCCTCTTGCAGTCAGCAGGGCTCAGTGTCAAGGCCAGGGCTGTTGGGTTGTTCCACAGGAGTCTGAAGGAGGTGCTGAGTCCATGGGGCTGGAGATGAACAGGCAGTCTACAGCCATCAGAGCAAGACATGAGAGGGTTTTCAAGCCCCATCTCCCTTTTACACCTCCAGCCTAGAAGGATGGCCTTGGTGCAGGGAGGGACATAGGGAGCAGCAGGGAGCTGGAATATCCTTGCTTCATGCATCCCACACCTTCCTTTTATCCCCAGCAGCATCTTCCCTTATATCTCATGCAGCTTAATGGATTGTAAATCCCTAAAGCTGGGGCTTACCACCAGGAGGAAAACAATGCCATACCACATCCCTGTCCCTAGCCAGGACTTTGTCACCTTCCCTGCATCATCACTGCTGCCCAGCCTTGGCAGAGAAGGAAACGGCTCAACTTGCAAGTGATAGATTTTGCCTGAGATGTTGTCAGCAACTCAACCATGAGCTAGATGTCCTCAGAGACCACCTGAAGGTGACAGCCAGAGCAGTGGAGGGGTCTCCAGGTGTATCAAGGTCCCAGCTCAGCAGTCCAGCATCTCTGTTCTTCCACCTTCTGATTTCCTTCTGTGTCCCTCAGCTCAGTGCCAGCCCTGGGGCTTTTTGTTCATTTTGATTATAGCCATCACAGGGCTCCGCAACAGTTGCAGCAGTGCTGGTACCACAGGAATCTCTTCAAAGGTGCTGCTGTCATCTTCCCCTTGGGCTAATGGATGGGCTCAGGAAGGATTCCCAGGCTGTCTGCCTTCCCTCTGCAGCATCTGTTCTCCCAATAAATCCAGTTTCACTGGGAGATTATCATAGATGTTCAGCTGGAAAATGTGCAGAGGTGAGAGCCTGGTAAAGATGGGGATGGGAGAGAAGTTGTGGGGTTTTCCACTCTCCACTACAGGACACAAGGACCATGTGGAGCAGGGCTGGGGGCTGGTCCAGAGGCATCTGTGCGGAGCACAGCAGGAGGTGGAAGGGTGGTCAGCACCCTGTGAGTGAAACCCAAGATGGGGGAGATACAAGCTTTCAGTTGTTGCACCCTTCTGGCACTGAGTTGCTGCAACACCCCATGCCTCAGTTTCCCTCTTTCCTCTGGCAAGTGACAGCATTCCCCTCCCTCTTGAAAGCTGAATTTCTCTTAAGCCTCAGCATGAGCTTGAGCTTGACATCAGTCAAGGTTTTTGTCTCTGGGGGCATGGCTGAATGAACTCCCCAAAGCCTGGGGGGTGATTTTCACCTCCTAGCCCTCACAGAACCTGCGTGATGCTGGTTCTTGACTCTTCCTTCCTCCATCTTCAGCAGGAGCAATGAAAGCATCCCCACTTCTGTTCTGCTTTCGTTCCCTTCTGGTTCCTACTTCTCCTCCTGGGCACCCCCTTCTGCCTCAGGTAATTGCAGTGGGCAGGAAGACACTGTTTATTCTAGGGAATGGTTTTGAGAACCCTCAGGAGTGCTGGAGCCGTGAGCAGCTCGCTGGGATGTGCTGCATGAGAACCAGCTCCTCCCCAGCAAGCCCTCACCAGGCTGGAGGGGAGCATCAAGAAGAAACCAGAGATTCCCAAACACCCACTGCATGACAGATACAAATCCTTCCTGAGCTTAATTCCAGGACACTCCTGGCACCAGCACTGTGAATAAAAAAGGAAAGGCTAGAAAGACCCAGTGCTACTCTGGCTCCTCACCTCATTGGGCTTGGCTGCTCTCTTGCAGCAAAATCTGGGATCTGTGGCCTGTGACATAGACGTGGGGCAAGCCCAGGTATCAGCTGGAGCCCAGCCAGGGACAAATGCTGCTTTTGGGATTGTTCTGAAGAGCTGCTTCATTTCTAAAAATGAAAGGCACGCTGGAGTAGCCGGTGCAGGGTAGGGTGATGTTGGGATGGTGTCAGGTACCCGGCTCTATCTCTAGGGTTTCCCAAAGCCCAGGCTGCCCTCAGCAGCTGCAAATATGGGGGAAATGAGGACAGGCAGGCTCCCGGACACAGGGTTGAGGCTTTGCTTAGGACAAGTGAAGTGAGCTGTGGGCATCATTTCAGGTGCTGGCATCCTGCGGTTGTGGCAGCCTGCCTGGGTAGCCACTCTGGGAGTGCTGCTGCCACTCTTGCAAACATCCCTACCTGCTTTACAACCCCCTCAACTCCTGCCTGGACTTCCCCAGGCAGGGCTGGCAGAGGATCTGCTGCCGGGTGAATGCTGGCAGAGGTGGGCAAGGGGGAGAGAGCAGCATGCCCCAACCTGCTTAAACAATGAGATCACCTTAAAGAGTCACACAAACCCATACACTGCCCTGGGCAGCTCTTGATGAATGCAAGTGAGCACAGAGGCTGGAGAACTGTGGACCAGAGCAGGCACTGATCCCGGGGGCTGCGCTTGTGTGCAGTGTACTCCCCAAAAATATTCCTTCAGAAAAATTCCCATGTTGTTTTGCACAAGCCCAGGGGTCAGATCTGTGCCCCACTCAAATCTGAGTGCTGTAGGCTTCCCAGGGGGGCAACTGAAGGAAACGCTGTTGGCCAGGGTTTCTGCTGCAGCATCCCCAAGGCATCAGCAGTGTGTGCTGAAGCACAGGGCAAAGCAGGGAGGTCGCACGTGTCCACACAGAGCTCTGGCTAGTGATTGATGTGTCTTGGCAATGGGGACACAGCACAGGGATGAGCAGTAACCAGAGCTATGCTGCACCTGTGCTGGGCCTCCTGCTTTTTCTCTGATTTAATGTCCCAGTTGAGAGGTGATGTCATTTCAGAGGGAGCCAGAGAAAAGGAAGTGCTGGAAAAGATAAGGAACTTTAACTCTACCCATCCCGGTTTGACTGGGTTTTGAAGCCAGAAGCTGTGTAAGCTGCAAGCCAGGAAAACATAAGAGAAGGGAGGAGAGAGGTTTGTTGAAGGACACCTTCCTCTTGGGCCAGTGGGAGCTGACACCTGAGTGTGCTGAGATCTAGGGTGATGGAGGACCTTGGATGTTCCCAGGTGGTGTGAGCATGATTTTATGCACTGCTCTGGCTTCTCCATTACATTCATCTCACAAACACGTCGAGTGGGTTTTCTGCAACACCAGTTTAACCTCACCAGAGCCTGGGTGCCACACCAGTAGACAGAAGGGTGCTCCAGGAAGATCAGCAGAAATGCTGCCAAAGTGCTGGAGAAGGTAAATGGAGAATATACCAAGGCTGCCCTGCTTCTGAAGGGGAGAGAGACTGTCTCATTAAAAGGTCTTGTCTAGCAGTGGAGATGGGACAAGGCTTCCCATGGTACTGAGTCCAGAGACTTGGACTTTCAAAAGGATCTTGTGGAGGCATCCTGGTCCTTCTGACAGTCAAAGGCAGTCAAGCCCCCAAGTCCTCTCTGCCCTTTGGGTGATGTCAAGCTGCATCTGCTCATTCACATGACTGGGAAAACCTCAAGGGGGGCTTGAGGCAGATATGACTCAACCCCTCTCTGTTGCATGAAGCTGCCACCCAGATGTCCTCAGCTGAAAGGGAGTGAGGTTAGGCCACCACTAGCCAGACCTGGCTCTACTCTGGAGTATGGGATCAGTGAGTGAGAGCAAATCAGGATCACCACTGGTCTTAGGCAACCAAGCAGGACATGCGACAGCACTGGGGGTTTTCCAGCTCCTCAAGCTGCCCACCATGCAAGTTTGCTGCCCTGCTTAAGTCAGTACTCTTTCCTCTTGAGCTGGCAACTGGCTTTCAGGCTTTTGACCGTGCCAGACACTATAAAAACAGCTCTGGTTGCCACATGCCACCTACTGCAACCTCAGCTGGGGGGTTTCTCTCAGCACTGGGCTTCAAGATTCTCAAGCTGGGTGTGACTGCCCAGCAGCTTGGTGCAGTAAACTGGGTGGTGCTTGCTGCCATGTTAAGTAAGATAAGAGCATGAAAAACAGCAATGGCCTGCAGATACCGTGATACCTGTGTGGTCCAACATGGTAGAAATCCTGGACTCAGCAGGGCTGGGCAGAGGGGGCATCTCCCAGAAACCACAATGTGTAAGTGTAGCTAATGGAGCAAGGTTTGGGCTGACCTCCCCAATGCAGGGAGCTTTGCACCTTGGTGGGCTTGCTTGTTGTCACCCTGCCCTGATGGATTTTGCTATCAAAAAGCAACCCTGGCTGTCCTCAGAATACTAGGCAGACAAGGAAAGGACTTTCTCGCCCCGTTATATGTCTGAATGAAGTTGTGAAGAGCCAACTGCATTGAAGAGGGTGTGGGTTGCTATGTGCAGGAAAAATCAGAGCTGGATCTCCATTCCTTTCTCCATGTGTATTTCACAGTCATCACAATGTATCTGTGCTGGTTAGCAGTGGCTGGTGGCTTTTTGCTCCTCAAGGCTCTGTTCTCAGTGCAGCAGGGTTATCACCACTGTGTCTCCAGCCCGGGTCTCGGGGTGCCAGGTACTGATGATCTCGGCCTTGCTGTAACGAGCTCATTGTCCCCATTTTCTCCACAGGAGGTTTTGCCACTTTCTCGTCCTGCTTCCCGGGGCTGTGTGAAGGGAAGCCAGCTGCCATTCTGCCGATGAGCATCTCCCAGCCATGCTTGCCTGTGGCCAATGTCGGCCCCACACGTATCCTGCCACATCTCTACCTGGGCTCCCAGAAAGACGTCCTAAACAAGGTACAGCTCTGTCAAAGGGACACATCTGCCCTGTCCCATCTGGGACCTTAGCCATGCAGAGGGGTGAAGCTATTAAAGACCTCCTCTCCTGCCCAGTGGGAAGCCCCTGTGTGGTCAACTGGAGCCTATTGGGAGGCTGAAGGAAGGGAGTGCACAGGAGGGAGTGCACAAGCAGAGCGTGGCAGAACTGAGGAGGGTGTTTGCAGGAAGAATTGTCTTACACTCATGAGCTCTGGGGTGATCAAACTCTTCCCAAGTGCCTGTAGCAAACTCAGAGGCAGGAGGAGCATGTCCAGGAAAAAACCTGGGCTTGGAGGGAGAGTTACCACAGCTGGAGGGAGATGTGGGATAGGAGCCAGCTTTGCACTCACCCACCTCACCAGCTAGACTACCAGGTAACACCAGTTTCAGCAATCTTGTGATCCCCTTGGGAGCCAGAGGGAGTAGGAGCAAGATGGGGTATTCAGCCAAAACAGCGTGGGGATGGGCAGCTCTGGCCACAGACAGGGGCTTGTTCAGGAGGCCAAAAATGAGCAAAGTTTTGCTGTGATGAGAGAGGAGAAAAGAGGAACAGTGCCCTTTTAAAGGTACCGGAAGGGCTGTGTTATGGTGTCATGCCAGGGAAGGAATTTTGTTTAAAGGAAAAATAATGATGAGAAGAAAGAAAGAGGAATTGCAATTAAATTGCTTCCAGGCATCTGCCTACCATGGGCATGAGGGAGCCAGTCAGGCGTCCTCACCCAGGGCAGGCAAGTAAGGAGAGGGACCACAACACCAGAGGGGTTTTGGAGACAGAAAGGAGGGAAAGAGAAATTATATACAGGGAGTAGAAGAAAATGAAAGAGAAAAATGCCAAGAATGTAAGCCTGGGAGCTGGGCTGGCTCCGTGGAGCCTGCTGGGGCGGGCAGGAGCCAGCCACTGGAGAGCCAGGGCCAAAATCCTGGTGCCTAAATCCTGAGGAGCCAATGCTGAGCAGGGAAATTGATGGTTTCCTTTCCTCCTGACCTCCTTGGAGGGTTTTGTTTATCTTTGGGAACTGTGTTTTCTGCCATCCCCACAATGTGGCCATTTGCTGGAGAAGATGGAAGCATTGCCCATGCGTGGTCTCTGACCTCAGTCTGTTGCCTGTGGATAGAGCATCTTCTGGCCACTTTGGTTAACGTAGGGTGCTACCAATGATTAACTCCACTCTGCTGGTGAGATGTCTCCTCTCTCCCTCAGCTGATACTGTCACAGCCTTCAGATACAGATTTTGCCGATTTCCATTCTTGTATTTTCCTATTCCTCTCATACTGGGGTTCGTGGGTTTTCCCCTCTGAAACCCCCTTCCAGGTGTCTTAGGCTCTGCTTACTTGGACCAAAATAAATATCTGCTGAGGTTCAAACCTGTGTCATCTAAATTGACACAACCTTCTCAGCTGGTCTCTGCTGTATTATCATCAGCTAGGCCAAGGCAGCAGTAGGAGACTCACAGGAGAAAATATTGGGATGGGAAAAGGCAGGGAGTGTGCATGGCAAGACAGATCTTCAGCACTTGATGCTGGCTGAACTCAGCTGATCATTTGATGGCTTCTTTCCCACCAGGATTTGATGACGCAGAACGGGATAAGCTATGTCCTGAACGCCAGCAACTCCTGTCCCAAGCCAGACTTCATCTGTGATAGTCACTTCATGCGCATTCCTGTCAATGACAACTACTGTGAGAAGCTGCTTCCCTGGCTGGACAAGTCCATTGAATTCATTGGTGAGCTTTTCTTGCAATGGTTGCATGGCCTCTGGTTCTCAGCCTTCACGGCCTGAACTCTTAGCCTGTCCTCCATGGTCTTGCTCCCAGCAACCGTTGTCCTTTCACACAAAGGGGCTGAGAGCTGGGGAGGGAGGATAGAGTCATTTTGCTCACCATCTCTGTTCTCTGTTTCCTCTGCCATGCTCCAGACAAAGCCAAGGTATCCAGCTGCCAGGTGATTGTGCACTGCTTGGCTGGGATCTCCCGGTCAGCCACCATCGCCATCGCCTACATCATGAAGACCATGGGTATGTCGTCAGACGATGCTTACAGGTGAGTTTTCCCCTGAGGGCAGGGGTGGTTATGCCAGTATGCTTCACTCCAGGGAAGGAAAGCAGGCTGAGCCCAGAAAGAGAGGGTCAGGGCTCCTTGAACCTTCTTCTTACCTTGGGTGGGTCCCAGTAAAACCAAACCAAACCAAACCAGACCTCCTCTCATAAAGTGCATGTAACAGGGAATGGTGGGGAGCGGTAAAAGGGAGTGGGGAGGCAGTCCCAGCTCTAATCCTGGGGCATCCCAAGTCCCCATGGTTCCCCAAGACCTCTTTCTTTCGAGGGTCTGGTCAGAAGGTTCTGGACAATGTCTTTTCTGCCCAAAGAGGCTGAGAGAGTAGGGGTGACCTACTGAATGACCAAACACCAACTGGGGCTGTCTGTGTTTCTTGGCAGGTTCGTTAAGGACCGTCGCCCGTCCATCTCGCCCAACTTCAACTTCCTGGGCCAGCTCCTGGAGTATGAAAGGAGCCTGAAGCTCCTCAAGGCCCTGAAGACAAAGGGTGACCGGGGCGAGGGGGATGCCCAGCAGGACCCAGCAGAGGTGGCTGAGGGCAGCCGGCATCCCCTAACACCTACCTCAGAGAAGGCCGAGGATGTGCCGAGAAGCACCGGCTCGGTGTCCCCCCACAGTGACCCCGAGCGGCAGGGCGGGACCCCAAAGGTCCTGTCGCCCACCACCCTGCAGCAGGGTCTCAACGGCTTGCACCTCTCCTCCGAGCGCATCCAGGACACCAACCGCCTGAAACGCTCCTTCTCCCTGGACATCAAGTCTGCCTACTCCCCCAACCTGCGGCAGGACCCCCCTGGACCCCCTGGACCTGGGGAAGCCCCCAAACTCTGCAAGCTGGACAGCCCCTCGGGCCCTGGCGGTCTCAGCCCCTTCTCCCCAGGGGCGGAGAGCCCCGACCGGCCATCGGGGCCCGAGCTCCTGCTGGAGGCCAAGGTGAGGCAGCGGCGGAAGCACCGGCACCCGGCGGGCTCGCCAGCCCACGGGCTCAGCCTCAACATTGGCGGGACCTGCGCCACACGCAAGAGCCCCGGCGATGAGGACGGGCTGCCACCACGGCTCGGCCAGCCACCCACCGCGCCCGGCACCGCCACTGCTGCCTGGAGTGGGGTGCACCTGGAGTCCCCCAGCACTCCCTCCGGCGAGGCTGGCTGGTACTTTGGCAAGGACTCCGGTGGTGCCGGCGGGAGTGGCGGGAGCCTGTTTCCCAGCACTGGCCCGTACCCGCCGTTCGGCTGCGGCGGGGTGGCGGGCGGCTGCGAGATCAGACTGAGGGACAAGGCGCGGGCCGAGCCGCGGGACGGGCGGCACAGCTGGCATGAGGAGGCCGGCGCCGAGAAGCAATTCAAGCGGAGGAGCTGCCAGATGGAATTCGAGGAGACCATGTCCGAGGGCAGGGCTCGGGAAGAGCTGGGCAAAATCAGTAAACAGTCCAGCTTTTCAGGCAGCATGGAGATCATCGAGGTGTCCTGACATTCACCTGGGGCGCCTGGAGAGCTGGGATGGGGACAGGGCGGGGGGATATTTAAGCTGGGGGGGAGAAGGGAGGGTGGGGGTGGGATGGGGGGTGTATTTATACTTGCGCGTGCATTTTCGGGAGCGCAAGCGCTGAAACCGAAGCAAAGGTGGATGAGTCTTTCCAAAGTCGGGAAACATAATGGCGGATGCTTAGTGTCCCTCCTGCACTTGCCCCGGTCCTTCCCTCCCATCCCCAGAGGGTCCCAACCCTCAGAGACCCGTACTCAAAGTTTGGGCGTAAAACTCAAGTGGGAAGAGGCAGGGGTTGCAATTTTGGCTGTGGGGACGGGGCACAGCATCTGGAGGGGGGTCCACAACTGCCCCTTCCCTGCGCCCTGGTGCACTAAGCATGCTCCCCTGTGTTTCTCTGGCTAAGTGTCCTAAAAATGCTGCACTGAAGCAGCCCTATACATATATAAATATATATTATATATAATATAAAGAAAAAAAACCCCGAAAACACACACACAAAAGAAAAGGTAAATGGTTTTACTGCGATTTTTATTGAGACGTAAATAATATTTCAATTTTTTTGTTTTGTTTTTAATTTATTGAAGCTGTTCATTCTGGCAATGATTTGCAGACAATGTGGGGCGGTACTTTCAGCTCTATTTTTACTGTGTATGGTATTTAAATCTGAAATACGAGTTTCTAAGCAATATCTGAGGCCTGTGGCTCCTTCTATAGTTCATGTCCACAACATAGATTTCCCCCCTTCCCTCTGGGCACACCAACAAGGGGACAGGAGACTCTTCTGGACACTTTTTCTAGAAATGAACAAGTAAACAAGCAAACCATAAAACCTTCTTAAAACACAAACTGAGCCAGAAAACTCTTCTGGAAGCTGCTGCCTCTTCTTCACACCTTGGTCTCTGTTTGCTTTTCCTCATCTCCGTCTATTACCGCCATCCCGGGCATCATCCCATCCCATGCATTGTCCCCATCCTGGTCATCACTCCATCCCAGCCATGCCCCCTCCCCTCCCTTCCCTTGGGCTACCCATCCTCACTGGAGTGGGCAAGAAGGGAGTCACCTGAAATGGATGAAAGGCTGCAAGGTGTCATTTCCAGCTGCTGGGGAAGGCACTGGAAGCTGCCACAGCAGAGGCAGGGAGGCTGGTGGTAGTTGGGATTTCTTGTTGGGAGGGATGTTGCCTGCCTGCCCCAGCCCCTCAGCTCCCCCTCGCCTCAGCCACCTTGCTTGGGAGGGATGGGCACCACTTTCCCTTTGGAAGCACTGGTTTTTCAGGCTTCCTGCATCCTTTGTTTCACATCTGAGAAACTCAAGGGGAATGTGTTTGCAGGTGCTGGTGCTCCCCCAGGCCTGTTCCCCTGCAGGCTGGCTCCCCTCTTTCCAGCGGATGATAAGCTGTCCAGACACGAAGCTCTGCAAGCACATGGGGGGGCACAACTGACTTATTTTCAGAGGTGGTTAGCTGCTTCCTCCCATCTGGTGGGAAGCCAGGCTCCTGCCCCCAAACCCCAATGTCAGGATTGTTGAGAAGCTGCTTTCTGAAGCTGGAGGCACTGAACTGCCTCCACTGCAAAGCACATCTTTCCCTGTGGCTGTCTTTGCTTTCTCCCTTGTCTCGCACTAGTTCGCAAAGCTAATACCTCAGGGGTCTGTGTTTGTGCATGTTTGTGTCCTGTGTCATCCTTGGAGTGTTGGGTTTGTTTTTTTTTCTGGGTCCACATGGTTTCTCTCCCTTTCCCTTGTTCCTCCTCGTGTCATTCATTTCTATCTTTAAATCAAACTACCCGTGACAAAACCAAATGATCTCAGGTTTAAAACTGAACACAAAGCAGAGGCGTGAGAAGCTGCAATCATGGAAGGAGGGGCTGCTCACTTCAGCTCGTTGCTTCCTCAAGCACCTCTGTGTTCGCAGTTGAGGCAGTCTCCCTGGAGACTCCTCACTCTCTTCGGGCCGGCTTTAGTTTTTCTGGTTTTCCATGGAGCTATTTGGTGAGATGCAGGGGAACCCCATGTGCTCCTGCCTGCTTCCCCGAGGCGTGGCGGGGAGGGATGGGGGTGGCTGGAGAGCCAGGGACCACCTGCCTCTCTCCCCACGTCACTTTTGATGAGGGTGAGAGATCTCAGTCAGTCCTCAGAAACCTGCCACCACCCATCTCTGCCTCCAACAACCACCTCGAACCTGCTCAGTGTTGCCAACCTGAACATTGCTCCCTTCTGATCGTGAAAGGGTGATGACACTATTTTCTAGGCTCCCTTTTTAGATTCTGAAAGGCATTTGGGTCCATCCCATGAGTCAGACAGCTATTTCAGGAGCTCCACTTGCAGCAGGGTCTCCTAAGTAGGCATTGATGTCAAGGCCAAGGAGGGAGGGGTAAAAGGCTTCATTCTCCTTCTGGTAGCCCAGCCACCAGGCATAGTGTTAGTGTCACCTGCCTCCTGGTCCCTCTTCCCCTTCTGCTGCCCTCAGTGGCAGCATCTCTTCCCAACCGTGCCACTGGTCCTTGTCTGCTGATCTCTGCTCCATAGGGCTCAGTTCCTGCCCATTCCATAGTACTCCAGGGTTGGTGCCAGCACGGACTAATTGAGCTCAGGTCCGGCAAGTTGCTGGCAGGAGCTGGCTAGCTGTAGTTTTGAACAATGCAGAGGGGGCTAAATGTCTTCCCAAGGGATTTAATAGAAAGAGGACGGCGGGTCAGCACAGCCAGATGGGGACATGTGATTCATCCTGTTAGCTGACACTGTGTTACAAGCTCAAAAAAGCAGATGGAGCAACGCAGGAAGGAGAGGGTGCATGTTGTAAATGAGACCCTGAATGTCTGCAAGGAGGCAGATATGTGGTTTGCTTTTTGTCATCTCAACTCTGCCATCACCTGGATGCTCCTCAGACATGCTTGAGGTGTTAAGCACTATGGACTCCTCTGAAACCAGAACAAAGATAAGTATATTTTAAGATTAGTAGGTCATAAATGCCAATAGACATTAATGATCCACCTCTGCAGCCTTATTTTGATGTACTTTGCATTCATCCCCCTCCTTTACATTGGGCATGTGCACTAGAAGCCCTCACATATAGAATATTTTAAGTCTATATCCAGAAAATAAGCCTTGATGGAGCAGCCCTGCCTGCATGTCTCCTACCAATGCTGACCCAAAGCCATCAGGGTTACCAAGTGGCTGGCAATTAACTTAAATTATTTTTTTAGATCAAACTCTGTCTTAGACCACTTTGTCCATGAATCAGAGAGCTGTGAGTTGTCATGAGGATGTATGTGCTGGCTGGTAATCCTCCTCATCATCTGTCAGCCAAATCTTTTTATAGGCTCTCAAAACCAGATGACCCAACCCAAAGCCTCACTTGAAGCAAAAATCCCCTTTCAGTGGTGGTCTGATGAGAGTGCATTCGTTTGTAGGGATCTACAGTGGCAGAAGTGTGAGCAGAAGAGAGGAAAGGTCGCTGCTTTCAAGGGAGGAATCAAAGCTCTTGAATGTCCAACAGCAAAGGCAATGAGTGGCTGAGCTTTCCACCGCACGAAGGATTGAGCAAAGCACAGCTCTCCTTCAGACTAGAAAGGACATAGCGCCTTTTCCTCCAGCCTCTGCTTGTCCTGAGTATCCCAGACACCTTCCTGTCTGCCTTTTGCAGGGGCTGAGAGAAGCTGGCAGGAGGGCAGTGATCAGGTTGGCAACACTGAGCCAGAGGCTTGGGTCAGAGCAGGCTCGTCCCTGGCCTCAGCAGCAGCATCCCCAGCCCTGCTGCTTTCCCAGCCCTTCTATTTGTCTGCTTGTTTGGACATCCGTCCCCTTTACATCTGCCCCTTAGGAGACAATGCCCCCCCAGAATCCCCTCTTGCTGTCCCCTTTACCCTCCCATCCTTAATACTAATGATAATAAGCTATCAGTGTTGTCATTGCAATCTATGAATGATAGATTTGAGTATTTATGATTATTATTATGATTATTATGGTTATGATTCTGTACCTTTTTGCTTCTTACTCTTTGTATGTTGCTCTTTGTTTCTCTGTTGTGAATAAAAGCAAGGCCCCATCACACCTTCTCTCTGCTCCCCACAGCCCAGCTGTGGCTGCACTCGGCACAGCTCCTGGCTGCCCCAGGCCTCAAGAGGCAAACCCTTGTCAGAGGAGCTGGAGGAAGGTGCTTCCTAAGAATATTAAGGCACCCAAACCTGGAGCAGATCTATTCTCTCAACTCTTCCCTTCCCTTCCTGCAGCTCCTCTCCCCCATACAGGTGCCTGCTCATTGTTGCAAGAGGCAGGAACCCACTGGCATAAACAACAGAACATTAAACAGCAAAAGCTTGAAGCTTTTGTAACAGTCTTAAGGAGCATTGGCCAGGCATCCAGATCATGGAATCAGCTCCCTCCGGGCTGTGGGTCGTCTCACCTTCTTCAGCTGGCTGCACCTACAGGCTGCATTTCACCCACAGGGGCTTCTTGCTCTGGCATCACAGGTGACTTGCAAAGCTGCCCTGCTCACCGAGCCCAGGCACGGCCACGCTGCTTTAGCCAGGTGTCCTGGGCTTGGCTTGAATGTCCTCCTCATGCCAGTCAACTCCCTGCCCAGGGACAGTACAGCCTGGGGAGGACATGTGGCCAGTGCTAGAGCAAGCTCAGTGGCAGAGCAGCAGGTAGACACGTGAATGGCCTCCGGTACCTGGAGGGATTTAGGAAAGGGATGGCTCCCAACATGGGACTTGATATGGCTTTTATCTAACACTGGTAAATTGAGGTGTCATAAGCAGACAGAGTCTGGTGCCAGTTTTTTGCACCCATTGCCTGTGTTCTTTGTGTAACCTGGAGGTTTCCAGATGACTGTAAGGTGGAGGAGGTGACATTATGGGAAGGGAAGAGGAACCCCGTCTGCACTGTGGTACTAAACACTCTCCGTACTGCGCCAGCCCCATGAAGAATCATTTTAATTTGTGGGGTTTAACTCTGCCCTTCTCCAAGTGGCCCAGGCACAGTTTCTTGTCTCTGTCATGACTTTGCTTTGTTGTGGGTTGGGGTCCTTCTCATCATGCTGTGCTGAACACATTTCCAAGGTTGCTCTGAGACCACAATGGAGAGGAGAGAGCTCAGGTCTCACCCCTCTCTTGGGGGACCCTGGTAGACCCCTATTGGGGTCCTGGTCCAGCATCACCCTTCCTACCTCACCTGCCTTTGGGGCAGCCGTGGACAGGCAGGGAGCAGGCAGGTTCCGACCATGCCGGGACTGAGCCTCCTCTCCCACCCTCATCCCTGCAGGATTAGACCCTTCTTCAGCAAGCACAACACAGAGAGGGGTCTGCACACACCCTGGTGTACCAGGGTGTACTTGGGGAATCCCAAGCAGGGAAGAGAGGGTCTGGCCACCAGCCCCACCACGCTCCCTTCCTCGCTGTCCGTTCGGCCAGCACTGGCGTCGGACCCGGGGAGACACCCTGCCCCTGCCTTGTCTTTATTTATTTATTACCAGAGGCTGTAAACAGCAGTGCTTTTCTACCCTCTACTTTCTTTTCCTTTCTTTTGTATTTTGGAACAACGTGTTGTAATAAATACCCGAATAGGTGTTTTAACAGCTGGTGTCAGCCTTGGTTTTTGAGGGTCAGACTTTCTCAGGGTGGGGCTGGACGATCCTCTTTGGGGGTCTGGGGAGGGAGGTGGACCTTTGGCTGCACTGATGAGGGCCAGAGCTGGTGGAGAGCTGGACACAGAGGCAGGCCTGGACACAGCCAGACCTGGAGGTGCAGGCAGACCCATGTCTATGTATAGGGTCCAGCAGCTGAAAGCTGCAGCTGGACTAATTCAAAGCAGAAATAAGACTCATGGTTGAGAGAGTAGGGGCATAAAAATTAATTGGGGCATTCCTGGGCTCTCGGACTGCAAACAGCCACTCTAGGGACTTCTAAGGGTCCAGTGTGGCTCCGAAGCTTTAGGCAGGTATCTGAGCATCCCCTTTCTAGTGGAAAGTGCTGGCCAGCTCCTGCTTCAGATGGGTATACCTGCAGTGTAGGGAATGGTACAGAATCAGGGAATGCTGAGCTAAAGAGCACAAAGGCATGGAGTGTTTTCATTTAAGTTATTATTACTACTATTACCATTATTGTTATTATTTTTCTTCCCAGCTATGTTCTGCTCCCACCTTCCTCCTGACACGATGGCAGCGTGTAGCTGCACGTTTGCTGCGCACTACAGCTAAACCCTATAAACATTCCCCGACCCCCCCATGGCCACGTGAGCCATACTGGCCAACCAGCAGCCCCATTTTGGCTGTCCTCAAGCAGAAGCTGGTGGAGGTACTTCCCCGCTCCCCCTGCAGCAGGTTTTCTTTGGAGGGAGGAGAAGGTGTGAGCAGGCTCCCTGCAGCTCCGGCTCCAAAAAGCCTCAGCACTTATTGACTTACACACAGAAGGGCCATCCATCCCCACAGCTGCTTTCCACAGGCTGGGCTGAATCCCCATGTCTTTTATAAATCCACTCCCCTCATCCAGCTGCAGTTGCTGAGTCTTTTGTAAAGCCTCTTGAAACTACTGCCATCAGCTGCTGCTGGAGTAGAAATGACACTGCCCAGTGTGAAGCTTCAGCCTCCTGTGCAACTGACACCATTGTCAGCTTCAGAGAAGCTGTTTGCAAGTCCTCCTCTCTCAACCACTTGTTGCCATGCATGACATGGGAAGGGACAATTATTTATTACAGAAACATGAGCACTGCTCCCATTTCCCTCCCCATTTACATGCTCCTAGCTTAGTTTTTCCAGACCTGCTGCCCCAGGGAAGATGCTGCATCTGAGTCCCCAGAGCTGACATCTTGTGCAGCTACTTCCACAGGCACAACTCAATCCCCTCGTGTTCTAGAGAGGAATTCCCTCTGGTCCAGGGGACTGGCAGTAGCACCCACGTGGGAGGGAACCCAGTTGAAGCTGCAGGGTGCCTGCTTTTAGCTGGGGCTGGAGCTACAAGTATGCAGAGGCTCTGTCCCCTGGCAGAGTCACCCCTGGGTGTGCAGCCAGCACGGCTTCCTCCCCCTGCCCTGGTGCCGAGGCTGCCTCTCCTCTTGCTCCTTGTGGTTTGCACAGCAGAAACCATTACTGCAACAAGAAACCCAGGATCGTCCTTATTCCAGCTCTCTGGCTTTTATTGACTCAGAATGGCTGCCAAGCCTATAAATAAATGTTCCTTGAGCTAAATATAGCAGCCACTGAAATAGGTTGCTGGCTATTTATTTAGCTTGTGGCCTCTTTGAAAGTTTGCCAGTCCATATTGCCTTTACCTTCGTGCTGTCCCACCCCAGGCTATGGCCACCCACCACGGGAGCATGGCTGAGTCAGCACGGGGTGAAGGGGTCACAAAAATCAGCCCCATCTCCTCAGGACCGGAGAGCCAGGGTGACAGGGTTCGGCAGCTGGATGAGCTTCGGCACCCTGCACCCTGCCCAGAGAGCTGGGGGTCCCCAGGAGGGACATTTGCTGGAGCAGTCAGGCAGGGACTGAGCCAGTCACAAGTCAGTTTCCTCTCCTGAGAAGACGTGAGATCTTTTTCCAGCACCAGAGCCTGGAAAAGAGAATCTATCATCTCCCCCAGGCTTTGAGGCATTAGGTGGTGTGCATTGCTTTTCCACACTTTGCAGGAGCATAAATATGCCTGGTGCACAGAGTTACTGCGTGTTAGGACCCTGAAGGCACTCAGGGGTGTGAATTTACCCCCACCCATGCACCCTACTTGAGGCAGGACACTCAAACCTGTACCCTGAGCCATGCTGGGGCTGTGACCTTGTCTCTGGCCCCAGCTGCTGGGTGGTCCTCAGGCAATGCTGCACGCGTGGCCCTTCCCAGCTTGACCCCACTTCGTTGCGTGTCTGGGAGATGCCATTTGCCACACTTGGGAGATGAGCCCTTACTAAAGACACCACACTCAGGGACTCTCCATGGGATGCATGTTCCTCCAGAGCCCTGTTGGTTGTGCATCGATGCAAGAAGGGGTGGGCTTCACCTCTCCAGCACTGATGGAAAGCAAGGTGAGGACTGCTTGTGCTGCAGACACTCCTCTACTCTCTGAGCCTAACAGAAATAAGAGTCTACTTACCTTGGGCTGTGATGAATTCACTGCAGCTTCATGCCAGTGAAGGGAAAAACCCCGTCACTCCCTGGAAAGCCACATTCACTCCTGGAGCAATCCAAGACCATTAATAATGTTTAGCACTTACAGAGAGTTTTGCTAAATATGAGCTAATCCTTACAACACCCATGGGAGGGAGAAAAGTAATTATTGTTATTGGGCTTCACTTTTCCTTTTCCATGTACCCTTGCAAATGGGAATCAGCTCTAGTAAGTCCAGAGAGCTCTGGAAATCGGAGGATAATCCCTCTTGTCCCAGTTTGTACAAATAGGAAACCTGGAGCAAAGATGGCAGGTTATTTGCCAAAGGCCACCCAGGAAGGCAGAGTTGGAGTTGAACAAGTGTGTATGAGAGAAATCCTGGCCCCCAAACCTTCTCCTACACCACCAGACCATAATTCCTCAACTGGCAGGGTAATTTTGGTCCTCTGGCAGGGTAATTTTGGTCCTCTTGCAGGTCCTCACCTGCAGAATGCCCAGAGACATGTGGATGCTTTGTATTGCACCTCACCTTCCCCTGCACAGTGTCACTTCACAAGGTGGTGAGATCATAGAATCACAGAATATGCTGAGTTGAAAGGGACCCACCAGGATCATCGGGTCCAACTTCTGGCCCTATGCAGGACACTCTAAGAATCACACCATGTGCCTGAGAGTGTTGTCCAAACACTCTCTGTGGCATAAGGCTCTGACAAGGCTCATGAGCATATTGGTTTGGTGTATTGATGTAGTAAGTCACAAAATTCCCACACATGACCCCTGCTTCTGGAAATCTAGATCCTAGACCTGCAGCCATGTGTGGTAGATCTCACCATCCTTCAGCCACTTGGAGAGCAGCCCCCACAGCTGTGGCCAGAGCACCACTGGAAGCATGACAGAAAGGAGATAATGGGATGGTATCTGGGCTTGTCTCAGCCAAGTGGCATTGGAGAAAGGCTGGTTTAGAGAGCTGAAATGCTGCTGGGGTCCCTCCTGGGGTGCAGAGGGTCTGGGTTAGAATGTCCTGGATGAGAACAGAGGCCAAAATGTGGGTGAACTGCCAGCCCGGGTCCTTTGCAGGAAGAAAGGGCAGTTTTAGGCGGTTCCATAAAACCTTCCGTGCTCCCTGGCCACACTCCTCAGCTGAAACCCAGGCACTCTGTGTCTGAGTGGAAATACTGTCTGTCAGCGGTACCCAGATGATGTCATTTAGTTTTCCAGGCTTCTGGGCTGAGCCAGCAGCCTGAGCCAGTATGACTGGAGATGCTTTATTTAGAAGGAGCCCAAGCACAACTGAGTCCAGGCCTTTGCAACACCCTCTGCCACCTCCCTTCCCTGCTGATGCAACCCCATCTGCAGCAGGGTTGTCAGGCTGCCTCAGAGGAGGTGGTTCTTGGAAGCTCAAAATGGGATCCTGCTGGGCAGGTGGAAAGGGGGGATGCATTAGGGGACAGGTGAGGGTGATGCTTAGTCTGTGCTGCCAGGTGTCCTCAAGATCAGGAACCTCCAGTTACTTCTGGTCAATGTGCACAGCAAAGGAGCACTTGTCTCCTCACGTGTCTTTTACTTCCCTTCAATTCCCTGAGAAACCTCGCCAGAGTTCCCTGCACAGCAGTGGTCACCCTCCTCATCCTCACACTTGACGTCTCCAGTTACTGCAACCAAGCCTCAGGCTAGCTTTGGGGTCTTTATAGTTGGAAAACAAATGTTTTCACCCACTGACATCCCCTAACCTTCCTCCTCTCCCTCAGCAGCATCTCCTGACAGGAAAGCAGCTAAGAATAGCCCTGCTGCTGGCTCCAGGCTGGTGCTGTTTGCTCAGTGACTCAGAGCTGGCCAGGCAGGCACTTACTCAAAGGGCCCCATTACTCATCTGTCTGCACTGCCCCAAGGATGGGGTTTGTGTCTCTCCTTTAAAGATGCTTTATTTATTTCTTTTTAATAAAGCCACCATCCACAAAGAGAGGTAGTTACCCTGCTCTGGATTTACCACTTAATATGTGTGCCCTGACCCAAAATGTTGCAACCCCTATAGATCACACTGGCAGCCCCTCGTATTGCTCCTACTCACTGCCTTGCCAGGAAGGAGCTGTGTCAGCAGGATCAGGGCAAAAAACAATATCTCCTAAAATCGCATTTCATGTCACCAGGGTAAGCATGTAAACGAAAATTCTCTCCTCCAGAAACCGTCTGTGTTGAATCTGTGCCCAAATCCAGCTGGCCCCTCAGATGCCCACAGCATGACCCAGCTGCTCCCCTCTTGCCCGCAGCCCACGTTAATTGCAGCCCTCCTTCCTCTCTGCAGTGTCTCCCTGCCCAGTGGGTGCTGCAGTGTCTGCAAAGCACCTTGGTAAATTAAAACAGGCCTCCGTATTAAAAAGTGGCTTCATTTCCAAACAACAAAGAGGCAGCATCTTCCTCATCTGGTTTGGTCCCTTGAGGCAGTCTCTGAGTCACAGCGAGTCATGCTGGGAACAGAGCTGCATCCTGACCAGGGCACATCTGTGTCTGCAAGGCACTGCCATGACAGAGCTGCCGCCGCTGGGGGAGGACACAGCTCCTCTCCTGCTCTGCCACAGAGGGGATGCTCGCCTGGGATATGGCAAGCGTGCCACTGGCAGCAGAGTTGAAGGAGGTGTGTTGGAATGACATTTTATTCTCCCGCTGATACTTCAGCCCCATAGTCTCCCTCTTTTGCTGTTCTTCAGGCTTTTCTTCCAGCTTTTCCAACCCTGCTGCTTCAGAGCATCACTCTTCAACCCTGCTGTCATCAGGGAGCCCAGTATTCCCCTCCAAGATGTTTCATGAAACCTCAGCACCAGGAGGGCTACCTGAGAGAAGCCTTCATGCCAGGCACACCTGGGGTGTCCCAAGCCAGGTCTGGTTTGTGTTTTGCACAAATGCATGTTGGGCATAGACAGATCCACTCTGCATGGAAGCAGGCAGCTGGTCTGGATTTGGGCTGTGACTGTGGCACTTCTCACCACCCTGCCCTGGGTCTCCACATAACAGATGCTGAGGGTCTGATCCTGCACTACCAATCCCAGGGGAGCCTTTCCATCCATCCTGGATGAGTGGGCTCCCAGTGCCTCTCTACAAAGCCCTGCAAAAGGCACCCAGGGGCTCATGCCTCAGAAGAGATGGTACCCCCAGCTCTGCCGTACTGAGCTCAGTTAAGGCTGACAGTAGCCAGGGGTGCAGGACAGAAGGAAGTGGGAGCCTGGACATCGGCCCATGGGCTGGAAATGAAAGCCTTGCATGCCCTGGTAAGCATGTATTTGCATGCTTCCTCCTGACCTCCTTTCAATAACAACCCCTGGGGCCATCGGGCTGGGCATTATGATGTAGGAGGGCAGGACCAACCTGCCTCGTTCGATCCTGTCTCGCAGACCCCACTGCCACCCCATGGCATCCATCACACAGCCAAAGGCTGCCAAGTGACCCTGGGTGGCAACCCTGGCAGCTGGGGGCACAGCAAAGCCAGTCCGTGCTGGAGGAGGCAACGGGAGCATCAGTGGCTCAAACCAGAGCTTTGTGGGACGTCTTTCCCTGTCACCTGCCGCAGAGACGGGCTCTGAGCCGGGCTGGAGGGAAGTCCCTGAGATGTGCCATCAGCAAGTGCCGTGAGCTGGCCCTGCAAAGCCCCGCAGTCCCGGCCCCCAGCGAGGCGAGAGAGCAGCCTCTACTGGCAGCTCCCGGCGCCTCGGGAGCCTTAAAACCATGGCAATTCTGTCTGTGCAATACTAGGACATAGGAAAGGAAGTTTACCCTCGTTTCTTCTCCTTCAGGAGAGCTCGGGATGATACTTGGTGCTGGACAAACTCCTTTCTGCAAGCTTGCAGAAGCACTGCTGCAGGTGTTTGGTACAAAGAGGAGGAGAAGGAGGAGGAAGAGGAGGAGGAGGAAAGAGGGATAAAGGCAAATGGCTGGTAACACGCCTGGTTGAACTGATACAGGACAGAAGTCTAGAGGGCAAAGACTTCTGCAAAGCAACAGCCCACAGAGGGCCAGGAGTCCCCAGCCTGGCCTTGGCCCCACCAGGCTGTGTGACTTGAGGAAGGGCAGGTGCCCACTCCATGCTTCAACTCTGAAATCTTTTGCACCCTATAGGTGCAAACTACTGCATAAAAGCAAGGCAATGGAGGTTCAGTGTCTCTGCAAGCGATGTGTCCTCCTGCAGCCTGGCTGGAAAGGACATATCAGCTCTGGTGTTCACAGTGTCCAGCTCCATCTCCTTTCCAGGTTACACATGGTACTGGGGAAGGGAAGGGCTCCATGTGCTCTTAAGTGCCACATGTGTCCTGTTTCATTCAGCTGAACCATGTGGTTTGAGTCTGAACCCACTGAGGACCATTTGACTTGGAGCACTGGCAAACTCAAGGCACCAAGTGTTAGACTGTGGGCAGGTGGCTGTAAAAGATGCTACAGTCCCCTTCTAGGAGATCCTGCTCTGCAGCCCTAGACTTCTTTACTCCCATCCCAGCCTGTCTTCTTCATCAGCAAGAGAGGTCAGTGACAAGTGGCCTTACAGATTCCATGTGCCATCTGTGACACACATGTTCGGTTCCCAACATCAGGAGCTCTGAGACACTCAGCACCAATCCTCTCTCACACCATCATTTTGGGGTGGGCAGGAATGCTGCTCCCTTCAGCCTGTCTTCAAGGCTTGGCTTCGGCTCTGCCCTGGCATCCCCTGAGCACAGTGCTGTGACGACATGTCTGCACTTGGGCTGCGGGAGCCTCCACACAGCCACCGTCCAGCAGACTTGGTGGTGCCCTGAGCAAGGGCCAGACTGCCTCATCTCCAGCCCAGCAGCATTAACCTTCCCCCACCAGAGACATTCCTCAGATCTTGCTGATGCCAAGCAAAAGTACATCATAAAGTCAAAGTACTGCCAGGGCTGCCTCTCCCTGCTCTGCTTTCTCCGTTAATTGCTGCCCAGGCCATCCATTAGGGACAACAGCCAAGACATGCAGGAGATGCTCACCACAAGCACCTGGCGTGCCTGACTCACTCACTACAAACCTCTGGGACAGGCTAGCACTGAGAAAATACCCAGGCACCTGGGTCTTTGTGGTGCTTACCCCTGCTGCAGGGTGAGCCCAGACAGCTGTGGGTTCAGCCCTGGGCACCATGCTGAGAGCAGGGCATGGAGGGTACAAACAAGTCAGAGATGGAAGAAGTGCTGTTTTCACAAAGGTGAAGGCACTGGTTGACTAAGTGGTGCCTGTGAGGGGTATGGCTGAGGCTGTGATGTTACTGAGCCAGCACAGTGGGATGCATTTGGATGACTGAACTTTCTACCCTCACCTCTTCCCACTTGGCCCCATAATTAGTCCTCTGGGTCACTCAGGGCTCCTGACATACTTTCAGCCCTGATGAGTTTGTTTATCTGTGGAATCCTAGGGGGGGGAAGGAAAATTTGGTATTCTTCTGAAAATCCTGTTAACCACATTCCCCTGGTTTTCCGTGCTGCAGCACTGGGTTCAAGGCTTGCCTGGGGGAGGCAAACTCTGCTAGGCAAAGCAGGAGCAGTCAGTGAACAGGAATAGCTGAGGCTTAGGTGCCTCCTGCACTCAGCCCTGGGCATGGACTCCTGATGGTATTTGGTTTCACCCCAGCCCCACAAGCATGTCCCTTTCACCACTTCAAAGCCAGGCAATCAGGTGCCTGGCAGAGCAGCAGAGGGACTACAGAGGTCTCTTAGGAAGAGAAATAACCTCCTTGTGCAGGGGAATCATCCTTCCTTGGGGTATTTTTATATCAGAGTGGATTAAAGGGGATACAGTCAGCAAGATAACCCAGATCACAGCAGGGTGTCATTTAGCTCAGATAACCTCTGCAGTTTCGCCAGCTCTACTGTGCATTTGATAGCACCAGCCAAAGACCAAACCTTGATACCCCTCCTCACCAAAAAAAAGGGTCCGTGCACAGAGAAGTAATGAAAAAGGATCCTCCTGCTTCCTCCTGCACCAGGCAGTGCTGCTGACAGAGCCACAGGGACAGCATCAAGGCTTTCTCTGAAGCAGAGGGGCTGCCCTTGGCTCTCACACCCACCAAAGCTATTAGCAATGAGCTCAGCCCGCTATTATCGCTGATCCAGGGAGTCTGGAGGCTCTCGGAAGTGCAGCTATTGATCCATGCCTCTTATACATCCACCTCAGGCCTTTGGTTTCAGGAAACCTCTTTGCCTCTCCTCTCCTTGTTTCTTCTCTGCAACCTCCAGGAATGCTTTTCTGAGGGACCTTGAAACTGGAAGTTAAGGGAATAGAAACCAGGATTGCAGTGAGAGGGCCAGGGATTTATCCAAACCAGAACTATCTGTTTGCTTTGGTTGACTGGGTGCTTTATTCATCCTCTCAGTCTTCCTCAGTGGAGGAAGGAGAGGACATTTTCCTCAGGGTTAGGATTATAGGTTAAGGGAGGGAAAGCTTGGTGCCTTGCATGGGAATCCACCCTTCATGGTCTCTGCTCATCTGTTGGCATGAACTTTTTAAAGGGGCTGTGCCCATGGAAGTGTCCTCTTCATCCTCTCCCATGTTTCAGAGCTGCCAGCATGACCTACACCATCTGGTTAACAGGTGACTGCACCCTGATGGCACAAGCAGGTAAATCTGTTAATCTGATGGGGAGCACTTACTCAGGGTAACAATCAACTCAGCATCATCCTGCTACCCCTGAAGGACAATCCTGCACCCCTCGAGCTGCTTTTCCCATCCACTCAGGCTCACCTTGCCCAAGCAACCTGAGTGAGGCAGGTTGAGGATCCTCAAGGGATGTGGTGAGGATCTACATGGTAGGATGAGGATCCACACTGAGCAGCTGGGGCACCAAATAAGACCAGTGGAGCTACAGCCAGAAATCACGTCATCTGCTCTGGGCTTCTTTCCTAGGTATGAAGCAAACAACTTGCTGCCCAGCCCCTTATAAAATGAGTTCCCTCACCCTCCCCACATCCCCAGTAAGACTTTCAGGTGCCTGGGTGCACTCCATAAATGACTAATGAGCCATTGCAAACATTAGCACTAGTGCCAGCTGCCAGAAGCAGATTGAGATCAAGTCCTCCCTTGCATCTATCAGCTCCGCCCAGGAAGTAGACTTCCCTTTGACAACAGCCAGATTAAAAAATGGGCAGACCAACAATCACCCAGTGCCCTGCCCAGGCGAGCTGGGGCTGGCAGTGTGCAGGAAGGAGTGACCATTTGCAGATGGAGGAAATCTCACACCTTGCTAAAGCCCCCATCACAGAGCTGGGAGGGATTTGGTAGAGGTTGTGGTTTTCCCTGGAGTTGGATTAGGAAAAGTAGAGAGAAGTCCCTCATTTTGGGTGTGTTTTATGGACAACAGAGCCTTGGAGCCTGTGGATGCTCTGAGGAAACCTCCACTCAGCCAAATCCCCACTGTGCCCAGCACAGAGGTTTTCATCTCTTCCTTTGAAACTGCTCGTGCAGCCCCAGTTTTGCAGATAGGATGCACAATTTGGAGTACAGGCCTGATCCCTGATCCCAGTACTTCCATACTCTCACAAAACAACTCCAAAGAGTTGTTTCAGTTGGCTCCACGTGCACAAATCATGGTCCTGAGGTAACAAATGGTGGTATCTGTTTTAAGTGATGACTCATTCATGGCACCATTGTATCGAAGCAAATCTGAGGAAATTGCCCTGGGCAAAGGTTTCCTACCCATCACTGTACCCTCCTGGATTTCACACAGTAGCAGGTTACTGTGTGAGGGGGCCAAAATTTAGCTGACTCCTTGCACTTACTGCCCTTGCAGCTGTCAGAGTCAGAGGAGAAAGAGAACAGGTCACCTTCCATTGCTAACACTGCAAAGTAGACATGGAATAAACCCGACCTTCGTTTACAGCCTTTGCTGGAGAAATCAACACTTCCTATACATAGAAAAATCAATAGAATGCACTTACCGAGCAAATTCCCATTGGTCTGAACCACCTGCACCAACAGAGCTTTACATGGCCATCTATGCACCCCAAATCCTCCCCTACCACTCCAGCAAAAGCTCAGCCTTACCTTATCCGGGCTGCTTTGGCAGGGGTTTTATTTTGTTTCTACCAGCACACCAATTCTGGCACAGTGCATTCTGCTCTGAGCTGGTTTTGGGGAGCCTCAGCAGTGAACTACATTTTTGTGATTGTGCCCTGCAAATTGGCTGGCTGTCACACCCATTTTCCACATACCTACTCTGGAAGTGCTGCTGCTTCTCCTGTGCCAACACTGAAGGAGCCAAGTGAGGAAGAGGGTAGCTTTCTCCCCACACAGGCCAAACCATCTCACCTCTCAACACTCCTGAATCCCTTCCAAAGCCTCCTTGAGAGACCACTAATCCATCTGCACCTAGAAACCTCATTAGTGATTGGGAATAGCTTTGAATAAATGAATATTCATGAACATGAATATTTCTCCTCAACCATCAGATGGTGCCATTGAGTCTTCTTAGGATGTGGAGGACAGCAGGCTGGCACCTGGAATCACATTGGCTTCTTGCTTCACCTCACAGGCAGTGAATAGTGCCTAATTGCTCAGTTACAAATACTGATATACAAATACTGATATATTATATATTCATCTGTTCCCAAATACATTAACAAGCATCTGTGTCTCTGTTTCTTCTGGGTTTTTTTTTGCACAAGTCTATCAAGACTGGCTGTCTTCTTGGAGCTGGTCTACAAGTGTCCAGTGTGGGAACAAGGATAACAGTATAGGAGCACTTCAGCTTCAATTTCTGCACCCCAACAAAGGTGTGTTCACTGTTGGAAAGATTTGGAGAAGAAGAACTGTATTCATCCAGCAGGGCCAGAAATGAAAGAGAGCAGCAACATAAGCAAAAGCTCCCTTTCCCTCTCCCGTTCCACAACAGTGACGTGGAACAAAGGATGTGCCCTTCTTGGACAGTTAGACTTCAGGCAGCAGGCTGCCCGGTGCTTGGGAGTGACCATCTCACTTTCACCTCTCCCTGCCTCTTCCCCCTCCCCCTTTTTTCTTTTAGCACAGAGGGCACTGTAAGGAGAACAGGCTTGTGCATCAAGGTACATTGCCTGCAATATGCTCATCATATTTGACATCTCCCCTCCAGATGTGGGGCCAGGACTTCCAGGGCTTTGGTTCTAATAATTCTCTTTGTGGATTTTTGCTCTGACCAGAGCCTGGCACGGACAGCCCTGCTGTCCAGCTGAGGCCTCTACCTGGCATTGCAAATATGCATAAATAATGACTGATTAGTACTTTTCCTGGGTTGGTTTTCAGATTTAATTGTGCAAGATGAAAGAGGAGAAAAATGCTAGCAACGTGAGGAAGGAGGGAGAGGAGAAATAATTACAAGTGCATTTAGTCAGTGATAAGAATGGCTGCTGAACTGGGCTGGGTGGTTTCCAAGCACAGTAAGAGCCAGCTTCAATTTCACAGCATAAAATTTCCTGCACCCTTAAAATAACTTCTCCCTGCCCCCAGGGTGTCACAGGAGCTGAAGAGCCATGTGTGCCCCCTCCCTGAGCAGCCCCACGCTTCTGGGTGCTCAGTTATCATCCGGGGGCTGTTTTCAGAGCTGTCACATCATACATGTCGCACCAAGGCACCGAGAGCCAGCCAAGAGGGCTGGAGCAGAAAGGAGGGGATGCTTTGCTGACCCAGACTTGTGGTCTCCCAAGGAAGGCAGGGGAGAGCTAGCTGTTTGAACCCCTTTCCTTGCCTGGTGAAGAGCAGGTTCCCCGAACGGCTCGGCAGAGACGGGACCTCTTTATTGTCGGGGCTAATTGCTCATGTGAGATGTATTTACAGCAGCGACTGTTTGTGCAGAGCGCAGCAGACAAACAGACTCCTGTTCTGCCAGGCACCCTTTGTAATCGGTGGGGGCTGGGAACACTTTAATGCAGCCACTGGAGGCCTTATTTGTACTGCAGGCACCAACCCCGTGCAGGGCTGGACGGTGCCTGCGGGATGCTGAGCCCACGTCCCAATGCCCACCTCAGCGGGAGAGGGGGCACAGGGCAGCCAGGCAGGCCCTGCCCACCGCTCCCTCCCACCCACCTCGTGTGAGCAGATCGAGAGCTCACAAGTCACTCCGAGCTGGGTGCTCAGGACCGGCAAAGCAACCCCCTGGGTGTGATCCTGGCATGAGTCTGACCATTATCCCACGACTTACAAATCTAGGGCTGCTTCTTCCATGTAGGCAAACTCTGCCCTCCATGAGAAGTGTCCTGTGCATGTGTCGATGGGGTGCCCGTCTCCGTGCTCTGCAGGAGAGGTGACAGAGGCTCTCAGGGCACTTTGGAGGTTATGTGGTCAACTGCTTTATGTGTGTAGTTGTACTATAGGACAAGACATGCTAGACAGTTGTTCCTCGCCTTTGCAAATAATACCAGGGAGTGGTTAAAAGCACTCTAAAAAACAGCCTTGCAGGCTCTTTGCAGCCTGCTGGGTTTTTTAGAGGTGGAGGCCTAGGGGGAGTTTTGCCATCTGGGAGAGAGATGTAGCATTAGGAAAATAATGTGAACGATTTCTGGTACTTTCTCCATTTTCCTGAAAAACCAGTGGGCATGGATAAACCCTGGCTTCCAGCTACATGCAACCTCTTTTGCTTATAGGTAGCCTACCACCCAACCACACAATGGACATCCCTCTCTAAACTTACATCCTACTTTTCACCCTGTGCCCTTTGCTCCACTCTGGTAATGGCAGCGGGTTCAGATACACTCAGGGAAGAGCTTACCAGTAAGGAAAAGCAGCACCAACTACAATAGAGCTGGTGTGTCTCCTGTTTCCCCTTTCCAAGGGGCCATTCAAATTGGCTGGTATTGGTCAGATGACATGGGAGTGTCAGTTTGGTTACAGCCTGCCCACAATGGCACGGTGTTGCCAGCACTGGGGCAAAAGGAAACCCACACTCATCTTCCTTACAGAGCAAGTCAGCCCAAGCATAGTGACCCCATGAGTGTCCATCTGCGTTTCCTAAACTTCCCAGCTGAAACTGAGACTCTCTTGGCTACTGTTCAATTCACTTTAGCATAAGTTTTGTACACCCCTCTTGGAGGAACAGGGAAGTCCACCTAATTGCTAGCACTCCCAAGCAATCAGCATTTACACACCGTTTCCCACAGGACTTAACACAGAGGGAAGTGGGTTTTTTCTTTTTCCAGATGTGGAAACTGAGGAGTAAGGAAAACATTGCTCACTAATACCTAATTAGCGGGGGAAAAACTAAAACCCAGTCACCACCAGTCTTGTGCTTTAACAACCACTCACAACTTGTCTAAAAGAGGAAATGCCTAATACTTCTGTTCGTCGGTGACTGTGAGGGAGAGACTGAACTTTGGTCAGCATCTCTGGAAATGTGGATTTTTCAGCCCTCCTCCCTGAAGCTTCAGCCTTCTCTCAGACATCTGAATAAAAGCCATATTTCTCAGCTAGTTCAGGACCCAAAATGCCATTTATTTTTTCCAGTCTGGTCCTCAGCAGGATTAATTGTCTTTTTGGAAGGCTATATCTAAAACATCTTACTATTACTGGCAGCAATCAATATTTATAACCACTCACAGTGTTTATTTATAAAAAAATCAAATGTTCCAACCAAGAAGAGATGCTGTTATTAATATCCAGCATGATTAATAATCACATTCATGGTTGCAGGCAGGCCCACGCTGTCAGACTCATGCACTTTGGTTTTTCTAATGGCTCTGCAGGAATTTGAACCGTAATATGTTTCATGCACAGGGACAAAGACGTTTTGTCTCAGGGAAGAGTATGTGGATGTTTTTGACTTAAAGAGCCAGTGCTACATTCAGAGCTTCACAAATAGAACCAATTTGATCCCAAGCCCACCAGTCTGCCACATCTCCTGGAGTTACACTGCATAGGGTGTATCTCCTCCTGTTGCTGAAGACCCAGATCAGAGCAGCAGATTTGCAACTTGCTGGAAAATGTCACACCCCTTCTGTGTCAGGGCAGCCATCACCTGCTCTGCTTCTCTGCCACCCACTGGAAATGCCTCAGCTCAGCAAAGGGGTTCACATCTCTTCCTGCTGAGGCCTCTCAGCTGCACAGGGTAAGATGAGTTCCATGGGAATGACACTGCCTCAAATCAAGAGACGGAAAACTCATACAGCCCTGAGCAATGCTTTCTTTCCTCCATTCCTTTGGCACTACCACAAGGAGCGAAGAAGAAACATGCAAAGTTGATGTCAAGGTATCAGATATGAGGCTGCCTGGCCCCATACGAATATTCAGTGGTGAGGGAGGGACAGGTGCTTCTGATGCCATAAAGCCAATAAGGGAGCAAAGTTCACTCCCACTCCTTAGAGCTCGGCCATGCAATGCAGTGTTTGCCCACCTGTGCATTGCACTTCTGCCACTGCAGGAGGTAATGACAATTAAATCAGAAGCAGTAAAGGGACAGAGCTGCAGAGAGACTGGTGCCTTGATTACTTCCTCATAGCCGCTTGCCCTCTGCGGCACTGCTTTATCATGAGACAGGCAAAGCGAGCCGACTAAAGCCAAGATGAAAATCAGGTATATATGGCAGACGTCTGTGCAGCTGTCAGACATCCTGTTTTGCACAGATCTAGTCATGAGAACTGTGGGAGAAAAATAAGGAAGTAAACGTTCACACTTGCAATTCCAAGGCAGTCCTCAGCTAGTGCTGAGCCAGTTTTGGTACTGCAGTGTCTTTCTTCAGGGGTTATGGGACATAACAGAGCCCTCTCATAGGTAGGACTCAGGTCCATGCTATCTTGTACCTTGGCTTTTACACTGAGCTCTGCAGAACTTTATAGGGCTGCCAAATCCTCATATGAGAATGTTTGTCTGTCCCAACTCCTGTGGTCTGGTCTGTGTAGATCCCCTCCAGCCTCCCATCAGTTTCTGAAGAGCTGTGGTGCTGTTAAGGAACACTGGGAACAAAGCCACTCTATGCCTGGAGGCCAGGAGGAGCAGGGTATGCACTTTTATGGCTCCTCTTGTACCAACCAGGCTAGGGGATATGGGTGGTAGAACAAGGATGAGAGGAACAAGTGAATGCACCACAGGCCAAAAGCCCTACAGTCCAGATCCCACAAGCCCACAGGGTGCACATTCTGCCTAGACTGTCTGTCAATAGCCTTGCATTTTAAATCTTGTTAGACACAAGTAAGCTGTGGGACAGTAATCCAGGGAAGAGTCGATGCAAACCCCTCCAATGTCAGGCATTATAAACCTCCCCGATCCTCTGCACTTCCTAACACATCTGTATGCCAAGGACTGTCTCTTGTTAAGCACCTTATATTAATGTCCTACAGGGCCTCAAAAGCCTGTTGCCCTGAACCAGGAGCACCCTCTCTTTATGCATGTACATAGGGCTTAGCACAAAGGAGCCCCACAGCCTGCCAGGCTTCCTCTTGTCAAATGAATGATTGCTGTGATGCACTTTATAGAGGGTTTAGAAAGAGAAGTGGAGCTGCAGGACTACTACTGAAGATTGCTCTGGGACTGGCACATCCTTTGCTCTTCAGAGCTGCTCACAGAGGGACCTGACTGAACCAGGATGAATGTGAAATGCTTGGTCTGCCAGAGGGACTTCTGCTGTTTCCAGTGGCTGAGGGGAGAAGAAAAAAAAACCAGTAAGTGTAATGTCAATGAAAAAAAAATAAAAAATAATCACCTTAGGTGAGATATAGATAAATGCCTTGTGCCATTGGAAAGTGTGATACAAAAGATTAATGAAATAGATGTTCCTTGTTTGAGCTTTTTTTCACCAGTAATTCTCCTAGTGCCGGTTGCTGTATATTTTCCTTGATACAATCAGGAGGAAAACAGCTAATCTGACATGACAAACCCATCGTATCAGAAGTCATCTCTCCTTTAAAACATGTGCCATATGACTAAACACCCTACTCCTGGTACAATGCATCCCACAGTAAATTTGGATAGAGCTCATCCTCAAACACCCTGCTAAAAATACTCCTAACAACAGGCAACAAGAAAACATAATTCAGATAAGGGACATCTGTTCTCAAATGTTTCCAGACAATGACTGGATCAAGTGTCTGCATAAAGGATAATTATTTTCTGCAGGTGGTTTGATCTGCTATTTTAAACATTGCAAAATATCCTTGTCCCAGCCGCTCAGTAAAGTATATGGGATTTTGCTGCAAGACCACTTTTCTCCGTTACATTTTCTAAATGCAAAGAACAATTAAAATATATATAAATATATATATATAAATATAAATCATTAAAAGATAAAATGAAGGTATTAAAGATAAATGCTCCATTTGAACACAGACAATATACATTTTCAAGTTATGGCCTTCCATTTCTTATACTACACTACCATATAGCCAGATAATTCTCAGGCTGTAGTTTAGTTATAGGAGAATGGCAAAATAAAGCAGTTACATATTGTGCAAAGCGATCCCGAGCAGATTACAGAGGAAGGTCTGTTCCAAAAACTACAGCGCAATATGTTTTTAATACAAAATAGCTCTATGGCTTTTCCTTAAGACAGAGAGATACAAAATAACCCCGACCAAGACACATTCTTGTTAAATCAGAGCCTGATACCTACTTGCAGCACAGTACCAGCCCCAGGATAACTCTGCTTTGTTGGAACTATCATCATCGCAGTCAGTGTGGTGGCAGGGACTGACTCACCCTCCCTGAACAAGCGTGGCTACAGGTGGGTGCCTGCAGGATGAGGGGACCTGGGGACACTCATATGCAGAGCACCACAGGGCAGAGAAAGCAGGGCAGGGGAGGAAGGTGATGGCTCAAACAGCCTCTGAAAGAAGGTCCTTCCCTCTGAAAGCTGGTGACCGGAGGGGGTCCAGTGAAGTAACCATTACTCTCCCATAACACATAATTAATACACTGCCCAAAGCATGCAATCAGCTCGGCTCTGCCTCTGCAAACATCCCCACCCGAGCAAGTGCTGCTGATCTGGGAAGTCGATCAGGAGGACATTGGTCTCACAGAGCCTCTGGAAACGCTGCACCTCAGTGATCTATATGGATATGATTTAGCTTTGAAACAACTGGGGTTGTTTAAATCTCGAAGAGGTGCAGTGTTGGGCTGTCTGGGAATAAGTATTGTCCCTCTAGTAGCTGTCTGGTCATTTTTGCAGCTAGAGGAAAAGAGAATGGAAGGATTTTGAGTCAAAGAGGAGATTCTGTAGCAAAACGTGCAGAGACAGGACAAGAGGACATAGTCTCAAGCTGTGCCAGGGGAGGTTTAGGTTGGACATTAGGAGGTATTTATTCACAGAAAGAGTGATTAGACATTGCAATGGGCTGCCTAGGGAGGTGGTGGAGTCACCGTCCCTGGAGTTGCTTAAGGAAACACTGGACGTGGCACTGAGTGCCGTGGTCTGGTTGACAGGGTGGTGTTTGGTCACAGGTTGGACTCGATGATCTCAGAAGCATTTTCCACCTTAATCGTTTCTGTGGTTCTGCAGCAGAAGGGACAAGGCTGCTGAGGGAGGCGTCCAGCCCGTGTCTCACTGCCGAGGCTCCGGGACAACCTTGGGATGCCGAAGGCACGACAGGACAGCGGTCTCCGTGCAGGACGGCCCTGTGGGAGCCCCAGGCAGGCTCTCAGTACCTTCTCCAATTTAACACCTTCTGCCTTGGGGTGTGACCTCACGAGCGCTGCCCTCAGGGAGAACTGAGTCACGGAGGCGCGGACACCGAACCCCCCGCGGAGGGGGACGAGTGACACCGGGGGACGAGTGACACGGGGGGATGAGTGACACGGGGGATGAGTGACACAGGGGGACGAGTGACGCCGGGAGTCCCCGGCCCGGGAAGCCCTCGGGAGTCCCGCTGCCCTCGGTCCGCTCAGCGCCGCCGGCCGCGCCCGGACTACAACTCCCGGCGTGCCCGGCGCGGGGAGGGAGGGCGGGCATGGCGGGGCCGCGTCCGGGTTGCGGCGCTCGGTGTGTTTACTTCCGGCGGCGCGCGGCGGTGCGCGAGTGTCCGCCCGGGGGGGCACCCGGGGCCGCCCCGCCCGCGCCCGGGGAGGGACCGACAGACCGACCGACAGACGGACCGGCCGGGAGGGCACCCGCGGGCACACCCAGCGCGGCAGGAGCCCGCGGCCGCCCCGGCCCACATGAGCGGGCGGTGAGCAGCGAGTCGGCGGCCGCGGGAGCTCCCCGGCGCGGCGGGACCCAGCCATGGACTGGCTCATGGGGTGAGTGGGGCCCCCCCCGCCGCTCCCTGCGGAGCTCTCCGCGCCGTGGCGGCCCCGCTCCCGGGCGGCCCGAGCCCCGCGGGCGGCGCAGATGACTCATGAGTTGGTGCCGGCGGGGCCGGCAGGGCGGCCGGAGCTCGGAGCCGGGCGTCTCCGGGTGCCGCCGCCTGCGCCCGGGGGCAGGAAGGGCTGCGCGGGAGCCCTCGCCTCGTCCCGAGCCGTGGCTCTCCGGAAAAGTAACTTTTCGTTCCTTTTTCTGCGGGCACGGGCGGGCCAGGTGTGGCAGCTCGCCGTGCTCCCCACCCGCGCGGTGCGGGGCTAATCCCTCTGCGACAGAACATCACTTTAAAGCGAGCGGCGTGCCAAGGTTTAAATGGCTTTCTGTGGGGAGGAAGAGGAGACCTCGGCAGAGATTAACGCCAAATCAGAGCCACGCCAGGGGGCTCGGATAGCCTGGGATTAATAGTGCTAATTACACACAGACAGAAGGTAGAAAGCTCTTTGCTGCTGGTTTCAGGTCTGGAAACCACAGTGCAGGAGAGGGAGGTGCAGTTGATGGGAGTGACCTGATATGCTACCAGTATCCCAAGCAAGATATTCTCGGTTACTTCTTGCATGAATTGTGCTGGCGACCTGCACTCAGGTGAACTGTGAATAACAATGCTTCAAAATCGCATGAGCAGTAGGTTTATGCTTCAGCAAAACCAATGTTGCAGTGATAACTTGCTGCCCTTATTTTCCTCTTTACAGCAGTTCGATCCGGCTCCTGAATGTGATCTTTGCCATCTAGGTTACCTCCTTTTCTAACGCTGACGTGCCTGGAATACCATGTGAACTATTTTGTTGCAGTTGCTGGATGTGGTGTATTTAGAAAGATCACTCGTGTGTGTGTGTTGCCCTTTTTCTGCAGCTGGTCTGTTTGCTGGTGGAAGTGCAGCACTTGTTACTTACCTTCACGCTGCATGTGTCTGACTCTTGAGCCAGTTGTCAATCCCAGTTTATGTTTTCTGTGGGTCTGACCCCTCGCTCACTCTGAAGAAGGGAATGCTGAGTATCTGAGGGGTAGATTACTGATGGCTGGGTTTTTCTCCAGCAGGCTGAGCCGAGGAAGTGCAGTATTTGTGGCATGTGAAGGGGTCTACGTGCCATGTACTGCAAAGCCTTGTGTCTTGTAAGTCAGAGAGCTGTGCTCTGTTATTAGATGATCTCAGTGAAAACAGAAATGATGAGCTTGTTTTGATTATTTTCCTAACAGCCTTAAAGTACAGGTAGTCACTTATGGTGACTTTGTAAAAGTAAACGCCGGAGTGTCAAAAAGTATCACTGTAATTACAAAAAGGCATCAAACACAGGACTTAGGCAAGAATCAAAGCACCTCACTACAAGAGCTGTACTTATTTTGCATGAATTATGTTGTAAAGCAGAGAAGAATCAAGGTTTACTTTAGCCAAACTCTCAGTATGTTATGATGGTTTTCTTGTGAAAAGTATTTTGAGCTTTTTGGAGTTCCTATAAAAAAACTGGCATTTGTTCTGCACTTTTTTCCCAGGGTGGGTGGGTCCCTCCATATGTGGAAAAAGACTTGCCTGTTTTCCCCATTGTAATGGCAATGGATCCTGAGTCATTTGTGCATTACTTGCTTATTCTCAGCTATTTCCTGATATGTTTCTCGCCTGACCAAACCCAGTATTGTCCCACTGATGCTCTTAATGTTTTCTCCTTTAAAACCTTGGGAGTTCTACAGGGACCGGTGTTTGTGTATTATTATGGCAGGAAGAGTGAGCATTGATATTTTGAAGGGGGAAAGGCTGGAAAGCCCGAGGGACCCTTTCTTATTCTGTCCAAATTAGAGCTGCTGTTAGCAACTAGGGATGTACATGGAAACATCCTTCTTGCTGTTTGAGAAAGAAACTGAGGACATTTGTCTGCCCGGGCAGAAGTTTGGGGAATGTCACTCACTCAGCCTTTCTCGCAGTGGAAACTTCAGCTGTTTGGGTCTCTGGTGTGAGAAGGGCAGGGCTGAAGAAAAACCTGCAGAAAATAGGAGAACAGGTCTCTCTCCCAGTAACACACCGTTTTCTGTCAATGCCTCTGGCAGGCAAATTGTGTTGGTCTGTTTCTTAGTGGTGTTGCTCTTTCCTGAGTAAGTGTCACCACTAATAAAACCACTGTGATCTTCCTTATTCCTTAAGTGCTTTGGTAACGTGCTGGTCTGCAGTTTCAGCTCTTCATGCACTTTCCATACCCGTCTTGTATGTCTCACGTTATCCATTGTGCTGCCTTTACCTTTGGTGTGAGACTCTGTGTTTTAACTTTGTATTACTGAGAAATTATCCTTCAAGTGCAAGTGTGTTATATTAGGCAGCAGTAACAGTTGCTTCTGTTCTAGATCTCCACCCTTCGAGCTCGTGTTGCATTTATCCGATAGACGACTTAGAGCGAGGTCTGCTTTATTCCTCACTGGTCTTCCCCTCCGCTTGTGGCCTCTTGGAAAGGCGGGGGGAAGGGTAAGTTCTAAGCATACCACATAGGGCAGCAGCCCAAGTGTCTCTGATCGCCTCGGAGAGCTTAATATACAAAAAAAAACCGGAAGCTGAATCTTACAAACAATAGTGAATTTATTACGGATTAACAACAGCTACAGGCTTACGTGGTCACACAGCAGAATTTCGCTGGGTGCTGCCTTCTGTTCAGTCAAGTGCTTCAAAATCCAGTCAAGTCCGAAGGAAGAAAGCTGAAAAGAATGAGCTGCTGGCCTGTTACAGTGCTTAGTTCAGCATGAAAGTAAAGCCAGTGTCTTTTCTGTGGTTGATTAGTATCTTTTACCCTTCAACTGAATGCGGCATTAATACTGATACTGGTGAAAGACTATGGTTTCTTCAGTACATTCTCTCCATTAAAAAAAAAAAAAAAAGACCATTTTGAGCTTTTTTGTTTTGCATAGGATACATTTTCAGTGCAATTTTGACTAGAGATCAGAGTTGCTTAATTGCTCTGCTCACCAACACCTCCCAGAGATCTATATTTCCCTCTTTGGAAGCAATTCCAAACTTTTGTGTTACAAATAGCATTGATCTGCTCTTGAAGTTCAAAGCAGTAACAAAGACAGGCATTGTTCCTTCAGTTATGAAACTTGCCTTTTTAACTTGTTTTAAAATTCATAGTTGAAAAGGAGTAAAACATTAATGGTGCTAGTAAACCTGACATGGTGTCAGTTATTTTTAGTCTTTAACGGTGATGTCTGATGCTGTAGTGCCTTTTTTCATAATAGAGGAGGATTGAGTACTGTAGTATTTTTTGTGAACTGTTATGTAAAAAGGGAAGAGAGAAACAAAGTATTTTACCAACAACTACCTGTTAAATGCAATGATAATTTGGGCTACATCTGTACTATAAACTTTGTAGTTTAGTAGGTTAATAGACTATGCTTATTGAAAGTAAGATGCTTACGCTGATCCTGGAATAACACAGACCTCTAATGCAGAGAGAATACTGATATACATTTGACAAAAAATAATCCTTATTGAAGAGTTTAAAGGTAACATTTCATTTCTTGAAGGTACATAGTTTTTCTTGTGCTCAGAGGTGTTCAAGTGAGAGGTTAGAAGGAATGCCATTAACTTATGGAAACGGAAGCTTTCTCACAAATAAAAAATCCCCTGCTTCTCAGCTGCAGTGTCCACTCCTCTTTCTCAGGCCCTTCTGTACCCTTCAGGGACTTCAATTACCGCTGGCAATTTTTTCACTTAATTTGGATATAGGATTTTACTACCTTATCCCTGCAGTAATTTTGAATGCTAGAAGAAAAGTAGCACATACTGCTGTTTTGTTGTCTTCCGTTCTGCATTTATGGGAGGATCTTTAAGGAATTTCCTCATGAGGCCTGAAGACACTGTCCAGTTCAAGATAGGGTATGGTGAAATATGAGTAATACTGTTATGTAGAGAAGTCCTAACCTTGAGGTAGAGCAGCTTAGGACTAGATGTGGAAAAAGCACACCAGTGTTCTAGTTCTGAGTCAGTAAAAATCCTGTATGCTAATTGTCACCTGTTAGACTAAACTTTTGTTGTTTTTGAATGGGGTGCATTATCATGGAATATGTCAAGTTGGAAGGGACCTATAGAGATCATCAAGTCCATTAATTTTAAGGAGTGCACCTCGTAGTGGGAACAGTGAGCAATCATGCAGCATACTTACCTGTCAGCTTGGCTTGTGCATAATACATTTGAACCTGCCTTTGCCTAGCAGACCTTTATAGAAGAACTAGCTAATGATTTTTATTCTGGCTACCATTAAAAAGCAAATATTTCTGTTAAAAGGAAGAAAGGAGTAACACTGGAAGTTCTTCAGCTGCTGTAACCATGAGGAATGCTTTCCCCTTTCTTCTCTTTAGTCATCTTCAGTGAAGAAAGTCTCCTGCCTTTATAAGGCAGTCTTTTCTCTAGAAACTGCTGCAACCTCTCACCTTTCACAGCTTGCACAGTGGGTATATTTATTCTGGTTTTTAACTGACCTCACAACAGGTGTTTCCCTTACGTTACATTCCCTGCAGATTCTTGGCTTCACATGCCATTTTCCCTACTTTGAGGCAGCTGAAAATAACTTGGAACTGGTAAACCAGACATGGACAGTCCCATTGGGCAGGAAATATTCACATGTTCCTTATTTTCTTCTATTTATAGGTGTAACATTACCTGTGGGGTCCCAGGTTGCCCTCCCCAGATAAATCTAGGTCTGTCTGTGAGCCACTTGCACTCTGTTCTGATGAGACTTCAATATTACCTCATACCCTTACCACACATGAGCAGTACCTCTGCTGAACCAGAAGTTAACTGTGAAAACAACTAGTATAACATTGTCTGCATGCAAAAGAATATCTCCATTAAATATTATCTTGTAATATTCATTAGTATAGTAGTGGAAAGGTGATGCTAGTTTGAAATGTGTGTTTCAAGGGCTATTAGAGTTGTAGAAAAGGAGTCTACTATATAAGACGGTATAGGAGCAATTTAAATTTTTCAGTTCCATTGTTGCCTTATGTCTGCCTGGCTTAGAAAGTGCTCTGTTGCATTACTGAGATGGTCACTGCTAAGGCTCTTCTGCTTTAATGCAAAACAAATAAAAAATAACGGCAGAGCCTTGCTCCCTGAAGTGTCCTGGTATAGTTAATTATTGATTTCTTGGAGAAAATGCCAAAATAAATCCTGCATTTTGAAACCTGTGTTACTTTAGCAAGCCACAGAATTTGTATCAGTCAGTTACTTTCCTGTGGTGAGTACAATGCTTGTGAATACTGGTTTGTTCTTATTAGTAGTGTTCTTTTTCCAACAAGAATTTCACGAAGAGAAGAGAAGAGTAGATTAATCTTAAGGTCCCCAAAATAAAATGAACTATTACTTTGCTTTTAGAAAAGGAGTTGAACATTCTGTAAGCATAGTAATACTGCTTCTTGCATGTCTCTGCATGTTACCCTCTGCTCCTTTGCAGTAGCATCAGGATTCAGAAGGCTGGTAGGTTAAGATGCTCATCTGAATGAAAACAAATATTTTTTTTTCTTCTGGCTTGTTTCCTCTCTTCACAGTGATTTTCAGCTAAATGAGTTCCTGCAACCTGTTTGTGTAGCTACATGAGTAACGTTAATAGCACTGTGGTGTTGGTGAGAACATAAAGCTTAGGGAATGCTCATTTTGGTGGCAGCAAGGACTAAAATCAATTGAATCTAATCATGTAGTAATGTGATTATTAGTGCTAATTACTCTGCAAATAATTAGTGATCCATCTTCTGATGATGTATCCTTCTGCTTGAATGTTGGGAAGAGCTGCAGAATGTGTGAAAGTAGGAGATGCCATGACTAGGTTGGTGTCCTAGAGCAGGCAGTGGCATCAGAGCCTTGCCACAGTTGCTGTCCCACCGTGTTACCTTCAGTTTATGGCTGAACTACAAATATACTCATCATGACCTGGATATTTATGAATGGCTCAAACTTTATAATTTGCTGTAAATTATGTTTCATCTACCTGAGCAAAGTGCTAGCTCTGCCACTGCGTGAACGTGAAGGTTGGTGGTGTTTTGGGTGCCTGGCTGAATCCGGCAGTCTGATTCAAGAGAGCTTTCGGGAAGCCTGGTTCATGCGTGATGGCCTACATAGCTTTACCATATTTCACTGGCAGTTTCCATCTGTTACATCTGCTGGATGTGGGCCCAGAGAAAGCATACTTGAAAGAGTAAAATTAATAAGAGACTGACTGCAGTTTTTAGATAGCTGCGTATACAAGTTTGAACTCAGTGTTGTCAGATTTGCATATTCTGCGATTCACTGATATTCACTGCTGACCTGTTAAACAACTATAATGTGGGTTTCTGCTAAAGGAATACTACTGGAGTAATCTTGTCCATTATTTTTAAGCTGTGTTTAGCCTTTTGCAATTGGTGATAAGGTGAAATTTGCTTGATAGATTCAGTTTATTAAAAGTTGTTCCTAGCAGGTTTTCCACTCATCTTGTGCTGCAATTACAAAAAAAAAAAAAAAAAAAAAATTCAACTGGATCCTTCAGTGGACATGAAATGAATAAATCTGATTATTTAAAATAATTTTTGAACTGTGGTGTTTATAGTAGGACTGGAAATTGTTACATCAGTGAGACTACTTAAAGAAGAACTGTTGCTTCATGGCTTTGTTCTGACGCTTCTAATATCGCACTGTAGGAGCTTTCTTGCTCCTGAGACAGTGTGCAGTAATTTCAAATAACTTAATTTTGCAGCTAGAATGATGAGTATAACTAAATAGCTGAAGAGCAGTTCTAGAATTTTAGCATTTGGAGAAGGAAAAAAATTGGCAGTTTTCTTAAAAGTTAATTTCCTTTTATTCTACCAGCCAAGAAAAACTGGTCAGGGTGTGTTTCACACAATCTACCAACCTCTGTTCCTGATCATGGAAAAAGAGCACTGAACATGTGCATACACGCATACAAAAAACAAACCAGAAAACCATAACCAGAGTATAGATAAAATTTTCTGAAAAACATCAGAAATCAAACCAGAATCAAGAACGGAATGACTGTCATAGATCAAATTCCTTCTTACTCTGAGCATTGGAAGAGTAAAACCATTAAGCTGGAATCTAAGCATGCAGAAAACTACCTTTAAATGATCTGGGTCTGGTAACTTGAGCTCTTCAGAATATATCTGCATGCTTTTGTAATTTTTTTTTCCCTTCTTTTTTTCACTCCTCAGGTTACCAAGGTGTTCCTTGAATATTTTACAGTCAGTGTTCAGTGACTGGATCACTGCTGTCCCTTTTCTACACTGAAGTGTGTAAATACTTGGGACTTTTTCCTGAGGACTCTCCTAGTATTTATGCATTACACACAGAGTTTGTGTGAAACAGGTTGTGTAGACTTGAGCCTGATCTTTATTTTTTTTTCAACTGCTTCATTTTGCAAACTTCAATCTAGACTTTCTTAATTTAGAGGACTTGTTCTTTTGCATGGTTCTTCATAAACCAGCAAGGAGTTGTTCAGGAGAGGCTTTGTTTCTTCTGAACAGGTTATGCAAAACTGGATAGAGATGTTTTTTTACAAGGAGATGTCTACTTTGTGGATGGGCTCAGGTTGCAGAATTAACTCTGTGGTTTCAAGTTTGTGTCAGGTTTAATAAATGATAAATAGCTTTTTTAGTCAGTCTTCTCTCTGATGATATCCAGGTGTTGCTGGGACTCCTTTCTGTAACCTTTGTGGTTGTCATGTCCAATAAAGTGTCAGTGTGCGACTGTTTTCCATCAGATATAAGAGGAGCCAAGTTTGTAGTGAGGGCTAATAACTTCTGTTAGACCAACAGATATAGTTGGGAAAGAAAGGAAAAGCTTCTGGGCATCCTTGTATCTCTTGTTTATGTTAACAGACAGTCTTGAACAAAGCCATGTTAAGTACTGCAGCTCCATGTCAGCTGGATAAATCTTGCCTGCTGGTATAACAGGGGACTGATATCTTTTTTTCCGGAGCTGACCAGCCTACATTCAAAAAAACCCATATTTGGGTACTGGTCTTGCTATTTAAGGTTTTCTGAAGCCCTTCTAGGAAAGGAAAGAGATTAGAAATGGGAGCATTTGCTGGTTCTGATCAGGCTATCCAGATCCTCAGATATCCCTAATGTCTTTCAAAGTTGTCTTTGTTCCATGAGCCATCCTTTTTGTTTCACTTGTAATTTCTGATTGGGGTGTCTGTGCTAACCTGCAGTTCTGGTCTTGTCTGCACCTCCTTTTTGTTCTAGCCAGATAGTGCCATTTTTTAGAATTAGCTGACTTTGGAGGGTTGGGAGAAGCCTGGCTGGTAAGAGGTGAACAGAAGAAATAGGGAAGGGGATGCTTCAACCTAATGACTGTAGCTGGTTTTTTGTTCAATTCTGGCCTTAATCTTGTAAGGAAGAGGGTCTGTCTCTTGGATACCCCTCTGCTGCCTGACTTGTTGGACATTAAGGAGTGCTATTTTCTCAGTATTCCTAGATGGGCATCTAACAGCAGTTTTTCTTCTTGTGTCCCTTCTTCACTTGATTATTGTGGTGCCGTTGGTGATGAGCAATTTTTGAAAGCTAACATGAAATTTCAGGTTTTTTGATGTATTTATTAATGTTTCTTTTTAGGCATATGATAGGCTTTTCCCATGTGATTTGGTGTAGCACAGGTTTTAGCTTTGATGCTATTCAAAATGCTGACTTTGGTGATTTGCATTCTTATAACCCCAGAGTGTCTGTACTGAGGTTGTCTCCCTTACCCCACCCTGATGAATATGAAGGTACTGGCCTGACTC
This sequence comes from Myiozetetes cayanensis, assembly GCF_022539395.1. NCBI lineage: Eukaryota > Metazoa > Chordata > Aves > Passeriformes > Tyrannidae > Myiozetetes > Myiozetetes cayanensis. The sequence continues at coordinate 46,177,246 of NW_026087853.1, read as the reverse complement.
ACTTGAGCTTGTTGAGGCTTGAGCAGGTGGAGTAAAGTGCTATGAAAACTCATCTAAGAAAGGGGAGATGGCAGATTAAAGGTTGTAGTGCACAACCATTTAGGCATTTAGCTGCAAGTTTTGATAGGTAATGTGGTTAGTTTGTGTTTTAAAGGGGGAGGGCTTTCTGTTTTCACACTGTACTGTAATAAGGTTTGGGGTTTTTTTAAGTGTTTATAAGTGGTTTTCCTTGTTTGTTTCAGGCAGGATGTGCCCAGTCATCCACTAAAATGCAGGCAGCTGTTGCTATATGTGGTATAACTTTTCAAACGGGCAAGGTATTATTTACATGTTCACAGACTTGCGTTTTCTCACTGTTAATAGAATCAATGTTTCTGTTTAAGTCAAATTTTGGGTAAGTGAAAACTTAGTAATTTTTACTGTTTGACTAGTTGAGAATACTGGAAATTAGTCATCTTGTAATGAAGAAGTATTTTCTACAGTTCATGAAACACATGCAGTATAATCCATTATCTTGCAGAATAAAATCTCTTGCTGGCTTGTTTTTTGATTGGTTTGTTGTTGGTTTGGGAGGTTTTTCGGTAGAAATGAATGTAATCTTCTTTGTAATTAAATAAAATAAGAAATACTCTTTCCTAATAAATCTATTGAATTTCCATGTTTAAACACTTCTTTCTGAAAAGTGGGCTCTATTTTGTTATAGAATAAAGTTGGCAAGAATTTCTTGAGAAAGAAGTAACTTTATAATAAAGACAGACAAATTTCAACAGATTGGTTCTACTTGTTTAGGTGTGTCTTTCCACAGTATTTCTGAGCCAAGCCAAAAATGTAAAATAAAAGGGTGTTAAATATTTGTGGGCATCACGAATTAAGCTAACATGGAGGTTGCTTAACTTCTGAATGTCAACTTGCATGAAGGTTTTAACGTGTTTTAACAGATGCAATTCGAATTCACTCCTTTAATTGTATTTGACCTCCTCTGTGTAAAAGCACTCTTGATATGACAAACAATCAAAAAAAAAAAAAAAGGAAAAAAAAAGATTTTGGAAAACAAACCTGAGAGTGTATGAGGGAGATCACCAGGCTGATGGTCCCCAGTGTCAAGAATGGTCTTGCTGCTTGAATAAGCAGAATTTGAACAAAGAGGAGGGAAATATAGGAATAAGGATGGTGTTTATACGTGCAGTAAAACTTTGCTAGCACATACATCATCATTTCCTGTCTGGGTTTAATAAGGGAATTATAATTATTTGTCATTATTACTAAGACCTTGATATTTTTGTAAAATACCACACACAATAGTATCTTATGTACAATCACTGTTGGTAATTGAGCTGTAGCTGTCAAAACAAATGCCTGAAGAACTTGGATCTGGGGGAATTCCAGTACATGCCTGACCTAAAGGAGTAATTTATTGTTCATCCAGATAAGTGTCTGTGGCCTGGTGCGTCACACATTCCCATTTAGCAAGCAGAGGCCTGCAGTGTGCTACCCAGGCATCACAGTGCACTGTGTTGATGTCTGTGGGGACTTCTCAGCTGCCTGTGACTGCAGACATTATTGCTGCCCTCTAATCCCTTCACTGATGGTTCTTATCCCGTGCTTTGTATGTAATATTTTCTTCTGCCTGTGGATGTAGCACACTTTTATAGTAAGGGGTGCATGGAGTTGGTTTGGGTCTGTGACTTTACAGACGAAGGTTATGCCAAAAATCAATGTATGCAATTTGATGGTATCACAAGTTGGACCAACAGATAGTGCTAGCCAATCTCAAGGGCTAACACAGAGAAACACTGATGTCTTCTGGATGATGCAACTACCAGATCAGTGCACCCTTTGTGGACTACACAGAACCTGAGTGGGAAAGAACCTTTGCTTTCTGGAGGCCTTGATTTGATAGTGTGATGGAAAGCGAAATATGGTTGGGCTGAAACGTGCAGCTCTGTGCAAAGCTGTATCCTCTGCTGTAACCTTTGAAACCTGAGTTTAGTAACTGCTCCATGTTTTGTGTTCTTACTGTGTCAATCAAGTGCTCCAGAAGTCAAGTTAGACATCTGTCGAGTTCATCTGAGCTATAAAACAGTACATGAGACTTGGAGGAGGTCAAAGGCTGTTGTAATGGGCAGCCAAACTGTGTGCAAACCAAATCCATCCAGAGCTTTTTGTTCCCAGCAAAGTGAAATGGGAAGATGCACCCATGTTTTCCCTATTCCCTCTTAATTCTGCAATCCACTGTCCTTAATCTTACGCTTTTTGAAAATGGCACACAAAGTTCTAGTAGCTAGATGGAGAGAAAGTTAATTGCACCTGTTTGATATTGCTGACCAAACAATGCAATAGATTTGGGATGAAAAATACCATATCGTTACTAAAGGATATTGCAAATATAAAGTTTCTCAAAGAATCTAAGTAAAATCACCTGTCCCCTAATCCTTTTGCTGGTATGTGACCAAGTATATGGATTTTTACATTAAAAAAAAAAAAAAAAAAAAAAAAAGGAGAGAGACAGGACCAAACAGCTGTGGGAATAACTAATCCAAATTGTATCCACGTTCCTAGTGAAAGTAATAATGTTCTTGCTTACAGGAACTCTCCCCGTGGCTTGTTTCCCTAAGATCCCTGGAGACTAGTGATGTGGGTGGAGTGCACAGGACATGAAGTAAAAATACTGTGAGATAAACCTGTCCAAAAAGGAGTCTAATCTCCAAGGGAGACAATGGTTATCATATAGCCATGGGCTACTCATTAACTCATGGTTCCTAAAACAAATATTATTTTAGAGTGACAGCGAGCTACTAACTACTTTTTAATCTCATTTTGGATTTGCTTTTTTTTTTTTTCACCGTTTTTTTGGAGTTTAGTCGTAAAACGACAACGTGAATATCACACCAGGCACTGTCTCGGACCTCGAAAGAATGAATTCTCCAATATGCTTTTGTTACAAAATCAAATCCAGAAAAACTTCAGATTAACTGGGTTTCAATAAATACTTTTCCTGCTTCATCATATGGAAAAGTAACAGCGAGTTCAAAAATGAGGGGAGAATAAGGCAAAAGTGGGTTTAAAGATAATTGACTTGCCAGCATATTTTGACAATAGAGAACAATTTTGGTGTGTTGCATGATGGTAGAAGGTTGGAATACTAATAAATGGGAAGAATTTTTGTATACAACCCATAGTTGAGCTGAGGATTTAAATTGTATGATTCGCTAAGGTAAATAATACGGTTCTGTAAAGATTAACCACATTAGCAAAGGTACCAGCTAGGATAATACTGGTTTTCAGTACATATACATCAGAGCTGAACAGTCAGAGTAAGGAAGGAACTCCTCTTGGGATGTAGTGTTGGGCAATTAGCTGCATTTGCAGAGATTTATGGAGTCTTCTGAATCGTTTCAGTGTTGGCCATTATCAGAAATGGAATATTGTTCTTGGTAGGCTGTTGTTTCGCATTATGATAGTCCTGTGATGTAGAGGTAGCTATCCAAAAGGTATTCACTGAACAGCACAGTAAAGCTTAATCTTTTGTTTGCAAATACCTCCCCTTTCAACGTGCAGGAAGTTGAAAGGCTTCACAAAAATCTGATCTTTACAGAGCGACAAAAATATAGCTCCCTTCTAAAGTACCTCTTGTAGCACTCATTTTCGGTATCTGTTTCTTCTTGCGGAAGTACTGAATGTATGAGTTGGTGACTCAGTTTTGAGTTTGGAAAACTTTAAGAATGGAAGCTAATGGAGTGCTTTTCCTCAGAATTTTTAAGTCAGAGCTATTTGTGCATTTTTACCTCTAAGATGTGTCTTACAGAAAGATTAAGAAATTGATTCATTGTTTTAAATTAATACTTTTTTGAGTAATTTTTTTTTCAGATTTATTATTCATGAAATCAGCTGTCTTCTTAGTGTATTTCATTCTTCCATTTGTTTAGAGACCCTGAATAGTGGTATGTGGTTCTGAAGGATGACAGAAGTAATTCTTTTTCTGGTATTTACTGTTCCCTGCTGTTGAAATGTCACCTTTGGGACTGTGACTGGCATTGGATATATGTTAATCCTTCTAGTAACTTTTAATGAGCTTGATAATGCAATGATAATGAGGGGGAAAGATGGAATTGGCTGTTGGGGAGAAGATTTGAAATTCTATGGACTTAAAAGTATCCCAGGATATTGATACTGAATCATGGTGGTGCTTTTTCTTTTATTTCCAGTTTTCTAGAGGTGAAAATACACCACCTTTCTTCTTTCTTTTCCAGAAAAAAAGTAGGAATTAAGAGGGAGTCTGTTTTAACATCGTCAAGAATAGAATGTAAATTTGGAAACGAGACCACTTGTTTATAAATATGGGTTGTATTATTGTTCTCCTGTTGTTTCTCTAATCTGTACTTGCATGTTTGGTTTTTTTTTTAAGATAGGTTTTTCTTGAAGACAAATGTCTACTTGGATGTGTTTTCAGAGATGCCACACTGTACATTGGCCTTGGTCTTCTTGAATCTGTAGTGCTTCCTGAACAGTTTAAAGGCTTGAAACTTGCCTACTCTTCTTGGCTATTCTGAGCTTAAGCTTTTTAAGTTTATGTAAACTTTTGTCACAATCTGAAGAGTTGTTTTCAATGTGGTAGTTTTTTTGTGAATAGAAGAAAATAATGCAATATAATCAAGTTTAATCACAGTTTGCTAGTTATAATCTTTCAGTAGGAATTACTATAGGATCTGGAAATAGGAAACAAAATGGATCGAAGGTGCTTTCCCTAAAGGTAATTGCCATTTAAAAATTATGCAAATGCTTAATTGAAATTTCTACTGACATAATGCTTTGGGTGAGGATCTGTGATAGAATATTTTTTTTTTTCTCCTTAGGTGAGTGCTTTCCTTGTTGGTGGGCTTTTTTGGTATTTGTGTGTGCACAAGAGAGATCTCAGTATGTGTTCTAGATACACTTTTAATTTCTAAAGCTCTGTGATTAGTAGACACTGGCCTAATCTTAGCTTTATTTATGTAGTATAAATAGAGGAGAAGAGTCTTGATCAGGAGACATACAAATGCTAAGTATGTAGAAGAAGAAGATATGATTCTAATTGGTACTGCAAGGAGTAATATATAACCAAGCCAGTACAAACAGCTGATCAGTTGAATACTACCTCTGATTTGTTGGTATCATGCTGAGAATAAATCAAGTTTGTGTAGTGACTGGAAATGACCTTTTTATATTCCTTGTTTACACTTTGGGCTTTTGAAAACCCACTGCTCTTCCCTGGCTTCTTTAGTAGGTTTTAAATCAAATTGGCACAAAAATATGGTGTACAGGTTATTGTCCATGTATATTTCATGAGAATTAGCATTGGTTTAACTAACTCAGTTCAGAAGATAACTAAAGTATGTGTGACAGCGTCCAACATTTGAGTCTTGTAACTCAGTGCTTCCTGGTGAGATTCCATTTCCTTTAAAGTACAGTAGAACTTGACCCATTCAGGTATTGCTTTCTCCAAAATACCTTGGAGAAGATTAAGTCCTGTATCATCTAAAGGATGACTCATCCCATGCCAAGGGAGCAAATGAGGCTGTAGCAGCTCTTGTGAGCCTTTATTATGAAAAGGTGGGCAGATTTTATCAGTACTGTCTCCTTTGCCCTTTGTTCTCTAGAAGGCATAGCTTTTACCGAAACAATGTCAGTGAAGAAGTTGCTGATAAATACTTTGGATAATTTTGAAAATAGTTCCCATCTGGGAGTGGAAGGGAAACAAAGAAAAGTTAAACGTGCAGTGCCTGCTCCCTCAGATGCACTGTGGCAGGGAGACGTTTGTAACCTCCCTGACAGTGTGTTACACCCTGTCCAAAGAAAAGCTTTTTAGCATGGCTGTGTCAAAGCAGGAGGCTCCCTTTCTGTAGGGCAGAACGGTTTCTTTCTATTGCTCCAGTTTCTCCCTCTCCTATGTTTACAGAGGATAGCATTCCTCTTGCTACACCTTGCAATAATAATAAACAGAGCTGACATATGCATGAACTATGAATGTTTCTGAAGACTGATTGTCTTAAAAACCCAGTAAGTAATGACATCGGTACTTTATGTTGATCCGTGTTAGACTGCAGGTGTGACTATTCTCAGTGTTTTGGGTGCTACTGTCAATAAATCCATGTTCTAAAATTGAAATGGTTGTCTATATGCCACAGTAGCCTCTACTTGCTTTAATTCTCAGTACTGTGCCTTTGAGGGAGATATTTTTACCAGTATCTGACAAGTGAATACAAATTTCTTCTGTGTCATTGTCATAGCTTCTTTGTCATAGCTTCATATTATGAGAACAAAAGAAAGCTGGGGACCCTAGTGAGAATGTTAGAGAGGGATTAACAGAGCCTTGTAGCTATGGAGTTAAGCTGGGCTTCTGTTTTCACTGCCAATGACATCTTGATTTATGCATACTGGGGATGTTTTTAAACATAGAAGCAATAGGAAATAAGACAGTTTGCTTCTAGCCTGTGTTTCCTGCAGGGCTTCTTGGCTTTGCCTTCCGGTTAGACAAGAGTATTCGGAGCATAATCTTGTTGCTCTGTCCTCTTATTGCTGTTTATTTGTTTGCTGGTTATGTAAAGCTCTGGGCTTGAATCTGTTCTTCCCTTGCCGAAATATTCCTTGAAGATGTGGGTTGGGAATGTGCATGCAGAAAAATCTCTTATGCACATCCTGTTTTCAAATTGTGTTATTTCCTTTAGTGTTGCGCTCCTACTGAGAATGTGGTTCTGACGATGTCCCGTGTGTCTGACCAAGATGGTGACTGCTAAGGGTGGAAATACACAAATGGTGTAAGAGTTGAACAAGGATGTTCAGTTGGCAAGGTTGTTTTAAGTAATGGATGATGGACTTGGTAGTTTTCTGGGTAGTGTTTTGTACACTGCAGATATCTAAGTAGTGTAAATTGTGATTCAGGATTTGGGGTTTTGCTGTTGTTGGGTCTTTGTGTGTTTGTTTTTCTTAGGGTGCATATTAAGAAAAAGGTAATCCGGTAGCAGTTTAAATACTCACGCTGTCATTATGGAACAGTGTAGCCACTGATGAACTTGCACAAATACCGAAAGCAGGAGCCTGGGACAGGAATATAAACTTCTCCCTTCCTACTGCTTTATTTATTTCAAATGTGCAGATTGCTGAGGTAAGCAAGCCTGCAAAGTTGAGATGGATTAGCCGTAAAGTAAGCGTTAACTACTATGAAAACAAGCCGCTTTCTATTGCCAAGCACCTCTGAGTGGCCTGTTGCTGGTCACTTGCTGAAAGGTGACATAATTTGCAATTCTAATAGAGTAACAGCCTTTTCCTGTCATGCTGAAGTACTTTTCGGGGTATCAACATATGCTCACTGGAAATGTATTGGTATGATTTTGCTTATGGGTTTAATATAAAAGCAGAATGATTGATAGAATTCTAATTTTATTACCAAAGCAGGAGCTTTTAGAATGGATCAAAGGAGTTTTACTAGGAAGATGATGGATTTTAACCTCTAGCTCTCTATCAGTGGTCTTTGGTATTAAATTGCTAATACAAGGTACTGATTAGGATCTTCCAGTTCAGTGAAATCATATTGCTTTGTCTTCTTTTGTAGTCTTCTGTGAAACAACCTCTTCAGCTAATGTAGTTACAGTGTTGATAAAAAGTAAAATATGCCTTCATCTATGTAAAAAAAAAACCTGTATGAGTGTAGAAGCTTTCCTGGTCCTTTAAGTGCTCTGAAACAATAAGATTAATTTTTGCTATTGGTACAGAGAATTTAACCATAATACTGCAGTGGGTTTCATCAATACATCCTTGCATGGTGTTTGTCACTAATTTCTAATATTGATCCTAGAATTTGCATTGTGCGGCACAGAAACCGTGGTATCTCTTGGTTTTTTTGAGCTATGCAAAAATACGCATAGTAATTTTTTATTTTAGCAGTGTTTGAGGCTGAACATAATGAAATGGCAAATTTATGGCATGTAGGTTTTTTGTCTCGTTTTATTAATTGGTTTTCATATTAGAATTCTTTCCCAATTCTCCCTATTGTGAGAATATTTTGCATCATTATACCGATGAAATGGTTCTAATGTTTGTTTTGTCATATAATGGATAAATTTTGGTTTGGAAAATTCCTCTCCCTAATTCCTATCTTTAAAGTCTTTGTTATGATTCTAATTAGTAGGTATTAGCATATGTATCAAAATGCAGAATGTGCAAGTACTATTTGGAAAACTAAATGCTAGGTTTAGCTCATTTTGTGTCATTGAGGTTTATTTTGAACAAAACATTAGCACACTGAAGTATGAAAAGTATAAAATTATGGCATAAAATCAACATCAATAAAAATATGTTTTGTATACATGGCTTTTCCCTTGCCTAGTATCCATGCAGCTGGGCAGAAAAAGAGCAGTCTAACAAATGTGTTGCTGCTCCTTATGACTGAGACAGGAGGAGGTAAATGTGGAATTCTCAATGTGGAGTTGAAAATGTAAAACCATTAAATTGCTTTTATAGTATTGAGAAGCAGGAAATGGGGTGGATTTCTTTGAGGAGGAGGAGAATTTTCCCCTTCAGACAAAACAAGCATATATTTGTTTTGTCAGTTGCCACCCAGCATAAATGTTGGTACCACTAGGTCTATAATAGCCACAGCCACGGGCTGGAAGAGCCTCAGCCCATGAGCTCTGGCTACACCAGAAGTTGTGCCCAATCACTTCTACTGTGATTCTTCCTCTGTTTTGAAAAGCTTCTCTTCTGCAAAGGGTGAGAAAAGAGGAGAGAAGAGCTGTAGAACTTCCTAATTTTTCAATATCTCATTTGGTATCCTGTTCTGCTTACTATACCTTGCCTTATTTCCTAATACATATACTTTACTTTCCCTCCAGAAGAGGGGAAAAAACCTGAAACAACTGAAATTGAAGCAACGACTGAAGAATGTGTAAAGGCAACCTTGAGGATTTTCTGTGTAACCAAACTTTAAATATAGTTTTCCGAGGAGGAACAGGTCTTAAAAAGCACCACAGTATCGTGTAAAAAAAAAACCAAAAAACAAAAAACAAAAACAAAACAAAAAAAAACCAAACCAACAACTTATCACACTAAGACTATGTCTTTTATACCATTTTGGGACAATGGGACTGCTGTGAGGAGTGCCCTATTCTCACTGCTTGAGCTGTTTATTCCCTTCTCTTTGCCAGCTCAAGTGCTTGAGTGCTTAGGAATTGCATCCCGGTAGTGATGCAGGTTAAAACTAATGGAAAGAAAACAGCATTTTGGTTCAGCTGGGATCAATTCCTTATCCAATTCAATGAACTGCTGCACAAGTACCTCTGCATGGGAGAGGCACAGAGACTGAGAGTGCAGAGTGATGGAGGGGGGAGCATGATCAACTCTAGTGGTGGTAGTGACACTTTGCTGACTTGATGTATTTGTGGAACTGTGACATCTCTCTTGGAAACTAGTTATGTACTAGACAAGATGAAACTTTTTTTCCTATAAAACAGGCTACAACAATCCACTTTCAGTTAAGTAATATGTCTTCTGAAAAATAAATAATTGTTCAAATGTTTATGAAGTTGTTGTTCTCATTTGCTACAAGTGTGAATCCAGAAATGTCACTATGACAGAATATGCTTCTGTTTCATGGGGGAAAAGTAACTCCAAATCTGGTATCAAAGTGTTATCAGTTAGGATGGCACAGTCAAGCTTACTTGGTAAGCAGAGGAATAGAAGGGCCAGGGCAACTGCAGAAACAAGCTGCATGTCAGCTTGCTCGGTATGTTCTTTAATTGCTGCAGATGTCATGAGGGTTTGTGGTGTTATTTTGTAAAGACAGTCTAATTTTTATGGGGGGATATGCTAATTTGGTTGATATGCTTCAACAGATGCTTTAGCATGCTTTCCATTGTAGTCTTTACTTGAGGTTTAGCCTTTCTAGCTTGATTATCATTATTTGAAGAATAGTTTGTACATCAGCTTATTTTCTGCTAAAATTAGACTGGCTGTCTTTTATATGCAAGTTGCTTTACTTCAACCAAGTGAAGGCAAACTGGACTAATTCTGTACCGTTTCTTTTGTGTTCTGTCACCCTCTATGGTAATAGCCAGTAAAAAGCTCAAATCTAAGGTATGTGTCTCTTCTGCTCATTTTTTCTGCTGACATAGTGCTCCATAACTGGGATGCCATGTATCCTGGGGACAGAAATGGATTCCTTTTGTGGGTAGTCCCATGTAATCTTTCGGTAAAGGACTGACTTAGATAAAACACGTTGCCCATTGCTGGATGTGGCTGTTAGGTCTGAAATCCTGTTTGTTGAATACGTGATTATAGAAGAATAATGATAAATGTCCTCCCTCTCTTAGTTCCACAGATGGCCAATTCATGCTGACCAGGAGACCAAAGGGAAGTTAGGAAGTGGGATATGCATCACATACTGTCCTATTGCCATGTGCTCCCAGCCAGATGTTTTGTTATGTAAAAATCTGGTGTGTAACTTACAAATCAAAAAATATGCATTTAATATGAAATAACATGAAGTTCTTGACTAAAAGCAATTACAACGGAATGTTCTTAATTTGATATCTTTACAAATTGTACTTTGTTTTGTGTGACTCACTGAAGATGAGTAATTTTGTTCACCCTGAAGTTACCTAGCTGTTCAGAGTACATTCCTTGTGACTCAGTTCACGCTTAAAATTTCTGATTTTGTGCACTTTTCCACAGTAATATGTATGCTTCCAGGATGCGAGGGGCTGTGTGTTAATACACTTGTTACAGGACCAAGCATGCTGTGCTCAGGCACAGTGCTTTAGAGGTCTCCAGAGTATTGTGAAATGCAGCCATGTAGGTTTATCAGGAGCAGCTGGTTTTGTTCTGTGGATGGATCCATTTGGGGGAGGGGGAAGTGTGCTGCTGGCTTTTAGAGATTAGCTGGTGACGGTTTTGCTTGGGAAGTGTACCAAGTTTTAGCAGAGCTACTGTAAGAGAGATAGGAGCTGGAAAGGGACAGTGAAAAAAAACAAGCTCTACTAATCTTTTTGTATCAGAAGAAGCCTTCAGGATTTGGTTATCTGCATGTGGGTCTAATTGCAGCCTTGATTAGAGGAGTGTGTAATACTTCCTACTGAAATAAAGATCTGGCTGAGCTGTTGGACACACAAGGCCTAGATGAGGCATCAGAGCAGCTGTGTCCTTGTGCAGGCGAGAGGGAGGCTGTCCGGTTTATTGGATCTTGTCAGATCATGGCAGTGCATGCTTCTTAAATCCCTCAGGGTAGGGAGGGAGTGTCGAAGCAGGGATGGCTTATTTTAGGTAAACAGATTTAGACAGCATTCCATTTTCTTGTTCCTTTCCCACTTGAGAAATGCGGGAACATCTCATGAAAGGGTAACGTTTGGTCTTCAAAGTGTTCTCATCCAGCCTTGTGGTGTTTTGTGGGCAGGAGCTGCGTGGCAGGTACGAGCTGGGCAGGGAGCCTGCAGCAGTTTTGTTTAACTTCAGGAAGTGGTGGATGAATGCTTTAATGCTATTCCTACTCTCCTGCTTCTCCTCTCGTTCTTTTTCCTAAGCTTATATCGATTCAGCATTGACAGTAAGCACTTGCTGAACTTACACTGTGAATTCTTACATAGTGAAAGAGCAGTGGAGGATTTCTTGGTTTGATTCTTGGCTCTTGGAACTTCAGGTATTTGGAGGAACTGAGAAGGGTTTTGTAGGATCTTCAGCATTCTTATAGTCTGTAATAAAGTTATTGCTATGCTTGGGTCTTCTACTTATTTTTAATATATGAAGCAGATGCTTTGCTCTCCAACTGAGTAGAAGGGAGTTGAGAATAATGCCTTTCAAACAAGTACCATATTCTGATTGATTATCCTTATCTTGCAAGGGACAGCCTTGCTCCTGCATGTCAGAGTGTATTTCTGTACCGTCTCTTGCTGTGCTTGGAGAACTTCTGCTTATTACACAGGAGTGGATTCTTCCTCAGAGAACACGTTCCTTGTCTTTTGCAGCTTAGGACCAGCAGATACAATACTGACTGATTTGAGAAGTGGGAGAGTGGTAGATATATTTTGGGACTGTAAATTAGACATAAGAGCCCAGTGAGTAAATTAAATCTCTTCAAAGGAAGAGGCATAGAACAGCTGTGCTGTACACGAGTAAGAACTTGTGCTGGGCATATGAGTGTATGGCTGTGACGGTCAACTTGGTGTCCAGAGTTATACAAATGGAGGTCTTAAGCTTGTATTGTAAGCTTTTAAGTAGCATTTTTCACTCCCTCAGAGCAGAGTCATATGAGAAGGCTGATTTAGGTGGTGGTGCCACTGAGGAAAAGGAGGATGGGATTTTCCTGAATCAGGTCTACCACTAGCAGAATATTGCTGTTTGGTTAGTTTGAGACTGTGAGATGCTGCACCACCGTGTGTCTGCACTCAGTGAGTGGGGGACAAGAACTCTCTGGGACGAGGGAGAGAGTTAATGGGGCCAGAAAGATACAAGTATACTTTTTCATGTTGATAATAACAAACTGATTGTAATTTTAGAAAACAGTAAGTAATATATTACGTATGACTGAATAGTCCCAGACCTAAACATAAAACTTAAAGTTTTGGAAGTAGAAGATCACTAAATGAAGAGGCACTTGGGTGATTCTTTAACAAAAAACTTCACAAAAAAATTTGAAAGAAATATTTTGAACAAGTGATGTGTGTGGATTTGAGCACTTAGGAGAGAGATGCTACATCCAACTCTCACCTGTTTCCTAAAATCAAGGCTTATAAAGTCCTCTAGTTTCATTGTAAACGTTAAAGATTTTTTTTTCCTCCTCACTGTAGCACTTTACTCAGTGTAATTGGGAACATTTTACAATAGTAATGAACTTGGCAAGAGAAGAGCCCTTTGCCTGCTGCCAGAGTAAAGCAAATAAACAAATAAGGAAAACAAAAGAAGATCCCTCCCTGTCCCCTCTGCGGGTTGCAGGAGCGGCTGGCACCGCTGGCTATGCTGGCGGAAGGGTGGAATGTCCTGCCGTGCATTCCACGCAGATGGCCTGGACCCCAGCCACCCCAGCAGAGCAGAAAATACCATGCTTTCAGCCATGCCACTTGTGATTTAATTGGAACTGAAGCTAACTTTAAAAAGTAGTACATCGTCAATTAAAACTGTTTTTCTGTGCTTCCAAAAATTGCACAAGGCTTTGCTCAGGAGAAGCTGAATTCTTCCATCATACAAACTTTGCTATGATATTCATCTTAAGGATAATATCTTTACTTTTCCTTGCCACTAAGAAAGTCCCAGTATCCCCATCTGAACAGAGCACAGTCATCATCTGAAGAGAGTAATTTTTCTGTATTCCCCTCTTCTGGTTCTCAGCAAAATATCAGCCTTCTGCTTTCAAGAATGGTGACATAATGCTTCCCGTGTTGCAAATACCGCTGCTGTTGCTCAGGAGCTTTTGGAACTGCTGGTTATATGTATATATGTATATATGTATATATATATATAGATGATCAGTACTGACTCCTGATAAAACAAAAGCCAATACACCTTGTAGTGCTCTTGCAGAAACTTGTGCTCTCAAACTCTGAACTGGGATCTGAGTATTTTTATGTGTTAAGACTGACTGCAGAAGAAATGTGCTGGCTGTTGCAAGACCAGGTACTCATCTGAGCTTATCTTGCGGTTTGCTGTCTGTAGCACTGACTACCACAACAGCTTAGCACTAATCACATCTGCAGGTAGCATGAGGGAGGAATGGCGCTCTTTTCCTGTCACTCACGTATTGTTTGGTCAGTCACCGTTAAGGAAGCAAAAGACTATAACCTTAACTAAAGGATGCAATAATGTTACTTTGTAGTTATTTATCAGGCAAAATCTGGCACCATTAGGGAAGTAGAACACCCTATTCTTAATTGAAGGATGTGATAATGAAGCTTTGTAGCTGTTCAGTGGGCAAAAATCTGTGATTAGTGTCACGTATTGTTTTAGAATCTGGAGAAGGAATAGCTAATGTTTGTGGGATGAAGTAATTTTAGAAAGAACCTGGAAAACTATTTCACCTAATTCTGCAGTGAAGTCTTTGCGCTGCGGAGTGCAGGTGGGTAGTTCAGTGCTTCCTGATGTTTGGTAAGAAATTGTTCCTCTCAACTGATAGAAGTAAGAAAGCTGGAGTATGGTTTCCACTAAGCATTTAATGATGGGGAGGGCAGTGCTGTTTAGAAAACTGAAGTTCAAGTAGTCTGTTTACACAAAATATTTCAAGAATGCTATGGAAATCCATATATTAGAATAACAAAGCACAGATCAGACTGTCTCCTTGAGGCCTGTGACAGTTTAAGGCCAGTGCCACCTCACAGCCATGGAAAGCCTTGTGAAACCCGGAAGCACCCAGTGTGCAGGTACCTGCCATCTGCATGTCCCCAGGGCAGGAGTGCAGAGGGAAGTGTGACACTGCAGTATTCTTGGGCTTGCAAGTTTGCACTGTGGCCTGCTGTATGAATTCATGGGGATTATGCAGCTGTGTAAGAACACAACTGCACACTGGAGGTATTTCCTTGTGTGAGAACAGCCAGCAGCTGTTGGATGAGTGTCTTTTGTCGGCCTACCAGAGTTTGAGCCAAGTTTGAGTATTGCAACATGGACCTTTTCAAAAACTTTGTGTTGCACCGGAGCATTTTCATGTGCAGGTGAGTGCATGGTAGTTACCTCTGTGTTATTTTCACACTGAAAATGAAAATGCAGCAAAGAGCTCCAAAACCAGCAGTGCACTGTAAGATTGGGGGCGTTGCTTTTCCAGGGTTTGTGCTTCAACCTACAGCTCTTAAACTCCTGCTTATAACATTTTACAAACCTTCACAAGACGGTTGTACCGATCAGTTTGCTTCGCTTTTCCACAAACATGGTTTAATGGTACAAGTTCCATGCTAATGTTGGCTATGACTATGGTAGGCCTTTAATTTATTATGATGTGTTTTTCCCTCAGTTTAACATTGCTTTCAGGTACAAACAAGATGACAAATTACTTGCAGTACCAGATGAATGTGTATTAGACTGTCTGATGAAAAACTGTCTTTTTTTTTTGTTTGTCTTATCTGTGTATATTTCATAATGTCTGTTGTTCTAAAATGTCCAAAGACAATTACCAAAAGCAAATCAATGCTGGATGATAATTATAAGAGAAATGTACTGCCTGGAGCCATTTATTCAAATGTTACCTTCCTGCTAACTACAGTTGGAGAGAAAATATTACGTTAGCCACTCCAAAAGGACAGCAATCCCTGTTATAACAAACCATGTAGCTTTTCCCACTGTTCTCAGCATCCCTTGGCCTGTTCAGTCAAACTCAAGAGAGAAACTTGAAAGTACACTGTACATTGTGTTGTGAATTGCTGTTTCTTTGTTAGCCAGAGCTCTTCACCAGGATTTATAATTGTGGTGCTGTGAATTCTGTTAACTAATTAATTTTAGGTTCTGTTTAGTTTAGCAATTCTTCTCAATGATGAAACAGTTTTTCTTGCCGGAGTTGCTTGAAGGAACAACTGTGTACCTACTCTACAAAGGCCTTTCAGGAGGAAATAGTGTCTCAGCTCCCCTTTTTGGGCAGGATGGGATGGTTGTGGACACAGTAGCTGACAGCTCCAAATGGGAGTGACACCCACTGAGCAGGTGAAGCTGCTGCTGCCACTTGGGCAAGCTTCATCAGCAGGCCATGGAAGACCAGTGCTAGGGGTGCTGTCTGGTTACTTAAGGGTTATCCTCAAGGAATAGAGGTTTTTCAGCTTTTTGTGTGTCAGTTTAGCAACGTATTTCTCAGCACTGGAAAATCTGTGAACTTTGCTTTTAAGGGTAGAATAAATAGAGCAACACACCATCCACAAACACAAAGGTACCAACATGCACTGCTGCAGTTACTACAAAAGAAGAGCATGTGTATGAGGGCACATGATATCCCATTAGTTAAGGTGTTTTTGCACAAGTACCTCGTGTATTTGACGAAGTTAGGCTGATCTAAAATATTTTCTTAAAATGTTAAAAAGTTTTAAAAAAATATCTTGCATAATAAAATTTACTAGTGCATTGTGGTTTTTGCAAAATGATGGCCTTAAGTTCTTGAAATAACTTGCCTGTGTGAATAAATGAAAGAGGAAGTATTTCACAACAGCATTTCCATCAGGGCTTTCTTATAAGTGTAAAATAAGAAGTAACAAAGTAACCTCAAATATGAAAGTGCAGGTTGCCTCTTTAAACCTTGTTCTTAAATAACTGAGAATAGAAAAAAAAAAAAAAGGAAATAGTTCATATTCAAAACATATACAGTCTCCACAGTAATTTCTGAAGCTGCTAAATCCTCAAATCAAGAAATAAGAAGGTGAGATGTAGAGTAATATTGCTAAAAGAAGAATGCCATGCTTTTCACTGCTGCTAATGTGTGCTCTTCCAGCCCCTCATCCCCAGTGGCTCCTTGGTTGCCTTTAGGTATTGTAGTGCACCAGGGCCAGCACTATGAAAGAGAAGTGGAGAATGCTGTTGGTGCCAGAGCACTCTCTGGCTACGGGTAACTGGGGATTTGCAGAGTAGGAAACTATGCAGACCAGAACCTCAGCAATCGCCAAAGTTGGGGAAATATTGACTAAGAAAAGATAATAAAGTATTTTATAGAATATTGGACAGTATTTAACTACTTTGTTCAGCATAACAAATAAAAATCAAACCCAACAAACATCTGGTGTTCCTGGAAGTTGTTGAATTCATAGTTATAGTGCCTGAATCAGGTGCAAAGCAGGCATCGCATAGGTGGCAGAAAATACAGTCTGCTTTTGGTTGTGATGGACATGTTCCATAACCTATCACAGAGACATGAAGGTGAAAAGTTATCTAACTCTCCACCTTCACTGAGTTCTTGAAGAACCGTTTCTGGTGAGGATGATAAAATATCTCTAAACTTGCTCCTTGCAATTAAGTCCCCTTGTATTTCCAGACTGGGTAAGGGAGAGAATTCTGCTGTGTCCATATTTTTATAAATATTTGCTAGGAGAATTTACTAAGAAATGCTGGTGAACATGGAATGAAATACTTTTCTTAGAAGTGAAGCTGCTCTTGATGTGACTAACTGGATTCAAATTTTCTTGCTGTCACTACAGAGGGCTTGTTTAGGACTCTAACAGAGCTGGTTTTTTATTTTTAATTTGGCTATTAACATGCCAGGTGACTTCTGATACATCTCTCCAGCTCCTTTGCCTTTCACTTCCCATTTCAAAAATGGTAACTTTCAGGTAAGTCACTGAGATCTGCTGATAAAATTGATTTTTGAAAACTCACATATGGTTATATCCTTGAGATATTTAGTCTGCCTCTTATTAAGCTGGTAAGAGGACTGAAACATTGGTAAATACGATAATTATCTAGATGGTTTGAGGGACAAGTGGAATTTTTGTTTTTTTTTTTTTCCTTCAGGATGACTTTTGTATCAACAGAAACTGCGGTACCAGAAGATGCAGAACAGCTTGAATGTTAGGGAAGTGTTGCCACTGGTAGATCTAGACTGTGGCTGAATTTCGGTGTGCCTTCCCTCCCCAGTGCAAGACTGGGCTACATGGGTTGCTGTTTGTTTTCAGATGGTCAGTGTGGACAATAGTTATCTACATGAGCTTTGCTCTCACTTGTTGATTTTGGAGGAACTCTGTGGGTGTTGGTTCTACAGTTGTTGTTAGCACAGCACCTAAAGGATGGCTGATAACCTACATTTACTGTAGTAGCAGCACTGCCCTAGGCCTGAAGAAGGAGCAGTAGTCAGCAAAATAGCTTAGTTTTCATCTGCTAGAAAGAATCTTGCAAATCACATTAAAGATATATTTAAAATATTTTTATTTCTTTATTAATCTGTGTACAGTTCACGCTCTTCAGTCTAACAGGGAATCTTTTGCTTGGGTAATAGCTTAATTTGCAGGAGCAGCATTGCGCAGAGTAACGAAGAATCCTGGAACTCTTGATTCCAACTAAATGAAAAAATTAACAACAAACCATTTGAAGAAACAAGTTTGAAATTTCTGTACCATAGAGATGTATTTTTGTGGGTTTCTGAAGAAATATATTTTATAAATGGAATATTTTTCCTGAAAGAGCAAAAAACCAACTTCTTCTTTTTCCTAAGCAACACTGTCAAAAAATGTTTATATTTTGATTAACTGGATAATAAGAAATGACTGTACTATTGTAGCCCATAAAATAAGTGATACTGAGGATGGTGTTTTGAAACATAATGATTTCAATTCAGCTTGGCTTGTTTATATATTTAAAAAGTAAGCAAGAGTTGGCAATAAAGCTACTGTTGTATTTTGTTTCTAAGTTATCTGTGAAACACTATCAGGAATTTAAGATACATCTGGCATTACAATAAGCTGAATGAGTTCTGGCAGCATTTACAGTTGAGAGCTCTAAAGAGTATTTTGAGTACTTCACTTTTCAGGGTTGATAAATCTCCTTGCACTACATTTTCAAGGGAGCCTCTGTAAAAGGCAGTGATGCAGCAGGTTTGTCAGAGGCATACTTTGCCATCCTGGTACATCCTGAGTTCTTTTTTGCTTAGGATATCTCCAGGCCTGAGTCAGAGGGAAGGAAATGTGACACTCGGGGTCCTGTGGCTTCAGCTTAGATTTCCATCTACACTGTTGCTCAGGTTTTGAGTTTCTTATTGTTGCTTTACTGTGGTAACATGATAACTATGGACACATTTTTCTCTAATAATTTTTCCACAGTTGTTGGGATGACTTGTCTGAGAAGAGGGATGTAACAGCAAACACTATGTTTAAAATTAGTTTGTCACTTGTGTTTAGTCATGCTCGGAAAACATAGTACCCTGATTTTCATTAAAAACCTTCTTACCTTCACTGTCAGCTTTTAAATCTGCAATGCATTTGCCTGTTAGATGATACGTAATTTAAATGTGGTGTTCGTGACTGAGCATTTCCAAGGGTGATTTCCCTCTGCTGTGGACTACTGCATCTTCACAAACAGTTTTTGCAGTCTCTGAGAAGATAATTATTTGAAAGATGCTAGTATTTAAAGAAGTAATTTGGGTCTGAACTTTATTTAAGAGGAAGGCCACCACTAATGTTAAGGATCTGAAATATTAATTCATCTCTCCCTGACCTATAGATGAATTGGGCTTCAGGTTTTTTTCATTTAGGGCCATCTTTCTGCTGTCAAGTAAGAATGCCACCTGAGGTACAAGGTGCTTCTCATTAGACTGTGAGGTTTCTGTGAGAGAACCAAGACCTCTGAGAAGGGGAACCTCTCGCTGCTGCCCTGTGTTTAAGCTGCTGCTCTAAACTGACAGCAGTGCAGAGCTGTGGAGCTTCTTAAGCTTAGCAAGTTATACATGGTATTCATAATGACCTTGGGAGGTGAATATTGTGTGTCCCAGGCATACACAGCGGAGATGGAGGGTGTTTTACCTAGATGCTTTGGGTCTCTTAGTGGCATATTTCCCGAGGAATGTTGTGCAGCCTCAAGTGAATCAAGAAGATCCGTGTTTGCATGAAGGATGCTGCTGCTTCTATCGCAAGCATAATTCTGGAAGTGTAATGAGAATGAGAGGAAGTGGAGGACTTCCTGCATTAGTTTTTGTGGCTGTGTAAAGGGGCTGACTAAATTGCAGCTCTGTTGCACAACTGAAAAAAGTTATGTTAAGCTCAGATAAGTCTCTTGAGATGTAAACTAATATACATACTTCTTTGTGCTGCATGCATCATGGTCAAATTTTTAGTAACCTGGAAGTCAGAACAACAGTAGTAATGACTGAATATGCTACTTGTCTCTGTATTTTACTTTAAGTCAAGTACTTTTCCACAAAATGCAGTAGTGCTAGAATATGTCCTTGAAGTACAATTCACGCCATTGGGAAAAACTTCCACAGTAAACTAAGTATTTAGCATGTAAGTAAAGGGTCTGTGTAAGTTGGGAGAAAGAAAATGGTCATGGGGGACCTTTGACATAGTGGTGATATATCCGTCTTATAGGTCTCTAGGCAAGAGAGGGAGAAAACCTAAATGAGAAAGGATTAATTTTAATTGGGAAAAGCTCGGGATGTATGTGGTGTGCTGGAGGGAAGATAATTTCTTAAATTCCTTTCTGAAACATCCAAACTACTTTTAGCTAATTACTAGATTTTGGGTTGTGCTTAATGCTATGCTGAGTGAGACTACCTGATGAATGATTGTATTTGACTCCTGCACTGTGGATTTACAAAGCAAATGAAATGTTACTGAATGTATTTTATTTGTTGTCATTTTGGTGATGGCTATTAAAATGTATGTTTTTTTTTTTTTAAATTAACATCTAGGACCTTGATGAACTTTACTGCAGGGTTAAAGGGTGATTTTGAGGCCAGTATGTGCGGCATTTATTTAAGGTGTAAGGAGAAGTGAAGATGATTTCTCTTCTGCCTTTGACCTCTGTGCTTTTGTGGGGGTGTGGTTTTTGTGCACTGTACATGATGCATAGGAGAAGTGCTGTGGAAAGTGCATGTTTTGGAAAGTGCTTTTTTCCTGTCTGTTGATGAGAAGGATTACTGTGCTGGTCACCTGCTCAGTGAGAGAGCTTTTCAGAAACAGTAAGGCATGCCAGATTTAATTAGCTCAACCTTGCTGGCTAACACTGGGGTTTTTTGGGTGGTCGTAACGATCACTCAAATAATTTCCAGAATCAAATATACTGTAGTCATGGGGGGAACCATAGGTGAAAATAGCTTGTTGTATCTGGGTATTTTTTATCAGAGAAAAGAATACTTTCTGAAAATCCACTAGATTTTCCTGTCATTGTGCTCTACTGCAGGTGTGTATATCCTGTATTAAGCCAGGCAAACTAGAACAGTCCGGGTTCCCAGCAACCCAAAGGGTGTGTGTTTGCCTTTGATA
Organism: Myiozetetes cayanensis; assembly: GCF_022539395.1. NCBI lineage: Eukaryota > Metazoa > Chordata > Aves > Passeriformes > Tyrannidae > Myiozetetes > Myiozetetes cayanensis. Next base: position 46,156,355 of record NW_026087853.1, on the reverse strand, counting down.
ACTGCAGTATGTTTAAAATCACATATTCAAAGGTAATTGAGGAGTCCTCTATTTTCAGTGCAGAATAAGATGGATTAGGTCATCTGTTAAGGATATAACGCTGACGTTGCCAATTAGCTAGACACAAAAGGTTTTATGATGAGATACTGATCTTGTGGTTCAGGTTACTGTAGAAAAAACAGAACTCTGTAAAGCAGGGACTGAAGACAAGGATGGCAGTCACAGCATAAAAACTGGTCCATTATATAACATTAGGGTGAAAAGCAGCAAGGAGAAGATGAATTTCCACAGTTCAGGTGCTTCCCTGTGTGCAATGCTGTAGATAATGCAGGAAATAATATAAATGTGCATTTAGAAGAAAGGCTGAACATTGTTTTTCATATTCATTGCAGGCCACATGTTTACCTTTTTTGTGTGTGTTGATGTCTTTCTCAACAGTTTTATTCAGAGAATTAAAACATGGATTTACTTTTCTTTAGAAGGAAACTAAGTTTGCCATCAGTTCTTCTTTGTCTGCCTTTAGTTATTTTATCGATGTAGGTGTGAAAGTACAAAACATGAACTAGTGTGCCTGTTCAACTGCATGTATTATAAATCTCTAGCATTGGGTGAGGATGTTTCAGAGTATGTTGATCTCCTTAAGCTTCATAAAAATCTCAGAGTGAGCATGCTAATTAAGAACAAAAATGTTTTCTTTCTGTATGTTCTTATATCAATAAATTAAGAAATACTTCCACTACTTTTATTATAATGTCTATGTATTGCATAAATATTACTTTCCAATTAAGTGACTGAAACTACCAGTTAGTGTTTTGTCCAGATCCTTTTATTTAGGAAGCTTGTTCTGATTGGCTATTTTGAGTTGTAGTAATCAAGTTTTGTCATAGTATTACAAACAAGGGCTCAGGTTTTTTAACTGCTTACCCACCTTTGCAGCAATGGTGTGGTCTTCCTCCTTTTTTATAGTTGAGACCTGCAGACACCATAAGCATAACTGTACTTGGCATGAAACCTCAGGCCAGGAATATCAGTCAGGTACTGGCAACAGAATTGTTTGATGTCTTTGGTTACTAAAGATATGAAAATAATGTAACACATAGAAAGACTTCTCAATGAGTGTTATGTAATCTGCCCTTGCAGACCACACTTCTAACTTGACTTCCTTTTAAATGTGCAGAAGAGGCCTACATGGATTAAAGGTCATGGTGTGTGCATTGCTGTCAGAGGGCATCATGATGGCAAATTGATGCATTTTGTTCCATGCCCTCAGCCTCTATGGGTTGTAATTTCTGTGAAAGGTGGAGATGAATAAACTTGTCTCATTTTATTATTGTGAGGTGAAACAGGCGTGAATTTCTCATGGTTCTGAGCTTTCTGCCCAGTTCTTGTACTCCGGGTGAATTATCTGCCTGGAACACTCTTCCTGTAATCACACCATTTGCATGTAGTTCTCTAACACATCTGGGCAGCCTGAGTCCAGCCTTATTTGTTAGGAAGTTTTGCTGTTTTAACTATTCACGATGGAGAGGATGTGCTAAAAAGTGCATTTGGAATATGATTCTGTGGACAGACAGGTCTGTCCTGTGGTTCATTGAAGGGATAAATCTAATTGAAGTTGTGGATTAAAAAAAAAAAAATTACATGTGAGTTCCTGCTAGCCCTTTGATGCGATGGATGCTTTTCTCATGCTTGCAGACTAAGTGGTTCAGCAGGCACAGTATCTCCCCACCAAAGAAACTAAGCCTGTGACAGCTGAAGTAAGAGAGTGATAAAGCACAGTGGGCTGCCAAGCAGAAAGATACTACCATGGTGGCAAAGCATGTGGCAGCACTGGAGCTTTCAGAGAGATAATTGAGCTGTAGCGCTTTTGATTTCTGTGGAAGAAATTGCTAGGAACACGATACAGTTTCATCTCAACAAGACTGACTCAGACTAGGCTAGGTGTGTGTTGTTGCTTCTACTGTTGCGGGAAGAATTTGGTTGCATCTCTTTTTTTTTTTTTTTTTTTTAAAATATAGCCTTTCCTCAAAACACCCCAAAACTACAACCAGTTTACAAAAGGTGCGTCTTCCTCCACTTCAGTGTGTTCCTTCAGTTGTTTGGTGATGGGGTTACATAAGTTAAACTGGGTCTGTCTACTCTTGACAGCAGTGATAAGTGCTCCAAGTAAACTAATCCAAACCACTGCATCTGATATGTGTGCAGAAGTGTAGCTGAAGCACTGTAGGGGGCAAAGGAGATTATTCAGTAAAAAACGATAGTTCAAGATGGGTAGCCTTTTTTGTAGCTTCATATGGGGGCCAGAGTGAGAACAGTGGCTTTGAAACTTTTATGTATTGCATTAGGTGTCAGTTTTAGACTAAGCTTTGATTTGATGAAGAGTAATTATCAAAGCATAATTTACACAAGGGATTTTCACTTGCCAGTGACAACAGGTACTTTTGCTTCGGAATGCCATTTTTTTAAGGTCTTCAGGATTGTTAATACACAAAAGGGTTTTTGGCCTTCTGTCCATACATAGTATATGTTTACTATTAGCAATTTTGGTTCTGCTCCATGAACTATAAAAGTTCAAATACACAAGCACGGTTTTATCTAAAAGACTACAATGGGCAAAGATGAAGTAAATTGTTTCTGGTTATGTGCTCAGGTGTATTTAAGCTCTTCTGTTGGTTTTAAAATCTGTTAATAAATTAAATGTTTCATTCTGCTTTATCTGTGCTCTTTTTTTGGTAACAACCATCAACAGTGAAAATTACAGAGGACTTGACAGAGTCTATGAACGTTTTTCTTGCCGTAAAAGGCTGCCTTTTTTTTTAAAAAAAAAAAAAACACCACCACAACAACAAAAACTAAAGGAGGCAACCAGGATATTTAACTGAACAACCTAGGATGTGTTATTTTCTTTAAAAGAGAGAGCCTGTCCTTTACAGAAGCTCTTGTGTAAAGTGAAAAGTCATTCAGAGTAGGAGCTGAGAGAACAGGAAGAATAAAATATCGAGTGTAATTTAAAACAAGCACCTCTTTTTAACATACAGATTCGAAGGGTAGCATGTGGCAACAGGTCAGACCCTCTTCTCCTTGCCAGCTGAGTAATTGCTTTTTATTTTTTTCCGATATGATCATTGCTGAGAAATGAAACTGCAACCGGCCTGTGGGCTGCGAGTGAGTGACATGATGGTCCTGCCTCTCCGGGGCAGGGGATTGAGCGGGCAGCGGGCTCCCTCTGCAGCTCCGGGGAGGAGGGCGGTGCTCTCTGCTGAGCTCGGGCATTCTGCATGATTTTGGGAGGATGGAGTCAACGTCCAGCTATGGGCGCTTGCTTAAGTGCACCGTGTCCTCACAGCGACTTTGAAAATCTTCTGACGGCTGCTGCCAGCTGGGGATGCAGGGCTGAGGTCTGGCTGCTGCAGCTCATGCGTGTCAGAAAGCTGGTTGTGCTTCTGAAGTGGTGCACTTCCCTCTGTTTTGAGTGGCATGTTTACATGTTTTTTCCTACGTGTGCAGGTACCCTGCATTCAACCAGTTTAAACTTTGTGCTCCTTAGTGTTCCAAGTAAACGTATTGTTCAGCCAAATTTTATTTATGCTGCTAAAAGCACTTCATTTTCAGATTGGGTACAGTGTTTCAGTCAGTATTCAGATTTTCGGATTGTTACGAATGTCTAAGTCTCAAAGTGAAGCAACTGACTGAAAACAGAAACATTGCAAGGTTTATATCAGAGAAAGTACGGTGATTACTGTTAGTAATCAGTTATTATGGTAGTTTTATGAATTCCAAGTATTGAATGGACATGGAAATGTGTTCTTTAAGTATCTTGGGTTTACTACTCAAAAGAACATCTCACGACACTGTCGTATGACTGCTGTACTGTAGGTGTTCTTTTTTAATTTATTTTTTATCTATTTGCTCTTACACTGCTGAAAACATGAGTTGTGTCTGTAGTGCTGTAGTGCAGCAGCTCTTTGATATCTGGAGTCTGTATGTGCTGGCTTGGTATTACAGTATATAAATTTAGAAACATCTTTGTAGCCCTCATGGGAAAGAAGCAACATGAAAAAAGCCCGATAAGACCAAACCCTGGGTATTGTAAAGGCTTACAGGGAAGAAGGAAAAACGAGGTACATATATGATGCAGAAAAATAGGCTGATACGGAAGTTGTTGGTTTTCCCCTGCAGGCTCTTTCAGCAGAGGGCAGTACTGGCTCAGTTGGCTTTAGTGTCCCCAAGCTGCACAGTCATAGACAGCAGAGTGAGGGGGCCAGGCTGGTATCAGTACAACCCTTTAGGAATGGCTGAATGTGGAAATTCAGTTGAGTGAGTTTGTAATAGGTGGCTGGAGGAGGACTGTAATAGCTTTTGGAATACCTGTGTGAAATTATGGTCAATCTAGTATCGCAAGATGAAGTTCTGTTAGTCACTTATCCATTCTTGATGGCAGGGTTGCTGTATTCCTTAGTTGTCTGCTCCTTGTCCAGATGAATGTGTGTCTGTGATTCCTTATTTTCCTGCTTACAAAGAGAGGGAGCCCAGTGAACAAGAACCAGCAAATGAGATGAAAGCAATATGTCGCCTGGACTACTGCATTTGCTATCAGCTGATTCAATGCAGGATGATTATTCCATTGCCACAAAATAAAACAGCTTTTCACAGAATCATTCAGGTTGGAGAAGACTTCCAAGATCAATGAGTACAACCTTCATCTGATGACCATGTTGTCAACTAAACCACTGCACTTAGTGCCACATCCAGTCATTCCTTGAACACCTCCAGGGATGGTGACTCCACTTCCCTGGGCAGCCCATTCCAATGCTTAACAGCCCTTTCCATGGAGAAATTCTTCCTGATGTCCCACCAGAACCCCTCCTGATTCAGCTTGAAGCTGTTCTCTTGTCCTATTACCTGCTACCTGGGAGAAGAGGCCAGCCCCCACCTGGCTGCAACCTCCTTTCAGGTAGTTTTAGAAATCAGCAAGGTCACCCCTGAGTCTCCTTTTTTCCAGGCTAAACATCCCCATATCCCTCCTCCACTTCTCATAAGACTTAGCTCTGTAGTCCCTTCACCAGCTTTTTTGCCCGTCCTTGGACATGCTCCAGCACCTCAATGTCTTTGTTGAGGTGAGGGGCCCAGAACTGGACACAGGACTCGAGGTTGTGGCCACCTATTTTCATTTTATCGGTAATCCCTCACGGCTTGCTTTTCTGCTGGGGTGGAGTGCATTTAAGAGGTTATCTTACTGTGTGACTGATGTCATAGTGTCAATATCAAATATATCATTAATTGTAAGCTCCGTTTGAAGCTCTTTGCCCCTGGAGCCTGTTGGAATATTCTAGGCATCTTCCACAAGGTGGAGCTTTAGGGCTCTGCAGCTGGGAATTTTTCCCTCTTGACTAATAAGCAGAAGGATGAATGGAGTTCATGAAATCTCAGGAGTTTATGAAATCTCATAAAACAGGTATAAAATAACTGTTTCAATGCTTTTCAAGAAAGCGAGTAAGTTTTAGAAAAAGCAACAGACTCAAGAGATATTTTGGACTCTTTAATATGTCTGAGTCACTGGAATTAATGTTGTGAAAGAGAAAAGGAAGGATTGGAAAAAATAGTTCTCATTACTTATTTATTATTTTGGTATTACTGTTTCTTTGCTTCCAAACTGACTTGAAAGGTAGACAGAACTAGATAGAGAAAAGCATTATCAAAATACGTGCTAAGTCTTCATATATTGGGAGGAGATATTTTTTTTTTACTTTAAGCAGTCCTACTCTAAGAGAAGAGGAGGAAACTTTTAGATAACAGCTATTGTGATAGATTTAAAAAAGGCAGAAAGCCTATTTCTTTCTTTTGTGCAGCTGTCTTTTCAAGAATGAGCTCTGTATGCCCTTTCTCTAGAGGAGTACCTTTTTCTGGTTTTCACTCTGCCTGCCAGAAGTTGCATCTTGCTGAATTCTGGAAAAGCGCTATTGGCAGTTCAGGCTGTGTTTCAGTAATCAGTTATCTTGGGCTTCCCATGTTTCTTTGAGCATCTGAACTGTGTTTTACTCCATTGCCATCTTGTCGGAAATCCCCTGCTGTTAATTTGGTTGGAATGGAATTCATCATCTGCTCGCTGCGCTGCTGCTGGTAAGACAATTTTATACATTAACTAGCACAGACATGTGTGGACATGAGCTGGTACTGTGCATACAGAAGCTGGGAAAGAGTTTAGCTGGAGAAGGGGAAGGAGAACTGGATGGGGGGTAGCAGCAGAGAGGGAGAACCCAAAACCTCGGGTGTCTCTTTCTTGTCCAGATTTTCTGCCTTGAGCTAGCCTTTTCTGATAACAAATATTAGTAATCTATTTTTGCCACATGTCTTTGTATGAAACAAACCTTAAAGAGAGAAGCAGTTTACTGAACACTTGTTACAAGTGCTCCTTTCCTCTTACCTGTCTGCTGTAAAGTATGTTACTCTCAATGTATTTAGACCAAGAGACTTTATTAGTACTTTCTACAGGGTCTGTCCTGTCACTCTGTGTTTGACTGGAGTTGCAATTGAAGTTGTGAAACATTTTTTCCCAGTAAATTGGATTGTTTCTTTAATTCTTTGCAGGTGGTGTATTAATATGCAAGAGGTGAGAAGTTGGTTATGATTTTTCTCTCTGTGGTTCAGGAGTCTCCCTAGATTACTAATGGGGACCCTTAAGAACTTGAAATAGAAACTGCATGTCAGGAATCTACTTTCTCCCTTTCTAATTGTGTTAGAGCTCTACCTGATGGCCCTCTCCAGTTTTAGACATAGAAAATAGCATATGGCAAATGCAGTAAAAACCAGATGTACTTTATGCCTAATTACAGTGAGTTAAGAGCCTCTATGGACAGAGTGACTGGAACTGATTTCTAGACTTTGTGCAGGCCAGTGGCTGAACTATTCTGTAATGCTTCTGCATCTTGCTGGATCTGTTGCAGAGCCAAGTTTAAGCTTCAGTTTTCTGCAGATGCTATCACAGTCTTGACATGTTAAGAACTGTCTAATTTTTTTTTCTCTTGGTTCCACCTCTTTTTTTTATTTTTTTTTTTCAGGTGTCCTTGTCATTTGGTATGTTCAAGTATCAATTTGACACTGGCTGAGTAGATAAATTTGTTTGTATGGAGGATGTGGGGGGTCATTTGGACAGTTTGATGAAGAGCCCTACTCTGTAATATGACGTTAGGTTTGATTTCTGAGCGACAACCTCAGAACAGACATTTGACTTGTGAAAAAATTAACATAAGTAGGGTGGTGGAGTGAGCTTGAAATCATGAAGTTTTGGGTTTTTTTCTCCCCAGATGTTACTTGACTCGTGGTGGTTTATGGGCATAAATTCTTGCCCTTCTTTCCCACTGCTTCTCCCAGTGTAAATGTCCATTTTCCAAGGATTCTAAGTATTCTATCCCTCCTCTTTCTTTGCAATAGCAGAAATACCTGTCTTTTCTGAAAACAGCAGTAGTATCATTCACTTAAAAATATTGCAGATGCAAGCTTCTGCATAATCCGTAGTTTTGTAACAGTGAGTGGTTCAGAGACAGGCAGTTCAGAGACATTCCTCTGTTGGTAACAGAATACGGTCAACTCAGAGCAAAGATTTTCTTATCATTTACTAGCCAAAAGATTGTAGTTGCTTTATTTAAACAAACTTTGGTATGAAGGTGTCAAAATAGCAACCTAAACCAGGTGCTTCCAGAGAATACCCAAGGAAAAGGGGCTAAGTGTGGCTTAACCACCCTCAGAGAATGGTGTAGGCAGTTGGTGACTATTTAGTTGGATTCCCTTATGGTCCCTTTTCACTGTAAGTCCTATTTTCAGAATACAATGGGAAAGAAATCCAGTGTAGCCATTTATTTAGTGTCAAATTAGTGTGAAAAATCCCTGTGCAGCTTACAAAGAGAGAAGGGAGATACAATGAGGTTTTAGGATGATAGTGGAAAATGTCGTTACTGGGAAGATGGATGCTATGATAGTTGCCTGTGGCTTCAGCATCTGGTTTTTCAAGTTTACTAGTCCATAGGGTTGGTGTCCCATCTTCTGTATGATTATCTTGCATTATTTTCATGTTCCTGGTGGACCTAGATGCTCATAAAACTGAGAGATTAGTAATATAAACTTTACCCTTTTGTTCCTGCTCTTCTTGCACTCTTGTCCTGGGCTGTGATACACTTGGTATTAGAGTTTCTTCTGCTGAGTTCCCAGGTGCCGAGATGCAAGGAGAATGGTAGAAGTAATGCTTACGTTCCCCATACAGAAACCTCTTTTGTTTCCTATTAACTTGCCAAAAATAGTCAGTGCAAAATTATTTGTCTATTTACTTGCCCCTAAGGCTATTACAGCTTAGCTGTAACTGCTGGACCAGGCATGTGCACTTCCTATCCTACTTTAAAAGCAACAACATCTAGAAATTCACAGCTAAAGCAGTTGTCATCTCCATTAATCATAATATGTGTTCATTTGTATTTGTTCTTTTGCTCTGTGGGTGTATCCTGATAGATGATTGTCTTCCCAGGTGTCAGGGCAGTCATTGTCTTCTCTACTTTCCCTCAACTACCTCGGCCTCCTTTATGTATTTAAATTCTAGGGGCAGGGAGGGAGCGTTTCTAGGTTTTCTTCAAAGCATGACTAATTGTATGAGTTTTAAAAGGATTATACTTTTTTTTTTCATTCCACACTCTTACTCCTGTCAAGTTTATCAGACAGCTGCTGGCTAAGGAGTCAACGAGGGAAAGGTTGGTATGAAAGCTCAGGCCAAGGGTGTCATCGGATGACATCGCTTCAGGTGAGAGGTCAAATGTGTCATGCCACACTTGCTGGATTTTGGTCTGCCATCTGTGAACCATCCTCACAAGTCTCTGGCTTTTGTCTGTGTCTGGTTAATAAACCATTGACTTAAGAGAAACCATCTTTCCTGTGGCAAGGGGTGGGAGTCTTGGATCATTGTGGGCGTGGTTTACTGTGTCCTCTTATGTTGCATTGACTCTGTAGCTGATTGATTTCATTTTCTGTGATTTTAGTACCTGGTTCACGCCAGCTCTGTCTGATGTAGCTCATATTAGGTAAGGTTTGTAGGACTATAACTTATTTCAGTTCTAAATATCATAATTTCTAGGTCAGATTTTAAGTTGACGCAGGTGATGTTTTAGTGGTAGCCAACCATTGATTGTGGATGTATATATTGAATTTAAATAATTTCTGATGAAGCTGCACCTTTTTTTTCATCTACTGAGAAACTAAAGAAGGGAAGAGAGAAAACAGGAACTTAAAACCAGTTCATCAGCTGCAGCTATTACACAGTAAATGACTGTAAATCACACAGTGGATATTTCATAAGAGCAGATAAATCTCAATTAGACAATCCTGAATGTTTGTGGGAGGAGCTATGGATATCGTCATGCACTTAGTATATTATCCTAACAAGCAAATAGATCACACCCCTTAAATGAAAGGAGTTACTGAAAAGGATTTGAACTCTTTTGAGGCTAGTTATGAATTTTTTATGCATATCTCTGAAAAAGATGGTTTTCTAATAATGTACAAATGCTAAGGAAGATAAAAACATAGTATAAGTGACAGAAATCTGGTCAGGGTATATCATGTGGCTTATTTATAGAATTTCATTTTCAAACAGTCCTATAAAGGAGTGGCGATTTTTTTTTTCTTCAAGATAGTTTTTGTATGATTCTTTTTGTTTTTGTCAAAGCAAGACTAAAGAAATCACCTCACAGGCAGTAGTAATATGACATGTAAATTGTGAAAGCAACAGAAGGACATAGTCAACTTCCTTCTAAAATCAATGGTAAACCTAAAGAACAAGAATTTGACTGAAAAAAATGCTATCACCAGTGTGGTAATGGCACTGCGGTGCTTCTAGGTTGTGTTGCTTTTCCCACTGTGCTGGTTTTGGCTGGGGAGGGAGTTAACTCTCTTCACAGTGGCTGGTATGGGGCTGTGTTTTGGATTTGTGGTGAACACTGGGCTGATAATATAGAGATGTTCCTGTTATTGCTGAGCAGGACTTACACAGAGCCAAGGCTGCTGCTTCATTTCGTATTGCCACACTGGCAAGAAAGTTGGGAGTACCCAAGAGGTTGGGAGGAGACACAGCTGAGCCAGGTGACCCAAACTGACTGAGGGGATATCCCATACTGTATGACATGCTCAGTGTGTAAAACTGGGGGGAAGAAGGAGAAACAGAGGGACATTTGGAGTTAAGGTGTTTGTTTTCCGAAGTCATCTTTGGGCATGATGTGCCCTGCTCTCCTGGAGGTGGCTGAACACCTGTCTGCCCATGGGAAGCAGTGAATGAATTCCTTGTTTTGCTTTGCTTGTGTGCATGGCTTTTGCTTTTGCAAAAATAACTGTGGTTATCTCAACCCCTCAGTTCTCCAGCTTTTACCCTTCCAATTTTCTCTCCAATCCCACTGGCTGGGGAGTGAGCGAGTGGCTGTGTGATGCTTGGTTGCTGACTGGGGTTAAACCACAACACCCACCAAGGAAGATGCTTTCTTTTATTTTATTATTTTTTTTTTAATTGACCTTCAAAAGGACAAAGACACTTTTTGCCTAATTTTTCCCACTACTTCACTTTCCTGATTGTTTCCTTTCAGGGGCTGAATTTTTAAGGTCCTTTCTGAAATTGGGAAATTTTCTGTGCTGCTGCATCTTCTCTGTAACTTCTCCTTTCCTACCCCAGTTGAGTTTTACGGAAGTTCGGCAATTTGTTCTTTCTGTTGCACTTCATTTCCTAAAGTAATCTTTCCAGCCAAGAGCTACATTAGAGTCTTCCTGATAGCTCCAGTCTTTAAATGGGGAATTGGCTTTTCTTACTGCTCTTGATTTTAGAATAGTTTATGCCTAAATATATTCTACTCTTAAGCATGCAGCTTTATTTCAGTTTTAAAACCTCTTGGCTCTTGGAAGTATTGCTTCATTATATATATAAATCCAGTAATGTCATTGCCTTTGATATTAATAGTTAAAAGAATCCTGAACAGATCTTAATAAAACTTATGAAACTATTCAATGAAACTTCAGTTGGAAACAGAGAGAAAAATTTAAATTTTTTTTTTTTAAATTCTTATTTTGGTGAAATTTTTGCTTTCTCAAATAAGGGATGTCAGTCATTCTCTGAAGCTTGTACATGAATGTATAGCGTTGGCGATGAAACTGTGTTGGTCTTTGTGATTACAGAATAATCTGGTTCTGTTGTCTCAGAGATAAGGACTAGTGATCTGGGAGAGTCACAGTTTGAAAATAGTTCATTGTAGGGTGATGGTCCTTAGTGAAATTGAGTACATAAACATGTGTTTCTGTCACGTTTCAGAAAATCTCCTGAAGGTGACAGGGATCAACAGGACTCAAACCTCTCACCTACCTTTTTATTTTGCATCTGCTTGTCAAAGGAGCATCTGCTTTGTTTTTTGTAGTAAAAACTGAGGCTCTGGTTATCTGTTAGAGCGTTGCTTAAGACCCCTTTCCTTTGCCCTTTTATTGGCTTTCTGCAGCTTTGTAGGGAGTAGATTGTATAAAGCATGCCCCTGGAAAGCAGAGGCCGTTAAAAGGTTTAAGACAAATTTGTTTGAAGACAAAGAGGGCATTGAGGAAAACTGTGGAGAGGGATTGAAGGGCTTTCGCAGCGCAACAGAGCCTTGTCTGTGCAGGACTCAGCCTGCCTCTAAGTTCCAGCAGGCTGCTGAGAAGCAGGCCAAGAAAAGACTCTCCAAGACCCTGTTCCCTTCATCTGTAGTCTGCCATCTGGACAGAGGATGGCTAGAGGGTTCCTGGAACGTATAGAAAGGAATCTTGAGGGCTGAAAATAAATGCCACTGGAGACAGGAAGTGTCTGAGACTAGGAGGGTGGGAGGAGGGGAGCTGCTCTGTGGGTCACAGTACTGGTAAGGGTGAGGGGCAGATAAGGAGAACTGCTGTGCTGTATTGGAAGGTGAACAGCCTTTCCTTAGATGCCTAAGCACCCCTCCATTTACTGCTTTATATACATGAGGGCATCTTAGGTGAATGTCTGTAACAGACATTCACCTGAGTGATTTGGGTCTTTTTCCCTTGTACAAGGGGTCACTTAAATTTGTAGCTCTTGGCATATTAGGGATTTTGAAATTACAAAGGTGTGTAGAAAGATAAAATGGTGCCAGCCAGTCTTAAATTTGACCTTGATTGTTGTCATGAAGCTGTGAGTTACTGCAGCGTGGTGTTTGGTGGGGTCTGTTGCAGTCAGGTGAGATGATGATGAGTGGGCTATGTTCCCCTGAATTATTTTTGTCATGTACTAAAGTCAGTGAGCTAATATATTTTATTCCTTTATGTGCTTTAATAAGTGTTGCAATACTAGAGAATAATATTCTACCTTTCTGAGTTATGAGGATGGCACAGTCTTTCTATTCTTCTCGGAATGGTAATGTCAGCTAATCATATCACCCATCTTTTTTTCCTATAAGAGCCTCTTAAACCTCCAGAGAAACCTTAGAGTGAGAATTCTTTGCATCACCTGTTGCTCATTTTTAAGGGTAACCAGCCAGATAACTGAAAATGGTTTTGCTTTGTGTGCTGGCCTGTGAGTATTAAGTTGAAATGAGGTAAGTTTTCATTTCTCAAGGTGTTTCAAAGAATGTGGTCGTGAAGCAGCTCCTTTCTATTACTGTGTTTTTCAATGCACACAATAAACATCTCTTCCTGAGATTTCAGGGCCATTATCCTCTAAAGGATGCTCTCAGAAGGCCCAGACTTTCTGGAGAAAGTTAGATGCTATGCATAACTGAACTATTTTCCTTCACTTAAGACTTCTGAAAAATAAAACCCGAAAATATCCTCAAATGTTTATTGTATATCCCATGTGAAAGTGTTGGTGTGTTTCTTATTACTGTCCTTGGCAGTGAAGTGTGTCTTGTGTCAGCACTCCCATGGCCTACTGGAGCTGAGCTGTAGCTAAAAGTCTTTTCTGGGTAAGAGAGGAGATTCCCAAAGCAGTTATTTTATCAGCTACATGTGTTGGCAGCCTTCTTGGTGAGATCACTGCAGATAGTTTATTATTTGATTGAAAATTAAAGGGGCAATTAGAGCATGAGACCTAAGAGTAGAAGGTGCAGGTTTGGAATGAAGATCATGTCAATGGATTAACAGTAATTTTCAGGTTCTTCAGTGTACTTGTTCGGCAAATAAGCCTGTTAGCCTGATGTTTTAACACACTTTGCTGGTAGGATTATGTAGCTGAAAGACCAACAGAAATCTTAGTCTAGAAATTCTAATTTACATATTGATTAATAACTCCAGATTTGAAAAACAGATGAATATTATAAACTTCTTCTGATGGAAAAAGTAGATCCTTTCACAGCAACATCCTTACTGCTCATAAGGCTTGTCTTATTTTTGTTTCTCTCTAAATTACTCGGTATATCATCACTTACAGTGTATCAGTAAGGACTGTAATTATTCCAGAGGCTCCAAACACAGCTACCATTTGAATCTGTAATTAGGGGGGTGCAGGGTATCTGTGCTCAGGGTATATTTTTCTCCAGCTGCAGTATGTATTTCCAACTCCATAGCACAAAGTACAGCTGCGCAGTGTTGCAAAGTGAAATACCAATTTATAGGTTTAAATGCATCTTTTTCTTGAGGGGGGGGAAAAAACAAATAATGGATAATATGATCCATGTGCCAGCTCACTAATTTTCATATGATTGTTTAAAATAAATAAAAAAAAAAAGGATAAATCCAAAATTCTTAAATGTTTTAGACTTGAATACTGGTAAACTGGATTCTTTGCTAAGTTTGAGTGTGGCTTGTTCTTTGCGTTTGCAAACTTTCCCCCATATGTCAGTAGTCCTTCCTTAGAGCAGCAGCTTGCCAGAAAAGGAATTTCAGTAGCTTGCCAGTGTTTACATGAGTCATTGCTGATTCTTTGCTGGAAGTATTTTATGTTGTGCATATCTTGTGTTGTTGTAAATGCCGTGATTTTAGGTTGCTGTGGGACACGTCTGCAGCAGTAACTTCAGATATTTTGTAACCTTTCTTGGATTCTGGCATATATAATGGTACCATAGTGTGGTATAGCAACATGGATAGGGCAGATCTTTCTTTAGATATGAGGAAAGAGCAGACGAGTGATTTAGTGTAATTTTTTTGCAGCCAGGCTCAAAAGAAAAAAAATTTTTAAAAGCCTGTCTTCTTAAGAAGCTTGTTGAGTTTATTGCAGTTTTTTTACACCTGTCACACACACACACACACACAAAGACCATTTAAATTGATCCTTTGCTCTATCTATAGAGAAGGACAAACCATAGCCTAAAGACTGACACATAACTGTTTCTAATATACTTAGTCAAAGCTTACTACAGTCATTTTTCCTCTTAAAGCATTTGCTGTTGCACTTTCATGGGGTTTGTCAAATTCGTCATAGAATTTTTGGAGAGCACAGTGAAGGAATTCCGCTAAAATTCCTGCAGGTGAAAGGTGGGATTTTATGTAAAAAAGTTCATGCAAACACACACGCATATCCTGTTGGTATAGCATGTTATTGCTTTATGGCGACCCATAGCATGAGCTGTCTTTTTGTTGTCATGGAGCCTCTGCAGTAGCAAGGTCACTGCTCCCACAGAAGGCAACCAACTGGGTTTTGTGTGAGTGCACCAAAATATGTGCAGTGGGAGTGAAAGCGAAGGAAAAGATGGCCCTGGCAGTAAACTTGATTCTGTTTGCGGACTTGAAATGATTCTGGTTAATAAAAGTTGGTGACCTGTATCAGCAGTGTTGTAGTGATGTTCCCTAGGCCGGTCATGAGTCTAAAATATCAACTGCTCTTTAGGAGATGGGGGAACTGGAAGGGGCAGAGACAATAAAGGGGTGAGACAGTCACTGACTCTGGAATTATAGTGTTTTGCAGATGCTTGAAAAATCATTTATTTGGCACTTGTGTCTTCAGAGGTAGAGATAAGGCATCTCACTTGGTGATCGTAATTATTTGATGTATGTATTTTTACAGAAGTGCAGTGTAAGGGTAAAAAATGTTGGGGGGGGGGGGAGAAATAAAATACAGACAACCTGCAACAAAGCTTTATAAGAATTGTTATGTCCAGTACAGGACCAAAACTGGCTTGTGCCCTGGTAATGCTTCATACAAAACTGAAGAGCCTCAGGTTTTTTACCACTTATGAAGAATGAAGCTTTTTGTCACTTAAACTTCAAATGGATATGTTTTTAAAGGTTAACAGCAGAAGTATTATAACATCCTTTTCTAGTTTCCTCTGCTCTGAGTTGACCTTTATCTTACTTTATATCAATGCAGTGAGGGGGTTTTGTTTCTAAACAAGCAGATAATCCATTATTGTACTAGGATATGGAGAGTCTGGTCACATATATCAAAGGACTATAATTATTAATTGAATTATTTGTCAGAAGGAAAAAATAGGAATTACTTTCTGAATGATGATCTATCCCAGGTTTTAAAATAAGAAGTGGAGTTAGTGTGCAAGTTGACTTGTAAGTGGTGTGTGGAGTTAAAGCATGATGAAGATTTTTGTTGAGACTTGGGAGTATCTGGAAAAAATGCATGAGGGTTGTAGGCTGGAGTGAAAGGCAGATCAAAGCTGGAGAAGCCATGCATGTTAAAGTTTGCTTTGTACTGTTTTTTCATATTGTCAGATAAGCACCTGAAAAACTGAAGGCTGCTGTGCTGGTGCAGGAGCTTGATGTAAAAGAGAGTATGATATAAAGGTTAAATACAGTCATGGGGAGTGAGTATGGCTGCAAATTACAAATAAGGAGAAAGCTGGATGGGTAGGGGAAGAACTGCCAGCTCCGCTGGAGGCAGAAAGATTTCCAGTTATTAGAGGTTTCCCTCTGCCCTCCCCTGGAGCTGAACCCAGCAGTGTCTTTGCCTAGCTTGCTTGTCTAGGCTGGGCAAGTGCCATTGGAAAGGTGCCTGCGTGTATCGTACTGAAACTGCACATTTACCGTCAGTGTGTGCAGCAAGGCCTGCAGTCTGGAATTGTTGCGTTCTGAAACTTGACTTGCTTGACATTGTGCACCCAAAATCACTTTAATGGACATCTTTTTGAATATGTACCATGCAGGACATATCTAAAATCCAGAGGGGAAAACCCATGCTTATTTGTTAACCCTGGTGATATCCCTTAAAAGTTGCTCTGACTATATACTTTTTAAAGCTTTGGTTATTGAACTAGAAACAGTTTTAGGACAGCCTGTACTGTGTCTTGTGTTTTGTTTGTTTATTTTGCTTCTAGACATGGTGGTTATAGGTGATTTTACTTCATGCTTTTAAATTATGTGACTGTGGACATACAACGAGGCATTTTTTTTTCTATTTGGTCCTTTGTTTTTTGTTAAGGTAAAGAAATTAGATTTACTCACAGTGCAAGTGGATGTTAACATTGCTTGGAAGATATGCTTGCCCTGTCTCTTTAAGCATCTGATGGAAGATGGTGTCAGAGGGACAAGGGCATAGTGTGAAAATGGCCCATTATGAGCTACTCAAGCTACTGGAGTTTAAACTCTTACTCATCAACACACTGTACTATTTGACCCTAAGCAATTTAATCCATTTTTGCCCCATTCCACTGTCTAAAACTGGAGAATATTCCACATTGCTGAGATGTAAATGGCTCGGCTAATGATGTGGTAATTGACCTTTGAAAATTGCATTCTAATTAGTGTAGTTTTTGCTTGAGTCCTGTTCACAGCACTGCAGACGAGACTGCTTTGATTACTGTAGCTTAGTGACTTTAAGCAAAAATACATGAACTTGCACTAAAAATCCAAGCACAATAAAGATGTAAATAACAACAGCAACAATAAAAACATTAGATAAATAGTAGATATTCCAGAACAACATGTAAGGAGAATTACCCTTCTTAATTTGCTATATGGGCTTCTTTTGCCTCTCTGTTGGGAATAAAAAAATTATCTTTAGTTTTTAAAATTTAAACTGAGTCACTGCTTGATTATTCAGAGTTTTCAACCAGAAACTGGTTCTCATCTACTCTGGGTCTTCACAGCAAGTTTACTTATTCTCCTTACATTGTTCTTCTACGTAATTGCACAGTAAAAGGATAAGAATTCTGGTGGCAGCTTGGAAATTCTGCTTTTAAAGTTGAATTAATGTTTTATTCTCAAAATAAGATTATTTGCTATGTTCTCCCAGATCATTTGTTGCTACTGAAGAAGTATATTGCCATACATCTGAAGGCATTTAAGATCAGCTTTCTAAGCTAAACACTTTTATTGCATAAAAATGCATAAAGGGATGTGATACAGTATAAAAGTAAGGAGTTAGGGATTGCCTTGGATTGCAGGTTTTCCCATTGCATAAGCTTGAGGGAGTGCTTCTCAGTGGAAGTCTGTAAAACCAGAAATGGGACCAGGCAGTAGTTGGGCAAAGATTGGATGAAATTTAGTGGCAGGTATACAATGTTTTTGTTGTAGTTTTTCAACTTGAGAATGGTAGCATATAAAGTAAGAATCCAGTCTTTGCCTACCATATTGCCTTGAGAGCTGAGCTCCATTTTCAACAAAAATCTTTAAAGAAGGTATGTGTGTGCTCACAGATGAGAGAATGAAGGGCAGTTATTCAGGAGTGAAATGCAGCTTCTCTCATGTAAGAGGGGTTTGGGAAGGCAGGAGGCCTAAGCAGTGAGGTTTGAATTGAGAGCTGAGGATTTCTGAATTATGTTATTCTTTCATTTGATTCTTGGCCTTTTTATGAGTCACTTCATCCCATAAAACCCTAGACTTTGCATCATCTTAGATCCCGACTGTCCAGGTGCTTCCCAAAGTGTTGTTATAGCTATTTTACACTTTGGGAAAAGAGATGCCAAAGTGGAAGACATAAGTTAACTGGTAGATGTAGCAGATCCTTCATTCCTGGCCTTAAACTGTTTTACATATCATGTAGTATTTTATTGCTACCACTGATCTGATATTGAAAGTCCAGTATTCTGGCATTATTAGAGTTTGAATTCAGATTTGCTGCTGTGCCTTAGAAAGTGAAAACAACCAGTGCAGATGGTGCCCTGTGTGTCTTATCCTCGGTAATGGGGAAAGATACAAACAGCACTGACTTTTTGGTTCTGTTTCCAAGTAGTTTCCTTTTATCTGCTCCACTTTATAACCATTTCCTCTTGGGTTTTTCCACTGTACTCACCGTAACAATCACCGACACAGGCTGTGGGGATTGAGGGGTTTTTTTCCAAGGCGCTATTAAAATTTCCAGAAGTGCTGTGTAAATGCTAGTTAATGTTCTGATGTTCTCAAACGTGAGCTCCAGACTCTGACTGGGGTGAAGTATTCTTACCTTTCTTTGAAGGATGGATGACTAGGCTTATACCTGGGATTTGTCTACAAAGACTTTTTGTTGAACACTGAGGGTCTTGCAAAAATGTGAATAACAGCAACTGAAGTCAAATTTGGCAAGGGCTTTGTTAGGATCACCTAAAAAAACCTGTGTTCAAATGATTTATATTTCTGCCTTTGCCATTGATACACATAGTATTTTTCACTTTGCACTTCATTTCAGAGAAGCTGTTTCATTATGTGCATTAATTTAGAAGAACAAAATAATCTGCAAAATGATACTGTATTTATTTGTTTTGAGATAGTGAATTTGCTTCTTTCTGAAGGTAAGGCAAAAAGCATGTCTGATAAGTGACTCTACAAATGCAGGATGGTAATTTGTATGAACCTTTTTAAAGTATTTAAAGAATTTTCCTTTTCTTCGTTAAGGGTTCTTTATAACAAGTTTTACTTGTAGGATACCAGGTTTCTGTATTGGAATCTGGGTACTGTTTCATTATTAACAAAACCAATGTAGTTTTAGACTTTTTTTGTAAGTTGAAAAATTGCTTGTAGCTTTTAGCACCTTAGGGTGAGACCACTTGGCTAAATTAAAAAAAAAAAAAAAAAAGGAAAAGAGAAAAGAAGCCAGTTGTGCAGTAGAAAACTTAACTACTTTTTCTTTCTGCTTGTTTTGTAGGCTTCAGGAATTTGTATGTGTCCGTTTGTGTTTAATTTTAGCTGAAGACTTTCTCAGAAATTTCTCTCCTGTTCTCCCTCTGTGGTACTTCCAGAGTTCTCCTGGATTGTATCATTAGCTAAATTTTGCAGCAGAGACTTTTATACCGACTGGGACTTGTTGGGTGGAGCATGTTGGTAATTCATACAGTTGTTTCCTGTTCTTGGGCTAAAGGGGCAGTGCCTGCTCTAAATTACCTGCTTGATACTCTTGCCAAGAGCATCAATCTTCTCTTACTATTTTTTATGTTACTTTATGAGCCTTCCTTTGAGATGGAGAGAGTTTTGGGGACTGATCTGAATAGGAATCTTCAAGCTCTACAGCCTCTTGCCACAGTTACATAAATACCTGTTGTCCACGTGGCTGGTCTTAGTGCCCATCTGTGGGAAGCAGGGCAGCTTTCACCTCCCACTGAAACATTAATTTTGTCACAGTGCTTTTGTTAACCCTGTGTAAGGGCCTCTCTTTAACACCAAAATTATTTATTAATTTCTGCTTAGCTACTTCTCTTTTTAAAACCTAAAAATCGTTTAAAATAAGTTGAAAAGATTGCACTTGAGCACTGGTGAGGTCCAATACCAAACTACATTACATTAACTCTTTTGGGCAGCCCTTCCAAAGAGGGATCTGTTCATTCTCTCCAAGCCTACCTCCAGGAAACTACCCCAAGTCAGGGTTCACAGCAGGCAGAGTGCCAGAGGTTTCAGACAGTTTGGCACATGCTGAAAGCTTGGTCTTTCTTGTATTAAGCCATGGGCAGATGTCCATTAAGAATGATTAGGCAAAATTTATATAAAAGCCTTGTAAAATGGTGTGTTTCTTTCCTTTCTTTTTTTTTCCTCCCCTCCCTCCCCTCCCCTATCCTCTTACTTGAGAAGTTTTATGTGGGTGTGTATTTTTTCTAAATTTATAAACCCTGGCTTTTGCCCTGGTCCGGTAGAAACTGCTCACCCACCCTTTTCCGTTTCCAGGCGGATTGCTGTTCTGTTATTTCAGTTCTGTAACTTTCTCCAACACTGTCCTGTTTTGCTTATTATAAAGTGCTTGCAATAACCCTTTCAGTGCCGCTGTCATCTTTGCCTTACATCAGGACTGGCTGTTGTATTCATTAAAAAACAAAATAAAACAAAGCAAAACAATCTTCAAAAAAGCAAATTAAAGACTTCTCCCCTGTTAAGGCTTTCTGTTTGAATGTAGGAAATGTATTATGGCTTTCATTTGTATATTGACCATTGTAGTGTCCCCACACAGGTTTTTTTCTTTATTTTAAATACTAAGCCAAAGCCCTCACTGAAATGGGATTTCTTTACAGCTCTGGCAGAGAAATCCCTTCAGAGATGAAGCTGAGGCAGCACTATCTTCATGTGCCAAATGAATTAGAAGAATTTGAGGAAAACATTTACATACAGCTATGTCTTAGAATCAGTTTTCCTGTTCTCATTCACCTCTTTTGCTTCTTCATTCCTTATCTAGCAACAATTGATACTGACCTGTAAGGTCTTTGTTTCTCTAATATCAGTGTTTAAGCCTGGATTAGATAAGTAGTTAGGTAGAAGTAAAGTGAGCCTGACTGACCCACTGTTTGGTGCGGTGCTCTAAAGTGTATAATCAGACCAGGAAAGCAGCCTCAGATTTGTTTCTTTTAACAACTCAGTCATTCATTGATTATCTTGGGAATTAACTTGGCCCATAAGTGCAAGTTATGATGCAAGACAGTAGAAAACAAGGTTAAGCCTTAGGTTAGTGGGTATTTTCCAAAAGAAAGAGTAAATTGTTCTCTTTAGTAGTCAAATAGACAAACTCAAACAGATTTTTCAAAAACATCGGAGGGAATGGGTCAAGGATACATGTATAAAATAACACTAAATGCTGCAGAAGTAACTTTTTAACACTTGTGAAAACCCTGGCTCTGGAAAATAGGGTACATATGGGCACTCTGTCTCCTCTCTTTCCTGGCCAGATGTGGAGAACTGAAGTTGCTAGTGAGTGTTTCTTTTTAGATGTACAAAGATGTTTCATTCATATGCAAAGCTCCCCTTGGAGGAATAATTAGGCCGTCAGTGTACTGTAAGTCTTTCCAAGTAGTAGAGGACTGGCTATTCTCTTCTGTACCCAGCTTTTTACTTAAAATGTAAGTTTCTTTATTAAATGGGATTTTTTTAAATAGTATTTGAAATGGATCTTTTAATGCTGTTTTCAAAGCACAAAGTATCTGGGAGATGGTTGAAAATGGTAAATCATCCATACTAATTTCTGTTATCTAAAGAACTGCTCTTTGAGCTAACATCCAGAATAACTGGGCCAAATGGTCCTGTTGAAATTCCCCTTGGAAGCAGGGAAGTAATTGGATGAATGTTTAGCCTGGGAACAAATAATCCATGCTG
Organism: Myiozetetes cayanensis; assembly: GCF_022539395.1. Lineage (NCBI taxonomy): Eukaryota > Metazoa > Chordata > Aves > Passeriformes > Tyrannidae > Myiozetetes > Myiozetetes cayanensis. Next base: position 46,134,929 of record NW_026087853.1, on the reverse strand, counting down.
AAGTTTATGGATTCTGCTTGGGAACGGGAATAAAAGAAAAGTGGGCTGTAAAAATGCTTTATTTGTCAGAAGGGATCTCAGGGAGACATAAAGATGTTTTCCCTCCTCCCATGTGTCTTTACCACAGTGACAATGATTCAGCTTGTGTGTGTTCTCTGGAATGCGTACGTGGAGGGGGAGAGAGGAGAAAAGAATTTCTTTAGGTGCAGCTGACTGAAAGTACTGTAGGAGATAATGTGTACAGAACATTGCCTCACTGCAGAGTTGCCTACTTCAGCGAGTTTACCATCTTTATTTTCAAGTTGACTAAAAATAAGGGGCTTTTTATCTTTGTTAACAAAACACATTTCTCCAGAAGACCTCTCTGAAGCAGGAATTCCTTGTTTCTGAAGCAGTTGTGTTGGCAAGTAGGCTTTAGCTTTGTTTCTGTGGTAAGTTCTTTTGTCCATGATAGCATTTTGGGATCCCAGCATCAATGTGGCTGACTCTGGCTCTGATTGGACAGTTTATATTTAGTTGCTGGTTTCCTATAATAGTTTTCAGATGGGGATGTTAAAGAACACATACCCGTGTGCTGCTGTAATCCTAAAAGAGCATGGGGGAGTGAAAAAGAAAAAAAAGCATCGATGTCTTTCCGCAGAAGTAGAGTTTGGAAAAAACCAGCAGCTGCTTACAGCCGCAGAATACTGAAATAAATTAATTTTTAAAAAATTAGGTAACGAGTAAAGCCAAAGAGCTCAGAAAGTCCATGGGAACATCACTTAAATTTGGCATCTAGAAAGGAGCTTTAAAAAGCTGTGGGAAGGTCTGCTTTTTTTAAAATTACAAGAATTTTGATTCTCCAGTTTAGAATAGTAGTCAACAGATATTAACTAATAGCCTTCAAACACCACCTCATGACAGCTCCTGTGTCCCATATTGCTGGTGCATTTCCAATGCAATTTAGTAGATGCCCCAAAAAAGCCATGTCACATATGATTCAATTATACTGTCAGAGGCATCTTTTATTTCAAGTAAAACTGAAAATGTACCAGATTTACTCTGAGCCTGGATTTAAAATGACCTCTCCAGAAACCTTGACCTCCAAGAAGAAAACCGAGTTCAAGTTTTCATTTGAGATGGGTTTGCAGAGCATTTGGAAATCATCTTTACCTAACATTTTTTATTTATTGGCTTATTTTTTATTCCCTAAATTATTAACAAAATAAATCATCCTAATTTTCTTTGATGAGCTTACAGGAATGTGTCCCCTCTTGATCCAGTGCTTGTAGGTAGCTAGCTGCCTGCAGGGACCTAACTTCTAGCTCTTCTGTGGTCATAGTGAATCTTTACCAGCTCCTGAGGGACAGCAGGGCCTGACCATTAGCACCTGGAAGAATTAGGCCCTGGTGACAACCAGTACATAGGTACATCTTTGTAAAGTTGATGGCTGAGAAGAACACGAGGTATGATTCTTTCCCATGATGTACATGATAAAACCAGAGCGATGCCACCACTGTCCTTGTAATGTACTGGACCTGTGTGGAGTCCTGGCCAGTATAACTTACTCTGAGGAGGAAGTTATGCAGCACAATTTTCATTTTTTCTACCAGCTAATACTAGGAGCAAATCATAGAAAGTTAGGGATGAGAGACACCTAGTTGGTCCCCAGATCCTGGAGCAAGATATCTCAAGGGCCTTGCAGTAATGGGGACTCCGGAATCTCTTCCTGTACTTAAGAACCAAACACACACCCCTCTGCAAGCAAAATAATACTAACCCAGTGTATTTCTTGCTTAATTCAAGTCCCTTTGTGATGGACAAAGCAGGAAGAACAGTTTGTTTCCTTTCTCTTTACAGCAGTGTTCTAAATTCTTGGAAGGTGTTATCTTGTTTTCTTCCCTCAGTTTTTGCATCTGTGAGATAAAAAATATTCTTCTTGGTCCTCTCTGGGCTCCAGCTAATTCTACATCTGTCTTCAACTAGGATGCCATGGGCTGGGCATGGTGCTTCAGTTGAGGCCTGATAGATGCTGAGAATTGCTCTCTGTCTTGTGGATGCAGCATATTTGTACAGCTCAGTCTCACTGCCTTTTATCAACAGTATGATGTTGATTTCGTCAGCCTGTAATTCATTGTAACTTTTTCCTTTCAACATTTGTGATCTATTCAGTCCTGATACAGGTATACTTGATTACACCTAACTGTATAATCTAGGGCACTTAGAAAGAAATTAAACAATTCTCCCATTTTTTAAGCTGTTTTTCTATAACTGTTAAATTATTTAAAATGAAAATTCAGCTTGACAAACATAGTCTTTAGACATTTTAACCATTCAAATAAGAATAATGTACTCAGGCCAGAGTTCCATGGGGCCCTACCAATTGCTTCTTTTTAGGTAGTGAATATTTAATCTTTATATTTGTCTAGTGTGCAGGTTTCCCATTATCCTAAAATAGTTTCACCTAGGCCACAAGTGACAGTCATTTCAACATCCATTGATAAAAATGCTTTTCATGTGATTTATTACTCAAGTCAGTGTCGATTTGCTCACAGACAGTAAATGATCAACAGTTATCAGGAGTAATTTTTGCTTTGTGTGGTAGATTCACCCCTCTGGTCCAGACATTAAGCTGTGCAGCTGTTTAGTTCACAGCTATCAGGGAATGGGAGGGTGAACAGAAAGGGGAGGAAAACAGTCTTGTCTGAGACAGTCCAATCCTGTGATTTATGCAGGGCAGCCTGCCCAGGAGTGGACTGCTGAAGGATATTTTTCTCTGCAGCATTCGAGCGTGACTTGTTTGCCTGTTTTTAACCTACTACAAGGAAAATAAACTTTTTAACCACTAATTGTGTGTCCCTTTCCACATGTGTAATTTTTAACTTGATATTGGGGGGAGAAAAAAAAAAAAAGGTAAAATAGTCTGAGTATTTGTTATTTAGGGCTTCTTGTTTAGTTGCCTTGTGCTGTGAGGGTAGTGCTGAATACTTGAGTGATAGCCACAGCAGGGCTGGTGAGAAGGAGGGAATAGATCTGAAGCTGCTTTCAGACTGTTTAGAAGAAGAGCAGCTCAGCAATAAAGTACAGCTTTCTACAAGATTTATTCTTGCACGTGCAGGGAGAAGTTCAGGTATTTTGTAAAAACTCCTCCGTGAGTTTTCGCTGCTTTTCCTTAGAGGGCTCCAAGATTGATTTGTCAAAGGTGCGCTGGGGAGATTTTACACCTCCAGACTCTTGTTTGGCTGCAGGCAGTTTCCTCTGGGCTTCCTGCTAAGTGGCTTTGGTGGCGGTTTCACATTGTTCCTCATTGATGACTCAGAGAAACAGGAAAGAGATCCCCTGGTGAACAAAAAGTGCAGCCACCAAACAGGTGCCTGTATTCTGGGGTAGCGGAGGACAAACCACCTCATTCTGGACTTTTTCCTAAGATTCTTATCTGCAAGTATGAGACTCAAGAGGAATGGTTCATACACGCTGAACGGGTAAGAAAGAGCCTGCATCCTCTTTTGAATCCTCATCATTGAAAGCACATGAAAACGGAAGCCTTTATTTTCCTTTCTAGTAACAGGGTACATGAAATAATGGCCATGTCTTTTGTCTCAAAAAGAGCGGAGGATCACAGCGTATGAACTACGCAGCTTATTTAGCTTGTTTTCTTCTGCATTTTCCTGGATTTGCTTTTATGGCATGTGTGTTTGGTGGGGGCTGGTTAGAGTTGTCTCTATATTAAAACGAGGTGGATCTGCTCAGTAAAATCATGAAAACATTAGGAACTGTGTGACTCCCAAAGAGGTGCCTGTGGTAGTGATCCTAAACTTTTGCCAGCTTTTGGTACAAACAAGAGCTAAACTCATTAAATGTGATGCTCCCCGACATGGAATACAAATTACTTTAAATTTAGTCAGTATGAAAAATTAGTTTAAGTAGTTTCAAGCAGTAAAAACTAGTCTGAGTTACTTTACTAGCTTTGTGGTTCTAAAAATATAGATTTTCTTTCTCTCTGCTGTTGAATCTTCTCAGCAATAGAAAATATACCATTAGTGAAAAGAAGATAACTACCTAGATATTCCTTGTTTTAGGAATCTTGTTGTAATAATTGAAAATAGAAAAATTTTCAGATAAAGGTTTTTTTTAATAATTGCATTTGATTTTGGCTAAAGCAGATTCTTGTGTGTCTTAATTGATATAAGTTTTATTTCTTAGCACAGCATACCTGATCTGAAGTGGATTTGTACTTCCACAGCTCAGTGCTTGGCAGGTGCTTGCTTGACAATTAAAGTCTTGGAGTGTCACTTTACTTTGGTGCTGTTTTAACCTTCATAAGTAATGAGTAAGCACTGTGCTAAGTGCCTCGTGGGGCAGTTGCCTTAGTGCTCTGTTCCTGAAAAGCCCGGGTGTATTTCAGAGTCCAGCTGCAGACTCACCCCACAGTGCCCAGGTGCTTTATCTGTGCCATGGACCATGGGCTTGACTGGCAATTCTGCACAGGAGAGGCTGAGAGCCGTGCAGGGGGATCAGGCTGGGAATACTTGGGCAGTGTTGTTCGCCTGGACTGTGCTGGTCTGCACAATGCTGCTTAGAAGGGTCCTTTGCTTTGCCAAGACGTGTTTAAAACTGATTTTTAAAAAAATTCTAAAATTTTATTTGGATTAGGTTTTCTTAATGTCAGAGTAGATGGGTGCTAACATCTTCCTATATCTTCCTGGCATATCCATAATGCTTTTTTTTTTTTTTGATAACTAATGAAAATTCCACTAGCTGACTGCATACAAGATCAAACATAATGGGAAGTTACTATCTTAGAGTATCTGGTTTTAAACTTTGACGTGAATTTGTCCCTCAGTGGGATTGAGTTTGTAGTAGATAGAGGTTAAGAATATATTATCGTTAACTTGGCTTTTTTTGCAGAGGTTTTTGACCCTTTGAGAGATTACATTAGAGAGTCAATTAAGAAGTGGTGCTCAAAAGCAAAAGGTAACAGATATTGCTTGTGTTAAAGGAATTGAGATTTTAGTTACAAGAAGCACAATCTTTAATTGATTTGAGGTTTATTAAAAATGAATGCATGGTATAGAACTTCAGGGAAATACGTTGTTCGAGATCACCCTGTGCATCTGTTCTGCCTTGTTCTAACTTGCAAGGTGCTGCATAATCATTTTAAGGAATTTCACTTGTTGTGGCCCAGTGCGTACCTGGCATTACATTTTACAGCGAGCATTTAACTGAAAGTGTTGTATTACAGTGAGTAAAACCAGTGGCACCCAAATGCTTGCATGAAAAAGAAGCTTCAGCTGTGAGTTTGTGGGAGACTCCAATATTATCTGATTCTAACATGCTGATGTGCTTTGCTTTATTAAACAACAGATGCTGAGGAGTGAATTTATCTAATTAAAGGAATTCCTTTTATGTTTATCTCTTGCCTAGATGGTTTAATAATGCAAGGTAATGGAAAAAGAGCTTCAAGTATGTTTTCCTGTTTAGCCTAAACTTTTACCATGTCAGCAGAAAGGCTTGTTTTGATCTTTAGGGGTTTTTGTTTGGGACAGCATGTTCCACTTGTCAGGTGGAGCAGCACCCTGTTGTGTAGGTCACTTGAGGAGAGGGGAGCTCATTGTGGTGGAATGTTGCAGGGTAAATGCTTCATCAGGTACCTGCATATGGAGGGGACAGTGTGTGAGATTCCTCCTTACAGTGTAGTGCATGAAAGCTTTGAGCTTCTTTTATGTAAAACAACAAAAAAAACCCCAAACAAACAAACAAACCCACACAAAAACAAACAAAAAAAAGGGGTTTTTTGTATAACCAAACTCTAGGGTACAGGCTTTATGTGAAGACCCTTACATCTTTTGCTCACTTGTCAATAATTCTGTCTTTGACATCCTGCAGTGCTCCCCAAAACTTCAGATATTTGATCCAACTTTCAGCAAAATCTTGATTCTTGCTTTTAGTTTTGCTTGTAAAGAAGGAACTGTAGCAAAAGTCATCACAATAATTAGGTTTTTTCTCTGTGTGTGTGTTGGTCAGGCCCTGATTGCACTTGTAAACTCATGAAGGAGGAGGAAGACTACAAGGGAAGCTAAGATACTTGAAAATACTTTCAAAACTAATACCAGCAAAAAGCTCCCCCTCTCTTGCCTTTCTGCTGTTCCATTGCACCTCAGTTGACAGTCATGTAAGAACTGTACAAACATAAACTGGAAACACAACTGAAATCCAGAGTTTCACTTAGAAACAGTGATTTGTGGCTATTCTTTGAGCAGGTCACTCTGGACATGGGCATGTTCACTCTTGCTTTTTGAAGTGGGTAATGGTTACACATGTTTGTGGAGACAGAGGGATCTGGTGCTGAGATTTGTCAGAGGACACTGAGTTAGAAGACCCACCCTACCTTCCTGAGATTGAGGGTAGAAATCTTACCTGCCAGCATCTTTTTGACAATGTTGTTAAGTCAGCTTTGCTGTTGTGTGCTAACCTGCAGTGTGCTGATTATATTTCTTTGCATTGCAAAGTTTCTTTTTATGAATGATTTCTTTTGAAGGTCGTCCTAGCTTGGGAGATATTCCTTCATTTGCTTGGTGCTGTGTTGTGACACAGTAGCAGTGAAAAATGCACTGGCACTGTAATAATTTCAGCATCATTTTTTTCTCTTTGCAGTTGCTATTTTTTCTTTTCCTTTTGTCCGTTTACCATTTGGAATTAGTGACAGTATAAGTCTTTGCAGGCCAGTAGGGTGTCAAATAACAAATATTGTTTATTACACGTCTATTTCCTCTTTTTCTCCCAATGACTTCAGTTTAAGGAAGGGTTTTAATCCAAGCATGCATTTCACAAGATGTGACCTCAACGCACCCGAAGCAAATATGCAGCTTGAACTTTGGTGGTGTCATCTAAACTTCCTGTGCCTTTTGGAATCATAAGGTATGGGCCTACACATTCCTAAAACCTTTGTAGTGATGCAGACAGAACCATGCCCTTTTGGTGTACCTTCACAGTGGCCACAGCCTCTGCGGGAAAGCTCTGCTGCAGTGGTAAGTAGGTTGTGAATTGCAGAAGTGAAGACTTCCACTGGGAAGCTGGGAACTTGCTGACCTTCCTTCAAATATCATAGGATATACTGACAAACAGTCTGCTGCAAACAATTGCACCTGAATTGGGCTTTCCAAAGACCCCAGTCAGAGAAACACATGATTCTCTTCTGCTTGTCATGGCAATTTTGACAAGGCCATGCAGCCTACACTTGGTCTGCAATGTTTTCTAAACCAGTGCAGGTTAAACACTTGACAACTTTCTGAAGATGGCTGTTTAAGCAATAGTCTCTGCACTCCTGCATAGTGGCCATCCCAAACCCCATGGTGATGGAACAAATATGTACCACAAACTGCAACGTTTAAGTGTTAGTTAAAGAATTTTTATCCTCTCATCATTGCCCTACTTGACTGCACTGCTGAATAACTGCTGTGTGGCATGTTTTCCTGGGACATTTTTAAGTGCCAAAGGAATGCAGCTAGATGGTGCATTCAGAAATGTGGCAGGGGTGAAAGCTTTGAAAATGCAGTGTTTGCAGCTCAGCATCTCAGTGCCTGTGCTGCTGAAGAACACTTGCTCAATTTTCTTGAAAAGTTTGTGTTTAACTTGTGACATTGGTGTTTCACCTGAGAGCTGGAATAGTTTGACATTTCCCTTCTCCTGCTCAGTGCAGCCCTGGGCCCTTCTGCAAATGCTCTTTGAGTTCTGCTGCATTAATCTTGATTCTGTGCGTACACAAAGGTGATTATGTATAATCACAGTCAGAACTAACCCATGCCTTGAAACAAATTCAAGTTGGACGGGGACAAAATACTTAGGAATATCCTAATGATTAATGGATGCTCAGCTGACTCTGATAAAATGTTGTTGGCCCCAAGATGTTTCCTCTTCTCCAAGCCACTACTTTAAACTAATGACTTTTGATTTTGAGCCAAGCACTGAAATTGAAAAAGAATTTATTTTTCTTGTGTGCTTCTGTCTTGTGCTGACGCAAAGCAAGCCGAGGAGAAAGAGTAGTATATCTTATGTTTGTTTTGCCCAAAAAAGTAGAAATCGGAAAGAGCATAGTAAGCCTGCCTCAGAAGGCTTTTTTTATTAAGTCTCATTGCAACTGCAGGAAAAATAGCTTTGAAGGATGTGACAAACGATTCATGAAAGCCTGTTGAAATAGCTCATCTGGCAGACAGAGGTAATATGAACACCCAAATATCTTATCTGAGGAGAAGCAGCTGTTAGAACTGCTTTACAGTCCTCCCAAATTACCACACTTTCTGTCATGAAAAAAAAGGGGAAATCTAAGGGTAGCAATACAGACTGTTATCCTTGGAAAGCACAGCATAGATTTATCAGATTAGGGCCAAAAATGTAGATTATCCACTTCAGTTTTTGTTGGACTGGGAATGCAGTTTTGGAGAGCCATCTTTAGAATGCTTTATGGTATCAGAAAATGTAAGCTAAGATGCAAAATGCCAGCGCTGCTGGCTGACCTCTGCCTCACTGGAGGTAACTTAGTACTTTCTTGATCAGCTGTAGCCAGCCCTCTGCTCATTTGTAAATTAGTTACAGGTTCACTCTTCCACTTTCTGAAGCTGACAGTGATTTTCATTCATGTACTTCAGTTAACTAAGTGAGGTGGCTTCTCACACATCATTAAAATGGCCTTATTTTGTTCTTTTTGGAGGAGAAGGGTTACTGCAGTGTATGCAGGGATGATATTTCAGTAGTGTTTGGATGAAGACTGAAGTCTGAGGCTGCTCTAACTGCTGGGTGTGTACAGAGGGAGAACAGTGCCCAAGGACAAGCAAAACGTGGCAAATGCTCTCATTCTGTACACAGCAGAAGTTTTCTTTCTAAAATACTTTCTCCAGGTCTCCCACTCCACTCCCCTGCATCCCATATTTACCATCTGATTACTGCACAGTGACATGGCCGAATGATTGGGACAGGATTTCAGTCCAGCATCATTTCCCACACGCAGAAAGGGCTGCTGGCTGTTTCTGACCACTGCTGCTCCTCTCTGCTGTGGGTGTTGATCACTGCAGGTTCTGGCTTCTGTACTCTTCCCCGTGCTCTGCCTGAGAAGACCCCACTCACTTTATTGTTGGCTCTCCTGTAGGAACTATAGAGAGGTGTATGGACCCATCAGAAGTTGGAGGAGAGTGACAATGAACACAAGGGCCTATCTCCACCTTCAGAAATGTTGTTTCTTTTATAGAGGGTTGTGGGTATTGGTTCTTTTTAAACTATGTAAAGTATTCAGGCTGAGAAAGTTGGGTCTGTTCAGCCTGGAGAAGAGAAGGTTGTGTGGAGACCTCATGGCAAACTCCCAGTATCTGAAGGGAACCTACAGGGAAGCTGGAGAGGGACTCTTCATCAGGAACTGTAGTGATAGGACAAGGAGTCAGGGGTTCAAACTGAAAGAGGGGAAATTTAGATTAGATATTAGGAAGAAATTTAGGTTAGATATTAGGAAGACATTCTCTACTGTAAGGCACTGGAAGAGGTTGCACAGAGAAGTTGTGGATGACCCCATCCCTGGAAGTGTTCAAGGCCAGGTTGGATGGATCTCTAAGTAACCTGGTCTAGTGAAAGGGGGGTGGAACTAGACGATCTTTAAGGTCCCTTCCAAGCCAAACCATTCCATGATTCTGTTGTCCTTTATATTCAGCATAGCTGTTCATGTAGCATTTGTCCTACAACACAAGATTTATGATCTCACGTGTTTTCTTTGAAACTTTTTTTGCATGTGTGAACATTCAGAAGTAATTCAGGCATTTTTATATTCATTAACAATGTATGTGTAAAGGCTTAAACTGTAAGCCTTATATGGGGAAAGTATTATAAATGTAATGCTTCTAAATAGAAGATTTCATTAGAACTTGCACTGTGAGTCATCATTGTTATATTAATAGAGCTATTCCCAAATATGGATTTGGAACTGGTCCTTCTTCATGGTGAATGCTGCAGATAACTTACAGAAAATAAGTATTTACATTAAATATCAAATTTTGGGGAGTAACCTCTTGGTCAGCATTTACATTAAATATCAAATATCAGTTACACAGATCAGTGGAGCACATAGTATAGAATAATTTTGTAATGTAACTCTGAAACTGCAGTACTTTGTCAGATGATATTTTAGTCAGAAAAGTCTTTTTTTTTTTTTTAATGTGAAAAAGTAATTAAGAAGTAAGACTAAGGCTGCACAAAGTTATGTGCATTTTAATACATACTCCTAAAACTGGCCTGATCAGTTAGTCTCCCACTCTTTGGAAATACTTATAGAACAACCTATAGGAATATATATGCATTCTCATAGCTTATCTACGTGCAGCTAACAGTAACTCCTCACAGATACATTATTAATCTCTACCGGAAGCAAAGATTTAATTCAGAACTCCAGGCTGTGCTGTTGCAGGTCTTGTGTGTGCGTATTCTTCTCTGCCTTTTTTTTTTTTTTTTTCCAAATCTTTTTTTCTTCCCACCATAGCCTATATACTTACTTACTGGAAATGTCTCACCTCTTGATATAAAACAATATTGTGGCACAAATTCAAGAAAGCTGTCATCCTTGCTCTTACACAGAACCTTGGGTGGTGATAAGTGCTCCTTTAGAGTATTACAAAGATGTTGTTTCATGAACGATCTGGGGCCAGAAAAGGGAACAGCAAAACACTTCAGAGGTTTAATTGTTTGGGGTTGTTTGTTTTGTTTTGTTTTGGTTTTGTTTTGGCACCTTCTCTGCCAACTTTCTCCTTCCTCTCTCTCTCCTTCCCTCTCTCCTAGTAAATTGCTTTGTGGAATGGGTAGTGTGGTCAGGGCTTATAATGAAGGTTGTATATACAGGGTAAGAAGTGCCCACTAAAAGTAGCCATATAATTTATTTGTTTTACAACTGAACTATTAACAGCCCAATTTATAGCTCATTAATAATAACTAGGGGCACTAAATTAACTGTCAACTTTTACACCAATTACTCAGTAGCTTGATATGCAATTGACAGTTTATTTCTGCTTCTTCCCCCTAAGATGCTCTGAGGACTAGAGCTTTTTAATGGGCTCTTACTGTGAAAGCATACTGAATAAATGTATTAAATGTAGCCATTTAAAAAGCATTTTTTCAGTGAATTTAGCCTTTCCATTGAAATAGAATGAGAGCATGTTTTCTTCCCACTGTCAAACTATACCTCCAATAATGATTATGCAAATTGAAGTTTCTGTCCTCATAGCTGTCTTGAGGGAACTCTTGACTATGGTCTGCTCTAAAGCTAAGAAGGGAAAAAGCAAGACCTGTTAGTGATTTTTTAAAATCTTTAATTCCCAAATCTCTGTCCTGCCAACAATGCAGCATAATACCATCACTTTGCTTAGTGCTACTAGCTTAGCTAGAAGAAAATGTGAGTTCTTCGATTTACTGTGTGGGAGAGGACAGCAGCGATGCCCATGGACATTAAAGATAAGGAAGCATCGTGTGTTGGCAGGGAAGATGCTCGTGCTGAAAGTGAGGTAGCTGGCAGCACCGTGCTGACTCTGCGTGCCTGGTTTATTGGCTTGGGAGCTTTATTCCGTGGCAGTCACGCAGCTACATTACTCAAAGGTGTTGAATGTATTGCTTTTGAAGACAAGTCTTTGCTTTCCCAGTCAGTTTTAATTATGGGTGTATTCTAGATACAGAAACAAGGCAGTTTTCTGAGGGGAATGTAATAATTTTTTCATTATGATTTGATTTAATGGAGCTTGTTTAGAGGATTTTTGTAATGAGTGATTGCTCATAGAACACTCTGAGGAGCAATTACATTGACTACATATTTAAATATTTTTATGGGGTTAAATGCTTTTTTAAAATATGCTCAAGACGCTGCACTTAAGATTATTACAAAAATCTTTTTTTTCCCAAGCTCTAAAAGACTGTTCAGTATGACCTTGACAAGCACAAGTTAAAGTTGCTATGCAGGAACTGAAAGAAATCAGATTTTTTGCAGGTTCGTTTTATTTTTTCACTAAAAAAATTCTTTTCATAATGGTTGGAATACTACTTTTGAAGAGAGATTGCTTCCTGTCCAGATCAGCACTCTAATACTAAGCAATCTGGATGTTAGGTGCTTTCTGTGAAGGTGGATAACATATGTGACGCAATCAAGCTATTTTAGGACTTTTTTGGGGGTAGCTCATAACAAGCAGTGTCAAACCATCATCTCATGATTCTTTTCAGTGAAGAACCTTCCTGCTGTTCATGCTAATACTCTTCCTGTTACTGGTTTTTCGTATGTGCTCCTGGAGTACAAACCATCAACAATATCCGTCCTATCAGACATCCATCGTATCAGACATCAGTTATGAAGTGACTTCCTAGAAAGCCCACGTGCATTTCTCTCCTAATGAATTTTTTTCCCCCATGAGGTATAGACAATAGCATTACTAGCTTTTGGTTTCTGAAGTGGAGGTGTAGAACTTTTCCTGTGCTCTGGGGAGCTATATTCTGCAGTTGAAACAGTATAGTCTCATTTATAAAACATGGATAAAAATGTCTAGCCACTTTATAAGGTGCTTAAGAACGCCTTATATACCTTGTAGAGATATTCAAAAAGACTTATTTATTTGCACTAGTTACATTTATGTGAAGGTAAATAAAGTCTGTGCAAAGGTCTCTAACCACCTGAAAACTCAGGTAAAAATAACTGATTTTTACATTTATGAGTAAGTCTGCATGAAATATAAATACATTTGAAAACAACAGCAGCAGAGTGAGTAAACATTAGTAAGCCCAGCCATCCTGTCGCTTACCTTAGAATAATTACTGGTCTGCATTTGAAGAACAAATCTTAATGTTGCCAAACTCCACCTTTTTCCTGCCCAGTCTGTATGTGGGAGAGTCTTTATAAGAAACTGTTTCCTGTTTCCCAGACAAGGGAGGGGAAAAACGTGTTTTCTCCTTGTTCTGAAAAACAAAAGACAGGCAGTGACTGTGTGCCCGCACCAGCTGCCAGCCGGAGGAGAGCCTGTGGAGAGCTCCAGCCTCCAGAGAGGTCCTTGGCTCAGCCCTGGTGAAATGGCCTCGAGTTGCACAGCCAGTCCCATCGGGATTTACCTGCAGAGCTGTGTCAGAGGCAGAAAGCTGAGTGGCCGTTATCTTCTCCCTGCAGGATTTCTTCCCAAATCCTTTTTTTTTTTAAGCTCTTTCTGAGTGCAATCCTAATAAATTTGTAACACCAGTAAAAATGCACAGGACAGCAACAAGTGATTTTCTTTTGACTTGGAGGGATGTCTGTGTAGGTGTGGCAGCCACGTTGCTCCAATACCAAGTCTATTAGTTTAGATTTTTACAGCTATTCCAATTCCATTCCATATTATATGAACAGTAACCCCTTTGGCCTTTTCCCATCTTAATTTTTTAACATTATTCATATTTGAACATCCTGATTTAAAATAGTACAAATTGGGATCACATTGCTGTAAAGTCAACTCCGCTGCTACAGATTACAAAAATAAATTTTATATTCATAGCGGTGACTTCGACTAAGTCAGAGTTCACGTCTCCTCTTTATGCTCTCCTTTTAAGGAAAAAACCCTGTACTTTTGCTCTTTGTTGGAGAACTTTGTAGTCAGTAACATAGTATGTGATCAATAGTGGAATTACAGAGCGAAGTAGTAGTGTATTAGAGAAGTCCTATGAATAGCAGCTCTCCTAAAAATGGTTCAGAACTAAAAGTAAGGTTTGGGGGTTCTCAGAACATGGTTTAGAATTATCAGTTCCCTTTTCTCTGTTATGCTCTGGAAAGGAGTTAATGTTGTGTGTAAGTTTGCTGCTTTTGCTCTGTCCATCAGCACATACTCCAACTACAGGAATTCTGAAGAACATTTGGTGGGAGGGACAGTGTCTCTCACTGTGTTGGAGAAATTTAGTGGACTAAATAAATAAATTCAGCTTTTGATATTTTTACATGTATTGAAAATCTAAATAGGATTAATAAGTTTCCAACTCGGCTACCACGGCACTCTCAATAAGAAATAAAAAGTTTTAATTTCCACTTCTGTATGCACAGAATAGTTTATCAATAGTAAATCTGATAGTAAATCTGATAAATATAAATAGTAAATCTGCTCTATAGCATAAGTAACTATGGTGATGATGAGGCAGTTTCTGTGTTACAAACTATTTTGCAATACAGGTTAAATATTTTCATTGTCATGTTCTTGAAATTGTCTTCTCCCCCGTAAGTAAATATTGGAATATGGCAATGCCATTTCAAAATAGACAAGTCTCTGAGGATTAAAAAAATATTTGTAAATGAAGTGTTTAAGAGCATACTTCATCTTCTGCTTAGGAATGTAATTCCCTATTTGTCCCAAATACATACTTCAAGCTTCATATGCTTCAAGATTCAGACGTGATGCTCAGGCTTGATTTTCTTTATTGTTACTATGTAGAGTGATCCTTCACAGGGTGGCCAGAAAACTGCATATCTGTGAGGAGATTGTCTTTTGATGGTCTTCAGCCATGGTTTCTCAGCTGTTTTTTCAGACAGTTGTCTGACACGTGAACGTGTGTCACCAAAAGATGCCCTCAAGGGGTTTCAAAACATCCTTATTGGTATTTTGTGTTGGTAGACTACTGAAGGACATTGTTAAGAGACCTTTATTTGTTGACTATTTAAATATTAGTTTACTCTAAATGGGTTTTTAGAAATTAAAGAATTTCACTCAGAAGTTTTAGAGTATGAGAATATCAATGTGGCTTTGTTTCTTTCTATCCAGACAGCCTATTTTTGAACAGCATTGCCGCTTTTGGTTTATTTAATATTTGTTTGTGCACAGAGCAGATGTTTGTTGCCTTCATGGAAGTGGAAGGCTGTTTGTGAAGGGTTACACAAGTAGAACAAATGCCAAACTGCTGAGCTGTTTCTCATTGCCAGTCTGTTTCTCTTAAGCAACAATCTGCTAATAGAAGTTGTGGTACAAAAGCAGATGTCTACAGTACAGGAGGACAATCTGGCTTCCTTTGTTGCATGGTTAAGAGTGCATGGGCTTTCAAGTTTTGTTGGAAGCTGATTATCTGGAATTAGAAATGTGGCAGTAAATGAAGCCCCAAAGAAGGTAAACTGCGGCTTTCACTTTTAGTAGAGATATAACATGTTGAAGTTGGGAAACGTCTACAAGTTCTGACTTGCATAATGGCAGTCTGTTAAGCCTTGGGATTCTCATCCATCAAGCAACCCAATGATCCTTGAGTACATGGAGCGCGTTTATGGAGAGGGTGAGAGTGGGTCATGTTTTTCAGCAAGCTCAGTTCTGAGTGCTGTAAGTTAAAAGTAGCATTGTTAAAGTGAGATGAAGGACAGTGTTGAAGGAATTGTAGGGCACAACTTATTTTGGGGTCTTTCGTTACTGCTTTCTTAGTATGTTCCTTGTAAAGGATGGGAGAAGGCATTTGCCCTTTCTGAGTATAAGAGGGGAGAATAAGAAAGGCATTGGAGACAGCGGGCAGTAAAGTGGAACTGAGTGGCTTTCCACACTAATGGTCATATTAGCAGATGATAAGATGTACTCATTCTAGTTTTAGGCTGTATCATGTTCCTTACTCCTTTCCACATGATGCCTTGGGTCAGATAATTTGGCTCGAATCAATAACTGCTCTTTGCTCAAGGGTATTCAAGGATTACAGTGGAAGCAACACAATGATAAGGAGCTAATTTTATGTGGAAGAGGACATAACGTTTTTGCCATGTGCTCTCCATTTGTTTCTTACAACCTAATTTTGAATGGCTGTGTTGTGGCTTCCCTCTCCATGGTTGGGGGTGGGAAAGTGAAAAAAAAAAAAGGATTACCAGAAAAACAAGTTTCTTCTTTTTTTTTCTCCTTGAGGTTTTTAATCAAAGGTAGCACATGTGATCCATGTGGGATGAAATGATCCTAGTTGTTACTAAGCTGATTAAATATTTATAACACAAGGGTTATATTATATTTATATCTCTTCTGTCTGGATAATGTAAGTAAATTAATGATTTAATAGATTTTTCTTTCCTTGCTGAAATAATGAGAACTAGCATTCTTTCTGTTGACTTAGAATGCAAATATTATCTGAATTTCTAAATGTTAGAAACTGAACCTTCTAACCTTGCAACAGATCTTTTAATTTGTTGGGAAATGGAGATCCAGATGAAGTTTTGTGTGCTTGTTCATCCCTACAAAGATTTTAGGATTGCTTCAGATTTTTTGAGCAGTCGTGCTTGCGCTGTCTTGAGTAGGCTCTTGGATGCCTTCTAAATTAGAAAGGTAGAAAAGACCTGCAGTATTTAAAGATGGGAAAAAATTCTAATAATTAGGTATAAAGATATTTTTTATTTTAGTTATTCATGAGGTCAAGAGATAAATATAATATCTAATGAAGTTTAAAGAAAGGGGGAAGAAGGAAGCTATAATCTAACAGGAAAAGAATGACAATCATAATTGGAAACATAAATGGAAGTTAAAATGAGGAGATTTGAAATATTCAAAGGATGTGCACTTGAACAATGGACGTGATCTGCTGTTGAAACGGCAAATGACGGAGCAAAAGAACTGATTTTTCTTCCTTGTCAGATATACACGAGTTGAAACCAGATGCCCCTCTGGAAAGTGTGCTTTAGACTGATTAAGCTTTGGGTTCACTACAGAAGTAACTAGATGGAAGGCAGGCAAGAGCTGAAGGTTGGTTCTCGCCCCAGAGCCTACCACTCTGGTTGCTGTGGTGTTGTACTGGCACATAGCATTTCCAAGCATCTGGGTCTGGTAGCTCATTCTGTGGCCTGCACCTAATTGCCACTGCTTCCCCAAGGGCCCCTGGAAAGGAGTTCTGGACAAGGGCAGCCACCCTACCTTGGCTGCTTTCTTCTGTGGGCTCCTGAGCAGGAGGTAGGTGGCTGCCTCATTCCCTGCACGTGCAGTGCCTTTGATTTGTGCAATCCCAGTAAATCAGGCTTTTCAGGGAAGCGTTGGGTAGGTTCTGTGGTGTACGAGCCTGGCATGCCACTGGAGGAAACGTATGAATCATTGGGTGGAAAAGTTGGGTGTTACCTGTGTACATCTTGTCTCTGCTCCAAATGTCTTCTGGCATTGTTGGTTGGGGTATGAAGAAGGTTTTTGAGAGTACACCTGCACTGGAAGAAAGTCAAGTGTAATTATTGGCAAAATGTGTTTATTTTACCAGTATAGCTTGTTTTACTTGGACAGCTCAGAGGCATGGGTGAGGGGTGACTTGTAAAATGTTTGTGCAAAGCACAGGTTTCCTCGGAAGTGCTGTGTCTGCAGTGGCAGCCGCTCTTTGCTGCACGCTGTACTTGTGTAGGCAAAATATCTTGGCTCAAAAAAGCACTTGTTTTTATTGTGAAATAGTTAGGATATGTAAGCTATAAAAACCATAGTGGGGACATGACTATCTGTTTTATTTTCAAGGCTAAAACAGATGAACTCAACCCCGAGACGGGGTGCGCAATGCTGATTGTACCTACCTGGCAGATCTTGTGAATTTTATGCTGTGACATGTCTTGCATATTTTGTCTTGTCTTTAAAACTACTGTCCCTCAACAAACCACTGTTGGTGAAGACAAAGCAATAGTCATATGAGGTGAAAGATAAGAGGAGCTGTACATAACCTGTTGCTAACATCTGATTCCATGTCAAGTCATTCCTTCTCCAACTGGCTGTTCAAAAGGTAAAGTTCTATCTGATGAGGCGTGTTTCTTGAAGGACTTTCCGAATCCTCGGACACTGAAGCATAGTTTCTTATCCCTTTTCTTTTGGTGTAGGAAGCAAACATCTTTGTTTAGTGCTCCTGCCCTCCCTCCTCCATTGGGGACACCAGAAGGATCTGATGGGCTTGGGGCTGGTGAGAGGCCTGGCATTACAGGGCAGTGTCTGTCACTGCCCAGCAGACTGATTAGCGGGGTGTCAGTCCTCAGTGGTGTTATTTCTGTCCATTGTACGTTTTGATATGCACCCAAATTGTGATGGATATGGATATTGACTTCAATTAGGTGGATTTTTACCAGTTTCTCTATAAATTTAGTCATAGGGGAAAAACAAGCAAAAAGATACTTCATACAAGAAGTGGTAGTCAGCAGGTGTACAAGCACTATCACTGTGGTTAGGTTCCAAATATGCATGAACACTTGCATATGCAAAGAAAGCAAAGCCTAATTTGTGGAATATTTTATTGCTTTCAGAAACGGCAACAGCAATGAGTTTTGAATGTTGTATCATGAAAAGCAACAAGTGTACTGTTTTATGATAAAAGAATTAATTTCAAAGTTTACATTTACTTGGCCATTTTTTCATTGTATAAATGTGGAGCATGTATTGGGAAGGAAATGAAGATTTTCTTCTTAAACTCTGTGGAGTTTAAACTCCATGCCCTCATCTTCTCTCCTTCCTGGTCCCCTAAGAAAGCTTTGTCATATTGATGATGATCCTCAGGAGGTTAGGATCCAACCTTTTAGTGTTCACACAGACACATAAATTCTTTGACTGATCACTTTTATATACAAAAACCTGGTTGGATTGCGAAGACTGGAATTTGATCCTTAATGGCATTTGTTTCTTTTGTTTCTTTTTTTTTTTTTACTTTAGTACTGAGCATGTAGGAGAGCAACTGGGAGCAGAATCTGTGTTCTGTGTTTTACTACCCTCCAGCCCAAGAAATAAAAAACTGAATTCTGAGGTAAAATCAGATACTTGAATATGGAGTGCAAATAAAAACACCAAGGTTAGCTTTTTGAGTGCTTAATTCTTAGCTGTTACGTGTCTTGTTTTGACGTGACTTGCCTGTGGTTACCCTGAGTTAGCTGACTCTTTGACAAAGATGTCTAAAATTAAAATTATATAAGGCTGCACCTGTTCAGAGGAATTTTGCATGGCTTGTACTTCTGGCCAACATATGGAAGAGTTTGTATGGTTTTGATTATATTTTCCGTTATCTGATATGTTTTGTTTCTGTAGCTTCTGGTTAATGTGTGCGAACTAGAAATACATCCTATTTCTCCTTCTGTGAGATGTGCACCTATTCATTTTACAGTAACAGGAGAAAGTTCTTGACAGTCTTTTTAATGCACATTTAGAAGCGAATTCTTTTACTAAAGCTTAAGAATATTTTCTTTACTGATATTTTAAGGATTTTTTTTTTAATCAACATGCAGTACAGAAAGTTGAGGCAACAGTGGTGAAGACAAGGGCAGAAAAATACTAAATTTTCTTCCTCAGCTTTCTTTACTACTTGTTTCATAACACTAATAAAAATAAAGCTACTGAAATGAAAAATAACTGTTCCTTTACTAAAGTAAAAACAATGAAAAGATTGATGGTGCAGCCCAAGTGTGGGTGTGGATGTGTTTACGTAATATGGGAAAAATTTTCTAACAAACTAAGAATAGTGGTTAAATGTTTGTCCTCTCGGTAGTATCCTAGTCATGATGCAATTCTCAGCAAAATGCTCTATAATTAAACAGAAGAGTTGCTATTTGCATAGTGGAACACAATGTATTTTCCCCAGTTTCAAACAATTTTTAGAGCAGAACGTTGAAAAGGAAAGATTCACGTACTGGGTATTGGAGGACATTTCCTTGGTGCACATAATGTACCTTCAAAGTGTAGAAGTAGCTCAGGATGCAGAGTGAATACATATTCTAGTATTCACTTTCACCTCCCCAGTGAGAAGCATAGGAAAATGTGAACATAATTCAGGTACTGTGTTATCACTGAATTTAGAGTAAATTTTGAGATATAAATTTTGATTATATGTGTGTGCGTGTGTATATATGTCTGTGTATATATATAATCTTGCTGTAGAGAGGGGCTCAATCTCATTTGCATCTCAGAGAAAGTAGTGGCAGAGTGGGACTTCTGAGGAAGTCTGGAGTTGTCCTTCCCCTCTTCTGTTACCACATAGCACTTTCTGTCCTTTGGACCTTGCCTGCCTGTGCATCCTTGCAGTAACAGTGCAGCTTCAGTGCCTCTTCCCAGCCATGAAGCAATTTTCATCAAGCATTTGAAAAAGATGTCTTTGCCACATTTGTGGTAATGGTATTTCTCAGTAGCTAAGTAGGAATTATGATAGTTTGACATCATTACCCACTGATCCTAGTCTCAGTATGTATTGATATGGACAAAGTCCTGAAAGCAAGTAGTTCAGGAAAAGTATGCTAAACAAGGCATGCAAATGTAGATTTATAGTAATTTCTTTGGTTTTGGCTGTGGAATTGGGATAGAGACTAATTTAGCAAAGTTCATGTAGAACAGTCATGTAGACATTTCATAGACACTGTAGTGACCTTTCCTCAGTTTCTATCAGGGCCTTAACTGTGACTTTTTGTGCCAGAGAGCAGGCAAGGCTGATTTTCTTACTGCATTACTGAAACATGACAAATGACAATCTTGTCTAACCAGAACAGCAAAGCTCTTCTGTCAGCCAGAGCTTTTGTTTCCTAGTAAATAAACATGCATTCAAGAGTTGTAATGGACTCTGGGAGAAAAAGGGTAAATGTAACCATAGAACAAATTCTAGGCAAAATGGAGGTTTTAAGCAAGACAGCATCAGAAAGACGTCATATACAGCAGTGTTGCTCAGTGTGCTTCATGGTGTTATTTTTAAACCCATGTCTTTCTCCATGACTGGCTTAAACTCAGGGCTCTTCTGTTGTACATTCTAACTTTTCTTTTCCCTTGATCAGATGAGATTTGGGTTAATTTCCTTTATTTTATGGTGTTTCTTCCTCAAGATGTAATCTGTGACTGCCTCTTAATCAGAGTTTATAGCAGTGCAAACATTTCACAGTAAAGTGATAATCTAGCCATAATTTGGAAGGCAATTCTGTTATAAGAGCTTTGTAGGCTTCCAGGAGGGACTTTTTAAAAAAAACTACCTTCAAGTATTCTGAGCCTAAAAAGGAAAATTCTGATGGTTTGAGATAATTCAAGTTTTTATGGCTTGTTATTGTCTTTGTATAAAGAAGTGATGTTTTTCATAAATTTTTCTCTTTTAGGTGTTTTTTTTTAATGTGTATTTTTTACTACTACCATGATTTCCCTCAGTGACTTAACTTGCTTTTGAAAAACTGTTATTTGGAAACAATGAATGTGATACAAACACAACAATCCTGTGTACATACGCTTTTTTTAATCCACCAGTTCCTTATTAAACTAGGCCAGTGCACTTCCAGAATATATTAGTGCAGAGCCCTGAAAACGTATGGTAGTCTTAACCTTAAATTGTATTATCCTGCCACTCTTTGTCCAAATCTGTCCCGAATTTGTAGGAGAGGGTTGATCTCACCATCATATGATCATGTTGGGTTATGTAAGATGCTGGAAGGTTTTTATACCATCCAAGTATTCAAATCAAAAGGGTAAGTGAATGCACTGAATCCATTTACTTCATCAGAAAATCAGAGCATGAAAACTGTCTGTATTTTGTAAGAAGTTTTGGGAAAATGATGAGCAGGTTACTCATGCAGCCCTGTGTGGCTGTGCCTACATAAGTGTGTATATCCCACATGCAGCAGGGCTCTCACTCAGGCAAGACTGGCAGGCACAGCAAAGACCCGAGACAATGCTGCTGTGAGAGTATTATGGGTTCTTGTGTGCAAGATTTTGGATATATCCAAGTGCAAGAATTGTCCTATAAAACTTCCAAACAAATTTTTTCCCAGTAAATTTGCAAAGCTCTCACTTAATATACTGAATAAGAAGTTTTAATTATTTTCAAAAGGCTTGAAATACTTAATCAAAAGTACATCAGGTCTGAGGGTTCCTCCGAGGCAAGACCTAAATGCTTTTACTTCCATGACTGTTTTGAAATCCAGCAGTGTAACTTCAGCAGAGGTGAGTCCCGGTGACAAACACTTTGTTAGTGTCTGTCTGAAGCCCAGTGTCCATGTCCAGCACACGCCTTGGCACGCACACTGACCAAACAGGTTTTACTGCAGAGCTGGGAAGTGCCCCTCCTCTGGGCTGAGCTGCCCCAGTGCAAACACTACTTACACTTACTCATTTGCTGAACGCCTGATGGAAAGTTTTTTTATCTGTGTAATAAATTTGAACTATTTCAGGTTATAAGTTAGGTACTTCACGGCATTGTTAACGTGGCAAAATCTGTGTTGGCCTCCTGTTGCTCTGATCTGTACTGGGCCTGAGTGGTATTAAGAAATCAAGTTAGCTTGGATGCAGCATCTGTGTGCTGAGTTGTATGTGGAATGCAAATGTGCGCTCGTTTGGGTGTGAATCAAGTTAATTTTGTGACTTCTGGATTTCGTGGTCCTGCTCTTCAGAAGTAGTAGCTAAGGAGTTATTCTGTAAGTGCCAGGAATTACAATGAATAGTTTCTCATTACATAATGTAAGCTCTGTGTGTGATATTTTGTAATGCATGCCTGGAGAAAAATCTCATAGAATAAATTTCATGCTTATTTCATGAATTGTTTCTCCCTGGTGCTGTCATCTAAATGTGACATTACCCGATAAAATCATTTGCTATACTGAAATGAAGCCATTCTTAGCACCAAAAAGGAGGGAAAATTGTATTTCCTTAGTGTTTCTCCATCTGTCTGGGAAAGCTTTGCAAGTTCACTCCCACCATCTCCCTTTTTTTTTTTCTGTCCTTTCCCACCCAAGTGTAGATAGTCCTGACCAATGACAGTGCTGACACAGATAGCCTCCTTTCCTGTGCTGATTACACCTTTGATTCCTTAGCCTAGAGTTTTGTTCCAATTTGCAATTAGGGTTTTATTTTCCATTCCATATTTAACTAAGTCTGTGAAAACAGTAGTCCTGTTGTAAAACTTGCAGGGAGAGTTCTGTATATATGTAGCAAGTAGCTCTGAATATGTTAAACAATCCCTGGGGAGAACTTCTTAGCCAAGTTTTACCTCTTTATATGAAGCTTGAGGTCCAGTGTATTTGGGAGAGGGAAAGAAAATAACAGGAGCCTTTCATTTTAGCTTTTCTGTATCAAATACATAGGGCACTAATGCTTCCCTGGAGTGTAGCCTAGTTAAACTTTAAAATTAGGGCAAGAAAAAAAAAAGGAATGTTTAAATGTTAGATGGAATTGTCACTTGTGTTATCTCTGGGAAGGAAGTAACAGCAGCTGCAATGGTATAAATTCAGCATCTCAGTCTTTACAGTGTGCTGTATGCACGCCATGCAGCCTATCAGCAGGTACTCTGCTTAATAAGAATCCTTCCTTTGACTTACTTGGTGAGATACAGGTGTTGAAAGACATCTTTTTGGACACTCAGAATGATAAATGCTTAGCTTCACTGGCACACCTTCACTTGCTGGTGTTTTCTTCTCCCCATTTTCCCCACTGGAAGAAAAAAGGGATTTTACCTTCTCTGAGATGGATATTGCATGTCATTTGAGCTCCACTGCCACCTGGACCTATTACAAGGCTTTTTCTCAGCTAACTTTGTCTGTATGGAAGACAGTTATATGAGGACATTAGATCTGAGTTGTTTATTTTCAAATATTTTGACTCAGAATTTTACTTGCCCCAAACTCACCTGGAAGAGCTGCTCAGGAAGCAAGTGTCCTTCCAGTGTATGTTTTGCAGAGTCATTTGAGGTGGGCTGACTCAGGAGGACTGACTGAAATGCAGGTGATGAAAATGAACTCTTCTCTATTTCAAATCACTTTTCTATGTAGAGACTGAGTGTCACCATCCCGTCCTTTATTAATAGAGCTTGGGTCCTAGTTCAGTGCTGGTGGAGTTGAGCTGCTGCTGTTGCTGCTTTCTTCAACACATTCATGTTCTTCAGCTTTGATCCATACACACTTGGTGAACCTGGATTAACTTGACCTTTGGGATTTCCGAAAAATAGATGCATCTACACACATCAGAAATACAGTACCTTTGAGATCACGATTTCTGTTTGGTACATATGGTGGCATTCACTCTTCTCTTCTTTTGCTCTTTTTTTTTTTTTTTAATGATATTTGATGATTTCTTAGTTCTTCTCATTTTGGGCATCCTTTACAGAAAGCCTTAATATAAATATAACTTTGTTGAGTTCCTGGTGGAGCTTTACTGATATTTTGAGCTAATTTGCTGTTCTTGCTGCCATTGATTGTTTCTCATGCTATGGATGAGGTGAGAATATCGTTTACCATTTTTTGCTTTCTGCCTGTTGTAGAAAAAAACACCTCATAGTTATTGATGAAGCCAGAGGTGGTTGCAGGGTAGGCACTGACTTGTCACTGTTACCAGAGTTTTCAATAAAGCAGCAAATGTAGGCACCTTGTCACTTACAAATGTGCTGCTCTTGAGCTCAGTCTTTTATAAACAAACTTCCTACAGTGTGTATGACCACTTTAAGGCTTGTGTCACAACACTGTTTGTGGCCAGGAAGACCTGTTTCTCCTACTGCTATCTCAAGAGTGGAGCTGAACGCATATCTTCGAAAACTTCTATTTCCCTCTTCATTATGACCACCTCCAAACTGCTTTTTGAGACTGAGACAACTTGTCTTCAGCCTGTCTTCTGTCCAAAATCCATGCCTTTACTGTTGATACAAAGCAGATCTGCTCATGCCATCTGCTGCTGTGTGAGGATGACAAAATGGAGAGGAAATGTAATCTCAGTATAAATACAGTTTAGAGTCAAGCTAGAGGATAGAAATGTTCTCATTGCTGGTTTTCAGTGATTCCAGAGACCTGGGGTTATGCTGTGAGGTAACTGGAAAGGGTACTTGGCTAGGTGGTAGCAGGACACTAAAGTCAAACAAAAGGGCTAATGAGATTGCAAAATTGAAATGTTATATGTCAGGCAGGGAGGGACACACAATAAAACTTTAGCTTAATTTAAAACAGAACTCTACAGTGTGATGCAAGACTTCATTTCTATACATATAAATGCTGAATTGTACCTTAATCAAAATAATGGTTATGATTTTTTTCTTTTCTCTGACATTGTTTGCTTGTCTGGGTTAAATACGACTTGCTTTCTTTGGCAAATCTCTGGGTACTACTATATATCCCTGTGGTGGCTGCTTTACACATACTTTTTATGGAACAGTAAAAGGAGCAAATAAGTATGTAATTGTTAACTGCTGCTTATAACAGCATTATAAATACAAAGCATTATTCATAAAATGTATAAACATCACTCCTTGGCTTGGTAGTTGGGATCAATGTAGAAAGCTTTCCATGAGTGTACTGTAAGCATGTACAGTCGTGTAAGTAGGTGCTCTTCCCAGTGCACTGTTGTGCCCTTCCTGTGTGCCACTGGTGATGTTACTGTTTTGCTGATGTGTCTGTGGGTCCAGTACACATCATGAAGCTGTTGGTAGGTCCATTCACAGATATTTCTGTTAATGTTTCAGTGATGATTTCAATATACAACTCTGATCCTTCAAGGCTGTCTTGAGGGTAAGGCATATGCTAGGAGCAGTTTGCCGCTGCTGGAGCAACTTGGACTAAGATTGGCCCCAACACTTGGTACATGCAGAGAATGTAGAGAAAGCAAGTGAAAAAGAAGCTTCCAATGGTTGTAAATAAGCAGGATTTCACATGGTGTAAGACACACCCTTAAGGAAGTGCACATATGCATCCTTCAGAATATGCATAGGTAGAGATCAGACCAGCAGCTGTGTTCAAGTAAACACATTGCTTGTAGATGGAATACTGCTCTTTCTCGATGAAGCAGCTCTCAAGTAAACCCATTTTTGTCTGCAGATGTGCTGTAAATCATGTTGAAGTGTGAGAATCTGTACTGCATGTGTGTTTGAAATTATTTGTGTTGATTCCATATAAATAAAGTGTGTGTGCTTAAGCTGTGCTTCATAATAATAACCTGTTTGATTTTTATTATTATGAAGCATTTAAAATTGACTTTGAGATGCTGAGTTTTCCCACAACTTGCATAAAATCCCATACTAGAAGTGAACTATAGCGTGCAGTTGACCCAAAAAGGGGATACTGCTTGAGTAGAGGAAAACTGATAGATGGAAGAAAGGCTGGAAATGGTGCCACGGAGACATGTGGTTGAGGAAAGGGTAAGATAAAGCATTGGGTTGATGCGGAATCTAGCAGAATAGAGAAACAGGCCATTTATTTGCATCAAAATAAAAAGATACCAGGTTTGAAAATTGTATTTCAGTTGATCTGTCAGTTTTAACAGCAGAGCATCAGTTCCTAGCCTGTATGAGATCACAGAACCTCTGTCTCTGAAGACTGAGTGTTCAGCAGTCAGAGTCATGGAGAGGCCAGCTTTCCTAGTACAACTGTAATACCACAGAGCTGTATTTATTTTGGTTTCACCCTTGGATTTTTCTTTAATTTACTTTGAATGGGCAGACTTTTATTAAAACTTAAGCTTCTTTATATCACAGGCTTGTTGTTTTTAAGGTGGTTCTTCAACAAACAAAATCCCCTCTGTGCGGATTTCCCTGGTGAACGAAGCAAGGGCAGCTGCCCTCTTGGCAGGTGCCTTTCCTCCATTTGCCAGGATTCTTGCTTTTTAATGTTATTGTCACAAGTCACTGTTACTGGGCGAAAAGGTTGAGCGAGCATCAGATTTTTCAGGGGTTGGATAATCTTCTGTATGAAGTGCTGGGATGCAGCATGGAAAGCTGAGCTGTGTTCAGCTGCAGGCTTCCTGTGCGCTATCAGTGAAGTCATTACAACTCCGTCTTAAGTGGATTGCTTGAAGAGTGGGAATAAAAATACCTCCTGCTTTACAAGGGTGTGAAGGCCTAACTTGGACATGCAACTAAAAGTGCATAGCTGACAAACACCACTGTCCCAAGTAGGGACTGAGTAGTGACACATTATTCCTCCAAGTTGCATCACGTGGCTGTGGTTTCTTGGGTTTGTGCAAACAGCAGCCACATTCCCAACTGCTTTGACCAAGTGATGCTGGGTTGGTGACGGCAGCAATGTCATTGTTTGTGCTAAGTTTAATTCAACAAGCCTGTTGGCCTTCTGTTTACAGGGGAAGATGCCTGTTCAGTAAATGAACCGGAGCGCTTGGCTGTACCTGTCTGGGGAATGGCCCCTTCTGACTGCAGCCTGCGTTGCAGGTGTACATAAAATGGCAAATCCACTGTTTTCTCTGAGATGTTGTGGGTTGGGTTTTAGCCTGTCAGAATAAGTGATGTCCTCAGGGCTTTGTGTTCTAGGTCACATTATGCCACTCCTGTCACATTTTTTGTTGTGATTTGGCTCTAAATGCTACATCAGCAAGCTGTGGGCACAGCTGCCTGTCCAAAAGGGGTGTGAAGGGGTGGTTATGTGCGGTGGCTAAGCAGCTGGACATACAGAGCTTTACTAAGGTATGTTAGGGAAAATTCATGGCAAAGTGGTTTCTCTGGGTAAAACCGCTGGTGTGTCACAACGGGCCTTGTGTTTGGGGATGGTGGTTAATCCCTCGTCCTCTGAGAACCATTATCCCAAGTACCTACTCGAAACTCTGGTCACAATGGCAAGACAGCTCTTGCTGCTTATGGTTTTATTCTTCTTCACCCTTCGTCTGTTTAAGCCTCTCTGATAAAGGTCTTGATGTAATTTCTGGGCTGACCTGCACTATGTAAAACTGCTCCTGGCAGACCGTCTGTAGCTCTGCTCTTGGGTTAGCCCATGCCCTTGCATGTCGCAGAGTCCTGAGGGCAGTGCAAAGCCTTGCTCACAAAAGGCATCATTATTCCCGTTTCTCACTGGGAGTCCAGCCTGGCCCCATTACGGACGGGGCTTTTACTGCAGACACAGGAACAGCAGCGCGCCTGCCCCGTGCCCTGCTAAGCCAAGCACCGTCCTACTTTGCCTCGCTCGCTCTCCGGCTGCCGAAAGAAGGGGCAGAGGATTGACTGCTGGTGCTGCTTGTGCCGGGCAGCCGGGCTGGCCGTGCCCGGGGCGCTGCCTGCCCCCTGTCCCAGCCCCAGGCGGGTGTTGTGTAAGGCGGCCGGGCCCCGCAGCCCCGGCGGAGCGCGGGGGGCCCTGGCCGGGCCGGTTCGGGGCAGCGCCGGCCGGGCCGGGCCGGGGCGGGGCTGAGGAGCGGCGGCCCCGCCCGCCCCCAGCGCCATTGGCGGCTCCCGGCGGGGCCGGGCCGGGCGGGGGCGGCTCCTGCCCGGGGACAGCGGCGGGGAGCCCGGGCCGAGCCGTGTGCCCCGCTGCGCTCCGCTCCGCTCGGACGTACCATGGTCGGGGATCACTGCAGCCTCCCCGGTGAACGGCCCGTGCTCGCCCAGAGTCCCAAACCCGGACTAAGCTGCAAGATGGTCCTGCAGGCGGTGGGCAAAGTGCTGCGGTAAGGACGGCGGCGCCGGGCGGGCAGGGCAGGGCAGGGCAGGGCGGCTGCCCACGGGCATCCCGGGAGAGCAGGGAGATGGAGCTCCAGTGAAAACTCCGTCCGGGGCGCCGGGCGCTGCTCAGTCCCGCTCGTGTCTGGAGGAGGGAGGCTGCTTTTGGCTCCCTCTGGATCCTGTGTAGCGATGGGGAGGGTGGAAGTTAGGACTGTAGTAGGTGCTTGGGGGGGAACATTTGTTCACCCTTAGCACTGCAGTCAAGTTTTGTTTGTGCTTTCATGAGAAATGAATTTCCAGGACGTAAGCAGGCAGTGAAGGTCCTGGCTTGCCTGAATAAGGAGTCCGACCAAGATGCTGCATGTGCTTTGGCAAGTTCTCTACAGAAATGTTGTAAGATGAGGGGAAAAAATTGCTCATGTAGCTCAAAAGGACTTGTGTGAGCACTGAGACGTGCATGACTACTGAGACCAAAACCAGACTCTTTGGCAAAGGATGTGCAGTAATATGATTCGGAGGAGTTCTGACCCGTTCTGGTT
Organism: Myiozetetes cayanensis; assembly: GCF_022539395.1. Lineage (NCBI taxonomy): Eukaryota > Metazoa > Chordata > Aves > Passeriformes > Tyrannidae > Myiozetetes > Myiozetetes cayanensis. Next base: position 46,106,124 of record NW_026087853.1, on the reverse strand, counting down.
GGCAGGGAAAAACGTCACCGCAAATATTAGGATTAGCAGCCTTGTTCTTCAACAACTGCGGCTTTTTATTTTGGTTAAGTTTGTGCATACTTTTGGGGGATCTGTGAGGAATGGCAGCGCTGCTTCAAAAAGGAGCCTTGTTCCTCCAGCGTTCTCCCCGTTTCCTACTGTCTGTTGCCAATTGTTAAATGTTTGTCAACAGAAACATTATCCCTCTCTTCCTCCCTTGACTCACGTCTCTCCCCGAGCGACTTTAGGGGAGCAGTTTATTAAAGCAGAATGTTCTGCTCACAAAGCGGCTGAGCTCTGACTGGCGCTTCAGCTAGAGGAGTTCGCTGGGCTTGAAGCAGGCTTGGTGAGAACAGCTGCTTAGAGTTGCTCTTAAAGAAGTCCTGTTTGCAGTTCTTTTTTTTTTTTTGTCCATGTTAAAAATATTTTCCTGTAGAAAGCATTAGTTTAAGGAATTCAGGTCTCTCTTTCAGCTTTTTAACAAGTGTAATGTCCCTTCTTTGCATTTTTGGGGGGTGTTGTCTCTATAATTCAATATGGTGTTACACAGCTGGTCATATCATAAAATCCTTTGGCCAGCGGCTTGCTATTCATGCTGTGAACCTTTTGAAGTTTTTGGTAGCTGTTCTATTGGCAGCACTCCCAGATGTAAATAGATGGGTGCCTCTGTAGGGAAGAATTGCCAAACCTCCAAACCTTTTGTTCATCATCTATGGCAGTTGATTTTAAAGAATAGGTAAGTTCCTGTGACCTAGCAGTAAAAATTATATTTTTGATTTATGCAGTGCACACGTTTAAAAAAAATTAACTTACCCTTATCCTTTCTTTTACTGGAGTACATGCAGAAATTGTGCTTAATTTTATTTACCTTTTTTATTTTCGTGATATTTATTTCCTACATGTACTATAAACTTTTTGCGAAAGCAGGAAAAAGCTGTTGTCACACACGGAATGTTTTGGGCTGGGGAATCAACAGGATAACTTCATTTTGCTAAGCTGTTACTAGATGGGGGTGATTACTATTTTATAGTATGGGGGGCGTTAATGTATCTTTTCGTACTGGGTTATCTCCTTTTGCTCAGAGTTGGAGAGAAATGTGAAGTCACAAAAACTTTCTTTAGATGCCAGACTGGTTCTCTTATTTCTCTTCTTGAATCTGCTTCAGATGCCTTATCTAACCTTATGTGTGTTACTTCATCTTACTTTGTTCTGTAAAACATGAGCTCATCGTAGTCTGCAAAGAGCACAGGTAGCTGTGCTATCTCTCTAGCTAGGAGCCCAGATAAATCCCAAGTCCAATCAAAGTTTTCTTACTGCAGAAATCAGGTATTAGTTCTTAAGGAAGTGTAAGCCCAGTCAGTGATGGTGAAAGAGGGAACCACTTGGGACCTCATTTAGGCCAAAAATGGTGTCTGGTTGGTGACAGCTGTGGTGGGATTTCTCTGAACAGAGGCATCTGCAGCTGAGCTGCGTCCACCTTATTGTTGGTAGATAAGAACAGAAACTTTAAAGACATGGTTGAATGCAGAGGTGCAAAGCCACCCCAATGCAGAGTGACCCTAGATAATACTACGTTGTAGTCATAAGAAGTTAAATGAGATGTATCCCATATTACTGTAATGGTTTGCCATCTCTTTCAGAGTAAGAGTAGGACAAAGGGTTATCAAATACCACTTTTAAACTTGGCCACCTGAAACTCTGCTGGTTGAGTTTTCTGTGGTCTGTACAGAGGATGAATCCATGCTAAACTCTGCATGAAGTAATTTTTCTTTTGTTAATCAGGCCATAACCAGTGCCTTGGTGATGAGATCAAAGAATATCTTCCTTGTGTGTAGCTTGGTGTTATGAACAGCACACTGCATTTTAGGCTCTTTTCTCAGGCCTGACTGGGAACTGTCATCACCACAGTTCGCTTCCAACCCTCCATAGCCTGCCAAGGAATTGTAGAAATTCATAATGGACAAGGGATATAGTGCCTGTCTTCACTCCAAATTGTCTCTATTCCTGTCTCTCTCCTGGTTGTGAATTATAAAGCTCAGTTCTTCCTGTACTGTACTTAATCAGTTTGATTCCATGCGTGGCAGATTTGTTGTATGTTATTTACGTGAGTTGTGTGCAGTTACAACTAACTCACTTGAAGGTTTTAATGTGCAAGTTGTTTTCATTAGTTAGTAGGTCCAAGGCCTCCTGGCTGCCAGATAGTGTGTGTTTCACACTAGTAATAACAGCTGCCAAAGGAGGAATCAGTATGTGGAAGAAACAAGGAGGGAAGTGTGAGGAAGCAGAAAGACTTCATGAGAAGCAGTAGCAGCGCCTGAGAACCTGAGAAGAGTTTAAAAGAGCATAGGGAAAGACAACTGAACCAGAAAGGGGGGAAAAATGTAACAAAAGCAACAGATGTGTTCTCAGTCTTTCTAATTAATGTTTTATGAATGCTACTGTTTGGTTTATTGCTCGTTTAAATTATTAGTGATTCAGCTATGAAGAACTCTGGAGATGCTTGTATCTTTCATCATATTGGTTAGTAAACTGTGTTTAACACTTCAGGGATAGGATCAAGGCTACTCACTTGTAATGATTAAAAAAAATTATAACACCATTAGAAGAGTGTCATCTCCCCTTTAAATTAATCATAGCATAGCTGAGAATAAGTTGTGTGTATTCCTTAGCACAGTGTTTAATTAGGGCTTTCATTTCACTTATGTTTTTGAAATATGTTAATGTCATTTTTTCTCTCTCGTGTAATGAATTGTGCAATTATGTAGCCCATGGTTAGTGAGGAAATAAAGCTAAAATGGGTGCAGTTTTTCTGGGTTTTGTTACTTTGATTTCTGTGAGTTGGTGGTTCTGGAGAGAGGTAGAAGGAAAAAGGGAAGAGATGTCAAAACTTGAAATATTATTCTCTTTTTAAGCATTATTTCAGTAATTGTTCAAGTTTTTTGTGGCACCACAGATTCCTGTTAGCTTCCTTGCAGAGGTGTGTGTTTTACTGGCCTCAAGCAGTTCAAGTGCTAGGAAGACTTGGGTTCCTGAGAACTGTCCCCTTTGGTTCCAGCAGATAACAGAGCCAGCCATAAGCATTTTTCGGAGCTGCCTGCTGATGATTTCAGGACACAGTGTTCACTGCCTGTTCCAGTGCTTTGGTCCTGGTTCAGGCGCTCAGCCTTTGCTGTGCCCTGCCACTTTGGGTCCTGTGCAGGCAATTTTCAGAGACTTCCTCATAGAGCTTCGTACTCAGTGCGTTTTCTTTTAAGTCTTCAGTGAAACTGAGTCCCTCTGGGATAGCTGACTAATAATCAGTGATCTGGTGGCAGGAAAGAGGAATGGTGCAGGCTACAGAGTTGTGATGTCATTGTGTAATGTCTTTTGATAAATTACAGTATGGTTTATATGTACACACAGTCCCGGATGAGTGTGGGAATAGATAAGTTAAACCTCTCCTTTCTCTTAAGAGACTCCCTTTTTACAGCAGTGTGCAGGGATTGATTTGGATACCACCCAAAACAACCAACCCAACCCCGCTCTTTTTAGGTAGGTGTGCCATTTGGCATTACTAATAAAGTGGAATTTTTAGATGTGCTTTTCGAGAGTGTAGTAATTTGTCTTCAGTGATAGTGTGATAATGATTGCTTCAGTCAGATAAATTAGCAAGTTTCAGTTGGCATTCTGGATGCTGCTATGCATTTTTATATCCAGCACTTAAAATTTTTTGAAAAGTGAAATTCCTTCTCTATTCCTCAAATAATTCATGGCAAGATGAGAAAGAAAACAGGTTAATTTTGATATTGTATTCTGGGGCTTTTTTTATCATGCAAAGTTGTCTTAAATGCATTTATGAACCAGGACATAGGTGGGTAGGAGCAGAGGGTGTTTGATATGGCTGCTTCCTCTTGGCTACCTTGACTCTCATGGCTGAAGAAAGCTGTTGCCCATGATGCTTGTGTGTGTATCGACAGGACCAAAGCAAATATTTTAAAAATCGATCCTGTTTTATACTAATTTAGGTAGAAACATTTTTCAGTAGTTTAGTCCGGTTCACAGTATTAGAAAGTAATTAGAAGAGCCTTGTTTAGCTAATCTGATTAATGGGGAAGTCTGGGGACAGGCAGAAGAGAAGGGAGGGAGGACAGTGCGCAGGGAAAGGGGCTTATAGGCAAAATGCTCTTCAGAGCCATGTTGACTATTTTTATCCTGTTCTTTTTCTTTCTCCCTCCCACAACTTTCCATTGTACCAAAATAGTTCAAAATGTTTATGGTTCAGGGCAACTGACATCACTAGTTGTCATGCTGTGTCTTGCTGAATATTTCTGTAACAGGAGCTGATTCCTCATTCAGTGATGGCCTTTTGGGACACTCAATTGCTCGAAAAGGATTGATGACACTATGGGGCAGTGACATCTTGTGCTTTGGCAAGGTGTGACCATGCAGGAGGGACTCTGTGGTAGGTCTTCTGTCTGTATGTGAAATTGCTCTTTGACATGAGTGTCCTTTCCTCAGGACAGAGCAGGTTGCAGGAGGCAGGCCTGGGTGGCATTGCCAGCCTGGTGGACTCATCAGGTTGGGATGTGCCTGCTGGGGAGGCGGCTCTCCCTGCTTGTGCAGGCGGGTGTTCCCCAGCATATGCAGGTAGCAAAGTCTCTTCTGATTGTAGTTACAAAATTTGTAGTGCTCTGCTTGAAGTTCAGCCCCACTGGGAGCTGTCGGATACCTCTGACAAAGCCCAACTGAGGCTCTTGCTTGAGCTCAGGACTTCGAGCTATCCTCTGGAAAGATGCTTTGTCTCTCTGGCAGTCCAGTGAGCCATGCACTCCTCCATTGCTTTGGGGTAGTTGTCAGTCTGCTCTCTTGTATTTGCTGTGGGAGTGTCATGACCCTGGTGCATTTATGAAGGTTAGTGAACCATGTACAGTGTATTAACTTAATGAAGAAGTTGGTGTCTTTCTTCAGAGGTATTTACAACACTGAGTTGTATTTTCGTTACATGTTCTATATCCTGTGAGGCGATAGCCAGAGGGAGAGGACTGCTTAAATTCTTCCCTGTGTTGAAATAACCCTCTAAGGTGTCTCTAGAGCTACTGCAGGAAAGGCCCCAGCCCAAGGTTTAATAGCATTTTCCTCTGGTTTGGGGGCAAAAGTATGCTTCTTTTTTTTTCTGAAGATGCCTCCTGGACACTTTACAAAGAATAGAGTTGATTGTAATCTCAAACTTCTGAAATTATTCACCCTTCTTTTATCGTGCTTCTTTGGTATGCATCTGTTTTGTTATAGGATTTGTTCCAGATTTTAGCTGCTTGTTTCAGCCTGGAAGATTATTTCAGTTTATAAATGAGTAAAGTATGAGTGTGCAACATTCATCCTTCTGGGAGTTGCCTACAATTTCTAGTTTGTCTCTTTGTTTCCTGTGTTGCAATAGCCCATGTTTCTGCTGCTGCTCTTTATGGAGAAAGTATCTATTTCACACAATTTCTATCCACTATTCTCTGGTATCTCAAACCATCTGTGCACCCAAAGGCCTTTTACCAGGTAGGTTTGTAGGAGAAAAATATTCCTCTTGTGGAAGAGCTTTTTTCTCTTGCCATTCTTGATGATCTTTTTTGAAGAGGGGTGGTGATGGGAATGCGATCTCCCACCAGTTGTTGTCCTGTCTATAAGATGGCTAAGACAAAATGTTTCCATTCCTCTATCATACATCTTTCTCTGTGACTACACCAACATCGAGTTTGTTAAAGCATTCTCTTGCTGAGGGGGATTTTTTAATCCTTTTCTTCATCCCTGGTGCTGTGTGGCTCTACAGAATTTTAACTAAGACTGCAGCAGATTGCTGTCAGAGAAGAGATGTTGCATTTCTTTTAAGAGCTGCCAGCACCTTGTCTCTGGAAAGAGAAGGGGATAGGATGTATGGATTAACCCTTTCTTCCAACTTTCTGAAGAAAAAAAACCCACTTCTTGGAGGGAATGAAGTCCATTAACACCAAAGTTGTGTTGTTTGAGCTTGTCAGAAAATGCTACTCAATTAATTTTACAAGTTCTTTTCTGTCTGATACTAAAATAAGTTTAGAAGTACTTTTGATCAGACAGCAGGGACTGGTGGTAGGACATGCTCCCCAGGTGAAAGGAACATTGTGGATGTCTGTGTGATTCCTTTTATATTTGAAAAAGGAAGAATCAGCAGTGAACGCACCTGTCCTCAGAAAGGCGGATAGTCACAAAATATTAAAACTCTTAGCTTAATATCTGAAAAGAAAAAGAAGGTAATCCTGGCACATCATACAAAGTACACAGAGTTAATGAAGAAAGAAGGCTTGTATTTCTTCACTGGTGATTTATGTTACTTCACACAGAGGTGAGATGACATTAGGTACACCTTGGTAGCTCCACTCACACTCAAGGCACCCAGAGCTGCTCTTCAGTCCAATGTGTCCATGTCCATGCATCCCAGACTCAAAACACCAGAACCTTACAGGGGTAAGTGCTGACCATTAGCAGGATGCATTTGGCATGACAGGGAAAAGGAAAACTGAGATGAAAGAGACTTTGCTGATTCTTTGTTATACAAAATCTTCACTTTTGAAGCAACTGCCATATTTATTCAGAACAAACCTATGCAGGAAAAGATAAAGCCTGGTGTCTTGAGACCACCATCTGTGTGGGACAGAAAGCAAACTGTTTTGCATCTCAGTTGAAGTACTTATTTTTCTGTTGTTTTGCAGGATACAAAGATTTTTGTCATGCCTAGGTGTGTCATTCAAGTCCTTAAATTTTTAAATCCACACATTTTATTAGTAGTTGAGCTCAGTGTTGTTAAGTGATTTCAGTTACAAGCTTTATGAGAGGAATTTGTACTGATTTTTGAAGTAGAGACTTAAATATTTAGAATTAACTGGATTGGCCAACAACAACAGTAAACTCTTCTGAGAGAGACTTCTTCACTGGTTGGGTACTATCTTTCATTTCTTCATAGTGAAGCTGCTCAGCACAGGAGCAGTATGGCTACATCTCTGCAAAACCATCAGGAACTGCTGGATGCTGCCAGGAATTGAAATGGGGCATCTCTGGTGCTGAGCGGCTGGGTTTGAAGAGAGTCAACTGGTCAGAACCATTCCTTGCTTTGAGGTGTGACGTTGGGTTGCAAAAGCTCGTGCAAAAGCACAGCTTTGCATTGTGTTCTGGGGAATGTGTCCGTCCAGGCTTGTGTGAACTTTATCAATTGCAAATCCACGTGAACAGCTAAAAGAACCTTCTTGTCATTTGCACTTGCAGCCGAGGGAATGAAACAAATTCAGCACACAACTGTGTGCCCCTAATTTTAATATTTATTTTTGTAAGTTACTAGTGTTTCTTAACCAATTTCTTGGTTGTACTTTCAGCATTTAATTAAAAGAATGAATTTGTATTTCAGCAAGCCCTTGCAGGTAACACTGTGAGTGGGGTTTTTTTTTCCTGGTTGCTAGTGGAGCAGTAAGTGTCTGTAAAAGTGCTTTTACTTGCTTTTCAGTCTCCTGTGATGTATCCAGAAAAGTAATAAATTAGGGTTGGGAATCACTGCTGTCTCATAAGCTAATTAACAGTGATCTAACTGTACCAGTAATTAAATTATTATCCACCCTACTATTTTTTTCAGTCAGTCATTCAAATGTTCTTTCCTTTGGCCCCTGAATCCTTAGCATTTTTATTTTAAATAGGTTTTTTTTCTCCCTCTGTTATACAGAAAGTAAAACTTCAATGTGCAGTTTTCTAAGAAATTCTGAAACCACTGTGTGCCATTGATGACAAAACTGAACAGAGCATTGCATCATTCTGTCACAAAAATTTAAAAATTAACCACATGGTTACATTAGGGAATGTTTTGTACGCATCATTTGTTAATGAGAGGTACCTAATTAAGATAATGCTTTGATTATCCTGTGAGGAGGAGACACAGTTTATACTTTCCAACTATTGGCTTCAATTTTTAAGTTTAACAAGATAGTTCATACTAAGACTGAAAGGCACTGTTTCTCATCATGGGATCTGATCTAAGGCATGCGAGGAGAGGTGGAACTTCCCTGAATTAACTTCTTGGTTTAAATTAAAATCAAAATATTAACAAAAGGGAAAAAAGAATCAATTTTTGATCTCTAAAGCTGCCATTGAGAACTGACCTTGACCCATGGTCATTTCTAGTAAATAAATAATCCTTCCTAATTGCAATGCTGTAGTTAATTTAAAGTGTAAGAGATGAGTTCGTGAAGCTTGATACAGAGGATGAAAATTTTAGGTGGGGCTGCTTCCTCACATTAGTATTTCATTGTCCAACCTGTTCAATAACTGGTGACTGGGTAGGTAATTGAATTCCCCATGGCTGTGTCTCAGTGCAACAAGATGCACGTGTGTGTTGGTACATGGGCTTTAAAAGTAAGCTGACAGGTGCAGGCGTGCGAAATTGCTGATGAATAGTGAAAACAAGTTGAATTTTTTCCCGTATTATGTATCTAATTGAGTTTATGTTCTGTACAGAAACTCCTGCAAAGAAGGCCAAGGTGTTTGAAGTAGCTATGTTAATACCTGTGTTTCCATGTACACTCCTAGTCGTGGTGTGCCCCAGCACTTTCCTGTCCTATTAAACCACATTTTTTTAAACTTAAAGCAGACAATGTTTTACGTGAAGGATTCAGCTGTTGAAGTCTTGCCTGCTGTGTGATTACATGAAGATGTCATCTTCCAAGGTAGAACTGTAGTAGGAAGTCAGGTGACGAACTTATTTTCGCTGTCTTCCCAACATAAATAGCTAACTTATCCTTCCAGTGCAAGACACTTTTTGTGCCTAAATAGTTGTAATTTGTCCACTCCTGTCGGAAGTAAAGATGACAGTCCTTTACTGTTCCTTGCCTCTGGGGAGCCGAGGAGAGAGACAAGTGTGACTGAGCTCAGCTGCAAGCTGGCGTGTTGCACCACTTTGGGAAATATTTATCTATTGAGAGTAGAGACTCTGGGTGAGTATTCCCATTAACTGTTTGGGGAATGTCATGCAGTCCATGTTGCCTTCTTTCAGACTGAACAGTGTAACTGTGAAATAAATCCTTAAACATTTTTGTAGACTTGTAAAAGTTGAGAATTTTAAAATTCTGTACATTAGACATTTTATGTACCCGTCTTCCTAAACAAATTGTGCGGGTAAGGTTCTGAACTTGGCCTGCATACCTAATGTATTTTCTTTGTTGCAGGTTTTCTTTAGGCTACAGTCCTTAAAACTAGTAAGTGTTGTCAGATAATTTTTTGTTGTTGTACAAAGAGAGCTTGCAAGGCAAAAGGGTAATGAGGAAAACTGAAACACTTTTGACAAAGACAAACCTGTCTGTACCCTGGTACTCTCTGAACAGAGCAGACTGTCTGCGTTTGTATATCTTGGGCTATATAGCAAGAAGTGTGATTGCTGAAGCCAGGTTGCCATGGTGAAATAATTCCCAGCAATTAAAGCACAGTTCTATCCTGAAAAGCAACTCTGTGCAAGCTACGTTGTGAAATCCCACATTTACAAGGCCATGAGGTTTCCAAATCAAGTTTGCTTGGTTTAGAAATAAAAAGATAGCTTTGCAGTCTGCCAGCTCTACAGACTTCATCAGGGTTGGAAGATAACAGTGTCTGCAGTGATTTATGTGCTCTGTTGGTGAACTCCCTCCCTGCAAAGGTGGACCACAGTGTACTGTGTGTGCTCTTCTAGAGAGATAACGGGGCTGCATCAGAATAGCCAAGAGGAGCAGTTGCTGCCAAAATTTGAATTTCATGATGTAGAAGTCAAAATAACTCTGGTGTTCAAATAGGAGAATAGAGGATATCAGATAAATCCCTGCTTAAATTAGTAAACGTGTCTGAAAAGACACAGGGAATGGATATGTGAATTGAGAATTTTCAGTGTTTTTATTACAGTACATTCACATTTCCTTTCCATTTGCAGAGTCTAAAAGCCTTAAAAGAATGACAAAACCTTTTTTTGTCAATTTAAGTTTTTCCTTGTTCTTTGCAAGCAGTGTTTCTGGCTTCCAGAATTTCTAATTGTCTGTTGGAAAAACACTGCTCTGAATATAATGATAAACCTGACAGATCTTTATTTGTCTTCCCTGAGTGAAAAGGGTGGTAAAACCTGCCCCAAAACTTAATTGCTTTCAAATCTTGGTGCAGATCACTTGTTCTCAAGGCTCTGCATTGTGGGTGACCTCCCCACTGCAGTGTATGTTACAGAACCAGGCTCTCCGTCTCTCCCATTGTCTGCTCTCAATTGAGAGACAATTTTCTCCCTTCTCTATATGTTTTAATTAAAGAAATTTAAGATATGCTACAGATCTCTGCCTTGGATTGAAATGTTTTCCATTATAGACAAAAAGCTCTTTCTGCTAACTTCAAAAGGTCCTTGGAGAACTAGCTGAGATGTAAATATTTACATATGCAAATATCTGTGGCCAGGTGAAATGAATCCTGGTCCTACAGTGTAGCTGCTGTATGGGAGTATATTTAGCAGTGGAGGATGATGAGGAAGCACTTGTGTTGCTGGAATACTAATGGCATTTTTCCTTTGAGGGAGACAAGGATACAGGAGCATCCTTATCTTGGTATTGTGTATGGGCCTGATGGATTTGGAGTGTTTGCCTGGGGACTAAAATGAGCTGCATGTTAACAAGACAAACCCCAGAACTCCAGCCTGTATTTTCAGTGATGAATGGCTGGGAGGGGGAGAATATGCTGTGAGACATCTTCTAAAGGAGGGATTGGCCTTCTTTCTGCTCAGTTTTGGCTTCCTTTGTCAGACAGAGTTTGCCAACCGGAGACCTAAAACCAACAAAAACAAAGCCAGGAACCACCATTCCATATCTGTCACAGGCTCAGGACTTGGGAATCTCTGACGCAGGGATCTGCTTTGTGGTTTGTTCTAAGCATTGAATAAATTAGTTGTTGCAACACTTAATCTATGACCTACTGAATCTCTGTTACCACAGACCTTATTTGGCTCCACACAGAGCTTTTGAAAATAAACTTGAGGAGAGATTTGTCCTATTTCACAAATTACCAGAAATCTCGACTGTAGTAAGTTGCTTAGGAAAAGAATCTTATTGAGGCTTGATGTTGGCACTCCTGGTTTGGGTATGTAAGGGCTTTTTGGCACCATGGTAAATTAAGAGGACATTCCAAAACGAAGAACAACTGTGTATTTGCTTGGGTAATTTTGTTTCTTCTAGTGAATTGTTGCTTTTAAATTACATCACTGGCTCCTAGAAATACATAATCTGCTTGTTTCCCATTGGACATCACTTCCTTGGTGTCCCATACAGCCCCTCCCAGGTGTGTTGTCTGAAGGGGAACCTGGAGAGTGCAAGGACTGCACAGTCCAAAGACCCTTCCCAAAGGCAGCCACAGAGGCTGGATACCTCCCTTCTGTCTGGGGGAGGAGTTCTGGCAGGTACGCCCAGAGAAGAAAGGAAACTCTGGTCCAGGATGTTTTACCACAAGAATGCACTGTGCACATTTTTGTAGCGTTAATTGAGCTGTTGCGTGCCTGGCCTTGCCTCTGCAGCCATTCTTCCCAGAGCTGCATTGAGGAGAACTTGGGGGATCCTGAGCAGAAGAGAAGGAGCAGCAGCCGTACCTGGGCACCAGCAAACACCTGGGAGTTTCAGCAGTGTAATTAATGTGCCTCTGACACACCACTATGGGCAAACACCGAGCTTGTGGTGGGTGGTGATGTGCAAGGGAGGGAAGGGGGAGAGAAGTGGAATCATAGAATTGTTTGAGTTGGAAAAGACCCGAGATCATCAAATCCAACCATAAGCACTGCACAGTCGAGTCCACCACTAAACCACATCCATACATCATAAATGCCTTCAGGGATAGGGTGCTTGATAACTCTTTTGGTGAAGAAATTTTTCCTAATATCCAGTCTAAACATTGAGGCCATTTCTTCTTGTCCTATCAGTTGTTACTTGGGAAAAGAGACTGACCCCTTCTTGCTATACAGCCTCCTTTCAAGTAGTTCTAAAGAGTGATAAGGTGCCCTGAGGCTCCTTTTTTTCTTGACCAAACAACCCCAGCTCCCTCAGCTCTTCCTTGTAAGACTTGTGCTCCAGATCTCCAGGAGGTGGGTGGGAGTCCTACAAAAGGGAAGAGAAAGGCCTGATGTACCGGAGACATGGCAGGTGCCCCATGTTCTCCTTGCTTTGCCAGTGGCACCAGCTGGAACTCAGTTTGTCCCTACAGAATGTTTTGGGCTTTCTGTTGAGAAGCAGCACTATGAAATAATGTTATGGCACTTGTCATCCTTAACATGCCTGCCATGCCTTGGCACCGACTGTTTACAGCAGAGCATCCGGAGGCCAAGCAAAGATTCCCTTTTAAGGCCAAGAGCCACTATGAGAATTCAGAAGAAAAAGTTTCCCTGGCATGTAGGGTACATTCTTCTTTCCTCCTCCTCTTGAATAAACTATTAGTAACTTTTAAAAACAGAACAAGAATGAAGAAGCAGGGCCAGAAATGCTTCCAAAGACATTTTATGCTGCGCAGCCCCCTTAGACCTGCACAGCAATCAAGACCTGGAGCTAACCCGGGGCAGGAGAGGGGAAGGATGAAGCTGAGAGCAGAGGAGTCTGTCAGAGACCTGGGGCAGGAGGAGATCGGAATGGAGACTGTCTTAAAAAGCTTAGTCTCCTTCCCTTCCCCAGCCCTGGAGAAATAGGCTGTCCACAGCACTCTGTGGACAATTGTACTGTATGATGCACCGGGATTTGGACTTGCTTTCCAATACCTTGCACAGCTTCCCTTTCCGTGCTGATGTTCTTTCGTTCCCCGATCCTGCACGTGGATGTGTACATCCAGGATTTGTGTTCTGGGTGTGCTGTCACATGGCAGCTGAAGACTTAGCAGTGATCTGGGTTAAAACAGGACATGAGATTGCAGAAAAATCTCCACAGAGGTGCTAATCTTGTGATGTTTTAAAGAAAGAGCGGAAATACAAATATCATCTCTAGCTTTTTTCTCAAAGGAAGGGCAGCTCTACTGATGTTCAAATGAAGCTGTTACTCCCCTTTTCTTGCATGCTGTACAAATAAATAAAGACACTGAATTACCAAGAAGGGATTTTACACTGCCTGGCACTTCTTAGTTTCCAGTCCTTGCTCTTAACTGAGGAGAAAAGACTGTGGGCTGCTGAGGTAGGAAACTGGACAGCCTTCAAGACTTTGTTCTTGACCTGTAAAAACTGGCGTAACCTGCTTCTTCATTGTTCTTGTCACTAGGACTCGTAAATTTTAGCTCATAAAACTGTTTCCTTCCTGCTATGAATGGGTTCAGGACTCCTATACTTACGCAGAACATTTCTAACCAGAAATTAACTGCTAATTTCTTTCCAGTAAAGGGCCACAGAAAAAAACATAAAGGTAAAAAGTAAATGTGTGAGCAGCTGACCTGATTTTCCTTACAAAGCTGTAACCTTCTGTGGATGGGTGAAATCACTGCGTTTTTCCTTTCTGCAAAGGGAGTAGATTAGAGGGGGAGAGCTTACATATTAGAATTTTTTTACTTTAATGTGTTGTATTTTGTTCCACTCACATCCCCTTTGACTCCTTACCCAAAGAAGGGAAGGGAAGAGAAGCTAAAATGCAAATGTCCAGTATACCTTTAAATTATAAACCCCCTTATTCACTGGAAAAATTAAAACAAAGTGTTCATAATGACTGCGTTGTGTCAACGACAAAGCATTCTAAAAGACACTGTTAAATTGCTGGCTTACTGCCCCTCTAATTTTGTCTTGTAAGAAGCCAACCCTCATCCTCAAATTACCAATAAAGTGGCTTTTGGCAGGAGTAAATGATTCATTTTGTAACAGTGGAGGATATTTTAAAACACAACACTTCAAAAAGAAAGAAGAAATTACAGGATGAAAAATAGAAGGCCCAGATAGTTTGATATATCTGGTAGTTCAGTGTGTAGAGGTATACTTGGAATATAATGTTGCTGTTGGAGACTGTAGCCTATGTAAAAGTTTTTAGTTGGAAATGTGCTGTTTAAACCCCAAAGTTTTCCAGATTGTGAACTATGCAAATTGTAAAGTGCAAGCCACGTTACTTGAAAATAACCCCCAAACCTTCAGGTGATTTTTTAAAATATAATTTAGTGACACATCTGTGAGCATTTTTGGTTTTGATCATCCTTAAACCAGATTTTTTTCTTTTTGTGCCACTTCTGCATGCATTGCTGTGAACTGGGGGCTTTTGCTCTCCTCTGACCAACACTAGTGGAATATGTCACAGCAGGATTGTCAGCAGTCGAGACCCGCTTTCTCCTAAATTTCCTGGGGATTGCTAGGATTATAGCAGTTTAACCTTGTGTAAGGAATACAGTTGCTAAATAACCCCCCCAAAACCACACAACATTAATCACAAAATATGCATCTTTGTTCTTCAAGTTTCATGGTCCGTGGTGGTTTTCATCCTCACAGATCTGAAGTGACTTTTTAGTTTTAATGTTTGCAAGCAGGGAGACAAATTTGACATGTTAGGCCTGTCAGACCTGTTCTGTCAATTTTCAAATAGAAATCAGTGTGTTTAAGACTTTACTGGAACCCAAAACCAGTGAATGATCCCGAGGGCACAGAGTGGTCAGAGTTTTGCCTGGAACTCTGGTCATCACCATTATAGGGACTTTTTTTAAAATGAACTTTTTAACTTTCCAAAGTTACTCTTGTTTCTGGCACTAAAACCACTTTACTATGCCCCACTGGAAAGAGAAAACTCACTGATTACATGTATTTTAAAAAGAAAAAATAAACAGCCACTCATCCCAAGGACAGTTAGTTGGGTGTGAAGGTTAGTAGAGAGGGATCAAAGTATTATAATTTGTTTTTGAAGATATTTCAATTTCAGATGCAGTGTTAGAAACCACACAGCTTGCTTGAGACAGCAAGAAATTATTATAGTTTTGCTGGATTCCTCTGGGAAAAAAAAATCCTTAATTGGTAGAGATAATTTAAAATTGCATGATCAGTTCAGGGAAGTTTGGCATTTAAAATATCGCTAGCATTCCCTCTGTGTGATCAGCCTGGTAATAAATCAGGATGTGCAGGACCAGAACTATGGATGCCTGGTACAATTCTAAAGTTATACATCAGATTATGAGGCATGTCCACATAGTGGTCATTGCATCTCTGACACTTCTTCAGCTAAACCAGATTGCTCCCCCTGTGCTTCTTTCCAAACAAACCATGTTGGTTTACACTGAAGCACATTTCTAGCCATTTGTACTATGAATAAACTTTGAACCTAACAGCCAGGTAAGGTTCAGCATTTCTGCTGTGAAATGGGAGTAATACTTCCCTCAAAATGATTTTTAAACTAAACACCTGGATGGTGCTTTAAAGATGCTCCACAGTGCAAAGTTTTTTAAACTAAGAAACTGCTGAACATCTGATCAAGAAGGAAATGAGAGAGAGATTAGAGGAGGACCTTTATTAACTGAGATGGGATAAGAAAAAAAGCTGGGAAATTGGCAGTTTTACTTGATCTTAACAAAGCAGTTCAACTAGGGGAAAAAATCGTCACAGACCACTGGGCCTGTCACTTGGTGTGGAGTGTCTTACACATCTCTTTCTCCAGGCAAGCTTCCAGCTGCTGTGTTTTCTAGCTGAACACAAGGCTGAGTGTGGAAGCCCTGCTAAGAGCATTAGTGACTGTAGTGTCTTGGACTGGAGCCAGCTTGCTGAACCTTCTTCTAAGACTTCATATGAGTGATCTCTCTTCTGCCATTTCCCATCGCTTTTCCCTCTCTGAAGCATATTCATGGGTGTGACTTGGCCTGTGGCATCATATTCAATTGAGTGCCATAAACCAAAGACTGACCTATCCTGGGAGTTGTCTGAGGAATTGGTTTGTACTCTGGTTTGCCTGTCAGTAAAAACTGCAGAGTGCTGTCTCTTTGGATTCCTTAAAGATGTTTGTTTCTGTGGTAGTTAAGCACTGATAGACAGGATTTGGTCTGTCCTCTTGACACACCACCAAACTGCTGCATAACAGCTATTCCTCCAACTGCTTTGGTGATACAATTGATCTGACATGGACATGTTAAGACAAATTAGCAGAATTCTCTTTATTTTTGAAGAAAGACCCATGTAAACATGAATCAGGACTTGAGGTGCCTGTAGCCATGTTTTGAAAGGTACTGCTCTTTTTGTGGTCTTAGATCAAATTTAGTTATGTTTTCCCATAAACAAGCATCTACAGGTAATGGATTTTGGTGTTTCCTGAACAGAACTGTTGGTCTGGACACTTTGACGTTTTTCATATTTGTGTACTTTAAACATAAAATGAAAAATTAAGGAAGGCATCTTGAATGCTCACAACAAAGGAAATAATAGGTGCTTCACTTCGTGCCTTTGGAGCTGATTCTAGCTGGTGTTTTCTAACAAGTCTTTGAAAAAACAGTGAACTTAGAGGTAGGGGTGAGCAGAGGGAAAGGAAGCTAACTCCTAAACTTTACACTATGTGGTAATTCTGGTAACTGTGAATGTATGAGCTTTGATTCATCTAGAATATGGAACTATTATTTATTGACTCTTAATCATGTGTAATTGTGTTTCTAAAACAGTGGGGTTTTTTACTGCTGTATGCTTCAGCTTTGTAAGTTTGTAAAGGAAGTCCTTTAAGTGTGGGCTGGTATTGATAGTTTCAAAACTAAACCCACAGCTTTACAGCCTTGAGTGAATATGACTCAACTAATTTGAGTAAGTCAGTATAAAGTAAGATCTGCTTGATTGGGGGGGGTGCATGATCCAGTTCAAAATGATGGTTTTAAGGCTGGAGGGTTTTTTTTAGTTTTTACTTACAGTATTCGTGCCATGTAGTGTCCCAGCTGCGCTGCATGCAGAACACGAAAATCCTCTGGTGTAAACAATTTCTGTGGTCTTGCTGTAGCTCTCAGCAGCTGCAAAAGGTTAACAAGTTTGTGCTGCACATGGTGATGTGGTTTTCAGGTTTCAGTGGTGTGAATAAACCCTTTTATAGCAGTGATTATGGGCATTTTTGCAGGTTCAGTGATGATACCTACGAGTCAGGTTCTTTTTAAATCAAACGAAAGCTTTGGAAAGGGGTGGAGCATGGGATTCTTCAGGAAGCTTCTGTTTGAAGTGCTCCAGTTCCAGCATAAGGCAGTTGTGGAAAGACTTACACAATTTTATTGAAAAGACACAAAGTGGCTGCATGTACTAACCTAACAGAGAACTGACACTTGTGTGGAAATGCTGGGTTTTGTAGAGGGATAATGTACGGTTGTTTGCATTAGCAAACTTGTGAACATATTTAATGTTGACTTTGTGTTTATTCTCATGAAATGGGGAGAAGATGCTGAAGTGAGGGTGAGGCACACACCACTCATTCCTATGTGATGGAAGGCTTGCCTCAGCCTCCCGTGTCTTGCTTCGTTCTGCGGTTTCCCTCCACAGCCTGGCTATGACAGACTGTCTTTGACCTCTTTGTCTCTCTCTTCCCTCCTCCACCTCCTCTCAGAAGACTGCTCTGAGCTGATCTGGCACAGCCCTAACCTGGGGCCCTTGGTTTAATTATCCTGAACTACACCAAAGACAGAAACTCTATCCAAACTACTTCTCCCTGATAACTTTTTTCCCTGAGTGTGGTTAATGCGGTTTGTCAAACCAGTCTCTGAAGTTGAAGGTATTTTCTGCATGACTATTACTGGAACTATAATTTTCTTAAAAATGAAGTTATCCTTGAATGCCTGAATCCCATCCCCCCAAACCAAACCCAAAAACCACTAAATGTAGCAAATGCAAGGGTTTGAAGACAGGAATAGTTAGCTGACAACCAGGAACTGTTACCTAACTGCACATCCCCTTTGTACTGAGAGCTTTGTGCTGAGGAACAACTGACTTCATATGTCCTAAAACACCCTTTTCAGAGCAGCTATGAGAATTAGTCCAGGTTATTTCACTAAATAAGTGTAAGGGACAAATCTTGCAGGCTCCATTTGAATTGGAATGCACTACTGTGGAAAAAGGAGGTGTGGAGGAGTAGTTAAGAGAGCACTGAATTTCTCTTCACCAATACTGGATTTAGTTTATTTTCATCCTGAATTTGTATTCTTTAAAAAGATGTTTTATGTCATAGGTGTCTTCTCTCTAACCATGAAACCCACGTATGTCATTAACAAAGAAAGGAAAGTGTGACCATCTCTTCCCTGCCAGAGACCTGCAGTTGTTTCTGAACATCTGTGTAAATGTATTGTGATGGTGTAACTGTATATTGTGCTGCTGTCACCAACCTTTCCTTGGTTTTTCCTTGATGATGGCCTTTCCGAAATCCTAAAGTCCCTCTACTCTTAATTTACTGGTTGGAGAGAAGTATGTCAAGACTCAATACAAGTCCAAGACAGTAAATAGTGGCAGTGCTGGTGACCCAAGTTATGGCATTGCTTTCCTGTAAAGGCACATCTCAGTGTCTCTGTACTGTGGTGTGGATGATGTGGACGATGAGTCTCTCGGAAGATGGTTTAATTAACAGATCAGCAAAAGTCAAGCCTGTGTGTATCTCAAACAAGAACACAGTTGGAAGATTATTTAAAGTGTGTTAACACCCAGAATGTGAGGTTGGTTTCCTTTGGATAGGATCTAGAGGAGTTCTGACAGCAAACTTAATGCAGTTGTCTGCAAAGGTGGGCTTGTCCTTAAAAAACACTTCAAGTGAGAAAGCCTGAGGTTAACAATGTCCTAGCATCTCCTCCTTATATTCTCATGATAGTGCACAGCTAGTATTGCCTTACACTTGTTCCTCACCATTAAGTAGATCTTACATCTCTGCTTAGGGATTTTTTAACTGTAGAAATACATGAGTGTTTGACTGCATAGCCTGGAAGACCAGAGTGCTTGACTCACTGTCCTTCCTCTGAGGTCCTGCTAGTCCAGGACTGAGGTCCAGGTCCATTCCCTGGTCCAGGAATATGGGTTGGATTGAGAGTCTTGCTTGAAGGTGTTAAAAACAGAGTGAGAGGAAGACTCTGGTGATTACAGCTAACACTTTACAAATGGGAGATGAAAAGTCACAATATGTCATGGAGATAAATGCGTTTTATGGAATGTTGTTTGTCTGCTTTTATAAATCCAAATGGAAGGTCATTTCATAATGCATTGGATTTTAAACAATTTTCAGAAAAACATGAACTTGGTTCTTTCTGTCTCAGGTCTCCCAGGAGTTGAGAAAACAGGTGTTTTTGTGGTTACCAGTGCTTCTATCTGAAGTTGCAGATGCTCACTTCAAGAAGGCTTCTGATATCTCAGAGAAGATAGGCTGGAGAGCAAGGAATGCTGTAGCTTTGAATGAGCAGCTCCAGGTTTTCCAACTGAGAGCTATCTTGCAGCAGCCTGCATTTGCTGCCCCTCAGACTCCTGTTTTGCAGGAGACTGCTAACTGTAGGACTGCTAGCTGTGGTTTGCAACCTAAACTGGCAAAAGGGCAATGGAGAATGGAGCAGCTCAGTCTCAAGTTTCTTGATGCCATTAAAACTTTCATGTTACTTGAAAAAAGTGTCTGACCTCAAATACACTTTTAAAGAAATTATCTCTTGCTTTGATTTAAAAGAAAAAGAACTAAGGGGAGGGAATGCAGCAGAACTATGTAAAGACAAATACAGGAGTTTGGATAACTGCTGCTTTCAGATGTCTGTAGCTGTTCAACAGTAAAGGTAACCTTGCTGCTCTCTTTTTTAATCTTTTGCAGGAAGTCCAAGGGAAAGCCAAATGGTAAAAAGCCAGCACCAGAAGAGAAGAAACTTTACCTAGAGCCAGAATACACAAAATCCAGAATTACTGACTTCGAATTTAAGGAGCTAGTGATGTTACCACGAGAAATAGACCTCAACGAGTGGCTTGCCAGCAACAGTGAGTATTGTGTTCTTCCAGCTCTGAGCTTTCTGTCCATGCTCGAGAAGGCATTCATTCACCCTTTTTACTGTTTTCAGTGCTTAGAGACTCTCAATGACTATTTATGCTTACTGTGTAATGCATGTCATTATACCTTGAATAGTAATCAAGCTGTCTCAGGTACAACCCAGCTGTGCTCAGCAGCGTGGAAGCCTTGATTGCTTCCTCCTTCCACCTCCCTCACTGTGGCACCGAGGGCATTAAAGTTTCAGATGCTCTTTGGAGGGCCATCAAGATTCTCCTTGACTGTTTGCTAAACTGGCTGGTTCTGCATGTTTCCAACTCAAGCTATTGGCCTTCCAGAAGCACTGTAAATATGGTAGTTTCTAAACACTAAGCACTTGTATGTAAAGCAAGACTTTTGGTTGGATTTCTCCCCACTCCTTCCAAGCTTTGGTGGAATTACTGTGGATTTAAACAGCAGACAGGCTGAAACTTAGAGACACGACTGACTGCTGTGACTGAACGCTGTATCTGTGCATCTCAGTCCTGATTTACTGTACTTCCCAGTGCTTCCCCTTCCAGTCCTCACCTGCAGCTATGGCCCACTCTTGTTTATGTTTTCAACAGTAGGTGGTAGTAGCAAGAAAATACTTTAAACTGCACATTAGGAAAGTTGACAGAGACTCGTTAAGAAAAAGTGAGGTGCCCTGTGAGAAGTATTAAGATGTTACATTATCTCAGGAGATTTTTAAAAAGTAGATGTGTACTAGTTTTCACGATGTGAGAACTATTAATGCTGTTTTCTAGCTCCTATACATTTTGAGTCTGACTTCAAAAAAACATAGCAATTTGTTTGCCTTCAGCTTACATAGAGTGTTCTACTGAAAAGGTGAGGCCGATGACGGAGACACTTTCCAGTCTTGCTGCTTTGTGAGTAATAAGAGCTGATGCATCATGGTGCTTTCATCTTAAATACAAACAAGAGCTTTCATTCTATGTACCTCTTTGTTTTGCAGTTCATCATTAGGCTCATTTAGCTAAATCATGTTTGAATTCATATGCAAGCTCAAGACTGAGGTCACATCACTTGCTCTATTTAAATAATTGTCTGGAGGATAACCAGTGTTTGAAAGTATTTTACTTCTGAATTTATTTCCTTCATTTATTTTTCAGCAACAACGTTCTTTCATCACATCAACTTACAGTATAGTACAATCTCAGAATTCTGTACAGGAGAGTCATGTCAGACCATGGCAGTGTGCAATACGTAAGTCAATATTTACAATTACAAGGTTTCCATGTCTCCAGAGTTGCCTGGGGGAGGATATTGGTATTGAATGGCATTGGGCAAGTGTTTTACAGCAGGTCTGTACTTGGTGAGAATGTGTCAGCTGTGCATCCTCTTCTCTTCCCTCAGCAGTGAAGTGCAGTGGAAATCTGGTTTTACGGAGGACTAGAAGGATGAGAATTGTGGGTGCTCTGAGCTGGTTTTATAAGGTCAGATCAGACAGGCAAATTACCATGTGTGTGCTTGGGGGAGAGGGGAACAAGGATGTTAAGGAAACTTCCCTGTCCAACCATCCAGGAGCTGCTCTGGCAGTCTCTCTTGCACCACCTGAGCTGGGACTGAGGCCCCTTCGTAGCTACAGACCCTACACACCCACTGTCAGACAGACCACGTTTCCTTACTGGCTCGACCCCAGGTTTCCCATAGCAGAGTCTGAGACGTCCTGATCCTTACAATAATTTAATCTTGGTGCACTCACTAAATAACAAAATAACAGGTCGAGTTGGTGCCTCCAAGAAGGGACCCAAAACAAAGGAAACCCTGGGCTTTTATACCTTCATAGTCTATGCACAAGAAAATCTGGGGTCTTCAGCAGATCATCAGCTCCTGCTGTGCCTCTGAGCTTCCAGTCCCCTGCCTGGGCCACAAGTCCCCCTGCCCTTTGTTATGCAAAGGGTCGGCAATTCACAGCCCCTGCCTCGGGCTCCCACCACCCAGAGCTCAATCTGCAGCTGCACCCCGAGCTACCTGCACTGAATGTATTCTTCAGCAAGGGCAAGGCAGAACTGTCTGTACTGGTAACAGTGCTGGGATTCCACAGGAGGCCAGGGAGGATAAGCAAACTGTGAAAACCTCAGAGGGTGCTTTTGATAGCTGGAATGCTGACAGAGCACCAGGCTGCTGACAGATAATCTCTAGCCTGACTGTGAGCCACCGTCTCTCTGCCCGAGCCCCTGGGCACGGAGGACACAAGTGGCAGCTTTGCAAAGATTAAGGAAAACGTTTTGTGTTGGCACTTATCCACCTGTAGAATTTAGCAGACTTTTTTAACATTGAATAGCTATCTGTTATGAAAGGAAGCTTTGTAGTTTTACTGTACAATGTGAATATAAGGAAAAGTTAACATAAACCCCTGCTCTTGATGAGCACAGTCCAACACGATGGAATATGAGATCCAGTCGAGTATGAATAAGCCTGTTGTGTTGTGGGGTTTTTTCCTCCAACACGTGTTGATAGTCCTTTTCTTCCCTCCTCTTGCATTTCCTGGGGTTAATTTAATTGAGATGGATTTTAAAGCAGAAGACTGAGCAGTTAACGTTATAGTACATCAATCAAATATCTCAGAGAATGTATGCAACAGAACCAGAACTCTATATTGTATCTCTGACAATCATTACATAGTTCTTAGAAAGAAATCCTTGCTTAATTCACTGGGCTGTCTTGTACACTTGAAATTAATTTCAGGGGCTTTCTTTGAGAGCACTCTGAAGAATGCAAAGTGTACTGAGGATATTTTTGCATGTAAAAGTTGGAACGATAACTGTCAGTAGAGAATTAAAGGCCATGCTAGGGACTTTGAAAGCAAGCTGGAACAGAAAGTAATAAATCTCTGCTGGACCCAGATTTTATCAAAAGGAGACAGAATGTCTCTAAATAAGAAATGGTGATCAGTAAGATGAGTGTTTTGTTAACTGTTGCTCCCAAGCTTTCTCATGTTTAAATTCCTGTTGTAGCACTGTCTGTCCATAGGACTGAATTTAACTGTTTATCCACTTGGCTGGTGGGAAATAGTGGTTAAAAGGAGGTGGTGATAGGGAACCTACATTAGTTTCACTCCATTCTGCTCTTAAACAAGAGTTCTCTGTAAGCAGTTGGTGCTGTAGAATAAAGAGAGGAAGTGCCTGTAGGCGGCTCCAGCTGTAGTCTGTATTTTTAATGATGAGGAATGATAGCAGAATGTTCCTATCCTTTGTTTTGGAAAACTGAAAAATTGTGCTATTTGGGAATAACAGGAAGCATGTCTACACTTGGGCAAAGCACTTGAAACGGTTTGTGTGTAGCTAAATCATAACAACTTTAGTATCTTCCTGCACTTGGGGCAGGTGGCTGATTCATGTTTGCAAGCTGTAGGCTGCATATGGCTTTCTTCTGTCTAGTGCGTGGGTCTATGAAAAAAACCACCAAGGTGAGATCACCAAGCTACACACCTCAGTACAGATCAGCTTTGAGGGCCCTGTTCATAATTGTGTTCTCCAAATCCTTATCTTTACGTTCTGCCTTTCCTAGCTCTTCCCTTTTGGAAGAGATACGCCTAAATGGAACATGGAGAACTGCCTCACAGATGCTCATTTGTTCATATCCAGTTATGAGTATGACAAAGCTGTTTGTTGCTTCCCCGCCCCTTTCCTCTTTTTGATTAGAAATCTTAGCCTAATGCAGTAAGGTAAAAGGATGTGCTTGTTCTGTTGGAGAAACACGAGTTGCTCGGGTTCACTGTGCCTCTGACCTGTCTCCAGTATGTAAAGAGTGCCACCTAAACATTAGTGTCTGTTACCGGTTAACACTCCAGACTTAAACCTTCTGTGACCATGATCTATTTGTCCAGGTCCCTTGGAATAAAATAGCATCTAGTTGTGTAAGATGGCCACAGAATTACAGTACCTTGCAGTAAGGGTGCAGTTTGCCATTTTTTTCCTGTGCTGATTTTTGTAGGTAGTTCTGAATGAAGGTCTGCATTCTGTTCCACTTTTATGTTTTCCCTGTCCAGTTCCTGAAGACGTGTTTTGGATCACACCATTCTGGTCATACTTAAGGAAGGCTTTTTGTATTTAAGATTGAGAAGTAACTATTGAGAACAGGTTGGTTGTCAAGTTACTTTACATTCAAACGCACTGCAAATACTCAGTCCTAAATTTAAAGTATTTGCTGGCACTAGAAACACTGGTTGCAGTTAAATATTTGAGGTAAGGATTTAATATCTCAGAGAAGCTCAGCCAACTGACAAACTGCAGACAGATGCAGCTTTCAGCCCTCTGTCAGATATGTGAGATAGCACAGCCATCTGCACACAGTGAGGAGGAGAATTTCTGCTTACGGTCACTAAGAGACATCTGACCAAAACTTAGTCTCAGTATAGAACAGATGGAAGCCTTTACTGGCAAGGTGGGATAATGCCAAGGGAAATACCATAGTGCCCAGTTATCTTCCAAATTTAATGAGGGTGGCATGAATGTAACTTTGGGGATTATTTAATTTTGCTCATTAATATGATTATCACTTAAAAAGCAGGTACTAGATTTTTAACACAGTATTTACTATTTATATTTATTATGCTTTATAGCTTATTATTACACAAAGCAGCTTTTAAACACCATGAGCTGTAAATTGGTTTTCTAGCTGACATAGGGGCAGAACTTACTTCTCCAAGTGCTGCAGTGAGTGTACCAACTAAGAGCCAATATAAGTGCTGTTCATAAGGCCAAGACTGCAAAACTCCTGAGGCATCAAGGATGGATGCAAACTCCTAGGCAGCCCTCCTTTCAATGTCTTGTTTTGGTTCACTGAAATCCCTTAATTGATAACTCTTATCACTCTTTTTTTTCTAATCTTAGTCTCCTTTCTCATCTCTACGTTGCCCTTGGTGTCTCTGCACATGGAGGGTAGTTCCTTCCAGAAATTTTAACTCAAACTTGCAAGTTATGCTTTATCTTATATTTAAGTTCCCCCAGCTGTATGGTTTTACATGATGGCTCCTTTCTCTTTTTCCCCATCCAAAATGTTGCTTAGCCCCTATCAAACCATAAAAGCTGTTCCAGCTGCTGACAAGGACTATATTCCTGCCCTCGGCTTTCTACGTAGCCTGTTTTGTGGTACTTCTACCAGGACTGTCTCTCCTTCCTTTCAAGGCAACATAATCTCCACAGTATCTGCTCTTCCCTCCTTCTTCTTATATGCCAATGTAACTTCTTGGTTTCTGTATGTAACTGCCTTGGTTTCTGTGTTATCAACATAAGCCCAGAATGGGGTTAAAATACATACATATATTAAGATGCAGCATTGTTAATTTCTATGTGTTATATATACTTCATTATTTGCAGCATAGGCTTTTCTCTGTTAAACCCGTAGTCATTTTTCCCTGGGATTTAGAATGGAGCTGCAAATTCCTTGTGCTTTTCCATACTGGGGAAGTTTAAATCCACCAGAAATTATATGGGAAATAAAACAATCAAAATCTGTGTCATGTGAGCACCTTTCGAAAAGTGCCTTAAAGTCTCATCCTCTTGTCCTTTCTGCTTCCCATCCGTTCCCTAATATGGGACTGTGCTGTCACAGTGCCAGTATTGGAATGCAGTTAGGCTTCTGTTCCCAGTTGAGCCCCAGCCCGCTTCCTATCTTGTTAACAGAGATAACTCCAGCGTACCAGGTGCGAGATGTTCAGGGCATGTCAGGGGCTCCTCTCCTCCCCTAAGACCTGTGAAGTCTGTTCGCAGCACCAGAAACATGAGGAAGACACATGATTCTAATCAACAGGGTAATCCTTGTAGTTATCTCCTTACTCTTAATGATTTTTCTTTTAAATTCCTATTTTGCATAATTAGCCTAATCTTCAAGGAAAGGCAAAAAGGATATTCAGTGAGATGTTAGAGCAGATTTATTCACGTATATTTGCACGTAAGTGAACTTGTACAGTTGCCAAACTGTTTCTTTTGACTAAGATCCAATTATCAAGACTCATTTTTGCACCTAAAGGCAACTCTAAACTATGCTTTCTGTCTTGTAGTTGAGGGTTTCTGCAGCATGAGAGAACTGCTGAGGTACAGACAGGCCAGCCTGCTTCTGCTCTTGGCAACAAGCACTGCCTTAAGACCTGAAATAAGGCTGAGTTGCCTAGGACTGTCTCACTCCAGCTTACTGCAAGACTAGACAAACGAGGTGGCTTGTGTGTTGGTGCACTACATTGTGTAATTCCTTATATGTGGATTGTACAGAGGAAGTAAGCAGTAATGAAAAACAAACATAGTCTATGCCTTAGGGCTCAAATGCCAGTTTTGATGCCTGACATAGCTCTAAAAAGAGCTTTTGACTCCTGCTGTTTTCACCCACTCTCTCACCTTTTTATGCAATTTTGCAGTCAATCCTTGCTCTTTCTAGTAAAGACAGTGACCAAGCACCACATACTGAAAATGAGTTGAAAGAAAAATTCTAAAACTTAAGTGTCTGCAGAACCAGTTTTCAGTTGCTTTTCCTCTCTTAATTTGAACTATCTGCTTATTTCTGCTTATTTTCTACTTATTCCTCTTATTTTAATATGGCTTTGGGCATGAACAGTGTTATTAGTGTTTTCACCTCACCACCCTCAGGTCCCTAAAGAATCTTTTAGGGCAATGAAAACACATGGTAAACGAAAACTTTTTTATTTGCTATTAACATTTTTCTTTGGTTGCCTCAGGACAGTTCTGCCGGTCAGTGCACATAAAACTTCACTTCCCAGGTGGCACCATAGATCCTTCAAGTTCATTGCAGCCTAGTCCTGTTAGGCCTAAGGTGGCTGAAGTCACACTGAAGTAATATTTTGTTGAGGGCTACAGAGAGGTTTGTTCAGTGATTTGAGTGAGAAATGTTAGATCACAGATCATTAGCCAGCAGCAGCAGAGCTGGAGCTGAACAGACAGGCAAAAAGTAGTACCCTGGCTTTATAGGCTCGTGTTGGGTGCGATGTTTATGCTCAAACCACTTCATCCTTGCTTGCAGTCAGCAAACTCCACTCATGTTGTGTTCTGGGAAGACCAATGCAGTGGATTTCCTCTCAGCCCTGTGTTGATACAGGACTGTGCCTGGAGCTTAGACTGTTTGAAGAAAGAGTTCATAAACTGGGACTCAACACATCTAGTGTGACATAGGCAAAAAAATACCAATTAAAAAGTGTTTTGCAAAATTCCTTATCTGTAAAACATTTCTCACCATCTGTCTAATCCAGTCGATACCTGCTCCTGGTAACAGTTACAGGTACTTTTAATTAACTATGACTTTATAAAAAAGGGAGCAAACCTTCAGTTATTTTGTAGCCTTCAGATTCTCCCATCAGGTGAGGGATGGCTGGAGTTAATCAAGATGATTATGGATAACTGATTGAACCATGGTTACTTTTGAAGGGCCAGGCAATATGCCAATGTCTCCTCTTCCGTAATATCCAACAGGAATATTTACTGGTGACAGAATCAAATGTATATTCAGGTGTTTGTGGTGTGTGTAACTGTAACCAAAGGAGCAGAGTTCAAAGGCGTGCTGGTAGGGATGTGCAGAAGAGTCCTGAAAACTTTCCCCAAAATGGATTTTGGAACAGGAATTGGAGCACTTAAAATCGCTGCTGGTACTTGGGAGCTCCAGGTTGGAAAAGCCGGTGTTTTGGAGCCACCATCTGACCGTTTAATAATACTGCACTGCAAGACTAATTTATGTTCTGTGATGTTAAGCATCAGAAGTTCACCGGTTTATCACTGTGCAGTGTTCTTGCCCTTTTAAAAATAGTTATATAATGCTTTCCTGTACAATTATATAGGCTGTATGTTCAACCTTCAGCCTGTCATGGATAGTGAATTATTGCTGCCTCAGCAAAGCTCCTCTCCTTGGAGACTTGTCAGCAGGCTTTCTGTGCTTGGTACTGCCACCTGCACTCTGGCCTAAACCCATAGGGAGAAACAAAATTGGCCAACAGAAATTCAAGGTCTTTGATGTAGAAAAGAAGTGAATCTGTTCTGTAGCAGCTGTGATGTGTTTTGGTAATGCTGCAGCTGTTGTTTTACGTTATTTACACACTGACCTCTTAGAGGAGTGGAGCTGAGGAGCCAGAGTGTGATGTGGTAACACCGTCCCTTCTCTCCGCAGACAGTACTACTGGTATGATGAGCGGGGAAAGAAGATCAAGTGCACTGCTCCTCAGTACGTTGACTTCGTCATGAGTTCGGTGCAGAAACTAGTGACAGACGAGGACGTCTTTCCAACAAAATACGGTATGTCCGCTTCCTGGGGCTCTCTGCGGAGGCCACAAGTAAAGTGAAAGTTGGCATTCAGCATATGTAGTCATACCAGACAGCTTTCTCACTTGTTTGTTTGATGATTTTGTTGTTGTTTTTTTTCTTCGTGGGTTTCTTTTGTTGCTTTTCTTTAAAGGAAGATTTTAAGTTTTGTTCATTCTTGCAGTAAAAAGGACTTGTGCTGTTGGTTCATGAACTGAGGTGAAAGTCTCACAAACCTGCCCCCTTGGTTTCTGTTTCATCATCCATCAGTACATCTTTCCCTTCAAGCATTTTGAGATCTTCTAGACTGTGTTCATAGAGGATAAAATGCTGAAAACAGTCAGCATGTGTGTGTTCAATACAGCCTGCTGACAGCATACTTGAACTCTGTTTCCATTAGACCCTCAATACGTTAAGGGGGAAATAAATTGGATTGCCAGGAATGCGGCTTGCCTTCTTTGCCCAAGGCTCTAAGGCCTTGTCTCTCAGAGAGTTTGCAGTCTCCTTTCCCTTACAGAGATTAAATAACAATGTGATTTTTAAGAGCTGAAAAGCAATAGGAAAGTAATTTTAACTCAAATTTGTAACCTAACAAGATTGCTATGTGCAATGCCTTTGTTTAAGGGGAAGAAAATAGAAACCCGAAGTTATTTTTGGTTGGCCTAATCAGGACTAAAAGTAGCTGGCTTCTTGAGCCACTTCAACAGGTAATTGGGAAAATAAGACATTACAATATAGAAAATACTAAGCTAGCAGCCTTTGCTTACAAGCAGCCTGATCTGGAAAAAGGCAGTGTCTAGTGAGACTGTGCCTAGTAAGCCAGCTGCACTTGACTTTCTGTTTTTTTAATATACCCATTCGAGGGCAGCGAGGGCATTTCACGCATGTGATTGTCTATGAGGTCAAGGGGCACTTTAGACCAGTGACAGACTTTGTATTGTGCATCACAGGATAGGGCAGGTGTTGCCTTTTTTTTTGCCTCAGTTTCACTTTCAGTGTTACTAAAGTAGTTACCGTGCAGGCACAGTACTCCAACACTTGCTCTAGGCAAGCACGATTTCAGCTGCCCAGATAGAGGTGCCTGATAAAAGGCACCCAGTATTTCCTTCCATTTCTTTCCCATTCAGTAGAATTCCAGCAACGAAATGAGGGAAGTCATTATGTAAAATCAGCCAAATGGCGACACACTACCAAGGCCCGTGTACCTTGGCTTCCATTTCAGGATCTGTGAATTGGTTTCCTGGGGAAAAATTTGCTACTCCTGGACAAACTAGATAAAGGACCTAGAAGAATCTCTCATTATTTTTACAGCCAGTAACAAAAAATGTAGTGGTTTTAGAGGACAATTATGCTTGCTTCATGATCTTTGAACCCTTAGGGTTTAAAATTTAACTTCAAATGAAAATGCTTAATACCTCCTTAGATTCTTCCTCTGAATTCCTGTAAAAAGAAAGACTATAGGATGATAGAGGACCCTCTAGTTGTCTGCTGTATATGGTGGGCTAGTTACTGTTACCCACAGGTCAGCCCACCCAAATGCTGCTGAGGGGCTGATGGTAAGCAGCTGGTGCTATCATGGTGTTTCTCCATCTTCCTTTCAGGCAAGGAATTCCCAAATTCATTCGAGTCCCTAGTGAAGAAGATCTGCAAGTACCTGTTCCATGTGCTGGCCCATATCTACTCCTCACACTTTAAGGAGACTTTGGCACTGGAGCTGCACGGACATTTAAACACACTCTACACACACTTTATCCTATTCATCAGGGAGTTCAACCTCGTGGACCCTAAAGAGACCACCATCATGGATGACCTCACAGAGGTCCTCTGCAGCAGCAGCGGGAGCAGCAGTAACGGGAGCGGCAACGGGAGCAGCAACAGCGCAGGAGCACAGAACCACGTGAAAGAGAGATGAGCCCTCCTACAGGATCAAAACTAACATTAAAAACAATATTATCTATTCTGTGTGTATGTGTATGTATATGTTCAGATATACATACAGACATATACAGCGATGAAAGCTGAAAGCAATGATGCTGCCACCACGGGACGCGCAGTCGTACAGGACTGTACGGAGCTTTGGGTTAATGCGCCAACTGGCGAGAAGTTGCACCAATTTTATTTTATTTTCTGTCCACTCCTCCTTTTACCTATTCAGATGGAAGATGAGTGCTGTTTTTAGAGAAGAGCCAAGCTTGAGAGTGGGGCCACTCTTGGATTTTTTGGTTGGGTTTTTTTTTTCGTTTGGTTGGTTGGTTGGTTTTTTGTTTTTCTTTCTTTGGTCTTGAGTGCAAGCCCTTTGGTCTTTCTAGGCTGGTGGTCCTGCCATTAAAAAATATCTATTATACTATAAGAAATAACTTTTACTTGGAAGTGGCTTAAAATGCAGGTTTGTTTGGTTTTTTTTTTTTTTTTTTTTTGGGGGGGGGGGGGGGGGGTGGTTTTTGGTTTGGTTTTACATAGACTGCCTCTTAACCCTGCCAAAAGCTCCCCCATTGAGTGCATCTTGCCCTTTGTTAGCTTGGAATGGGAAGAAACTCCTGGCTTGACTAGAGTAGCAACTAGGGGCTTGCTACGTGTTGACAGTGGGCATGATTCTCCAGTTGTCCCATCTATGTGGTCACAACATGTCAACGTGCAAGAGGATCCACAAGCCTTTCTGCTTATTGCTCCTACAGTATATATACTCTTTCCTCTGCTCCCCTGCCTCTTCTTTTCCCAGGCACACCTCTACAGGTAACAGGAGTAAGATCACTGCAGTCCAAAACCCATGTGCCAGAGCCACCACCATTTGCTTTCCATTGAACAGAGGCCCAGGGAGGGGGGGAGAAGGGTGCATTGAGTCAGTCACCGCCTGTGCTAGAAAGATGGCTGTTGGCATAAAATTATATTGTTGGCTTATTTTAGTTCATCTGTTCTATAATAATAAAAACGAATCTATCAGCCACAAGCCTTGTTTTTGTGTTTGCAGCGTCAAAACTCAGCAGACTCCACCCCTGCAGCCTCCCTCTCACCACTGAATGCTCTTGGCTCTGCTCTCAGCCAGCTTTATAAATAAGGGGTTGTCTTCCACCCTGTAATCTTACATTTATAATCAATTCCTTGCTCTTTCCGGTAGCCGTGGGAACCACCTCCCCAGATAATCTGAAGATAAGCAACACTTGGAGAGAAGCAAGTTTCCTGTTTGTACATATATCCATTCTGCAAATGCTGTGGGTTCCTGCATATCTTGGAGCAAATACTGTATCACAGCATCTCTGGATACAGTATTGTATCAGTATTGTAGCTGGACAGTGATACCACTCTCTTTCCTTCACATTTCCACTGAATTCTCGCAGTCAGCATTGGGAAAAAGCCAAATTTTGTTTGAATTGTTTCTCTATCAAATCTGTGACAGCCTCTGAGAATTGTTTGTTACTGGTTTTGGTCATTATCCTGGGGTATGTCCACGATTATTATAACTGACCTGGCATGAATCCTAGAAGGTTTTCCTGAGTGAAGTCTGTAGCTGTAGTAAAAGTTAGTAAGAGAGAAGGAAAGGAGAACAAGTACAAAGAAAAAAGTGAAAGAAAAGCACAACCAAGGGGTGAAATTAAAAAAAAAGACAGGAAAGAACAGGAAAGGAGGAATAAAAATAAAAAGCATAAGCAAGAAAAGAGTTTGTGAAATGTGCAAGAGCAACAACACATAACAAATGTGCAAGTGAGAAAAAGAGCAGTAAGTCAAAATGAGCAAAAAGGCAAAGGAGAAGGAAACGGAGGAGGGAAGAGAGGGAGTGAAAACAACCTCAAACTTTGTGATCCCAGGTTTGTCCTGTGGTGTTTGTCTCTGGACTGTGAGTACCTTCAAAATGTGCCAAAATCCCACTGTTATCACAGGCTGCTTAAGAGCACTCCTTCCCCACCCTGTTCTCCACTACAGCCTCCATATCCAGACAAATATTCCCATTCAGTCTCCATTCATGCTGATGTGAGCCTTTCCATTAAAATTCCCTACACTAGAGTCTGAAGGGAAAACCAGAGGTCAGCAGCAGCAGTCAGAGCCAGTGCCATTTGTAAGGCCCCTCTGCTACTTGTCCTGAGAGCACACAGTAGAGTTCAAGGTAAGAAACCAATAGCAAGAACAACCCAAACCCAAGTAATATCTGGTAATTTATGATCTACCTGTAAAAATGCATTTGCAGTCATCCTTCTCTGAAAGACCATTTAGAAGTGATACACGTCTGGAGAAAGGCTTGATTTGAACAAGAGGCAGTTCAACCCTGGAAAGACTGACCTCGCTACAGCTCTTAATTTCCAGTCACAACACGGTGATCAAAAGCAAGAGTGACTATACCTTAGCTTCCCATAGGAGAACTGGCAGAACCTCATAGGAAGTCTGGGAACACACGTGTGGGCACAAAGCAGCAAACCAGAGATTCATCTACCAGAGAACAGTGAAGTGCCACGTTGCCTCTAGAGGAGCCCGCTGTTGTTCGTGGCAGCTGTCCCGAGTTTACTCTGCAGGCATTTGATATTCCTGAAGGCACATCTAGCAGGGTAATCGCTTTATATTTTACAAGCAGTTAACAAGAACACAAATAATGAATCCTATTTTAGTGTAGCCTATCTTGTTGGGTTTAGCAGTAGGAATAAGGAAAACACTGAAACAGTGCCAACACCAGTGTTCTTCTTGTCAGGAGTAAGTGTTACTGTAAAGCTCAGCCTCAAGGCGGTGAGCATATTTCAGAGGTTACTGAATTACACTATAGTAACATTAGATACAGAAGTGCCACTGAGCCTTCAAAGTTTGTCAGTGGCTTCCTGTGCTTGCAACATGTCACTGACGACACACCATGTAAGCACTGAGCATGAATTCCCCTGTATCTAAAACACAGGCTTAGGTCTTCTAACACTGAGGAAATTGTCATATTGCTGCTTTAAATGTGTTCTGTAAATTGTTCAAAGTGCTGTCAGAACAACAGAGACACCTTAACTATCCTACATTCAAGATGCCCCCCATAAAGATCATAACATACCATACCATTGTTTAAGGGTTGCTAAATAAGATACCCCAGAGAAATAGCCAAACGCTGCCAGAAGACACATTTTTGAGCTATCTACATGCACACACACACCCCCCTTCAAACATGCCTTTTGCAGGCCTTGTCAAACTCTCAGCTTTACACCGGCAATTTCAGAATCCCTAACCAATTTTCGGGCTTAAACCTATGGCAATGAGCACAAGCCTTCCCAGGGCTAAAGTCTTTCACTTAAACTCAACAAATAGTCATAGGTATGTTTTGTTGGATCACATTCCTGACATTTGGTGCTCTACACACATGAGAGATGTGCTGAAGGGCTGAGGCTGCATAAATTTATAGCAATAAGGTGAAATGTTATATCAAGCTGAAACTTCCTCCCCCCCCCCTCCCTCTTTGTCATTATCCATAAGTCTGAGGCTGCAGCATCCTTAGGAAATCCAAGCATAAGTGCCTCTAAATACAAATAGGAAGAACAGAATTTCTTCATACATGCCATCTGGAATAAACACCAGCAGCAGGTAAGCAAGCACCAAGGTCAGGAGCCTGTGTCTGTTACGTGGGCTACCTCTGGCCATTCAGGGAATGGGACATTGGAACGGTGCCACCAAGTCTTTTGCACAGAGAAACAGCCACCTGTAGCTTTAACCTCAGGGCAATGACCCTGTATAGAGATTAGCAGACCAGCTTCAGCCCTAACCCTAAGAAAGGTCCTGAGGTAGCAAGCCGTAAATTGAGTCAGGTATCTTCTATTTCAGTCCAGCAAAATCAGAGCTATGCCCTTCTTCCTCGCCTGAGAATTGCAGAAAGTTGTCAAGTCTGAGATCCCATAGAACACACTCATTTTATATATGAGTAACAACCTTTTGACCAAGAAAGTTAAGAAACTCAACTGGAAAAGAACACTTTGCTGACAAGAAGATCTAAGGAGAGAGAAAGGTGTGTCCTAGCTCTGAGGTACCACCACTTCTGGCTAATCACATGCATACCAGGATGCTCCTGGAAGTGATTGGGAGCTAAAGGTGGATGCTGCCAGGTAACAACTGGCTCCTGCACATTAGCAGAAAACCGAAGGACTGCCACAGAAACAAACAATCCCATAAAAGAACAAGCCAGCTTTATGAAGCTTACTAAGCACGCTGATCTCATCAAAGCCATGCTTCATCAAACAAGCCTTTGCTCATATTCATCGTGTAACTTGTCCCAGCCAATCCTTATCTCACCATTTCAGCTGCTCACAGAAAGACTCCATCTCAGAAATACTCCTCCATTATCTAAACTGCAGACAGAGGAATAAGTTGTTTTATTCTGTTCAAACCTACCAAACAAATGAAACCAACATTTGTTCACGTAGCAAAAATGGCAACACCAGGCATTTTGTACCTGGCTCTATTGCCCAATTGCTGGCAGTAGTCACACTACAGGCTCAGTAGGGATAAGTTATCCATGGTGCTGGCCAATGCCAGTGCCTGAATATAAGCCCAATACCTGAAGGATTTCAAGATGACCACATCTTTACATGATATAGCTGTATGCAGTATAGCCAATTCCCAGTGGAACCAATGATACAAAGTGAGGAAAACACCAAACAGCTGGCAAAAAAACCCCTCAGTGTGCTAATGGGGTCTCTGTTCTTCTCATGGACAGAACTGTTTTGGTTGTGACAGCTGACATGAACAATAAGACTTTTCAAAGCTAGGTTAGCATGTGACTCGGAGAAAACAGAAATTGTTGTGGCCAAGCACTCAGATGAGAGAACACTCAGAGAGCTTTGTCTAGCCAAGGGAATAAAAAAAAAAAAGAAAAAAAAAAAGAAACAGGACCAGCTACACTTCTTTTTATGTTGTCCTCTGCTAATTCTTTTCATTTTATCTAAAAAGGAGGCATTAAAATACTGATGCTTTCCCATACACCAGTGCAGATAGTTACCATCCTTTCACAAAGTAGTTCAGGGTCCCTCACATAAACCTCCTCCTCCTTTTAATGGTCTTTGGGATAATTCAAAGGAAAGTAAAAAAAAGCCTGCTAGACAGGCTTTGCATTCAGTGGAGACCATCCCTCTGCAACACCAGCGCAGATACAGAAAGGGCAAATGCCACCTCACAGAGGATCTCGGCTTCTGTGAAAACACTGCTTCAACTTGACATCAGTAAGGCTTAGAAGACACCTGCCCTGAAGCAAGTACTGCCCTCGAGGACTGCAAAAGGAAACCTAAACAAGGAAAACAAATTGGTCCCGGGCACAGGACACTAATTTAACCACCACACTAAACTTGCGGAGTAGTCCAGGGTTCCCCCAGAAGGGCTTTAATGCCGGTGCACAAGGAGTTGCAGGTGAACCCTCAGTCTGATAAAGAAAAAGGCTGCCCAGCTCTCCAGCACCACATACTCATCCAACCCCCTAAGGCCACACAGCGGTCACAGAGTTCTGTTTCTGCTGCTTTCTGCACAAACTGAATTCCTTTAGGAAAGACTTTTACTTGAAAGCTCTAATTTCAAGCTGATGAAAATTCCTAAATTATTTTTTGCACCCTCTTAATTGCACTTGACAAACACCAAAACCTGATTTCCATAGGATTCATTCCCCAAATCATCTTAAGGAATATTCTTTCTGTTCCTAAGCACCAAAGCTTAGGTAGAAGAGCTGCCTCTCTCGCATAAAGTCTGGTAGACAATGAAACAGCTAATAATACTGAAATTCATCCCACTTCTGTCTTGGCCAGCCTGAGTTTTTAATTTAGTTTTATTACAAGCTAATGTTGGAGCCTTTACTGGTTTTGTCATGACAGCATGTCTGATTTTGTATGACTAAACACAAGGGATAATTTTACTCGGCAAGATGGAAATACATTAAAGTGCTCTGTAACAAATTTGGGGACACTGGTATTGCATACAGCCAGAATACCTACATCTGCCTAGTTAAACTATTTATTTTTATAAATAAGGAGCGATTCTGCAACGGATGTGCAGCACAGAGATACAGGGTATGTTTGTATCCTCCCAGCCACAAACTCCTCACTGCACACCATGTTGGAAAGCCCCACTTCAGACATGCTGCAGTAAATAACTGGAGATGCTCAGGGAACAATCAGTACCTGCTCTGCTCCAAGTCAGGCAGAGCCAAGTCTGAACTTCCTTGTTGAGCAGCTACTGGGCTCCCTGGCAAAGGGAAATGTGCTGTGCATGCAGATGGGGCACCTCAAGCAGAGCCACTGAAGAGGGAAGGGGCATTTTGCAGACCTTCATGAAAACACAGCCTGAGATCAGCTGTCACTGCTCTTTGCCACTCACGGTCTCACTGACCTGTTTGTGCTTAGGGGCCAAGTCAGGTCTGGAATGACCCGGATGCTGATTTTCCGGACTCCCGCTGGCACCTGCCTGGGAGCTGGTTTGACATCTTCACAGAGCCAGTCCTGCCACACATAGATGTTCACAGACCATTGTGGTGATCAGCTACCCTGGGATCACCTTTCTTTTGCCTTACACTGAATTTAGTAACAAAATGGCAACCCTGTGAATGAAGTTAATGAAGTAGTGTAACCACTACTTGAATGTGAAAGCACAACAAATACTCCAATCCATCAAGGAATTTTGATTGGATTAGAAGCCCTCTGTGCTCCGTTATAATCTCCCCAATGAAGGCAAAAACCAAAACTACATCTGGAGAAGAGAGATTAAAACCCCCATTATAACTGTTTAATTATCCGTTATTAATGGATTAACATTAATTTCTGATCCTGGTGCTCCTCAGATAAATAGCTCAGGTGGTTTGTAACAGCACTGCTTTACTTTGTAGTGAAAGAATTCTAGCTCAAGAAGTGAAAACACAGGCTCTTTTTAAAGCCAGGTGTATTCAAAATTAAGAAAGTTTAAGCAAGACTCCATCTGCCTGTCCTTTTTTCTTCCCTACTCCAAACTTGTGAACTGCTGCCTGATTTCAAGCAACCTGCAAGACAGATAGCAGTTTCCATTCAATTAGAAAGTTTTTATAGGAGACAACCAACAAATGAAAGGGTTGAGAAAGCACCTGTAAATGAACCCCTAAGTTTCCTGAGTATGGAAGAAATTGTGACCCACACTTCTGTGTTACTAGATGCCAAAGAACCAGCACAAGAACACACGCTCATAAAAGTCCCCAAAGACAAAGGGACAGAGAGCTCAGAATCACCCACAAATCACAAATGGTAAGAATTTAGCTTCTAAAAGGAGGGCACTTGTTTCACTACTTGCACAACTGGGACAGTCTGCATGATTCAGACTTTTTATGCAGTCTCTCAGTTGGCAGATACCACACTGGATCTTGGTGCTATACCACAAAAAAAAGACAAGATATTCCAAAACAACTTTCATTATCAAAGATAGAAATATAGTCTTTGTATCTGAAAAGAGCTAGTCCAAAGAGATGTGCTGAGAAATGAAAGAACTTGTCTTTAGGGACAGGCTACTGAGCAGATTTGCACACCTGCTCACTGGAACGTGCTGTTGCTAGGTTAAGATCTGGATTTAAGTTCCAGCCCAAGCCACAGAAATCCTCTGAGAGAATCACTGAATTGATCTTCCTCTCAGTTCCTGAATCTGCATGAAGTGGACAACAGATACCTCTTTTCCTTCTCCTTGTCTACCACACCTACATGGAGAAAGCTGACCCTTGCTGCACTGTCAGAGAAGGTAACAGAACAGACTTGTAGCTTTCACGTGCTACTGAAACACACCTCCACAACATAGCAAGGTATTTATCTGTCCAGACTCCTATAGCAGTGGGCTCTACTTGACCTTTTCCTTTGAGAAGGACAAGGTTATTTATGGTTCTTCCCTCATGCAAACAGACTCTGATGTTAAGCTGTGACCCTGTTACACCAAGACTGAATGCTGTCATCTCTCTGCAAAGCTGTGTAAGAGCTACACAGGCTAGAGAGAGGCATATCCACACCTCTCTCTCCTTCTTTTCTGCCTTTGCACAGCACCACTGACAGCCGACACATGATTCAGCTTGTAAAAGTCTTTAGAAAGCAAAGAGAAAAGACAGTGTCTTTGCTACTTGGTCCTCTCTGAGGAAGGGCCTGTGTTCTAGACATCACTCTTCTCCACACCAGCTAATCACCAGGGCAATGTACAGGGCCCAGCACAAAAGCACTGTAGCACAACTGCCTCACATCACCAGTTGCCCACATAGCATGTAGTGGGTAACACCAAATTCTGTCTCTCTACAGGATTTTTGAAGCTACATAAGTAATTTTGTTTCTCCACCCCTCTCTTGAGGAGAGTGGAGCATCAGCTTTCTATGTCTCACTGCCATTACCACATTAATTTGAATCACCTCAGTCTTTTCTAATGCACAAGTCCCAGACATTATTGGTCCTCTTTTAAATATCAAGCAGTATAAATACGATTCCTCCTTCCCTCGATGTTGATTTGTGTCTCAGTTGCCTGAACTGACACACACCGTTGTGTCCCTGTTGGGGCAGTGGCTACAGAAAATTCTGCACTGCTACTTCCTAGGACAGGACTGAAAGGCACACACAGTCTCCATGTGCTCATTAAAACGATGGCCTAACCTGGCCTAAAACTGTGTTTTGCTCTGTCTCCTTTAAACCATCACCCTGGCTGATGCACTTCCCTGCTGCAAAGTGCAGTGTGCTGTACGGACCCTGTGGAACGCAAGGAGTCTGAGGAACTTGTCTTCATGCTGATAAAAAGAGGCTGCAGAGACAGGCACTGTGTTCCTTCTGCACAGTGGGACTGAGGCCAAGCCAGAGCACAGCACGGCTTGGCTGGGGATTGCAGAGGCATGGCAAGATCTACACTCAAGCCCGAGTCTCTCCTTGTAATCATCCTCTTCTCCCTCAATGACTCGGAGATGTCAGAGTTCAGGGCTTAGTTCAGGTACTACAAGCACTACAGTAACAGGGGATTTCCAAGGGATTTGAGGATCGCTTAGCTATGTTCCCACAGAACAACAGGAAGAATTTAAGTCAGGACATAAAAATCTCAGCCGCAGCACCTGAACTAACCACTTTCTATAGGCATGGATGGCAAGGTGCTGCAGGTTCAGCAGGTTCAGTTGTGGGAAATCCAAACAGTTCTCTCACACCACCTGATATCTAAACAAGACCTGGTGTACCATCACCACCCTCAGTGACTCAGCTCTCAGGTGGGGTACTGTGTGCTAAGTACACGGCTGCAGCACACAGCACCGTGCTGCAGGACAGTTTGTAGTCATGCCACCAAACCTAACGGTATCAGAGGAACCTTCATCAGACAGAGAACTTGCTAGTTCTCTCTTCACCCATGTCCCTCCCCGTTTGCTGCAAGGATAGAAACCTTATGTATGCCAGGACTTTACAGGGAGTAAGAAGACCAGTAGCTGCTCAGACTTGTAGTAGGTACACATGCCCATTCTGACCCATGCTGTCATTTGGTCTAGGATTCTTATTTTAAATTGTGTTAGAGTAATGTGAAAAGCTGTTACAATTTACCCAGTCAAGGAGGAAGGCACCTCCAAGCCTGGGAGCATGTCTGTGCTGCCTCAAATACACAGACCCTTCAACTCCTGGGAACTCTGAAATAGGAGTGAGAGAATCAGTTCTGCAGGGATACCTGAATCTCCCACAGACAAGCTGGCTCTGGAACTGGATCCAGCTGAGCTGCATTAGCCTGGAGCTGTGCCAGCTAACAGAACTCAACCACTTCCCACACCCAAACCAGCTCAATTACAGCAAGCTCAGGCATCTCTAAGCAGAGTGTCGTTTCCAGCCTCTCAGTAGACACATCTGCACTCTCTGCTTTTGGCACCTATGCGAAAGCAGCAAGCTGCCTGTTCCTACTGCATGAAAAGGAGATACCAGACTGACCACAAGGTTTACTATCAGACACTCTGCCTTGCCTCTCCATTGCTTAGTGCAGTGAAAATAAATAAGAGATCACAGAATCACAGAATGGCCTGGGTTGGAAGGGACCTTAGAGATCATCTAGTTCCACCACCCCGCCATGGGCAGGGACACCTTCCACCAGGCTGTTCAGAGCCTCATCCAACCTGGCCTTGAACACTGCCAGGGATGGGGCATCCACAGCTTCTCTAGGCAACCTCACCACCCTCACAGTACAGAATTTCTTTCAAGTAGCTAATCTAAACCTGCCCTCTTTCAGTTTGAAGCCATTCACCCTTATCTTGTCACTACATGCTCATGCAAACAGTCTCTTCTTTCCATCTTTCTTGTAGGCTCCCATCAGGTATTTTGCAATATTTATTATTTGGATAACAGCAGCACTTAAAGGCTGCATCAAGGCAATGCCAAACATCATTCCTGGACTAAGTTGTAATCCTTCTGCTGAAGGCCTTATAGAACAGGTGACAAGCCATTTGAAGGAGACAACATAGAGAGAAAGATGGTAGGATGAAGCAGCCTGGCCAGCCACCAAGCTTATCAGTTTTAGGCAAAAAACTCCTCTCCCACACGCCTCTTCTGCTGCACCCTCTGCATTGTCAAGTGTCACAGGACACATGCACTGCACACACTGTCACCAGAAACATAATGAGCACTCTCTATATGAGGCAGAAACTCATGTGGCTGGCCCACCATCTCCATCCCCACAGCAGGACCTGCTGTCCAAGAGGATTCATACTCCTCCAGGCCTATTTCTAGGGTGGCAGAGGAGCTGCTATACTATTCCCAGAGCTTCCAGCACCCCACCATTCACATTGGTACTTGAGAGGATCACAGAATCCTAAAGGCTGGAAAAGACCTCCAAGATCACCCAATCCAACCACTGACCTAACACTGCCAGGTTCACCACTAAACCATGCCCCTAAAGCACCACATCTACACATCTTTTAAATTCCTCCAGGGATGGTGACT
Source organism: Myiozetetes cayanensis (assembly GCF_022539395.1). Taxonomy (NCBI): domain Eukaryota; kingdom Metazoa; phylum Chordata; class Aves; order Passeriformes; family Tyrannidae; genus Myiozetetes; species Myiozetetes cayanensis. Next base: position 46,065,051 of record NW_026087853.1, on the reverse strand, counting down.
CCACCACTTCCCCAGGCAGTCTGTTTCAATGCCTGACAACCCTTTCTGTGAAGAAGTTTTTCCTAGTTTCCAATCTAAACCTCCCCTGGCACAACTTGAAGTTGGTTCCCCTTGTACTAACTCCTAAGTTCTCACTGATGTTCTGCAGTGTGGCTGTTCAAACACTTGTCCTCAGGGGAGGACAAAGGAGCCTGATGCTTTCTGAAGGACCAGGTGAGAGGAAAATTGGGCAACATCTCGCTTCTGTACTCTCACTTACAAGGGCTGCTCCTAATTCCTTCTCTGTCAAACCAGACAAGATCTCAGTGTATGCCCGGTCAACATGCTGAGGACCCTGTCAGCAACTGCCAAGTCATTATTTGTACATGGATGAAAATTAAGAAACCCAGAGAGTCTGGGAGAGCAGACAAAATGCAGTATAATAGCAGAGGAAAAATCCGGGGAGGTGAATAACAATCTTGTGCTGGAAAGGCACCTACGTATGTGACATGACAATTTAGTATCAATGTCCAGAACCTCATGGAGCAGCAAACAGATCCCAGTTTGGTCTGGTCTCCCCACCATCGCAGTGTGGTCTCAGCCTAAGCATTGACCCCTTCACCACTGACTCCAAGCATACTCACAGCACCAAGCCCCAGCAAGCTAAACTAAATCTAAATTAGAAACAAGGAAGTAGCAGCATTGACTTTTACCTCCTTCTTTGAATTCAATTCATAATTCAACCAACACAGGTCTCTGCCAAATGTGGCTTCTGGGGTCCTCCCACAGCTTGGTAACACCCAAGAATAGGGCTGACAGCACCTGGAAAACCACCAGTTCTGATGTGAGGCAGACTGCAGGCTGCACAGAGTCTATTTTACAGCTGTAAGTTACAAACTATTTAGTCTCCCATACACACACACTCTTATGTTACACATTCAGCACAAGGCAAGGGGCATGCAGGGAAGAGAGTTGTGCTTTCTCACATACCTGCTTTTACAGCAGAGAAAGAGGCATCCTGCTTTACTGCTCTTACTCAGCCCAGTTAAGATTTCAATCCCCTCTATAAAGTGCTGACAAAGCCATCACTGTTGTGTCATCCAAGTATCTGGCAAATAAAAACACCTTCACACTGATTGGTTAAGCTTGTTATTTGAATCTACTCCTGGATTCCCGACAGAACAAACTCCAGAAAAAAAAAAGATGAGGACTCTCACAAGCCACACCATGTACCACAGACAGACCCCTGTGCTGGGTCCAGGTCTCCTCTGCACAGGGCCATTCCAGGGACATTTCTGAGCTGCCTGGATGCAAGCAAAAGAATGTGCTTGAGTCTGACATGAAGTATAACAGCATCTGACTAGCTCACATCGAGAAGTCTCTACCAGGAGCCAGCAACTTCAGGGATTAACAGCAAACTGGCTGTGTTTCAGACAAAAGAGTTTCCTCTTCAATGCCCAGATTCTGCTCAACTGCAGTAAACCAGGAATAGTCTAACGAAATTATCTACTTATACCACACATTTAACAGTCATCCTCAAAGTTCTTTGAAAAGGAGGTGCTGCTGCCTTCCACAGTTTCTTTATCTCTGCAATGGTAAGAAAGGAGAGCTGCCCACTGCCACACAGCCAGTAAAAGCCAAAGCCAGGACTCTGCAGTATCAGCACAGCCCTTTTCCTACCACCCTACTCTTTCCACCTCTGCATAGAGGCCCTGCTGCAGAGAGATATCACAGTCCCCCAAAACACTGGCCTAAAGCTCAGTAGATGGAGACCAGACTTTAGTCCCAAGGCCTTTTTTTAAACTTTCTATAAACACAAGCTCTACCTATTCCATGCCCATTTCTGCTCTCATGCAACTCGGTGCTAAAACTGAAGGCTCTTGGGCAGAGACAAACAACTTCTTACACTGCACTTATGCACAAGAGTTTAGATCAGGAAACCTGATTAAATCTAAAACCTGATTTTACTTTAAGAAGAAGAATGTCCCACAGAGGAACTATCCAGAACAGACCCTGCAATTTGAAGCCCCGTCTCAATGTGAACACTTTTCAAGAGTATATGAGACCCTACAGTAAACATAGCTGCTTTTTCCAACAGTTCTTCCTAGAACCTAAAATGCTTCCTATACCAAGGCTTGCTACTTCCCTAGACCAACCCTTTTTCCTTCCATTCTAGACAGCAGGTAGAGAAACGTGCCACATTACCAGGGCTGGACCAGTACTGCCTTGAGATCCAGGTATGTTCACACAAGAGAGAACACTCAGCAGAAGCACAAAAGCTGCAACAAAGAGCAGGTCAGCAAGAAGCTGAGGAGCAGAGAAATAAATCCCTCTTCTCTCCCCAGCAACTGTTTCTGGAACAGGCTGTACAGAGAGGTCGTGCAGTGTCCACCTTGGAGACACTGAGAACCCAACTGGAGAGAGCAACGAGCAGCCTGTTTCCAGCAGGTCCCTTCCAGCCTCAGTTGCTGTGTGGTTCTGTGATCCATGCACAGACCCCTCTGCCTGGGCAGAGGTCCCTCACTACACCAGCTAGAAACATCCACTCTGACTGAAAGCAAACTCTTCCTTCTGCTAATGCTGTTGATGAAAGCTTGTCTTTCCTGACCTTGAAGCTATGTTATCTACTTTGGCTGTGAGAAGGCGATAATAGCTCCTGACAATGGCAAGAGTCAGCTCTGAGCCGGTGGAACAGGAAATCCCATTTCTCAAGCCCTTCAAAGCCTGTCTGGCACAGTTTTCTCAGCAGCACTCAGTGAGATTACTGAACTAAAAATAACACACACAATAAGTTGTGCATTTAGAAGAAGAAAGGACTTGCCCTCAGTGTGGGTTTCCCTTCCACTTGTGGCCTCAAGTATCCCCAGACAGTTGAACTATTAAGGTTTTGTTCTCCAAATTAAGCAGGAGCTGCAGCTGTTGAAGTGGTCTTAAATAAAATAAGAAGATTAAAGGGTACAACAAAGAAATAAGACACTTTCCAGTTTTTAAACAAGTGCCTCTTCCCTCCCTGTTGTTTTCTATAATAAGAAACTGAGAGCTAAATCTCTTCCTTACCAAAACACTCTTGCCCTTCTATCATGAGCTCACATACAATTGGTTGTACACAGGTGAAATAAAGAAAAGGTAGGGGGGACCAGTCCTGCAGACTTCCATACAGAAGATAATGCCTTGTGGGCATTCTGCTGCAGTGTTTAGGACAATGTCCAAGCCTGTTGGGTTAAATGCACTGTCTGAATCAGCAGGAAAGAAGGCATATCTTGTAACAGTAGGCACTGGATTAGGACTACCTAGAGGCCTTGCACAGTTTTGCTGTCTTTGCAAACACTGTCTTTGCCTATACCTAGTGAGAGCTATCAAAGCTCAGTCACTGGTATCAGATCACTTTCACTAAAGCCAGCCTGACTACTGAGGAAATTTTCATGCATCATTTGTAAGGCTTGGACAATTTGCATTAGCGCTTTCCAACAAAACTAACTACTTTCTCAGTCCCCAGACTGTATGCTGACATGTGACAATGAGATCTACCCTCATGACTCTGGGCTCAGCTGTGGACCTGATGCGTACAAACAATGTATTGCTTATATAGCACATGTCAAGTCCTGGCTCAATCAGTAGCTGTTCACCTAAAGCACAAATACATTTTTCGTGTATGCATCTATCTATACAAAGTTAACAGCCACTTGCACGCAGACAAACAGAAAATGCCTACTGGAGTATTACACACTTGCCTTGTCTTCAGTTTACACCTGGAAGGTCGTACACTGCACTGTTTTATCCAGAAGAAATAAGAGAGATGAATTTTAAACCTAGTAACTTTTTTTGGTACTGAGTCCAAAGAGCTGGGCTCTCTACAAGAACCAGAGAGCTGCAAAATTCAGAATCTCAGCAAAATGAAAGGCAGGTGTCACAGCTCACAGCATCTCAACAGCCATCACCTGGTGTTGGGTTTGGATGAAGACAATAGCCCCCACCTGGCAGCAGAGATAATCCAACGACCTTAGTCACAGAGGCATACCAAAATCCCCTGCTACATTTACTACCTGCCTTCAGATTTAAACTATATAATAAGAAGGATATTTTGTGGACAACAGTTTAAATACAAACTCAATTCACTCAGTAGCACAGTCCCTCCTATGCACTACAGATGTAATACAACATCATGTAGCTAGAGCCTGTGCTGTAACATGGCCAAACAAGAAGGCAGAATAAATGTGGTTAGGCCCTAAGCATTAGGTCTTTCACTTTTCAAACATTATTTTCTTCTTATAGCTTTTGAAGACCGTCATTAGCAATACTGGGGATGCTAACTGTGAATACTACAGGAGACATGAAAAGATAATAGAAGTTTATGAACATTTCTGAAAACAGAACAGGGAGTGAAATAAAGCAGCAGTACACAGCTGCTACCACACTGCTTTTAAATCCCATTTCCCCTGTATTACACTCCAGCCCAGCACATTCTTTTGTTTTCAGAGATGCAAATGATATACAGCTCGTTCCCACTTCTGGGTTTCCAGTGTTACAGAGACCAAATCCTGCAGCACTTATGATTCTCCTCATCTTTCCATCTTTGTCAGCTCCTCCACTCCCTTCAGTTTTAGCAGACCAGTGAATCCCCCAAAGACCTTACAAACACTGTAGCTTTTTCTGAGATAAGAGTGTATTTTGTATGAATAACATGCACAACGTTCAAGTGATTGCACTCCTGTTTCCCTCTGCCTCTCCAGCACAAACACCTTCGGGACCTCCAGCACATCTGTGTCCCTCCTACATGCACAGGGGATGCCATCTGTAGTGCAAGACTTCATTCCCTACCATTGCAGCAGGTGCTAACATGAATATCAAGCCCAAATATCAAGCCCCAGAGACACTGCCTGCCAAAACCACAACTTCCCAGGAACCGGTCTGCCACAGCTCTGAGTCTGGCACCCTGCTGAGCCTTCACTGCAGCAGGGATGTTCTTGTCAGGCACATCTTCTGCCACTCCTGCCTCAAAAGCTTCAGAGCTGATCACGTCTGTGGAAGGTGTCACAGGGCACAACCATCCTCACGACACCCCTGAACGGTGACAGCTCCTGTGATGCGCTCCAGCACCCCTGATGCACCCACCCTTCTCCTACCCGTGCACACACCCTCCCTGCACACTGCTAGTTACAAGACTGCCCAGCGGGAGAGGCTGCTGCCCACAGGCCTGGGAAACAACTCCCTGGGGATTAACTTGAGCTGCACCTGGCGGAGATGGGCTACAGCCTCCAGCAGTGGCCACAGCCACAGGGAGGAAGTGCAGTGGCGACTCCTCCTCTTGCTGTCCCAGGGGCTGCAAAGGAACACCACACCACACCACGCCCTGTGGGGTGGCAGCTGCCCAGGGTCTGCCTGTCAGGGTAGAGGCTTCCCAGCCCCACTCACAGCCCTCACCTTACCTTTCAGGAGCATCCGCACAGCTGGGGCGGCACCACAGAACTTTCCAGAAGGCCTCCTCCCCCTCCCTCCCACGTGGGCCTCCCCTCTCCCCTCACTGCCTCCATGGACAGGAGAGACAGCCTGGCTCAGCCAGAGCAGCTCTACTGGGGGGACACCAGAGCAGACATGTCCAGAGGTGGCCAGGATGTGGTGAGTGCAGGGCCAGGATGTCTGCAGGGCCAGTGCTGCAGACCTGCCATGAGCCTGGACCTGCCAAGCTCTCCCCCAGCCATGTGGGAAGCACCCACTTCTCCCAGGCGTGCACCAGCCAGGTCAGAGCCCAGAAGGTGAACTGCCAGGTGCAGTTACAAATCCAGCATAAAGGAACACCCAAAAGCTGAGCGAGGTGTGACGAGCCAGCAGCCACACGGACTGACAAACCAACCAGCAACAACACCCCAGACCCACACAAGCCAGGGACGTACCTGATCAGCTTTGTCAAATGTATGTGACTGGGAGTGTTTCAGGCAGGGAGGGTGGAGAAATCCTTCCTATTGCTAAATCTGGAAGCAACGTGAGAAGCTCAGGTTAGAGATGAGAATAATCACAAGCAGCAACAGTTTTTGGTACAGTGGTTTCCATCCAGACCAGATCTAGGGGGGTGTCATTGCTCTGAAATTTGGATTAATCTTTCTCAACACGTTACTGTGGAACACCAGGCCTATGGGGTTAAGCTGTCCTTGCTCTTCACAGTGCCTGTCAGTGCTGTGCGGGCGGAGCACACTGGGCACAGCACTATGGACCCTGGTGCTGAGAGGAGCCAGTGTTAGTTCCATGGCCAGGAGGACGATGCTGCCGTACGTCAGCTGCCATCTTCAGCTCCTTTGGTGTAGAAAGCCTTGACGTGGGACTTACCGGGTCTGGCACTGGTGAGAAGTTTGTTTTCATGGACATAAACTGGACACTCAACAGTTTGTATCTTTACTGAATGAATTTATTGGTTTTTGAACTAAAGTTGCTCACAGTTATTTAACAAGGGATACATCAGATTTTTTTGTCCATTTTAAACCATTAAATAATGTCAGTTTGTGTCTGTATATGTGTGTGTGCGCGCGTGTGTGTCTTCAAAGTACAAAATAGGAAGGATAACAAGAGGTATTGCTTTCATTTATTCTTATATCTTGTGTAAGTAATCCCCTTCCTGCTTGTACCACATGAGTTTTGATGATATAGGTATTTTTAAATTATTATTATTATTTTGTATTGAAATCCCAGCCTTTTGTAGAGGTACAATGTAACAGAAGCATCAAAATCTATACACAAGGGAAGAGAAAAGAGGGAAAAGAAGGACGGGGGTGATGGGAGGGGAGCTCGGAGGAGAAGTAGAGAGAGGGCAGAGGCAGGAAAGACAACGAAAGCAAAAGAGACTAATTTACAGCAATGTCATGCAATTAAAACTGCCCCCCTCTCCTGCACCCTTGCCTCCCCCCCTCCCCAGCCATCATCCCCTGGTGTCTGACATGCACACAGCAATACGAGAGAGAAAAGTTTAAGAATAGGGAAAATAAATAAATAAATAAAGCAAAAAAATTAAAATAAATCCCTCCCATTTGGGGGAATGGGGAAACGGGGCAGAAGTCAAAGGTCTTTGCCCCAGTTGTGTCTTTAAAAATTCTTTTTAATCTTCAAACCTATGTACAAGTAAAACTGGTCCAATAAGGGGAAAAATGATTAAAAAAACCAACAACGACAACAACAACAAAAAAGAACTCATCCAACATTATCATTAAAAAAAAATAATCTTGCGATACAACATACACCCATAGGAACCCAACGAGCAGCAATCGAAGGTCATAAAAGAGCTGAACACTAATGCTAAGCCTACATTCTTAAAATCTCAGTCAAGAAGTACTTCTCACTGTGTTTTGTCTTCCACGCGTAAAACCACGGTTTTTTTGTTTGTTTAACCTTTGAGCTTGGGCCAGAATAAGTTACACTTGGTCACATAAATCCTGAGGAGGAGGAAAAATGGCAGCAATTCTTCTTTCTCAAAGTCACAAAATGAACACTTACAGGGTTTCTGTGTCTTTTTTCCCCCTCCTCCCCAAAATAAATAAGAATCAATGTTGCCTCTACACAGTTATTAAACAGAAGATATATCTAACAGCTTATTTTTTTAAATATATATATATGTATATATAAATAACCAAGACCTAATAACTGAAACACAAAAAAAAAGGTCCCCATCCACCCAATCCCACCCTCCTCCCCTTCAAAAAAAAAACAAAACAAAACCGAAAAACAACCAAAAACAAAACAAAAACTTTATAAAAATATCTTGCAGTAAATTTTAGAGTTTACAGTAGCTTCGTGATTAAGTCTCCCATTGCCCTGACTCCACCTTGTCTTGCTCTGATGAACTAAGTGCCAGTGATTTTGCACACACACACACACAGGAAAGAAAACCCAATATAAGTCTCTTTTCTTCTTCCTCTTCATCTTCTTTTTTTTTTCTTTTTTTTTTTCTTTTTTTCCTTTTTTTTTAAGAAAAAAATCACCCAAGCCAACAAATGAAACTGGTAACTTAAAGAAATAATAATACTGATATCAATGCAGCACTAGCAACACAACAATTGCCTCTAAATGCAGGGTGTGGTGGAGGATCCAGCTGGTTGAAGGAGGTCCCAGCACGGTGGCACAGTGGCAGGGAGTTGACAGGTGGGGAGGAAGGTGTCGAAGGAGGAGCAGCAGTAGCAGCAGCGGCAACTGTGCCTGGTGACGGGAGAGACAGTCCTTGGCAGAGTCTTGTCCCTCTTCTTTGCTACCAGAAGTTGCCTTTTCCCTAAGTTTTAATGTTTTGTTTGTATGTGTTTATTCATTGAACCCCCTCTCCCTCCTAAGTTTACTCCTTTCCCCTTCCAGCAGGTTAAAAACCAAAACGATACAGTATAAAAAAACCAATTATTTCGTATATATATATGTATGTATGTATGTATATATAAATATACACACATCCATACATGTATATATAAAAAAAGGGAGCAAAAGAAAAGGAAAAGGTGGTGGGGAGAAAAAAAAAGGTAAGAAAATCCCGTGATGAAGCTCCCCAATATTGTCTTGGTTCAACGCTTAGTTTTGAGTTGCTCCTGGCTGGTTTCTGATGAGAACGCGCTCTGGATTCATGGAACACTGCGCTCCCGCTACACCCATCTCCTTCCCCACACCCTCCCTCTCCGGGCTGCGTTCACCTGCGCGGACAGAAGTTGCCAAGGGTAAAGATTTCACTCCAGCAATTTGCAACCTCCTTTGAGCCCAGACTCTGCAATCCCACAACTGAGCAGATCTCTCTTGTGGAGCACCAAAAAAGAAAAAGAGAGGGGGGGAAAAAAAACCAGGCGTGCATTGGGGAGGTGTTTGGGGAGAAGTGGGGGAGAAGCCCACTTCCTGAAGGGAGAGGGGAGGCTGGGAACCTCAAACAGGACTGGTCCTTGGACAGTCTACATCGGTTGCCTTCCGTCAACAAGTGTCCGCAGAGCACAGAAGGTGAAGCCGTGGCTGACATGTTAACTTTTCGGGATAATTCCTGGTAGCAGAGCGGAAACAAGTGGTGTCGTCAGAAACACAGAGAGAGCATGAACAGAACAAGAAACAAAAGAAAAGAAAACGAAAAAAAATAATAAAAAACCCAAAAAATCAGGAAGGAGAAAAAAAGCAAAACATTCAAAAATAGGGAGGAAAAAAAAAACCAATCGAAAAAAACCACAACCCAAGATCTGGTGAACTGGGTTTGTCATCTGTGCTACCTTTTCTTTTCTTTCTTTTCATTCTTTCATTCGTTTGTTTTTGTGTTTGTTTCTGAGATATATATTATATATCATATATAAATATATATATGTATATATATACAGTCATTCCTTCATACAAAATTTGTCTATAGACAGTTTTGTACTGTTGTGGCAAGGTATATACATCCTTCTAGTTTAGAGGCTAGCTTGCTAAGGAATATTCTTTCATTCTTTCTTGCTTTTTTCTTTTTGTTTTGTTTTGTTTGTTTGTTTGATTTTTTTGTTTTGTTTTGTTTTTCCTAAGTTATTTAATTTTTTTATGTGTTTATTTAAGGTTGGTCTTGTAGGCCGACTGATGAGACCATCTTTGCCTTGTCTTTGCCAGCAGGGTACTTATTGTCTCCTCTAGACCCATAGTCATTAGAACCGGAATCGCTCCGCTTGCTGTTTGCGCTATGCTTGGTTGGCGTGCCGGGGGGATGGCTCACCTGCCCGTTCTTCTCGTCTGAAAAAAGTTGTTTAATTACGTCAAAGAAGTTACTCAATGGGCTGCCTGGGTACACAAAACAGAGGAGACAAAAAAAGAAAGAAAGAAAGAAAGAAAGAAAGAAGGAAAAAAAAAAAAAAACGAGAGGGAAAGAGAGAGAAAAAGAGGAGAGAAAGAGAGAGAACAAACAAACAAATGAACAATGGGGTTTTTAACGAGAAGAACATGATGAGGAGATCCAGAGCCACGTGCGTGGGGGTGTGTGGGGAATGAAGACAATGAGCAGGAAGAGGAAGAGTGTTTAGGATGGGATACCTACAGAAATAAAGAGGCTGGGAGCATACAGCACCTAAGGGAAAGGTCCTAGTTTTTTCCTGAGTGGGGAAGCATTGCTGTCTCACCTAGCAGGAGGACACAGTATCATGTGATATTGAAATAGTTCAGTCCATTACTTGGAGTCATTTGGCCATTCCACATGGAAATATCCATGAATGTGATGCTGGATACAGGCGAATCCCATCCTACTTCTGCTGTTACAAACACGGGTATTTGCACATGCCCACCAAGTGATGCTTTGCTTTGCAGCCTTGCTAAGCTCTCTGGTTACACCAGCCATTAGGCTTTCCTTGCTTGCATTTTATTTTCTTCTGAGTATCTCCTTGCCAGCCTGCTATCACTAAGCCTGAAGCACCTGAGTGGTCCAAGGGAAACAGCATTTGAAAAATGAGCTATGACTGAGATGAGTGTTGCCATCTGCATGAGTGGTCTGTGGTTTGTACTCGCAGGCTTCTAAGCACCTCCGGATCTCCCTACAAAGGTACCTGGAAATGAAGATGCTGAATGCATTGTGGAAGCAGGTTGTTATGCATTTAACTATTTCTGGGACCTAGCAGAGTCAAGAACTATTACCTCATTGTCCTGAATTTCTGTCCTCTCTACAACATAGCCTTCATGGCACCGACATGCACTCCAGTGGAGGTAGGAGCCAGAGTGGGGTTTAGGGTTGTGTGCTAGTAAAACAGGCATCTCCTTGAGCCAGCCTCTAGATCAGGCTGCAGTATTAACAAGGGTTGGGTACTGGGCAAATGAATGGAACCTTTCATGCCATTTGGACCTCCAGGCAAGAGGGTTATATGCTGTTAATCTAGTTTTGTGTCAGAGGATGTGTGGAAGGCCATACCTGAGGAAAGGCTTCAGGGTGGGTGCTACGGAGGGAAAAGGGACCAGATGCTACTGGAAAGGTAGCCTTTTTCAGGGAATTTCTAGTCCCTTTTAATTTTCTTGAGTTGGGTGATTAATCCTTATCAAACGCAGGAATGGTCACACTAAACTCTTCAAACATAGATACTGAAGGTGTTTTTTATCTGACGTACACCACGGAGGTTCTGTCTGTTCATGATCATTAAAATCCCATGATGGTTTTATCAATACTGGGATTGTTGGCTCTAGTGTTCAGTCAGATTCAAATCATTTACATCTCCAGCTCTAGCAAGGAAATAGGATCCTTGTATCTACCTTCCAAGGTTGTGGCATGCTGTGAAGAGTGGAATCTTTCATCTCCTACAATGGGAATATTCAGTCAGGAGCAAAGGGTTTCTTCATAGCAAACATTGCCATGTATCCACAGTTGGTGGACACTGGTGGCTTGGTAATGTTGTATTTCCCTTCACTCTCATTACAAACATAAGCAACCCATTAGCTACAGCAGGTAAGTACTTTCTGTGCATGGTCTGAAGAGCTCACTGAGTGCTTTCTGATTCTCTAATGGAAAATGCTAGACAGACATCAACTGTTCTTAGGCAAAGAAAGAGGAAATACATAGCATTTGTGCTCTGCAAAACTGAACTGGTTACTCTTTATTTCCTGCCCCGTGCTAACCAGGTAGTTGCTGCTTTTCTCTGCATGTTAACAGGCACTGAGAAAAACCAAATGGCTGGCATATTCAGTGAAGGATCTTAATCTTATGAATCTAAATCATCCCTTGTCTTCTTCTACTTGCTGCTTTGTGTTCAACTTTCTGCTTGCCCCAGTTCTGTCTGTCATTCAGCTACACCAGTGTCACAAGGAACTGGCTGTGAGTTTCTGAAAGGGCATCATTCACCCAACTGAGTGAAGCCTTAGTGATGGGCACAGACAAACAGCCAGGCACAGCACATATCTCAGTTTCTGGCTAAGAGGAGAAGGGCTATCAAACTCTCAGTCACTTTGGGGTCAGACCTCCATGAGCTCCACCTGCTTCCATCCAAGTGCTTTCAAATGCTGTGGAAAGGGGATATCTGTTCCACATCTATGACTTCTATTTCAGAGATTGCCCTAAAACTGTTATGGGTTTGTGGGCTCATCGTCTGTGCAGACTCGCTTTTATCTACTCAGATTGATTTCTACTTCTTTTAGGTGGATACCATTTTTCAATGAAAAGAAAAAAAAGAAAGCAAACACTCAGCCTTGAATGCAGGAATGTGGGCAGATCTGGTTCTTAGGTGGCTTTGGACCCCTCATCCTCATAAGCAAATGGAGTCAGCAGAGAGAATGAAAAAGAGCACTGAAAAAAATGCTGGAGAGGAAAAGACTGCTAGATTGGGAGAAAAGAGTAGGGCAATATCTAGTTATTCATCTGAGCAGTTGGTTCAACATGCTTAGAGGGAAAGATGAGGGCAGAGTAAGCAGGGCTCTGCAGGAATAGGAGAAGTCTTTTGTTTTCATGTAGACAGGAACAGTGACCAAGTACAACTAGCAAGAATGGAGCAATAAAACACTTTAGAAATTATATATCTTGTATCTGCTGAGTCCTGATACAGGATTTTCAGTCGTCCTACTAAAATATGCAGCCCCTGTTTCATCCACCCTTTCTCCTCCCCAGCTTTGAAGTGTCTGGAGATTTATTGCAGCAAAAGTATTTAACAGTCTGCTTTTCTCTGCCTCTATCACTACTGAATTCTTTACAATCAGCATTTTCAGTTAAAATTTTAATGGGAGGTAAGAAATCCTTAGGGATGTTTAAAGTGAGCTACTGAAAAGTAAAATAGGCCATTTCACTAACCCTTTCTTTCCTCTGCCCTTTGTACTTGTAATTAAATAGTAGGTAATAATGCCCTCTCTGGTAGTCAAGAAAGAACTGATCCTACACCAAGCAATACAGACAATCACTGCATTGATGTCTATGGGACAGGTTATTAGCCTGCTCTTGGGCTGGTCTACCCGAGGAGTCCTCACATTTTTCTCTGGAGATACATAAGTAGGGGTCAGCTATGCTGGAAGCATGAAAAGGGTGTGGTGTCCTTCCTCTTAGTTCTCAGTTCCCTTTGGGGTTATACAACCAGTAAAACAAGACTTGAAAATGCAGGTGAAAATGGGTTAGAATAGCTTTTTTCAGCAATCTTCCACTCCTAACATTCAGTGCAAAATGTGTCATAGGCCCTTACACCTGCAAGTCCATCTAGAGACTCAAAAAGGCTGCCTTTCTTACTTCAGAAAGTGAGATGACATCCCATTTCCTCTGGACAGGGATGAAGGTTTGGCTCACTGACTCTTTAGAACATCCCTGGTGTTTCATGCATCTGTAACTAAGGTCTTCTTTCCCCTTGAGAGCAAATGTTCATCAACATAGAGCAAAGAAGGCGTGAAGGGTAGCAAGGGTGAGAAACCGTGAGAAGGATCAGAGGCAGGAGGGGAGGTTCAGAGCATTAGGTTTATGTCTATTAGGAGGAGATGGATATGCGCATTTTTGAGTTAGACCATGGAGCTGCACGCTGCAAGATGGGGAAGGCGGATGGGTTTGAAAACAAGCACTGAAGCTTATGAAAAGGTCAGGTATTGAAGGGAATATATTTAGGAAATATATTTATGGAGAAGGCACTCGTTTGTGGCATCTGTGTGCAGCACTGTAACGGCCAAGTATCATGAAGAAGTCAAAACTGTGAATGCAATTGAATACAATAAGCGCTAAAAGGAAGAAACTGAGCTAGAGAGAGACACAAAAATGTAAAAGGAAGCTGGGCAGGTGTTTTGTATCAACCCTCACAGTCCTCAGGATTTCATCTGCTGTTCTTAGCAAGCCTGTCTGCCACTGACCTAGCCCCAGTGGTGTCACTGGCTTGAGAAGCCAAGTAGAAGCAGAGCACCCAGGTAGGAGAGGAAAGAGAAAATGAGGTGAATCATTCCAGGCACCAGAAGTGACACCAGAAAAGGATGCACCTTGCAAAGACCCTGCTCTGGCACTATAAAGATCCTCCATCCTCCCCAGAACGTAACAGGAGATGGTGAACAAGCAGCTTCAGGACAAGCCTGGAGGCTCTTGATTAGAGCCCCAGTTACTGATTAGATCCTGCTGTTTTGTAACATTTTAAGACAGTCAGATAAGAGCTTGGTCCTCATTTCATTGAAGCAAATAGCAATATTCCCATTGACTTAACGGAAGCAAACCCTGAGGCGCTTCCCTCTCCTATGAAACCATCACTCTCAAGTCTATGTATTTTTAATGCACTAATCCTTGTGGTGCTGAACACAAAGTTGCACAAAACAAATATGCCATCTGTGGGATTATCCTCTGCCTTTCCTTTCTGTATAGCCTGAGAAATTTTGGGGTTTTGCATATTTAGCCTGGGCTTTGGAAGAAAGTAAATTGGAAAATATAGGTCTCCACTGGAAACAGAGACATCTTTTGTAAACCTGACTTCCCTTATCCTTCCCTTGGTGCTTTCACATCCTTCCTGTCTTCTGCCTGCATCTCCTACTGAGGTTTTCTTCCTATACTCATTCCTTACTCTTTATCCTTGTCTTTTTCATCCCTAGGTTGCTCTTTGTTTTGATAGCAGCTGTGGTGAATCACATAACAAAAATTCTACTCCTTTCCTTTCACATAAAGCATTAAAACACTCTCTTAATGAGTGATAATCGATTCCCTTTCAAACCCATTTTGCTGCTTTGACAGAATATTAGCCCTCTTTCTTAAGATTAGACATTTCTTTCCTTTTTGCTTGGTTTCTGTTGATAGAGTCCCTCCTGCCTTCAAAAACAACTTAAAATACAGAACCCACTTCAAAAGTATAAACAGTGAAAGGGATGACAGAAAGATAAAGTGACCTGTTCCTCTTTGTTTAGTTGTAGTATTGTGTAGGAGTCTTCCACCAAACTAAAGAGCCCCTAGCCTAGGCACTGTACAAATACAAATCAGAGAGATGCCTCAGAGAGCTCATGAACTACTGACAGTCCACAGACAACTCCAGTTCCTTAGCAGGATACCTGAATTGCAACTGGGAAAGGTGACTTACTTTCCAGAGTCCTTAGACTCTGCCAGTAAAAATACCAACTGAAAACAGTGTTTTCAGGAACAGACTGCTGGTAGGAACTACTTGGATTACCACACAGCATTGGCACAGGTGTCCATGCTACCAGCAACTTCCAGTTGCTACACACCTGGGCAGACCTGAACAACCAACCTGACATTTAAATGCTCTATAACCCATCCTTGTTCTTACTCCCCTAAAACATCCCATCCCCTCTGCAGGAGGGTGGTCCAATATTTGTGACTAGCCAGAAGCATCCAGATGGCCATTCTGCCTCTATCTTGCACATTTTTTCTCTCTCTCTCAGAAATACACAGAGAAACTGAGATCCAGTTCTGCCTCCCCTTTTACAGACAACACTACTCAGACAGGTAGCTCTTGGGTGATGAGTTAGAGAATGGTGAACACAGGCAGGAAAGCCCCAAAGAGATGAGGCCTATTTCCTTGCTGCTACCTTCTGCAGAGCTAAGGCCTGTGTAATGAATCAGAAACCAAATGTGTCTGTTACTGGTAAACAGTTTTGGCCAATCCAGCACCACCACATAACATTCAAAAAAGGAGACATGATGATGGAGAGGAAGGAATCATACATTCATTTGGACAGCTGGTGGCACTGAAAGAGCAGACAAGGATAGTAGTGGGATGAAGAGATGCCAGATTCTGCTGTTCTGGAAAACTGGATGGTAAAGGACTAAGCCCAAGAATTCTTTGTATCTGCCAGTCCTTTTACAAAGATCTGCCTGCACAAGTGTGTGCTGAGAGGGGAAGCTGATGACCCATACTCGTAAAGCCACAGCAAATGATAGTATTGGTGCTACCCATTCTCTTGGAGACATCTGCTGCTTCATTCCAATCTTTTTTGTCTATAAAAATGTCAAAAATGTATTGGCACTTCATAATATGATTTTGGTCTTTTCTGCCAGATAGATGTTCATGTATTATCTTATGGGTTTTAAGTTCTCTGACCTGTTCCTAAGGGAGAGATGACCTGTGCATGTTTGTGAAATGTTGCTTCCTCATTTCCACTGAATCAATCAATGATTTAATTTTCTAAGAAGGCCATCTTAAAACTTAGCTTAGTACACCAAGCATTTCCATGCAGTATCCTGAAACACTGGCTATTATAAATAAAGTACTGTGATCTTAATTAAGAGTGAGATATCTGTGTTTCCTGTATTAGGTATTACTACAGAGAAAGAGGAAAAGATCTTGAATTGGGTTGCAAAAATCTCACCATAGCTGTCAAAACAGGATCTGACATGAACCAAATAGTTCACTAAGTCTGGATTCATTTCTAGTGCCAAGTTGTCTTTTTCGTGGCTACCTTCTTCTGCAGTGCAAAAACATGAGGCATGAATTGGAAAAGAAATATCTCCCGAACACAACACTAGACTGAAGGTATTACAATTACAGTATGTGGGGAGTCAGCCGTTCATCTGGAGAGCAAAGGATACTGGCAGAAAGAGCAGGGGTAACTGGGAAATTTGGCTTGAACTCTTCAGAACATGTGACTTATTGCAAACTACCCATTATGAATGAATATGTGATCTTTCAGGTGGGTCTTCCTTTTGTCTCTTCACAGTGTGACAGTGGTGAGAAGCACCTTTCAGCTGGGAGGGCAGCGTATGTTTTTTTCTGTAGATTTCAGCACTGGTATTTCTGCCATCAGTTACAGCTTTTTGAATGCAAATAACCAACCTCGTCTTCCATCAAATAGCTACTTTGTGAGAAGCAGGATTACTCTAATTAATGCCAATATGGGTCAGGATCACTTCCAAGAGCACCAAGCCCAGATACTTGCTGCTGCTGCTGCTAACACCAGCAGTCTCTAAATCAGCACTCACAAAGCTACAGGCTGCAATTGCAACCCAAATGTGAGGCAACCAGCTTAAAACTACAAAATGTTTCCTAACTTCTCAAGCAGCTTGGGATGGTACTGACATGGGCTCACATCTGTATGAATCAAACTGTGACTGCAAGGAGCTGCGAAGAGAAGCCTTTACTGCAGTGCAGTTGTTTTGTGTGCACTGAGGATGATTGGCCATGGGCAACAAGATCAGATGGCTCTAAATAGGAAGTTATGTCAAGTCCTAAACACTGGAAGCAAGAGATGTGACTGAAATACACTGGAGAGACATGAAAGGCAAGTGGATTTGCTGTGCTTCTGCTTTGATCAGATCATTTTGGCGATAGCCACTGGTACACACAAGGATCCAAAAAGCTTTTTGTTTAACTCTGGTGCAAGGAATTGTAAGCAGCAATACAAGATAAATATTTAAAAATAAACATAAGGTTCTTTTTTGCCAGCCTGCACAGGGTTATATTTTGCAGGAACATATGATTGTGCAGTGCCCAACATAACAGCATGATATGACTGGAGCTGCACTAGTTATATGTACTAACCTTCTCCTCCTCTTATCATCACCCACTTTCCACGGATGTGCCACTGATGTAACTCAAGACTTTCCTGAGAGTCATGAGAGATGGAAAACAACAAGCAAAGACTGCCTAATGGGAAATGAAATTCATCCTCAGACAGGTGCAGGGCAGACTGGAAAGTTTACAGGCTCCCTGGGGAATGTCAGAAGGTAAAGTGGAGGATAAGGAAGGCTTTTCAGAGCTTTCTGCCAGCATCCAGCACCTTGGCAAAACATACTTACTAAGGACTCCAAAAACACCTAAAAATGGCTAGGAAGGGGAGCTACCAAAGACCATACACCACCTTTATTATGAATTCAACCACCAAAAAAATTTCTCAGCTCACTATGTAAATAACTTAATGTCATTAAAGTTTATGAAGACAGACTCTTTTCTGAACAAGGACCACTGAAAGTGGCACTATGGGCTTCTATGTGGTGTGTGTCAATGGCTCCAGATCCAACTTGTTCAACCTACAATGAAAGATACTTGCTTTCTAATTCCCAGCTTTGTGGTTGAAGCTGGAGAGCTTTCCAGTTTATGTTGATCTTGATTTTTAATTTTAATGTAAAGGCTCTTCAGAACCTTACTAGAACCTTAATCATACAAACTATTCTTCAGTAAGATAGACATAAATACCAGATTAGATGGTAGTAAACAGTTCTCTAAATCCTGCTTCAAAAGAAACAGAATCCAGTTTCTTTAAAGCTGTGCTGATTTTATAAGGCTTAATGGCAGCACACAAAGTGGTAAAGCCTATTTGTCACTAAACTGATTTGGCTCTGAATACACACAAGGAATAGATCAGCTAAGGTGTCACTCCTGTAGGCATTTGGGTTACAGCCGCATTTTATATGTAAAGATTTAAATTTTTACAAGGTAAATTTAATCTTACAAACAAACTTCACGGACAACGGTTTAGTCTTTCTGACAACAGCAATGCCCATTCCCCTGCTGAGCTAGGTGGAAACATAAAATATTCCACCCCAACATGCATCTCAACTTTATTACGAGCCAAATTATTTTCTTCTATTGTGAAGTAGAAGAACTGTTGGCAGCAGTTTTCTAGTTTGCACAGGTAGGGTTGGTACAGCAGCTGTTACGCTGTTTGGATGTTGGCAGCTCCTATGACACACCTTGGCTGTTCCAACATTAACTTGTTTTTCAATGCCAATGGCTGTAAGCAAATCACTTCTGAGATTCATGATCACGGCTAGCAGAAGATGAGATAACATTTAAAGGACTACACAAATTTGTCTTGCTGTTAATTACAACATTCAGTGGTTCAGAGTGGGTGAAAAGATATTCCTCATTCCCACCAGAGCTTTCACATGGCTGAGCATCTGACTGGCTCTTCCTGCTCCAGTGTTAACTCTTTTTGCTAAAATGACATTCTGTGCTCACTCTCAGAATATAGAACAATGTGGAGGCCCAAACCCCCACAGAATATAGTTTTATAGTTTTTCATGCACTATTTGCTATTACTGGATGAACATTTTGTCAACTTCAAGGGGGGTTTCTGATCCTCAGAATCACAGGAGACAACTTGCCAAAAATAGGCTAAGTGCTTGCATCATTCCCTTTCACTCCCCTGTCTAAATCATGGGTTCCTGCACACAGAACAGCTCTTCACTCATATGAGAGGGTGGAATTCAGCATGGTGCAGTCACCACTGCTTATGTTGTTTGTGACTACACCAACAGGAATGTGATTTTAAAGGAAGCAGCTCCATTAAATCCCTACAAGCCATCCTTTCTCTTCTCCCTCTCTCTCTGTCTATGCTGTAGCTGCCACAAAACAGTCTCCCTGATGGCCTTCACCTCGTCCTCTTTGTCCCTTGTTGGATTGCTGCTGACATTATGACAGCTGGAGGGCCTGCATGAACTGTGAGTGAGCAGTGATGCTCTCTGCCCAAAGGATGCAGAGTACTGGCTGGTTGTTTCCATAGCTCAGTTAACTTGCAAGCAATTAGCAGAACCGGCATTTCAGTATTTTTGTATAATGTGAATGCCAGATGCAGGCAAGTCACAAAGCATTGAGGAAGAAGAGGAATTGACTGATTCATTCAAGAAGCTGAAGGTTTGCCTACAACTTAAATGAGTCATGAACAGATCAGAAAAGTCAAATAAGAAATCAAACATGCTCCTTTTAGAGCAAAGGAAAAAATTCCACCAGCAAGGCTGCAACTTAAGGAAAAGAGACCATCTGAAATACAGGAAAGAGGCCAAATTCTGCCTCAGTAACACATGCATAAACCTAATACTATCTCCACCATGACAACTTCCCTTTATGGTTACAGACTCCACAACAACTCCAGAACTACCTTCTTCAGTTTACAAAGAGGTGATGTGGCAGTTGCAGTGATCACTTCCTCAACATTTTGTCTTCCCTTTCACAGAGATATCTGAATTCAACCTCGGTACCAGAATGGAAATCTAAAGAGAACAGAGTTCTCTCGTACAGAATCTGCGCAAGAGATAAGATAAAAACTTCTCTCATCGCATGTGGGTATTTCCCCTATTGTATTTGGAGGAGCGAGTAGGGGCACAAGCAATGAAAGAAAGAACCCAGTACATGTGTATTCACGGGGGAAGGAAACCTAGGGGCAAATTAACCAAAATTCACACAACCTCAAGCAAGTTGAGCTGCAAGTTTTGCAGGAAACTTTTTATCTTATACCTAGCAAAATTCCAAATCTTCGGTAGGTTCACTACTCTTCCAGCGAGAGACATAACATAATTGCCCGAGATCAGAGTGGAACTGTGACAATTTAACTAGCTAAGTGTCTGCCAGATAATATGCAGTGTGTCTTATGGAGGATTTAAAAGGGTCATGCCCCAAGGATGTCTGGGGAAGAAAGGGTTGGATGCAAAATAGAATTAAATAATGTCGCATTCCTGTCTCAATAAATAGCAGGAAACCAAGGGAGACAGCAGGTAGCAGGGCAGCATTCAGCTTCACTGCAGAAAAGGGACTCAAGAACCATGAATCTACAGCAGCAAGTAAAGAAAAGAGGAAAAAAATCAGGAAAGAAAAGAAAATCACTGGCCTGGGTTACAGTGAGGGAGGGAATCTCATGTTTGTGCTATGAAGGGGAAAGCTGTGGTGGAGCCTGTGCATCTGTGCATGGATGGGGAAGAACAGAAAAAGGGGTATATGCTTGTGTCCTCCAGGTGAGTGAAAGACATAGTGGGCTGTTACAGTGTAGGCAGTCTTGAAAAGAGCGAGGGAGAGCAGGGATAGGGAAGGGGAAGAGGTGGAAGGGACAGGACGGCGCATTATTACGTTGCTCAGCAGGGGCTGGGGAAGGTGAAAAGGCAGAAGGGAAGGAAGTTCTTACCACATTTGGAAAGTCTGCCAGTCATCAACTCCATACAGTTAGTGGTGTCTGGATCATAGAACGGAAAGAGGAGGGAGGGAGGAAAAACATAAAAAAAGGTTTCCACACCTCTGTGCATAAAGTAGTAACTTAGCACATTATTACCTGAAGCAGGAAACATATACACATCTTGGTCTTCTCACAACCCAGGCCAAATTCTGCCACCCACTATATGCCAGTGTAAATCTGGCCCTGTGACTGAGAGTGGATGCTGCTTCAATACTGCTGCCTCCACTTACCCCTTTATCATAGCTACAGGTACCTATGAGATGTGGGAAATATTCTGCCACCACATTAACAAACTAAAAGCCTTGAATACCGTCATTCACCTGGCTGGCTTTGCAAGTTAGCCTGCAACAGCCAGGAAATGTTCAATCAGCTGATATATCTACATAAAAAAAAATTGAGAGAGGGAAGAAATACAGCACTATGCTATTGTACATGGAATGAGGTTACTTGTACAGCTCAAAACCATCTTTTAGACCCCAAAGGATAACATCAAAGTTCCAACCTAACTCTGTCTCTCTTGTTCAAGTCTCTTATTCCTCTTGCTTTCAAAGGCAGTAGAAATACTTCTGGAAAGGGTGGCAGAATCTGGCTCGAAGACACTACTGTCCACTTTGTGTATAGCTGCCATTACCACAGCCTCTGAGTGCTTCCTACTGGGGTGTGATAATCAGAAGGAGCTCTACATGTCAGCTTTAAAACTGAAAGGACACTCCCATGTGGAACCTGTTGGCAAGCCAGATCTGCTGCTGTCAGCCAGGACTCCCTTGCATTTGGTATCTAAATCATCGTGTTCATGAGCAATTCACTGCTGAGCAAGTGGCTACCAGTTAAAGCACTAAGCTCAGTCTCAGATCTCCTCTTGCCTGGGCTCCTGATGAACACTTGGGTATTCAAGAAATACCCTTCCCAGAAACATGCACGTATATGCTGAAAATCCGTAACTGCCAGGAAGCTCTAACTACTCCCTGTTTGCTATAAAGTCTGTGGTACAGAGGGAAAGATAATTTCTCAGCATTCCTTCCCTTAAATATTGAGACAAGTCATTTCCTAAGAGGGGGAAGGGGTGCTGGATATGCTTGGGTAAGCTGAACTTATGCTAGAAGAGCATCTTTTCTGATGCAACCAGGCCTGTGCTCCATGGATCATTTAGAAAATCATGGAGCAGAGAGGGCAGGCACTTGGTCCAGTGACACTGGTCAAAGCATCTAAGCAGCAGTTATATGCTCTCCATCCCCAGTGCTAAAGGTGGGCTGGCAGAGGACAGTGGGAGATGATACCCATGGAAGTTCTCTCAGAAAGGCACAAGATTGAGAGAAAGAGAAAGAGGGAAAAGGGTGGAGGTTAAGGAAAAGAGAGCATTCAAGAACTGGAACAACATATCAGAGGTGTCAGAGAGGCCAGGAGTTTACCTGCCTTTGAAATTCTTTGGCTAGTCTGGCAGAGTGAAGACAGACAATCTCCCAAATTACGTTTCTCCCCGAAGAAGCAGATTTGAGAAGTGCCTACACTTGCCGATTGGGTCAGTGACCAGAAGTCACACGCATGGGTTTGGATCATTTTTTTACTTTAATAACTTGAAGAAGTTTGTTGTCTTTGGCCTTTCAGTGGTTCCTGTCCAGCCCCCTCAGAGTCAACTACACTTTGCTGTAAGGCAGTGTGATGCAGATCTATAGTGGCAGAGCTCAGAGCATTCACCCAATCATTAGCAGAACTTAGCTTTGAAAGAACACATAAGAGCAAAGAAAGTCTCAAATATGGCCAAAAGACTGTTTCTGACTCCACCCTCCAACACCTGTAATTTTCCCCTCAAATGTATCTACACTAATCAGTAACTAGCAGTCTGGAAACAGAAAAAGTCACATTCGGATAATATCAGAGAAGGTAAACATTGTGTCTGGTTACTAAGAGTCACCTGGAACTGGTATTTCTCTTTTGTTCTTAATTTTAACAAATTAAAAAATAATTATGCCTCCTTAAGTTAATACTGCCTTTTTTTCTAGGTCATTTGTAGTCAGCATAGCTGACTTTAGTATTTAAAGCTAATTGTGTAACAGGTCTACACACATTCACTGTGTGATCAGAATACAAGCTGACAGATTACACAGGAAAGAAGGATTCTAACAGAGGCTTTCTGGCAACATAACATCTTGGGCTCTGTACCCCATTTTATTCCTAAAAAAGTAAATTTGTGTGGTATGGTATTAGTTTTGATGGATAGGGAATTTTTTTAAAAATATGAGACCATGGAAAAATCAAAGGGACACTAATGAAACCTCTAACTTGTCTTTCTTCAAACTTTAATGTAAAAATATAATTTGCATTCTCTGTATTGCCATGGCTAGTCCCAGGAACTGCATAGAAATTAATTTTTATTTGTAATGCCTTTCCAAGACGTGATCAGATTGCTTTTTCCCAATTCGTAAGGCATAGTCAGCATGAGCACACCAGGACCAGCAGCTCATATTGCATTACTTAAAAGACTAACGATGTTAATATGCCTTCAGCTTCTCTTTTAAAATAATTACTTTAATACTTCTTTTATTTCCATCACACTGTAACGTCTGCTTTAGTAAATACTCTATATGATCAAGTATTCCATCATTTTAAAGTAGAATTTTCATTCTAATTAGAAAGTCTTAGATTCTTGGCAGTCAGTTCTGCTCACAGATACTAATCCACAATCCAGTGACTGGGGAATCCAGGTGTCATGTGAAAGGAATAAAGCCAGGGTCCAAAGGCTTTCAACTGTCTGAGAAGCGTTGATGGGTCATGTAACTGCATTTTTAATGTGCCCTGTTTAATTTTTTAATTAAAACATAGTAGCAGTGTCAGATCTCAATCCTGATGATGATAAGGCAACTCCTTATTTCATAGAAATTGCTGGCAGTCCCTCACACTTTGGATTTGACCAAGACTCTTTCATAAATGACATGCAGTTCAGTTCATTAACAGATGGTAAATATTTTCTTTAAAATAAGGCCTTACTTCAAAAGGCCAAACAAGTTCTGAATCCATTAAAAATTGCTAGTGTTCTGTTGAATTTTCTTTCATAATTTTCTTTATTCTTTAATGTCTCCATTTCTATCCTACACAAATTTCCCAATGAAGCTGCCTAGTTTGTGATGCTTCTGATGTCTCTGAGTCTGAGACTTGTCCCAGCCCAGGAAATCTCACCCAAACAGCTGCTCCTCTGAGATCTCCAAATCCAGGGCTAGATCCCAGAAATCACTGAACAGCTCCTGCCAGATGCCCATAGTCCCCAATAAACAGGGAGGGAGATGATGTCAAGGGAGCCAGCAGTTCCTCTGGTTCAAGGCAGTTACCATTCAGATTGACATTCCCCAGTGTTAGTGTGCTTATTTGAAATTCCCTGTTCTCCTATCGAAACCCTGGAGAGCCTGGACTTTTTTCTACATGCTTGATTTCAGAACTACCTGTAAGTATTTCAGATAATTTTAATGAAGGCTGTTCAGTAATAATACTAAGGCTGTTCAGCAAAAAAACAGGGCTCTGTCAATCCAACCAGGCATCAGAGGGCACCTTTTGTAGGTGGGAACCATGATAGCAAGATGAAGTAATTAGTCCAGACACTAGACTGATAAGACATAAAGGGTCACGCAAGATTGCAGGAAACAAGAGAAACCTGGGACCTGGAAGAGCCCCAGAAAAATTGACTTGTGATCCAGTTTCAAATGGGCATTTGCAGAGTCCTGAAAATTTGCCTTGCAAAGCTCCTATTTTGTTCCTTATTCCCTTTTAAGTCATGATGATATAATCCTTTGCACATTTGGAAACTGAGTTTCTTACTAATTTTTTGGCAGCAATTTAGCCTACAGCTCTTGTGAGCCATAAAATACCCAGAAATCACAAATCAGTGTTCTATCAAGAATTTGCACTGCTCTATTTTGAAGCTAGATATGGTCTCTAAGCACTTGTTTATGCTGATTAAAGGCACTTACAACAGTAACGCTGAGATGCTCTGAACTTTGAGATGTCAATGGTTAAAATTTGATATGAAGACAAAAATATAACAAGAGAAAACCTTTCCCAAAGAAATTGTAAAGGTTATTTCAGTATTGCTGATTGCCCAGAACATGGCAAAATGGGAAAAAATAAGAATATGTAGCACCCCACATGTAAAATCAAAGCTCAAAGAAACAAGAAATTATCAGGGAAATAAAAATTGATACCCTGTGAATGATCACAGATGGCTTTTGCATGTCCCTATTCACCAGCTGTTACTATTACTCTTCTGTGCAAAGGCTTCAGAGAAAAACAGATTATGATTTAATGGAAAGAGTGTTGGGCTGAAACAAAGGCACAAATCTGAGATATCTTCCTCCATAGAGAGAGATCTTTTTATCCCAGCAAGGGGCAGTTTGATCAAGGATTACCTAACTAGAGATTCTGAGTATAAGGCTCTTGGATGGAGCTACACATGGATGAGAGATGAGGCTGACTGCTCCCATAGACAGACTCACTCTTGATGCAAAAGGGACTGTCCTTTCATCGTCTTGCTGGGTTTAGTGGCTTTTGATACCAGTAACAAGTACACAAGGGCAACTATTACGGTTCAGACCAAAGACCAAAACCATCCAGTGCTCTGTCTCCATCAGCAGCCACAAAGACAAGCAGGAGTGTAAGAGCAGGCCAAGCAGACACTTCCTAACACTGCCTGACTTGACTACCAGGTTAGAGATTTTCTGAGCCAGCTGTGGTTTCTCTGTTGAGCAATCCCATAAAGGTTTTTTAAAGCCAGGGAGTTCTCCAGCCTCCCTGTAAGAAGTACTCAGGGGAAGATGAGCATCTGCAAGCTCCTCACATGCAGAATCTGCTTGAGTGAAGAGTTCCACAGGTCTCAGATTATGTGAAGAGATGCTTTCCAATATTTTTTTTGGTACTTGGCTTCCACTACTTTCATATGATGGTCCTAGTTCTTTCATTGGGAAGAAAAAATGAACAATTGATCCCTAGTTACTTGTAACTCATACTAGCCATGAGTTGTAGACCTGGTACTGTCTCAGCAATCATAGTACAGAGGTCCTGAAACCTATAGGTTAGAAAGCTGATATGTTGCACTACATTTGGCCAACTAAGCGGTGGCTTTCAGGAGTACAACATTAACTTCTGGAAAGGATTTCATTTATTTACACATTTATTCAGGTAAGGGAGGGAATCTTATTTTCCTGCTTCAGAGAATGCCAGAAGAAATATGCACAGCCAGTCTTAGAAAGGAAAAATGGAAGTGAATGAAGGGATATATGGAGGAAGGGAGATTATCAGGTGCTCAAGCATGACACAGAAACACATCTGCCTAGATCAGGTACATAACAGGCTCACATACACACACACACACACAGATGCATGGGGAACATGACATCTACAAACACTGTTGTGAGCCGGAGGAAATGAAAAAGAGGGAAGTGCATTCTGAAACCCAGGCAAGCCGGCTCAGTGGGCTGGCATACTGCATAGCAGATCAAAGAGGGGCAGGAGAGAGAATGACTGTCAGTGCCATAGCCTTACTAGGCCTTGCTGTTCTGCTCTAATACTGAGTTCACTGAATCTTCCACTTTTGCAGGTCTCACTTTACATGCATGCACCTTTCACAGCTGGTTTTCATCATCCCACCTATAATGGCATCTGAACTAAAAGGCAGGAGAAACAACCACTCAGAGGAGATTTCTGTGCACAATGAGCTGCGAAAATATCCAGTGTTGGACAGTATTGCTGGTCAGACAGCAAGATGCTCAAAGCCACGGAGGAGGAGAGTCCAAGTGAACTGTGAGCTCCTCCTGTTGCAGCGGTGGACTGCCTACAGAGTATCCTCAAACCATGAACCTCAACAGGAGCCCAACCACCCCAATTTCTGTGAACTGTTCAGAGCTGGGCATATGGGAGGGTAAGAGAAAAAGAGAAGACTTTGCATTGTTTCTAGTGAGAAAAGCTGATTAATTCCATGACAATTTCTAGGAAGCTCTTGCACACATCTTTCCAACTACAGACACCCAACTAAGCAAGGTGCTGAATGTGAACTCTGCTGTCCTTTATCCCTTTACTTCCCCTTACTCTTACTGACTGGGGATGTGAACCACAGGGCCTCTTTACTTTGATGCACAGGTTATCTATTTTTGGTAACAACCCTTTTATTTCCTCTCCCTTCCTTTTCTCTTTTCCTTGTACTCTGCTCCAATCTAAAATTTTCAGGTTGACTTCTCTCATTTTCAAGAGACTTGCATATTCCTGACCAGGTCAGGTGATGCAGCACAGAACAGTTTGGCACTCTGTCTCATGAGCTGTTTTACCCGGTTAACTCCCCAGCCAAGGGAATTCTCATTTTTAAATTAAAAAAAAAAAAAATTTAATTTTGGGTTTGCTCCATGTGGAGTTAGTTACCTATTGCACTCTGGCATTAGACATCAGGCTAGGTTTTACCTGCTAGAACAACATATTCTCATGTTGCTTTCGGCAGTAGAAATCATATGATTTTTCCATTCCAGAACCAGAGCAAAACTTTAAGTCAGATACATTTCTCACGGCACAGTTTGCCCATAACATCTCCCTGAACTTTAGTCAACCCTTAAATGGGTTTTATTTTAGGTTGAACTTTAGTCAACCCTTGAATGGGTTTTATTCCTGCTATGACTTTCTTAGGGAGATATCCTGCTTCATACGCCAAGTGTGCAAGAGGGTTCAAGTCTTTCTAGGGAGCCTCAGTAGCTAGGACATATTAGGGTGAAGAAGTTAAGGGAGATCATCAAGTTATTTACTTTTCAAACGATTTTTTCCTCACAGGAAAGTAAGGGCACACTTCCTTCCCTAAGGAACAAGGAATGCTTGAATACTGTTCACACATCAGGAGTAACATGAAATACACTTACAGGATGCTTTTCTATCTAATTCCCCTCACCCCCACTTAACCCTAGCATTTCCCAAGAGGAAGGGCTGGCAGAAAATTCTAGCTGCTTCCCTAAGTTTGACTTAATTTCTAAAGTTCAGACAGCAAAAACCTCAATCAACCATAGTTGTAGTGTCCTCATCTTCCCTGTTTCCAAACGGAATAACCCATGTGCTGGGCATCACTGCAATCCAGCATGCAGAAGGTCAGGCAGCGCTGGAGGCCAAAAGCAAAGTGGACACTGAACTGAGCATACTTCTCTGTCAGGTACTAAGAATACACACTTCTAGATGGAGTTATTTTATCTTCAGCTGCCAAAGCCACACTGTTAGACCAGAAGGATGTAACCCATATGTGCAATGAGCCAAGGACATCTGGGATTTAATTGCAGGATGCAATGCCAACCTAACTCCCACACTTTTGCCTTGGCTTGTTCACACAAAGGTCAAGCACAGAATTTGGCTCTAAAGTATAATATTTATTTACTTCCTTTTCATCTCCCACTCCTCCTGACTCTTTCTCTTCTTCCTGCAGCTTCTGCTCTCTACCTTGCTCCTGTTTATTCCCTATATCTGCACATTCTTTCTGCTTCTCCCTATTTTTCCTTCCTTGAAGCATTCCCAATAGCTCATCTGCCTTAAGTTTTCAATTTTCACCTTCTTCTTTGTTCTGTCCTTTTAAAGGATAGAAGAATTAACACTGATATTTTTTGTGTGTGCAAGCACTAGTGTTCAGAGGGAACACTTGCTACATAATGGTGGGACGAAGCCAGTTTTTGTATTATCAATTCAAGCTGCCTGCACATTCAGATTGATGTCACTGCACAGGGTAACACACGTAAGGATTTCTCTACCACCGTGAGGAACTGAAATTTACTTTTCAAATAGGTAAAACATAGCTTTTGCAGAACCTTAGTATATAATTTGTGCTACCACAGTATTGAGCCAAGAATTTGATCACACTACTGGAAACTATTAACCACCTTCTGACCATCTGTTAATGGCTAAGTTAAAAGTAGCTCTCAGCATTGCTCTGAGACCCTCTGAAGTTGGAGGTTTCTAAAGCATGCCTGAAGGATTTGAAAATCAGGTATCTTCTAGAGCATGTCCCTATTCTGGGATATTTTGGAGCTGGAGAAAATCTGGAAGGTCTATTGATGATGCAGCTTTTGATGGAGAAGTGGGCAAATGGCTCTTTGGGCGGGCAGAGGGCAGAAGCTGTTCAACTGGGGAATGCACTGGGAGTATCGGAGTGGGAATGAGAAAGGGAGGAGTAGGGTGGGTGCAGGGAGTTACTGCTCTGTCCGAATGGAGCCCGTTTATTGCTGTGATCAGAGGGATGGTCTCCCTCAGCCTCCTGGTACCGAGAGGCATTTCACCTTCCTGTCCCTGCTGAAGCAAGGTGCTCAACAGTAGAAATTACTTACCTGATAACTGCTGCACTGAAGGCTGGTCATGTGTGCTTAACAACTGTGCCTGAATGGTTTCTACTACCCTCTTAAAGCGACGGCTTGGACCTGTGAGGAGAGAAGAGGCACAAATGGCTGTGAGAGGAATGGGAGCCAAGTCAGTATACAACCCAAGCTGGAGGGGAAATATCACAAATATCTTCCCTTCATTGTTGTCCCCAAGAGTGTACTGACAGTGCCTCTGTCCTTCAGCCATAGGGACTGTGGTGTGCTGGACTCAGCAGGAGGAAGAATGGCTTCTGGGCTCCTTTTGTGAAGACATAAAAGGTAGTGGTGGTGGGGTTGTTTGTTTTAAACCCTGGGGGGGACATGTGGCCACCCAGAAGAAAAGGGTGAGTGAATATTTCTTGTCAGAAGGAAGAAACTAATGGCCTCACAATGCCCAGCTGAGACTCAGACGTTAGAGTGAAACACAGAGACAGTATCATGAGATATTCAAGATCTGATGCACAGAACAGCCATTTTAGCACTGATCGTGGCAGTGGTAACTTCACCTCTTTGGGAAGCTCTTTCCAGCCCTGCCACTTCCATCGCTACCAACACTATTTTTGTTCCAAATGTCCTCCTTTCCCCTGTCTGAATTTTCCCCCTGAGGCTAAGACAGTCACATTCTTTCCTCTGACAGAGCAATTTGCAAGGCCTCTATTATCAGCAAGGACAACGCCAGCTTGCACCCATTTTAGAGCTTTGCCATGGTTACCTGATAAGAGTGTGAAAGTGACAGAATAGATCCCATTCTCCTTTTGTGCCTCTCCCCCTTCTGTGTATGTTATGTCCACCTGGAACTTCACTGGCTTCTGGAAGACAGCAGGACCTCCCGTGGACTTATATTCTGCACGGAAACTTGTCTGTGAGATGACACTGTGACTGAGACTTGGAATCTGAAACAAGTTGGTAGAAGAAGACAGTAAAACTAGTGCATAAAGTGAAAAAATTGCAAAATTCTATTTATAACAGCACACATTTCCAGAGTGGATAACATTTGCTAGGTTTGCTTCTGGTCTTGAATTCATCAAGTAAAGTGTTCTTGTGAAATCAGTAAGAGTGTGGGTTGCTTGGCACCACAGAAGAATGCACTGCTGCTTACAGGACTGACCCAAATTTAAAGGTTGAATATTGGCAGAATACCCATCATGCTTATAAATGTACACATGTTGCTCAACTTCATAACACTCAGTCTTCCTTTTCCTACTCTTCTACCAGTTTTGAGAAATGCCTTTTTCCTGAGTAAAAACTACTATTAAAGGAGTGGGCAGAAAAGTCAGTGGGATATAAAAAGCACTCGAGTAGCCTGGTCCGATCTCATACCTGCAAATAACTTACTCAAACCACAACTCCTACCAATATGTAAAAGAACTCTGAGAAACTTTATTGTATCATGCAATATCTGTATCTTTAGACTCATGGTGGAATTTAATAACCTGCCTAACTTTCAAGCAGTTACCATTCACACTTTCTGCTAAAATGTAACATACTCACATTCTATTTACTGTTTCATAAAGGACCAGATTAAAAAAAAAAATCAAATTTCTAAATCTGGTCTCTAATTTAGAAGGAAAACCAAAGAGGAGTTCTTTGAGAAGCTGACTTTAAGGACTTAATTAGCAGGCTGTGACAGTGCATTTAAGTTTGAAGGTGGCAACCTTCAAAGAGCCAATTCACTGGTTTTGCACACAAATCACTCCATCCCACCTAAACCCAGACGTGGGGTATGCATGGAATCACAGACAGCAGTGCATGCTACACCCACAATATAAACCCAGCCCAGCTAAATGCATGAAACTGATACAGTAACGTGGCTGCTTCACACCAATCTGAGATGGACACCTCTGCATTAACTCCTTGTATGCTCGTATAGTTACAAGGGTTATGGCTGATTTTTTGGAAGAAATTCATTGCATCATGATCCTCTGTGTTTGTTACAACAAAGAAAACACTGTTCAGGTGTCACCTTGGGGGGCTCACAGCTTGCAGTGCCTCTGTCGGGGGTTCGGGGCCGCTTTGGGCGGCGAGAGGAGGACGGAGTACGGAATGGGGGAAAACCCGGACTGGATTTTCCCGGAGTACGGAATGGAGGAAAACCCGGACTGGATTTTTCTCGGAGTACGGAATGGAGGAAAGCCCGGACTGGATTTTTTTCGGAGTACGGAATGGAGGAAAGCCCGGACTGGATTTTTTTCGGAGTACGGAATGGAGGAAAACCCGGACTGGATTTTTTCCGGAGTACGGAATGAGGGGAAACCCAGACTGGATTAAAAAAAAAAAAAAAAAAAAATCAAGGGTTGGACTTGATGCTCTCATAGGTCCTTTCCAACCCAGCTGATTCTATGATCACAGAGATTAAAATGGAGATCAGGATTTTATGGGAAAAAAATCAATTCAACAAAGTATATAAGAAATTAAGTCTCTCTTAATGCTCTTAAAAAAGTCTAACTATGTTGTTGACTACCTTGATTTGGAAAAAATCTCTTAATTTAACTTTGTTGTGCTTTTTCTTCACTGCTACTTCTTGCCAATGATAGTAAGGATCTTCTATAGGAAAAAAAAGACAATTTCCCTCTGCTTTCTTAGATTGTATATGAACCGCATTTGCAACATTTGATACTCTGGTCACCAGAGGAAACAACCCTTCTTTCTGCCATACAGCACTGAACTGGAGATTTAAAGTAACAAATGCAGAAGTAAGACAGGATTTTTGTCTGACTGAAGCGGTGGAGGGCTTACCCAGCAAGGGAAGACCCAATCTGCCACCCAGACTGGTAACTGCAAGGTTAATTTGACAAAGGAGCAAATTGCTGTCTTGATACCGCACCTGCAGTGTGCTCTAAGTGCAGTGTTATTCCAAACACTGGCAACCTGGAGACCTCACCAAGAAGGCTAAAATCTATTCTCACGTTAGAGAGCATTATCTACTCTTAGAAACTCACACAAAGTCCAGTGGAGGCCTGAATCAACAGGTTATGTACCTTAAACCCACAGAGGCTGCACTTGAAGGAGGAGAGACCCTGTCCAGTAACATTTGGCACAAGGAGTCCTGGAACTGACCAGTGGGCAGTGCCTCCACAAGGCAGCTGGGGTGACTTACCGAGAGGAAAGCGTGGACTATATCAGCCTTAATGGAGCTTAGTGGTTTGTCCTTAATGACCACAAAAATCTGTTCTTCTTTCTCCAAGTTGATGAAGTTACCAAACCAGGATTTTTTGGCAAGCCTAACATGATGAAAAGAAAGAGATGGTTTAGAGTACTGAGCACTATTTCTTATTTCTTACACACCCCTAGCTGGAAAAAGAATTAAAAAACACACAAGAAAGTTTTGATAACACTCCAGATTTGACGTTATTGCTAATAGTAAGCGGAAAATAGTGTCAGAGAACATCCAGAACAACATTTCACTAAGTGAAAACTGGTAAAATGACAGACCACACAGTCTTAGTCCAGCAGCATGTGTCACCAACAATGAAAAATCAGGAGCAACAGTAACTCTTTTGACTGAGCCAATACACTGATTAATACTGCATATATAAAGCCCATATAAGTCAGGAGACACATTCCTGGTTTGTCTCCAGGGAACTATTCATTTCATGTGACAATACGCAGATCCTGGCAACACACAGATTTAAGTTCCTTCCCACTCAGTTTCAACTCCTTTGGTGTTATAGGACTTAAAAAGTTCCTTTTCTAAAGGTGTCCAGTTGGGCTGATGCCACAATCACAAGATCTTGCTTTTTAAAGCAAGCTGTAGATTTCACCAGACCTCCAATCTGTCAGTGAGTGAAGTCCACTCCCACACAGAGGGCCAGGACAAAGACTGTCCCATTCATTAGTTCCATTCAGGGTGTCTATATAATGAGTGAACTCTGGTCATCCTACAAAGGAATGGAATTTCAGTACTAAGAAAGAAGATGCCAACACCATGCAAAACACAGCTCAGGGTTTCCGCTGACAGCAGTCCAGCTTCACAGTTTCTTTCAGCACCAGGTAGTGGTTTCACCATAAAATGAAATTGCTCTGTTTTCTCACACTGATTGTATCAGTAAATGTTTGACTTTTTGCTTATTGTTTTACCAGTACACTTTGTTGACATTACCTTTTAAGTTAAACAGGCTAAAGGAAGAATTCAGGGACACGAATTTCAATGGGAAACACTACTGAGAACTTGAAGGTAGCATCTCTGACAGGTGTGGTTTTGAGGGGAGAGAAGATGCTGTTAGTCATGAGACACAGCCAAAGAATTGCTAGACCAAACTAAACTCAGGGAAAATTCCACTTATATCAGCCATATTCTAGTAGGGAAGAATTTGGCATGAAAATGTCAGAAATGAAAAGACCTGCCACGAAGAGATTGCCTTTTGTTTCTTCTACAGCATACTTTATAATGCCAAGTCCGGTTTGCAGTATGGCACAGAACAGGTTTTCACTCATTTTGGTGGACATTCACCACTCAGTGGAAGAAGACAATCTCTCCAGACAAGGAGAGCCATCTGCAGAAGGGATTACTATACATCAGTTTTACAGCAAAGCAATGAACAGCTGGAGTGAGTTATCAGTGGACTCACTTTCTGTGGCAAAGGCTCAGACTGAGGCAGAACAAGGACGGGCAGAGACTAGGAGAGAGAGGAGCAAACTAAGAAACTAATTTGAAGTCTAGGCCTTCAGGATAAAGAACAAAGCTTGACCTCAGTATTGTCCAGTAATTTGCACTCATTCCCCATTCCAGTCTGCTCCATGAATAAGTCGGCTCACTGCCCATTTAATGCATGCAGTAGAAAGACCACAACTGGAAGACCACTCAGCTGGGCAAATAATTATTTGCTTCATTTGCTGTAGGCAGCCAAAAATAAGAGTACAGAAGGATTCACTTGCAATTTGGTAAACCAGTGCCCCCCACTCAATTAAAGTGGGCTGGAAAACTGTCACTCCCTAAAATATTCATAGGCAGCTGTAACTAAGCCACTGAGCCAGAGATTAGCATAGGGAGCACTAAAGAGAAAGGGCCTCTCATTTAAATGGTCGTTAAGGAGCCAGGGTTAGAGTGTGAAAGAAAATTACATACTAATTAGCTCACGTGTCTCGCACACACCATAACAACTCTGCAAGCCCCTGGAGAGCTGGGGCAATAGCTCCCTGCATGTAAAGGGTCTATGCTCATTAGTAAATTAGCACCTGGTTATCTATCTAAAACGGCTGGTTTTCTTAGGCTTGGATGTATCACAGTCTGAACCAGGGCTGGTGATATGGACTCCAGGGCCCAGTGGGAGCATGGGCCTGGAAAAGTGTGCATATTTAACTGCAGATCTGCCATATTAAAATATGGCTTTTCATTTCCGTATTGTCATTTATGCTTTTGTTGGCCCTTCATTTACAGGTCTCTTAACAAGCACAGGTAAAAAGGGGCCCAGAACATAGGGTGGTTTTTTCCTGTTCAGCATGGTCTGGAGTCTCCAGAATCCAGCTGGGCTCTCTTCCTCAGCAAGGTTATCACCCATAATACTAACTCTGGAAGACTCACTGATAGCCTGGGCTATGCTCCAGCTTGTAAATCACTGGAATTCATTAAATAATTTTGCTGGTGTCGCATAAGATGGAGTAGATGCTAATGGCCTCTCCTGTTTCTGTAATGAACAGAATCAAGTCACAGCACACATGCACTGACTTCTACCCCTGAAACTGGCAGAACTATCTGCACTCATACACCTGGGGAATAGGTCCACTGAAGAAGGGACAGATTTGGAGTAAAAGAACACAATAAAGGTTTTTCTCCTCTTAAAGAGCATTAAGTGCTACTCACTTGGGTTAAAATGAGCATGAATCAATGATCTTCAGTATGCTGAATGAGATGCTCTAGCATCTCACAAGATCAGGCTGTAAGCAGTACAAAATGTACTTAAAATAAAGAATCTTCTCTTATCATGGCAAACCTTTTAAAGGGGGAATGAGATAGGAGATACATGGGAGAGGCTGGGTATGCAGATTACACTAGGGAATCTAATCAGGTGTCCAGTTGATGAAAAAGCAAAGAAATTAGCATGCAAATGGAAGCTGGTGCTTTATTGCTTCACACTGAATTTCTCACTCCTACTTTTGGAGTGTCTTGACTGCATTGCCTTCTGGAGAGCCTCACTGTGTTCCCTCTCTATCCCTGAGCACAGGGATCTGTAACCTCCAGAGGTTTACCTGCTTGGCATAAATAACAGCATTTCTACTTAAGCAAACGAGATTTGCAGGTTTAAAGCAGATGGAGCTAAGTCTCTTTAAATGTCATCCTGAACACATTTTCTAAGACTTTTTCACATGAGAAAGAACAGCACTACCCAGACATGTTAAAGTGTATTACCAAGTCATCAGGTTTGTTAAATGAATGGCAGTCATTGCTGTACCAGAGAGAGCAAGGACATGTATTTATCACTCAACCCATGAGGTCAATACAGCTCTTGATAAGGATATCTTACTTCTTACAGAAAGAAGAAAAAAATCCTAGAAAAAA
This sequence comes from Myiozetetes cayanensis, assembly GCF_022539395.1. Classification (NCBI taxonomy): domain Eukaryota; kingdom Metazoa; phylum Chordata; class Aves; order Passeriformes; family Tyrannidae; genus Myiozetetes; species Myiozetetes cayanensis. The sequence goes on along the minus strand of NW_026087853.1, from coordinate 46,029,453 downwards.
AAGACATGGGGAAGTGGACACTGAGCAACAGACTTCTATCGTTAAAATATAATCCAGTTCATTATTTTTTATGACTTGTATTATGTTTACTGCAGAGTGCAGCCCAATTGAACTCATTAATTTGGCAATTATACAGAAAAAGAAAAAAGGGCCTTAGGCTTTGACTTGCATCCAAACTGCCTCAAATGACAGGCACTACTTCTCTACACCAGCTTTTAAGGAGTGAGTGGGAAGCAGAGAAGGCAATAAATTAATAGAAAAATTTCCAACAACTTACATACAATGAAGAGGAGAAATTTAATTCTAAAGGTTTTCTGTTTTAATGGCCTTAAAAACATGTGAGATGAGAGCATTGTATACTTCTTTGATAATGATGTGCTAATATTATGAAATTCTTTCATGCCTATTAGTAAATGCTCGAAAGTGTTGAAAACACAACATATTCCATCCTTCTTCCTGGATTTACTAATTTTACTAATTAGTAAATAGACCTTTACTAATCCCTGTTTCTCCCTCTTCTGAAGTCTTTATCTCTCCCCATTATGCAGCACTGTACATAGAGTGCACATCTTACACCTGATATATACCAGGTCTAGGGAAAGTTGTTAAGACAGTCACCAATTACAAAACTTTGAGCCCAAAATTTTCATCCAAGACCCATGAATATTTCATACAAGCATCTTAACAAGAGGCCAAATTGCCTTGGTTGGCAGGGTAATTCTATGGGCACTGGGTGCACAAACACAAGCTGTGAAAATAAAAAGGAATAATTTGGCATCTGTTGCATATTAGGAAGTGTTTGGAGCAGCACTCTGGCAGGGACCCCCAAACCTGCCATGCAGTGACGCACATTTGTGCAGTGAAATGGTTGAAATGTACGCTGACTTTCAGGAATGAGTCTGGTGAATATGAAATAGCTTCTCCATGTCCCAGTGCTGCTGCCTAGAATTAACACTGCATTCACTATCGCAGCCAAAGATTCCTCTGAATTATCTTAGCAGAGGCTTCTGCGTGTTGTCCTGAGGATGCACTCTCCTGTACTAAAAAGGAAGACTATTTACTGCACAGTTAGTGTCAGTATAAGCCACTGATTAGCCTCTCCACACCTGATCTACTTGACAAGCAAATGAAAGAAGAGAGAAGGAACATGTTAGAAACCCAGTAAATTCAGCAAGCTGTGAGAAAATGAGGTGGTTACTGGGAGACTGTTTCATTGCCTGTTGACCCCTCTGCCATTTCTGAAGTATAGATTTTATCCAGGGTCCTTATCAGAAGAATCATTTAACATCTCTACCCCACCCACAGGATAACAGGTTACATATACTGATCCAGAACAGAAATATGTCAGCCTATTACATTCAGGAAAGGAAATTACATTGGTATGTGGTAGATAAAAAAAAAGGTAGTGTAATGGCAAATTACTTACTCTGGGGATGATTCTGGGGTTAAATTAGACATCTCCTCTGGTGTAGGTACTGCCCACGCACATAAAGACGAAGAGAGGGAAGGAGAAAAGAAATTGATGATTCAGTACACCGTCCATTTTCTGCTTGTACACCAATGAAACAACTCTGGCATTGCACCCTCTTCCATTTGCCCACTGCCTCTGCAGACTGGTTCTGACATCTGAACATTGGTCATATGTCTCTAGATCACTGCATCTAATCAAGCGCTGCATTTCAAGGCTCACTCCACCCTTCCTTAAACCATTATGCAATCTTGCACTGGTTTCGGACCCAAACACCGTGCCAACATGACTGCTTTACAACTGCTTCAAAGCCGAGTTGGATGCAGTTCAGTCACTGCTGAAATTCTCTGCGGTTCTCTGACCACCTCAGAGACAATGTCACTGACCATCACAGCTAACTATTCCATGGCTGTGAGCTCCCTTTACCATGGGATCACATCCCGGTACCCTGCAAAACCACACGGTGTTGGGATAGTTGCTGCTGACCTCCAAGGATAATGCATGTGACTTCGGGTGCCCTTTGCCTGAATACAGAAAGCCACCTGTAACTTGAGGAAGGAAATTTTGCACATCTCAACACTCTAGAGACTTTGAAAACTGAAGTAGGCCAGCAGATATAAAACCACTGATTGTATTAAGGAGATTTTTACATCAATTACCAAAGGCGGTAAAAAAAGCATTAACCAAGATCAAAAAAAGCTTTGTTTCAGAAGGACAACTTTAGCCTATTGCCACTGGCTGTCTTTTTTTCAGCAGAAGGTTCAGCCTGTGGCTGTGGAGAGGCAGCAGAGCACAGCCACAGGGGAAATGGCAGAGCTTTAAGTTCACTGACAAAACAAGTGAAGAATGTGAAGTTGAATTATTTTTGTGGTCTAAGAGCCACAACAGAGATAGTCAGAGCTGTATGTCTGGAGTGTGAAGAGGGCTCTGGAGATGCTCTTGGAGCAGGTGCAGTGGCATGACAGAGCCTGCTCACACGTGGATTAGGGCTTGGCTGATGCTATCACTCTCAGTTTCATACCAATATTCACTCCCTGGTAGATGGAATTTGCAGAGCCAGACAGGTATCAACTTCCTGATGAACAGCTGCCCAAATCAGAACCACCTGTATGTTTAGGTGAGTACTCACCTTGTAATTTCCGACGATGGAAGCGAGGAGACCCCAGGAAACTATTCTTGATGGAGTTGAGCCGTGTCCTCCATGGCATTCCTCCAATGCTGGGGCTGGATGGTGGTGTTGGGTTGGGTGTGCCTGCTGGGCTCTCCTTTGGCGTATGAACAGGTGTCCCCTTGGGGGTAGGGAGGGGACTTCCCCTTGGAGAGGGGTGAGGGGTGACCTGTATGATGGGGATAGATTTGGTGCTTGGGTCAGTACTAGAAGGGAGCAATCTAACAGGAGACATAGGGTTGGTCTGTACTTTAGGAACAGCCAGCTGTGGGTTAAAGCCGGCAGCAGGCGAGCGGCCCTGAGCGTTCTGCACAGGGTTGTTCTGGGAAGAGGGGGCGCTGGCATTGCTGGTAGGGAGTGGGTTGGATTTAGTAGACTGGAGTGGTTTTTCAGCCAATTTGCTCTTGGATGGCAAAGTCTGCGTCTTTGGGTTGGGCTGAAGTGCTGGCTTTGGTTGGAGTATATGTCCAGGCCTGGAGGCGTTCCTACAAGCATCAGGGTCCAAGGAGACTTGGGGTCGGGGAGAGAAAGGGAGGTCGGAGGTCTGAGGGGGGATGAAGAACTTTCTGATAGGCTACGAGACAGACGCAGAGTGTCCATGCACATCAAAAACAGTGAAATACGCATAGAGCGGGCGAGCAGAGAAAGGAAAGTCAGAATAAAATCCATCCGAGTCACAAAGATGCACCATGTCACAAGGAGACACAGGAGATGGAGGTGAAGGGGTAGTGGGGGGAGGGATTTTGCAAAGAAACGAAAACAAACAAACAAACAAAAAACAAAAAAAAGACATGCAGTTAGCTGGGAACACAGCATAATCAACAACAGCAGCAGCGGCAGCAGCAAGAACAACAGTGTCATAACAGGCTTCATCATATTAACCATCACGTGTCAGCAAAGGAAAACAATAGAAAGAAAAATACAACAAAGGAACAGTAAATTAAATAAAAAAGAAAAAAAAAAGAAGAAAGTAACTAAGAAAAAAGAAGAGAGAAATGCCATCTCTCTGGGATTGTTCTGATTGCCCTGCAGTGTGAAAAGCACGATGCTGTAGGGAGGTGAGGAAGGGGAAGAAGAACCACTCAAGCCACAGACAAACTGAGATGTGCCAAGAATGGGACCACCTCTTTCAGCTCCATGTGCCCATATGCAAACCCAGTAGAGAGATGAAACTCAGAACAGGTGTGTGATACATACGGAGTGGCAGGTGATACACAGAGTTACTGCACACACCAGTCAGAACCTCTTTCCTTCCTCTTTACCCCTGACTGGCTAAAGCACACCTGAGTTGCAGCCACCCATTGCAGCAAGAGGAGGAAAAGGGAGAATAATGCCACCTGGGCATGCACTCTCCTCCCCTGACCTGGAAGGTTAAATTTCTCAGAATTTACTTGGAGGCTTCAGAGCAGGGAACACCACAAGAAAAATTATGAACTCAGATTGGCATTTGATTTGTAAACTGCTACAGCAAAAACTTCAGTGAGGCCTGGCAAATTTATTTATCTGGGAAGAGATGATATTTTCCATCAGACTTTATGCTTCTCCTGCAACATCCCTCATCTCATTGAAGGACAGCCTGATAATTGGAATTTCTGTCATAAAGTCTCAGCAATATTTGCCATTAAGTCTCAAGTCTAAGAAGAGGGTGAGGTGAGCCATTGCTTTGTAAGACACAGTTTAAAAAGAAAAAGACAAGTAAAGTTCATAATTCATCACAGAGGTATCAAAATGAGATTATGAATTTTTTTTTTTCTGAAACAAGAATATTTACACATATTAAGAGGCATTTTGGGAAACCATTCATACGTTGACAGCAAACAGCAATAGACAGACTTGGAAGGGTAGAAGCCTTTTAAAGGGATATTAGCAAGCTAAAAATCACATTTAAAATAAAACAAATGTCCTTACAAAACATTGCTGTTAACACCTTAGATAACAAGTACCGGAAAAATTGTAAAAACTGAAATCACTATTCAAGATATTTAGCTTTGGTCTACATTTAGATTATGATTTCTATAAATTATTACCTATGAAAAATTATATATCACCATTATTATTATCCATTCTTAACATCTAAAAGCTGCAATCAAGCACTGTCCAGACATATCATGTACATGTAACCATGACTCAAATCCCAGTCCCAGGTAAGCACACTTACTAGAGAGTTTACTTCCTGGGTTTGCTGGATTAGCACAATGTTGCCATATTTAAAAAATTGCAGGAATTTATTTAAAGCTTCATTCCTAAAATTGCTTGCAATAAAGTTTTGTAATTACTTCAAAGAACTTAGACTTAGGCCACCAAAATTAAAAAAAAAAAAAAATCACTACATCAAAAGATTTGTATTATTATTAGGATTGTAAAATTAAACTGAGATCTGCCATGTTGGTAAATTCTGATTGACAATGAGAGAGAATGGGGAAAAGATAAGGAAAGTGGTTAATTTGTGAAAGTCACTACCAGCATCTGAATATTAACAATTTGCAAATGACACCAATGGATAAAAGTCAAAGACTGTTGATTGCAAATGTCTCCTTGCAATTTTTGTATCTTATGTGTATGATGGTTTGAGAAACAAATATGAAAGAAATAAAAGTCAAATTCAACTCCCACTTGAGCCATTAGGAATTTGAAGAGGCACCCTTAATTACCATATTTTTTTATAATGAAATGAAGAACAAGATTACGTCTCTATTCCAGCTGGTGCCATGGGGAACACCATTAGCAAGGTCTTGTGAAATTTGAGAACTTTTAGTTGCTGCTGAATTCAGTTCCTCATAGAACTGAACCTAAGCACTGCATAAAATGAAATATGTATTTGCTTTTTAAAGTATGTTCTCTTTCAATAATCTAAGGTGCTATTAGAAGCACAGGTAAGGACTTAAAAAAAATATGATTTTTATTCCAGCATTTCCTTTTAAGCCTCAAATTTGACCTGTCTTAATATCGTTATGATCTGCTGAAAATGACATCTGGTTGCTAAATCCCTTTGAAGACTATTTAATAAACTGCCTATTAAGTAATAATGGTAAGATACAGCAACTATGGAACAGATCTTGTCAACCTTATTCTTTGATGTAGTCCTACTGAGATATCAGAAATTGAACCCAAGAGATCAATTAATGACATCAAGATTTAGGTTTGCTACACTGGATGCTTATTTTGTGCACAAAACCACTTCCGTGCTCCTTTTCAAGACATTTTGCAGTGGCATAAAAGTCCTCAGACCTCTGCTTCATTCCACTGACAACCAGGAGTCCCAGTGCAGAACGAAAGAAATGGATGTTCACTGGTTCCTGGCACTTTAAAGGCACAGAGGAGACCACAAATACATTTATGCCAGTTGCAAAAAAGGTAACAATTGATAGAAACCAAGAACATCTTTCAGAAAATAGTTTAATCAAGCAAGATGTTGGAAGCTTGACTAGTCTACAAACTTACACCTGACAATGTGTCTTCATTAATAAGAATTACAGAGAATCTTGCTGGGGAATTACAATTTCAAGTACCTGGAATACTGATGTTACCTTCCTATAACTAAGAGTAGATCCACAGGTGTATCCATACCCTAACACATGGAATATATCCCTTTCCAATGGAGGGTAGCATCTTCTCATGAAGTCAATGAAAAGTGCATAGAAACTCTCCAAAGACTCTGGGCCAGACAATCAGGCAACACAGATTGCCACAGCCCTACAGATTTCTTGATGAGGTCTAGACTTTCGTAAGCACTGTAGTCTTAAAGGGACTTAGCTGACCTTGTCAGGCACTAGGGATACTCACTCTAATCCCTAAAGAAGTTATCAAGAAGATGGAGGCCCCTGTCATTACACTTAGAAACTGTAATAACTTTGCAACACATGTACTGTGAGGCGTGTATTGTACTAGCTAAGTATCAGTAAGTAACAATATTTAGATGACTGTATGATTAAAAAGGGCATGTGAATGTACCTTATTTACAGGGCTTTGAATGTTCTTTACTCATCCTAGTCTGTAAGCTTCTTACTTTCCTTTTGAATTTGCAAGCCCTCAAATTTGTATAATTTATTTTCTCTGAGTTTCTAACAGAAGCTATTCTGAGGCAAACAGAAGACAGCCAGCATGGTTTGGTGCTCTACTGTGACCTAAATGAAGGCAGCTGTGAAATGGTTCCTGATTACTTGGTCTGAAGCCACACTGTATGCAGACCTCAGCTGGATATGGCAGTATTTAGTCATAGCAATGTTATTCTATGTCCTTACGAGACTGAAAAAAGGCAAGGGCACAGTGAGATCTCTGCTAACAGTGCAGGGAACATGTATGAGAAATTCTCTGCTTGCATTTGTAAATAACATTTCCCTCAGCACCCATGAAAATTTACAAGCTGCCAAGGAAAAACAAAACATCCCAGCTAAGAGTCACAGCTCTGGAGCAACAGATGCAGAAAGCATCAAGCATGTGTGAGTGAATTGGACCAACAGATCTTGAAGCAGCACCACTTACCCTTGGACTGCTGAGAGGACTGGTGGAGAGCCCAGATGATGCTCCGCTGATTGACCGAGACCTGAATGGACACAATAAGGAAAACATCTCTCAGAAAACTCAGACAAGTGATAACCTTGATCACCAGCCACCACAGGCACAGGCATGAAGTGAGGAGGAGGAGGGAGGCTGTCACTGGAAAAGCACATGACTCTTTCCTTTTCCTTCCTTTCACTACTGTCACATTTTTCAGTTGTCCCCCCCACTCAAATCAAAGAAATGCTGTTGCTCAGGGAAAATACTATTAATCCCTTTTGATTAAGGCAGTTGCTCCTTTCTTTTTGGCCATCAAACACATGGAAGCAACTACATCTGACCTGTGCAAGCTGAACTGCTGAATTCAAAAGGATGGTGAAGACATTCATATCGGTGCTGAGAATTCTGTTTTGCACAGACCTGGTGATCACAGAATGAGACTTTCTCTGTCACGAGCAACATGGAAAAGCACCGTGTTCACAAGACACAAAGGTAGGGGATTATTCCAGATAATAATTTAAAAAAGTCTCCTTGACCCAAGCACACAATCATTTCCTATGTGATGACTTCCCACTGAAATCAAAGATCACATTGACTTAACCCCTTCCAGCTTCTCACTGATGGTTTTCACATCTTTGCTCTCCAGCAAGATATCTTGCTGCTGCATTAAACAAGCCAGGCCTTCTCAATGGATAACGAGTTCTGCTTTTGTTGATAACTTTACTAATATCAAGATAACAGCTCAAGTGCCCTCAAAAAGAGGCCAGTGAAGGAACAGTAAACTGTCCTATTTGCTGAACAAGGTCACCTATACTGTAATGCTCTTATGCTCTCTAGCAAAGGCCACCAATGAAAAATGTCAGTTATTGACAATAAAATGTGCAAATGTGCTATGCTAAACATGGTGAAAGAGCAGACAGGCCAAACTGCACAAACATTTCAGCAGAAGAAGTTCTAGGAGGAGGGCTGCTCAGCAGAAAAAAAGCCACACCCTGTGTATTGCTGTACATGAGTGAGCCCCAGAGGCAGCTGCTTTCTATTCTTTTTAAATACAAACTTGAAGACTGAAACATCTTATAGGAAAGGACTTGGCTAAGAATCTAGTTGTTCAACAACCACCATGCAACAATATGTCAGTACAGCAAACCTACCAATGTTTCACGTATAGTAAGCGTCACAAAAGCAATTACTTGCCTTCAGGTAGCAAACATGAAAAGGTGAAATTCCTCTATATGCTTGGAAAATGGAGTGCATGGGTATATGTGTATACCTGTGTCTATGTGTCGGTGTGTGTACACACATCTATATTAAAAATTGATATAGGTCAGATAGCTGATGTGAGCTTATCCATAAAACAAATTTAGACCATAAACTGTGTCAGTTTACTCTCTTCTGCTGTAGAATAAAACAAAAAAATCAGTTTCTCAAGTGTTCTCCTGACATATATTGCTAAAAATATTTGAGCAGTAGAATCCTTACAAAATCCGTGAACTGCAAAAGAGGAAATATTTCCAAGGAAAGAATAAGCTACAACTGAACACAATGGCAGGTTCTGTTTTCCCTATTTGTATCCTCTGCAGAAACTATCACTAATGGTTTTCTTTGTATCTCACTGCAGTTAGTCCATCACAATAAACTGGTGAAATGCAGAACCCCAGTCTCGGCCAGATTAAACCTAAATTGGCACCATGAAAATCTCGGGCACTCATTCTGTGGAGAAACTCCCCACTTAGGTTTTAACTTGTACCCTGCTACACTCTGCCCATCACAGTGCAGCAGTAAAAAACTAGAAGCTCACTCTTGGCATTTTCTGGTACTCGATTAAACCTAAATTTTCACCATCATGATCTGAGGCACTCATAAAGGTTTATGCAAAGTAATTTTAAGGGAAGAACCATCTGCTCCACTTTCAAAAGGCTGCTTTATGTGCCTTTCCTATAACTGAAATAGTTGACTGCATCACAGACGTGTCGTGCAGATGGGGAGCAAATTAGTTAAAAATCTTCCTTGCATGAATCATCAGGAAGAGCTTCTTCCAAAGCATAAATTGCAAGAGGATCCTATAGAGTATCTTGGACAAATGTGGAAGGCATTCAGGTGCCCAGAATTGCAGTTAAACACCAACTTACAGTTAAAGGAGATGTTCCCACCAGCTCCTAATTGTGGTGGGAAAGTCCTCTCTGACACTCACCTGAATGTCCAGGATACTTGATTAAAAGTTCCAATCTGCTATTTCTTTTTGCAATCAGGTGTTTCCAACAGTCCTGAATTCTCCCTTCCCAACCCTACTGTCTCCTATTTTTTTTTTACAAAAATGATCACACACATGGAGGGCAAAATATAGCAGCCCCCACCTCCCAATTCCCAGTTCCTTATTGGAAGCAATATTTGAAAAATAGTTGTTGTGTACTGTGTTTTCATCCAGCCTAGGAGCCTGAGGCAGGGGACATAAGAGAGAGTCAGTATGAAATCCTCTTAGAAATGCAATCAATATCCATATGACTGCTACTGAATAAGCTTTATTTCTGCTGCTGATTTATATGCAAAATAAGTAAGAAGTAAAGTAGGCCCTATAGCAAGTTTCAGTTTGTCCGCACTGGAAATTGTATATAGGAGCAGTCAAAAGATTTTAAAGAAACCTCTGTTAATTTTAAATGTTGGGGTGAAAAGAGAGCTGTACATTTTCAGAACTTTTCCTCCCTCACCAGAAAGTGTTGCTATGGGTTATGACACCCAGACTGAAGAGATCTTCCTCGCAACTTTTTCAATTTATCAAATCTCCCATAACGTACCTTTATAAATGGGACACAGTTTCCAAGCTGGCTATAAAAACTCAGTACCCTGGCCTACCATGTGGTTCTATACTCCAGTACAAAAATGCTAACAGGCAAAAATGACAGATTTGTCCCTCTCATCAAGATCACCTTGGCTCAGCAATGCTATAATTCAGTTTGTAAAAAAAACAACCACATGCACTGCTCCTGTATCTCAAAGTCAGGTGGACAGAACTGGGACAGGGCCAAAAGAAAGTAATGAAAATGCTGCATTATGCTGAAATGCTGTAGTGAAAGAACAGAAAATTTAAATTTTTATCCCTCTCATGAGAAAACGAAAGTCTGAGGCCCTACTAGCAGCACATTAGTATGGCAGACTTTCATGTCTTATGTGTAGAAAGAGGAAAAAAACATGATATTACCTTATCTCCATGGCTATGAACTGAATTTATTCAGTGGGAAGTATCTGTTATTGAATAACCTCCTAAGAGTCTTTAGAGGCATTAAATGTTATTGGAAGTATTAAATTTGTAATTATTCCAATAACTTAATAGTAAATGCAACAATCCAGGAAACTATGAACATTTTGTATGGCTCATTTTGCTCTGTGTTTTGCATTGCTGTATGCCTGCACACTAACTCAATGGAAGTCATCAAAACATTGTTGAAAATACAAGCAGAAGAGTCAGTGCAGTTGCTCAGATAAAGAGCATTCCTTCAGACACAATTGCCACATTTAGAGACGCAAGGAGAGAGTCTTTAGTCCCTTCCCTGGGAGCAAGTGACACAGTTGTTTTTCCAAGCCTGGAGGGAGGAATTAAAGAAAAACCATAAGGAAGCTAGACCCAAGCTTAGGAGGGGGAAGATGCAGAGGGCACTATAAACATAAGGTGGACACTGAGACCATTGCAGGCTATTCCTCTCATTCTGCAGACTGACAATAATCTGGAGATGTCTGAGCTATGAAAGAGAGAGGCAAAGGACTGAAACAAAATGTGCACGTGTGAGCTGTAGTTTGTAGCTGTGATGATTTTATACCTTATGCAATCTATTTGATACTTCAAAGCATCAAAGTTAAAAGGTACTTAGTTTTAAAGCATTTTTAAACTCATTTTAGCCAGCTGCTGTCAAAGAGGAAGCTGTGCTAGGCCAAATTCACGTCAGACCAGTGTTCTCCTGCTGGTGAAACCGAGGGGCTGGAATCCAGTTTCCAGCTGGTTTCAGAGAACCATGTAATTTCTTGAGAGCAGTAAGGAGTGAAGGGCTGAAGCCTGACACTGCTGAGGTGCAGACAGAGAGAAACACAGAACAGACAGAAAAGCGCAGCTGACCTGGTGACCATACTATACATATAGCACATGTACAGAGCATCTCTACATAGCCTTTCTCTCAGATTAGTTTTCAAGTTCTTTAAACAGTGCATCTGCTCCTACACACCAACAGAGCATAAAGGCTTCACAGCCACATTTAGGTCGGATTCAGCATTTGTTTTTTCTTCGAATAACCATTTCACAGAATTTTTTCTTGCCATCAAAGGGGAGTTTGGTGCCTTGTTGCAGTCCCAGCAGAACTTGCTTTCATAGCACAGTTTTACCAGGATGCTGAATACAGCCTCTTAGCTGGTCAAGCTGGAGCCATGCTTCCAAGAAGGGGAGCCTGCAGCATGCATGCAGCATGCAGTAATGCATCAGACTTGTGTCCCTGGGTGAAATGCCTTAGAAATTTTGAAGTGGTTTCCATGTGTAGTTTTGAAACTCATTTCAAAAAATATCCAGCCATCCCCTTATTTGCTTCAAGTGTAAATTGGGTGGAATTTGATACTCCTCTTTCCTTGCTCACTCAAAACCAAAAAAAACTAAACCGAATTTCAGGGTATGAGACCCCCCTGAAACTAACCTGAATTAATATGCCATAGGTGTGTTAAATTTCATCACTATTACTCGTGGGAGTCGAAAAGATACAAACTGTGCTTCCTTACTCCCTGATTTAGGGAATATGAATAGAATACTCTTGATGTTTCACTGTCTTACAATCCCAAATGTTCAAATAAAACTGTAACAGCTCTTACTGGGAATACTTGTGCTTAAGTCAGAAGGTCTGCTCATGGTAATAACTGCTTGTAAGATGAAGCCTTGCAAAGAGTACAGAGAAAGGAGTGCAGGTGTTGGTAACACACCTCTTTGTCCTTTCAGCGCGTACAGAGGGTGATGCTGAACAGCACCACCCTCCTTAGTTGGCCACTTACATTAGAGTTCCATTTATAAACGGTTTAGAAAGAATTAATAAACAGTAAAGCACACTACAAACATGAGAAGTAAATGTTACTGGTGCTAATTAGCTTTCTCAATATGTACCCTCTCAAGAAGCTTTTAGTATAGTCTGTAATGATACTACAATGGTTTTATTAAATCATTTATTAATATAATATTCTCCTTCTCCTAAGTATTTATAAATGGAACTTTAATTTGAAGTGTGATTGCATTCTTAGTTGTACCTATATTGTATTTATTGAAAATAAAGAGCTTTGAAGATATAGCTTTCTCTAGGGCCATCTGTTCACCTCTTAAGAAAACATTCTAAAAAGAGAGGGAATACCCAGCATTTTTTTAATAACATGGATGGGATTCAGTTTCATTAAAAAAATAAAAAAAAAAGAGAGAGAGAAGAAAAACGGATAAATTAGGATTAAAATTAACTGGAGGATAACAAACAGATATAAAAGTGCTAAACAGAGAAGGAGGTTTCATTCTCTGAGGGTATCCTGGTACCTGCACAGTGTCTGAGGATAGTTTTCTGTATCCACAGACATTGAAACAGAGGGAAAAATAAGAGAACAAAAAAGAATCCAAAAGTAAATTATATGGAGCCTGAGTACAACATGAAAGCTCACAAACACACACAAAAGCACCAAAAATGCTTCTTCCCACATCTCTCTCTCTCTCTCTCTCCCTGCTGTAAAGCCTCATTCACTGAAGAGTCTGAGCCTGTACTGTATTTGTAAATTGCAAATGAAAAGTTCTCTCTACAAGATACAACAGGTCCCGCAACAGGAATAATCCAAAACTAGAGCTTACCCCAACGGATCAGCACTCGCCATCCTCGGAAAGGAAAAATGAAGAGAGAGGGAGAGAGAGAGAGAAAGAAAGAGAGAGGGGTGTGGAGGCAGGTGGAGAGAAGAGTAGGAAAAGCAGAGTGAAATACTGTTCGGAGAACTGAACGGTCATAATTATTGCCACTGGTGCCTATGTCTTCAGAGACCAGGAACACTAGGGGGACAGTTTCATTTACCAGAAATTAACTTTTGTCCCACTCACAATATTGCAGACCCATCCAACTTTGGCACTGGGGAATACGGAGAGGGACATGCTAAGGGTGTAGAAAAAAAATTCCCAGCCAAATCCCAATTAAAGTAGTCAGCAGAGCAATGGGGTTCATACTTCATGCTGCATTTCTTTTCTGCCTCTTACAAAAGGCACAGTTACATCACACTGTTATCAAGAAAATTGGGGTTTTTTTGTCCCCAGTTTGCTCAGTGCAGTGTCCCTCTGTCCCCCAAGCTGGCCTGGTAAGAAGTACTTTTTTTGCCATGAATGAACTGTGAAACGTATTGGTTATTAAAGCATGCATTTCTGAGCCAGCCCGGGAGCCCAGGGTACAAGATTGTAGCTCAAGCTGTGAATCTGCTTTGATACTGCCTTATTAGTCATGATGGTCTTATAGTCAGGAATTCACATCAGCTAGAACATACCAGCTCAGCAACCCAGCACTTATCTCTGTGGATGCCATCTTGTGCTCCAGGATCTCATTTTTCATTTAAAATAAATTCAGTCTCTGGGTCTTATGGGTTGCAAAGGAAATCTTTCAAATGTGAATGCAGAATAAATCAATGCTGCACTGAAAAGAGTCTGAAAAAGCAGTTCTAAAAGCAGACTGAATCTCTGGCATGTTGACTTTGAAGGCTAATGACAATTGAAAACATCAGTATTCTTAATTTTTAACTAGTAACCAACACATTCAAAATGGAAAAGAATAGTCAGGTTATTAAGTTTTCAGGGGTGCAGATAAGCAGTTTCAGGAAAGCGTCACCACCTTTTCACATTAACAAAGATTAGATTAGAAATAAAAAAACAGTTTGGTGTTATTAAGCCAAATTATTTTCAACTTGGATGCAATGCTTTTTTTCCTCTCTGTCATTTTCTCTCTCTCATTCTCTCCATTTTTAATAACAGGCTCCCAAGCTGCCAGAGCTACCTCTGGCTGGGTGAGGAAAATCCATTCTCCACAAGACAGTCTCCAACAGAAATGCCAAATTTAATATATGCCCAGTAGATTTCACAGTTTACTGCTCAGTGCAACTAGCCATGCCTCCAGTTACATCAACATTGCAAGTGCTGGGCTGGGCAACCAAGGCAGTTTTGAGAACAGTTAAAAGGAAAACATAGTTAGAATAGGACAAAAAAGCTATAGTGCTATGCATTGATAGAGAAGTGGAAAGAAGCATTACAATAAGTTCTTTTTCATGTCTGAGTGACACTCCATTTATATTTCAGTCTGGAGTGTAAATTTAGGTAAGATATAATTCATATATATACAAATATGCACATATTTAGGGACAAATGCTGTCCTGAATTGTACCTGTACAAATCTATCTACAGTGATGTAACTGAGAAGAGCAAATTGACACCCATTGTATACTGGAACCTGTGTATATATTTACACAGAAAATACACCCATATTCATACATGCAGAATAGTAAAACGTAAAGAGAGTGGGTGCAAGAAGGTTCAATAATGTTTCTTTCAAGTCATTTTCCCAACCGGGAAGGCATTGAAGAAGTTAACAAAGAGAATGGAAAGCAAATTGACAATAGGGTAAAGAAAAAGGGAAATGAGGTTTTAAAAAAATGAACAATCCCAGGACACAATAGACCCAGAAGCGCAGACATGTGCATTCCCTACAATATTGAAGCAAGTGAACTACGGAGCTGCAGCAACCCAGATACAGAAGAAGAGAAGCACTGAAAGGGGGGTGAAAGAAAGTCAGAAAGAAAGAAAAAGAAAAAGAAAGGGACAGTGGCCTCAGCTACTAAGACAACCATGTGCATCTAGAGGGAAGGGACCCTTAAAGATGCAGTATTCCTTTAAAAAAGATATCATAAAATTGGACAATTAAGCACTGGACAAAAATTTAATGGCCACCCTGATTATCTGACCCTACTTTGCTGGGGTTCACTTTGCTGCCAATCCCTTCTTTTCACGTGGTTGTGTGCAGATCTAGAATCCAGGTTCTTCCCACCACTGAGGTCCTTCATTCTAACTCTTAGAAGTGTGGGGGAGGTAAGATCACAGCAAATGCGATCCTCAAAAAATCAGCCTGGTCCTTGAATGAGCAGGACCTTGGGTCATCCTTGTGCAGTGCTCTAACCTTCCCCTCCTGTTGTCTGAAAAATACCACCTTTGAGAGGGAGCACGAAACGCCTATGTGGATTTAACAAATTCCCCCTGAAATTACTGAAGGGTCATTTCCTCTGCTACTAACACAGCTGCAGCAGCTGCCAGAGATGGACAGAGGGACAAGGAATGGTGGTAGGAACATCTGCTGAAAGACCCCTCTCTTGTAGCAGATAAAATTTCTGCATTTCTCTTACTGGACCTGACTTCCAATTACTCTGAAAAAGCTCATGTTTGGACTAACTTTTAAGGCAAGAAGTTCCACATGTTCAAGAACAGAACTTACATATAGGGGGAATCAGAAAAGGAACAGGAATTTCCATGTCTATGTTAACAATCCAGGAAAGCCCAGGCACTACAGGCTGTATAACCACTACTACTTCATGGCTGTGAAACTAAGAGGTTGCTAATAGTTCAGGTCCAACGTTTGTGGGTATTTTGGCATCTTAAAGAGGGTGCTTTACACACCACATGAGGCACAGTCTCTCCTGCAGATGTATGATGGTCTACACTGTGGCAGGTTCAGGACTTGAAACGCTGCCTACAAAAGATTCTCAGCCTGCAAAAGGCCAAAACAGGGGCTGTCCCTCACACATCCTGCAAGTCTCCTGGGGCTTAAAGGCCATACTTATCTTTAAATAGAAAGATTTTTATGAAAGGAGGAAATGGAAAGAAGAATGGTTTGCCAAGTTCATAGGTTCCTTTAAGGAAGCCATTGCTTCTCCCTTTTTGAATCATATGCCACACTCCTAACCTTTGTCAAAAATGTATAAGAAATATATTTTGATGAGGAGTTATCCATTGGCATGCCAGCTTTCAACACAGAGAAAAATTCTCTTCCTCTGAGACCAAAATTTTAGAAATAATATGTCCACTAAAAACCTTCCCAAAAGTCTAAACTTTTTTTTGTGTTCATGGACACAAGTCCACCTAAACTCCCTAAATTTAGTGGCCTGTTTGTCTTCCTTTGTGCCTCTATTCACAGTCGGGAGCAACTCTTTTTGTTATTCTTCACCATCTGTCACTTGAACTGTTAGATCAGAATCATCCTCCAAAAAGTCTTATCTTCAATCATATTTTCCTCTTGTGTCCTCTGGGTAGTCTTAAGGAGTCTGTCTCTTACCTATACCTACTTAATATTTCGCTCTGTCAGACTGAATTTCCAGATTCCTACCATTGCTGTCACTGGCTCAGTTACGCTGCTGTTTCTAATGCGGGAGTGGAGCTCTCTGGGCTTTCCTAGTGTTTTATATTCCAATCCTTCCCAAGGAAGTCTTTTACAAATACATCTTTTACCCTGGGTATCCTCATTCACAGCAGAACTGAACCAGAAATAGCAGTAGGATGAAATTTTTGTGGGGAAATCATTGGTACAGTCCCAGGCTGTATTGGGGATAGCCTCAAAGGAATGGCACTACACAAAAACATGCGTGGTGTGGGGCTGTAAAAAACCACTCTTTTTGCTTCTCTCTGAGAGAGAATAGAACAGCTCTGTCCCCACACGGAGAAGGTAAGTACTGCATCTTTAAGGTCTCAGCAGTGAGGTAAAGGAGAGGAACATATTGTCAGTGTTTATACCTTTCTTCTTTGTTGAATTTGGGATTGGCTTCAGAGATATCCAGGCTTTTACTGAACATTGTTTTACTATGGCAGGAACAAAGCGAGAAAACAGAGTTACTACTGTGGACATTTTTATAAAAGAGAGTCACCTGAAGCAATGCTGGACACCCAGCCCCCCAACCCATCCTCCCCCTTTTAAGCAATGCTCTGAAAAATCTTTCTTTTACTTTACAGCTACGGCTCACACCTACACAGTGCTGAAGTTCATTATCTTCCCCTGACTTCTGAGGTCTGAGATGACTTCCCCAATGCATAGTTGTAAACCTTGCTCTCCTTTATCCAATTTAAAACCCAGGTACCATCTACTTTGTCACATTGTCCAGGGAAAACAGAACATGCCTGAAGGCATAAATTGTAAAGCACTCATTACTCAAAACTTTTCTAGAAGACCTCAACACTAAGCACAATCTGGGAAAAGGTTAAAATCAGGCCATAGAGCCTCTTAGAGGAATGGTAATACATTTTGTATTCTAATTTGTAGGGTCCATTACTACTTAACTCCCAATTCTCTTTCCTATACTCAGTGTATAGAGAAATGCCCTTCTTTTTCGTATTGGGTCTGAATCCCTGCAGCTTAGAAGCAAAATTCCCTGTGCTTTACTAAAAGGGCAGCTCTCTGCAATATGTTTCACTGGTAATCTGCTTCACTGTTTCACAGAACACTGCTTCCTAATGTTAGCTGATCTTTCATGCAAGCTCTCCACTTCAATAACTAGAAGAAAATGAATAGTTAATGAAGCCCATTTTAGAATGGTTTTTGGACTCTCACAGCAAAGCAGCTGAAAATTTCTGGCATATCTCCAACAGATTCTAGCTCCCATGGAATTCTTCCTAGTTTGTGTGATTTTAGCACAAGGGACAAATTAGCTGGTGTTACGCTAAACTCAGAAACCATCTCTTTTCTTTTGACATTTCAATGAAATATCAGATAGTCTGAGAGGTGGGGACACCAGAACAGCAGAAGCAATTAAGATAGAATTACGAAGCCATTTAGTTGACAACTAGCAGGGAAATCCAAGAATTAACAAAACTTAGTCACCAGTTTTAGGGTGGCTAAAGTTTGTGCATACTAACTTTGCCATACAGAAAGACCCAGTGGAGAACACTTGGAGAGGTCAGCACAAGCATTTCGAGGAGCCCGTAAGCTCAATAAGTAGCCTTTGTGCTGAGTTCCCCTCATCCATTATTCAAACCTAAGTCACTGAAGGACTATGTTTTTCACTTAATACTTTCTCAGCCTGTAGAGTTGAAGGCTGCCAAATTTCAGTGGAAAGATATGCTCTAAACAAGCCAAGACCAGACCCTTGTAGGGCCCCCATATGGTTACCAAAAGTACCGTTCATCACACAGGCATGTAAACCAGAGGTTATAGTATAAATCCTCTCTATGCAAGCAAACATCTGTTTACTACTGGGAAAGAGGACAGTAGGACAGAAGACACTTGGGTGTGTTTTGCCCACAGGTTAGAGGTGTATCTTTGCCAGCTCAAGAAAGAAGCAATGGCTCTTTGTCTCTGGATGTTTACACAAGTCATCTGTGTCTAAACAAGAGACCTGTTTCCATTGGTCCACCTTCCTAATACTGTAGGATAAAAGCACTGAATAGTCATCTCTTGAGACCAAATCATCTTAAAAAAGCATCCACCTCTGGGATCTAAACCCTACTGCTGTAAAATCCACTGTCAGTGGGTCACTTCACGGAATATAGTATGAGACTAGCCATTAAAAATCCCCATTCGTGGTGGCAGGCACTTGTCATTTTATTACTGACTGTTCTGACAGATGGTGCCCCATCAGCAATGCATCGTCCCGAGACAATCCCCATGCAGTGGTGTTCGTTAATGAAGCCAGTTCATGTTATAAAAGACTGTGCTGCCAGAAACACAAAATGTGCTGTTGTCATCTGTGCATGTGGATGGTATGAATTATGGAAGCTCACACGTGGAGTAAAATAACATCGTCCCTTTAACCCCTTCAAAAACAAGCGCTACCATGCCCATCATCATCCATCATCATGTTATTACATCCCTTCTTCCATCCTTAATCACACCTTTATGTCCATTCCTGAGTTGTGGCATGCATTGCCCCGTATCTCTTTGTGCCTGGTTTTCTTCCTCCTTAAGCCACAGCCTTTCTTTATTGATATGTAGCCTGGATATGCCTCTGCTCTGAACTCGACCCAGACCTTTTGACTTCAATTGTTTCCTCATGTGAAGAACTGAGAGAGACATATGAAAGAAATACTCTGGACTGCAAGACACAGCTTTGCCTCTTCAGGCTTTTGAATCCAAAGTCAAAGCTGAGAGAAAGCTGGAAGAAAAGGTTTCAGCTCTCAGAAAAGTTTGTGATAAATCTAATACCCCCTGTTTGTTCCATCCTGCTGGACACCTCCTGTAAACAGATGCAGAATACTGCAACTCACAGGCAGCCTTGGGGTGGGGAAAAGTGATTTGCCTCTGTCTGGCTCTGGGAGCTTCCTGACCCACGCATCTACCAGGTACCAGATTAAACACTGCAGGCTGAACACGGAGTCAGTGTTGTGTTCACCCTTACTACTTTGAGGCCTATGAGGAACACAGAGCACACCCTGTCCTGAACATTTCCTTCCCCCCGACCTCATACCAAAGGCAATCACATATTCAAGACAGCTTTCCAACCTACACTACAACGAAAAATCTTTGTGGCAGTGTATCTCAAGGCCACATATCCAGTCTGAAATAAGTCCTAGCAGGTTCTGGAAATCACCACTTTTTTGTCACTGTAGATAGAACTGTAACATTTGCCAGCAAAACTTTTCAGCAATCCTAGGGGCCTCTGCAGTATCTACGAAATTACTTCATGTTCTTCACCCAGTTCTCAGTCAGCAAAGGGGGCTTCTGGGCACAACAGGCTCTTTTTGAGCAGATCTCAAGAGATGAACAAAAAAAAGGCTTGTCAAAGCTGAAAGAGAAGTTACAGCATCAGCATCATCATCCATATATGTAAAGTGTTCTTCTATATTGATTGATTCATGCAAGTGTGAAAACAAATGCATGTACTTCCCTTAGGTTAGTCACAGGGACTGCGGAAGCAAGGTCCAAGGTTCATGTAAGTGAATTTCTACAGTTCACTTACTCTCCCAGAACTTGCTTTAAGGAGACACCATTTTCCTCTGCTGTTTCCCTGTAAGACTGACACTTTCTTTGATAGAAAACAGGTAAAATTACATATATTCCATCACTTTGCAGGCACGTAGTAATTTATGTGGGTCAGATGCATGCTGGCTCTGACAGCACATTTTAGAGGCATTTGCAGATCTCTGGACAGGGTTTTTCAGATTCAAGCTGTTCTGATGACATGGAGGGTGGGGTTCATCTCATTTAACTTCAGGTGCCCAAAAGCTAGGAACCTAATTCAAGATAAGTTACCTAGATTCCTGTTGTAGGCTATGGAGACAGAAAAGAATAGGCAGAGAGTAATTTATCCCGTTTGACAGGACATATGTATCTAAGACTTTCCAAAGCCCTCATCTGTCCCCACTGCCTAATCAGCCTGTATCGCAAGCTTAGACCGAATGCCTATGTTCTCCATCCACAATTAAAAAAGGTGAGATGAATCTTGCTCAGAGGACATGGTGGTTTCCTGAGGAATAGCTACAAGCGAACAGAACCCTCGTACCCCTGGCAGGAGTCCTGGTCCTGTGTGCACAAGCGCAGCTGGCTGCCAGACCATGTTGCAAATGTGCTTGGAAGCTGTAATGAGTGCTGGTGCGAACAGAAAAGCTCCACAGCTTCTTTGTATGTACAACATAAAGGGGGAGGGGGGTAGCAAACCCAGACAGGCAGCACTCTTGAGTAAAGCAGAGACCCACCTCTGTCCATGTTGTGCCATTTCAATAGCTCTGCGAGCAGGGACCGGGGAGCCGCCATCTGTCACACTGAGAACCTCCATCGACTTCCTTTCCGGCCGCCGCTTCCCGTGCCTGTTCAGCATTGGGGAGTCCACACGCTTCCTGGGGGGATCTTTATGAAAAGAAAACGCTGTCAGCTGAATTTAGCTGTGACTTACCTCACACAGGTTGGTGAAATCCTCTCTCAACAATTTCACTCTCGCACCTCCTCTACAGTGGCAGATATCTTTATGAGGGAGATGAACATTTGCAGTCTCTCCCTTCTTCCAAACTTGTAAGCATTAAGACGTAAGTTGCACTCTATCTACAGAGAGAAGGAGCACTGCCACTGCCCTGAATGTATGAGCACTGCAACATAAAGGTACAACTATACCATAGCTTGCAGAAATTAGCTTACAAAGCTGATAACAGTAATAACAAGATGATACAAGATGACAGTATGCACTATAGCACAAGCTGCTAGCCAGAGCTTGAGCCATCTAGGGATCCTGTGTATGCACTCAGGTTGCTAGAGCTTGCCTTCAATGTTCCTGCTAGCTAGATTAAAAGTGACATAAGGACATGAGTACACTCCGAACTCAGAATTGCATTCTGCTCTGAAAACATATCCTATTTTTGCATCTTTAAGATTAGATTTCAGGTTTTTCCCAGTGATTTATATTTTTCCTTCCTCAGCATTGCAAATTAAACATTCTTGTCTACCTGAGATGAATCTTCAATGAGAACCACTAAAATTTCTCTCAGAGCTCATCATACAGCTTTTACTACTGTAGGAACCAAAATGCTTTACACCTTTATTGTGTAACAATTCTATGAGGTATCAAAGTGCTACTTTAGCTTTGTGCAGTGAAAACTGAAGTATAAGAATGAGAGATTTAAAGGCATCATTCCTAAAGATTTTGACAAACATTTACTGAGGTTCTGAGGAGCACTTAAATTACTCTGAAAAGAGTCTTTCAATATCAAAATGTATTGCAGAAGGTAACCTGCCAAACAACACCTCCATGGTGAAGCAGGGAACCAAATGCAGACCTGCTGAGATGTTTTATTACTAACACCTCTCATGGCATCAAAAGAGTACGAAGGAGCAAGACAGAAAAAAATACAGAAGGATTTTCTCTTTTTTTTGGTTGGGCTATTTCAGTTCCCTGCCTCTACTTATAGACACATTTTTAATTTTAGTAGAGAGTGACCACCTGTAAAAGAAGGGAACCTTCACTCCTGCTGTTAGAAGGAAGTTCACAGTGCCCAGCCCTTAAGGCTGCTTCTTCTGCCAGGATTCCTTTGCAAAACCAGAAATACAATATTTGACAATTCTACCTCTATTGTCGAGTCCTTATTATCCTGCTCTTTTCACACATCTCCCATCTGCTTGTTTCTTCTTTCTTTCTATAATGTCATGTTTTTAGAACAAGATCTCTTTAAGGCAGAGCTTATTCTTGAAACAATAAGCATAAGCAAAGATAGCTCAAATGCAAATGGGTTAGTGATAACAACTGACCCCATTACTGTATAAACCAAGCATTCTTTGTATTAGCAGTAATAATATTCCTGTTAAAAAATAATTGGGAAAAAAGTACAGTTGTATCTCACTCAATTTCAAAATAGGTCCAGTAATAAAGAGATAGCACAAAATGGTAGGGGCAATGAACTCTAGATAGGAAAAATAAAGAGCATATAAAGTTGACAGAAGAGCAAAGGGAAATAAAACAAATAAAACATTTATACTGTGTGACTGCAGCACATGTAAGTGGTCAAAAGCATGCTGGGGCAATGTTTAGATATTTCAAACTCTTGCTTCTTCGAGCAAATTGAAAGTATAAGAAAGAATTCATGCCACAGAACACTGCTGGTATCAGAAGTGTTACCAGAGCTGAGTAACAAACATGTTACAACATATATACAACATATATAACACAAAATCGATACAAGTTTTGCGGTGGGATTCAGACATTAGAAAGGAAGGTAAAAGAGTGCAGGGTAAAAGAAAGGAGGAAGAAGCCAGATGAAAAAAGCATCTAGTGTCAAAAGAATGGAGATGGATAAGTTCAAACTGCATCGATATTAGTTAACAAGGCATGAAAAACATTTTATGAATGTGTATTTTAAAAGACAATTTGACCCAAGCATGTTCAAAATAGAAGACTTTAGCAAATGGAAATTCAGCCAAGTGACACTTACAAAAGTGACAGGCCAAACAGAAGGTGGACTTTAAAAGACAGCGAAGAAGAAATTTGAAGAGGAATTAGCTAAAGACTAATGATGGTGTTCTGTATAGCCATCTGAGAGAGAGAAAGCTCCAGAGAAGGACATTAGCCAGAGGGACCATGAGGGAATCAACAGAACAATTAAGGAGGAGAAGGATATCACTAACAAGCTAAATGTTTCTTTTATATCAGTCATTGCTTCTTAAAATGCTGGAAGATATTGATTTCCAACCTATACTTTGAACTATCAAAGAGAGAGAGTAAACAGAGGGAGCAGATGGTGAAACACACCTATAAATTCAGGAACAGCAATTCACATGAGTTGGATGGAAAATACATCCAGAAACTTGCATGAATTGAGCTTTTAATAAAGGTATTTGAAGCCTCTTTAAAATTTGCTACAATCCTACACTATACATAGTTGAGAGTAGCAAGTATTGTATATACTTTTTAGAAGGGTCTGATTAAGAAATGACAGGGCATCATCACTGTCAAGTCTAAAGATACTAAAAAAATAGTTAAATAGACAGCCATCCTGCCATAACGACTAAAGTGGTGTCATACAAAAGCAGCAGAAGATTTTTCAGAAGCACAGAAATTAAAATTAGGAAAACCTCCAGTATTTGCCCCTTTCTTCTTGACTCTCTGGAAATATTCCACGTGGTGAAAAAACATCAAGCCATAGTCAAGATCTGTGATAGCACTGAGGATGTAGTTTATTTTATTTCACATCAGAAAAGTGAAGCCGCTCCTAAGGATTTTTACAGAAGAACACAGAATCATATGGGTAATGATCCAATTATAAATCCACCGTCTCATGGAAGGTGGGAAGTAAAGGTTCATCTTCTGAGTTTGGACAAGGCACCTATATTCTATATATCTCTTCTGGCCTAATCTCTTGTTCTCTGGTTTATTAAGAAACTTCACCCCACAAAAGCCTTTTCCTCAAGGAGACATTAGGTGACATTCATCTGTTTTACTGAGAAGTTTCTCATTCCTATGTTTTCAAGTAAAGAAAATGGAGCTGCACTTGAAAAATGTTGGAAGTGACCCTTCCCTGGCCCTTTGAAAAAACTTAATACAGCTGAAACAGCCGAAGAGGACACCAGAAGAGAGGTCAAGCCTGAGATAGCCATATTTTCACCTGGATCCATCCTTTCTGAGACCTAAGATGCCAAGAAATAGGAAAAAAGCAAAATACACTCAAATGCTTTGTTGTTTTTTGGCAGGAGCTCAGACAATGCACAACTCTCATGAACATGATTTCTTCAAGCTGCTATTATTAAATCTGTTACTTTTTCTCTGCTTTGATTGTGCAAGGCCATTGCTAATGGCTAATGATGAGATATTAATCAGACACATGACTGCTCCTAATTAAACCTTGCCCCATGTTCTCAGAGATACTGCTGGGAACAGAGGATGTGGAAACCCCCTGTGGAAGAAGAAATACAACCTACAAACACTCAAAGAATAACGCTTAAATGTGCTGGTGAGGCACAACGATACATACAGAGTAGTGTTTCCCTCTTAGGAAACATTTTCACTCCTCATACAAGAGAGTGGAGCATAGTAGTTCAGACCATGAAAATACTTTGGCATGTAGAAGAGAGATATATGATGTATTTAGGACATAGCTACGTATTCCCTTACATGCTGGATATGGAGATTCTAGAGTCACCTTGCTTCTTTTCTTATGACAAAAGCATTTCTAAAACAAGATGATGCTGTCCTTACATGGCAGGATAATCTGTTTGAGTCAAAAGCTGATTAGTAAAGTGCTAGATGACAAACTGCACTGAGCATGGGGCTTTTGACCACAGGACCTGCAGCTGGCACATCCACCCATCTTCGTCAGGATTTCCGCTAACATGCTCTCTGTAGCTCCATTGAGGTACGAGTTTAAAAATTGCTGTGTTAACTAAGAACTTTCATCTCTTCTCCCACAGAAGAGATTCCCCTGCAAAATTATAGGGCCTGGAGCCTGGAACTTGGATAAGGTAATAATTCAATGGAGCATTAACAAATTTACAGTGTAATATAGCATTGCCCTGTAGGCTTGTAAGATTCCAGGCTTTCCAGGGAAAATAAAGAGCACTTTACTTCCAGTCTTCAAAGTGCTGAAATACAATACCTGAAAATCACAACACTGCTATGTAAAAATGCTATTTCAGATCATTGCTAGAAGTGACTAATCCTTTATTAAACTTTCGTCACTCTGCACAGCTAGAGTCACTTATATAGTTAGCTCCTTGGGAAGCATTTTTCCTGTTGATTAGTGAAGTCCTTGGTGATCAGCAGCACCTTAAAATACCAATGAATAAATGGAAACAAAGCGGTATCACAAGAGCTTTACAAGATATATAATCTTACTGCACGTTAAGCTTTGAAAATCTAAGTCTTTTTAAAAACATGGGAGTTTGATTCATGTACTGTAAACAGCTAAGTGATATTATTCATATTTTCAACAGTGTATGTATTCACTTAGAGAAGAGAGAATGTGTACATGTGTAACTGCATAGGGATGCACTGCCACACAGTCTCACTAGCAGCATTTCTGCAATATTGCACATAGATTAGTAACTAGAAAATTCTGCCACTAGATTATACTGCTCCTAAACTGAATCTGTTTGCATACAACCAGCTTGTGGGTCCATGGCATACTTTCTAGGGTCTCATTCAAGACCTACTTGGATGTTTCTGCACTGTGAGACAGACATGTCCTGAGAAACAAAGCCTTTGAGTTTAACCATGAAACACACATGCCTTCCCCAGGCTGAGGATTCTCACACCATTTCAGTGGGAATGTAACAGTGATGACAGACTTTGGGTTTATATTAAAATAAAATTAAAATTAAAAAAAAAAAAAAAGGTGAAGAGGAACTAGTTGAGATGGATTCTTGGTGACTGAGGTAGTACCTATTTCATTTCTAGGAGGAAGATCCTCATCTTCATGACTAGGATACCTCTCCTTCCGGTCAAGCAGAAGAAAATAAATCATTTTTTCTTGGTTTTCCCTGAAAAGAAAAAGAAAACAAATCTTTAAATTTGGAAAGAAAAAAATGCCAACACGTAGATAAACCCTTTTCATCAAATGAACAGTTACAGTTATTCTAAATAAGTTGGAAAAGGTCATGTACCTGCCAGCAAGATACACAACCCACAAAGCTTTTGAGATCCTTGCTGTCTCCAACAAGCAGTTAGTGAGGAAAGGAAATATGATTCCCATGTTACACACACAGAACAGAGGCACAGGACAGACGAGGTAATGTGTCCACGGGAAGTCCAAACCAATAATGGCAGCAAGATGGGTCTGAGCCTCTAAATGCTCTTTCTACTACGTGTCCCTCTTAACACCTCAGGAAATACACCAGCTCTTAGGCATAGGCTTCAAATAAATAAAAATTTGCCAACAAAGGCATATCCAACACACATAACAGCAACGATATCTCCCCATCTGGACTGTACAGCCCATCTTTTCATGAATTGACCTGGTCTGGCAGCAAGGGAAAAGATAGCACCATGTCTTTGTTGCTGGTCAGGCTGTGAGCTTCTGATCCGTGGAGGAAGACAGGCTCGGTGCTTGCTCCCGACACCTCAATAGCAAATGAGCAGCCAGAGGGTGAGAAGTTGCTACCAGTCACTCACGGAGAGAGACACCAGTTACAGTGCTCTCTACCTCTCCCCAGTTTTGTTAGCATCCCGGTCCCTGGACACCCAACTGATACGAAGACTGAGCAAGTGCTTACTCTTCCGACAACAAGTCCTGTAAGAGTTTATTTCGGTCGCGGAAGCAGCCTAACGAGTGCATGCTATCTAACACGTCTGGATCAATATCCTCCAAGGAAGGGAGAGAACGAATCTGCACCTTTCGAGGGATTGGTTGCTCTGGTTCTGGCTCATTCTTACCCCCTCTGCAGAGGAAAGAAGATGAGAGGGAGAAAGGGGGAGGGAAAGAAGGAGAGAAAAGAAACATGAGTCACAAATGAACCCATACTCTGAAACACAGCCTGCAGCAACAGATGGAAATAGCTTGCTAAATTCCCACTGAGAGACCAGAGCTCCCAACCAGACAGATTACTCTTTTCAGAAGAAACCGTTGTGAAGGCTAAGATTGACCAGCAGCTTATGGATTTGGGTCTCTAACGAGAAATGTCTACATTCAGTCAGGAAGGCAGTAGGAACTTCACTTACCAGTGCCCTCGTAACAGAAGCAGCTGTTCAGCATCCTAATGCCAAACATTTATAAAACCCTACGTGGTTTTAGAGATGCTGTCTCATCAGCAGGCCAGACCTCAGACTATCAGGCTGAAAAGTGCAAGCTGAATGATTCTCTTTCAAAAAAGGAGCTCTGAACAAACCATTTTCATCAATTCTGATTCCAACTGGCATTGCAGCAGTTAATGCTTATAATGTGATTAAGAGATCTCAGTGTTCAGGTTCCCACTTGACACACTTTAAAGGGTTTTTGGGGAAACTAGGCTGCTTAATTACATGCCCAAATATGACAATCTCTCCTTCCCTTCAGAAATGCAGATTTGAAAATTCTGGCTCGAGTGTGATGCCCGAGGTCAGTGGCAGACCTCAGAACACAACACTAGCAGTAGAACATTTCACTCTTTCAAATGTACTTAATGTAGGCTTTCTGCACAATTATCTCATCCCATTCACTAGGCTCAGGAAATATTGATTATCTGCTGCAATTAGAGGCCCTGACTGTAAGAAACAGGTCAAGGTGTCAGGGTATTATACCTAACTAATGATATATATTACAGACATTCTGAATTTCTTTGATTTTATTCTGAAAGGCAGTGAGCAATTTATGTAAACTCTATCCACCCAAAGAGGTGGGTTTGGTGGTGGTGGTGTTTTGGTTGGAGAAAGAGTCTACCCTGAATCTTTGCTATTTCTCAATGGATGCTTTGTGCGATGTCGGTTTCCCTGCTCTGCGGGTGAGGTCCTGCCTTTCCTATATGTGATTCAAATGTGTGAGTGCTGTGTCCAGGCTCCCACGTGGGAGACAGGAACCAGGAAGATTTAAACTGCATTTGCTGTTTATGGGACTGTGTTTGGACAGGAGATTCTTGGTTTTGATGCTGGAAGAAATAAGGTGGACACGACTTGTGAAGTTACTTGTACAGCTTGAAATCTTGATTCAGATATGAGCTGTCCAAATATCTACACAGAAAAAGAAGTTCCAATTTAAATGTCCTTAATTTTTCTTGTGCAAGTTAGAAAGCAATTCTGGTAGGATCATACATGAGCTTGAGGTCTCAGCCAAAAAGAGAGCCAATGCAGAATATTTTCTCCAAGTTAAGAAGGCAATACTAAGTCATAGCAGGCAAGATAGGACAGTTACATGCTGGGGCAATCACAGGAGATTGCTGGGTGCTATTTGCATTTTATTTTAAAGCAAGTTGAAATGCAGTTGTGAGGCATCTGCTCTGTTAACTGTTTGTGGGACATCACTTGCAGAAAGACTGCTTGGAAACTCTCATTTTATCTTCTCTTGAAGCAGTGAAAATGTGCTCAGCCCTTCATGGATATACGTCATGGAGTGAGACTGTGGTGTACATTACATGGGCCATGACAACATGGGGCAGATCCCACTTCTCTTACAATGGGCACTCAGACATATCAAGCTCGGGTTTATTCAGTTTCAGGGACTGGAAGCAGAATATACAGGACACAAAAAGAATCTGCTTCTTGGGATTTGTTCTCGTGTACCAAACCACTAAAACACAGCTTCTGATGCCCCCTTTGAGTCTTGCAGAAGTGCCAGTGTCTTCTAAACTGCCACCATGGGCCTGAATCTAAGAGCTAAATTCAAAAATCCTTGTTCAACTAAAGAAATGTCTTATTCCTCGTAAGAGGTCACTACTCACTACTCCTCTTAGAATCAGGATCTAGCTCTCAGCAGGTAATAAGCAATGATTAGATCATAACCTTGCACTATTAATGACAGTAATGACCTTGTCATTAAGATAAGTTCTTGCAGGATTCATCTTCGAAAGCAGATGAGTGGTTTTGGTTTTCAGTGATCTACAATTCACTGCTGAAAAGTACTGACTTAATTAATCAATCATTATGTTACAAGCAAATGTCTTTAAGGTAATTTAAAGAGATTAAAAATAATTATTGTCTCTGAAAATTTCCAGAAAATCTGGGTTTCCTACTAGTCCACAGCAGAATAGAATTTGCAAGCTTCTTTTATATCAATTGGCGCAGGAGCCATTTCCAGAGGACAGCACAGCTTGCCATCTTCTGTGCACTGAAAAGTGGCATTTCCTTATGCCCTGCACCTGGTCAGCCTCAGACATAGCCAGGAATTTTCACACGTCCTCATCAGGTACAAGTAAAATCTGCAAAGAGGCATCTCATCATTTGACAACACAATTCAGTGCTTCAGGAAACAAAAATCACTGGGTCTGGGCTGTGATTGGCATGACTCTAATGCCTGTTCCATTCTCAGTCTAGCAGAGAGTGACAAATTTGTTGCATTTCAGCCCACACAGACATCAAACAATGTCACACGATGAAAGCTGCAAATCACATATATTTTTTTAAAGGCTTGCATGAATGTGATTGCTGCTTTAAAACCCACCCTCTTTTGTGAGGATCGGTGCATACAATGGCTGTGATTCCTGATGAGGGTGGACTTTTTCAGTCTCTCCATGAAATTCTCTCATGAATCTCACCGAGATGCCCATTTGCATCAGCGCAAAGCAAAGCAGAACCAGTAAACTTTATCTTATTTTAGTAAATAGGGTACCTCCACAATTAGGGCAATAACTCAGTGTCACAGGAGTATGTATTTACCACAACAGCTAATTTTATTTGCCCTCTTTACCAAAAAAAATGTGAAAATAATTGCTGTTTATTTTCTGGATTATGATAACCTACGTTTGAGGTAAAAATAAATTATTTCAGTTATAAAGGCTTGAAAAACCTCACTGAATTAATTTGGGTGGGAGAGCAAGAAGAACTGGAGGCTGTGATGAAAGGTTTCACTTTGATTTCTTTTTCCTTTTTTAGGCTTGTGAATCATGATTTCAACTTTCAAGACCTCTTTCTCTGTCTGCCTTAGTCTGCAATTAAATCTTTTCCTCAGTTTTACAGTAGCCTCAATATTTATTTGAAGAACTGAGTGAAATCACTTATACGTTCTGAGTACAACTTTCAGGTCAGTAACCCATATATGACAAAGGATAAAGATTTTACATAGAATAGCAGATGAAATAAAGGAAAAAATTTAAGAGATGAGCAAAACAGTCATAGAATAAAACACTTATAACCCCCCCTTCTCTGTCAGCATCAGTATTTCCAGGAAAAATGAATGCAAAGAGGCTGTGAAACATTACCAGATGAAAGCAGATGAGTTTTGGAGGTGGAAGGGTTATTCACTGACTAAAATTAGTCACAGGAGGTTAAACTCCTGAGGTCAATTCATGCCCAGTGTAGAGAAAATGAAAAAGAGACTCATTAAAAAAGCTATTTTGAGCAGAAACTTCTTTTTTTTACGCAATCTAAAGAGACATGTGGAAGAGCTTTTCTGCACTCACTACACTGGGAGTCTAAGGGAGACTTGCTTTTGCAAAACTCAGTTTCTAGTTCCGAAAACAGCCTTAGATGATATTTCCCTTGACATAGTTTACTGTGCCAATCACCAGAGATTCTGACCTTCATTGAGAAGTACATGAAAATGTTCAAATGCTTATGTCTGCAAAGGAAAAAAAAAATCTTCAAATTCTAAATATAGAATAAAGTAATGGAATAATACTGGTATAATTGTGCATGAGAGCCTGGAACAGCAGTCCTTCAACAAATGAAAATTTCCAGGCAAAAATCTTGAGGAGGGTTAAAATAATAATATAAATGATCAATAACTTTTCATTTTATTTCATATTCCAGTTCTGATTAAAGCACAGAGAGAGCCAGCTGATTTCACTCCAGGAAAAAACAGAGGGGATCAGCTGTCCAATCTGATGTAAACAACATTTACTTCTGGAATTGCTAGTAAAACATTACAGGAGAGATTTCACAGATTACAATTAGAGATTTCCCCTCTCCATTTCTTCTACATTTATCCATGAGAGTTTGTAAAAAAAAGGAGTACCTGCTGCAAACAACACTTGTGCCCTTCTTTGGTTTAAAAAGGTGCCATGTCTGGTTACTGGAGAGAGCATGAAGAAGCCATGGGCAGAGTGCTGCCACCATTACAGGTGAACTAAGTTTTTTCTCAGTTCAAATGTTTTAGCTATTCAACAAACCATTGAAGGCCCTCAGGTTCTATTAAAAATAAATCCAGAGGTGAATATTTTCCATAAGATAGAATTAGAGAAACCAAATAAAATAAAAAAAAAAAGTGGTAGGTGTTTTTTTTTTTCTTACTGGTGACAGGTTTATGTATCAGTTCATATCATCCCTGAGTATTTCTCAAGAGCAATGATGGGATTATGAAGGTAGGATTTCCCTTATCACCCACTTGGGAAATGCTGACCCTGAGAAAGATGTATCAAAGCATCATTTCCTTGTTTAATATGTGAAGTAGTCTCTTTAGTTTGATTGGGTTATCATCAATATAAAAATGTTATTTGCTTAGGTTTCTTGAAACACTATTAAAGCTACACAGAGTGCAAGGTCACTTTTAAAAGCCATCAATCTTCCTTATACCCAAACCACTAGACAGGTGTGTACTTTTCTCACAGACCTCCTGTTTCACTGTCAGGACTGCTGCTTTTAATCAAGTCACAGAACTACTCTCACATCAACAGGTTACAAGGTCAGAAGCAGCCTCTTAGCTTGCTATGAAGAAGGAGCAGGGATTATGAGACAGAAAAGCTCTTGCTCACAGGTGCTTACTTATCAATATCATCATTTTTGTTTCTGCTTCAGAGAAAAGCCAAGATGCCAAGAAAGAACAAATGAAAGCTTTCTTGTCAAGAAGGTATTACAAGGGATTGTCTGTAGCACTTGGATAGCAAACTAAATATGGCTGCTAGTGTTTTGGGTTTTTTTTTTCTGATCACCTGCAGGTATCTCTTTAACACAGCAAGTTGCTGTGCTATTTCAAACAGTTGTTAGCCACTGTACAAAAAAAGTTCCTGGGTTGGTATATATAGAAGAAATTATATGAGTAGCAAAGGATAAAAAAAAAATTAGATGTTTTTCTATTCTCTGCCCCTTTTCCCACCCGGGTGAAACCTGCTTTCAAACTCCAGTCTCACTCTTCAGAAATCATTTCAATGGCAGAACTGATAATGAATGCATACAAAAATGAATTGGAAAAATGTTACTTACATATACCATATGTGTTTCTGAATATGTTCTAACTGTAAAGGAAAAGAAAACAAGGAATTAGTGCTGTAAAACAGAAAAGGTAACTCCACAAGACATTTTTATTCAAGTAAGTCCAACATTTCAGAGATGGACCTGTGCATACAAGAGCTGCTCATACTCACCTATCCCATTGAAAATGAGACTATAATCCCAGACATAATGGATCAGTCAGGAGTAAATCCAAGGAAAATGCTAATTATGAGGCTTCACAGGCAGGTGTTTTGGCATTTTAAGTTTTTCCCTTCCCTCTCTAACTTAACCAAAGCTAACAAACTGCTCCTTTCTGAATGTGCATAACTGCTAATTTTTTATACTAAAGTACATTTCTAGTTTCATTTTGGAGAAAAAGAGAGATAGAAAGAAGAAAACGAGCTCAAACAGACAATGTGAATAAACAAAATTATTTGAGCACGTATGAGGAGACCTTTTGCCCGGACCCATTCTTGATTGGCTTCACATCCGCCATTAAAACCTTAAGACCAAGCAGACTAAGGCTCTGTGTCATTTACTGACCCCACACCAGAACACCAGTCTGCAAATTTATTTTACTTTCCTCTTTTGCACATGAGCATTTTACTATGCAATGAAGGACTGATCAAAACCGAACGGTGGCCTTGTCCACCTATGGAAGGTAGATCCCAGCAAACGTTTCACGATGACAGTGTTTTCCCATGAGCACGGGGAAAAGAAAGCAACATGCTTTTTCCAAGAGAAACCTTTAACAGTAGAGAGAACAGGAGGTTCATATGACATACTTACAGCAGAACATTCCTAAAATGTTGTGTTTTAATCACAGCAGAAAAGAAGTTTTCATAGATGTCCAGGGATTATTTAAGTGGACAATATTTTTCATATTCATCACTATGAATTGTATGTGCAGGACAATATGTACATTCACTGCATACAGGCTTCCATTTGTGCAACATGCAGGTGAAAGGCAGGAGAGAAACTCAAGTGCTAACAGCTATCAGATGAAATCACAGACCCATTAAAATGGTCAGAAAGAATGGAGACAGCTGTCCTGCTCTTATTACATTCCCTTTTGAGAATAATGAGAATCAGAAGGCGGGGGGAAGAGGACCAGACAAACAAAAAACTCTCAGAGATACAAAGTAGATGTTTGCCACAGACAGCAAGGAGCCAGAGCCCTGATGCTATGGAACAAAAATTCCATGTCTGAGAAACCAGGAATATGTGAGTTTGGCTCTTATTTTTTTAACTGAAAACAAAGCAACAAGGGAATGCAGCTTAGGAAAGTATGACAGGAGGCTGGAGGGAGAGTATGAGACAAACAGCCTCCTTTAAAACCCAGACTGTATCAGCACTGCAGTCAGAGGTGAAGTTGGCACTTGCATATCCAGCTGTCTGCTAACCAGCCCAGGTGCTGAGAGCACCAATTCCCCCCAGCACACACATCCAAGAGCCTGGGCAGACCTGCACAGCTTCCAGCTGTGGCCTCAGCTCTGTCACATTAATTCCCTTCATCATGATTCCCCTTGCATTAGGTAGTCCTTTCATCCCTGCACTATTAAGAGCAAGGTACCCCTCACACACTGCCATCTCCCGTCAAGATAAAGATACGCATTACGGAAGTTACCCTAAAAGCCTGGAGACACAGCCCTCTTCCTCATGGTTATTTGGAAGCAGAGGTACAACCACAGAACTTAAGAAGGGCCTATTTTGTACAGTTTCCATGGGACAGGATTTCAGCATTGTCACTTATCAGGTCTATAGTTCTGTGAGGATCTGCTAAGGAGCACACTGTACCTCCTGTGCTTGGTAAACTGGCCTATGAGATGCATATCTACTTGTTATTTCCTATACACCACACAGAGGGTTAGAGACATTAATGATTTCAGACAAGATGCAGATGATACAGCTACATGATGTCCAAGCCTCTTTCATGCTCGCTTCTCCTGCTGCATTTTCTGTCTCCGTGGGTCACGGTGTTCTTGTGTGCCTGTGATATGTGGAAATGATATGCCAAAGCAGACAACAGCGCTTCACTTTCAGAGTCAGAGAGGGGGAATAAAAGAGGGTCACCAGTTCATGTCTTAGTCACAGAACCTCTGGGCTCCTTCAGAGAAGATCTCAGAGAAATCCCTTCTGGTCATCCCTGTTCATCAACCTCATTCAAAACACTGAACCCACAGCATTTTTCTGAACGAGAAGCCCTCTAGTACCCTGATATACATTTGAAGGTGTATGACAGCTCTCATGGCTGCTGTTTACCGACGTATCTGCCATTTAATCCACATCAAAAACGTTGCTGTGAAGTATGCTGGGATATCCCAGATATGAAAAGTATTCTACAAATCCATTTTCTATGCTGATTAAAATGTAATTGCATTGAAATGTTATTACAAGTGTGCTTGCTGCTGCCAACATTTTCACTACTGTTTTAAAGGTAATTAATTAATGCTTTGTTGCTTTTCATCTGCATTAAAGTGACAGGAGGGTTATGGGAGGGCGATTGGTTTTGACAAGGAGAAGTCTGTATGCCTTTTACTATGCAGTGCAGGGGAGGGAGATACACAGTGGGAGCTAATCTCACTCCTCCTGCCTTCATTTAAACACAATGTTTAAATGCATTTAAGTGACGAAGGCATTTAACAACCCTTCCCAGAGGGTTCTTCTTGCTGTTTGCACATGAGTTTGCCAAGTTTAATGCCATTTTATGGAAGTTGTTAAAATGCTGCTTCCTAGTATCTCCTAGTCACTGCAGGCAATTGTCTCATGATGTCATCTCTGAAACAACAAAACATGCTTAGATCCACTGCACATGCACAGTCAGAGGAGAGATTGCTGCAAGCTAAAATGCTGTAATGGAAGGAGAAGGAGAATTCCTTTATCATGGTTTTATGTAAAAATACTTCCAATATATATTAAACTTGTACACCGAAGAGCCCCACTCAGAGACAAAAGACCCACTGTGATACAGAGCTGTACAAGCTCATCAGAAAAAGAGGTCTCCTCCCACAAGGAGCTTACGTATGAATTCTAAGGCAGGGAACAACAGATGGAGACAGACAGGCAGATGGAAAACAAGACAGCACTGTCTACATCCTCGGCACTGATCTCAGCAGCGCGGTTGCCAAGCTAAAAAAGTTCTGACCTGAAGAAAACTTTCTCAAAGTCTGTGGATATAAATGAGGGCTTCTGGGCTTGAACTCATGTCAAATTTCAGAATTCCCTGTCCAGAAAGAGAACAACCTCACACCCATCTGTGCCTCAAATCAACCCATATCTCAAATGAATCTTCTTCATTCAGAAGATCCTGTAGTTTCAGTTTTAAACAAACTGTATAATGTCGAGATAGAGGCTTTTCCTGACCACAGTATTCAAGCTGGCACTGCAAACAGCAGTGGCAAAACCATTATCTGTATCAGTAGTAGCAGCTGTACTATAGCAGCCTCCAGGGACCTTGACAAGGGCAAGAATCACTGTCCTACCTGCACAGTGCACAAATAGATCCTTGGCAGCCAAAACCTTACAGCCTAAATACATCACCTAGACAATAACCTCCATTCTACAGCTTGTGAAGTGAGATAATTTAAATGATGTGATAGGCACCTTACCATAAGACCTTCTAGAAAAATGAAGAAGGAATCACTTGAGTTGTCCCTTGCTCATTTTTGTAACATTCTTTAGATGTTGTAGTCCATCACTGACATATATTAGACCCAAGAAAAAACAAAATCAGAGAGCAGAGAGGAGATTCTGAAAATATGTGTAATATTCAGGGACAGGTATTTCAGACTGTGTAGACACCCAATATGGAAGACAAGTCATTCTACTCTAGTATAAAATGTCAACACTAGAACAATAACAGCTTTATCAATTCTGCAGTATCGGCTCTGATCCACCTTGCTCTAGAGACAAAGTTTTGATAATGCTCATCCAACTGTAAAAGGAAAGTGGACCAAAAGCTCCTTACTCTCTGCCCTTTGCTTTTGCGTTTAGGTAGAAGAAAATACTGGCTGAGAATGCAAATGGTTTCCACTACAGGAGCTGTAACTCTCTGCTGTAGAGACGCTGAATCATTTGAAATCTCCAAGGAAAAAACCATTTGCTTTCTGAAGAGCACATAACTAAAAGAAAGCTCATCCTGCAGTACTTCAGGCACCCAGAGCACACCTTCCATAAGCCTTCTAAAACTTTATTACTTGTTCGCTTTTCCCTCCTGACACTATTCCTACTAGAAAGCTGTCCCAGAACCCTGCTGATACGGCTAAAATGCTTCTTCCAGTTTCTAGCCTGCTTTCCTGTAAGGCTATTTGACATACATTTGGTTTCGTACCAGCATCTTCCTTTAGTTTAAATAATCCTTCTCTCCCTAGTAATTACCTCTGAGGAATATGCAGATGAGCGGTACAACCTTCCTTAGACATCATCTCTGTGGTCTAACCGAAGCCCTTTTAGGTCACGCTTCTCAGACAGGCTCTCTCAAATGCTGATTGCCTTAGTACTCATTCTTTGTTTGATTTCATCTTTCCTGAATACAGGTGGTCAGAAATATCATGACCAGCAGCTAGGATCAACTTCTGCAGCTTAGTGAAAGAAAAACATGGATTGTCTTCTTTTAAAGCATGTTCAGTAAAACAGGCCCAGGAAACGAGAGGGGTCAAGGACATGCCACTAACCATATTTGAGGCTATGTAATACATGGTGAGTGTGAACAATATTTCAGTAAGACATAACAAAGTCTCCTTTCCATAAATAAATCACATACAAAGAAAGGTAATGCCTAGTTCTTAAGGCTGGAAAGGGCCAGCAACAATAGTTCTGAGCACCCTCCCCTCCATTAATCTTCTCAAGCTCTAACACTGAGGCGAATGATGACAGTTAAACGTGAATCCTGGTTCTGCTTTTGTTGATCATTTTAACAGATGGACTGGGGAAGGTGTGGGTGTGCTGTGAAATGGCAATTACTGCAGGGAGGAAAATGCAGTTGGATGAAAAGGAAAAGAAACGAAAAAGGAAAAGAAATGAAAAAAAAAAGGAACAAAGCAGAGAGGGGATGTGAAAAATGAAAGACAAAAATTCTGGTGACCTTACATTTCACTGTATGTTCTGCTGAATTCACCAGTGAGATATTGAGCAAATGATCAGTAATGGTAGCAGCTACATCTGTACTTATTGTACCCAAGCTGCAATTTTGCTCAGATCTTTTTATAAATATCAACTTGATTCAAGAAATATATTTTCCAGGAATAGAGGCTTCCAAATAAACCCATATTAATACCCTTTTTCGCAGGGCACAGCTAAAATAGAATTCAGATCTCTCCTCAGAATGAACTCTACATTTCCAGCTCCTGTGTGGTAAACAAAGAGCTCCCTTCTGCCTGGCAATCGAAGCAAGCGGCTCAATAACAGCACAGAGGTGTGACAGCAGCAGGGACAGCAAACTGAGAGACCCTCACATAATGAAAATAAGACTGCAGCTAATAACAAAGAGCTAATATTTTTTTCCTCCCAGTTCTCGGCTCTTGAATATGTATTATATCAAATTCTTATTCATAATTCACTGGTTAGAGCTTTCCAATAACTATTGGATCTGGCATTTTTTCCTCCCCAAGGAAGTAAGAGGTTAATTTTCATCAAGAAAGGGAAGGGCGACAGTTGTCACTCTGGGGCCTTGATTTACCTTAACTGCTTTCTCTCCTATGTGTGTACATTCTCTGATGTATTGCACAACTTAAAA
Source organism: Myiozetetes cayanensis (assembly GCF_022539395.1). Taxonomy (NCBI): domain Eukaryota; kingdom Metazoa; phylum Chordata; class Aves; order Passeriformes; family Tyrannidae; genus Myiozetetes; species Myiozetetes cayanensis. The sequence goes on along the minus strand of NW_026087853.1, from coordinate 45,991,341 downwards.
CATTTAGGGTCTGTCTGAATCTGAAGAGGGATCTAACATTTGATGATCTGCTTCCTAGTACACTTAGTTCATCAGCACTAATATCTTTGAGAAAAAAACAACAATGACAGAACAGCAGAAAAACTGATATGTTTACAACATGGAAAGGACCCTAAGCTCGAGAGGGACATGGTGACTTTCTTGGCCATGAAGAACAGCTGTCTTATGTCTCAGGGTATAGCCCTAACCTCTGCAGTGTTCCTTCCATGAAAGTACTTGGGAAAAAGTAATTTCTTTTTTTAAAAACCCGTTTTACGCTTAAAATTTTCCTATGCTTACTATCTTTTTTCAATCAGTGCTAATACTGCAAATGTGATGGCCACTGGGTTTGAAAAAATAGGGATACTAGTAATAACATGAAGAACTTTTCACCTGTGTCACCAAATAGAGCATGACCTGGTTTTGTAATGAATGAAAGAAAAGCCCAGCTGTCAGGTAATCCTGTAAAGAGAGTTGTGAAGGGAGTTTCAGTTCACTTCTTAGCAGACAGGTGTCTGCATCCCAAAAGCACCACCACAGCTGGCACAGACTGATGCTGTTGTTAGCAATCTCAGCAGAGAGGCCAACCTGTGATCTGAGAGTTTATTTATAAATATTTTAGCAGACTGAAGAACCAGGAGGAGTTTTAAATTTACATTTCTTTATACATACTCCCACTCAGAATCTGTGAGCTTAGTAAATCTGTATAAAATCATCACCACGGCCTGACAATAGGATTTACAAGGGCAATGTACCCATAAAGGCAGACGCCTCCACTGACAAGCAGGCAATCTTAGTTTCCAAAATTATTTTAATTGCTAATTTTTAAAATTCCCTAAAACATTAACACAGTGTTAATGAAGGATACAATCACTACACAGTCCTCACCCTTGCAAGGTCTCTGTTGCAGTGATGTGATGTATCCTAAATGCAAACTTAGTGCTGAATGTCAGGTGCTCAACACTGCAGGCTTAATAGTGCTCAGAACCACGGGGCATAAGATGAAAGATCAGACAGGCAGACACTTGCTCTGGAGGCTGCTAGAGGACAATGCAGAGCAAATGCAGGATAGAATACAATGCAGCTTGCACAGCATGATGTGAGAAGCCAATACTTCCGTCAGAAATGTAAGAAAATCATAGCCTGTTTACTAGCAAAACTTCAAATAACACTCCTAACAGTTGCGACCTTCAAACAGTTCTCTCACGCTCCCAACAAACTGCTGTACCACCCACAAGAACCAGATAACTCAGGTGGACTCCAAAATATGCTAAGGTATCAGTAGCTCTGCGATGATGTGAGGAATTTCTTCTAAATGCCCAGTGCTACATCTGGGAGGGAATTATGAGGCTAGAGAAAAAACACAAAGGCAATCTGTCCTCATGACTCAAAAGAGAAGGTAACTAACTTTTTCCTAAAGACTCTAACAACTCTACTAACTTTTTGATCAGGAAGAAACTCACAAGAAGGGCAGTGCATCAACAAGTTACCTTAGTTGTTCAACTGTAACTGCAACAAGATGAGAAATGAAGTCTTGCTCATACCATCAGCACCAAATACATTCTTACCGTGAGACGTTTCGAGGCATCCACTTCAATCATCCCCCGCAAAAGGTTCTGACAGTCAGGCGGGATAAAATGTGGCATGTGGAACACTCCACGTTTCACCTTCTCCAGCAGTTGCCGCAAGTTGTCATCATCAAAAGGCAGGGCACCCTGCAGGGATGTGACAGAGTGGTCAGTGGCAGAGAACTGGAGAGGGCCAAAGGAGGAAAACCAGAATAAACATAGTGAGAGAATGGAAGGAAGTCAGCTCATAATGAATTACTGTAGTAAGTGAAAAAAACTTCTGTTGAAAATAAGTAATTTCTTAGTGCTGCTGTATTTCCTCTAACAAAGGAACAAAACTGAGGACAGAGTTTTTTATTATACCTTTAATTAGAAAATGACTACCAGTATAAAATAAAATACAAAATATGAAATTGCCTTTCCAGGCAAATTTACCAAAGATGCATGGATTCACTTAAATTCAGCTCAAGCTTTTGATCTGCTGGTATTCCTCCTGGGTATACTTGTACAGCAGCAATGTTTATCATCTCCTTATTTTTAATCTTCCTGAGACACATTTATTGCAGACATTGAAAAGGAGGTGAACAGCTTTTGAGAGACTTTCAGCAGAGAACATGCCCTTTCTGATGGAACATTGAAATCACACAGCTGAAAGAAACCCCAACCAACATCAGCCTTTGGAAGCAGCAGATATTCTACCTGTTTAATATACTCCATCCAGTTCCCATGCTGTGGTCAGGTCATCAGTTCCTATTGCTTCCCTACTGTAGCTCACTTACATGAATGGCTTGAGGTTTTTTTAGCTGAAACTACATTGTGAATAGATCATCAGCTTGCCACAAAAAGCAGTAAAAGACCTATCCTTGCTGCAAGGACAAAAAGGAAAAAGAGAAGTTGAAATCTTTAGGATAACTCCACTGACTGAAGCTGATACCCTTTTATAGCAAGTCTGCACCTTCCTAGATATTCTCACTTCCTTCTTTCACTGCCTAATTCTAGTAGGTGCTGAGCTTCCTTGATTTCCAGGATGGTTTGTGGGAAGCTGCAAGTTGTCAGCTGCTGTGATAATGAAGCTTTAAGTTGTCAGTTCTGGCACTGCTCTTACTACAGTGAGTAGTGCATCTGTATAAGCAATCCTGTGTCTACAGTTTAGGGAGACCAACAGCTCCATTTACAGCAGCCTCAGGAAGTCACCTGATGGCAACCACTACTGGGCACTATTCACTAGTGTTTGTTCTTTCAGGTGGCCTTGAAGGGAGAGCCTCCCTGTTCTGCTGTAACCAACCTCCTGAGTTACCTATGCTTTTCCTAACCATTCCAGAAAAAGGAAAATCAATTCTGATAGTTCAGTACTTTGGCTAACGCAACTTAAACCACGATGAAGTCAGAAAGGATGCTTTGTGGCATTTCCTGAAGGTAACAACTACACCTTTTTTATTGCTACCATCTGCTGTTACATCTTGAGAATTTTGTAGGGTTTGTCCTGACATGATTAATTGGATAGCTCTGCACTCTCCATCAATAACAAACTTACTTCAATCATTTTTCAGGCTCATGTGTGTATGTAGGAGCAGATGAAGATGCAGCAACAGAGACACCAAACCTTGACAGAGAATCCCGCTGAAAATGAAAAGCCGACTCCTACAAATCCTAACCATCTTGACACATTCTCTTTTCTGTTCTTACAAATTCAAGAATTTATATTAAGAGCTCATTATACAGTTTTATTTTATCAGTCATGAAAGTAGCTGCTCAGTAAGAGATGACCGGGTGCTGTCTAATGTGACAGTTAAAATTCTTCCCATGCAGCATCAAGATAAAAAATTTAAAACTTCAGAAATGTCAGTGAATTGTAATGACTAAAAAGAAAAAAAAATAGTAAGATTGTTTAAGGGGAATTAAAGCATCCTACTGAGATTATTTCAAGGCATTTGATTTAGGTCATTAAAAAAGAATTGGCATGTTTTTTGAACCAAAAATCTTTTAAAATTTTGAAGTATTTTAAACAAAAATAATACACAGACTCTATCTCTGATTTTACACTGTACAAATGCTTTTGTCAAAATAAAACATTTAAGTGAAGCAATTAGGTTTACTGATAAATGTACAAAAACATAAAAATTTTACTTCAGGCTTGTTACTTTCATAATTATAAATGATCAGCTGAACTATTACAGATATAAAACACCTAACATGCACATAAAACCTATATTCATACAGAGTATTCTATCTGCATGTGGTATATGCTTTTATTAACATAAAATATATTTTCTTATATTATACTATGGAAATTGGTAACAAATGACAAACCTATCTGCCTTCAGCTGGACATTCAGTTGTTGTATGTTTAGGAATATTATAAAAGCACTGCAAATCAGAATAAATTCCACAGAGAATTGAAACTTTGATCTAAAGAAGGATAAGTTACAAGATACCACATTTTGAACACTAAAAGTATTACTGAGCCAGATGGAAACTAATTTAAACTCTGTACTACTGGCTCAGTTTTATGTTCTCAAGTGTACTAAATTAAAATGTAGCTCTCTGCTTGCATGAAACAAAGTTGTGGCACTCAAAACTTCCCTTGGAAAAACACTGCAGTTAATGTATGCATATACCTGAAACACATGTACACATACAGCAGAAAAAAAGAATGCAAACCCAGCCATATTTCGATCCTGTGAAGGACAATTTATTGGACAATCTCTGTACCCTGGAGTTGTAACTCTGTACATCCTTTCCAGACAAAAAAACATGCTGCAACATCACAACACAGCAAAGAGCATTTATGGAGACAAGTTTTTGATGCCTGTCTATGCTCTCCTCTGCAGGGCAGCAGCATTTCAAAGCAGCAGTGAAATACTCCTCACGCTTCTCCTTTGGGGCTGATGTAGAAATGAGAGGAAAGGATGCCTCTGAGAGATACAAAAATAGGGGAACTAAAAAAAAACCACCTGTATATGATGTCAATAGAATTGCCATTAAATACAGCAGCACTTTCAGATTTTTCTTTTCTTTTTAAAGGTTGGTACAAGGAAGATGACTCACCACTAGCAACGCAAATAAAATGACTCCGCAGCTCCAGACGTCTGCTTTTCTTCCATCATATTTTTCTCCCTGTGCAGCAATGACACAGAGGTTCAAAAGACTGATCACTAGTAAATGAATTAATTATCCTTGAAGAATAAGAGAGGGGAGACTGGGAAACCCCATATTTCAATTCAGCCACCTGCTTCCCAAGGCGGCCTTCCCAACTAGGAGGCCATTACACAGCTCGCTAATTGAATTTTTGTTAGCGTCAGTTTACAGTCATATCTGGGATCTGTGGGAAAAGGCTCAGAAGTAGGGAGCAGGGCAGGAGCGGTTGACAACTCACAAATTATCCAACCTGACATTTTAACAGTGTCAGAGGTGCACTAAGGACATCAAGAAGGTGTTTTTCCTCTTCCCTGGTTCTTCAGGGAGCTTGTCACCAGCCACATTATTTGTGAACTCATAATATTGTCTGGACAGTCTCTTCTGCATGCTTCCTGCTTGACTTTACATTAAAGACAAGCTTAAGAAGAGGGCAATCTTGACCACTGAAATCTTGGATACTTATTTTCAGAGGACAAAGGGAGAGTGGAGGGAAAGAATAGTTCATATTGTTTAGCGGAAACCAACATCACTGACAGTCGACCCCGGCTCTTCTACTGAAACGACAGCTACATCAGAGACAGGAAAGCAGTGGGGATTACATCCCCTGGGTCGAAAGATCAAATTAAAGGAGGTTCCTGCATTTCTGTCTGATCACATGGTACAAAGGGTACTGTGAGAATAACACACAATTATTTCCCTCATACAGTTAATGTGACTTGATTCAGGGCTGAGCCAAAGAAACAGAACTGTAGTTATGCTCCTTGTGTCCTTCCCATGCCGTCTGCCTTGGACAGATTTCTTGTACAGAGGGTCTATCTGCATACTTCAAATGAGTGACAGTTCAAAAAATATATTTATAAACACTAATGTGAACCAACTTACCCGGATGACTTCAGGACAAGCATAATGTGGTGATCTGAAATACAAAACACAGTCAAATGAGCATGGTATTTATGGTTATTGTGCATTTCCTTTTTTTTTAGCAGAGTCATGACTGGCTTGCTTGTGCAGAACACAAGTATGTAAACCAGCATGCTTTCCTTACCTCGACAAGAACACATTTCTAACAAACTCAAAAGATGGTCAAGAACTAGCATAACTCAAAATTCTATGGCCCTACTATGAATTTCCTTTAAGTGAGGAATGACAAGAAGACCAGGCATATTATGAGACTTTTTAGAATTCCAGCCTTCTAATCCCACTCTTTAACTTGGCCTTGTATCTAATTAGAAGGAAGGTCCATGCTGCATGGTCTTTAATAGGAAAAAAAGAACAGTATTTTCAGACCAAACAGATGCATTTCTAAACCATGTCTTGTACTTCTTCTAAGATAACTCTCAGTTACTCCAGTGGTCACAAAAGCTGCCAATACATGATTTCAACATGTCTTTTTTTTTTCTGTTGTATCTTTTAGAGAACTAAGAAGGATGGACAGTAGCACTATTACCTAGTGAGTTAATGTATTCTGTTCACATCCTTCTACCCATATATCTCTGATCTGATTCTTGGCCGAGAAGAGTTAATTACTTCAACTTGCCAGGTAATAATTTTAATTCTTGAAGATTATAGCCATGGCTATTTATTTTATAGCCTTCATTAAACTAACTTGACAAGTAAAAGGGATGCAAACTGTCTGAAACCTGTGTGCAAATCATGCTATTGTTTATACTGACACCTCCCAGCAGTCCCTGAGCCTGTCTTCATTTGTGTATGTGTTTCTTGTGACAAACGCAATCATGGCTGGGCAATACCTGTCTCACAAAGTAATGAGCAAAAGAGAAGCACAGCGAGGTTAGTTTTGTGCTAGGATGCTGTATTAATGCCCAGTGAGACAGCCCATTAATTCAATTTCCATACACACTACACTTATCTTAAGGCAAAACATCATCCCATGGGCATGGAATGCCCTGATTTGGTATCACAGCTTTTGGCAGAGTATGACAGTAAACTCAGGGTACACTTGGGACTGCAACTATCTTGACAGCAAAGCTTATGTGAGGAGAGAGAAAAGCAGTTGATCCTTCACAAACTTTAGGAAAGGTGGAATTCAGAAGTTTAGTACAGTATTTAATACACTCCTCTTTCCCCAGCCTCCAGGCTCCCATTTAAGAGGTGGGGTATTCACAGGTATTCTAACCAGGCCTGTCTGCTCAGTAGGGTCTTAGTTTAGACTACATGTTAAAAACCTTGGTTTGAGAGTCAGAATAGACAATGAAAACCAGAGCCTTCCCTCAGAGAGCTGGCTAGAGTGGATCACTGGGAGACCAGAAAGAATGGACTTGTGTCTAGTGGGTAGGACAGACTACAGGGTAGGGCTGTCTTGGTAATTCTGTCACTGACAACCATGTGAGTATGACAAGGTTACTTAACATTTTTAAAATGCTGCAGCTGGCCACAGTTTGAAAAAGGTGACCAGAACCTGACCATGAGGCTACTCTTCTGACTAAAGCAAGAGCAATGCCACCACAGGTTTCACACCTCAAAAGAGTTTCTATTGATTCACTGGGATTTGTGTGAGGCTTTAACTATTTGGAGCAAAAATATCCATAGTAACAGAGTGTGGTGGCAACAATAATGAAATAAAGCTAAAGCAGACAGTAATGATAATAAAATTGTTGCCTCTTGACGAAGCAGGGGCCAATTTGGGAGATTTGCAGCATATTGTTGGTCACTGCTAGAGAGGAAGTGAGGCCAGAGTGAGACTCTGAATTGCTTGACATTATGTACATTTCCCAAACCTCCAAAATATATTGTTTCCTGTGAGTTTGCTTCTTTATAGCAAACCGGTAGCTGCACTATACCTGTTCTTTTCTATACCCCGAAGTCTTCACCACAGTCACGTCACTGGACTAATGCATGATTTTGCAAGCTTTTAGAAGACAAATTATCCTTGTGAGAATGCTTGACTAGTGATATTATCTTTTTCTTGTATCATAAAGGTGGTGTACAGTGTACAGGCCACCCTTAAGGCACACACAGATCAGGAGAAGCATCAGAACTGGGACTGCAGCTCAGGCCTGGACAAGTACAGCCAACTGTCAGTAGTCCTGGACTGCTTAGACTGAACAGGGAAGGAGGGCAGTGTGGGAACTGTAGGGAACACAGCAATGCAACAATTATTTGGAAAAAACCAAACATGGTAGCAAAAAGAGTTCAGGACTTACACAGATCCATGATATTTGTTCAGGTTAGTCACCTCACAACAGAAAAGCCAGTTCTAGCGTTCTATATAACTCAGTCACATTAGGTTTATTGGAAAATATATGGGGGGGGCTAAAAGGAGTGAAGACACAATTTTGGTAACTGTTCAGCTCCTGTCACTTAGCAGGTCTGAGCTTCTCTTGCATGCATTTTGGCTTCTGTCAGGTACTGTTGCCTTTCCTTGTGAATCATGAAGACACACAGTACATTAAATGGCCACTACAGGGGTTGCCTGTGGCTGAGCTAGAAACTTAAGCCAGACCTCTTAAATCCTGCATGGTATCCTGTACAGTTCAGCAACACCCTTCAGCATAATACTTTTTGGATGGCCATGGCACTGAAGTGCACTGGAAGAGTCAGTATTTCAAGGTGCAGAGTGTTCCTGTTTTTATTTGTATATTAGAACTCTGAAAAAGATTTCAGAACTCTTAATTTTGGGTGCTGAGCAATGCAATCATCTGTGCTAACATCCTTGAAAAGAAGAATGTAAGTGTTGTGAATAATTCAAGATAGGTATATATGTATATATCAAGATAGCTATATATATGTATGGAAATATGTATCATGTAAGGAAAATGTCCTTAAAGCATTTACCTTCCTGAGGTCTGCTTAAGTGCAGTGGAATCTGCCATGTATCTTAAAAGACACCACTGAAATTCTGCAAAAATTAGGGGACTGGGTGGAGAAACTGTTATAATAAATCCTTTGAAGAAGTTGGATGGATTCGATCATTCAACAACTGCACTGCAACTGCCCAGAGAGCACAGGTTTCTGGCATTGCCATTCTGAATTCTTGCCAGCACACACTAGCTAGATATCTGAGCATTATCTTGGCTAACAGCTTTAGAAGGGTTCTTCCAGTCAGCCAGAATCCATAAAAAACTAATTTCCATGCTACCAATCACAGAGAACTTCAACTGCTGTAAAGACAAAACTCAAATTTAATCAAAAATCTATTTATCTTTCTACAGAGTCATGAATATTTCTTTGGCTCTTATTACTAATTATTCAATATAGATGTGTCAAGAGCAACATTCCCTGTCTCTTCCCCTAGGCCACCTCCTCATCATTCTGCTACATTTCTGTGCACCAAAAGCCACAATCTGCCCTTGATAGCAAATAAGTATATTGCTCAGCAAGATCAAGAAACAGTTGCTGCCTGCAGGTACTGCTGCTGCAAAAAAGCAACGATGTTGGCAGTGTTTATTTCCAGGGTGATGTGGATTTTCCAAGGCTAGTCAGCCTTGGGCGGGAAGGGCTCTCTGAATGGTCATTCACAGCTGCGACTCCAGGACACAGCAATCTTACGGATCTTGGGAGACCTTAGCAAAGCACTTACATGGGATTTAAACCAGAGGAAATAAGCCAAGAGTGCAATGGTGGAATCCAGGACAGCTCTGGCCAGTTAAGTCAGGGATTCAGAAAGAGACATATATATCGTTGATTTATCTATACTGAATTTCATCAGAGAAACTAGAATAGTAGTTCTTGATCTGTGCACATCAAGATGTTGTGCAGCTACAGTAGATCTGAGACAACCAGGGCCATATCTACAGTGCAGATGTGATGTGCCTGTGAGTTACAGGTCTCATTATGTAGGTAAGAAAGCCCTGCAGTGTGCACACACAAATCCACTGCACCCACACAAATCAGCTGTGCACGTAAGCTTTATCTGGGAATACAAAGTAACTGCTTTGCCAGAGAAGCAGTTTATTGATCAAGAAGGACAGGGAAAGCTGTGTGATCCTACTCCACAGTGTGACAAATCTTGTGTTACACTGCCTAATAGGTTCCCAAGTCCCATCAAAGATGTCCCATCAAAGGACCCATGCCTTGGTCCTTTGGTCCCACACCTTAAGATGGTACTATATGGGGAAGGAGAAAAGCTTCTTTGAGTGCCATTCTTTAGGCCTCACAGAGACAGGCAGAGTTTCTCCAGGGAGGGAGGAACAAGAAGTCTCCTTTCCTCTGTTTTTCTTATGCATGAAGTTACCTCGATACAGGAGGTTGTACAGCTGCACTGAAGTCCTCCCCGCTTCTAGCTGGTTTTGCTGTTGCTCAGTGCTAGATTCCTTTTTTACCCCTGTTAATCACCATCTCCAAGCTGGCTTTCAGGGGTAGAATTTACCACTAGAGCAAAAGGCTGCCTGTGCTTTCCCCCATGCTGGGTAGCAAAGGGTTGAGATGAAGGGGAACAGAAGAGGAGTAGCAAAATAGATAAAGGGAATTCAGGAGTAGGACACTGGCATTCCAAATAGAGAAGGTGACGGCCATAGATCGCACAGAAGAGAAAGACAGACTGATGAAACAGTTCCAGTAGCAGGGGGTAGTTAAGGCTGCAGTGAAGGCAGTAGCTGTAGGTAAGGCTGTAATTAAGGTACTTAAGGCTGAGTGCTATTTTGCCATTAAAGCTTCAACTCAATCATTTAGCTTTATATTAGAAAACTCAGCATCTAGCCCTCAGCCTTTTTACAGCTGTTTACTCCCCGAGTGCAATTATATTTTGGGGAATCTGCAAATCAGTTTGTTAATTAATGCATCAGTTCAAATTATTAAGACTTGGAACCTTTAAGAGATCGCAATTTAAAAAATCAACCAGACCTTTGCATTAGAAGGGCATAAAGATCGCAAAGTTAAGTATCCAAAACTTAAGAACTGCTGAAATAAAGGCTGAAGAGGTTATCCTGTACGCTGCATGTAAGTCAGGTGGATGTTTCACTGTGCCCAACATCTCTGTTTTACTTCTGGACAAAGCTGGAAATGTGAGGGAACAAAGACAAGCTTGCAAGAATGGCAGCTGATTGACATACCGGAGAATCAAACTCCATCCCTGCCACAGAGTCCTTCTGTGAAAGAAAATGAACAGGTGCCTTAAACTGACATGCTCACAGGTAATTGTGAGTTGCACATTCCCCACTTTTCAGAATCACAGTGCTATGCATCTGAAGTTTGGTTTACAGTATTTATAAGCACGTGGAACAGCAGCTGCAGTCAGTAGGTGCTCTGCTCTCCAAGTAAAGGACTGTTATCAAGCACCAAGTATTCTGAGACATTGGGCCCCAGAGTATCCAGCTGTACACTCAAAACTGGTTGACAGTTTTGAGTTTCATTTTGAAGAATCAAACGTCCTCATATAAATGTATAACCAGATCTATGTGGCAAACATAATATGAAAACAGTATAATTAATATTTGCAAACCCAAGACACTGTGATCAAATCCTACCTAGCATTCATAGCAATGCTTGAATGCAGTGAGCAGAAGTTATAAATGGAACCACAAATGAATGATGAGGAAAACCCAAACATTAGATAGATGTTTACTCAAAAAAAACCATACCATCCAATCATCAAATGAGGCAAAGACACGTTGGAAAAAACCTGTTCAAACTTGTAATTAATGGGCACATCCTAATGTGCACAGGCTAAGTTAATGTTATACTGCCAAGCTGAAGAAAAGCACATATTAAATTCTCAGGGATTGATTTTAAGACTTAAATCTCTTTTAACACACCTTGGGATATATTATAGGTGAGGCTGGTACCAATGGTTACTAATCAGGTTGTCTGATACTTCTCTTTGTAATCCTCATTTTCAATTCCTTACAATTTACTATCAATTTAACAACAATTTTCTTTGGTTTTCATCTGTCTCAGACTGGTCTCATGTTTCTGTGTGCATGCATGTTGTGTATGGGCTGAAGCATTTTCACTATCAAATTTAAATTAAATGTTTTCTTCCCATAAAAAAAATTATAGTATCCTTGGCTGCAAAGGGAAAATGCGGGTTATTATTTGTATTCTCTAGAAAAATTTATTCAAACTGCCTCTAGAAAACTATAGTTGGCATGTACTAGCAGAAATACTCTAGAGGATCAGGATCAAAATTCTACCTGCACTGGTTACACTTCACAGAATATTTTTTTTATCTGAAACTGATACTGTGAGCTGCTCTGGTTGGGCTTATCATAAGGTACCAAACTTTAAAACAAACTGAGTGTAAAACTAGTGAAGTAGATCTAGCACTGACAGCAACTGACTGGAACAACCAGGTAAGGGAAACTAGAGCTGGAACCTAGTGAAAAAGAGAAAAAGAGCACAGTATAAAGTAGAAATGACTGGGAGAAGTCAGCAGGACTACAGTGCAAATCAAGAATGAAATGGGAACAGAGTACTGAGAATGGAAGCTCTTGATGAGATGGGGTAAAAAGTACTAATGCTGGCAATTCCAAATTCAAGAGCTTAAATTTTCACCCCTACCAATAACTGGATGTAGGACACTTTCGTATTTTTTAGACATAAGTAAATGTTTATTATAAGGGGTAAAGAATATCTGCAACATCATGTCTTGTCATTAAAATCATAAATGCTGCTTGGACTTTGAGGTGTGTTGCTCCCCTGAATTATCTGCTCACTACAGGTGCGTGATACAGATACAAATACAGATGTGAGGAAGCAGGAGCTAGATGATCTCTGCTAGCATTTCTAACAATCACACAGTGCGTTGGTTGTTACGAATACCATGAGCTCAAAAAGAGACAGTAATCAGTCCTAATGAGTGTATGTGGGGTTGCTTTTGATAGATCCAGGTAATCTGTGGGTCAGCAAAGTGTTGCCAGGAATTGCTGGGGAGAGCTGAGAGCAGAAGAATTGACTGTGCTGCAGCTGGAAGCTGCTGTTCTCCTCCATTATGCCACCAGCAGCCCCAAGGCTTTCCTCTCACTTACAATAAAATCATAGTCAGCATCACTCTTCCCACATGCACTTGGCTTTCTGAATCAGGTCAGGGGTTTCCTTTGCAGACACCAAAATGGGGGAACTGTTGCATACAGTCAGCTAACTGGGGGGCTGTCAGCAGTGGTGTCAGCCTGACTGCTTCTGCAGAGGTCGGGTCTGGTGTTGGGACGAGCTACCTTTACATGTCAGCTCTGTCCTAGCTCTTGGTTGGGATAGAGAGACTGGGAGACAGGTAGCACAGAAACTAGCACTGCTGTGGGTTCTCTGCCACCCGGCAGCTTTCACCCATCTCCATCTAGTAGTGTTTTGAAGCTGCAAAGAGTGAAATTGAGAGAACTGAAGAGACAGCAAAAACTTACTTTGCCAGGCTCATGTAAGGAGCAATGGTGAACTAGGAAGGATCTTTACAAACTCCAAGGAACTGTAATGCAACAGTATCCTCTTTCAATCCTTCACTTTAGCCATAAGCCCTCAGTTAGAAAAAAAAGAACAAGGTCTAGGGAATGCACCAACTCTTCCTACTTTTCCAAGACTCCTACAGAAATCACCGCATTTCATGTTCAGAGCAACTTAATCACTTCAATGAGTTGTTAAGATGGAGAACTGAAGCAGGGAATGGTCTTGTCCTAGACCACTGTGAATGCCTTCAGCAGAAACAGAAATCAAGCTCAACTAACTTGAGTCTCAGTCTGGAGGTTTACCCATATAGCACTCACTCTTCTTGCCCAGTGACAATTCAGGGTGGATTGGACAACATCTACTACTCTGAAACACTGCAAGGACACGGAAGCACACGGAAGAATCACTGTGAAAGAGACCGGGGAGTCTCTGCACACCGCTGCCTGAATGGGTAAAGGGGAAGAAGAGCTGAAGAGATCTAAAATAATAGAAGCAGCAGCCTATCACATCTTTCTCTTCCTTCCTTGTCTGCTGTTAGCTGACAGCCCTTCCCTGCTCCTGAAGGAATGCAGAGACTCACTGTGTTATTATGGCATTTCAAGGACCATCTCTCCGTAGGATTGCCTTGCTGTGCAATTTCTGCCACAAGCAGAATAAGTCCTGCAGGCCCTACTCACATCTCTCTTTCCCCTCGAGGGTCTAAATACACATTTGCAACTATGGCTTACTCCTTTGTGCTGTCTATATGCAGGGTTTTCTCAATATATTTCCAGTAATGGGTATTCATTACAATCAAGGCCCAATGAGCAGTTTGTTAAAGCGAGAAATTATGTCAATGAAACAACAAGTCCATCCTTACATCTCTCTCCTATACAAACACAACTGGATTGAACTTACATTGTTTTCCCTAGGTCATCATCAGTGCTACAGAAAAACCATGCAGACTTAAGGACTAACTCCCAGAAAACACTGAGGTATGCAATACATCATACTTCAGACTATATGAGGCTACTCTTCATGAGGCCAGTCAAGGCTCTGTCGTGACCTGAAGACTACTCAAACTTTGGACTAAACTTAGCAAAATTTAGTGACAGCAAAGAATTTTTGACTGCTGTCTAATCGCTCTGCTGAACTGACAAAGTTAGCTGTACCACACGGCTCAACCCCATCTGAGCCTCCCACTCTGACTGACAGAAATACCTGGAGACTCCTTGTGTGACTTTCAGTGGGAACGTTACAGTTTCATCTCATTATCAGTGCTCACAGTACAGATAAAGCCATTCTTGAAATTAACTTCTGGGTGCATAGAGGAGAATATCATACAGCTCAATATCTCAGCCATGATTCAGTCTATTTTGTTCCTTTTCATGCTGGCTGAAAGTTCCAACTACAAGGGTTGGTAAAACTGTTGCCTTGAAAATCTCTTAAGGTTGGTTACTGTGTGTGCTCCAAGGGAAAGGGAGTCATAACTGGATTACCCTTCTCTGTGCACAGTGTGGCATATTGTTTTATGTTCCTTCCTTCCTTCCTCCCTTCACCCCCCAAACCAGAGAGATCACAAGACACCAGTATCAGCCATGCTGGGCTCCACGCCAGGAGAATTAATGAAGTGGTGTAATAGCTCACATGGAGGCCTACTGATTGGCAACACACTTAAAATGCATCTGCAAGGCAGGAGATCATAGCGTTGCTGCTGTGTTCTGTTTATTACAGGCACATCTCTTCCGTTCCATTGATTTCTTTATTAGCGCATTTTAAGGCCACAATGTGGGGGCTGGATCTGCTTGAAGCATGGAGGTTTGAATTCCAGCACAGCTTATGGGAAGAAGCCTCTCTTTGAAACTCCAGATCTGGATGACAGAGCTCGGTGCTAACAAGAACAGGAACCCTACCGAGAGGTTCCCAAGGAGTCTGAAAAATCCTACAGGGCAACTGAGACTGGGTTGGGAAAGGGAACGATTTTATCGTTAAGAGTATAGAGGCTTTATGGTAACTGCAGGGAGGACTTCATTCCAGAGCCTCATCCAACCTCACCTTGAATGTTTCCATGGACAGGGAGCCCACCACTGCTCTGGGAAACCTGTTTCAGTATCTTACCACCTCAATGAAAAAAAACATCTTCCTTATATCTAATCTGCATCAACCCTCTTGTAGTTTAAAACCTTCATCCTATCACAACAGGTCCTGCTAAAAAGCCTGTCCCCATCTCTTTTATAGGACAGCTCCCTTCTAGTACTGAAAGGTGGTAACAAGGTCTCCCTGGACCCTTCTCTTCTCCAGGCTGAACAATCCCAACTCTCTCAATCTGTCCTTATAGGAGAAGTGTTACAGTCCTTGCGCTGAGGACCCTGCAAAGCTGGATTCAGTGCTTCAGGTGGTGTTCCACCAGCACGGGGCAGAGGGGCAGCATCACCTCCCTTGACCTGCTGGCTACGATACTTTTGATGCAGCCCAGGGCAGAGCTGGCTTTCCGGGCTGCGAGTGCACACTGCTGGGTCATGTCCAGCCTTTCATCCATCAGTACCCCCAAGTCCTTCTCAGCAGGATTGCTCTGAATCCCTTCATCCCCCAGCCTGTATCCAAGATACTGGGTGTTTCCCTGATCGAGGTGTGGGACATTGTACTTGGCCTTGCAATCACAGCTCCTTGTTTTTCATCTGTGCTGTTAAGAGCTCAGATCCTGACTAGACGTGGACAGGAAAAAATGGGTGGGTCCCATTGTACTCATCAATCAGCATTCTATCTTAAAATGAACTTCATATAATTTTGCTATCCATTATTCATGACTTGAAAAGCAGGGCCATGTGTCCTAGGAATGAGAGGCAGTGGCTGGGGCTGTAGAGGGAACCCCAATCGTTCCATGTCTATCCCAAACTGCCTATAGCATGGACTGAAAAAGCATGGACTGTAACCAGTTGAGGATAGGGCTGGGCTGAAGTCATTAGATTCAGACTACCGAAGGCCAAGAGGAGTCAGTTCTGCATGGCAGGAAGTGGAAATGTGCTGGTACTGTCTGGTAGATGAACTTGCTGTTATAACAAATTCAGACACAGCTAAAAGCTGACGTAGTGGTGCCAGGCTGCAGCTCAATGCAGCTGCTGCCCTTGCTACAGCTCATTGCTGCAGCCCCTGCACAGCCAACAGCGCACCAATCCACAGCACTGAGAGAGGGTGGGACATGGTCCAGTGGTGCTCCTAGGGACAATGGTGATGAGAGTGCCTTCTGCTGGAGAGCATGTCCTGTCCCTGGCCAGGCACTCAGGCTGTTGGGCTGTTGGTTCACTGCTGGCTCCCTGGGAAAGTCCTACAAAGCTTTTGCTGGCAACTGAATTGCCATGGAAATGTCTCTAGACTGCCCCTGCAATATTCCTCCAAGTAGTCTCCCTTCTACATGTGTTCATGCCCTGCTTGTAATTGCAAAGGACCCTGCTTCCTCCCCCTCAATCCTGCATGTGAGCTGTAACAAAGCAGTGTGGACCATAAACACGAAGAGCTGCATGCAAGCAGCCAGTCTAATCAGGACATGCAAGTTCCATTTAAGAACCTCTAGATTAATTTATTTTCAAAGTCTCTTCTTTAAACAGTCAACAGTACTGCTTTCAGTTACCAAAAATTATATGGCCAGTAAACGCAAACATATACCAGCATGCGTAGATGAATCCAAACCTGAAAGCCTTGATTTTTATATCCATATGTGACACCTACAGTGGCTTGCTTTTCACTGTACAGCACTTAAGCCTCCTCCTTTCAGCTATCTGATACACTACATACATCATATAAACTTATTATCTTGCTGGGAAATACCAGCGTAGCATGTAGGTCTGCAGGTTATTTAATGACCCTTACTATAGACAACTTCTGTGTCTGGAATCTATCATTCATTTTTGCAATATGCTTTGAGACACTCACCCACAACTGGTTTCTAACAAGCTGTCCCCAACCTGCAGTGATGCCATCCCGAAGTCTGCTATCCGAATGTTGTTCTTTTCATCCAGCAGTAGGTTTTCTGGTTTTAAGTCCCTGTGGCTGTAAAGAGAGGATCAGAATGTGAGTTAAATTATCCACAACAGCTTTCCCACTCTGAAACTTATATTTTTTCCAGAATAGCACCCAACTTGTTATATTTTAGTTGATTTAATTTTATTTCTTGTTCCAGGCAGGAGAAAACAAGTATTCAAGATCCAACCTTTGCAGTATTCTAGGCTGTATCCCAGATGCCCACTCCTGATGAATGCAATGCCTGCAGTGCCCTGACAGGAAATGAACATCTTCAACTTCCAGTGATACCAACACAGTATGAGGGAGAAACTGAGGGAAATGGGTGGGAGGAGAATTTCAGCTTGGATTTAGGATTGATATACTCTATAATATGCCAGCTCCTTAAGGTAGGAGGCAACACCATCAGTATATTCTGTCAACAACAAGAAACAAAATGTGTGATATCTAGAGAAAAAAACATTATTGATGTAAACGCTACTGCAAAAAGCCCTTATTAGGAGTTGTTTGCATAGCCTTATGGCTGTGAAATAATTTTGGGTAATGAGTTTTGATGGAGAAATCCCTTCAACACAGCACTGCTTATAACTGAGGGTGTCAGCAGTGGGAAGGAAGAGGATTCCCTCCCTTCCATCAAAGTTCCATTCTCTTTTCATTTGGCAACATGGGAAGAGCTAGGCAGCCACAATCTTCAGGACGGCTCTAAATCACAAGTATCATATTTTGACTAATTTATTAATCTCCATTAGTCATAGTCAACACTACATGTCTGCTTTTTAGTGCTGGGGTGATTTTGAACAATGATTACACTCACTTTATTTTATATCCAAAGATCTTGCACAAAAATTTTAACGACTTTGCTTTTTGTTTCTTTTTATTTGTAACTCTTGAAAAGTCACAGAGATGAGGGAAGCACTTTGGGCAGACCAAAGAAAAAGCTCTTTTCTTGGTTTTGCTTACAAGTAAGCAAAATGAGTCTTTGATGTCTTGCTAATAAAAGGTCCAAACAGCAGCACTTGAACAGTCAGAACAGGTCAGCTTTGGTGGCTGGTTAGAACACAAATGTGTAGGAAAGGGACAGTCAACACCACGTGCAAGTGTCAGGCAAAGGACACCCATTTGCAACAATGGTTCAGTAAAAGCAGTTACTCTGAGCCAAAACAACTGAGCAGAAGAACCAGTGTCAGAACAGTCAAGTGACACCCATCATGGGAGGCAACCTTAACTTCACTGCATTTCCTTTTCACTTCTAAAGACATTCCTCTAGCACTCCTCATGCCTGCAAGTGTAATTCTACCTCTATACCAGTTTAAAGAAGGACAGTCACTACCCTCTCAGAGAAACATGAGCAGCATGGCAATACCTTGGAAATTAGATCCTCTCATCTGAAGAGAAGTCTGGAATGATCAGTTAGAGACAACTTGTAAATAATGCAGGTCAGTTCCATGTAAAACCAGAGCACCCTGTAATAGGACACCTGGGGACTGTAACAATTATTTCCACAGGAGACTTCCAACAAAACAGTGCACATTCAAAACAGTTATTGGTCATTTACCTTATCACTGAGACCTATGCCTCCTTCCCTCTCACTTTTTAAAATTTAGTCTCCAATCTTGTATAAACATGATAAACCCTGTGTGTTAAAATGGCCTTGTTAACCATGGGCAAACAATCCTGTAGATAATGGAAAATCATGATTCAGATTTGTGCATATTTTCATCTGAAAATCCCAAAGGTGCTTTATCAAATCTATCCTTCTCATAGAAATCCCAGCTTTGAGGTAATTGGAGATAGAAGACATATTAGCTTTAAACCATCAAGGTAGTCATAACTAGCTGACAAAAAATGCAGGAGATGCGTGACAAGGAAAGGTTTCAGAGGCAGTGAATGACCAGTTAATGGCCAGGAAAAGAATCCCTGAATGCCATCATCAAGGACAGCAGTCCCAGACAAAGGCAAGATCCTCAACATATGCAGAAGTTTAACATACTCCAGCTCCAGCAGTGAAACGAAGAGCCCACAGTTCTAAGGCAAGCTAGGAAAGCTGGACACTAATGAGACAGTAATGTTTCCACTGATGGGGTACTGGGGAGACTTTACCCAACTGGGGCAACATGCTGCATTTTCCCTGTTTTAGGACCAGCGGTCAGGGGCCAGTAACAGCTCCCAGTAAAGTGAACGCTGCTTGTTCGATGCTATGAAACAAGAAATCTCCCCACAGCTCAAGCTCAGTATGCCCCCTTCTACCATGCATAGTTTTTCAGGGACTATAATTGTTTTTCAGTGTTGGCAACTGCTCCTGTCTGACTGCTGAACTGATACAGGGTATAGAAGTTGAGGGTGTTGCTGCCTGTGCCTGTTCCACTGTTTGAGCACTGCATGATCTGATATGATTCATATATATATATATAAATATTCAGTCTGTAGCAGGCATACTGCTGACATGTGACTTTTGTACCTAAAAATTGAATCTTTTGCTTATCCTAAAATTGTGCAGTTTATTTAGAGAGAAGAGAGAAAACATGCAGGAATCATCAAGGTGGAGCACGACCTAAGCACAGGATGTCCAGAAGAGTTTCTCCAGCCTGGATGCATTCTCACAACAAAACATCTTATTTCAGGAAAATGGTGCAGCTAAAGGAAATGCAAAAAAGCCCCCCTTCCATGATTCAAAACTTTCAGCCTTGCCACAGGCCCTGGATGGAGCACAGCTTATGTGAATCTTGAACCAGGCCCACTCCCAGACCACTGAGAGGCAGTGAAAGGGAAGGGATGACGCCTTTGGAAATGAGTACAATATTCACTAGTGGAAAGGAGTCTCCTTCTTCCCATCTCATCCTGTCTTTCCATCAGCTGGGATCCACCACACAGTTTTAGGGAGAATCAATTAGGAAAATGAGGTTCCTATAGAGTGGCACATATATTGTAGGGGTTTTTTGAGAGCCATTCCAAGAAAGAGAGAAAAAAGGGAGTGCCACCATCCACGTTCCAAACATGGAGTAAGCTTCAACTCACTGTGCTGTGCAATGCTTTTCCATGAATGATCAGTCTACATGGGCTGATGGAGGTATTTAAGGAGAGGTGCTGACCCACCTCCCAGCAAGCATTTTGGAAGCTTTAAGCTGGGAATGGGGGATTTGTGGGACTGAGATAATATGTGTGACAAAAAACCTGGAGTAGCAGCAGACCTTAGGGTGTTTTTCTTCTTTTCCTCCAGAAACTCATCAAAATAAAGCCAAGAAAATTATCAGCTCTTCACTACAGAAATTATCACTTCACTGAGAAGAGAGGATAGTCTGGACTCTGTCGAGAATCATTACATTTATTGCTGCCTGGGCCCCAAAATACAAGAACTGTCATATACAGCAGTTTTGTATCTCTCTGACCCTTCTCCATCCCTCTTTCAACACAGTCCCTAGTGTCCAGTATGGATGGTTAGCATAGGAATTTCATGGCAGCCTGAGCATGTTTTTTGTGTTTTGGCAGCACTGTTCTCAGAGATCAGGGTGCCAGTGGGATCAGGCAGTACTTGCACATTCAAACACAAGAGAATTGTATACCCTGATGAAAATTTTCTTCTAGCTGGAACATTTCTCTGATATCCATCTTTGGACCACTCTGAATTTGCCGAGGCAGCATCCTGGGGATAGAAGTCAGGCCAAGAGTTTGCACCAGAGTGGTAGAACCAGCATCACTGCCACTGGGAAAGAGACTTCCTCTCTGCATTTGCATTTCCCATCTTTGTATTGCCAGCTTTCCAAATGCCAAGGGGAAGGGAGAGGAACATATGGGAATAGGGAAGGCTTGTTATAATTTACCTAAGAGCCCAGCAGCCCGGACTGCCTAATGCATTCACATTTGAAAAGAATTCTCTTGTGCCAAAATGAAACAAAACAAAACAAAAATCCCACTGTATGTGGTAATTACTTGGCATTAATGGAGCAGTGCAGAGTAAATGCATTTAATTTGGTCCCATTCCAGCTGATCTCTCTGGCTCTCCATGTCTTATATGACCGCATCAACTCCTCTCTCTGCAGGTGAACAGAGGACTCGTTACCCTTTCGTTGTTCTAAAGGCTCTAAACCTGTAGGAGCTTTATCACGTGGCTGGAAAACCAGAGGAGAAGAAAGCGGCTTCTTTACTGACAAACACAGCAAACTCTCCAATTGAGCCTTGCATATGCTGAGAAAGAATGTAACTGAGAAATGCAGCACTGCAAAAGCAGTCAGTGTAAGCCTGATCCATAGTGGCCACAGACTCCCAGAGCTTCTCAACCAAGAAAAGAACACCAGAAATTGGCCTCAGGAGCAGGCGTCCAGCAGGCTTTTGAAGCAAAAGCATGTGAGTGAAAGGGATCCCCTAAACAAGCCATGACAGGGGAAGCACACACTGTTAGACTCTCTGCAACATCCCTCTTTTAAAAGACACAACAAAGGCTTTACAATTTTCTTGCAGCATTAAGATAGATACAGAGAGAGCTCTGAAAAAGCGTCCCATGGAAATGCACAATTCTTGGAGATGGTGCATAGAAAATGAAAGGCACATATATACACTAACATGTTCCAGCTTCCCACTTACACACTGGCCACACTTGCTTTCTAGTTACTGCCAGAGATGCTATTCAGACAGTTCCTGTAGTTCCCTCCCTTGCCTTTCTAGTCCATCCTCCTGCTCTGGAAATATCCCCGTACTGAATATCTGTACTGAAGCAATTGCAGCATACATAAAAAACAGAAGTAAAACACTCTGACTGTCACCCAGGGCTGGCAGAAGGATTTTGGTGCAGGGACAGACTCTAGATCTTGGATTCAAAGGAGCTATGTCACCTGACATGAGATGATGAACTAAAGCCATTATTCTGAAGTGATTTTTGAGCTGAAATGTTCATATCGGTTTCTATGACAACTCATTGTAGGTCACATACTTCTAACCCAAGAAACCTCTTAATTGGAGTAGTTGCAGGTCATTTGTACTAATCAAATTGTCGGTTACTTTGCAAATGCTTTTCTTACTGACCCCAAACTCCCTGTAGGGCCAGACCACGGAATAATTGTTCTGCACTATGCCTCTTTAAGTGCCTGATGTGATGCAAATAATTTATCAGTAACAATTAATAGTATGAGAAGCATTATTTTAAATTTCATGAGCAGAAAAAGCCTTTAATCTTATTTTCTCCTGCTTCTGCAAATCAGATCCAAACACGTAACTTGTATCTACCTACAGAAAAATCTTTGTTTACAGACATAGTTGCTATGCTCAAATTTAGTAAGTTTTCACAGAATTCTGCAGAGCATGTAAATATAATTATAGCTAGGAAAAGGGACAACATCTATAAACATATCAGGAATCCTGGGGAAGGATTCGTATGCATAAAACATTGCTTGCTTTTTTTAACAATTATTTCCATTAATCTAATAAAATGTATTGTTTCTCCCTACTAACCTCTCCTCAAAACATATAGTCATGCATTTCAAAGCCAGAACAACTGGTCAGGTCTGATCACCACTGCTGTACTTACTTGCCAGAGAATGTTACCTGGCTACGCTTACAATAAGACTATGCTATTTTTGAGTCTCCAGTGGCTTATATAAAGAAGTAAACTTACAAAAATACATGTTCTCTGACTTTAGCTGAGCTGGTAACTTTGCCTTTGGCACTGCAGCTGCTACACTTGATGTGTTTTCTCCAGTTTCCTGTACAAGGGTTATCTGAAAATTCCTCACTGTTTTACAGTGAGTCTTGATCACAGATCTGAAACTCCTGGATTCAGGTAATGATTGGTGAATATCAACTCTCAACAGGGTAAAAATGTACCTTTCTCACTTCTGATAGCCTGAAAGAGAACTCAAAAACCTAAACACTCAAGGACCAGAAAAAAACCCCAAAACAGCAACCAGCCTTATTAAATTCCACAATTTCTAGACCAATTTCACATGTGGAGGCCTTGAGTCACAATGTCAAAGTATCCAACAGCTGCGGTATTCAGCATTTGACAGGCCCTCCCTGCCGAACACCACAGCACACTCCTTATGAAGCAAGGCAGAGCAGGAGTCATAAGGAGGGTGGCACTGTCTGACAGAACATGGCACCTGGCATTCTTCAGCTTTCTCTGTTTTCTCAGAGACACCCCAGATTTCTCCCTAAAAGGATGCTTTCCTTACTGACAGCGCTCTGCAGCTCCTGCCTGCAGGAATATACCAGAGATTTTGGCACTACTGCTGTGAATGTGTTATTTTATGAGGAGCCTTTCCCCCTCTGCACTGATGGGAAGAACACAAGGCAAAGTCAAACAAAGCTCTTATTCATTGCCTCAGCTCTTTAAGTCACACACCCCCATGCCTACGCATGCACACACAGACACACTTCAGCAAGAGCCTTCCTTGTGTGTACTCAAACAAGCACAGCCCCAGGCAATGAAAGGAGAAAGGGTCCTCATAATTGTCATTTATCAATATTCATAAAGAACCTGCCTTAACCCCTCTTGTGTATGCTCAGGGAAAAAAAAAACCCCAAAACCACAAAATGAAACTCAACCAAAATAAAAATAAAATGAAATAATCATCTCACTGCTCATTACCGCAGGGGATTTCCTCTCAATGTCACCACTGCCCTGCGCAGTAATTGGCATTATCTGTTATCTCTGAAGCCATAATAAGGTTTGCCACGGGGCATTTTCTGTAATCATATTTTTATTTGTCAGCTTGTGAGATGCAGACAGCGAATATGATCCCGACCAAAGCCGGAGCCCAGGGCCGGGAGGACGCGCGGCGCCAATCCCCGCTCCCGCCGGTGATGTCACGCCCAGCCAATGCGGCTCCCGCCAGCCCTCCCTGCGCTCCCACCCGCGGCTCCCGCTGCAGCATCCCCAACACCGACATCAAAGAGCCTCTTCCCGAGGAAAGCGAGGATTTGTGACCTACCCCCAGTACGTGCTCCCACATTGTTTCCGACAGAAAACACAGTCGGCACTGAATTAGCCGAGAGCTCTCCCACAGTATGGGAGCAGGACACTCAAAACGGACTATTGATTTGAGGCACCCAGCAGAGGTATCTTAAAGGCCCTGAATTCAGGAAAGCAGACACCCAGTATCAGGTGAACGGCAGCTTAGGAAAAAAAACAAGCATCATCTCTTCTGTCCAAAGAAAACTTCCCAGGCTTGGATGGTCTTAAACTGATGTCCGAGGAACCTCGGGTTCCTCTGCCATTTCTTGCATCGCTGCTGAGTGCGTCTGCTCCAGGCACTGCAGCGCAGTGCAGAGCCCTCGGAGTAAGCACAGAGGGAGAGTTGGAAGTAGAAGCAATAATGCTGCATCACTGAGCTAACTGCCTGCCTTGCCAGCTCAGGCAAAGCAGCACGGTAATGCAAGATCCCACGAGATACCTCTGCATGGTGCTGTCTGTTCACTGCACAGTTGCCTGTGGGTCCCTAGCCTGGCACAGTGTAATGTACACAAAGAAGTCCTCAGAGGACCCTACAGTGGGTTACCCATAAGCATTTCCCTGTGGACAGCCTATGTCACAAAACACAAGTGACTGCACCACAGAGTGAGGTACATCAAATATTCCCCCACTGTTTCCAGTAAATAGAACAAGAACAGAAAACACATACATTTTTAAAACAACACAGACTCAAGCTCCACACCTATTCTACTTCCATTTCTCAGCTGCTTGTTTGAAAGCACCTCTCAGACAGAGGTGATCTCTCCACACAGTAGCAGCAAAAGCCTTTTACTGATGGGAGGATTGGGGAATCCTTCCTGAATCTCTGATTCAGGAATCCTGGTGCGTCAACGCATTTTGAGCAGTGAATGCTGAATGTGGTTACACACTCCTGTGAAAGTAAGCCACAGGTATTTCACAGTGCTTTTGGGAGGTACAGGAAGAAGATGGGACAATGATGTGGGGCTGGGGACAGCAGG
The DNA here is from genome assembly GCF_022539395.1 of Myiozetetes cayanensis. Classification (NCBI taxonomy): domain Eukaryota; kingdom Metazoa; phylum Chordata; class Aves; order Passeriformes; family Tyrannidae; genus Myiozetetes; species Myiozetetes cayanensis. The sequence continues at coordinate 45,966,367 of NW_026087853.1, read as the reverse complement.
CCATCAATCTATTCTGCCACTACGTCAGAAGCACACACATTTAGTCATTAACCAAAGCAGAAGCCTTCATTTTTCAACGTGGTCATAACTGGATAACCTGGCTGATGAGATGATTTGTCATTTCACTGCCCCACGACAGGACAAGGTCAGGCTTCATTGCTTAGGAAAGCACATTAACTTTTATACTCACACACATGCACACACACATATATTTATGCATGCTCTGATTTTCTGATAACTGCCTAGAATACAACACAGAATCTAATATAACACAGACCATACGAGTCTCAGAGTGACCTGGAGGGAGAGCTTATGATTCACTGCTAACTTTTTCAGCACTAGATGCCAGTCGTGTGGGAGTTAGCAAGGAGACAGGGGATTTACTTATTAGCAAGACTACTGACCACAATGCAGTATGTTTAACAGAGGAAAATGGATTCCTCAAGAGAGAAATGCACTCTGCCTTGAAGATTTCCCATATTCTTAAACCTGCAGAGGTGCTTGCCTGTCTATCTGACGTGACACTCACCATGATCCTCACTCAGTTTATTAAAGTCTGCCAGATCAAGAGGTATCCATCACAAGCCCAAAGGACTAGCATGTATGTGCATATATGCATTCTTTAGCACAAATGATCCCAATGGAGATTCAGATTTCTCCAGAATATTCATTTGGAAGACCAAATAATTTCTCTTCAGTTGTACTTAAGCATTTTTGAGTCTTCTTGGATTGGATTTCTAAGTATTAAGCCAACTAGGAAACAGAAACATATACGTATGCAATCCACCAGTGGTTTCACTGCCCAATGTACACAAAAACATAACAGCTCTGCAACCTACCAAGGTTGTATGCTGGTTCTAAAATGGTCAGGATCACTCAGTCCAGTTAATCAGAAGGGAGGAAAAATTGTGGAATTCACAGAATAAAACTCATCAGACATCTCTGCCAACAGAGTAAACTTAGATCCTCTAGTCAGGGCATGCAACCTGCTCTTGGCCTCTCTGGGAATTTGTCTGACTGTTGTAACCCTGCCTGTACCAGGTAGACATTGTCCTCAGGACCATCTCACCCAGATCTACCACCTTTGAACTGTCTCTTCTTTTAAGAGTACACTCTTCTCCATATATCCTCAAGAAAGGCTCTTCTCTGCATTTAGAAATATGCTTTCTTTCTGATTACTATCTCCTGCTGAAATGAGTCAGAGATGTAGGGAGAGGGCTAAAAAAGCAAGTTAAATATTTAAGCATCCATTTTTGCTGTAGCCTTGTATGCTGTGGCCATCTGGTTTGTGAGTTTTCAGCACAGAACTGGGGGTACAGAAAATCCCTGTATGGCTGCTGAGAAGTAACCACACAGTGATTATGCAAATCCAGCTACTGCTATATCTATCCATGGCCCTTGGCCTCCTGGAGTGGGGGATCTATGGCTGGCTGTGCTATGGAGAAGCAGCCAGGCAGACATAATGTAGATGTTCTCCCCCAGCCAATCTAAATGCAAGGAGATGCATTTATGAGGGCAAGGAACAGGCAGTCATGGGTCAGCAGCTATACAGAAACTCTTGTGCTCAGACTGATTACATCAACTTGATTTCAGTACAATTTAAATTATCCAAACTTGCTGCAGATGAAGGAGAAACTGGTCCAATTTAAAATACCACCTGATATCACAGGTTAAAACCACACCTGATGGTTAAATAGTATGATGGAATTCGAAAGTATAAGAAAATTCTTCCCTATTGGAAAGGAAATTGAAGGCAATGGTGACTCAAATGCCCAGAAGGGACTCAGTGAAGGTTGCCAAAGGGCAGCAGGTTATCAGAAAATTAAAGAAGCCATAAAATGACTTTGCTGTATTTGCAATTGTCTCAGGTTTCTTCAGTTTGATACAGTGTATGTAATTCTTAGTTATTAGTAAAATTATGGAAATGAAACTGGTTTTCCTTGGTAGTTTTGGTTTTTCTGTTTAAAGCACTAGCTGTGAATGAATTCTCCTCCAGTGAAAAATGACAGACAAGCTTCTCCATGAAAAGTCTGTCTGTGACTGGTACACTGTCTCACAGATGGTCAAGAATTAAAATATACATCCGTATTTCACCCAATGCTTTTACAATTTTACAATATCAGTAACTTATCAGTAAGTAAAAATATCAAGGTAAGATCCCTTTATTATGTGCTTTCATGTAACAGGTAACTCCTGTGGAAATGGCTGTACTCACCATATTGAGTGACTATGGCAGAAGTCTAAAGCAGAGATGATTTGTCGGAAGAACTTCCTGGCTTCTTTTGGTGTCAATCTTCCCTTTTTTACGAGATAGTCGAAGAGCTCCCCACCTGACACATGTTCTAGCACCAAATACCTGGAAAATAACAAAGCCAGGATTTTGTAAGTATGTCATATCATACCAATTCCCTCACAGTCACACAGTTGTACACAAACACTTCTTTTTATGGTCAAGGAGACCAATGCTTCTATAGAGTGGTCAAGGAGAACACTTCCAGAAATAACAGTGAAGGAGAATCAGAATTTTAAAATCAGGAGTGATTTAAAATTTTAAAATCAGGAGTGATAACAGGGGTTCTGCAAACTTCAGACCCGACACTGTTGGATTCAGTGTCCAATATCATAGTGAGAGAGAATTAAGAAGCAAAAACTTAGTCAAAAGACCAGAATGGAAGAAGAGAATAATCAGAAATAAGCTTCCACAGTGGTTCTTAAAGCTACAGTGGAGCAAGATTGTGTACCAGTAAGCTTCAGGTCCTTTAACCAAGCTGACAGTTCTTTTATAAAACAGCTGTGGCAAAGCTGCACTCAGACAGAACCAGACAGATGTCAACAAATTAGAGTGAATTAAAAAAAAGGTAAACCATGTAAATTATGGGAAAAAAAACCAAAGCAAAAAAATCCTACATGCGTGCAGCCTACATAAAAGGTTCAGCTTTTGCTGCTGAACAGCAGTTAATTGCTGGAGTAGCTTCCTGTCCTTGCAACTCACATTTGAAAAATGTAACACTGAGTGAATAAATGCAGCACAAAGGGGGCACAGGAGTGATAGAGGAAACTCCAGGCCTCATACAGCACTCCGGGCAGTCATAGAGCAAAGAGTGAAACCTTCTGCAAGGAAAGAACTTGCCATGGGTAGACCATCTTGTTGTAAGTTGGGGAGATGAAAGGCAGCCAAACAGAGGAAAACAGTATAAATCTCTGGAAATGTTTCCTAATAGTGGGAATGAAACAGTTTTTCCAGGAAAGTGGTAGGAACACCATCAACAGAACCACTTAAACCCATACATAATTGTTATATTATATTATATACGTCCAGATATAATATGGACTAAGAAAGAGGATTGCTTGAAAGCTCCATAAACTTTTTCCATCTCCATTGTAATTCTGGGGCCTAGTGCTGCCTCCTTGCTTTTGCCTGGCACATACCATTTTAATACAGGATGAAGAAATAATAGAGTGAGATAATTTACCCAGAATCTGAAATAGCAAGTATAAACATCAATGTAAAGGTGAATGGTGGACTCACACCTTTGGCAATTTGCTTGCAAGACATCACCAAAAAATTTGCAAACAATAATTAGGTTCTTTCCCAAGTTTTGAGTGTACTGCTCAGTCCCTGCCTCCCAACAACACAGCAGACCAGGCTGAACTGTATGTGCACTATGATCAATCAATCCTGCTTTGCAGCGAGATAGTTCTACTACCAGTATTAATCCATCTCTTCAAATTTCAGTGGACAATGAAAAATAACTAATCCAGAATACTCTCTTTTCTACCTCAAGCAGCACAACCTCTGAGGAAATTTCTGAATTTGAAATGGAAAGTGAAGAAGACCATTATCAATTTGGGGTCTTAATTATTCCTGTTTTCAATGCCTCCAAAAAGAGAGGACAGAAGAAGGACTAAAAGAAGTTCTGAGGAAAGTAAAACAGCCTTAATGACAATAGCATTAGCCTTGAAGTTGCAAAAGTGGAACCTGAGCTCCTGCTTAATCATCAGCTCCTGAGCAACTTCCATGTGTCAGTTCCCAGCTAACACAGGCAGAAGGCACTTCCTTGACTTACAGAAATGCAGCAAAGTCTGAAGTAAGACAGACATTAATATTGTCTTACAGTTAAATATGTACTAAAAAAGCACAAAAAGTGGATAACAAAATGAAATTATAAACTTTAGTGAACTTTTTATTTTCTGCATTTTTTATCTAAATATAAAGATATATGGTAATCATATAAAGAATATGGTAATACTGACTTTCCCCCCTTTCATTAAAATGAGTAAAAAAAGAAAAATCTTAACTTGAAAATCACATTTGGAATATGTGGCTTATCTTCTGTCAAAGATAGATGAGTAGTTATCAGACTGTCTACTGTTTACACCTTAGTAATCTGGAGATCACCGGGTATCCACATTACATTTTTTGAGCAAGTCATTGAAATGCTCAGAAGAAAGCAGATATGCAGTAGCCAGAGGCACTGGGATATCCACATGGTCAAGTCCCTATCCTTGCTGTCTAAGCCTTGGCTAGCAGACAATCTGATAAGAGGGTTTGCTATATAATTCATTCTCTGTCTCACATTAGAGACAGATGTGGCTAACTATCCAAAATGGCAGACCCAAGCCTGGCACAGAATCAATCCTAAAATTCTTGCCTTGACAGTTCCCTCTGTCACTGTGCCCAGCAGAAGCTGGATACAGCAGTTCATCTTGTCCCCAAAATTCAAATTGCTAGCTGCTTTCCTTTTCTGGGAGGTATATTACAAAGATGATTGCAGATATAGTCATATAGAACACCCTCCACACTAGTTTCAAATGTGCAGTTTTGGAAAATTACAGACCCAGCATTTCTGTCACCCACAGCAGGAACTGCAAAGCAATTTATTTTCATCAACTTCATCTTATTAAAAACACTCAACAAAAATGCACTGACATGTTGTACGAAAAATAAAACAAATTGAAAGACAGGGAGCATTTACAAGGTTATTCATTTTTTGCTTGCCACCTAGAAGCACCAGATATAATAATGGAAATGAACAGGGGAGAGCATTTGAAAAAGATTTGTGCCTATGACAAGTCAAGGGACGTAGAGAAGCACAGCGACGATGCATTCTGATCTGACAAAGCCCCCAACGTGACACGAGTAAGAAGGACGACAAACACATTCCCCAGTGGCTGAGTGCAAGAAATAAACGCTGCAGGAACCATTCCACAAGGACTATGTGGCTATGTTGCAGCTAGGATTCCTGAGTTCAGATTTGCAGCTGGTCACCCACCAACCCTGTTCCCTCTAGTACGACATGGGTTTTTTAGGATAGCCCCCAACTAGGACATTTTCTGTTAAACAAGGGCATAATTCAGCACCTGCCTCCATCTCTGTGCAAGCCAATGTTCTGCTGGCACAGTACATGGCACAGTAGTAGTACACTTGTTATTTCCAAACAGGCCAGCAAGAGGGTTTTAAACATTTCCAAGTGTTGCACTGGTTCTAACTATCACTGTACAGCTTACACAAACCCCACTAAGTGCTGTATATCTGTACCTATCCATCTGTGTATGTGTGAGTGTGCCTAAGTGACTCCACACAGGAACAGAATAAACACTCTGAAAAGCCAAACAGAAAAAGCAAAGGAAAGAAAGAACTTTATTCCAGAGGCTGGAAAATAAGGCATACAGACACTACATCTTTCCTGAATCCATGGCACAGAAAAGAATCCAGATCTCCTGAGCTCACATCAGTGTCTAAAATCCTTTACTTAGCAGAGTACTATTGGATTGGAAGCATGCCAATGCCAGCTCTTGGAGGATCTAGGAGAAGGTAAATAACACGTAGCCTCTAGGGGTGAAAAACACTAAAAAGCATTTTCCTGAGTTTCCTTTCCCTTTTATCTTTCCCAGATATGACAGGTTCTCATTTCACTATAGTACTACTTTTGCCATTTATTCTAAGCAAGCAAGCAAATAAATTCTAAAAATCCTGGAACAGTAACCAGAACTACCCTCCTATTACATTTAGAGATGAAAAGCAACTTATTGGTGAATGAAGCTTTTAGTTTTTTTATTTTAAATCCTGTCTATGTGAGATTGACAGCATCAGTCCTCCCATCATAAAAACGTAAGAAAACCTGCTCTGTAAGAGCGTTGCAAGGAGGTGAAAGGAAAGACCCAGCCTCTGGCTGGCAGCATGCACACTGTGTGCTGGGAGAATACAGAGGGGACCTATATTAGGACAAAAGACGTTGTAAGAGCACTTAGCTCTCACATGCTGGATGCTCTGGACACACACCAGCTCTTCTAATCCTTGCATTTCACATGAGAGAAGCAAGTATTAACGAGCATTAACCTCCTGTTCTTTACTGATAGGGAACTGTGAAGCAAAGTGACTTGTCCAGGGTTACAGTCACCCCGTACCAGAGCTGGGATTAGCACCTGTGGTCCCTTGTGCCTTCTACTCTATGCTCTCCCCACCACCAATTTCCCCTCTGTTTGCTACAATACTGGAAAAGCCAGAAAACGTCAGGGTTCTGCAACTCAATATGAAGCCAAATGCATGCTAAAAATAAATTCTTGATTACTTTTCCTCACTAGACATATTCTTTATGAGGTTGCAAATATTTTCACAGGCCACAGCTTGCTTTCATAGAGACACCAAGGTCCACATCTTGTATTAATATCTTATGTCCCTGCTACAAGCCAAGACATGAAACTAAAAATCTCCAATTAAGTTTCAGAGCCTGAAGGAGACAAGATTTTGGTCTTTAAAAACAAAGAAGCTGAATACTAAATTCAGGAATAATTTTGTTGATTGCAGAAGAACAGAGAGATTGCATCCAGCAGCATTCTATCTATCCCCTTTTGCCATTTCTCCATCTGCATCCCATCATTACCACCTCCTCAATAAAGATTCTGAATTCCTAACCTCAAATGACCCACTACATATCATATCAGAGATGTGCATGCAGCATATAAAAGCAAGCTTAGAATAATCCTGGGCTCTTTTCTTTCTTTTTGGCTCATTTCATTTACTCTTTCAGAAACCAAAACAGTAAAGAAGGCTTTTAGAGTGGGTGTTAACTTTGACTCAGGCTTTCTTTAGGTCCCTACACCTCGGCTATACTGGTATCTTTTATATGTTTTCTTTATTATACCTCTAAGATAATGGTTTTCCTATCCATCCAGATAGATAAAATTTCACGTCTAATTTTAGCTAGATATCTTGTAGCTGAATTATTTCATCATTATATCTTTGATAAACACATTCTGGCTCCACTTTTGGTGATTCAAAATAGATATCAGACCATCACTGAAATATCATTTTCTTAGCTTTCCACTTGACCACTCTTTCCATGCCTCCATCATTCTCCTCTTTTTATACTTCAATCTAACATGAAGTATCTTCCTTCATTTCTTGTAGCTCCTTCTGTAAGCAATCTAGGATCTCTTCCTTGGCCTTTGTCGTTGAGTTCTGTATCTGACCAGCCATCAAAGCCAGGTTCCATCATCCACTTCTTAAATATCCAGGCAAACAATTCTGTGCTCTCATAACATTCCCTCTACACTTGGAAGAGGATCACTGTTAATGACAAAGCTACATCACTGGTTTTCTTCAGCTCCTTCCTGAAGATTGTTCTACGTTGCGATGTTTGACAGCAGATTGGACTTCCCCTTCACAACAACTGATTTGTGTTCTGGATTGTAAGATGGATTTGTCCCATTCTTGTCCAGTGCCAGACCAGCAAGGACTTCTCCATGAGCAGTACTGTTGCTCTACAATATTATGAAGACAACACTTAAAACAGCAAAAAGGACATTTTTTTGTTAATATTTCTCCTTTCCACCTGCTGGACTATGCTACAACTTGTTAAAAGGTGCCTTTGCCAAGCCCTAGAGAGCTTTGGGGAATAAGTCACAGAGCCCTCACTAAGGCAAGGCAGCTACATTCTACCTACAAATCAGGACTGTAACTAAAGGAATGGGCTGGCTCTGAGCAATGCCTGGAAAAACGCTGTTAAAGAAAGACTAACTGGCACAGAGAACACCAGGACCATGCACTACCAGATATTCCTGGCAAAACAACAAACACATCAGATCTGTAAAGAATGAAAAGCTGTCTCTTAGCCATTAGCAAAAACGGTGCTAAATACTAAAGTTCTTGCCAAATGGATTGCCTGAAGCAGCCCATCACTATATATCCCTGTGTGGTTAAGCAGCTCTTGTTTTCTCAGGACAATTTACAAGACATTCACAGCTACACCAATTAGGTCCTCCGGGGCAATACAAATGTATTTATTATTATAAAAGTGTTAAATGGAGAGAGATCTCTAGATGAAAGCTCATTTTGAAACACAAACTATTTCAGGTAAGCATTATAAATACAAAAAAAGAAAGATTACCAAGAAACATTCTCTGATGCTCTAGGAATGGTATCCAATTCACACTGCTTCTTGTTTTGGTCAGGCAACAGAAGGTTTATTTATCCATGCTTGCAATTAGGGGTCTACTAGGGAACCAGTTAATAATTTGGGTTTTATTAAATGATATAACATTTACATATATAATGCACAACCTTGCTTAAACCTAAACAAGTAGGTTCTTCTTCATAAGCTTGAATGTAACACTGGGTACCATCACACACGACTTCTAGGGTGATGCCCTGGAAGTCTTACCGTGCCAGAATTAGATTAGATATTCATTTGGCACTGGCTAGTTTTTAAGATGCACAACTTCAGGTGTGCACTCCAGCAAGATGCAAAACCCAGATGCAGTTATACAGAAAGAGACACACACAAACATATAAAAAACACTAGGAGAATTTCTGCTTTCTTCCTCTGTAGTCAAGAGTTTAGCATTTTGTGATGCCTATAGGTAAGACATATGATAAACTGACCACACCTGCTGAGAAGCTCAACTACTCTATTTTAATACTTAATAGTTAATTATTATAAGAAAGTCATAAGCATAATCCTAAAACTGTGGAACATGGCATGGATCAAGACACTTTGGAGTCAGTGAAGATGTCTAAACAATTACCAGTCAGGTAGGAATCTCCATAAAGACACATAAGTCTTCAATTATCTTCTGTCCCTATGTTCACTAGTGCCCACATCTGTAAAACTGTTGAAATTTGGCCACAGAATCACACACAAAAGGAAACGGCTGCACCACAAATGGTATGGGCTAGGCACTGCCACCAACCTTGATGAACTCTGGGCTATCTTACAGTAACCCACAATCCCAGCAGATTATTCACAAGAAGCTAGCTATTCCTTTTGACCAATTCACCTGACAGCTCACTACATTTCAAAGCTCTAGTGCATCAGAAAGGGGTCTGTTGGAAACAGCAGACTGACAAAGAAAAGCCTCTAGAAGAAAAAATCCTGGTGATTCCTCTTCCACGCTACCACCCTACTTGCAAAATGTCCTTCCACACATATATATATGACTGAACACGTGTAGCAGGGAAGAGGTTAAAAGTTGCCCAGCCCCGGCTGACATGCTCTGTAGTTCTTTGACAGCTTTTTCTCTGCGCTGTTTTCTATTGATTAAATAATCTCTATCAGATATTAAGCCCCCTGTTATTGGCACAGCCTATAAATTATTCAGAAGTTATATAAATTCTTATGGCGGGCATGAATTTTTAAACCCTAATTTGGCACTGGGCCACAAGCTCTCTATTTTTTTTTCCTTGCCTGCAAGAAAATGTGCATGCATTAGATTTTTTTTTTTCCTAAAAGACAATTTTAACTCTAATTTCCATGTTTGAATGGAGATTATATTTTATTGCTCATTACATTTGGACATGAACAGGTTGTGGCTTTTGGGGAAAAGAGGTAGTAGAGATTACACTGTTGTACTCCGTATCTTTGATTTGTTTGGGATGAAAGGTGTTTTGAGTAATGCCCTCATGGTGTGTAGTCATGTATGCCAAAGTACTACAGCAGCCATCCTATCTGGCCCATGATATGGAATGGATCTAGCCAGAGGGATCCTCAGCACAGGATGGGCAGAGCTGAGACAACACTCATTAGGTCACTGCTGCAATTCTGCTAGTGACCGTATACTTTGGAGTTTTCATCTTCAGAGCTAAGTGGCCTTTGCTGTAACAACCAGGGCCCAGAGACACGTAATGTTGCCTACCAAAGTCTAAAAGAGAAGTGAGGCATGTGAATACACCGTGACTCTCAAGCTCCACCTCCTATTGCTCCTGTCACAGAATTGTTCCACTATGGGCCTGTTTTCTCCCAAGCCCAGCCTAGATGGTATCCAAGCACATCAGGCAGTGAGCAGAAGACAAAGTCAGGCTTTTGGTCAGAGCTTATCAAGACTGCATTGCACAGGGAGCAGCATTAATCATCACCACTACCACCTCTGGGCAAGCCCTGCTTTGTGCCAGGCTGGCATCCCTCCTGCAAATGCTGACACCTGTCCTTGTTGCAGCACCCGCTCCCCTTCCCTGGCTTCTGTCCAGCTGCTCGTCTCCAGGCCCACATTAAACTCAAAACCTCATGTGCACTGGCTCCACTCCTACCACTGACTGGCTTTCCTTCGACTCCACATGCTTGTAATTCCAGACAGTACTAAAACATGTCAACAGCACAAGGCAAGGGGTCAAAGTAGCTGGTTACTAGTAGTTCTCTTTGTTCTAATCAAGGCTCAGACAGAATGCCATTTTGCCTTCCAGTGCTGTTTTGTTTTCTTTCCCTGTATTCACAGCACCTGACAACCCACAGCCTGACCACTGAGAAACGTACCTACCACAAAATTTATTTTCAGTGCTGGACCCCTGGGGCTGCTTCAACTTCCTGAACTCTCCTTCTGCCTTTAGATAGGTTTCCCTGCAGATGGATTCAATGTCAAAGTCTTTGCCTACCACTAACAGAAGAACCCACAGTGCCTTTTTTTCCCTCTTTCTTGCATCCTCTGGAACCTCACAGTTACTTTTCAACAAAAATAAACAGAATTACAGGAAAACCCTGCAGGAGAGGACTGGCAGCACAAAGGCCTCTGCAGACACCACCAGAGTTGTACGTCTTCAACTCCTGCTGTCAGCTGATCTTGCATAAGCTAGAAAAATAAGTTGTGCATGGGTAGGAGGACATTTTAATTTTGTTATTTGGCTCACTGTGATGCACCTTCAACTCTGTAATCAGGAGGTGGGGTGTTGTGTACATTGCAGTGAGGCTTGGGCACTTGCCCAGTGATAGCACTGTACTGCTGAATTATGAGAAAGGGACTTCTACTTGGAGAAGATGCTGATGAATGCATGGCACACTTCAGAGAACAACAGCCTGGCGTCCACTCCTTCTCTCAAAACAGATCCGTGCTTAAAATGCTGATCAAGTTAGATAAGATAGCAATTTAAAATAAACAGTGCCATGACATTTGAAAATATGAAATCTTAAATGTGAAGATTTGAAAATTAATCAGTATAAATCTACACACAGATATCTGTATGCACCTAGAAATAGAAATTTACATATATATATATATACACAAACATGGATGGAAAGGGAATCAAGAAATACCAGTATAAACATCTGAAAGAAAACAGCAGGAGTGGTCCTAGTATGGACCACAATTTTTCTATTTTATTTCTGCTTCCCACCAAACCCCTGGCAATTTAAACTAAATAGCTAATCAAATGAGATCAAAACAGATAATGCCACCCCTGCTGGGGGTTCTGCAATAGAACTGTATCAGTTAGCTTTATCCCCTCTGGAAAGGCAAGTTCCATCTACTGTGGACTGTATGACAGCACTTAGTTGGCTATGCTAACAGCTCCTCCAACAGTGGGACAATTGCTTTTCTATGATCAAAAGAAAAGCCGACTGTACTGCATAAAACACAGTAAATAAACTGCATTAAATATAGATATCAGAGATTTAAGAATAAAGCGTAAGATTGCTTCCTAGAAAACATCGAGCCAGTCACTTCTTTCATGAAGGACTGGGCTTTGCATGTTTTCCTCTTCTTTAATCCTCAACAAGTCTGCTAACGAGAACCTCCTGCTCATTCGCAGTGTTAGTGCTGCTAACAGTGTATGAACTCCACCTTCCTCTCCAGTTGCTACACAAACACTGTGTAGGGTCAGTTCAGGAAAGACCTTTCCTATACACAGCACAGAGAAAATGGGGCCATCACCCAGGTTCACACAGTTCATATGCAATGCAGAAACCGTGTGACCAAAGGAGTGTGTCCCTCTGACAGGCATTACAGAACACACAGAAACTTTGCTACCATCTCTGTTAACCAACTTGCTCAGTCCCTCAGTTCATAAGTACATGCCCCATTCCTGGAAGTGTGCAAGGTCAGGTTGGATGGGGCTCTGAGCAACCTGACCTAATCAAAGGTGTCCCTGCCCATGGCTGGCAGGTTGGAACTAGATGATTTAAGGTCCCTTCCAATCCAACCCGTTCTGTGATGATTCTATGATTCACATTACCCTAAAATTCCTGACCATCTGAACTTCATTACTCAAAATGACTGGTGCACACACAAATTTTGGTAGCTCATTGATCATGTCCCGTACCAGGCCACTTTGACTCCTTCTTGATATTTAAAATCGGAGGATGATTCCCCTTCCTGGATGTTTTGTCTATTAACATTATATGATGGGAGAGAGGAAGGCATTGATTGCCTATATCTATAGCTATTTCTAAATTATCTATTACTGTGGACTCCCAACCTTGCTTGAAGACCATCAGTGTGATCGTACAACGTACACAAAATAATTCACCTGTCAGTAATACTGCTCATTTAGCCAATACAATGTATACCTGAGGTGGTATATCAGCACACTTACAGAGAGCCTCAGTGAAACCAGGTTTTCCCCCACACTCCTAGATATGTAGTCCACAGAAATAAGACAACTCAAAATGCTGGATAAAGAGCATTTAGAGCATTAAATCTTAGATCTCATAGCTTTCTCCATCTCTCCAACCATCTTGGCAAAAAGAACCTGACTAAAACAAACAGAGAAAGACTGCTTGGCTAACACACATATGCTAACAGATTTTTATTATTATTTTTAAAAACTCATTTTCAGTGTTAAATAAACTGTGGAAAAAGGATTTGATTCATGGTTGCATTAGGAATCTACTCAACCAAAGCCCCTTGTCACAAATTAAATCATAAACTAAAAGTCAAACATGATTTGTGAAATTAACATTTATCGAGGAAATACTCCCCAGCGCTGCATTGTGATTAGTCTCTGGTTTCTGAAATATCACCCGTAATTCATGAGCTCCTCTGAAACCACTGCCACTGCTGTTGCTGCTGAGATGGCATGCATGATGGAAAGGTACTGCCACCACCAGAGAGAAATCCCTTTTTTGATGCTGGTGATAACCAGAGGTCACCGTGTCTGTTATTTGGGAAAGTACAAGCACACACACTTCTCAGCCCCCACACACTTGTAACACCTCAACCCTCCACAGGCACTCTCTTCCACGTTTCAGACTTATCCAAGGCCACAGCTGTTTCTAATTTTGAACATGGAGGCTTGGCAGGAGCTCTGCATTGTGCCCTTTCTTTAAAATAGTGACTAATAAAAAATGAAACATAATTAACAGTCACTGCTTCTTTCAGAGTCAGTGTCTTTCAGCAGAGGGATCTGGTGCCTTTTCAGGGGGTTTCAGACAGCTTAATCTCACAGGCAAAGGAGCTACAGCACAAAGCAGACTTAGTGATTGTTAAAGGCTAAATGGTCACTGGCAAAGCATGCTTTAGAGCCCAACATTTTTAGAAGCCAAGATATCCAGATATAGCTTAAAGATATGGGATGCTTTCCTTTTCAAGGTGATTTTCATCAGGAAGATATTTTCCTGCCAAGAAATGCAGTATTTTTTTGGAAATAATGGTGTAACACCATCCCCACTGCTCTGAGTACTAGATATTTTTCACAAGGAGTAAAACAGCCCCCAAGTCTTTTGGAACAAAGAAGGAGAGCTCAGCTCAGCTGCTGGCTGCACAGGCATTTAGAGCATTAATAAAGCTTCAGCAACTCCAAAACACATCCTCTCATGGCCTTCTGCATGTATTCATACATTGTCACTGCTGCTAAAGTATACTACACCTATCTGGAACACATCAGCTCTATGCTATGTTTATGTAAGTGTGTGCATACCTAAGATTACACAACATAGAAACAAAGATCACAAAGAGGAATATTTTCTCCATCTTAATCAAAAGAAAGCCTTGGGCCTCATCCTACCCCCTCTTTAAACCAGAATACAGAGGAATGTACTCTTACCAACGGTGCCTCTCTTTTCAGGATTAAAGGAAAACTTATTCCCTGTAAAGCCTGATTTTCCATTGTTACCCTTCTGCACACTGAGAAGGCTGTGTTAGATCTGGGCCTCTGTCCTCAGCTGGAGTAAACTGGGCTTCATGGAGCCATGACCATTTATGCCACTTTGGATAGGGCACTGAGCATGCAGCTCCGAGAACATCTGAGCCAGCCTCCACCCAGTGCCTGCACGAGCTCTTTCTGGCAACTGCATTTCACTGTGGATGGCAGGCTCTGCCCCAAAGGAGCGTGGGGAATCCAAAAGAAATTACTGCCTGCTCTACTAAGCTAACCCTTAGGCAAAGAGGCCTCGCTTCTCAGAACAGGAATTCATTGCTCCAGTAACAAGACTGGCTGAATAGTCCATGAGGGACTGTTACCTCCATTCAACACACTTTCTTTAGATAAACAGTCATTCCCTTCTTGTGTTGTGACATTAAAAAGAAGCCACCGATGGATAGCGGCTTTTAAAAGCTGTTTAATCTTTTTTTAACTGCTCTCTCCTACTTGTAATAACTTGTTAAAAAGCTGAAAATAACACTAAGTTTCCTACTGGGTCACCATTTTCCATTTGGAGTACATTGATTTTTTTTCCTGTTGTTCCAAGGTTAATGTGGCCTGTTTGTTTGACAACAGATCCAACATATCTAGTGCCCTAAATCAAGCTAAATGCTTGTCTGTGGACAACATCCCTGTCTAGCACTAGTAACGATTGGGGGGAAAAATATCTTAAAAAAAAAGCTTTGCTACATAACTGTTACTGCAGCACCACCAGGAGATTTCACTGGCCCTTAAAAACCAAAAACTGTATTGATGGGGAAAATTTAAAACACTTATAATAAGAGTTAAGGGTTTCAATGAAA
Organism: Myiozetetes cayanensis; assembly: GCF_022539395.1. Taxonomy (NCBI): domain Eukaryota; kingdom Metazoa; phylum Chordata; class Aves; order Passeriformes; family Tyrannidae; genus Myiozetetes; species Myiozetetes cayanensis. The sequence continues at coordinate 45,951,220 of NW_026087853.1, read as the reverse complement.
ATAATTAGGCAAAGGAGGTTATCGAAATTATCCACTGTAAGTCTGTTACAGCTTTCATTCAAAATGGTTCCAGATCTTACATGTACAAACCTTCCTCCTCTTTTGCTGTTTGACAGAAAACATTGGTTTGTCCTCTCGCCTCCATTTTAAGTAAAAAAAAAAGCAGCATAGAACTAAAGGCTTATGCCAAAAAAGACACTGAGGTGCTGGAGCACATCCACAGAGGGACAGTGGAGCTGATGAAGGGCCTGGAGCACAAGTCTTATGAGAAGTGGCTGAGGGAGGAGGGGTTGTTTAGCCTGGAGAGGAGGATGCTCAGGGGGACCTTATCGCTCTCTACAACTACCTGAAAGGAGGCTGTAGACTGGTGGGGGTTGGTCTCTTGTCCCAGTTAACAAGTGACAGGATGAGGGGAAATGGCCTTAAGTTGTACCGAAGGAGGTTTAAATTGGATATCAGGAAAGATTTCTTCACTGAAGGAATGGTCAAGCATTGAAACAGGCTGTCCAGAGAAGTGGTGGAATCACTATCCTTGGTAATGTTCAAAAAACGTGTGGAGGTGGCACCTGGGGACATGGTTTAGTGGTGAGTATGATGGCACCGGGGTAATGGTTGGATGATGATGTTAGATGTATTTTCCAACCTTAATGATTCTATGAAAGTACAGAGAAAATGAGAAAAGCCAGGGAAATAACGAGTGTTCATTCCTCATCCAAGCACCAAATATCAGACGGACACCAGCAGAGGGTGAAAACACACCTGTTCCTCCATCCTTTCAGAAATGTTACCAAGTTCCAAAACCCTGATCTCCCTCCCTTCCTTCCTCCTTCCCTTCCCCTTTCTCTGGCAAAAGCCAGTAATACCTACAAATATTTTTTATTTTCGTAAACATCATGCAGCTTTAAAACGTGGGGATGTTCTATCAACTTCAGGATGGCTATTTCCCGCTCCACCTGGAAGAAACAGAAAGAAACAGAGAAGGTTAGAAGCTTGGTCTTAGAATACATTAGATATCGTCATGCATTTTCTTCTCATTTACTCATTTTCCACTCCTCTTTATATGCAGAGGATGTGGCAAATTTTAACAATGTATCTTATTTAGCACTCACATAACTTAAGAAAAATTCAATTAATTCAGCCTCAGCACTCCTTGCCCTGCAGAACAGAAAACCAGCAAAATTTCAAGGTTGAAAGAAAAGTCCCAAATCTATGACAGAAAATTAGCTGTGGGAGTTAAATGAGCATTCAAGGCTGTTCCTGCCTCACAATCCAAAGCCAATGACATATTCTCAAAGAACAGAAACTCTAAGATGTCATGTAGGGCTCTCCTGACCTTCCACAGCCATGCTGCACCATGTGTTGCATGCTCGACTAATATACCCATCCTGAAGGGTATATTAGCACTTGCTAATGCACGCAGGGGAGAAGACAAACAGGAATGTGATTTTATAACTGCAGAACTGAGGCACAGAAAGGGAAAGAAATATAAGAAGTGACATAAGAAGTACAAGGCACAACAAGAAATTAAACCAGATTACTGGAGATGCCAGTGTTCAGTGCCTTAAGCATAAGACTGTGCTTTCTCTCAATTCCCAGTCTGTCCAAGCATGGCTACTTCTAAGAGCATGTCTTCAACACGGAGTTAACAAGTTGTGACTAAGCCTCTGAAATTAGTGCAAGCCCTGTTCTCACCCAAAATTCCTATCTATGACCGCTAAGGGTATTCATTAGAGATGGAGTCAGTGCAATTCCTCAGCTCCTGGCAAAATTGCTCTGCTGCTTGAAACCACTGTAACCACTCTGATTTGACTTAGTCTGAGTCGAAGAGAGTTAATGTAGCACTGTGGAGACTGCAGATTAGTGAAAGAAACTCAGCAACAAGCATTGCATAGTCGGGCTCAACAAATTTCTAGGAATCCACAAAGGCAAGAAAAAGGCCTAAAGAAGCAAACAGAGATAACTAGGTAGGGTTTTTTCCAGTCCTTCAAATAACTGATTGCTCTGGAACTGCTATATTAACAAAAAAAAAAAAAAACAGGAGCAAACTACAAAACCATTCCTTGCTATCTCCCTTGCAGGGATCAGATGAGTAATTAGGAACTTGCCCCAGTACACTTTAGTTCTTGATGTCCTTTAACTTCCTGAGAGAACATCCTCTGCTAAGCCTGAACAAAGTCAACTTTACCTGAATGTCAGTAAGATACTCTGCAGGAAATTAGAAAAGTGGCAGTTTTCAGCGACTGTGCAGAGGAGGAGGATTTCCCAGCATGCTGGTTATCACCCCAGATCTCTCTTCCTCTACAGCACCACATAAAACCCGCAAAAGCAATTCTTGCACTACATCATCCCTAGCCTTTCTCACGTATCAGGATGGAGGAAAGGGTATTTGCACATGTGCCAATCTAAGTCTTTCAAAGACACTTATCCCCCCTCTGCAGAGTCAAAAGTCATCTGAGAGATCCACTTCCACACTTGGGATCTCTGGAAATAACTCCTTCAGAGAAGTAGGGAATGCATTTAAACATGTGTGCACACAGTTCAGCACTGCCAGAACTGCTATGAATTCAGTGATACACAGTACTTGACAGTGACACCTCTGTAGGCGTTAACTTACTCATGACCAGCACTTTGATGAAAGCCACTTATAAAAACAGGAAACAAAAGTTGGGTAGATTTCAACTGTACAGCTATTCCAACAGAAACCCAGGGGGTAACTAGTTTATTCCATTTTTGTCTCCTCTTCAAAAAGACCTGTTACTCTTCTCTCTTTACAAGATATGCACTGATATTTGCACAGGGCTTGTTCAACCCTATAACTGATAAAAGTTGGATTTGTTTCAAAAATGAGGAAAAACAAAACAGAAGAAGCACTCACTCCCATAATACTCTTCCAGTAGTACTGAGGTTCACCATTAGCAACATGTACTGCAGCTGCTCAGAAGCTGGAACTCCAACACAATTCCCTTTGGATGGGGAAGACTAGGTATTTCACAGGGAATGTGACCACTGCACTAACTACGACAAGGATCATCCAACAGTGTTCTCCCTCCTGGAGGATATCCTGCCTATGTAAGATAAAATTCCCTTCAGATGGGCTGTCTAATTGCCTTGGTGACTCACTTCTGAAGAACCTCTTGGTTGGTTCACTGGCAACATAAGTTCAGACCAAATGAGTGATGGATGGCAGCATTCAGTCAGGGTCCTTGCTTGGTTACTGTCCTAAAGCATGAGAAGAGGCAGTGACTTATGACTACCACTTGGACAAGGGGATTCAGCTACAGCACTGCATGGCTCTATGTTCAATAATAGATGATCAGAGTAGAAAGGAAATATCTACTTACTACCTACAGATTCACTCTAGAAACCAATTAAAAAGAAATAACCAGAGTTACTTTACTTTCATCAATTTAAGTATGTGAGTGTGGAAAGTTCTGTGAATATTTTTAACTTCTTGGGAACTAAATCCCAAGAGGAAATACAGTTTTGGAGGTCTTGATTTCAACCTCAGGGAGTTAGGAAGCATCCGTCTCGATGTGCCTGGCAGCATTTCACTGCAGTGTATTCAGTTCAGTGGTGTGTTGCACCACTCTGGCACAGGCAGCAGTCAGCTTTCCACAGTCTGATACCTCTTCTATCTGTAAACCAAGGACAAAACTAATCTACTCATCTCAAATAAGACTTTGTATAATCCTTCAGTGGAAGGGCATTTATGAAGGAAAAGTGTCATTACTGGACTTCTTGTAGTCCAGGACTTTACCCCAGGTAGAGGCAAAAGGTACTAATGCTTGTAATTACTTTAAGATCTAGAGATTCCCAGCTCTCCAAACAGTAATCTGGTAAAGATCATCCTCAAAAATCTTACAGCAGTGTCCTGCCTCTTTTCCCTTTGAAAGAAAAACAATAGTTCACAGAAATATACAACAAACCACCTTCTCAAAATTACTACTGCAGTCACTACTGATGGGTGACTCCTGGATCTTGTTCATTTTTTATATCCTCATAGAGAAGCCACAAATTGATATGGGTTGGACGCAGACTGTAGATCTCAATAGTGATGTTACCGATGCATGGCACAGGAGGACCTAGCAGCCGTCGTGTCATTAGGAAAGGACAGGTATCTGAACTCACTGGCAAAATAAGAGATGCCGGAAATAGCAGCTTTGCCTTCTTCCCCAGAGCTTTGCCAGCCCCTGGCATGCCTTTTTTGCGCAGCCCTGAGCTTGCAAGCCATGGAATGCTGTCCAGCTCCGAGCTGGCAAGGACAGGGGAGTGGAGAAACCCTGCAGGGGTGTTTGCTTTAATGTACATGCAATTATCAGAGAGCAGGACAAGCTCAGAATAGCCTATCTAGAGAGGCTGAGTGTCTGTGATAAACAGGAAACATGGAGAAATATTTGCTTCATGGTTAAAAGGGAAAGGAATAAAGTGAAGCTTTTCTGTCACACAAACACTGGGTCACATCACAGGGTCCCAGCCAAAGCCAGGGTTGCCTTATGCCATGGTAGGTTACTGACTGATCTTGAAACGGGGGAAACAGCTGTGAAAGGCTGTGCAGGGCACATGGAGATGCATTGGTAACGTGTAGCCATGTGGGTACCATGCAGGTGCCAATTAGAGGTTTTAAAAATCTAGGCAGGAGGCTGATTTGACAGGATGCTCCAGTGATTCAGCTAATGACAAAGTGCAACATGGGGGCAACATGACCCTTAGAGGAATACATGCAATACTTTGCATCCCTTTCCTTCATCTCTACTTCACTCATTCTCCTCCAGAGGAAATCACATCTCTCTGGTTCAAGCCCATCTTGTTGGAACAGTTTTCACTGGCAGCAAGTGCTCTGCTGTTACGCCTTTCGACTCAAAGGCACACAGGCTGCTAACTCAGAAGACAAGGAGGGCAGGTCAAGGGAGGCTGACAGTTTGTCTCAGTGAAGAAGAAAGTTTCCTTTTTTCTTGCATTCATTTGCTCAATAACAACTGGGTCACTCATGACCCATTAGCTGCTTGAAAAATGAAGCTCACAGCTGTCTCATATTACTAGGCTGTATTTTATCTACCAAACTTGTGCAAGCACTATACAACAACCCTTACTAGTTTTTTTTCTAAGAACACCTACAGGCAAAAAGCTGGGGGACAGCAGATGACATTTCTCCTCGGAAGCTTTGAAGTTCACCAGTAGCATACCAGAAAGCTCTCTCTTTCTCCACTGACACCAGTAGCTCCCATATTGCTCAAAACGCTTGAGAAGCAAGTCTGAAGCTGCAGAAGTGTTGAGGGGCAGTAAAGCCCTGCAGGCTGCAAATGTGTTGTGCTGTTTTTCCTACTCACAGCGCAAAATGGTGGAGGGATGGTAGGAGCAGTAGGTTTTCCTATGAAAATCAAGGTCTCTCTACTGCTGACCCTACTTTGTTTTGAAGTAACTAATGAAATACTTTTCAGAATGCATGGCTGTCCCTCAGTTACTAGAAACTCATCCAGGACATGAACTTTTTCTGAATTCAGAATTATTTAGACTCAGGATGAACTTCAAAGGATGCAGAGATTTGTCTCCTCAACTAACTCCTCAGGCTAGAACTCAGGTTGGAAAGATTGCACCAAAGCACCTACTTTCTCCAGTGTCTGGCCTGCTGTGCAGTAATTTGCATTTCCATGAGGAGGACACAGAAAGCAGAGTAAATTACCCTGATACTTTCCTCAGCTGAGGAGGCAAAATGAAAGGTATCACATAGGAAGAAACTAATATTAGGTTCTCCAAAAATTCTGTGTTCCTGCCATAACAGAAATATCACAGCAAAAGACCTGGGATTTTATTAATTTGGTACTTATGCTTTCCACAGTATGTGGGACTGAAAGTTAAAAATGGTGAAAATGCCTGGCTTTGGTGAAGACCATCTAGGGAACCTGTTTACTCTTGCCCATAATCACAGAATAAATAGGCTACTCCTGAAATCAGAAGAGAACAGCATTAAAGTTGTAATGGCTTTATGCAACAAGAAGCTGTAGGGTCTGTATGTCTTGCAGGGCCATTGCTGCTGTGGGGTTATCATTCTTCCAAACAGACTAAGCCATTACCAAATCTAAGCAATACCACATCGTATCAATTGCATCCTTAATTTCAATGGAAGCATAAATAGAATAGAAGTGGAAAACACATCAGGTTTTAAACGATTAAACATTAAAGTATCTTCCTCTGCAGCTCTGAATTTGGCTGACTTTTTATTTAAAATGACCTTTCATTACATTTACCCAAAACTTCTTCAGCAGGTCATTATGGAAACAAATGGAGAGCCATGGAAGTCGTGCATCTATGGAGAGTATTTCTTGCTGCTGTTGTAACCATTAACCTCACATTTCTGAATATACTGAGCCAAATTCAAAACATATTGAAGTCAACAAAGGATATCAATTGATTTAAGTGGGCTTTGAATCAGACCTTCTAATGATCATTAAGTGGTATTGGGAAGAAATCTTCCATTACACAATTTTGACTAATTAAATGTTTTAACATGAATACAGGTTTTCTGTTAAGTACTAGTAATTACAAGAAGATTCTACAAAAGTGGATAAATGAGGGGAAAAAAACTAGACTTAGATCTCCACAGAATCGACAGCTAGACAATGCTGTACAAAATGCTTACAACAAAAAACAGGCAAAATTACAGGAAAGCTGAACAATTCCCCATTTTACTGAGAGCTCTATTATGGACTCATTCTACCACAATTTTTGTTTGCATATTTATTACCCCATAAATGAAAATGAAAATAGGTATGTTTGAGAAGCAAGTGAGATGCATATTTGATTTTAAAATTTGCATGTGCAGACCTCTATACTGTGAAGCTTTAGGAAGGGAATTTATTTTCCACAAACTACTATCATAACAGAATGTCAGTTTCTACTTGTCTTTTTCCATAGGCCTTTCAGTATTTTTCCACAGTCCCTTCAAAACTGCAACTGTAAAGCTCCACTGGATTTCAAAATTTAGCATAAAGTCTGAGAGTATGAAGTTGGCTGGATGAATACTGTGATAATTTTCTTGGAAATCCTTTCTGCTGGTGCCAATGTGCCTCCACAACAAGATTCTTGGCCTGGCCTGGCATACAGATTCCAAGGTCTTGAAGTGACAGAGTTTGGATTCTACAGGTTATATAACCATGGGAAATCCTACCAGGAATGTCATGGTTTAAGTCTGTAGCTAACACCTGCAGTGTTCCTCAGGGCTCTGCCATCAGCTACCAAGTAAATATGGCACTTCGACTTATCCACAGCGTATGCTTCTTTAAGAAGCATCAGGGCTTCATGCAAGAGACACTGATGGGAGCTGACAAGGAGTGGATTTATTCATTCAGCACTTGAGATTATCTGCTGCCCAGTGGTACACAGCTAACGACTGACTGACATGCAAGTCTCTGCCAGCAGTCAGCAGAATTGGCCCCTTACACTGGAAGGCAAAGAGCCTCCCTGTGCCTCCTGTCACCTTCAGTGAGTGCCACATCCTGGCTGCCATCACCAAGTAGTGCAGGACACAAACCAACAGCCACTCTACAGGAGAAATAACATTATCTTTGACCTGCCTTTCTTTCTCCTTCCTTATCGTGGTTTTTAATGTTAATGCACACTGTGCTTTCCATGACTCAAAGCAGAATGTTTGCACCGCTCCCTCCCCTCCCCTCCCTTCCCTTCCAAAAAGTAACTTACAAGCACCCAACCTGGTGTTTATGAGAAACCCACCACCCCCAATCAGCAGCCACAGCCAAGCCTGTGTGAACACCGGTATCTACTGCTCCAAAGCAGCACACTCAGTCCCTCTCATGTGAGGAGCCCTCCTTGCTATGCCAGACCTACAGTGCTCACTCCAGATTTAGAACTTTTAAGTCTAGTCCCCCAAGCAAAGCTGTAAGTAGTACTCACCTGCAACTTCCCCCCTCATCCCCCAAGGACCCACAAACTTTTGGTGGGCTTGTTTCAGAGATATATATGTTAAAAAACACAAGAGCAGGCCCTGTGTAGGAGTGCAGGAAAGGAGTGCAATTCATAAATTAATTTTGCCCCCAGTAGAAGTTACTTCTTCTGGAGATAGAAGGTATAGCCCTGAACATTTAATGCCTTTTGTGGACTGCTATGCTAAGCTACAGAAAAACAGTCACTACACACAGAGGAGAAATAAGCTGCAAAATTAAGGGGTACAGAGAGTTCAGCTTCAAGTAACACAGGTGCAGAGCTTCTTGTATTATTTGAGACATCACAGATTTAATATGGGCAATACCAAACACAACACTGGAATGTTGGAGCCAAAGAGTGTGTAAAGAATGCAGGAGATGCTGAATCCCATTAAGGGAATATGGGCAAGCACAAAGCAGGTAGCATAGCACAGCACAGCATAATGTTCTGCCAAAAACAGTGGGGAGCTTCTGAGAGCATTGGTTGAGGATACGATAAGGCAGAAAGATTCCCAGGAGCATCTAGGAGTCAGGACTGAGACAGTGAAGTGATGCTAACAGTACCAGGGACTGGATCCTTGAGGGAGTCCACCATCAATAGGAAGAGAAATTTAAAAGCACAGCTTTGGAAAAGCTTCAAAAAATAAACTCTCCACCATTTCCTATATGTCTCAGCCTGCCTCTTTCTCCCTCTTCCTCTCCATTAGTCACACTGGCCTTATTTAGCTCTTTGGCATTGTCTTACACAAATGTCCTTTACACTTTCTCTAATACTCTTCCAGAAGCAATCAATGGATTGCTGCTATTTCTTTCTCTACATCTTTCCTTGATGGCTATCTCTGGTTCCCTAAGAAATAAGGCAGGTAACAAATGCTCCAGAAGAGGGCAGAGTAGCTGGAGCTCAGCTATTCTGAGACTGGAGGCAGAATGCCAGACTCTATCTCTGCCCTGCCCTTCTCCATAACAAGCCTAACAACATCATTAACTTCAAAGAGAGGAAAACAGATAATACGATTTCTGTTATTCTACTATTATTCTCCTGTCATTCCCTTTTGGGTGCCCCTTGACTCTTTAGAGGGATATTTCTATATATTTGTCAATTAGGATCTCTTTTCAGTTGCGTTAATAAACTCAGTGAGATACTAACACTCTACATCCAGACCAATAGTCCCTCACACCTGGCAGTGACAGAAATAGAGACTGAATCAACCCACAGGTCACCCCTCGGTTTCCAAAATATGCTGTTGAATCACAATTGCACCTCTTAGAGGGACATGGTCCCAGACAAACAGCAGCATGGACATCATCTAGGAACTGTGAAAAGGCCAAGGGCAACACAGATTTACAAAGTTCATGTTTCCACTTTGCTTTGCAGTAAAGAAGGAGCCTTGAGGGGAGGCCTGGCAGCTTCAGGCAGAGGAATCAACAGCTGACTTTCTGCCAAACTGTGGAGCCAGCGGCCAAGCAACCCCTCAGCCCAGTTCTTCTACCACAGCAGATCAGCAACACTGTCACCCTGCAGCATGAACAGCAGCTCCTGCCTGACATGCACCAGCTCCACATTAGCACTTCTACTTCCCATCTAAGGGATACTGATCCCAAGAACTACTTATTCTTATCTGTGATGCTGAAATTAGTCTGCTTTGTCCATAAAACAGGTGCTCTGCCCATAGTGTGTCTCTGTAACAACATGACCATATCTGGTGTATCTCTGTAATGACACGAACCAGCGCTTCCATTCCAAACATCCCTGCCCACTGATCTATATGTGGAATTATAAGGTTTTAATGCAGATCCACCTCAACTACAAGCATGTCTTTTTGTATCTTGCAAGACAGGCAGCATGGGAAATCAGCAGTAACCCCTCAAACATCTTCATCCATGGGCTACCTGTTTGGATGTAGCCAACAGCAGATGGGCTACAAGCCTGTTCTCTCAGCTCTCTGGTGACTCACACAAGAAAATTAGTTTTGTGGACTCAGCCTCAGTCCCAGGTGAGGAGTAAACTATTGGTGGACAGTTAAATGGCTATTGTAAAGCTTTCCTCTCCATTCACCTACTGCACCTCGGTTTGGAGAAATGGCACAAGCTTTGAAGATGATGCTAGCCTTGACTCAACAGCTTTGTCTGTGGTGCCTGTCACTTCTTCCATCGCATCAGAGATACAGCAAAGACAGCAACAATGTCTGGGAGCTTTCCATTGCAGTTTAATATGCAAAAGAATGGCTAATAATTCAGGAATTGTAGTACAAAGCAAGAGGCAGCAAGAGAGAGGAGATGGGGAAATAAAATTGCCTATTCTGTCTCGGCCTTGAGGCTGCCTCTATTCATTCCCTGCCTTTCCTCAGGTTCAGCCTGTAACAGAAGACATTACAGCAAGACTTGTACTCCCCTCAGTGAAGACAACATCTTCCTCTGTTTTGTACAAGCAACAGAAGCTGCAGAAAATTAGTCGATTGCTGCCATCAGCATCCAGGATCTCTCACAGCTGGGAGTTAAGAGATCAAAGACAGCAACAAAGGAACATTTTGTTCCTCAGTTATTTTATCTCTGCTCTTCTCATATCCTTCCCATCACACACCAGTCCCTTATTGCTGGAGGTGCTGATGACATCTTGCAGACTATCAACATCAATATCAGGATCAAGAAATCTCTTGGCAAGCGAAGTTTATAAACAACATTGTAAAGATAAGTTCTCCAGCATCTCAAAACAGGTGATAGGGATAAGCTAAGCATTCCTTCTCTACACTGCTGAAACCTACTTAGGAAATGAGGACTTAGATAGACATCTCTGGCCATATCCAGCATATGCTCTGGAGCCAAATACAATAATTTTCCACATCTTCATTATGTTTTCCAATACATTATTCAGTCTGGTCAGACTTTCAGAAGTACTTGGCATTGTCCTATCTCTTTATCTCAAAGTCCATGTGACTCTTACTACTAATTGAAACCAAAGACAGTCAGTAATGATCAGTAAATTCCATATTTGAGCTCTAGGCCTCTAGAGATGGGGCCTGTAATAAGAGGCCTGACTTGCTATTTATGAATCCACGCCTCAAACATTACTTCTCAGATCCTGCAGTATTTATTTCCAAGCCTTTCTGAGTTCTAATGGGGAACTCTTCAGCTTCACCATACTAAACCATAGCCAAATGCATTCCCTACCCTAAAACACATCGTTTTTTCCACATAGCGGCAATCACTTCTGCAGTATAGAAATTTTCTTCCTCGAATTACCTGTGTCACTGCAAAACAACCTATATTTTTATGACAAGTGGCATACTGCAGTGCAGATGCACCCACCAACACAGCATTATCGCACCAAGATCAGGAAGAGCAAAGAAATTAAGGCATTTTAAATTTCAGGAAGGTGGCACTTTTATTATTTCTGAAGATGTTGTTGTGGGTTGTGCATCTTCAGAATAGTCATCTTAAGTGCCACTGTTTGAGTCTCTTCCCATTCCTTTGTATCTGTCCTATGCATCGTATCTAATACACAGTTCACAGCTATTTGGCTTCTGATGAAGAGCAAAGACAGGATGCAACACCTTGGTAATCAGGTGAAAACACAATGCTGACGAAAGTGGTAATGACTCAAAAATTACATAGAGGAAGCAACACGGAAGTTCCAAGGATAAGCAAATTAGGTTAATTCTCTGAAGACAATGAACTTGGCTGGACATGCTTACTCCAGTTATTCCTGAAAGTGGCAGAGCATGTGTTAAAAAAAAAAAAAAAAAGACAAAAATATAAAAATTCGGGTTCACTTAAATCATACCACCTTAGGCCTGTATACCTTGGGATGCTTTGGCACACAAAGCAGGCATCCTACTTTCACAATCTAATTCAAAATCCCTTGCACTTGCCAAATACTTATAATAACACTTAGATGTGCAGATTTAAAAGTGTTCATAAACAACTTGTTGAGAAGATGGCAGGCTAAATTTGAAACCAGCAATATTTGAAATGGACAGCTGGGCTAGATCTACCCACCCCCCACCCCAACTTTTCAGCATTTTCTGCCAGAGATCACATTCATCAGTCAGCTGAACCTTGTTCCCAGATGTTTGGAACATGTGAAAAACAACCTGTGAATCATGGAGTTTTCCAAGACTCAGCAATATGGTCACAACAGAGTTTTGGAATGAAAAGGCAAGGGATGCTGTTCATGTCATCCTCTCTCTACAGAAGGGAAAACCAATTACATCTCACTGCAGAAGACATAATTAGCTCCCTTCTTTCTAATGGAGAAAGCCTTTCCCTCCATGAAAAGCTTATAGTGCCTCCTACACAAACACAGGAAAGACAAAAAACCAACCAAAATCTTGCTGAGACGGATGCCATGCTGAGGAAATACAGCAGTAATCTCAGATATGAAGAAACAGTGCCTGTATTGTGAGGCTCACATGTTGAATCCTGGCTTATGCAAACATATTTGGGAGGAAAGCAGCACAGAGATGCTCTCCTTGCCCCACACAGAACTCAGTGACTTTGGATGTAAAACCTCAAGATATTTAGGGATAGCTGATCATTACATTGACATGCATATTATGGCAGGATGTGCAGAGTGCATCCTACTGCTGTATAATAGGGATTTGTGTGGGGTCAGAAGTTTCATTTGCATACTGCCTCCTACTCTTGAGCTCATTCCTGCACCAAAATGGCAATAAACCCTCTGCACAGTCCCTCCTCCAAGAAGGAAACGTGCACTTCATGTAAGGTAGTTCCCTTCTATGCTTTGTTGCTAGATGCCACGGAACAGCAGGGCAGCACTTTCTTTTAGCTGCTCTCTGCTGGACATGTTTTGCCAGGTCCAAGGAACTGTGGTGAACTAAAGACTTCTGCAAAGCATCCTGGCAGGGTACTCAGGAAAGCTCATCAGAAGTTTGCCTCAATCCTGTCTCTCATTTTGTCTGGAACACAGACAAATAACATTGACAAGTCCCTTTTGTCACTGAGAGCCCTAAAGTCATGGCTGGGTGACATTCAGAGAGAAAGGCTGTGACAACAGTTGATATGGAACTGTGGTGATTTCAGGATGTTATCCCTCTTCTCTGCAGAGATCTACATAACCATTAAACAGAGTTGAGGCAATTTTCCCTTCTTTGGTAACAGTCTTACTCCATCCCAAGTGGACAACTTGAGGGTTATCTACAGTTTTGTCATGTCATTTGGTATCATTCTGCGGCCCACATGTTCCTGTATTTAGAGCAGGGCAATGTTACACATCCAAACTGGGAGCCTGTTCTTTATTTTAGAGTGTATTCCTTATGCTACCACAGAAGTCACACAAGAACAACCACATTCTGTCAAATCCTAGAGACTGTGAGAGTCTTTTTTCTGACTATTCCTCTTTTGGTTTTGCATTCTTATGCTTGCTAACATTTCCAAACTGGTAACCTTTTTTCTTTTTTTTCCTTTTTTTTTTTTTCGTAAGGCAGAAATTATTTTCCTGGCAATTTTCCAAACATTTTTCATTTTCCCTTCAGGGTGGCTTGGGACTTGGAACTTGCAGAAAATGTTTTACTTCCATTTCAGCAAAGTGTTTGAAGTGCATGCTTTAGTCTACAGCACTTCTGTACAGTTTAGGGTCTACCTGTAAGCAGTAAAAGACAGAGAAGTGACGAAAGAAAGTGAGAAAAAAAAATCACCTTGTAACTTCTAGCAAACCTGCAAGAGAGTAACACATTTCATTTGAAACGGGACCCAGTGTGAACATTTTGGTGGCCAACCAGGAAGTGGGGATAGTCTTTACTTCTGACCCATTAAACACGCATTTTGCAAAGCTACTTTTTTGATGAGATTCCTTTGGACATGTCCTCATTTACTGTCATCCCTCTTTCTTCTGTAGGAACAGTGACCTGTTTGAGAAACCTGAGATGTCTCCATAGGGTATAATTTAGCACTCTCCAGGCATGCCAAGATCCCTAAAGCACTGTTGTGTCTCTCTGATCCCTTATCCTGCTCATGATCTGCAAATGATCAGTCACATTAAGCCCACAGGAGAGGAGGTTGCTGCCTACCTACTGAAGGCCTGAGTTTGTCAATTCTACCTTCAAACAAATGAGCAGAAGCTCCACTTACGGAAAATACATAGAAGCCTACAGCTCTGATACACTCTTACTAAGGAAATATGAAGCAGGTCTTTATATCTGAAACAGGAAATAAGCAAAAGAGGAAAAAAATTAAACCATCCTCCCTTAAAAATGGTCTGAATATTCTCAAAGATGACATTCCTGAAGACAGAAAATGTGTAGTGCATAGCTGTGTCCTTTCCCTGATCTGAACTGTAATGGCCATTCTCATCCTCTTCCATGACAAGTGTACATATTCTCCAGGGCTCCAGATGGAAGTCAGCACCTCCATTCAGCTCTTTAGTAGGATCCCTCCAATGGTGGTTTAGCATAGACCTGAGGATTCACTTGAACACCCAGTTTGCAGCAAGTGTCCTTCTGGGAGAAGTGTCTGATGTCACAAGTGAACCCAGAACCTCAAGAGGTGAAACAGGACTGCAAGAATCTACAGAGGGTTTACATGAATGAGTAGGTTTGATTTTCAAATGTAGGCTAGAATCAGCCTGCCCAGCCTAATATTTTCTCCCTCAAACTGTTTATTCAACCAAAAGGATTTTCAGATGACCTGAGGGGATTGCCTTCATGAGTGAGTGTGCATTTTACCAGAAGTCCTATTGGCAGAATGACTTCTATTGTATAAATTTTGGTTCTGTCGCTTCCTTGTTTTTCTTGGCCTTCTGGACAAGCATGGCGCTTTTCTTGGCCTTCTGGCTGTCTCCAAATTCTGTGCAAACTCTCCCTTCCACAGTGCACCAAGGATGCAGCAGATGTATAAACTACATACTTGAACAATAACTTTACACCTCAAGCGCTGCCAAACACTTTATTGTGCAACTTAGCAGGATATATATATATATATATCTGCTGCAGAAAACCAGGGTGCCCTTCTGGAAATACCCTCATTTTGGTTGAAATACCACCTGCATTTTATAGGAGTGATCCCAAACCACCAAAACGAATTTGGCAAGGGGTCAAAATAGGATTTGTATTTTACTTTTAACCAAGGCTGGAGTATTTCCTTCTCTCCTTTTTCTCTTCCCCTTGTGACACCTCTCTAAATAGAGTTGCTTTCTCCAGCCCCAAACCCACCTAATGCCAAGGGGTCAAGCTATGTTTCTCAAGTCCTTTGTTCACCAGAGCAGTATGGGGGCGTGAGATAAGCCTATGCCGAAGCTACCAACGATTAAGACATCAGCACCATTAGGAGCGGCTGCCTTTTGTGCAGTCAGCTCTCAGTGAGCCGCCCCCAGTCCTCTCCGTGCCGTACGGAGCAGCCCGCCCCTCCCTGGGGGATCCCCACAGCCAGCTCTGCAACGGGGCTTGTGCTCTGCTCCTCACATCCAGCCTGCCTGCTCATTAATCATTCGGGATGCGACTGCTTCTGCCACAGCTGCCAGACACCTAAAGACTGAGGATGTTGTCTCCTCCTTGCTACGCAATGCTGTTCTCCCTTCCCCAACTGCTTTTAAAGGGAAACATCCTTTTTTTTCTTTTTTTTTTTTTTTTGTGCATGCATGTTCCGATCTTAAAAACAGGCAAAAGGGTTGTACTTCAGTCCTCTCAGTGGTTGTGGCTGGCTCCTGGCACTGACGTTCTAGCTGAGTCAGGGCATTAAAATGTATGCGTGGAAGTAACCTCCTCTGCTAAAGGCCACTGTAATTCTTGCAGCTGGACTAAAGACTCTGTGCCAGTTTCCCACCCAGGTATGCCAGGGACACATGAAAGTGCCAACTGTCGGGTGAAGCACAACCACTATTCTCCTTCAATCCCTGGAGTACAAAACCACAATAAATCAGAAGTCAGAGCATTTGTGAGGCTCCTCTCTCTTACCCTTAGAGGCAGGTGACTTTATCTGTACTTCCTTTAATGCAGCAGAGGGACTTGAGAAGGCAGGCTGTGTCCTTCAAGCTACTGACAAATGTAACTGCTTGGCAAAATGCACTATATAATACCTAAAGAAAAGTCTTCTTAAGGTAATAGATTTTCCAAACCAGAGATCAGTCAGCAGCTAGAACAGGACTGTCAAGCATTCCCAAAATGTACGGTGCATGCCCATTTTTCAACTAATCAACACAAAAATGAGGGAGCTGCACGTGACTTGATGTGCTGGTGCAAAGCAGGTGCAGTGATGTCAGAACTTCTACTGCCTGTGCAGTGCTGGCTGAGCACAAACAACAACCCCTTCACTGTCACAGATGACCCTTACAATGTGGGTATTTTGCCCTGCACGACAAATACTAGGAATCCAGAGAGAAATAAAAAAACCAAACTGCTTTCCAGAGACTCCTAGAGCAGCTTGCATGCCCTTGGGGCACTCCTACCTTCAGACAAGTCTTGGCCTATACAACGGCTCCACTACAACCCAGTGAGAGAGGATTTAATGTTTCTTTGATGGTAACTTTCACCTGCATGCGTTTCTTTGCCTTCAGTGAAACCATTCCCCCTGCCTGCCTCCCACCAGCCGAAAACACCTCTGGGAGTGGCCAGGAGCAAGGTGGGCTGTTCGAGAATGGTCATCATCCTTTTTTGTATTTCATTCCTTTGTCCTTTTCAAGCAAATTATCTTCAGGACTCTGGAACATGCAGTCACTTCAGAACAACACAGACAACAGCCCCAGGACCTGGGGGACATGTGAGCAGGCAGGCTGTATTAGAAAGCATCAGCACTGAACACCTCACTGGCACGTCTTCCTCACTAGGGACTATGTCAGCCAAGTGGCCTCCGTGCTCCGTAACTTAGATCAGGCCTTTGATACCTGATAGTACCCTTTTCATTCCCAAGAAAAATATTCTTCAAACTGGAGCACAGGAATTTCCTTACATTAGAATTAAGGATCTTTCAGTCTCTTCTTAAATGAGCTTTTATCCCCAAAAATGCAACCAGCATAATTTTTAAAAAATCACCATTAAGAAACACTAAAAAGCTTTCTGTAGTACTTCTTAGAGTTAGTATTTGCTTCCCTCTGGGAATCCAGGTGCTCTCTTTGGAAGCTTTACCAGATACTGACAACTTCCCCCATCAGAGATGCCCTTAAGGAAGGATATTTCCCCTCTGGCACCTCTCCTGCAGGTGGCAGCAGCAGGTAATGCCTAAGGTTTCAAAAGGTCTGGTGATTTTGGGTGCTCTGCACTGAAGCACTCTGGTGACAGATTTGCAGATGCTGAACCACCCACATTTAAGGTATTAGGAAGAATACCCTTTCCAGTGAGGAACGATATAAAAATTAGATTTCCAAGTTGTTCAGACATTATAGTCAACTGGGTCTAATGATGGAAGTTGAGACCTTCTGAAAGTCTATGCCTAGGTCCTAAATTTTGAAGGTACTGAGAGGCTGCTGCTGGGTTCCACTGAAGGTGGGAGTAGTCAGTCTCATTACAGCAAATATTTTCTACATATACCTCAAGAAAAGCACTCCAAATACTGGACACATCTATACTGTTTGGCATAAATACGCATCTGAAACAGAGAGAATATTAAAATGAAAGAAAATGTGCAGTACCTTCTAATGCACAAACGCACATAGTTCCTAAATTGAATTTAAATTATGTATGCATCCAAACCCACCTGTGGCACATCTCCAAGCAAAATTATAACCACCTAAACTCTGGAGGTTTCATGGGGTGGGGTTGAAGTGGGAAGGATTATCCAAAATGATATCCAAAGGAAGCTGTAAAACTGTCTAAGGATCTCATAACTTAGTTTGGAAAGACTAGCAAAAGGCATCATCAATACTGGCTTGCTCTGACAGGGTAGGCCATGAGGTTGAGGTGATAATTCATGATTCAGAAATTCTAGTTTCACTTCCTGATTTTCTTAATAGCTTTTGTCCTGGATTGGTTACTTAATCTATCTGTGCCATAGTTTAGTATTTACAGAATAGAGACAGTAAGATAT
The DNA here is from genome assembly GCF_022539395.1 of Myiozetetes cayanensis. Classification (NCBI taxonomy): domain Eukaryota; kingdom Metazoa; phylum Chordata; class Aves; order Passeriformes; family Tyrannidae; genus Myiozetetes; species Myiozetetes cayanensis. The sequence goes on along the minus strand of NW_026087853.1, from coordinate 45,933,311 downwards.
TTGACTTTACCCACATTTTCCTGCCTTTTCACATACATTGCCTGTTTAAATCTAAATGCTTCAAGCCCCTCATTCTGTTTTTAAACACAGCTACAGTGTCTGATATGCCAGGACATGTGCTAAGACACACCCTCTGACAAACAAAAAATGACATTTCAAATGTCACCACTAACTCAACTCACAGACTGCAGAGAACAAAGCAGTGGGGGGTATCATATGCAACGTATCATATGGAGCAAAATGAAAGTTCAAAGCATGCTGTCATGACTGAGCACCTGATTGTGGCTGGTGCCCTTCTCTGCTGCCCTGGCTCCATGCATGGAATCTGGAGTCAGCAACTGTCCTCATGTAAGTCAGAAGCAAGCAGAGGCACTGCACATCCTCCAAGCACAGGAAAATACGTGCCTTGTAAGCTGGGAGGGAGGGCAGACATTATTACAGGTGGACTAGAAATAACAGAGCAAGCTTCATGCTGAAAAAGCAGGAAATCTTTGTCATGACAACAGAGAGAGCTGTTAAACTATACAACATGCACAGGGAATGTAAAGACAGGCAGTATACTGGCAGGACTGCAGCAGTGAATGATGGTTTATTTTTAACAACAGTTTCTAAAACAGGAGCTGGTGATTTTGTTTGTTTGTCACTTTTTATTTCATCCAATCCTCTAGATGGATACTAGTTCCTTTTCCAAGATACTTTTTTATTTATTGTTGCTTCTCCTTGAAGCAGGGACTGTGAATGCTGTGGTAAGTAGACTGAAAGGTTCACTTAGTTTCAGCTGCAGTTTCCCTAAGTGCTTCTGTGTCCCCCGCTGAACTGCTGTTTTGTAATGCCATGGAGGTGGAGCACGCTTTGGAGATGTTCCACAGCTCTCCTCTTGCTTCCACCAGACCACAAAAGAACCACTTTTCCTCTCTCTTCCTTTCACCCTTCCTTTACTGTGGGGACAACAGCGACCAAGGAAGAAAGATGTACCATCACCTTCTTCAGGCCTGCTAGCACCGACTAAAATCTTGCCAATCTAAAGCATTAACTAAATAGCTTCATGCTTCGATCCTGTACCATGTCCTTCAGGGTGCACGAACACAGCTTGCTGTGGACTAACAAGCCACACAGCAAACACTTCACATTGTGGACTAACTTCGGGGGAGCAGAGGATCCAGAGCTGCAGCTCAGTGGTCTGAGGAAAAAGCTCTGCCAGTTTGTCCCCCTCAATAATGGGCAGTGAGCATAGAGGGCAAGCATGACTAGGTAGGAGAAAACAGGCTGTCTAGGGAGTCATGCAACGCAAGTGCTGGGCTCTGCAGTCTGTAATAGGGGTGAGTCAGACTCTGAACTGCTGTGCTGCTATCTTAGTTACAGTAGATGCTAATTCAGCTGGTCAGGTAAAGTGTGCTTTTAGGAGGCTAATAGTAGCAAGCATATTGAGGCTCTGGGACTCTTCCAGGCTTCATAGCTGTTCTGTCTATTCTATAGGGAAGATGCACTTGTGAAACACAAATACACAGCAGAATCTGGAATATTAGCCTCCTTTGGAGTTCTCTGGGATGGGGGATAACACAAGACTTTGAGCTGTTTGGCAGATTAATGGGGCAGCTTATTCCTCTGTGGTGCTTTCAGAGGCTGCTGGAGGTACTGCGGTGCAGAAGGTCTCAGTTTCAAGCAAGCACCTTCCACCAGCTTCATAAAAACATATGGGGAAAGTTTTAAAAGACTAATTTCAAAATAGGGAAACATTGTGACTGCATGACACTGCTCCCTACTCTGCCTCTTTAGTACCCAGCAGGATTCATGGGTTTCCATAAAAGGACAAGGTGTCCAACCTAAAGCCGAATGCAATTAACTCAAAAGAGATTGACACTGGGGAGCACCGGATCAGGACCTATGAGCCTTTTGGACTCGTAGTGTCACATCTGCAAACTCTTAACTAAAGTCTCTCTAAATGGAGGGGAGGTGAGGAGGTAGCAAAGAGGGACAAGACTCGGTGCCTGCCCATTTCTGAAGAGATAGTTAACATGCAGGGAGGAGGGAGGCAGTCCTCTGGGTGCTGGTGCACAAGGTAGAACGGACGTGGCTCTTCTCTTTGGTAGCTCTGTGGACCTGCAGTGCTGACAGTGACAACAGCTTGTCGCTGTCAGCTAGCAAAGCAGCTACGATGGCAGTATGCTGAGAGAAGACCCCGCGTACCATTTTTAGGGTTAGTTTATTCTCATTGGAACTGTACTCCAGTCCCATGGGACCTGACCCTTTCCACTGAGTTTTCTGGAGGGAGCAAAGGAGGAGAGGTGAGATTCTCAGCCGAGACATCAGAGCCAAGCTGTTCTCTGAATCGCTCTTTGTTGCCGTCTCTTCGCAAGTCTGCAGCCTCCGCTCCCTCCTCCCCTTCCCAAAAATAAAGCTCCATGATGTAAAAACATTCCTTTGGGGCTGGAGGTGGAAAAACTAGGACACCACAGTTCGAAAAACGCTCAGCACTGCATGAAATATTCACTATCAACTGAAACAGGTTTACCCAGAGGAGGGTATGATGAAGAAGGAACGGGGAATCAATTTCACTGTCCTACGGTTCGTTATTTTGGCTGCTGCTTCTCCTCTCCAAATAAGCTAAGCTTTTTGGAAGCTTCTGTCTGACCCAATTCTCATTCCATCACTTTTCAGTCCCTCTATCCCTCCTGTTTTATGAGCAAATAAACATGCATCCTAAAGGCATCCTTGCCCAATCCTAAATACTGCTGCTCTCCTGAACAGGGCCAATAATGTAATGATTCATCAGAGAGAGCAAGAGAGCACATGTGCAGCTGAGTGATCCACCAGCTCAGCACCAGGGGATGGGAACTGAGAAGTGCCCCCTGCTTCTGTAAAGGGTCTTCCCTTTCCATTCTCAGGGCCTTCTTCCCTGCTCTCCAAACGCTGCTCCTCATGAACAGATGTGAATTAAAATACTTCTTTCTATAACTGATTGCCAAGTTTTTTGTCCTGGGGTTTGCTCAATGCAAATGACAGGAAGAAACCTGGAAAACAGGAGAAAAGGCTTTGGTGATGTATCAGCTTCATGTGTTTGCAGTCTACCTTCTGCAGGTACCCAGGCATACAGGAAATTCAGCCATATCGCCAGAGATACGACATTCCAAGCAATAATGGGGTGTTCATACAGTGCAATGGGAAAAGGGAGAAGATCGGTGGAGGTGATGAGAGGGATGACATGAACTAAATCCATGGTTCCCTGTGGGTATCCTGGGATGTGAGATCAGAGGCAGAACAAAAATGTCCAGGCAGAGCTGTAAGGGAGGAAGATGATGTTTGTCTGTCGGGGATACAACTCCCAAACTCTATTCATAATGCCTGACAGGAGCTTAATCCCCCCCAGGATTTTCATCACTCAGTGCATTCAGAGAACACATATGGGAAATCACACATTTAATTTTTTCAATGAGCTCTCACACAGAATGGGGCTTATACATGAAGTTCAGCTCCCATACATCAACAGCTTAAAAAAAAAAATCTACGAATGAAAGCTAATCTGCAATGAATACATTTTCCACTCAACCAAACCCCAAACACGTTTTATGAAACAAAGGAGTTCTTTAAATGCTCCAAAGGGCATTTTCCTAATGGCAAAGAGCATGCGCACACAATACTTGTTCCACTACAAGTGAGTAAGGAGCTATATGTTTCTACCAAACCACAAAGAACTCATTTCACTTGATGAACTGCACCTTCTCCCACTCTCACAGCTGGAGCTACTTTGCTCACTTGTGTTGTATCCTTCATGGGATTTCCCAGGCCATCCCTTTGAGAGCTCTGAACAGGCCCAAGTTATAACAGTACTCAAGTTATAGCCAAAAATGTGCAACCTGGATGTGTGAAGTTGGTCCCAAGTTCACTAATGTCATAAAAAAAGTAGGATTTATTCACTCAGCTGAGCTTGGTCTTATAATTTAACTCTTTGTGTTGATAAAATCAATTTCATTGTTCATATTTTGCCAAGATCCCATTTAATAGATGCCTTTTTTTGATATCTTTAAGTACAAAACCAGGCAGTTCTAGCCCTACTGAGACTGGGAAAGCAGCTAGGGATGGACCTTAGGCTAGGGGTCTGGCTAGTTCCAGAGGTTTCCCAACAGATGCCAGCAGCTATTGTTTATGAAAACACACTAACAAACAGAGCAACTAAGGAGTGAGTCTTCCCCTAGTTTATCTACCACTCTCTCCTTCTGGCAATCAGTAAGGACCACTTGACCTGGAATGTCTATCCAAACAGCTCTCTAACTCTTGAACCTATACATGCTTTAGGCTCCCATTATTTTGCAGCTTCCACAGTGTAGTTTTTGTTCATTTTAACCCCCTCTAACACAATAATGTAATTATTTCCTACTCGTTCTGGCAGATCATTTGCTAATCACTTCTCAAAACCAATGTTCTCATGATAGGCCTATGGTCAACAGTAGCCAGGACAAGGACATTTCGGAGTATTTGGGAAATGAAATGAAGGCTACCTCCTAGAAACCATTTTTAATCTTTATTTTCCCAAGGAATTAGTTCTCTTCAAAAATCCCACTCACTAAAAGCAGCAAAAAGTGTTTTCTGCTCTGTTCAGTGAAACTACACAATAAATGACTGTATATGTTTGTCTTTCTTTTTTCTCAGTAAGGACAAACAAATCCTTTCCTAGTAATTAATGGGAAATTCCTAAATGATAATGTGTTAGCTCTCTTCACTAAATGCTTTTCTAGAGAGGTACCCGTTGGAAAGAAAAGAAGAATCTGTAATCAGTATCAGATTATGAAGGAGTAAACAGATGGATAATATTAAATGCCATGTCAAGATGGAGGAAGAGGCTTGGTGAAGAAAATTCACAGATGAGCTCATATTTATACCAGTGAATTAAGTTGATAAATATTTATTACTTAAAATGCTCAGCAATAAAGATCCAGTTATTTTTACTACTTGCCACTTGTATTTGCTTTTAGAAATAAAACTGCCCTTTATGATATGAAAATTTGCTCTTTTACTTTAATTAAAATATCTGAGAACAGTTCTTAAAGGGGTGCTCTGTTTGATAAAGGTCAGTTCTATGCTGTGCCCCCAGAGGGCTGCAGCGGGAGGTGCCATCAGTGCCAGCATCAAGGAAGACCACCGACTGAACAGCAGAAGTGCATCTGAGGAACCGCACATCTTTGCTGTACAGACAGATCTCTTCAGACTAGACTCCTCACCAGGGGACAGCGTATTTGTTCTCTATACAATGTCAGGAGTATGAAGAAGTCAAATGGCCACTGTTCCATTCAAAATTACAGTCTCTGCTGATACAAACAAGCAAAGCTTTACTAACCTGCCTGAACCACTACGCGGGTTGGTTCTGGTGGCTTCTGCAAGAAAAATCAACAATGCTCCCAGGGGTTTACAAACTGCTTAAAGAGACACTGTCTAATTCCTACATACTCTGCAAAGCTTATTAAAATCCTCCAGGAGACAGCCACAAGCACAATTAGAGCTGGTTCCAGTAGCACACAGCTGCATCCTGTGATAAGCAGGGGACTGAGCGCATGGCAACACAGTCTGACTCAGCCAAAACAGCCATCAGAGGGACTGATCATCGCTGTCTTCCCTTCTACTTGCGGCATGCTGTCACTGTGCTGGCAGCAACAAACTTCATAGGGAATAAGCACACCTGGGATAGGGCAGAATTTTGGCAGGCACCTGGAACTCAGCAGATGTCAGGTGTTTTATATAGCATGCGTTTTCCCTAGAAAGTCAGTCCATTTGGATAAACATTCACTGTCATAAATGGAGACACCAACCCTGCTCTCTTCCACCTCCTAGCTGCATTACTTGGGAAGGCCTGGCCACCATTTATTTATGAGGAATGTTCTTTGAAAGAGGATCTACATACACCCTTTTGTCTCCAAGCAGGAGTCATCACCGCATATCCCTTCAGCAACAGCTGGTGGTTTCCCTTCATTCACTAACAGCAGACACAGAGGGCAAGCTGACCACCTGAAACTTAGGACTCTATGACATTTCAATAGTCGAAGGGCCCAAAGGCTTTTGTGCCCTTGTGTGCAGCTTAAAACCACAAGAGTTTGGGGTTTCTGGGGCAGAAAAAATTAGCCTCATCTTAGAAAGGGTTTCAGTGGATGGATGAAGTTTTAATTGACTTACGTAGGCTACACCACACCTACATCTCCTAGTCATTTGGCTCCTTGTACTCTCTTGTGACAAGTTAATTTTCCAGGAAGGAAGAATGCATTAAATGCAAATAATGGCAGTGTCTTGCTGACTGATTCCTTGTACATGAAAAATAGGAATTATATGTCTGGTATCACCTAATAATATTTTAAGTGATACATAAAAAGGATCTGAAGTGCAAATCTTGGGATTTTGTTTGCTCTTTAGCTTTGGGTTAGCAACTTGTGACTCCCTACAAACTGGAAATGATAATACTTAGTTTGTAGAACTGTGATATAGTTTAATTCATGAATACTTCATGGGATTTTGGTGGAGATTCATTCACAATTACTTGCAAAGCATTGTGAAATTCTCTACTGAAAAGCAGCACTTAGACAGAGTGATATAGGGGAAAGGTATTACACCAGAAGCAAGACCTGCTGCCTTCTCTATCTCTGTTATTAACTTTCATGTGATGACAGGTACAGCACTTCATTTGATCTATCCTTTCATTGACTATTGAGATGATTAAGTTTTGGAGTAAGGATTTCCTATTTTTATCTGTTTGTACAAAACCTCATTCATGCTTCAGCTAAATCTATGCAAAATAACAAATAATAATTTCAAACACTATTGTCTACCCTGTATAATTCTGTTAGTGCATTTGAGACAGAAAAAATACTAGAGTAGTAAAATGTCAATCAGAAATATAGAAGGCCAGCTCCTCTGCAGCTGCCCAAGGAGAGGTCTGGAGATAAAAAAGCTCATCTATTTCTAACTGGCACATATTGTTTTACAGGATTATTAATGCCTTCTGCAAACTTGGCTTCCAGTGGGTGCCTTCTCTGGGATCAGTGGGTGTTCATAAAGCTTTTCCTTTGCAGAAGGTGTTAACAACAACGCTTACAAGTAATATCCCCAGTGTCTCTATTGTCATGGGGATTTCTGCAGATGGCACACAGTGATGACTGTTAGTAATTTATTACCTTTCCTTGCTCTTCTTCCTTCTTTTCTCTCTGTGCAAGCTCTTTCTAACACTATGCAAGCTCTCTTCTAAGGAAAGGCCCACCTTTCCTTTATCCATTGCAGACAACCTGCAAGAAGACCTGGCAAAGGGGAGATGTGAGTCCAAATGAGATGGACAGAGCACCTCAGACAGGTGCACAGCTCAGGGACAAGTGACAGCACAGCCTTAAGACAAACGCGTCAGCCCTGGACTAGATAAACTGGCAGCCAGCCACCCAGATAAAGTGCCTGCCTCCAAATTCAGCAATGTCAATTGTCACAATGAGGGAAGGACAGCAGGGATGGCACAAGCTGGTGAACACATGCAGGTGAACCAAATTGGACAGACAAAAAAAGACAGCAAGGACAACACACACTAAACATACTTCACTACCGCAAGCTCTGTCCTGCTGACCTTGGACAATGATTAATGTTACTTTAGAGCACATTAAGGTTTGCTCTTAATATGAATCCCTCTGGACTGTAACAGCGAAAAGTGCCACTCAGGCTGCATGGGGGAACCTGGGAGGTGTGGAATGAATTTTTACTGCCATTTAAATAATTTTGTTTATGCATGAATGTTATGTGTGAATTTCATGCTGTGCACCTTTCTTTCTCTGGACCAAATACCACACCTCCCTACTGCAAAACCAAATGGCACATTAGAGACAGTAATGCAGCTTAAAGAAAGTGGAGGAAAACATGGGGAGAGAGAAGAACTGTTCAAACATGAAAGATCTTTTCCTACCTGTTATTCTTCCTGACACGTTAAGTTACATATACCAAGCTATTTGCAAGATGCAAAGAGCCCACATCCTCATTTATCACAAAAATTTGCATGGTGAGAATTGTTGGGAGATTTGGGACTTCAGTCAGAGAAATGGGAAGGTCTGTGGTGCACTGGTAAACAACAGCCTGGAGCTACAGGACTGAATTTACAGAGAGGTTTCTGACCCAAAGCCTGATGCAAGGCCATAAGAGAAGCCGTTTGAAGCCAATTTGTGCATGTCTGGACTAAAGGGTGCTTAGCTCTTCTAAATCACAAGCTGACCAAATCTGCCAGAATATTTCTAAGGAAATAGCAGCCACGGGGTCTGAAACTTCCTTTTAACCTGCTTTTCTTCCTGTGATTTGCTTTTAGACATCTACAGTTGTAGTATCAACTCTCTTCTTCACAGTTGTAGATAAATCACAGAGAACTGTCTATTGAGGTCTACCCAACACATTTTTAATTCATCTCATAGTCTCCCAATAGTCCAGCCAAATTTGGGATGCCTCAAATAGTGGAGGACAGATCTCTAAAGAATACACCAAGAAAAAGCATCTTGAGCACAGCAGTCATTCAGTAAACTCCAGTCACAGCTGGTCACGCAAACATGGCATGTGCCTGGCCTAAGAAAAAATTTGAGCATGCTTTTCCCTAGGGAGCGCTGCCATCATTTTCTGTCACCATTCTCTACGTGCACCTGGGCACTAGCTACTTACACCAGTTGGCACTTCCAGTCATCCAAATACTTCACATAATTCATAAGCCTAAAGCAGTAAACACCCACCTTCCTGCCATTTATATATTTCCCCAGGAGAACCGAGCTCAGACACAGCATTAAGGTTTCTGCTTTTTACCCAATTTTCCAGCTGGGTTAACTGAGGCGTGCCAAGGTCAAGTGACTTGCCCAAGGCCACAGAGTCAGCTGCTTAGCCATCACTGCATCCCAGGCGCTGCCAGTCCTGGGGACATTTGCTTCAGCTGCCGGACCATGAGGTTTCCCTCTGAGTTGTCATATGTGGCACAAAACACCTACAGGCCAGAGGAATCTTTGTCTTTGACTTCCAGCTAGAAGAGGTGCAGGAAGGGAAGGAAAAGAGGAGGAGGCAGAGGGGTGGTGACGTAGCTGTAATAAGGGCTGGCGCAGGTGTGGGAATTCTCATTTAGGAAACCAACAGCTGCTCTTGGTGACAGACAGAGCCCATAACTGATCAGCTTTAATAAGAATGACACCTAAGCATGCATCAGAGCCTCAGACAGGCAGACCAACGTAGCTTGCTAAATATTTGCCTTTCGCAGCCCCAAAAAGAGCCTCACTGGGAAAACGGGTTTAGACTGTGCCGGGGACTACAAATGTCTGACCTCAGTTCACATGAAAAGTAGCTCCCACAGAGAAGAGAGAGGTAGAAACTGCATCGTGCTGCAGCTATGGGTTTTATTAGCAACAGAGACACTGCAAAACTTCATAGATTGTACTCAGAGACTTGTGCCTTTTGGGAGAAGTTCAGCTAAATACATTCCTCCATTTATGTAAAATACATAGAGCAAAATGTGTCAAAGAAATAGGAGGAAGAGTGGCACACAAACCAAAGCCAAACCTACTCTGCTCCAAGCAGCATTCCCTTGCACCTTATTCGCTATCTCCAAGCCCCACAACACATTACAATAAACAGCCTATTCTCTCCTTAGGATAAATAACCTTGTGGTCCAAAACAGGAGTAGATTTACGAGGGGTTGTAATTTCAGCTGCAGTCCTAACCCTTACCTTCACCTGATTAACACCTCCCATTGTGCCTTCTGTGCTTCCAGGCACATGATGTAGCTGCAATCAGAGGGTTGCACTTATTATGAACTGGGAACGTGACAAGATCAGGCTCTGAAACCTACCATAAAAGGCCATTCACTTGCAACTGGTAGGGTTTATGCTCCTGTACCTTTGAATATGCCTATGATTTCTTATTGGGGTAGGATTTAGTTTTGTAAACCAGGTTTCTTTCTCCTCTAGAATTTACAGATAAAGCACATTCCCCTCACATCTACATGTCTAGTTCTTTCTCTACAAAGAAAGCAAATTTTAAAAGAAATAAGTATTCTCAAATTGTTCTGCACAGGGAGTGAACTAAAAACACTTTCCCTGTTCAGCAGAAGCTTGAAAGGGTATTAAATTCTATGACAAAAAACCAAATTCTTGGTCCAGAATGAGATGTTCTACATGTGAAGCTAGTTCTGAGGTGCTGCAAGCAGCATTTCAACAACTATTTCAAATATCTTCCTGATCTACATAAGTCCTATACATAACCTCACAAAATTTCAAACAAGCCACAAGAGAAATACTATTCTTGCTTGCCACTGTGCACAACAGTGATTAAAATACAGACCTCAGAGCCAAGACTCTAGATGGAATTCTTTTTTGACCTTCAGAAAACACAGAAAAACCCCCACCCTCCCCAAACCAGCCACTACCAAGGGCCATAATAAGGTTAGGCTGCCAACACCTCCCTCTTACCTCCACTAGTCTGTCAGCTGTACTTTTGTCCACATAGCCTCTTTATTCCTTCTCTTAGTCCTTCAGTAGAATCAACACAAGTGAAATCTGTGTCTGCAACTCAGCCACTCTCGTTCACTGTCCAGCATATCAGTTTAAACTGCAGCTAACAGTAAGCTAAATGTGCCTGATGAACCTTCTCTTCTGCCAGCTCTACAATGGGAACAGTAATGAGCAGTAAGAGGATGTTAATATCTTAAATCACTGCAGCTGTTTGCTTGGTGATGCAGGAGGCAGGAGCACCTGATCCCACTTGGTGGCACAGTGAAGAGCAGGCTCTGACTGGATTATCAGTAAAAAATCTGGGGAACTTTTCTTTTCTCTCACATTCAGCCTCTCTATCTCAGGCAGAATATCCTTGAAAAACAAACGTTGATTTAGCCCAGTATGGATCCATGAAAAACAAAAAAAAGAAAAGCTGAGAAGCAGAAGTTTAAGACAACATGCCAAAGCCAAATGCCACCAAAAAAGCAAGAGATCTTAATTCCTTCTAAGCTGCACAGTCCATGAGCTGTGAGGGAGACCTTCCAGACCTTGCTGCTGATCGCTGCTCTTGTCCTTCACACTGCAAGGCTATTTCTGCATGTTTGGTTATTATTTCACTCAGTGTTGGACACTAAACATTTAAAATAAAATAAACAATTAAAAGGAAGCAAGACCAGGGCTATGACTTAGAGGTTTAGATCAGTAAGACTGGGCATTGGTGCTTTAGCAACAGCCTTTACCTGAATGCATTACAGCACCTCTGACTACCCATTTATAAATGCCTTGCTCCACGGATGTAACACAGGTACAACCTCTGTTGGAGTAAATTATATTGAGAGTGGAAGTGAATTTTCAGTGACATCAACAGGCATGGGATATTCCCACCTTAATCATGTGCTCTACAGTCACTTTTCCATCTTCCACAAGCTTGTGCATGCTTTTAATTTCTGCTTTTTATTTGTTTTGTTAGGTTTTTTTGTTATGAGATACTTTCAAGTGAGTGAGATTCCTTTACGTAGGAATAAAGTAGTCAAACAATGCCTGTGGTCAATTGGTTCACTAAGTCTGTGCCCCTTTTTATCTGGTCTTTCTAAAAACTATCAGGCAAAGCTATTTTCTTACTGTCCAAGGGATTGAATGATTTTCTGTGCATACTCACCACTTACATGGGAAGGGGGGCATACACTGTTCCTTATTTACCTGTTCTCTCTCCTGCTTAAAAAAGTTAAAATGAGCTAATGAGAGGGTAACCCATATAACCAAGGTAACATGGGACACAAACTAGAAACAGTGAATATAAACCAGCAACTAATATGAATGGTTTTGCTAATAACGTGCTTCTGAAAAATTGCTTAATCCCAAATGTGTCGCTGTAATGCTGACAAACAGATTCATGGCAGCTTCAGTGAGTTCACAGACTAGTATCCTGATCATGAACCTGGAAGCAGAAACCAGACCTAAATTCCTTTGAAATTAATATCATAACTAAATTTGCTGAGGAATATACTTCAGGGAACTTTGCATTTAGGTCAGCAAGAAAGACAAAAGATACTAAAAAGGTATTTCCCAGTTCACAGTTCTTCTACCACTAGCACAACTTAAAGCCATGGGTATATCTACACTACCTAAATACTACAGTGTATATATTATAGCCAAAGCAATATATTGTTTATATCTCACTGACTGCCAAGCAAGCAGGAAGTCTGGTTGTACAGAGCTCTCTATACCGGGCTGTAGATCTCTGAAATTAAGATGGAAGCCAGAAAGGAAAGTTTTACCAATGGAAAGCAGAAATGCATTTCCTGGAAGCTGGTGCTGGCAGGAAGGGACCTTGGTAGTGCATTCAGATTGTGAACAATAACTTGGAGCATGTAACTGGCTACAGTGATTTACAGGCTAGCACAGCATTGGGTGCAGACTACACTTGTGCTGATGGAGGCAGAATAACTCCTGGAAATGAGATGACAGCCAGTATACAGCAAAAGACAAATGAAGGCCCCTAAAGTACTTCAGATTGGAAACTACAACCTCCTCTGCTGCATGAATAATTGTATGGCTTCCATTAGGAATCCTCTCAATTTCTATCACAGTTTTGTTGACGTACAATGGTTTTTTTTTTTACAACATGGACAGTTCCCCTCTCCCCTAATAGTCTTGGTTTACCCTTGGTGTCAAGAGGTAAAGTATTTCCTGGAAGCTGGTTATAACTCAAGAAAAGACAGTTAACAATAATAAAACGAAGTAGATGAAATAGGAACAAAATTATTTGGATATTAGCTCCTTTCCCTGCAAAGTGTTTAGCTCAAGAGCTCAAAGCACAGATTTTCAGATAAACAGAGTTTAATTGCTAAGACTCCTTGGAATTAGGACAGGTGAAATTTGTGTTGACAGTCTGCAAGCTGTGAGGCAAAGGCTGTGAGGAATGTAAGTCAGAAGCTTGGAGCACAGTTATTCAACCGACTGGTAACTTTTAATGCCACCTATTTAAAAGTACTTTGCTATGAGATATGTTGGTGTCTCCCAAGATTAGTTTTCCTCGAAGATTTGAGCACAAATGACCTATTTAAGGAGCCAACACTCTGATTCTAACAAGTGCCTACTGTATTTGGACCCCAATCTGAAACCTTGTTGAAGAAGGTAGTCTTCGGACTGCGTGACTGAAACTTTAACAGCAGACAACTTCTGTAGAGATGTCAGGCTTTCAAGGCTGAACTCAGCAGAGAAAGGTATACTTCCATCTGAGATGACATGAATATAGGAAGAGAGGGAGTGCAGGGCTCTGTAACGAGACTTTCTTCCCTCAGTGTATTACTTTTCACTCTCAGCACTGTGGCACAGAGCTGGCCACCACCATATGGGCCTGTGCCATAACACATACACAGTTAAGGAGCTGATAGCACGGTTTTGCACCAACTGTAAAGTCCACTTGCACAGAAAGGTGGCCAATACACTGCTGGATTTTCATCCCAAGCTTTACCTTCTGCTTCTACAATCATGGCTAATTCAAAGACATCATAAATTTACTACAAAGAGACTAATTCTTCTCTGTATGTACTCATATAAAAAGATGAGTACTGCAAAACTTGTTCTGATATCAATCAGATCTGAACTTACCAGCTAATTAATTTCTTCCTGCCCATGTTGATGGTAAAATACCAAAACCAATTACTGAAATACCTTTCCATAGCTCAAAATGATAGCACAACACAGGTGCTAAGAAAAATCATTTGCTAATAACAAGTCAAACTTTATTCAAACTTCAGAGACAGAGGGACTACAAATGCTGCTTTCATAAGAACAGTTTTTCAACAGAGGCCAAGTAAAAAAATAAATGACAACTAACCATCAACATTATGTGTTCACGCAGCATAGCCAGAACGAAACAGATAGAAAGAAATTAAAAATAAATTTCAATACTATAAATTAAGAGATGCCACAGAAGGTATGCAAATTCCATGCCACAAGGTCTTGTTTTTTGTTTACAAAGAATGTTTTTTCAGTTTGATGGAGAGGCATCATTATGGAGGGAATTTGAGGCATTTTAAATAGTAGAAGCACTCATTAAGTATTCATTTTTAACAGGAAGACTGGAAAAAAATTAAAATTAATGAGCAAGATGAAGTGTGGGGGAACTTTGAAGATGACAGCTTCTTGCTAAAAAAAGGCACACTTGATATTAATCACAAGCAGTTCACACACATGCTTTACCCCTAACTCCACTGTCACAATGTCCAGGACTAATTCACAGCTGCTTCATGTTCACTTCATGTTAGGCTACTTGGCAAAGCAGGCAAAGCACAGTGTGGGTCCTCAGACACTGTGGTAAAAAAGATGAGAAATAAATCACCAGGCAAATCACCCAGGTGATTAAATATAGTAGCAACTACAGGAGATCCTCAGGAAGAGGCACAAAAGCTCAAACTGACTACAGCAACTTCTGAGTAGAAAGCAAAAGTATTCCTGCTGCACCACTATAATGGATTTTCTGTAAACAAATGAAAATTTTCTGGGCCAATTTGTATCTGGCACATTAAAACACTGTAGGAGCTTTTACCTTTAAAAATCTGCCTGGTTTAAGACCCCATGGTCAGGACATCAGACAGATCTCAAATATCCTTTCCTATCCCTGAGTCTTAAAAGGAAGAAAAAAACAAGTTGCCTTTCTTTAAATACACACAGACCAGACTACTTAATTGATGCACAACACAGAAGTTGTGCAGCTGTCAATTTATTCTTCAATATCCTCATGGAGTAAAATAAAATTATGATTACTCCTTCTGTAAAAAATTATGTTTGTTTCTTCTAAATGCTCATACTCCTGATGAAGAATCTGGCAGGGAGGGGGCTTCACTTAAGGCTTGCTATAAAAATCTGTCATTATAAAGCACAGATATGGGTAAGCCTTTGCGCTCTCTGGATCTCTTAGTTTAGATTACAAAAACTGGATCTGGAAGAGAAAAGACTTATCCAAGCTGAACTGACCCTGGCAGAGGTAGTGTGGAGGCCATCCTGGGCAAGTGTGGACATCCTGGGACAAAACGAGCAAAAGCATCAAAGCAGAAGTTACTGGAGTGAAGAAGGAATAACAGAAGTTGCATGAAGACATTTGAGGGAATGAACATTTGGCTTTGGTCTCACTTCACACTAAACATTTTTCTCCCTAATGTGATGTTTTTCAGTGCGATGCTCTTCTGTATTCAAAAATTCCCCCTGTCCCCTGTGAGTTCTTTTTATCTCCTTCTGACTCTGCAGAACACCATGCAGAAGAGGTGCCCTGCGTGTCAGACATGAACATAACCCTACTGAGGGACACCTTTCTGAAAATGATGGCCAAGTCTGTTCCAAAGTCCACTGAAACCAGTGGAAAGACTTTCTTAGAATTTACTGTTGCTGTTGCTGGCCTAAATAAAGCCTAAGCTCATTTGGAGGAGAACTAAGAAATTTCCATGCTGGGAAGAGATGTCTCAGCTAGCTCCAAACAAGCTGCCTAATGAGCCCAAGCTGAGTGCTGCCCTGACATGGCTGTAATGTTTCTCTCCCCACATGGGCACATTCAGAGCTAACTTAGGTGTCTCTGCATGACCCTGTATTGCATCATGCAGACATACCTAGCTGCTTTGTTGTTTTCCTTTGAAATTACAGCAACAGAAGAGGCAGTTTACAATTATAGGATTATTTCTTAATGATACTTGCCCCTTTAAGGTTTGGCATTCTCAACAACCATATATGAAAACGGGTTGAAAATACTGCATGAGAATTCTCCTTTAGGACTCAGTTGACCCAAATACACAGTTCTCTTGCTCTGAATTCCCGTGTATGGTGCAGGGAGATAAACTGCTCTGTTTCCTCTTTCTTTCTTGCCTTTTTTTTTTTTTTTCTTTCTTTCATAATGCTGCATTGCAGGACTAAATTTTCTGATTATCATGCAGTATCTTATTTTGACTGTCCTTATCTCAAATTAAATGATTCTGGTATTCTGAGGGAAATCAGGAAAGATCTGTCTCCTGCTCCGAGGGGGCAGGTAGTGCCTTTCCGTAATAGGTCAGCTTAAAAGCATCCGCACAGTCAGGAAAGTGGTTGCACTTCAGGGGACTGCCAACACGACTATATCAGACATTGGCATGACAACATGAGACTAAAAAAAGCCACGGCCACAGAAGTCCCCACAGTCGATGCAGTGACAGCACGAAAACACAATTTTCACTGGTTTAGCTTGCCGTGTGCAGGGTGAGAGGAACTAGCAAGGCTCTGCTCCCAACAGCAGTGCTGAGCTGGTATTGCGTAAGCATTCTGACAGTGAGGTTGGCACAGCTTTAAAAAAAACCTCCTCTTGCTCCCTGTTGAGCATTTGTAGATAATTCTGCGTAGCCAAATGACACAAACAAGGTTTTAACACTCCTACCATCCTTGTACAGTAAGCACAGCCATGGTAGAAGGAGTAATACTTGCTTTGGTTCCTGTATCATCAATAAAGCTAATCAACTAACTTTCAAGTGTAATAGCTTTACCTCCAGGTAAGTCTACCAAGTAAGTGAGTTTCTGAAACCAGCAATTAGAAAATCCTTTTTTCTCACTTGCAAGCTTGGACATACTTGACTTACAAGCCATGGAGCTAAAAACCAAACAAACAGTAAAACCTAGAATACCATTGGTTTTTACAGGCACATTTAGAAGCAGAATCATACTGCAAAATGGGCTCTTCCAGCTCCTCAGGAAACCTGCACAAGCATCCAACGACTGCAAGAACACTCAAGGTCATACGCAAGCTCTTTCTGGAGTAAAGATGCCTTCTGACTGTAGTGCTAAACTCTGCAAAGTAGAGCCTGTATTGCAGATGAGATGATTGGGAGACGCCTAAATCAAACAGCAAGTTCAATGAATATGGTACATAAATAAGAGCTTTGCTGAGCCCCGTCTCTGAAATTCATACACAACAGGAGAGTTGGAATGGGAAAGCTGGTTGATGAATCGCTATACATCAGCACCAAGCCTACTCCTCTCATTTTGGCAAAGTATGCTTACTCTACTTTCGAGACCCCAAAGCAACTAAATGACAGGAAAGCACATATATAACGCCATCAGTATAGAAAAAGAGGAAACAGAAGCACTGGTTATAGGTTACTTCTACCAAGCTACCTTTTTGCTGGCTCCTTATTGCAAGAGGTTTACCAGAAAAACAGAAGAGCATCTGGAGAACAGTTCTCAACACTGTGGATACTACCCATGTACCCACACAATTCTGGCTGGAACTTCTGAAGTCCCATCTCAGCATATTTCAGGTACAGCAAAAGGGCAGAAAGTACCTGAGAGGTACGAGCTTTGAGGTCTCCAAAGTTCTGGGCTGATGTCTCGCAGCATACTGCTCCTTCTCCAGCTCAAGCTCAGCCTCCTCTGAAACAGAGAGCACTGTCCTACAATGCCATAAAGCATAGCTGTAGACAGCGGGAAGCTCTGCAGATAATAAAACAACAACCTGTTTCTGGCATCTGCTTTGTTTAGTTTTCCTACAAAAAGATACTCCGGGCCAGACTGTGAGTTATGCAACCTGCAGTTACTCAGCTGTCAACTGTCTTCGACAAAAAACATCCACAGCAGAGACTTCCCAAGCTGCTTAACACTGTGCAGGAACAGAGACCTGGGACACAACAGGATGGAAGAAGGGACCAGTCTGAGGTTAGTAAATGAGGAGGGAAAGCCACAAGTTAAAGAAAATTGACTACAGGAAAATGAATGGTAATGAAACCTCGCAAGAGAACAGTTTCTGACAACACTGGGAATCTCAGCTGAGATGGGATTGCCGCATTAAGCCCAAACAGGAAAAAAGGCTTCTGGTAGCCCAATTAGTCACTCACAGTATTTCTGACATTGTTGTGACATGAAGAACTACTTGGAAAGTCTGATCTGTTATTTGTACAAAAAAAAGAGTAAGGCTAGCAGAAATGGATGAAACAGTCTGTCAGTTAAGTGTATCATTTGTTCAACTTCTAATGTGAGGAGAGTGAAAAGGAAAATAATGAAAATTAGCTGTGGTTATGTTATCAGACTAGAAACAGAGCCCAGGGTAAGACAGGGAGCAGATTTTCCCCATTTCTTATGGAGATACAAATACTCTTACAAAGCCATTTCAACTTGCCTGGCATCTTGATATCCAAAATCAAGGCAAAAAATAGTCTCCTCCTGCTTCAAAGCCAAAACCTGCATGGTCTCCCCACCAGCAGCTCCATGTATTCTAAACTAACAAATAGTTTATAATGTTGCAGCCTAGGACTCCTAACATGCAAACAGAAAAGTGGCCCCATTTTCCACTCATGCTAATTCATCATCATAGGAAAGAATATAGAACAGAAATGCATTAAACTTGCAGATATTTAAAACAAGTTTGATTGCAGAACTGGGGAAATGCAAAATAAGGGGAAGAGAAAGACACACAGAGCATAAAGTTCAGAGGCTAAACTGTTCGGGGAAGAAGAAAGTTCAGTGTTTGTCTGTGATTAAGTGGTTGATTTTGCAAAGTTGAGCAGGTGTCAAGAACTGGGTAATTGAGGGCAAGAGAGAGTTACAGTACAAAGTGAAAACAGAGCAGTCAAGGGGAGAAAAACAGCTGCCACAAAGTCTGTTTTCCCTTGGGTTTTCTAGTTATCATTTGAGGATAAATATATTTTTCAACTAACCTATTCTTTAGACCTAATTCCCTGAAAGTGCTGGGAATCCACTAATTCTGTTGCCTAACGTGTTTAGGAGTTGATGGGTCTGTACCTGTGTAATGTCCTTTCAGATTTTGTACTCAATAAAAACCAAAATAACCCAGCCAAGATGAAAGCATCATATGCACACATTTAAACATACCTCATAGCAGATGGCCAGTAGACATCCCAAAGCAAGTGCTAGACTTATTAGGACGTGTGTAACAGCAAAAAGGAATGAAAGGCACATTCCTATACAAATGCAGAAAAAACTGCCTTACTAGGTTTTGAGGTTGTGGATGGCCAAAGGACAACAGCCCCTCTCATAAAGTAAAGTGATCTTTGCTGCCTCCAAAGTTGTTTTTTTACGAAGCAGCCACATGTCCTCCCCAGGAACTGAAGCTATATAGATAGCAGCAGATATAATATTCTGCATATGTTTTATACTGCAGTATATTTTAGGAGTCACATTACAGTCCATGTTACCTGCATACTGCTTTTTAAAAGTCACAGTTTCTAAAGTTTGTGTACTCATTTACAAACAACAGATTGAAACTTCATCCATTCTACTCCAGTTTTCTGATCTATGGATGTTGTAACTATACTGTACCAGCAGACCCATCGGGTGAATTCAAGTCTATGGCAAGAGACTAACTTACAAACCCATGCAGTCCATGCCCTTTGGTGCTTTGGGTGAGACGTCAAGATCCCACAGAAACCTCTGTGTTTCTTCTCACATCACTGTGGCACACACAGAGAAGGAGGTGCCCAGAAGCAAAGAACGTTTAGGATAATGACTCAGATGGTTGGTCAGCAGTTTAAACCAGCCACTTGATATTACTATAATGAGGATTCAGTTTAACAGTTGTTCTGCATGCCTGGAAATTCCTCCCATCCCCAGGAAATCCCTTATAAAATCATGTGTTTGAGAATAAAGAGGTTATGGCTTGGAAAATGCATAAAATGGGTGGATCAAAAATGCCTATGGGTGTGTAAAATTTATTTATCATAGCAAGAGGATCAGGGAGCCTCTGAGCTTTATCTCAGTGATGATGCAGCATAAATAAAACTCCAGGGCTAAATTCAGACCTGCAGAAATTAGCTGCAGTTCTTCTGAATCCAACAGAAGTAGAATCCTCTTATGATAACTCTGAGATTAGACCAGTATGTTTTATATGCATTTTGAGCCACAGAAGTCTTGATTGAAAAGTAATGAAAGTTATTTCCATGATGAGTAGCAGAATTACAGAACCAGAGAATATGCTGAGTTGGAAGGGACCCACAAGGATCATCGAGTCCAGCCCTTAGCCTTGTACAGGACCATCCCCAAGAGTCACACCATGTGCCTGAGAGCATCATCCAAACACTTCTTGAGCTCTGTCAGCCTTGGTGCTGTGACCACTTCCCTGGGTAGCCTGTTCCACTGCCCAACCACCCTCTGGGTGAAGAACCTTTTTCTAATGTCCAACCTAAACCTCCTCTGACACAATTTCAGGCCATTCCCTTGGGTCCTGTCACTGGTCACCACAGAGAAGAGATTGGTGTATGTCCCTCCTCTTCCCCTCATGAGGAAGTTGTGATGAAGTCTTCCCTCCGTCTCCAACTTTATATATTCACACACAGCACAAATGTCATGATACATGATATCCACCATCTACTTGTGTTCTCAGCATTAAATACACTAGTTCAGTCAATGCACAGTAACTGCTCCAACACTAGGGAAGATAGGAACAGAATATGCCACTTGCCCGTGAGGCAATAAATATCCATCCAGCACCAACAGATGTTGATGCATGCAGGAGTAATCCTCATCTTTCAGCTACTACATCATTACCTTCCTGAATCTCATAACCAAAACTAATTAATTGAAACGTACTCTCAGGAATATGCCTGGCCTATAAAACCCTGAAACACATTCTTAATTTCTATAAGGATTAAGTATAGGCCTTAAGATTAGGATATCTAAACATTTATATAGGCATTAAATCTACCAAGACATAACCTTTTTGCCAAGCCCTGAATTCAGCGTTCAAGAAGTGTTTGGATGATGCTCTCGGGCACATGGTGTGACTCTTGGGGATGGTCCTGTACAGGGCTAAGGGTTGGACTCGATGATCCTTGTGGGTCCCTTCCAACTCAGCACATTCTGTGATTCTATGATTCTCCAATTCTGCTCTGCTTTCTCATATCTCCCACTGTTTGCTGCAGCTTTAAGTATTTGTAGTCCTGACCATAAGAATAATGCCAGAGCTGCTGATATACACTGGTTGAAACTTTGTAACTTAAAAAATAAATAACCTTATCTGCATATTCAAATAAAGGAGTTGATAATTCTGACTGGCTATTTACATCACTTTATTTAAATCAGGCTGTGTTAAATTCTGCATTCTGTCATACTGAAGGTCAGAGAGCTGGTATCAGATCGTTAGACATGATGGCAGGATTTGTGGCACCTTATTTCATGTTGAGGATGAACAGAAACCCTAGCTTTGTTTAAGTTCCAAAAGCTTTTGAAAATAGGTGAATGAACAGTTTTTAAGGCATACGGACATGAGTAACTCACAGCTAAAGGTCTGAGGATACAGAACTACCAGAAGTGTTATAACTACTGTAGCTGCAAAGAAGAATGGCTGTGGGGTAATCTAAAGAGAGGTACATACAGGACTCAGAATCAAAACAGGAGAAGAAAATTACATTTGCAGTAGCAGCAGACAGTTATAGTGATAAGGAAGAAATTAAGAATTATATGAATGATATTGCTGTTCAAAAGATGTGTAAAAATAAGGGGAGAGAAACCAAGCATGTCTAATGATCTGCACCTGGAAAACAAGTGGAAGATAAATAGAAACTGTAATGAAAGGGACAGCTGGAGAGATGATAGACGATGGAGGTCAAGCCTCTATGAGAACCAGCAATTTGAGAGAGTGAGAAATGAAAGAGTCAGAAATAGCTAAGACCTCTCTAGAAGTGCAGTGAAGGTATGTCAATATGTTCATTATTTCATCTATCGTCTGCTAGTTGTTCCTCAGACAATACTTACAAAACTTATCTATATTTAAAATGTGATTTATATCTAACACTTATATAACAAAAATTCAGTAGTTGTGTCCTTTATTCCAGCCCAATGCATTTATGATCCAGTGTTACCTCCTATAGATTTTCGAGATTTCCTCTCAAGACTCCATTCCACCATTGCCTGCTAATGTGGTTGCTTTCTTGTTGGTATTCAAACCACAAATGAAATGTAATGATTACCATGAGTTCCTTTAGGCTGCTTAAGCCTCAAAGTCCCCTCAGGAGAGCAGCCTTTGAACCAGAGTCCTAAACTCTCTTCTTTGTACTGCTACAATGTTTATTTTCACCTGCTGAGACCCCCATTTTTGTACGCTAGTCTGTTGATTGTTTTACTCTTCAATTTTGATTTTGCTGCCCCTTTTCATACTGACATGACTCTTAATTTCACTGATTACTTGTTTCTACCATGAGGCTGCAGCACTCAGTACTGTCTCTACAGTTCTCCAAGGCATTCTCTTTTCAACTCCTATAGATTTTAAAGAATTGTTCTAAGTTTTTGTTTGATGACTGACACAAGTTTGTTACTGAAGGCAATAGCCATGATAGCTGGCCACTTTCTGTACTCACATCTGTGCTGGGGTTCAGGTTAGACATAACGGATGAATTAAACCACTAGGAGTGTAATGCAGCACTGGAACAGCCTGTCCAGAGAGCTGGATGAATCTCAGTCCCTTAAGGTTTTCAAAACCAAGCTATGGCTGAACAATGTCAAAAGCAGTCATTGTTTGAGTGGGAAGATGGACTACACAAACCCTCAGAGGTCCTTTCCAGCCGTTATTTCTAGGATTCTACCAGTTTGTCCAATATTTCACTCCTGTACCCTGTAACAACCTGGTTATCTCAGATTTCTTCATTCTTAATATTCTTACTATTCTTAACATCTCTTAATATCTCTTCCTAAGGCAGTATGTCATCAGCCCCAATCTTGACATTTGAGAGTCTGAACTCTGGTTCAGTTGCTATTGTGATGGATTTGCAGCCAATCAAATGCAGAGAAACACTGAATCATCGCTATCTGCCAAAAAAACCCCAGGCCACATAGCAGCATGGCAAAACACACCCTCTCAGTGCACCAGCAGCAAGTGGCTGTTACCCAGCACTGAGCAGATACCATGTCCTCGGGTGCTGGTAACTGGTACTGCTCCTTCCTCAATACTAAGCAAAGCAGTTTTGAGCAGTGCTTTTATCTGAAAGTGTTCTCACCACTATCAGCCTTGCTCAGCCATGAAGGGCACCCTTTTTCTTCAAAAATGAGGGCTTTAATGTTAACAGATCTCTGAGGGGTATTTTACTGTTATAGGCAGTATTTAGATCTGCTTCTACTGTTGTTGCACTTCCATGTCAGTCTCTGTGAAATACATCTTTTTATTCTGCTAGACTACCAGGCAGGGCCCAGGTACCTTGTCTGTTTTATTGGGGATATTCTGGTACTGTAGAGCAATTAAATCTACAGTTTGCCCTGCACTGCTGCCCAGGAGGGGGTTGGTATACTTAGGTTTTCCCACAAGACTACATCCTAATCCAAGTTCCTCCGTAGTAAACTCACAGCTTACACCCCTAGATGGAAAGGAAGTGAAAACACAACCCCAGATGACTGTGCGAACAGCTGTGTGCACTCTGCCCCTGTCCAATGATCTTACCCAGTTGTTCTTAAGTAAATGTTTTTATTTTCTGGATTTGATAAATCAGGGATTGATTTAAGAGGTGGAAAGGAGGATAAAATGAACCCGTAATACCTAAAGCATAATATGCACTCTCTTACTGTGTATGTCTTTCCCCTCTGCTTTGAAAGTCCTCCATTGGATGGTGAGGAACAACAGGAGGTTAGCAAAGCACAGAAGGGATTTAGGAAGGAAATTCAGGGACAGCTGAGGGAGCAGAAGTGAAGAGAGGCAATTCATCAAAGAAAAGAGATAAGAATGTTAGACTGAGGAGATTTATTTCAAGGCATTAGGAAGGAAATATAATAAGAAAGATCTCTAAAAAATAACTTCATGCTAAAGCATTTTACAGCTGGGGAAAATTTGCCTCCATTGACAACAAGTTTCAGCTGGACCATCTCCACACACACAAATCTAAAAATGCACACCAGATTTTTGGCGATCAAACAATAGTAAATTCTAGTCTATTACAAGGATCTATGGTAACAGATTTCTGAAAGTGTGACCAGACTTCCAGAACACTGTAAAAATGTAATCTATTTGGAATTCTTATAAGGCAACTATATGTTTGTATCATAATTGTTGAAAACCTGCTTCAGGTACAATGAAGAAAATTAGTAACATAATCCCTGTCTCCTGGTACATTTGTTATGGTGGTTTTTACATATTCTGGTGACTCCTCTTCATTTTAGATCTTCTATTCTTGGTTACTTGCTTTTATAGAGCTATACAGAAGGGTACAACAAGGGTACAACAGGAATAAGCTAATTTTTTTGAATTTTCAGTAGAGCTTTTGATACTATCTCTCACAGGATCCTTCTGGACAAAATGCTCAGCATACAGCTGGATAAACATATCATGTGGTGGGTGAGCAATTGGCTCACGGGTGGAGCACAGAGGGTAACAGTGAATGGGGTAACATCAGACTGATGACCTGTCACAGTTACTATTCCCACCAATAGTAATAGTAATAGTGTGGGGTTCCACAGGGCTCCATCTTAGGCCCTGTGCTCTTCAAGTCTTCATAAATGAAACAGAAAAAAACTACAGAGCTGCACTGGCTCTACAGAGCTACATCTCGCACCAGTGACATTTCCTCACCACTTTCCTACTGAACATACAGAAGAAGAGGTACTTGGGACAGCTCCAAGCAATATAGGGATGTTTCTGCCTGTGATGTATATCCCAGGAACAGGAACAAGTGATCCTGTTTTTCAGGCCAGATCCTTCTTCTTGAGTGTTGAAAGCTATTCACCCCTGCCTTACCTAAATGTTCTAAAACCAGACTTTGAATATGGTAATTTTAGAATAATCTGGAGCATCAGTCCCAAATTTCCAGAAAGGGAATTGATTTTGGTTGCCTGATTCAGTTTTCACCAAACATTCTTGAAAAAACCAGCCTGCACCCTAGAATTTCTTGCCACTTTCAAAAGTCCCTATTGCCACCAGGCACAATGCACGACGTTGTAACAGAGATGTTATCCAGCAACTGCTACATGCTGAGAGACTGCAACAGATGGAGTAGTTCAAGATTAAACTCAATCTCACCTTCCCTATGGTTTGTAGAGAATTAAGGTAACATCTCCATTATCCCTCACAACACAGAGCCCTTGCTGCTGCCTCCCCACACAGCTGCAGAGCACACCATATTCCATTACACCATAGGGTTCAAGAATACCAGGTGTTCTGACAAAGCAGTGATTGCTGCTCCCACACTGGTGAAAAATCAGCCATGGTATGAGTGTAATTTTGTCACTGCGTGGTAGCTGGACCACTACAGCACAGGCTTGAGCTCTCTCGGTATTGGTGCACCTGGAAGATTCTATGGGAGTTGGACACGAAACACCATTCTGAACTAAAACTCTGGAGTCTCCTCTCTGTGTGGTGTGTGCATCCACAGCAGGACAGCAGGGGAAGGCAAACAATGGTTTATTGCTAGAGGAGTGCTCTTCATGAACAGACCAGTGTATTAAATACATGCTAACTGTGGATACAGCATCTCAGTATGCCAAGGCAAGGCAGCAAATTCAAAGATAGCACCTGATAAAAGAGGAAATGCCCAAATACCTACAAACTTACCATTAGAGAGATCAATTTGCTCTAACAGCAGCAAAGCAAACCCATGGCAGAGTGCACTGAGCTCCATCTGACAGCTCTGGAACTAACAGTTAATTGCACTGGGATTGAGCCTTCCCAGATTTTTCCTAAATTTGTGCCAACTACTTAATAGCATAAACTGCAGGGAACAGACTGAGGCCTGGTTTATACTTAACAGATGATCAGTAAAATTTTCATGTTGGATAGAAGCATGTAAAACAAACAGAAAGAGCCTGTATCCCCCTAACTGACAGTGCAATGCCAGTCCTTGGCTTTCAGTTGTACCAGTTAAATATCCATTAAGTGACACATTTTGTCTGAGCTGGGAAACTCATAAACTATGCTCTGCTAAGGAATGCTTCTTACAGAAAGGTAATGCTGATGTACAAGACACCACTCAGTTGTTTCAGCAAAAATTTAAGATAATCTTTGAACAAAGTCTTTGCTCAAATGGCTTGCCTGCTCTATACAGCGATGGACTACATACCTTATTTGGGATCGATCAGTATATTGATATTTATGGTGTTTATTCTGCATGACAGATGCAGGGTCAAATACCTGAACCAACTGTGGTCTCAGTCAATCTACTCAAGGATTGATGTCCCATTACTGCTAGAGCTCTTCTGATGTAATGCTGGTTGTCTTTCCAAAAGGAAAGAAAAAGTAATTAAAAGGTTTCCAGGCAAGATTCTGGAATATGAAATACAAGTCAATGTAAAATGGTTTTGAAAGTCGTCATCTGCAAACCCAGAAGAAAAAGCTTAAGACAGAAAGGAAAATATTCAACAAGCTAACCACACCTGCCAAGTTACCCTTGGTTCTTAATGAAATCACCCTGCAAAGCACATGCTGTGTTCAGTGATGAGACCCCAAAATCTTCCTCCTCCTGAACTGTTTATAAGCTTTATAAGCAAACACCAGCATGGCAGAATCATGAAAACAGGATATAACAGTCTCTAAAAAACCATGGAGTATATCCTGGCACAATGCACACTCATACAATTCCAGCATATGCAGTGGTGTGAAGAATGATTTTAAAAATCCCATACTGTTGCTCTGGTGCTTATAGACATGGGTTTCAAATGGTTCAATCAATACTGTATTCACGCTCCTGACTGCATCTGAGTTTTACTCCGAGTTTTACTCTTAATCCAGGAAGAAATTATGTGAGGAAAGAAAATTACTTTTTATAAGCAGCTGTATAACTTACAAATCTTTCAGTAGTTCCTGTCAGAAAATGTGCCCCCCAACTCCTTTTTTGCTTAAAAGATTTGGGAATTGATTTTGTCCATAATCTAAAATGAATTTCCTATCTGTAAATGTGGCCAATTCTACCTATGGCTCAATAAGAATCCACTCTGCTACGGAATCCTCTACTCTGCAGATGGGGATAAGTTGCATCCTGTAACTCTTCAGACTGATTAATTAACCACAGAACAGAGCTGGTTGAAGTGCTGGCAGAAGTCAATTAAAAGGTTTTGCTTATGTGAGATTAAAATCCAATGTTTTTTAGCATTTTTCATCAACCTTTAGTGAGTCAGGGGAAAAAAAAAAGTATTACCATTTTGAATGCACCGAAGAACCTGCAGCTCCAGATGGAAAAACCCCAATCTTCACCAGACTCATGATTCACATCTGGAATTAACAGAGACCACAGCTGCAGGTGTGAGACCACCCAGGCTGAGGGAGTCTCATGCTTCAGGTTCCCAGACCAACTGGATGTCCAGCCAGTCAGAAATTCTGGAAATACTATAGGATCTGACCAGGGTTTACAAGCTCTGGATGCCAGTCTCAAGATTTTCAAACTGCACACCCCATCTCTTCAAGACTGAGCCTTGAAGATAGCCTTTCCCTGGGGTTCCCCTTGCCTTTCAGCATAACTCCTACTAGTTGTCCTTCCCAAAAAATTGAGCATCAAGCCTGACAACAGCTGAGGATCCTGGTGCTTTCTACCATTGCCCCATGTAGTCTAGGGACACATCTCTCTAGCTGTGTCTGCCCCACAGCTGTGGACTCTTGGAGCCTGTCTCAAGACTTCGCACATCTTGACTTGATAACCTAAGGATCAGAGGCAGTGAAAGTCCCTGCAGAGGCAGGACTTTCAGGGTCTCTGCTCTGTAGCAGGCTAGCAGGACTCCCTAACAGCCTGCTACAAATGCAGGGAGACTTCAAAAGAAACCCAGCCTTTGATATACTGGGAGTTCACTGAGCCAAAGTTATTTCAGAGAAAACATTTTAGTGAATCAGCGTCTTTTGATAAAACTAAGCTCTGGCAATGGATGAGGAGAATTCCCAGAAGCTTCGGTCGAGAAAGCTATCTGAAGTCAAGCTATGGTCAGTCTCATCCCAAATGCAAGGTCAGTGCAATTATAGTGGCAACAGGTAAAGACAGAGCTGAACAGAAAGGGATTTTACAGGCTAACTATTGACAGTAGCTTTAGAGGTGGATGAGGACTGGACTGCTGGCACATTTAGACATCCCATCTCTCAGAACAATTACTTATCATTTAGGCATTATGGTTGTGATCAAGTGAAATGCATGGAAAAAGCACTCCTTGACTTCAGCTAGCTCTAGTCTGGGCTCACGAGGGACATTTATTGCTGTATGACCTAGGCAGCATATGAGGATGGTACACTGTCTATGTTCATGTGTTTGCATACACAAGGCTGTGGGTAGAGCACGTTGGGTACAACAGAGGTTTGAGCCAGACTGCTATAATACAAATTAAAAGTAGGGTGGAAAAAATAGGCCCAATTATTTCTATAAGTTGCCCAAATGCCTCAGTTGATCATACTAACTTTAGAAAGCAAAAGGCATTATGCACATTTGACAGGTTTGTTCCTCTGACAGGTACATCATGTGCTTGTGATTCCTGTTTAATTTCCTTCTTTAAGAATACCTCAAACTGTGTACCTTGTGGGTGTGGTGGAAAGTGGAGGCAGAGAGTCATTCTTCTCTGAAGGAAAATACAATTACCCAGCTTCTTTAACTGCTCAAACAGATGACAAGTGAACAGGCATTCAATGCTCCCCACTAGCTCCAGTTTAAAACAAAACACTCTGCATTATACATTCAGCAACAGATCCCTAATCCCAAACTCCCTATGGCAGAAGGGAGCCGGGGAGGTCAAAAAAAAAAAAAGCCCTTTTTATTTTGCCTGTGTTTTTCATATTGCAAGGTGCTTTTTAATCTCACTGAACTCAGAAGAGAGACTTGCACACATGAAGCTGTGCTGCACAAACTGGGTTACTACTGGAGTATGAACAAGGGTCACAGAGGCAGGGGATAAGCGTGTGTTGACGCACTCGTGGTCTTTGACGGGTGCCAATCATTCCTGTTCACCACCTACACACTGTCAAATACACACACACACACACTTCTAATCTGCTCTCTTCCAGTGCTAAAGCCGACAAGAGTGTGGTAATGCTCCAGGTTAAAGATAAACCACAATCAGGGTGTGAGTGTGTTTTAAACAAGCATATGCAGTGAATGTGCACGGGACAGTCCACGTACATGTGTATATACTCATCTATTCACTGAAACCTGAACGTTCTACAGCAAGTAAAAATACCAGTAGGTACGTGTTTTGGGGAGATTTAATTTCCTTTATTCTTTCTCTCTCTCTCTTTTTTTTTTTTTTCCCACGACTACAAGGTCCTTTGGGTCATTCTCTTCTTGCAGCAATATGCCAATCAATAATAATAAGAATAATAAATGAGTGCCAGCAAGTTAGCACAGTGCTTCTTAATCAGGGAGGCCTGTGAAGTTTGATGAATGCTTAAAAATCTTTTCTTTGGGACTTCTGTTTAATAAATGGAAATAATTTCCCTCCCATTTGCTATTTTTAACATAACCACGTCCAAAATCTTGTCTGCCAGTATGCTAGATTAATCTAAATGCATCTCACTGATGATATCCCATGGTCTTGTGTTCCTTTGTACCCAGTGGTAGATGTACTCAGTGGGATTCAGCAGCAGCTTAACACCATTTCCACTGCAATCAATAGCAAACCTCCTAAATACTGCACTGGAAAACAATTAGGCCACTATTGAGTACATTAGAAAAAATATTGATTTGGTGGAATTGAGGTTTAGTGTTGGTGAGTTTGGCTTTGTTAATGTCAGGGAAACTGCCCTTGTTATGATCAAAGCTGAACTTGAACCAAGTTACACTATTCAGTCCAATTCTGTCTCTGCCTCGGATTTAGCTTCTCCCTGATACTGTTCTGATATTCTAGTAATCAACCAGCCTGCAGTCAGCCAGTTGAGGACAGCTACGTCAGCCAACACCAGCCTTTTCTTTGAAAAATCTGAAAACAAATTCCAAAGAGAAGATGCTGCTCTCAAGTATTACCTTCTTTAACTTTGCTTGGGGGAGCCTAAATTTCTGCTTCTGCAGACACCTTGCACAAGGGCCTCTCTTTATGCTCCAGACAGAGACATGTGACTTTTTAACAGATTTCAAGTGTGTGATGGAAATTCACAGCTCCGTGGATTTTAAGGCCAGAGAGGCTGCTGCATTAATCTAATCAGAGCTAATGCATAGCACAGATCAGGAACCATTATCAACTACTTCCTGCTTCAAGTCCAGCAGCTGAAGTTGAACTAGGGTCTCGGTTTTAGAAAAACACACTGCAGTTTAAGAGGAAGTTTAATAGTCTTTGAGGGGACAAACTCGCTAGAGCTTTGGGTGGCTAGTTCCAATTAGTAACTTCATCCAGTGATCAAACAGGGCGAGTATTTCTACATTCAATCTACTTACAGCTTATAACTATTAGTTTCCAATATGCTTTTTGTACTCAAGACTGTAATACCCTCTGTTATCACATGCCTATCCTCCTTATCACTATTTACAGACCACGATTAAGCTATGTCTTAGCCTTCTCTTTAACAAACGAGGTGGATTGAGTCCCTTGAGCCTTATAAAAACACAAGCTCCAATTGTGTGCTTACTCTCTCAGATATTTTCTAAATTGCACCCAATTTCTAAACTTTTTTCCTTGAAGAATGGAGAAGAAAGGGAAAAGCTCAAAAGTAGGATAAGGTAGCAGAGAAATAAACACCTACTGAAATAGAAGCTCACAAAGAAGCAAGAGATGAACAAAAGACACGCAAAGCAGGGCCCATTTACAACTATGCTTCCCTAAGTTATCCTGTCAATTCCAAGAGGTTGACACTCGATTCTCCTATCTATCCTTCCACTCAATTATTTCAGGCAACCAGTGACTTCCATTAGTGATTATTACAAGACCTTCCCAGCTTAAGAACACACACTATGCCTTTGCCGAATTTTTTGGAAGCAGAGCTCATTAGCACTACAAGGCATTAAACCAACTGACAGCCTCCCCAGAACCAGTACTTGTGTCACAACTGAGCTCCACTTAAGTGGGACTGTGTTCTTTCCCATCCCCTGCCCTGGAAATATCTGCCTTGCTTCAAGGCCAGCACTGGAGGACTCAGAAGAAACAAAAGGCACATGGACACAAAGCACACATATGGAGCTCTGGGCTCCAACCATCAAGCCTGGGACATCTGTGGCTTTCTCAGGATGCCCGTGTGTTCAAGTAATTAGACCAGGGCCAGCTGTCCCCTTCTCGCTCTTCACCCTTTATGCTCCCATTACTGCTACTACCTCTGTCTGTCCAAAGAGTATTTTGTCTGATGGATCACCAAACGAGGAGGTTTTTTTGTTGTTGTTTATTCTTTGGAAGTAGCGAGTGGAAGAGAACTGGTGAGGCAGTAAACAAGAGAAAGGATTCTCCTGACTACATCTCATGAGACACCTCAACGTTTCCAAACAAGCTTTTGCCACATCAGAGGAAGGATTTACTTTAACCTTTATATTCTGAAGTTATAAACTCCAAACACTTGTAGCAGTACTGAAAATTAAAACCATCAGCAGTGAACCTGCCTGCTCAGGAAAGCTTACTGCTTTAAGGATACATTCAACTCTTATATTCTGGGCCTAATATCCCTGTCAGCGATCCAGAAGTAATTCAGGGAAATCAATGAACTGTATTTCAATCTCAAGATGCTCACTGCAACACACTCCTTTCTGAAATCTTTCTGCCAAATTGTGCTAGAGCAAGCTAGAGGTATGGTGGGAAGCAAGTCTCCACATCTGTGGGGGTTACTGCAGTGCAGTTGAAGAAACCCAGCTGAAGCTTTTACCAGTTGTGTGAAAGCAGGAGCGAGAACAGAACCATCCTTTTGTTCTCAACTGTGAAATTACATTTGTAGCTTTGCCCAAATCCAGGCTCCCAAACAGGCACAAGCTGGAGCTGGGGAAGGAACACTGCTCCCCAGCCTGCATTTAGCGAGTAAGGACATGACGAAGCAAAAGGCTCGCATGTGCACTGAGCAGCCCTGTCCTTTGACAGGGCAGCAAGTGCTTGGATGATACATTTACTGCAGCTTGTGCTGCATCGTGTTTGCCCGTGTATCATCTCCATAGCAGCAGTTCTGCTAATTGAGACCAGCTGCTTCAATTCCAAATTTTTCTCTCCAGAAATATCGATACTACGGCATTATGATTAGAAAGCACTTTACCAAATGCCTCTCAATTCTGCACAGCTCAGATGAAGAGCAGCTGCAGAGAGAAGGGACGGTTCCCTGAACGTACAGAATAAAATACTGCAAAAACACTGGAGAAATGAAGGCTACAAGAAGCAAGTCAAAATAGAATAATGATGACAAGGAAAGCAGCCTGCTGTATATGCCTGTGCCTGTCACTTCAGATGTTGAAAGGACCGTGAGCAGACTTCTCCCTTATGCTCTAGGATAAATGGCCACAGCACTGCACTGTTACAGCTTCATGTGGCAGGTGTACATGTTTGTCAGATCCAGTTTTTCTGTCCAAGGCTGGATTAAAGCAAAATCCATCAATCCGGGCCTGGCTTGGGAGAGTAGCTGTGGTCTTGAATCATTTGGCTCCAGGGGCTGTTCTGCATAGCCCACTGGCAAAGAAAGTCACTAGAACTGATAAGCCAGTGGGAAGATGTATAAAGCAGGAATGCCACCACACTACTGTGACTTGGCTTCACTGTTGGCTATTTCCCTGTGGCTCCTGACTCCACACAACAGGCTGTCAGCTGGATGCTTCGCAATAGTCACACTTGGGATTGCCAAAAACTGCATTTTTTCCCTCCAGCCAGACTGGATTAAGCTGGCTAACAGTACAGTCCATTCTAAATTCACTTAGAACTCTCAGGCCCTGTCTGTGACCATCAGACACAGGGCATTCCTGAAAAGACATCTGGTTGCTGAATTTATGCAAGAACTGGGCAAACCACTTCAATCCCATCTGTTGTTCCAACCTCTTGAGCACAGAGAACAGAATCCTTGAAAGAGAAAATCTCACCAAGAAGGGTCTGAAAATGAGAACCACAATACAACATGTGATTTCCTCCTGAGAAAGATGCTGTACAATCCTACAATAAACATGGCACGCTTCAGCATGTGGCTGTGTAAACAAGTGCCTAACACACCATTTCACAACTCCGATTTCATACTATAACCAAGGTAATGCAACACAACTAAAGCAGAGAGATTGCTTTGCTATGCTAAGTGATTTGCCTCCTACTCTGAAAATCAATGAAGTAAATAAAATGTTTTATACAAATACCAGACAGTGTCTCTCAGAGAACAAAATGCTCATGTTTTTTAAAAATATTCCTATTATTTTACTCTGGAAAATATCCAGTGTTTAGTGTCTCATTCAGATTTTACCATTTACACACAGTTTTCTTACCTATTTCACTTTCTAACTTTTGGTCTATATTAGAAGTCTGTTTGAATCCACAGTACTGCAGGAGAGGGAATACATTAATAAAATTCCAGAAAGGTAAAATCTGAACACGTCACAATTGAATGTAAACTTTCAGAATTCTTCTCTGAAAAAAACCAAAACTTATATTTTTTGTGTAACAGTCACTGACTGTATATTAGCTTAAAATCCATCTTCTTTCTGGTCTGAGTAAGGTTCCTATACTTACTTGTGCTTGGAAACAGCTGACACAGAAGTCCATATAGTAAGCAGCAGTATAAACATATATGCTCTGTCTGCTTATATGGGGAAGTTACCTCGATAAAGTGCTCCACGCTGCACACGAACCTGTTAGCGTAATTTGCAGGTGACAGCGTGATGGAATTCGTTGATTGCACTGCAGTTGTGTTCCTTCCCATCAAGATGAATTTAGCCTTTCTAGTCACCAAATCACATGAATAAACTGTTATGCATACATTTATTTTATTTTTAGGTTTCCAAGATCAATCAATGACATTCATGTGAGGAGAATCACAAGGCTAGGTAAAAAACAAACTAAGCTCTTCTGAACACTAACAGTCATTGGGACCATTGGGACAACCACTTTGATGGTTTCCAATGGCACAGTTCTTGTGGACTGTAAACAGAATTACAACACCTTTAAACAGTCACAGACCTTGGCACACACGATCATAAAGAACTCATGCATCAGAGCAAGCAGCAGGAGTATTCAAGTAACAGATTCACTAGCTTCTGTTAAATCTCTTCATGCTGACGTGTGCACACCTCAGTCTGCAATGTACCCCAATCACAGCACTACAGTGGTGGAAGTCAAATGCCCAACACACACCTGCCCCAGCAGAGAAGCAAGACCTCTGCAGTTGACCGTTTATTTTGTTCACAAAGCACAGGCATACTCCCATTTAATTTCAGCTGCCCTAGCCTCCCCCATAACTAAATTATTGTTATTATGCTCTGCATAATCCTAGTACTGACAGGGATGTTTGTTATACATAATTAAAGATATTAATTTTGCATGGAACAGAAGACACAGAGCCAGGAATCTAATTTTTTTTTTAAATCTCCCATTAGAAAATTACCTTCATTAGCACCGACTCACTGAGCTTCTCTCTGTTGACAATTTTTATCGCGACCTTCTGACACGTGACACAGTGAACCCCCAACTTCACAAGCCCTGCAGGAGAAACAAAGCAAAATAGAAAGGAAGAACTGGTTAGAGACAGTCACTACTGAGGTTTTTGCTGTTAGAACACCATCCAGCAGTTAGCAACTTCCATGCAAACAAATTCCCACCAGTATCTTCTCCAGCCAGATAAGGTCGTGTGAGTAATGATGACCCTGCAGCCCACATTGTGACCATTCGGCAGTGAAGCCACCAACATCCTTGATGCTCCTGCTGTTTCTGCCACTAAAACTGTGTTTCTGTTGAAACACTGTATTCCAGCTCTCACAACTCCAAGTGCATTCTATCAATTAGAAGTTTTGCCCATTGAACCACACTGGACTTAGGGCTTTTGTTGACGCTTGGCGTCAACAAAAGCTTACAATCACCAAAACTAGATGGTCATATGTTTGCAGTGTAAACATAGCTTCTACTTTTCTCTAGCTCCTTCCAAAGCTTTCATGATCCTAATAAAAAGGTACTTAATTATGGTTTTATTTACTATTTTAATTTACCCTCCTGGATAAACTCAGCGCTGTGATGGATGCCATTGTGGTGTGGATGAACATTAGCATCTGCTGATAAAAATTCTAAGTTCTTCTTGCTAGTTATCACTTACTATATCCTTGTCCTCAAATAATACAGAGTGCTGTTAAGTGATTACATTGGCAAAAGAATATGGATATCCCTGACAGGATCAGGATGTCTGAACTATCCCCAAAATATGAAACAAAACCCCAAGACTTAAAAGAAAGACCTAAGTAACATACGTGAAGCATTACCTTCTGCAAAATTTTCATCTAAATCTGCTGACTTGCATGAAAGTAGATTGAGATACCTCCCACAAGTGAGTTTAAGATGGTACCCTGACCTCTCAACTCTACTGCCATTAAGAAAATCTGTAGCTGGAAGAATTGTAGGTTATTCAAGTGAGATCTTTTTTGCTTCAGCTTTTACTCTTGTCAAACATGCACATGAAGCACAACACCTGATGGGCTGGATCCCATCCCACTCCATACATGATATGCCAAATTGCCATTTAGTTTAATTCAGTTATAACAGAAGTAAAAAGAAATTGCACCTCCCTGGTGTCACTAAGACCTGCTGTGCTTTGCAGAGCAGTGACAGCATGGAGTAGGAAAAAGCCTAACTTAGCTAGCAGTTCCTAGACTGGGTTGCAGTTAAGAAGCCAACCATCTCCTGGTGCAAACCACAAAGCCAAACACATCGCTTTATCTGGAATTTCAACACAAGATTTGCAGTATAGTGAAACTCTGAACACAGGACTTCTCATGTCTTACTGAAGGATAAATATATAGACTATTGCCTTACTACAAACTGGCCCCAATGAAGTGAACTAGAGCTTCATCAGGGACTCCAGCAATCTCCTGTGGGTACTTGTCCATGCTTTTGCTACACAGTTAATCATAAATTTGGAACTATTAATCACTAGCTTTTAAGTGGAGAAATAAACTCCCAACTTGTTTCCAGTTACATCTCTTTTACACCATGCTCAAGTGTTCTGGATATTTCTAGTCACATAATTTCTCAGTCTCATCTGGTTAAATGCTGACATCCTCACTTCCAGCCATGACATACATAAAGAAGTTACAAAAATTAAGAATGCAGTGCACTAACAAATCCATTTGAAAATGTGTCTAGCAATAGTGTGTCCTCAGCCTGAAGCAAATGAGAAGCGCAGCTGGGCAAAGATGCTGTAATGTCCAGCCACACTCACTTTTCTGTATGATTTTTTTCTGTTCAATTTATAATATTAAGCATAGCACTACTGGCTCTCTGTTCACCGTTCAGAGCAGCTGCAGCCTTCCTTCTGCTTCTCCCCTTTGGCTTTGTTCTGTGTTTGGATAGCCACTACTTGGCACTATCCTGTTGAAAGTGTGCAGTTTCAGTCTGTGCCAATTGCTTCCTTCCTGCTTCTAGCACAAATCGCAGCTCTACATCACTCTTGCAGCACAACAGCACTTTTTACATTGCTCTTAGTTACTTTCAAATCTCAGCAGAACTTTTAGCTCAGTCCTTTATATCGAGACTCCCAGGATCTGTGGCACAGTGCTGTATTGTAACATGGTGCAGACCAATTATTTTCAGAGGTCAATGAAGGTGAGAAACGATTGTTCTCTGATTCTTCATCATGATATACCAGACTTGTGGTATCTCACACTTCAGAGTTTGATTTCCAATTTTGCTGCTCCCAAATTAAGACATCTGTTCCACTGAACATGGCTTATTCATGAACTATTATTTTTGTCCTCTCTGAAGCAACCTTTCATTGAGTCACAGAAGGGTTTAACCATGAGCTTCTGTGACACTGTCATGCTACCTTCACAGACTATCTTCACAGTGCCCTCTGTGCTTCTAGCTCCTAACTTAGCACAGAAGAATAAAAAATTAAGATTAAACCATTCTGTTCACTCAAACAAAATGTAAATAAACTGTTAAAAGACATCAAGACTTTGCAAAAATAAAACTGAATCACACTGATTTTATACTGAATTAATTTCATTGCCCTCAAGAAATCATTCCTGATTTACACCATGGTATCAAAGGACAGAATGAGAAAACGTAAGATTTAATGCATTTTTCCTCTTCTCCTGATTTGCATTTTAAAAATCAAGGGAAAAAAAAATGCACTGTCACTGCTGTTTTGTGGAGATAGAACTTTTAGACAACCCTTTGAACAGCCCAAGACAGCACTTTTCACTGTACTAAATTCAATTAATGTAATTTTAGAATGAAAATAAAACATGCTGCTCTGCCTTGCTTCCTCCCTCCTCCCCAAGCCACTTCCTTTCACCATTTCCATGCCAGCCTAAGGAAAAAAAAAAACCAAACACCAAAACCCTCTTAGTAAGTCCATCTATAGGATAACACCCTCCTGCTACTATGATGAAAGCCTAATTGAGTTTGTACTCAGGACTTCTGTTTCTGTCTTGTAATTTCAGCCAAGTGTATAACTACTGAGAGATGACTTACATGTGGATTTGAGTTCCTGTGGGCTTCTGATTCTTAAATCCTTTTACTGATAGGGAGAACATTAACTATTTAAGCTGTATTATTTACCTACATAATAACAGACCTATGAGAGAATAAGAAGCAACTTTGTGACTGAGCTATTGAGCTATTATTGAAAAAACAGAAGTGGCAGAATTTCCCGCTCAGAAACAAGTGTCCAAGGTGTGTTTGCAGGGCTGTGGAAGAGGCTGTGCATCTTCCACTTTTTTTTCTCTCCTGTATATTCAGCTGTAAATGAGCATCTCAAAACTATACAAATCCTCTAATACAAAGGTGTCAATAAGTTAGGTACTTATTTGTAGAGCTTATCTACACATTCAGGCCAGCACAGGTACCTGTGTACCCGCCTCTTCCCCAAAGGAAAATAAACAAGGCTGCTGCTGCTAAGTGGATATTTTGCACTGACTTGGCTTAAAGCAAATCTGCCAGGCAACAGAGTTTGAAATTGTCAGCTTCATGAATAAGTAACTCCTCAAATGCAGGCAAGTAACCTTCATGATTGTTAGAGTTAAGCCCAGTTTGTCCTGACAGAAAATCTAAGATGCTGTGGGCATCAACCACTTGAAGTTTCTCTCAACCACCCACATAGCTGTTACACACACTCATTCCTTCAGGCACACTTCAGATCCCCATCCACAGGTCATTCCTGGGGGCTTGTGGATGCTGACACACTGGGTCTTTCAAATAAGTTGCTGCATCCTATGAGCTAGAAGCATTGGGCTGCTTTTGATTTTAGCCAGTGAACTGCACCAGAACCAGCCCTATAATTGAAGGTGGAGAGTAAAGAAGGAAACATGAAAACACTGAAAAGCAAGGGGATGTGTAGGTTAACACTGATTTTTTAATCCTAAGTTAAAGCCACTATTTGATAAAAAATGAGCATGAGGAACCCCACATGACACAAGGGAAAGATTCCACTGATGGAAGAAGAGCAAAGTGAAGTGTACAGGCCTGACACAGCCTAACGCTGCAGTGACCTGCGAGTAACCACGCCTGTGCATTTTCCTGCTCATAAACTCCCACTCTGTGGATGCTTAGAGAAACAGAGTTCTTTTATGAAAAGGACAGGAGCTTATATGATGAACAAGGGACAGAGTTAGATCAGCTGGAGAGGTGGACAGCCTCTGAAGTAGTTCAGAGAGTAGATTCTTTATTTACCTAAGAAGAATGTTCTATGAGGATAGAGAAACAAAAGCTTCCCTCCAGCTGAGACAATGCGCTCACTGTGAATCCATGACCACGGCAAGTGGCCTATATTGTAACTGGCAAACACCTCCATGACTTTTCAGCCAAGAATGGGATTTCAGAAAAGGCTGATTTCTTTTTGCCTTGCATTTTGTGCCATAATTTTTCTCTAACACAGACTGAATAAAACACTAAGAGCTGGTGCTATTTGATACCCACGTCACAACTGCATAAATAGTAGCATCTTACTAACAATCCTGTTATTAAAACTCTTCATTAGAGAAAGAAACACTCTAGGAACAAGAGGGAATGTATTCAGTACTATCCAAACTCAAAGTCTGACAGAGACACTGATCTGAAAGAAATCATCATTTTAAGTGAGAGAGAGACTAACAAATAATGAAACAACACTGTTGTTTAAATATAGCACTTATGGTATATTCATTGTTAATAATGTTCCCAGTCTTTCAGAAATGTTAAACACAAGTAACTCATTATCCTGATTTTTAACCATAAGGCCAACAATTACTTCAAGAAGTGGAATGAAAAATTAGGTACATTTGCTATACCTAATACATACAATTTTTCCAGTGGTAAATGGAAGTCTTTTGTTTTCTTTTAAAATAAAACCAACCTAAGGCCCTATTCATAAGCATTGATAAATTTCTGTAGTAGGGAAACTAGCCACTGATTTCAGAAGATCATCTGCACATAAATGTTGCTTACTCTTCATTTCACTTCAGTGCATTGTTGAAAAACTTAAAAAATCCAAGCAGAAAGCCCTGGTCTGGACAGTAGTGTCTATTTTGGCTGGATGAGCAATTAAAGGAATGTCTAGAGAGAAATATCACTCCTCTTTTAACTTGAGTTAGCTAATTGCCAATTAATTCAAGTCAATGAATACTCTGTAAATGTTAATCTAGGCAATGCAGGCCACTAACATTTGTGGTTTACTTCAGGGCTCAAACTACTACTGGCAACAAACTATTTTGATTAAAGGAGGCACAAAAGTCCTAGGCTGAACAAACTCATGTGCACGCTTTTTTAAAGAGCTATAGTGTGTTCATTATTGCTGCATATGAACTTTGTACATCCAATCATTATATACAAATAATACAATTTAATTTATCCCCACAAATTGGAGATTAATGTTGTAAATCTTAAAAGAATTTATGGATACTCATTCCTGAAAACTACATGCCCTAACATTTGCAAGACCTGCAAAACTTCAAGGATGCCAGTTTAGAAGATCAACCTCTGAAGCAAACAAAAGCATTAATACATCTCAAGTGGGGCACAGGACAATACTTAAAATGTAATATTCTTCATCTTTACTCTCAACAGTTACCTTCACAAACACTGTAGTTTCAATTAGGGTTAAATCAGTTCAGTTACAGTGTCTAACTCTGCTGACTGCAGTAAAGTTGTTTTAGATCTGCAACAGTGGAAAATGGATTAAAATTTGGCCCACAGCAACATGATTTCCATAGCCATGAAATAAGGATAATAACACTTACTTACCTTGCAAGGGCTGTAGCAGGATTAACTGATTAATCCTTACAAAGAATGTTGGAAAGGGATATAAACTCTGTGCAAGTTTTACATATTACAACCAGAAAAACTGCATTTCAAATACAATCTGGAAAGAAAGCTCTAGATAATTTCTTAGCTTCCATTTAATTTCCCAATTCTTTTAGACTGTAGAGTCCTGGCCTCCAATGATATGCATCTTATACTCCTCTTAGCTGCACTCGAAAGAACTTTGTTCTTAAAGAACTTTCCTACTTACAGAAACCAATAATTGTCCTTAATTACTCAGTCTTCTCATTGAACAGATGTTTATTTTTCTACAGCAATTGTTATCTCTAATTACTGCATTTAAAATAAACAGAGACTTAAGGTAAATTATATGGTATCAATTTACAATTGCATATGGGAAAAGGAGGTGTAGGAGAAATCGAGAAATCTAAAAGGATGACGATGGAGCTTCCCAGGTTGCTAATGAAATAATTTGACCATGGGCTCTTCTACAGAGAGATTCTAGCACTATAAGGCAGTTCCGAGGGCTCATGCAATAACTGTTTGTAAATTGCATAAACTCTAATTACAGTAGGACCAAAGCCAGAGTTCAGATGCTCAGCAGGATCATCAGTGTTGAGATTCACATGCCTCAGCTCAGAGCACAGGGAAGCTGCACACTAATTTGCTATAGCCTAGATTTACTGTCCTTAGTTACATGCACTGTCAGATGTTTACTGGCTTGGCCAGCCAAAGGCACACACTCCTAAGCTCAGAGATTGGTGAGAACAATGCATCAGCTCAGATGTGACTGGATCCACATGCCTGATATTACAGAACAAGAGACACAAACATGTATAGATACATATACACAACAGCTCACCAGGAGCAGGTTTTACACTGTATGCCTCAGAGATTATGGCAGGATCATCCCCCAAGCTCAGCAGGATCAAACACAGAGAACCAACATCACCTCTATTGATTTCTATCTTGGGCTCTTTCTTACAATATTTCATAAATCAATACTTCTCAGAAACCCTCTGTTCCCCCTGAATATAGCAAAGAACATGCCTGTTGAGTCCTTTCGACATGGCCTCTTTCCCATCTTACCAGACACACCCACATATCTGAAGTCCCCTCAGGGAACCAGGACACAAAACCTGAATCGGCACACGGGATGCTGCTTTTGCAAAATACCATTATTTCATCAGCCAAACACTTGATGTCCTCTGGGATCTATCAGGAGGTTGTGATGTCTAGTGGGCTGAGTTCCTATTTCAGATAAAGTCTTTGTTCCCATATAAAAACACCTGGGAGACTAAGCTTTGCTGCCACAGAAGTGCAGCCTTCAGCTTCCAACATGTCTGCTTGAAAGCATTTGAGCAGCACCCCCACCACACACAGGGAAAGAGAAGAGCGGTTTCATTGTTTTCAAATTAAAAAGATAAATTAAAATACAACAGATCTTTCCACTG
Source organism: Myiozetetes cayanensis (assembly GCF_022539395.1). Lineage (NCBI taxonomy): Eukaryota > Metazoa > Chordata > Aves > Passeriformes > Tyrannidae > Myiozetetes > Myiozetetes cayanensis. The sequence continues at coordinate 45,891,667 of NW_026087853.1, read as the reverse complement.
ATGCACCAGAAAAAAAATCTGGTTTTTATACCTCCGGGTGCATATTGGGAACACTGCTTTCACTCACAACTTTCCTAGTCAGAAGCTCTTTTTTTTCTGCTTTCCAAGAGCTGTACATCTCCTTGTAAAACTCTTCTTGAGGAATTATAAGATCCATGTTCCCCTTCAGATTTCATTAGTCCTCTGTCAGGAGATGACCAAAGACAGCCATTTTCAGGTACAGCAGGAAGCCAGCAGATGTCTGTCTATCCTGCCTATGATATCTTTTGAAAAACACGTTGCTGCAATTAGGTAACATCTGGGTAACGAGCCACAACACCCCCCCACCTTGGTCCAGCCACCTATTGAGAAGGGCTGATGCACTAACAAGGAGGGGACACTGCACAGCAGATAAAGAGAGGGTGAGGAAGGAGGAGAGGAAACAGCAGATAAACTGCTCTTCACATGTACTTTTAGCTGATGTTAATCCCATTTTCTATGCTAATTTCTTGCATCTCCCCTTCTCCATCACACCTTTCCACCTTCCATCAGGAAGTCCTCACACCCTTTTGACCCTCCTATCACCAAGATTGTTTCAGCTAGGTTATATGTACATTAAGAACTTAATTAAAAACGGGGTTACCATGGAAAACCTTTATACAGCAGACAGAGGTCATGCTCTTCACAAGATTAGGCTCACCACAGAACACTTCATCTACCCAGCTCAGTGCTGATACAGCTTACTTTGCCCTCTGACATCTCTTAATCACCTGCTGACAGATTCCTAACAGGATTTTCACTGAGTTCGGATATGCTGCCCTTCAGTAAGGGCTCAAGAAGTGATTGGATTAACGAGACTTGCACCCGTGCCTTGAACAAGGTGCCAAAGCACAAGCAGCCCATCTCAACTCCCATGAATTCCAGAAGGACTTGTTGATGGCAGTGGGGTATGGCCCATACACAGCCAGAGGGGAGAGGCATTGGATACACTGTTCTACAGCTACAGATATTCCTTCAAGGACAAATTGCTATGCATCAGTAGAACTAGTGAAGGCTGATTGCTTGCATATACACACCGTAAATGTAATTTCATTATCAACCACAAAACTCTAGATCCTCCTCCAGTCCCAAGAGGTACTCACCACACCTATGGACATCCTACTTCTACTCCCCTCCAATGTCATGACCCCTACAGTCCTATAAATGGGCCTGCATAGGTCTCAATTTGAGTAAATGTTTTAAGAATTTCCCCTCCTCCACAGTGGGTTTTAAAACTGTGCACTATAAAACTGTGAGGCCAGAGATCTCGTGACCCAGTTGTAACTCACTGCTTTTCCCATTTTGCAATGTGTTCTGCTGTAAAAAGTGTAGGAAATACCACATTTTCTTAATTATACTGGATATGAGAAACTCCAAGCCTCTGGTTTAGGACAGTAGGAAGAAAGACCATCTAGAAATTAATTTCTGGTTTACAAAAAGGAAAGTCACAGTAAAAGAATAAAAGGTTAGAAAAATTAGATTATTATAATTTTAATGAACAGAAACAGCAATATTAAGAAAAAAATTCAAAAAGCATTTCCTTTAATGTGAGAATAATGGCTCAGGTCACAGCATAGAGCTGAAAGGATTTATTGACTTCTACACCAAGAACAGGAGCTGCTTGCTCATGTAGTACAAACTTCACTACAGCTGGTTCACTGTGTCCCTTACAGAGAGAGGAAAGCAGGGCATCATATCCAAAACATTAAAAGGCCCAAGCATCTCATTTATTTTAGGTAACAGAAAGAAGGCAATACCTAGAGAGCATGGTCAGCTGTGCCTCCACAATAAAAAGAAGGAAAATAAAGTGAATTTAATTTCCTCTCCAAAGAAAGGTGGTTAGATGAACCCGAACATTACAACCCACCTTCTGATACCCAGTTTCATCACTTGGAAATTCATACCACAGTGGCTGAGGCTAAGTATGTCCTGAAATAGAGTTCAATTTCAAATTCAGGCAGGAACTGGTGATTATAAAAGGACAGTGGCATGACACCTGTGCTGTCAAAACACATCTTTGTGTCATGCTTCTGCTCCAGGATTTCTATGCAACAACTCCAGCCTGGGTTGCTGGAAGATATCACAGTGAATTTTTGTCTTCTGGAAGGATTCACTGAACAGGATGAATAACAACTCCATGGGTCTGATCTAAAGTCCTCTGAAGTTAATGCAAACGCGCATTTGTTTCAGGAATTTGCAGATCAGTTTCTTCAGCAGCAGCTTACAGGCATCCAAACCTTGCTGCTTCCAATAGGTGTTGCTGTAGAGAATGACACTGAAGTGCTGAAGATTTGGTTGTAGAAGACCTTATTCCAGAACCACCTGTTCTCAACAGTTACCTGTATGCGGTAACTATCATTAAGGTAAAATGAATCTGCAGGCACAGTTATTCTTGAATCTTCAGCACCTTTTACTGCACCATTTCCTCACACAGGAAAGGGTTCTGCCTTTACTTAGATTGCTAATTTCCTGGTATCAGCATAAAATCCTTAAATTAGGCTCCCCACAGACACTAGTTCAAGGCCAGAGCCATAATAACGAAAAGAGTAGATGAGTCTTCTAGATGTCAACAGAGAATCTCATCCCCTGGGCTTTTTCTCTGATTGCTTTCTATTCTATTAATGATTGTATTTCTTGCCCACACATACTTATCAAGAAGCATCAGATGACTCAGGGATGTTCAATCAAAAGATTCATCTTAAGAAGAAGGACAAGTGTTAAGCCTGGACAAGTACACAGAAATAAGCAAACAACTAACAAGCATCTTCTCCCTACAAGGTACAAACCTGAAAAAAGTTAAAATATCATCCCTCAAGAACAACACTCCCACACGAGGACCCAGTTTTCCCCACACGTACACACTACTGTGATCCCATTGGCTTCCCTGGAATTGCTCTCAATTCCCTGTGACAAGGAACAGCCACAGCCCTTCCAGGCTCTCTAAGGAGGTGACACAACACAGCACAGGCTACAAAGTGGCCACAGAGGAGCTCAGTGTTGACTCAGATTTGCTCACGCTCAGAAGAGAAGGCAGCTCAGAAATAATTGAGATTGCTGTGTCTGTTCAGTGTCCTGACATACACAGGGGATAAACATGCTAAAATAATACAATACTACCCAGCAATAATGGCATTAGACAAATCACATATCGTTTCCTGCAAAGCCACTGGCCTTAAGGGATACTGCCTGTAAAGAGCACAGAAAATAATCTTTTGTCCTTATGAACATTACACACACTTTAGTTCTTTGGCTTTGTGTTATGAGCTCCTCTCATATGAGATTTCTCTCAACAAGAAACTGCTGATATTCTCTCCTCCGTGCTGTGGGGTCAGGCCACCTCCACATTAAGGCCATGGCAAAGTTGCACAGAATGGTGTATGAAGGGTCTCTCCCTGAACACAGAAATCAGCAGCAGCTGAATGGCATATATATCTGGCAGGACAGGCATCCACAGAAATGTTTTTTGTGTGTGACCCTCCAGGCTTATGACACAAGGGTTAGAGTTTGCAGTCCAAGTCTTATTAGGGGAATAATTCAAAAAACTCTCAGTCAGAATGGAAAAAGACTTTTAGAAGAGAATCAGGAGCTCTAACAAAGGTCAAATATAGTAAAGTCTCAGTCTTCAGAGTTGGAAAGTCTAATTCTGGTAACTCAGTCCACAAACCAACAAGTATAGTTCAGTCAGATGGACAAACAAAACCAGTTTGGGAAACACTGTGGCCTCTATAATGTCACAACATGTTAGAACGACACTGCCACATGCACAGGATCTGATTCCTGAGATCTAGCCCAGGTCAATGAGGCCTCCTGCAGAAGCAGACTGGCTACATACATTAATAACAGGAGAGCACGAAGGCATGTATGCACTATAAGCCTCACCAATGGCAGTGTGTGTAGCAGATACAGCCCCACGGGTTTCAGCTGCAAAAGAACTTGTTCTAACTTTCCTGAGGGACCATGTTTATTTGCATATACAAGACTTCAACTCTTCCCGTCCATTTCACAGGGATACAAAAGCCAGCAAGCTCCAGAAGGTAGAGAAACACAGAAAGAAAAGCTTACTTCTCAGAGTGAGAAGCTAACTTCTCTTCTGAGAAAGAGCAGAGGTGCTCCCCTCTGGTCATATTAAAGGGAATTAAGGCAAATCTGTGGCCTTTGTGTGATTACAAGTTTTAAATACAATGGAGAATCCCTCAGCCCACATCATCAGCTGTAAATCCCACTAATAACTACATGAAGAAGCCCAAAATAAAGGTTATTTTGAAAACCTTTCTCTCCCTTCTCTGCAGTGTACTCTACTTAAAATCTACCTCTTCAGGTGTATTGAATGTTGCTGTGAGCAGTACCCAATGCTGAACTGGGAAGAGAAGGTGTCTTCTGAAACCACAGAGGCAACCAGGTGAGTGGATTCAGCCTGACTTCCAGGCTGCACTTGGTGGCAGTGCACTGGAAACAGCATAAAGAAAATCAGGGCAGCAGATGGCCAGGTATTTAGCAACACAGTTAAAGAAATACGTGATGCCTTCTCTAAGCATGCTGCCTGATTTGTGTTAGCAGTCCAGAATTCACTGCTGAGGGGAAGAACAAAAAACATCTAGAATCTGCTGTCAGTTACAGAGTCACCAAATCGTGCAGGCTGTGAGGCATCTCTAGAGATGATCCAGTCAAAGCCCCTGCTCAAGCAGGGACAGCTAGAGCATGTTGCCCAAGGCCATGTCCAGTTGGGTTCTGACTATCTCCACAGATGGAGACTCCATAACCTTCCTGGCTACCTGTTCTGTTTTTTTGACCACCCTCACAGCAAAGAAACCATTTATTGTGTTTAGATTAAATTCTGTTTTAATTTGTGCCCACTGCCTCTTGTCCTGTCAGTGGCCACTACTAAGAAGAGTCAGCTCCCTCTTTATTCCCTCACCTCAGGTATTTATACACACTGATGAGATCCCCTCAACCTTTTTCAACAGGCCAAATCATCACAGCTCTAATCTTACAAAAGAATCCTCAGTCTCTTAATCTCTGTGGCCCTATCCTGGATTGACTCCAGTAATCCCTGTTTCTTTTACTTAGGGAGGCCCAGAACTGGATACGGTTCTCCACAAGTGGAGCAGAGGAAAAGGATCACTTCCCTCAATCTGGCTGATCCTGCAGTCCAGGATACTGTTGGACTCCTTTGCTACAAGGGTGCATGGATGGTTAATGGTCAGCTTGTTGTCCACCAGGACCCTGAGGTCCTTCTGTGCCTTCCAGCTGGCCGGCCCCCTACGTGTACTGGTCCCTCAGTTATTCCTCCCTGAGTGAAGGACTTTACATTTCCCCTTACTGAACTCTGTGACATGCCTGCTTGCTCAGTTCTCCCGCCTGTCCAAGTACCTCTGGATGGCAGCACAACCATCTGGTGCATGAACCATTAGGAAGAGTTTTGGTCTCAAAAATACAGTGTATTGAATTTGGTTCATTCAGTGGTTTTCTTCTATTCAGTCTCTATAGGTGTTAATGAGCAAAGAAGACTTTCAGAGTCTTTTAAGGATGTTTAATGGAACAACAATGCTTCTTTGCAGCAGTTTTAAGAATGTTACCTAAATTACTTCACATAATTTTTCATGTTTTCTACATGTTTTATCCTAAAAGAGAAACTTCCCCCTTCTGATTACTATGAGGCAACCCAAAGAAAACTAAACCAGAAGCTGTACAACAAATAGAGAGTGAGAAAAACAGACAGATGTGAATGAGCTGGTTGTTTTTCTGCAGCCATGTCACAGTCCATTTGCAGTTCTCCTATAAGCACAGACCTCAGTGGCTTAAGGAGAACTTCACATGCTTCTGTGAGTGCAGGAAATGCTGTGAATGGGCCACTGCTGTGGTAAATTCATGCTTTGATTAGCTGGACATGTGAAACAATACCTCTCCTTCCCGCTCCAACCTTCTTAATGGTTCTTTCAACTCACATGCCCTCAAAAGAAACACAGCCTTACAAACTGCTCTCTAATTGTTCCCACACTGCAGGAACGAGCCACTGCAGAAGAAGAGTAACCATACACATAACTGAAGGTGAGACTTCCTCCTCCAGAGATCTGGCTTTAAGGTTTGGCTGATCTCATTCTAATTCCAAGTGGAGATCCCAGTGCAACACAGTCTGTTTTCCAGAGCCCAAAAATGTCAGGTGAGCAGTGAGGTGCACTGGGAAGCAGAAAGAGCTCTGTGTAATGTCTGCCTAGAGGCACTTCACATGCTGTCATAGCTGTCCAAAACAAACTGTTTTAACACCTTTATGTTTATTTTTAAACACTATCAGTACACCTGGATAATACATAATGATTTTTAATTTTTTTATATATCTAATTTCACTTCAATTTCCAAGCCAAACAGAGGTTGATGCAAATTTCCTATAAAGAATATGTCCAGCTACAATGAGTAGAAAACACGAGTCATCAATCTATAATGTAGCACAAAATTTTCAAGAAATGATGCAAGTAAATGCACATAACTACATTATGACTTCAAGGAATAGGAAGGAAAATAATGTCTTCCTAACCACAGAAAAGAAATACTAATTTTTTTTTTTTTTTTTTTTTTTTTTTTTTTGCAAATCATCATAAATGGATGGCCACCAACTTGAAAATTAACCTTTCTTTAGGGAAATAGCTAAAATGTACAAATGACAAATAAGGATGGAATCAATAAATTAAATCAAGATTTTGCCCTTGCTGATTCAAACCACAATAAAAATCCACTGTTTAAACTGCCTTGATTTAAACATAAATTATATAAATTCATCCAATCTGTTTTTCAGATAATAATTCTCTTCACAGCTATGAGATAAGCCCTACATGAGAACAAAAGTGCAAACAAGAGCACACTGCTGCAGCCAGACCCTGTCTCCTCAGCACTGTCCTCAGCACTCCTGCACTTAACTTACTGGCATCCAGAGCCTTGCTCTGTGGTTCAAGATTCGCATTTCCTAATCTGCTGTTGAATGTGGGAACTCTTCAAGATGGGGAAACATAGGGAATTCTGTCAGTACTTGAGGTGGGCTCCAGCTTCAAGCAAACCTTAATCTTTAAGACAAAATCAGAGAACTGTACAAAGTAATGGAGCTACTGAAGCAACCAAGGTAGAGTCCATGCTAACCAAGAAGCAAAGAGATAGTCATATTTACATATATATAGAAATTTGCACTCACTCTCTTGCCCACATATAAACAAGACAAAGCATGAGATAGTATCCAGGCTGCTTTTGGAAAAGCTCAGCTTTATGACACAAATGAGGACAGGGCGCTGCAGAAAAGAATTGTTTTCTCCAGTAATTCTCAAGCCTCATGAATATATTTCAGGATTACGGAGAAAACTATTTTTAAAGAGCAAAAAAGTAACAGAACACAGAAATAATTATGTGAACAAGAGCCCCATGCAACTGTTATTGTGGTTTCTATTGGAAGACTCAATTCAAGACCAGGACTCTATTGTGATATACATCATGCATACACATAAGAAGTGCCAGGCCCTGCCTTGGGGTAGGTGGTTATGATCCAAACAGATCAGGCAGGCATAGAGTTTGCCTAATTATATGCTATTTCTCTGTTTGAAGATAAAGACTTCAGGCATTAAGAAACTGGGCAACTTGCTGAAGGTCACACAGAAACCTTGTGGCAGAGCTGGAAACCAAGCACACGCCACAGTCACATTTTAGGTTGGTTTGAGTAGGCAAAAGCTACAAACCCATTATTAATGTATTTTCAAATACAAACTACATGCCAGAGCATAAATAATTGTCCAGGAGACTGTCACTGTTATTAAATTCCAGATAAACCTCACACCTACACCCTGCTACAGCAATGCAAAAGCATAATAATTCCATTTGAGCCACTAGATCTGCTCCTGACTTACAGCAGAAAAGCTGAGAGCAAAAATGGGGCACTTTCTATGTTACACGTGAATGTATAAATTTGGTGAGAGAATGTTCAAATTTACAATCCATTCCATGAAAACAGCAATAACAAAATTGCAACGCCGTATTTTAGATAGGAGGATGCTGATTTCCAGAAGCAACGACAGAAGAACAGAAAAAAAAAACCATGAAGGAAAATCTCCCTCCTCTCACCAATTATTTTACTCACTCTACTGTAGGAGAAGGATGGGTCTGTAGCAAAATGAGAGGCAGGATTGACAGACCAAGCTGTACAAAACGGAAAGGGTTACGCTGGTTGAGAGACTCTCTTGGGGAGGGATGGTACAAGCACTGATGATCTTACCAGCAGCAGCAGAATGGCTGCCACAGCTCTGTTTCTGTTTCTCAGAGTGGTGGAGCGTCTGCTTGGCTCAGCAGAAGGGCTGGGGCAGGTTTATTGTGCTGTGTGTGCTGGGACAAGGAGGGCTCACGGAGATGGTAAGTGCCGCTCTGCAGAGCAGCAGGAGTACCGACTGGTACGTGCAGGGAGGTACAGTACAATAATCTCCATCTGCATGATACAGCTTTGAATCCCTTCCTTTACAGCTCAATAGGTGCATCTGCTGCCACTCTGCTAATCCACAACATTGTTTAAAATGCAGATCAGTGGAGATCATGCCTTTTTTTCCCCATTACAGACCACAACCTTATAAAAGAACTTTAATCACACAGACAATATTCTATCTCTTGCAGGGTCTGCTGCCTCATTCTTTCCTCTTGCCTTTGTTTGGAAGCCAGATCTTTGTCAGGCACTAGCAGCAGCAGAATATAATTTTGCAACGTAAGGTTTGAAGCCAGTCAAAGCGACTGTAACCTTTCCCAAAACTGTGGTAACATAATTAGAAGACTGTGACTGCAAAATATAAACAGCAGGGAACTCAGGTCATAGGAACCTCCTGAGAAAATGCATCCTAAAGCCCTGGATATGTTGCATGATTTTAAATGTAAAAAGCAGCATCAGCAGACTTCCTTACTTGTCTTTGTCTCCCTAGAACTAATGCACCATGACATTTTTTTAGATGTCAGAAAGTACAAGAGCTACAGAGGAAAGCTATGATTGGTTACATGACTGTAGGCTGAGAGAAATGACTTAATTTATTTCACAGAAAGAGCATATTCATGAACCTACATATGTGTGAATGCTAACCTGAAATAACTAGCTCTTTCGAGGCAGTTCCACTGCCAAATGAATGACCCTGTAAGCTGGAAAGCTGTTCTTGCTGTGACGAGAGGGAGACCATGCAAGTCACCATTGTAAAAATAAGACTGTAAGAACCACTGTAGTTGAGCCCCAGTCCAGCTCTGAATCTTCTGAGGAAGAAGTGACATCCCAGAGTCCTCCTTTCTATGGCTACTGCCATCAGTGCATTTCACAGGGAAGGACCAGCCTGGAATTCTCCTCATTTATATTTATCAAATTAATTTCCTTCTCTAGCAACCTTAGATCCCACAAATAACTCTACAGCATAATACACTAAATCTTGTCTCTCCCTGTTTCCATAAACTGCAGCAAGAAAGATAAGCAAACCAATTATTTTACTGTCTTCCACAAATCTACAACATATGGTGGAGAGGAGGGCAAAGGAATCCTTCCTGTGTTCTTCCATTCCAAGAAACATGTTCATGGCATGGTGATAAAACACAGCACAACACGTCCCCTACCACAGGGAGCAAGATACTTACTGAAAGAATAAGAAACACACAAGGGATTTGGCTAAGAGGGATGTACTCCTTGCCATTAATACTTCTTGAGACACCAGAACCCCGGGAGACGAACTGAGGACAGTTCACTGCTTGCAAGACTTCCAGATGTCATCTGGAGTTTGGCAAGCCCCAGACTTCCCCTTGCTGAAATAGCAGCTGCTCTGTAGGGACCCTCTGCTGTAGCAGAGCCAACTGGGCATCCCAGAGGGTCTTGAATGGCACAATCCTACGGGCAGACACAGGCGAAAACCATTCAAGCCATTCCTCACCATAAATACATATGCTCTGTTCGTTTCTTAAGCCCGGGCAGATGCTGCGCTAATCACTGACTTCCTAGACAGCAGGAAACCCAACATATTCTGCCCAACTTACACATCTGTACATAAATTTTTGGAAGCAGCAGTCCCATCCGTCAGAATCTCTTTCATTTGAACTCACAGGAGTCTCTAACAGTAACTCTGTGTCTGTTAGATTTGCTGATCAAGGACAGCCCAGCACGTGGTCCTCTTCTGCCAGTTGCCATGATAGCAATTAAAAGGGAAAAGACTATGGGACTAGTCAGTTCATCCGTGCACAAATGCATATATTATTTAACTCGTTATGGAGACACAATGTGATTTTCAATTAGCTGTCCAACAGTATGATCGAACACAAGATATTTTAATTATGTGTTTCATGGACATGCTTCAAAGGTGCTGTTTCTATCTCAAAATAATTAGCTGCATGCACAGGCAACTTAAGAGAGTTCCGGAGGGCCTGTGGGTACTTTCCTTAAAGATACAGAAGAGTTATTTTGAGTTTCCTGACGTGCAAAGGCCTCCTGGTTGCAAGATAACTGCACCTAATGTATCTGTGCAGAATCACAGGTGCCTGCGCATGCGCCTAGGAACGCGTTCCTAATGAAACATGGAAAGCGGTCAATAGCTGCCAGATGGTGTACTTGATAGTTCAGAAGCAGCCCTCTGTGAGTATTAGGTCTTGCAAGGGAGTCTTTGATGAAGCATCACAGGATGCACACCCACACAGAGGCACGCACACACCTCCACACAGACTACCAAAACCATATCCAGGAAAGCAGAAGTGAAGCAGGGACGAATAAGGCAAAAGGTGGGGAAAGGATGAGAACAGCCGACAAAGCTGAGTCACGTTCACTTCTGCTCTTACCGAGGACAGCAGTCCCGACCTACAGTAGCAGTGTTTCATTTGGTAGTTGCATAAGCAGTAGTAAATTACCACCTCCTGGTGAAAAAGGCAAGGAAGATGCTATGAAACAAGCTTTCTCCAATTAACAAAGCCTCCCAGGACTACTTATACACTGTCCCCTCCTAATGAGGGCACCCAAAGTCGTAATCCAGTTCTTCTCTATAATTAACATCTGTAATTACTATTGTAAAACTCTATGCAGTAACTAATGCCACTACTCAGAACATCAAAATATCTGCACTTCTGTGCATATTAGATGCAAAGCATGCAAGTTTCATGGCAAAAAAGTTATTTCCCTCCCTGATCCCCCCAATACAGGAATACCAGATTTGCATTTTAACTGCTAGCTTAAGTGTCTGAGTACCCCTAACAGAGTCTAGAGAGAAGGCTGAATTCTGGCAACCCTACATAAGCATATGTGAATAGGAACTGACTTTCTTGCTATAAATACCAACGAACTGAAGGACCCCACCTGCCAATGATCTCTACCAAGGTGAACAGGTAGAGGCACGCACCTGCAACATAGGTAGACTTTCTTTTCTTAAACATCTCTTCTGGAGTTGCCAAAAATAGTGCCAAATGGAATTAGAACTATTAATTGAAAGGGCAAAAATGGCCAACATAAATGTTGCCAGGGGATACTTATTGTTCCCACAACAAGAATGCCTTATGACATCTCTCCCAAGAAACAGTCAACTTGTACACTAACTCCCCAATAACTCAATTATCTGTGACAATGTCAAGGCAGGGGTCTGTCCCTTCACATCCTTTGTCATATATATTTATCTCCTACATCACAGCAGTCCTGCTGGCCTTAGAAAAGAGATCTCTTGGTGTAAATGAGGCCTGACAGGAAAACAAATAGCAGATTTGGAATGCATAGAGGCATCTTTTGTAATTAAGGGGCTTGGGTGTTTTTCCTGTAGGTATTTATAAGAGGTTATTTGTTTGTTTGTGAAATGAAGCTATGAATCTTCAGGGAATCATTCCAAAACTGTTACTTCTTGAAATTTAAAGAGATTTTTCCCCCATTGAGTTCTCTGTAAATTATCACTTAGGGACTGGAAGGAGGTAACATGTACCTTAAGAATATGTAAAATGGTGATGGGTACCACACAGGCAGAAAACCAACTCCAAACTCTGGACAGGGTCATGTGTTGCAGTTTCACACACACTTCAAACTCACAGAAGCTAAGAATAATGCTAAAGCAGCAGTTCAATCTTCTCACGTCACCAGCATGCATTCCCTTGTCCAGGTAGGAATCCAGCTCAGGGAACTGATGCAGGTGAAACACAACACAGGAAGTAAAAAAAGGGGTTAACTAACACCCAGCACACAGAAGACCACACAGCCTGCAGCAGAAGAGAGGTCAGTTCCACTAACAGCAACGTCAGCTTAGCCACACTGACGTGTACATACACAATGATACAAGTACAGCTACAGCATGTCCAAATTAACTTCCTTCCTCTTACAAATTCCATTCAGATCACTGATCAATCACTTTTTCCCAAGCCTCAATTCCCCATTAGAGATATTTCCTTTGTTCTTTCCATCTACTCAGAGCGTAGGTGCTTTAGCATCAAGGCAATGGGTTGGTACAATCTGTACAGCAACAGGTATAGCACATCTCCAATTCTAATTAAAAAAGTGTAGCATTGTTGTATTACAATTAAGATACAACAGTAAAAGAAGGAGAGCTGACAGATACACCTCTTCATAACTCAAGGCCACGGTAACTTCAAGAATGTTATACTAGCTCTTTCAGAATAGATTGAGATGAGCTGGGTCCTGCATATTTTTTTTCTGGTGTCAAACAAGAGAAGGCACTTCTTCTGGACTATGGCTGACAACAACAGGGAATATTTACCCTTCTGCAAAGCAAAAGATGAGAATTCAAAAGACCTATATACCTGACCTTATGGAAACTGTCCTGCATGAACAAGTCAACAGGGCAACAGTCAACACAGACCTAACTACCTCAAAGACTTTTTGAATCTAGGCCTCAATCTTCCCATGTCTTTGATTTTCCCACAGGTAATATTAACCTGCCATGCAGAAATACTAAGGCTAATATACTGAGGGTGGTAAAATGTCAAGAGTACTTCTAAGGTGTTTTTGTAAAGGCTCCTTTTCCTTCTCTGCAGAACTGAGCTGGAAAGACAATTTGCTGGTCTATTTCTAACTATTCTACAGCAGCAGATGTAGAGAACCCATCAGTCCTCACTGATGGCTCTGCACTTGTAACATGTCCACCCCAAGTTCATAATGCAGTCTTCACATAACACATCCCTCAGAATACATCATGCCCTTTAATACTGGAGCGGGTTAGCAAATGGAGAAAGAATATGTGTCCCTTTTTGCAAAATTTATACCTTCACTTAAGCAAGTTACTCTCCTCTCTGACTCGGAGAGGTAAAGGTAGACTGCACATGGCTAAGTCAGGTCTAATCACAAACATGCCATTTTTAATTGCTTACATTGATGGATTGTTCGCTTTAGAGATTTCATTTCAAAGTTCCTTCTTAAAAATAAATGTGTATTTCATAGAAAGACAGTTAGTTTGTGCTGGCTAGCATCTGTGAGCACATGCCAGCATGAGATGGAAGCATGTCTTCCTTTGTCCTTCAGACACAGCTCTGAGATCCCTAGTTATATAAACCATGCTGTGCAACATATTATGACAGCAAATGTTCTTATCATTTGTCCTTTACCATGTATTCCTATTGTCTGTATCAGAAGTCCTTCTCCATCACATTAGGAAATCAGCAAACAATTCTTTTCCAAACAGCACACCAGAATTTATAGCTACATATTGAAGGATATATCAGCCTTTGCAACCTATGTGTTTATTTTGGGACACTGACAGCAGTAAAACAAATGAGTTCAAGTCAATAAACGAAACACATGTAACTGAAAAAACTAAACAATCTGATCTCAGGTAAAAGCATGTGAACAAGGAGAAGATTAATTGAGATTAGTGGAACTACTTATGGGGTTAAATCAGTACTAACAAGGGAGGACTACAATCACCCTTTGTAAGCAATTGAGAACACAGACAGTACCATCACACTTCTTGACAAGTTGGTAACTCATCTCCTGAGTGGAGGGAAACTATGCCAAGGATTCTTCCAGTTGAGAAAGCCAAGGGCCTAAAAGGTGCATATATTCCATTCACTTGCTGAATGGGAAATCCACTTTTAGACCTATGCTTCCTACTTCTCAGTCTACAGATTAACTCTAAGCTTATTTTGAATTTTAAAAAATCCCAAGGAAATAAATTTCAGTCTACAGAGCAGAAAAGCATCACCAGTTAATAACAGGGATCCCTTTACTGGAGACAGTCAAGCTCTAGGCTTTCTGTGAAGGGTATGGAGTGCATGCACACACACAAAAGATTATGCAAATCAAGAAACCATCAGCTTATGCAAACAAAAATTACTCTGCTACACACAGCTCATGTTAGTCTTTATGACAGTCACACATCAGGCTAAACTCAATTCTCACCAAATTAAGAAACAAGATTTCATCATTTTTGAGCTGCTGTCGGAGGTCCCATTTCTACACACACATATCTCATCTCAACCAACTTGCAAACACAGCTCTAAAGCCCATTTACCACAGCACGATTTTCACCAGGGCTGCAATCAAACATGAGACAATAATGGCCATGATATGCTATTAATTACACCAGTGTAAAGCAAGAATAACTCCAATCACTCCAGTCAGGTTTATGCAAATTTGCCTAAGAGCAGCACTGAACCTATCTGAAGATTGTCTACAGTGACATGGGTTTTCCTATTTCCTCATAATGCGATTTTCTTAGCAAATTTATAACACTATGAATAGTGTGCATGTGATCTCCTTGTATCATTATCAATAATCTTCATTTGGGTGAAAGGTTTTGGGAAGATTCCCTGGCTTCTGAGCATTCAAGTCAGAAGTACCTCCAGCCTCAGGTTTCTTAAAAGAAGATAGACTGGTTTCTCATTGGCTAAAACAGTGTAAAAATCTTAACTGTTCGTGCCACCTGTCTCACATTTGAGGTACCAGGAAGTTTTAATGATGTGCTCCTAATGAAAGTAGCTGCAGCTGTTCATAAAGTGGCTTTTTAATGGGCCCCAAAGCAAATGACTGAACTCATTGTTTTGGGCCAGTTTTATGCAAGTTTCCCTTCATTAAGCCACTTCTTTAATATGGGCTGTCATATTCGAAGTCCTTTATGAATTAGGAGGAGCCTTCTCCACTGACTTCAACAGCAGCTGTCCTCATGGAAGGAATCAGGCCCCTGCTGTGAAGTGTTTCAGCTTTAGTGGATCTGTCTCAAATCTGTCAAAATTGGACAGGACTCCTGAGAATTTTATTAGGATACAGCAGAAACAACTCCTTGAGTGCAAGCTAGATGAACCTAAGGCCCATAAGGTAAGATACGCTACTTAGTAAATCGCTGGGCTTTAAGAATCTAAATTGCTACAGAAGAGACCATAGCATTTGCTCATTGAGGTACTCTGTCTGGATTTCAGAAAGCAGAATTCAGTCCAGATCCATATGAATTTGCTGAAAAAATAAACAATCCTGCCTGATGAACAGCATTTTAAAGGAAGCATTATTTATATGACGGCACCTTTAAAAAAAAAAAAAACCAAACCAATTAAAGCTTAACTTTCCACTTCTAAGCAAATTTGCTGATGGAGGTTACCCTCAGAACCAGTCATGCCTGAAGCATTTCACTATTCTGGAAACTGTCTAATTCTCCATCAATTCTCTAACTTCAGACTAGTTTAACATAATGTTTATATTTAAAACAAACAAACAAAAAAAAACCAAAAAAACCAAAACAACAAAACAACAAAACAAAAAAACCCCCAAAAACAAAACAAAAAAAAACCACCACCACCAAACAAACAAACAAAAAAGCAAGACTGAAAGAAACCCCAAAACTACATCTCTGGCAATGTCCTCCTACTTGTCAAGCACCAGGAACGACTGCCAGATATTAAAATAACTTAGGAGAGCTCCATTTGACTGCATATCATACCATACCATAGAAGTATTGCTAAATCTATGTCCAGTTCAAGGAAATCACACTGTCGGGAAACCTTCCCTTCAGGCAAACGCAGCTAAAAGACTTCAGTAGCACTCAACATCTTTTGGGCAGTCTACCAAACTCAGTGATTTCTGTACAAAAGTGCCTAAATAATAAAAGTCAGTGAATTGGCAGTAGAAGCAGCTATGAAAACAGTTTCAACAGTGAAAAGCATGAAAAATGGTGCAGGAGATCACAAAGTCCCTTTTTCCTTGTTTTCAACTGAAGGCTGCACATCTGTGCTTCCTTTGTGGAGACTGAATTTTTCTGTCCCCGAGCTCTAAATACCTTGCTTCCAACCTCTACCAATACTAACCTTCAACAGTTCCAGTCTTCTCCACTACACTAGTGCCTTTGCCCCCATTATATTTTGGATGCTTTCAGAGCTGCTTAAACGTCCCTTTGAAAGAAAAGTGAAACAATAAAATTCTAAATCATACCAATAAATAGAAGTGGCGCTCTGTACCCTGACGAAAAAAGGGAAGCAGGATACCTTACCTCAAACTCATATTTCTAGAAGTAAAGGCAGAAACAAGGACCCTGCCTGCCTGTCAGAGGCAGATACTTGTTCCACTGCCTGACATTTAGCTGTGCTAATACACCTATCTCTATGAATCTCACTGCACATAAATGAAACCCAACCAATAAGCAGAGTGAGAAGTAGAAAAAAACCTATCCAGTTCAGTTTTCCAGGGAGATGAATGGCCAACCGATCCACTTCTCTGGATTTTACTTTCCAAACTTAAAAAAAACCAGTTTCCATGGGCTGGGGAGATTAGAAAAAGAAAAAGAAAAAGACCTGAACTCAGCAGTAGCTGTTCAAAGAGATATCTTAAAATCTCTTATGAATAAAAGTTATTTTTGTCTAAAAAGAGGATGTTCTTTTCTATTGCCTCCCAGCCTCCTCCCAAATATGCTGACAAAGAAAGATGAATGGGAAATGCAGTATTAGGAAGTGCCTACAAGGACCTGAGTTTCGCAGGTGGAGATGCAAGATCGGGGAACTGTGGGGTCAAATCACCCCATCACATACTTGAATCAAACATTAGATTAAAAATTCTGTTTCTGGACTTGGTGCCTGGAAACTTTAGTATTAAGTAGAGGTGGTGGATAATGGCAGATGAGCATTCTTAATCTATTCCCTGTTCTGACCTGATGTTAAGAATGGCCAGGGAACTCCTATCCACCAGTGAGCTTAACTCAGTGATATACTTACACAAATTTCAATCAGTGGTACTTGCAGATAAGCAGTCCTGTAATTTAATAGCTTTGCTTTTCTAAAATCAGAACAAAGAAGGAGCTCTATAGTTAATGATGGACAACACATTTCAGTTGAGATTATTTTTCACAATCCAGTGTGCAGATCTGATAACAGTAAGATATTTTCAAATTTGCATCTTTCCGCCAAACAGTTCAGAATATTATTTAAACAATAAATTGAAAAACATGTTCTTTCTGAAATCTATTTTTACATTTCTTTTTGCCAGAACATGCTCATCAGTACAACTGACTTTTCACAAGAATGTTTTAAAGTGTCTAATTTTACTACTTTTCCATTATTTTTGCTTTTTCCTCTGCTTGACAAGCCTAAAGAATAATAGATGTGCAGGGAAAAAATAATCTATGTTGCTAGTACAGTGTCTGATAAAATAAAACCAATTCAGATAGAGGGCTTTTTTTTCACCCTACAACGTGCAATAGGATTAACAGTCTCCCTAGAAAAATGTACTTTTCTTCTAGGTCACAGGGCCATCTGACTCTAATTTGACTCAAAAACAAGCCCTCCAACTCTTGACCACCTCACAGTATAGTAGTGGAAAACATCTAGGTCACATAATCCTGTCTCATCCAATTTGGATGCAGTTCTTCCAAGGATATAAATTCATTAGAGAGACACATTGTAAACAAACATACACAAGAAAAAAAATAAGCAGACAGATTCTGCCTGCTCACTCTGCATACATATGACTACTTGACCCAGAAACCAAAGGTATCACCATCTAGTCACTGGGTTAGAGTCATTCATCTACATAAATAACTCAAGAAATTTTGCCTTTCTACCACATTACAGAGCGCTGCACAGCATTTCAGAGGAGACTGTGGTTCCCTGCAATTTATTTATTACTCAAAGTTACTCCTAAAAAACCAAGCTGCCAGTCTTACAATGAAATAATGTTTCACTTCACTGAGAGCCCCAGAGGTTTCCTGGTGACATCTCGAGGCATGATGGTAAGCAAGCAGTACCAGAGACATTAGCATCAGCTCTGCATTATTTCTGAGAGATTTAATTACTCCAAAAATAATAAAAATAATTAAAATAATTTGCAACAAATACAGATATTGGTTAGTTGTATTTATCCTAAGAGTTAGACCCCCATCAACTGATCTCCTATAAAATAATAACTCACTTTGAAAGCTGTGCTTAACTGATCAGGCAAAGTTAGAAGGTCTGAAGGAAAAGTCTGCACCTTGGGACCTCTCACACAAAGCTACAACATTGTGAAGTACGAAACAATGCCACAATAGGGATTTAAAAGTACTTTCAATTTTTTTCTCTCTTAGTCACCTGTGCCTCGCCCAAGACAAGAACTGTAGAAACCACCAAGCTCTAAGATGTTGCCAATCAACAAAGAATACAGATCAGGTTTTCCTCTTGAAATTTCTAATTGAAATCACTTTGTATACCCGGGCAGTTGCAATTGCAAGGGTATTTTTATATCACTGATATGTCCATTAAATTCCCTCTGTGACAGGGTTCCCAGGGAGCTTCAATCTAACCACTATGTCATGCACAGCTCTGTCCTGTGGATTACTGAATTTACTGGTTTGTAATTTTTTGTCATCACTACAGTCAGAGACACAAAGTAATTAACTGGGCATACACAGCACACTTGCTCACACTGCTGTCTAGCACAATTAATTACCTGTGCCAGGTTTGGAAAAGCTGATCATCTCACTATTCCCTGTCCCACAGCAAGCATATCACTCAGTAAATAATTCTGAACAAACACATGAAGCACGTTAAGTCAACATTCTGCAGTCCTACGCACATTTCATTCATGATCACAAAAAAGAAAGAAAAACAAGTGAAAACCAAAGCCTCTAAATTTGTCCATACTATTTTAAAGGCCAAGAAATAATTTGATTGAAGATAAGCAGACGTATTTCCTTAGTATACGCAGGAATTTCTCATATTTCCTGTAGAAAATTCCTGAAACCTCGAGAACTGATGTTTATTCCATCCAACTTATATTTTGTTACCCAAAACAAACTCCACTTCTCTGCCATATGCTCAAGGAGCACAGGGAATCCTACACTGCCAACATTAGGCGTTCATCCGTTGCTGCAGTAAGTCTGAGATATCACAGGATGCATTCCCATCTGCTTTTGAATTTTGCTTCAACTAGCAAGGCTAATAAATTCCCCAGTATGTCCCATCAATTCCCTTAGGAGCAATATGCGTGTCAAATCCAACCTGGCCAGCATCTTCTGTCCACAAAGGCGGTACAGAGCAGCATAAGGATGAAGAGCAAGTGCCTGAGTTACCCAGTGGGAAGACAACCCTCTTGCAGAACTTGCAGTTCTAGTCAGAAACACTGCTCCCAAGGAGGGATGATCCTGAGGACAACGGGACCCTGCAGGCTCCTGTACCTTTGAGACTGGACTGTACAGCTAAGACCCCTTTGGGTACAGGACAGCATTAGTTAAAATACTTTGTGAACAAGTCAAGGATTAGGAGAATAACTACTCTTTTCCCAATTCTCCCTGGTCTGAAAAGAAAAACTAGAAATTCACATCAAGTACAGTGACTGTTTCCCTGTAGGGTCCTGGGTGGGTCACAGACCATGGTCTCCTACTCTGTATGGACAGTGCCTAAGACCTGTAGACACTTGAAAGAATGACAATCTGCTAGGTGCAAAATTGAACATATAGTTTCGATTGAAAAGAAGCTCACAGACTATGTTTCACATCGCCATTCCTTGCTTACTTACAAACAAATAAACTGCATACATATATCTATAATAAACAAACGTATATAATTGCTCTATTTGTCTTCACTTGCATATCACTGGACAGATTCAGGTTTCCTGGATTTAAACCCAAAGAGATTTTAGAAATATAAGATGAAATAACGAACATAGGACAGTCCATAACATTCAAAGGAACTCCTCAAAATGCAATTTTTGTATGCTTTCCTAAATTTAATTCAAAAATAAAATAAATGCACATTTTACTTTTTCTTTACAGTAATTAATAACTGGAGGCTTAAGGATGTCTATTATCACTGTGAGAATCTATGTTTGCCATAGCAGTGTTGTTCTTTTTTCCTCTTCATAAAGATATTCACAAACCAGAGGAGAAACTCTTTGAAGTATGTGGTAGGGACTTCTTCTGCCCACTCCTTATGCATAACTCTTCTAACATGATCTGACCAAGACACTTGGTTTTTCCCCCTGCAGCCCTCAGCAGCATGAATCTTGCATCAGTCTGATGTGGTGGATCTCACAGCCCAGCACCTTAGATCCACTGAAGTGAGGAGAGAAGTGAAGCTCTCCAGGGGCCCTGGCAATTCTGAGCACCACCACAGTCTGTCACAGCAGCACAGGTAGCTGAAAGCAGAGCTCAGCCCCTCCTGTGATTTGACTGTGACACATCACAGACCTTCTCTTGGCACAAGCCACATACATATAAAAAGCAAAAAAGTGGGGAGGGGATGAATAATTACACAGAAGTTCTCAGTTTAACTTTCACTGTAAAAAATTTAGTTCAGAGACAAAAGCTCTTGAGACCAAGGTGGAACTTTATGTAAGTCACTGAAACTGGATGGCAAAGGAGTCCAAATAAATTATGCCTATATACAAACCTGGTCATGGGGATAAAAAGAGATGGGGAGTCATTTCTAGAAACAATGCCAAGCATCTCTAATGCAAATTTTAAAGTTCATGAATGACAGGTACTTGAAAATCTGTGACCCTGGAGCCATCAAAGGCAGAAAGCATTCAGGCCCTGATCCAGCACATCATCTAGACGTGTTTATGCAGGAACATGTGCAAGTCCATGGCCATGAAACAATTCAAATGAGGGATTGCCTTTGATCCCTCAATCCTTCTGAAGTCAACCGAATGCAACAGCTCAACATTACCTGGGATAATCTGGGGCAATGAGTACAAGATGCAACTTCAGTTTGATTTAATGAACTGTCTTGAATTTCTTGTGCTGGAGAGACAAAGGTGTGGCACTTGTACGTGTACTGGATAGATTTGTACTGGATAGAGGGATGGCTTCTGTTTAAATGAAAGGTATTTCCTACTGGTCATGAGTGCTTGCTTTTTAAAACTCAGAGGGATTTTCAAGGAAAAGAAGGTGCAGATAAAACTAAGAGAAGCAAATGGACTAGATCTCCTAGAGTGGGGGGAAGGGGAAGAGAGAAAAGTAGCAGCTTCTTAGTCTACATTACTCCTGCTACAAAGCGTTTTCCACACTATGCAAAAAACTCTTTGAAGACAAAACTCTTCTGATGGCAGAACTCTTCTTCTACTGTGCCTCCTGTTATCCAAAAAGGTGAGCATTACTTCTGTGCAAGGAACTTTCTGAAAAGCATTGCTGGATCAACCATATTTGGATTGCACTGGACCTGAATGAAGACCTTCCCATACTCAGGCCAGTATTCCAAATTCTCCCACATTAGTTGTAAGGACACCTCAGACAACAGAAGCAGAAACAAATGCAAAAGGAGAAGGATGGAATGGATTGTTTCATCAAGCTCTCTGTACAGTTCTTGCAACTACTGCAGGACACAACAATGGCTCTCCCAAACAGGTATTTGAAATCTTGGGTTTCTCTGTCCTGACTGGGAATTATGATTTGCAATCCCAAATTATTTTTTGCTTGTCCTTTGGCTATTTGGAAATGAAGTATGAGGCAGAAAGTCAGAAGCCCAGTTCTCATGAGCTAGGTTGGTGCTTCAGGGCTGAGGGTGGCAGAAACTGGTTTTGACGGGTTAGCCATGCAAATATTATGCGCCAGTCGTTGAGCAAGGATCTCTGTGCTGCTCTCCTCTGTCAGTGTCACAGAGGCTGACACATTGTGACAACTTCTATACCCAGAGTTAAACTAAGCTCATTTCAATCGTGCTTCAAAACAAACAGAATTAACACGAAAATCCTAACACTTTAGCCAAATAGATACTAACAGTTTAGAGAAGCAAAACATTTACAAGCAAATCTAGACAGCCATCGAAGCATGAATCCCAAAGCTCACACTAAGACCCATGGAGTCATCATCAGTCCAGCACAGCTTTAACCTGCCTTTCTGTATGTGAATCCTACCCTGGCTGAACATAAGTGCAGGCAAAGTGCTGCAGAACTTCAGTGTAGGTAGGATGGGGGACATCAAATATACATACAGCACCTAACATAATACAGCCCTGCTTTCCTTTTGTGAACATTTAAACATTGTCATACTCTAAAAAGCTATCATAGCATTCCACTAGAAACAGGTATAAGAATCCTACAACAACTACACTAGTTGTTATCCTATAAGTAGCCATATACAGTTTAAATAAAATCCTGATTAATGAGCATTTGCCAGAGGACCTCATGTTTCAGTGCTATTCTGGCCAATGCTGAAGTCATATAGCTGTTGGATGGAGAATGTAATAGGTCATTCGGGTGACACTTCCTCATAGGACAGAACACCATTATGGGTAAAAAACTGAAAGAGAAACAAGGGTTACAGTGATTAAAAATCGTGTACACAGAGTAGAGGCCATGTCACAGTCTCTGCAATTTCCACTAAAGGTCCCGTTGTGTGGGAGTGGCAAAAGATTCATACCCTGAATCTTCTCCAACTCCTGGCCATAGTGTTTAGACATGGAAACAACACCTATACTTCCCACAGCCTTACGCACTTCACACACTGTGTTTCAAGCAGTGGAAGCACATGCCACTTTTGGAAGGCCAGCATGGAGACTCAACAAGATGCTTTGAAGTCTCTGCCCTTTAGAGGTGAGGCTGAAAGCCACTGACACCATTTCACTCTGTGATAGAGGGCAGATAACCTGTCACAGCCACAAATCAGGCAGACTCCCTCCCTATGTCTATTAGTGACGGTCACTTAACTCCATTTCATTCAAAATGGGAAAAAAACCCTAATCCTATGGCTTTCCACTTGAAATGGTAGCATGCTGCTTATATAGCAAAGATGTCAAGACCCTCAGCCATGAGACAGATACATAAGGAAACCAGAGACAGAGAAAAAAGTTTCTTAAGGAAATAGTATTTCTCATTATTATGTTTTATTTACTTTCTAGTTTTTACTAATAGGAAACTGAAACGTTCACAGAAGAAGTAACTGCAACAAAATTTGAATTGGTGGGGCTTTTCCATTCCGAGCTTATTATAAACCTCCAAAGCATAGCAAAACCAGGTTTAAAATATAGTCTTTACCAAACACAACAAGGAAAAGTCTTCACACCATCAGAGGTTTCCATCTACAGTTCTCCTAGTGGGACATGAGGGAGCCAACAGCAGTGGGTGCAGCGAAAGCCTGCCTTGACTCATGGTCCAATATCTCTTAGTGCAGATGAACTGTCCAATATCTGTTTATATAGAAAAAATGCTGCCCACAAAACATCACTGGTAGCAGTAGTCTTATTATTTATATTATAGAGATGAGAGGAAAAATCACAAATGCATAAAATATTAGGGCAGACAAGAAAATATTTCACACTCAGTAGTAAATTCTTTCTAGCCCAACAGCTTAGCTTTTCAACAGGTGTGAGAAATAGAAAAATTCACAAGGGACAAAGATGTATGATAGATATTACTCAAGGGAAGTAAGGAGAGTGATGAAGGCTAACAATTTCCAGTTACATTAACCCCCTTCTGCTTCAAAGATCTTTATTTTAAACTGTTGAGGTGTATTAGAAAGCTCCAGCTTGGTTTCCCATTACATTCTCCCTGTGTCATTGCACCTAATAACACAGATGGCTTTAGAAATGTTTCTGCTTTCATTATTTTCTCCTACTGGATGCCAAGTTGTTTAATAACTTTATCATTTTACAGTAATTTGTATTCAAAATAATCTGTAAATCAAATTCAAATATAACAGCTCAAAGTGGGGGCAAAGAAATATAATTATTTAGTATGGCCTGGAGTAATAACTCAGTTCAATGTGATAGAATTGCCAAAAGAAAATGTAGGTTAAGTACCAGGAATCATTTCCTAACAGCAAGATCTATCAGACCAAAAAAACAACCTCCCTGCAGAAAAGGTGGCATCCTTCTCACTTCCTTTTGAAACAGGACAGACGATGGCAGTGGAGCATATAACATAAGGAATCACCTGTGAAAGGAAAGTGACCTAGAACAGCTTCCATTTCTGTCCTCTTAGAGTTATTCACAACCTGAATGCTAAAGTCCTTTTGGGAATACATTATATCCCACCTCAGCCAAATGGAAAGCCAGACAGTTACAGTCCAACCACTGGCAAACTCACAGAATCCCAAAAAGATCCTGTATTTTTATTTTGCTTTTCCTGCTTTTTAGGAGTCCACCTGGGAAACTGCACAGGTCATGAATGGATTTAAGGATGTGATCCAAATTTACTGAAATTGCAGATGTTTATTCATATATTCATCTTAAGCTTGTTTTTAACTTCCATGCCAGAGTCAAACTTCCTGTTGTGCTCTCCTAAATTGGGGCTCTTCTGTATTAACAGCTTACAGAATGAACAACTTACTGTGCATATACATGTAATGCACACATATATATTAGTAAATTATATGCATTTATTATTATTCAAGTTACTATTATTATTAAATGATATATAATTTATTTGCTCTAGATGCCATTTCTGGTTTCCAATGCGTTGAAGGAAGGTGTCTGCTAAAAACATTATTTTTTCAAACTCCAAGAATTTAATTTAATAAGAAAAAATCGTGTCTAAAATGAAGAATACATTGAAGTAGTCTGTCAGAGCAAAACAATATTTTACTGTGAGTGAAAAATTATTTATTTAAGTTTGTCAACAGATTTTGACTAATTCCAGAATAGCCATATGAATTTTCACCCTCATTTCACAGGTGACAAGACTCAGGCTCAGAAAGATTAGATGTTTTGCCCAAGCCCATATTCTAAAGCTAACAACAAAGACTCATGTGTAGTTAGGAGTATATCTAATTTATTTCTATCTATGTTTTTATTACACTCAGGAGCATGGTATTTCAGTTCCTTACAGTACTCACAATCAATAAATCCTTGTATTTTTCCTGTCAGAAGGGATATCACCATTACAGAAGCCGAGAAATGAAGACACAGAGGAATACCAAAACAACTTGCCCAGGGAAGTTGATGCTTGAGGCAAGAAGAGAATCTGGACCCCCAGAGTCCCAGCTCTTACCTTCATGATCCTCCTTTCCCATGAAATTTCCTTCTTTCTTTCTTTTTCTTTTACTCCCTTTTCCTATCTTAAGTGGATCAGTCTAAAAGTCAACAAGATTTTCCTTGAGATTCTCTAACTGTGCTTTCCACAAAAAGGCATCAATATGTACAACAAGAATTAAGTCAAATTGGTAGCTGATAAAATTTTGCAGAAACAGTCTTGATTTATGAGGTATCAGCACCAGAAAGGGGGGAGAGGTGATGCTACAGCTGAAATACAATTCCACAGGACATCAGCAGAACAAACCAACT
Source organism: Myiozetetes cayanensis (assembly GCF_022539395.1). Classification (NCBI taxonomy): domain Eukaryota; kingdom Metazoa; phylum Chordata; class Aves; order Passeriformes; family Tyrannidae; genus Myiozetetes; species Myiozetetes cayanensis. The sequence continues at coordinate 45,866,020 of NW_026087853.1, read as the reverse complement.
TCTGCTGATGTTTTCCTTCTTACCACTGTAACACACCAGATTATTTTCTCTTGTTAACAGACATGCCTTGTAGCCACCAAATTGCTTTGAAGCAGCAGCACGGACAGGTAAGTGGTAATTCAAGATCTGTTTCCAAGCAGTTCACGTAAGCCTGTCATTCCACATGGCCACTTTCTACAGTTCAAGGGGAAATGAAACCTGGGCTACCAAATTTTGCATGACTCGTGCATTAGAAAGCACTGCCTGTACAACAAACCCCTTAATCTAGTTGACTTGCATTCCTACAGCTTCTCTTTACTTGTCTGGTAGGGTAAGCAGAGAAAACTGACACACAGACTCGAAGAGATCTCTGCTCACTACTGAAGAGTGCCCACTACTGCAGAGACACCACTTTGCACCCTCTGGGTACTAAAATACAGAGCAAGAGAACTGCTACAACTGCTACACAGTATTAAAACCTGCTATTTTTCCTTTTTTTCTTCTTTCTTTCTTTTTTTTTTTTTTTTTTTTAAGCCTTTTACTCCAGCAAATAGCTCACAGAGCACCAAACTGTTTGATGTTTTAATGTCGCAATACATATCCTGTGGCATGAGCTGGTTTAGGGAAGTAGCTACAGCTTCACTCAGCACCGTAATGAACCTTAAGTAACTTCATGCTGTAATGATAGCACAGGAATAGCATTAAGATGTGGCCAGAGGTGCGTTTTCCTAACTGCTGATGAAGGGAGAAAGGCAGGCCTGCAGCCAGCTTCCGGAAATGCCCGCAGGGACAGCCATACATCACATTCTCAGAAGCATCTGTAGTCAGGTTACACGACGCACAGCTGGCCCTGTAGGAATCAACCACCCTCTCTCTCGTACTGCTTTTTAAGCACATCCCTCCCTAGTCCTCCGAATCACCTTCTCGGCTTGGGGAAAGGCAAGAAACTGCTACTTCACTGCTGTGTTAACCTTCAGGCCATCACAAGCATTTCACAAAGCTCTAGGTGACAACGCAGCAGCGTGTGGCTCCTGAAATGTCAAGGGACGCTTTCAAGTCGTAGCTTGCTCTATAATTTGGTCCCTCTCAATTCTTGCAGTTAATTGTACAGCAGGTCACTCAGTAGTTGGCATCCACAACAGTTTGTCTATCCGAAACCCTGTTCCTGATTTAAAAGCAACACGAGTTGAGCAGCCACAGTCTATAATCAATTGGAAAAACACTCCTAAATGGAAATTCAACATCGCTACCAGGCAAAACTCACTGGTAACTTTTGCATGAAGAAAGAGATGAAGCAACAGGACATGCAATAGAAATGGACATGTTTGGGTTTTTTTCCATGCTGGCAAAATGGCAAATTTGAGTAGGGATGAGAATTTGGAGATATCTCAGTCACAAAGTAAAGGATTTAGTACACTTGTCTTGGCATAAAAATACTAACTGCACCCTATGTTCAGAACGTGTATATGGTAAATTTCTAGCAATGGGCATTTTGGTTTCTAAGTATTCCATAATTAAGAAAAAAAAAAAAAAACAAAGCCTAATTGCAACTGTTTGTACTGGTTTAACATCCTTCTTTAAAACAGAAGCTTTATCTAACTCATTTTTTTTCTTTCCTTTTTTTTTTTTTTTAAATCTGTGGTCATTTGGCCAAAAGTGTATCATTTTCTTTTAATCACTGGCATAAACTCTGAATAACTATATGTATTCAAAATTACTTCTCTGATTGGTAGCTAAGCTGCTCTGATGCTACAAGTCTCTGTTGGAGATTAGTACCTGCTTTAAATGTGTACTGCAGATGAGGGCAAGATATCAAACTCTAACTGCTACGATGCCTGATGGGCTGGAACTCACTTAGACATTAGGGTTTTGTATGTAATGCAATATTTTTATTACACATTTCCAAACCACAAAACAATTTAACCATAAAACTGTCATGATGTGAATCCTGTATTTTTAAAATTGCTTTCTGCTACACCCGTCACATTACATTATCAAAATGGAAAAACTATCATGATTAAACTACACTTTACCATTTACTTGCTGCTAGTTGATTATTTATCATTTTCCCTCTCAATTTAGACAATGAAAATAGGCAGCAACATTCATGTTTGTATCACATTAAATTTTAAACATTATGCTGTATTCTCAGTTTTGCAGAGAAATCCTTAGGCTAAAATCTTCAAAAATCTTCCAATTCTGAGTAACCAGCACCTGTTTCTATATGAATGAAAAAATATGTCCAAGGTTACTTAAGATTTATTTAAATATTTACTATGAAAGGCAAATCTAGTCTCGCATTTAACTGTGCAACAGAAAGTCCAGTGGTTAAGACACAGGATGACCTCTGTTTGCTTTCTTTGACAATACAACCAAGTAGGTAATTTTGCAGTGGTTCTGTTTTCCATTTACACAGGAGAGTCATGTTTTTTTTCTCCCTGCTTGTTCTCAGTACATTCACTCCAAGCTCCATGGGACAATGACCACATCTCATTTTACATTAAATGTCCTAAGTGGGTGTCTCTGGAATCTGTGTATTATAAATGTCTCAACAGCTAGAAACCTTTTCTAACATAAGCCTAACAGTGCTCCAGAAATTCTTAAATGAATAATTCTTGATAAAATCTAAAACATTAATTCCCTACAATCTATAGAGAAAATAAACGCATAAAATTGTAAGAACACAGTTATCAACTTAGAAGTTATATAATAGTGAGTGATAGTGATATATATATATATATCACTTGCCTTTCTCTCACATTACTAGACTCCAGCTGTCCTGTCATGGCCCCACTTCCAATGCCAAAATAATATTACAAATCTCTGGATTTTAAGTAATACAAGACTTTTTCTACGCTTTTTTTTTCTTTAATTTTCTTTACCTTCCAAGCTTGAAAGTTGATGTTTAAAACTGAGGGAGAATAAAGTTGTATTTCTGACATCAATCAGATTGGTGTTTTGTTTAAATCATTGTCACTGCAGAATAAAACAGCTATCCTATGGCATATTAGCGTTTACAAGCTAAAATTAAGAATTTTGCTGTCACTGAAAACACTTTTCCAACATCTTAAAAATAAATAAAAGTAGAAAACACAAATTCACCTCTTTGTTGAGAATAATAAAATTCTAGGACATCAAAGGACTTGTTCAGGACTGGTTGAAGCCACAGAAACTACACATTCTGAATAATGATGCCAACTCAAGTGTAACCATAATGAAAACCTATAATAATTAGATGTATTCAATCTAGAAAAGATTAAAATGCCAAAGTGTGATTTGGACAGAGAAACATTCTGAAAGGTAACCAAGAAAATAAAATCAAATGAAGGATTATTATTGTTTGTAAAGAATCTGTTCCAGAGAGAAATTGAACCATGACTCATGAATCCAAAAGTGATGAAGGAACCTAATGAACTAAGATAAATGTGCTTTTTTTTCCTGGCAAGAGATCTAACTGAAGCCTGTAAACATGCGAGTAGGAACGAAAGCTACAAATACAAATAGACTCCTTTTTAAACCTCAGAGATCCCTTATCCAAGTACTGTCTAGATCAGACATTGCTTTTCTTTTGTACCTAATAGAAACCAGAGATGCTTAAACCACAGTCTCATTCTGTCACACTCCTCTGCTCTCACCTTTCACTTGGAGCAGCCCTCACCTCTTAAGCATCGACATCCAGCAGACAACAAACGAGTGGTAGAGCCCAGCCTCTAAAGGCTGGCAGCCCATTCCCAAAGGAATGGCAGCCCATTCCAATGCCCAATCACACTTTCTGTGAAGAACTTCTTCCTAACATCCAACCTAAACCTCCTCTGGCACAGCTTGAGACTGTCCTCATCCTTCTACTGGCTACCTGGGTGAAGAAGAGACCGACCCCCACATGGCTACAACCTCCTCTCAGGTAGTTGTAGAGAGTGATGAGGTCTCCCCTGAGCCTCCTCTTCTCCAGGCTAAACAACCCCAGCTCCCTCAGCCGCTCCTCACAGGACTTGTGCTCCAATCACCCTCCTATCAGAATTACAATTCCGACATTTTCAGGGTTAGTCAAACCTTTTCACAGGAAAGAAAACACCACTGCATCATTGCTGGTTTTAAGAAAAAAAAAGTTTTTCACCCATGCAGAAATACCCCTATTTCTTGGCAGAAAGCAAATATGGAGATTTTAGCTTGAAAGATATCATTCTGGGAAAGTTTTAAATGAAAAAGAGTATAAAGTTGCTGATGAAAATATGCCATCTCATCCTCAAATACCTCAAATACATTGCAACAACAAGACTCCAATGAAATGATGGCTGCTGGCTGAGGAGAGAAAAAGGACTGAGTCAAGTAGAAATGAATTACATGACAACGTAATTCCTTTGCTACTCAAAGATTTGAAAAAAAAATCAAAAGCATTGTTTCCTCACATGAAAGAATTTTGTCCCCACATAATAAATTTTAAAAGGGAGATGTCAATATTACAAGAATTAAATGCAAGATTTTAATTATAAATTAATCCAGATTATATTTGAAAAGAATGAGATTAAGTTCTCATATGGCATGCGAGAGCAGGAACCATAGAGATTTACTTATTTACTTACTGGCTGGATGTAGCACATTAACAACACTCACTATTTTGGATCCCAGAACTGTTAGCATGCCAATATTAATATGGTAAAACCCAGCAGGATATAGACACTGTCATTAGCACTATTAGACATGCTACATGCACTAATAAAGAGTTGTTTCTTTCTCCAAATTAAAACTGCCTTTGCTCACCATATAGCTGTGTGACACAATTCCAAGGTAGGGTTTTTTTTTAATTCTTCCCTCCTCATATTTAAAAATTTTCATTCCCAGTGCTTTGGGTATGCATCTTACAGCACTATTTTTCTTTATTTGGATTTTTTTTTTTTTTGCTTTACAGGTTTTTTGGAGAGGATTGTTCTGTTTTGTTTTAAATTAACAGCTGGAAAGTAGCAAAGAGAAGTTAATGGAAAGAAGAAACAATACAATAAGGAAGTAGTGATTGCTACTAACATAGGTTTCTGTTGTCAAAGTTGAGACTTCCAGAGAGCTTTAGAAAGACTTTTCTCACCTGAAAAAGGACCCAAAATATACTTCTTGACAATATCTGTACAGTTTAGTAAGTGAAAGAAGAGAGTGTGCAGTGTCAGAACCCTCCTGCAATTCTACATTAACACATGCAACTCCTCCAATCTGCACTCCTGAAGCCATGAATCCTGACCCTCAGAATTCCCATCACTGCAGGCCTTTTGCTGTATAAACACTCTTGATTATTTACAAAAAAATCCAGTTGAAACCACAGTGTGGTTGTACACCACAGGGAGCACAGAAAAGTCAAGTGGACTAACGGAGTTCAATCTGTTCTGAGACGGTGGGAGGAGAAGAGAAGAGAAGAGAACTGCACAGGAGGCAGGGGACTGTGGCACTTCAGCAAAGCACAGGCTCGTGTCCACAGCAGCAGCAACCAGCACAGCCCTATTTAACTCTAACACATTTTTTTCCCCTGACTCTGAGGAGCTTAAAACTGCTTTGTAATAAACTGAAGAAGGGCTTAACAAAAAAGTTTTGAATTATTTCATAGTCACATAAGACTATTTCAATAATGCCATCCTGCCACCAGTTCAGAGGACTCGGAGAGCTTAGGTAAGGGGAGGTTACCAGTGACCTATAATTGATGCTGTTTTCATATGGGTGTCCACTGACATAGCTGTACTCAGTGGTCCTGCAAAGATGCCGAGCTGTTATATCCCAGTGCTGGTTTTCTTTTCAGCTCCTGCTGAGAAGACTCATAGTGTCTTTCCTGCTTTTCCCTGGATGTGAGAAATGTTTTTCTTCTTTTGTGTACTCCTCTACTCCTTTTTTCACTGCAGGTAACATTTTGTGCCCCCCTCACCATCACACCAGAGGAAAAGAATGTGAAACAAACAAACAGCTTTTAGATTGCATCAGTAATGGAAAGAAGCAACCAAGGCATCTTAGCTCAAGCAAAGCAGCAGAAAAAAAATTGCCTGAGAAGATACTTTGGAATATTTTATTAAGGACCTCATGATCTCTCTATTTTTAGGATACTTAAGGCACAAGTTCCCCTCAAAATGATTTAGCATATCTTCAAATTTTAATAGATTTGATAGGTTAGTATTATAAATGAGCAATAAAGAAATAAGAGTGAATGGTACAGATAACATTCAAAACCATGTAAGGAAAGATGGCAAGAAAGATTTTAGCATAGTTTTCCAATAGCATTGTTGTGGACAACTAACAAAATAAGCAAACGCCTGTCTAGCTGAAGCCTGGGAAATTTTTGGAAAAAGATTAACTGACATTGTTGCCTGAAGAAGAGACCTTTCAATGTCTTATTTTAAGCTATGATAGTGTAATGCCCATGGAGTCCTGTAAGAACAGTAAAGTTTATCTGCTTGCTCTGCAAGGGCTGTACTCCAAAAATTCTAGAGGAGTTTCTGTGATAACCAGAACTCAGGTTCAATTCTCTCCAATTGCTGACATTTTCCCAAGACAGGCATTTTGTAGATTTCTGCTGAAAGTCATCAGGAGAGACATCTTTGTATACTATGTACCTACCTGTTCATCTGCTTAGAGCTTAAAACAGGTTGGGTCTGCCTTCTCTAGGATGAAGGACAAGGCATACACTAATACCAGTCAGTAGAAAAAGTAAAATTCTAGAGCATCCATAATTAGTATCAAAATAAAGATGTGAAGAGAGATATACCCAAAAAAGGCAAGAGATTTCTGATCCTGTCAGCATCGCACACAGACAGAAGACAGTGGTCAGCACCATGTCAGAGCACAATGCTGGCTCAGGAATGAATTGCCAGTTACCTCCAGGCTTCAAAACAGTATGAAGACAAACTTCATATAATAGCTGCTGGTTATAAACACATTTGCAAATGCAATTGTTTGATGCCAAACTCATTAACATGTCCTAAAATCCAAGTCACTGGGCCCCTAGGAAAAACATATAAGGGGGAATTCACCACTACCTTATAAGTATTTTATTTAACTTGCTTGACACACACATCTCTCTTCCAGAGTCAACATGGGCTGAGACAAAAATCACTGTTATTTTTAGATGTATTTTCTTGATTATGGAAAAATCACTTTTTCTTGTGTTTTCAGCTGGAAAAGAAAGGGAACTGAAAGCTACAGAAAAAGCAAATTCCCAGTCCATCAGTCCTCTCCGGCTAATTGTAAAATCCAGCTTCTAACACTAGGGAGTGAAAGGTCAAAATTGGAACCTTAATTTTGAACTTCACAATAACTGACTGAGGTAAAAGATTCAGACTCAAGTCCTCAGTACCAGATTCATGGAGGTGTGAGCAAGAGGGAGCGTGAAAAATCCACCTCAGCTCATATTAAGATATGATGCTTTGAGCACTATTAAAACTACTGCTAATCATTCTTCTGCACACAGACAGACAAGAAGTAACAGGAAAGGAGAACCATTCTGTGGTGGAAGAAATAAGGTTTTGAAAACAAACATTTTAAGCAACGTGGGACAGCAAGAAGAACATTATCTCAGGCTTTGGTCCTGTGCAGCTTCCCTCCATCCCTCATTTATCCAGTTGGGCAACCTGAAAAACACACTGCTCTGCAAGATGCTCTGCTGAAATCACAAGTACTTACAAAAGAATGAGGAGGACAGGACACGTTGCTTGTTTGCAATGAACTGTCTGAGGCAAACTGAATTTTGCTGCATTTCAGTACATTTACTCCACAGATTAACTAAAGTTACTATGTGGAGAAATAGAGTACAGGATGATACCAAATGTATCAACAGCTGACCCTTGGTCACCCAAACAACCTGTCTGAAATACTCATATTCACTTCATGCAGTTGGTTTTATCTCCTGCACCCAAATAACTCATCAAAAATAGAGTTATGGGGTTTGTTTGGATTGTTTAAGGTTTGTTTTCAGTTGTGTAACACAAAAGTTAGCCAAGTGATTTCTAGCAACTGAAAAGATTGTCTTGAATGGCTTTTTTTTTTTTAAGTTTTTCTGCAGAATATTACCATTATACCTTTCAAACAGAGGAAAAATTCAAGCAGAAAATAATGGTGGAAACAAATGTTTTATCTTGCTGCTTTCCAAATCTGAGGGAATGTAATTAATCACATGGAAATAGCTAATGTGAGTGAATTTGCCTTCTTAAATGAAGGTACCAAGGAATCACAAAAAACTTCAGTCTGAACACTACAAACACTTACCTTTATATCCCACTACAAGGCATATTGCTACTGAGGGACCTCTACTGCAACAATGATCAAGCTCTACTTAAGAAGCAAAAATAACTGTTGTTTGCAATCAGCAAGTTGTTCTCATAGTCACAAATTATTTCCTCTCCTTCAAAGGCTTTCTTTTCTTTCTTTTCCCAGATTTACCAGCATCACTTTATAAACCTGTAATTCTCTATTGCATTAAACCCAAGGAAGTCAGGTCCTGGAAAGGTACAGACCATTACTTTTTTGTTTTCCATTAAAAGAAAATGAAACCAAACTGTGCTCGTTCAAGTGTGTGGAATGGAAGAGTATAAAATTAAGGTAGAAAACACAACTCCTACTCTTTATAGTCAGTGAGGTTCCTGATGCAGCTCTTTTATACTTATTATCTTTCAAATGAACTCTTGTTTTAAAGTTAGGGGTTTGGTTTTTCAGTGTGTATGGGGTTTTTTAATTTTCTTTGTTAGAAGCCCTGAGATTTCTAACACCAGTGCAACATAACCTCTGCCTCCAACTGCAATACCACATGGACAGAAAGTTATCTTGTTTTCCCTTACAGTTTAAGAAAAGTAAACTTGCTCAGACATATGAATAGGCACGAAATCCAGACACATTGCCTGGTAGTGACTGCAGAAACTGACATCTCAACTAATACTGCAAAGGCAGTGTTTGGCAGATTTAATTATGATACTAGACTCAAGGGGCAAGAGAGGTGTGAATAAAAGTAGCTGCAGTCATAGTTCATTCCATCAGTTAGGCTATGACCAGCTGATACAGATGATCACAATCTTAACCTCAGGAGGTGGTTTTCATAGATCATGAAATCCTGCTGTCCTGTTCTTGCACAGAGAGCAATTCTAGGAGAAACAATGGCATTAGCTACTCTTAAACAGAAGCGTCACTCTTTGATGTTTCTATTCCCAATTTATGTTATTAACTTGGTATATATCCAACTCCCACATTGTTTAACAACATAAGGTACTAAAATGATAAGTCAACCCATAGGTTTTGTTTGACTTGCATCAAACCTGACACAGGAATAGGTGCTACAGCAGAACCAAAGTCATAATGATTTAGCCATTCTCCAGCCCCAGATCACAATACTGGGAATGCAGCACTAATCTCTCAAAAGTCTACATCTGTTTTGACACAGCTTAAAACTGCAAAATGTTACTGAACGTGCACAAAGTTCCTCTGTACATACAGTCTGCTCAAAACCATACAATCAAGGAAGTTACATGAAGTATGTGTCAGTAAGGATCTGACCTTGCAATGTCCAGAGACACCAATGGGAGAGTTTCCACAGACTCAGTACAACGATAAATACTGAAACACACTGGTGTCTGCTCGAAGTGACAAATCCAGCTGGTTGCCAGAAAAAGACACAATGCTTCAGTGCAGGAGCACAGGCGTGGGGTCAACACTTAATGAAACAGAAAAAGCGTTAGACACTACACAGGAGAAGTTTTTCATAGGAAGCTTGAGGCCATCCATACATATTCAAAAGGATTCGGATAATTTATTTGACCTGTGCCCCAGAATTCTGAAAGTTGCTTCTGGTCCATCATTTACGCTACATAATGTCAACACATCCCTTCACTGTGCACAATGAAATGAAAGCATAATACATCCCAATCAAAGATTCTCTTTTTTCTAACAGTGTGAGAGAAGAAAAAACAGAAAGACAATTAAAAACTGGTAATGAAAATAATATAGAAAGCTATAAAGGGCCTGGATCACAGTGCAACTTCAAAAGCAGCATTAAAAGTGAGGAAGAGAGAAATATAAAGGGAATCTAAATATGGATAAATAAAATGAAGTACTTATAAAATCACAGAATCATTAAGGTTGGAAAAGACTTTTAAGATCATCAAGTCCAACCATCAACCTAGCACTATCACTGTAACCCCTAAACCACATCACTCAGTGCCAGATCCAGACACCACTTGACCACCTCCAGGGATGGTGGTGTTCCACCACCTCCCTGGGCAACTTATTCCAATGCCCAACCATCCTAATAGTGAATTTTTTTTTTTTAATATCTCATCTGAATCACCCCTCTCAGCTTAAGGCCATTTCCTCTAGCCCCCTCACTGCAAGCATGGTAGAAGAGGCCAACCCCCACCTCGCCACAACCTCCTTTCAGGTAGTTGAAGAGAGTGATGAGGTCTCCCCAAGCCTTTCTTTTTCTCCAGGTCAAACAACCCCAGCTCCCTCAGCCTCTCCTCATAGGGCTTGTGCTCGAGTTCCTTCACAAGCCCTGTTGCCCTTCTCTGGACATGCTCTAGCACCCCAATGTCCTTTTTGAAGTGAGAGGCCCAAAACTGACCACTCACCCCACTTGCTGTTTGTAGATGAGTAAAGGACGCTGCTGCGCAACATCTTCATTCCCTATTGTTTGTGTACTTACTTGGGGATTACACCTTTGCAGTGCTATTTCAACACATGCTATTCAGGATATGCAGTGCACTGGGAAACGAGGAAAATGCAGAGCTCCTGATGAGGCTTTAGAAAAGCCATGGAGGAAGGGCGCAGCAAAGAGAGATGACTCAGCTCTGATGTCTCCCAACTCTGCTGCTGGTGCATCCGGCAGTTAAGGAGTGTGCTGTGTTAGCAGCACTGGCATCACAAAACATACCAGATCAAAGGAACATGAGAGAAAGCTTCAGCATCAGGGAAGGGAAGACTGCTGCCCAGCTCTGACACCACAGCAGCTGCACCCCTTCACCCAGCCCACACCCTGCCAGCACACAGAGCAAGGGGAATCAGAGCTCGGCAGGGCCACCTGCCAGGTACCAGCTCCGCTGCTATTAGTACAGAGACAGACATCTGGTGACTGACAAGGAGCCACTGATCCTAAACACTCTGTGTTAAGTCATTCATCTTCTTTTACTCTCTTCTGCTAAACAGCCCCAGCTTTCAAACAAAACCTTAGGTTTGCCAGTCTGCTTTGCACCCAAAGCAATGTATGTAGCATTTACAAGACAGATCAGCAGTTTGGAAATGCTGATATACTTGGAAACTAAAATTCAGGCTCCAGTGTTTGATACTGACAGCACCTTCTCGAGAAGTTTGCATATTTTTTCCTTCAAAATTGCTGCTCTCTCTCTCACTTTTGCTTGCTCACATTACAGCCAGCCTTGGAATAAGGGGTGCTCTGTAGTCTCAAAACCCGAAGACTAAGGGAAGCTAGAACCAAACATGGAGAAGTAGAGATGATATATTCAGATCCACTTGTTTCACTCAGCCAACAGAAAGGAGCCAGACTGTATGAATAAGTATGTCTTTAAGTCTTAAACTAATGACTTCAATGTTCATCAAGAAAGATAAGGAAATGCTGACTAGTCTAAAACTAGTAAATTCCTTGAACATGACAGGAAAAAAATGCCCTCCCTGTCCAGTTCATAGAACAGAGACAGAAGCTTGCAAAACTGAAACTGGCACCTATTTATTCTTTCTTACCCATTGAATTCTCTACACTTTCACAATGCCTTCTGTGATGACAGGCATGAAAACTAAAACACAAAAAATTCCTATGTTTGGCAGCAACCCTATGAAGTACTTTATTCCTATTTAACACAAAGATGAGGCCCTGGTTTCTCTGGGAAGAGAAACCAGAACTGACACCTTTGTGTCTTCTCCCCAACTATCCTTTAGCATAAGCAGCAAGATGGAACATGCAGCCCATAAAAAATGTTATGAAATTAGATGAAACATCAGAAAAGAGAAGGAAAGTAACAATCTACAGTTCTCCTTGCAAAAGGATGTAGTATTTCTCCCTGTCTATTTTCCATGAAAAGTAAGTAAACATTTCAATACTTACAACTCTTTCTATGCCAAGCAGCTGAGGAAAATAACAATGAGAAGTGTATATATACAACTGAAATATGATGCTAAACAAAATTCCATGGCAAACTGAAACCAAACAACTAAAATATGTAAAAAAAAAATTTAAAATTTATTTGGTGAAAATCCAGTGTACGTGAAATTGGATGCAGTAGTTTGCTGAAAGACTGACAAGAACAAAAAAGCCTTCTGAATCATGAAAAATAAGGTAACACTTCAGAAGTGTTGCATGGTCTCTGATGGCATTTTCTGACATTGTTGCTGTTTCTCCAATGAAGCCAATTTCCATTACTGAAAGCACCAAAAATATGCCTTTGTCAGGGCTTGCAGAAGTGTTCAGACAGTGGTGGCAATCAGCAACCTTATTAAAATAGACTGAAAGAAATTAATAAAGGTCTAGACCTATACAGGTCTAGATATATTCTATACATTCTTCAAAATCAACTAAGACATCTATGGTTCTTTTTCCTTTTACTGAACTATCTTTAATCATAAAATAAAATACTGAATGCTTCCTGTAAAGAATTATTCTAGAATGCATTTGAAATACAGATTTTGCACTACATGTTATCAGAAGACAGTGAAAATGATTTAGCAATCACTACAGCATCTCACACAACTCTCATAACTAACCCAGAAAAAACCCCAACTGACAGGAGGCATGCCCTGCAACACCCAGCTCACAAAAGAAACTGAAATGACAGCATAGTGACCAATTCACTTTCTGCAGTAGTCCACAGCTGGCAAATCTCAAGGTCCCAAGCAATAACAGAAAATACTGGCAAAAGGTGCTACATGTACTAAGAAATAGCTGCTTGTGCACAAGAGTATTTGTGAGCACTTCCCCGCTCTCCATCTCACTCCTATTTTTTTGTTTGTTTTTATTCCAAAATTTCCACTGAGTTCCATCCCACAGAGCATGTGTAGCAGAAGAAATTGAGCTCACAGCCCATGGCACAGTACAGGAAAGCTTCCTACCATCTCAAGTGCTCGATCTCAACAGGAAGAGAAGTCAAAGGAGTATGAGTATAAATGGACCATTACAATTTAGAGGCTGTTAATAATTAAATGCTGGGAGTGCTATTAGCACCTTCACTACATCCCCACCCACAGGTTCTTCAATCATCCAACATCACAGAAGCTGTATTTTGAGGTATTTGTTCTCAGTGCTTCGGGGCATAAAATGTCCTGCAGTGTTAAAGTCCTTATTTTTTCAGTGTGGCGAAGTTCATTTTGTGTTGCTGTCAGGGTTTTGGTGTTTTTCAATAGAAGAATCTTTCTAAGCCAGACGTGCAGGAAAGAGGAGAGCTCACAGTTCTTTGTGAAAGGAAATAAGAGACATGAGCAAACAATGCCTCTACAGACAGGGGAATCGAGCCAAGAGAGATTTGCAGCTCTGACCCTCCAGAGTAGCAGCAGCAACGGCTGTTTGACAAGAAATACCCACTGCTCCAGAGTTTAAACTCTTTCAGACTGACGCATCGCATTTCCTTCAAGGCTACCTGTGACCACCTCCCAAACAAGAAAATCACCAGTTTAATTAGGCTTCTCCAGCAATCTTTACAAATGGAGCTATCCATGCTCCACCCACCCTTTGCAGCAGACACTTAAAGCACTTTCTGCAAGTCTGACTATGAAGGTGTTTGGCTTTGTGAGGCTCGTAACACAGCAAGGAGCCATCTGCAGCCAGGGAAGACATAGGGCAGAGTCTGATTAGCAATTCTGTGCAGGTTTCCTATCTTATATCACTGCTCTCCCCTCCCCCTTCACATCCCCTAGGGAGACCAGTTCCATATTCAAAGCAGCCTGGGGTCTTCAAGCAGAGAAATGTGCATGATTTGTACGTGGCATTAAAGCAGGGAAAGAGCTCCAAAATTATAGCAGCTGCATCCAGCCCCTGAGATGGCCTAGCACCGATAAGGGATTCAGAGGGTCGCATAATTCATTTCACCTGCAGCAGTAGCATCAGGGGAGGTTAAATATGTCACTCCATCACCGTGAGGCAATGGGTTGGGGGAAGCCTTCATCATTCATCCTGTCAGCTCTACACCTCCCTTCACCTCGCATCAGCAGGGGGAAATGGGGAAGATTTTCTATAAGCATATGAACAGCACAGTGGGGGACACAATGACCTTATGAGTCTCTCCTTCCAATTTGTGAATTAATTGTCAACACCTGCCCTGCTCTACCAGCTCTCCTCCCTGCACTCCATCTTTCTTCCACTATTGAGGGCCTGATTCTGCAAGACTGAACTCCAGTATGTAAGCTCAGTGCCCTCCTGGGACTACATGTGCAAATGACATTGCAGAAAGGTCAGTACTGCAGAATGACATGTCCTGTCCAAATACAACCAAACATATTTAAATGGCATAGGGAATTTGTTCTAGGACATGTGTATCTCTCTTCTTTGGCTTTCCCTGGCGACTTTCCCATTGTTTTTACTATTGTTAAAAAATATTGTTAATTCTTGGCAATCTGAGGGTTTCACACAGAAAAATTTTCTAAGCAGATCTTCTCCACAGTCGTATTTTCACCTAGGCCTAACACTACTCTTCTCTTTGTTGCATTATTTGCTAGAGTTCAACTGTGACCACCTTAGGAGAGAATGGTTTTTTTCATGTACTGCACAAGTTCATGGACACTTGCACTCATGTACAATAAATAACAGCTTGCCTGTAACAGGGTCTTTGGGACCCCAGCTTGGGATTTTCTCTACAGAGTTCAGCTTTAGACGTATTTCTGTGACATGCCAATTGTGCATGATCATTGTGCAATAAAAGCAGAAATATTAAAAAAAGAATAAAGGCATAAAGTTTGCTGAGAAGATACCACATCTTAAACCCTGCCATCACAAAAGATGCTCTTGATACATAACACAGATCATCTTCCTTTAAAAAAATAAAGGTGTTAAATTGTACAAAATTAATTTCTTAAATGGCAAACCATGGAAGAACTTTGATAAGAATACACAAGCATTTAGATATTGCCATTTCTGGTACAGATAAGGACAGAGAAAAGCAGCAAATTTCTTGAAAGTCGTTAGAAATGAAGACAAATCAAAGTATTAAGAGATGTGCTCAAACAATTTCTGTACCTACCACTCAAATCTTCCAGCATTCATGAAAAATGAAGAGCTTGTTCTCTTTCACTCCTGAAACTACACTCTTAAGGAAAGAACTAGTCCATTAACCTCTTGCAGAAAAAAAACAGCATGTGGCATTTTTTGATGTCTTGACTAAGACAAAATACAGTCTCAATTGATGCTTTTACATTTTAAAAAAAAAAAAGGGTAAATGTTTCAAGAAGTTGTTTTTCATGCCTTAAGGCTAAATCTTTGACTGATTCTCACTGTATTTTCTCCTCTTGCTTGAGTTGCTAAACTTTGTAGCTGTATTCTTCTCTGCCACTTGTACTACTCCAAACATTAAAGACACCTGAAGGATGAAGAGATGGTTCATAGTCAAGTGCATATGGGGAAAAAGGTATGTAGTAACCTACATACCCATAAACAAAACAATACTTCAGCAGGTGGGTAATTCAAAGCATCCTTTACTTCTCCACATGCTTTTCACAAGGAGACTACAGAGCAGTAGCACCCAGAGCCTGAGTACAATTGGAGTTACGTTTAAAACAGACACAGACAGAGGGAAGAATAAAATGCCTACCGTCTTCCAGAAACTATTTCAGCTGGACTGGTGCTTGTTTATGATGCCAGTTTTGCGCATACAGCATCTATGAGCCACAGCTGGGAGTCGTTTGCTGAATTCCAGTGGGATTTCCACAAGGTCAGTGTGGAAAATAAGCTCATATTTGTTTCATGGTATATATACCTTTAGAGGGCCCACAATAGCAAACAATTATTTCAGCTGTATTACAAAAATATTTCACAACGTGGGACGATTTTCACTCTTTCAGGAAAGCTGAAATTACATTCCAGAAACAGATCTGGCAGCCTAGGACTCTGCTGTGTCCAGTCCAGCAGAGTCATTGCTCACTAGATCCCAGCAGACAGCACACAAGCATCACTAGTACCCACCCCTCTGAGCAACAGCCTTGCCTATGTATTCTACACTGCCAAGGACTCAGCACCATCACACACCACACTTCAAGAAGGTTGTGGGTTAAATAGAGTGAATTCAAAGGAGTATAAAAGAATCATAAAAGAAGTTGGAAAGGTTTTAAATTGCAGCAGGAAAGTTTCAGTCCAGTAAACCTTTTCTAACAGCGAGATCAGTTAAACACTGCAAAGGTCACAGAATCTCCACGTTTGGAAGGTCTTTCAGAACAAGCTAGATGGAGTCTGCCAGAGGTGGTGTGGATAAAGGATGCAGCAGGTGTCTCTCGAGGTCCTCTCATGAAACCTCCAACAGCTGACCTGCAGCAAGGTCTATGACAGAAAGCAGTAAAATGGTACGGGTTGGAAGTTCTGAGCAGTGATCCTTTCAGGTCCTCTATCACATGTACTGAAGTTAAAAACTTTTAGAATGGCACTGATTTTATTCTGATTCAAATTAAATAGCAAAATTGTAACCAACTGAATCCAAAGTAGCTGATGAACAATGACCACAGCACACATATCAGGGAATCAACCCTTAGTTCTCCATTACCCCTTGGAAGTGCTGAACCATGTAATTTCTTGGAGCACAGCACGCACTGCTTGTGCTGTCCTACAGCCTCACCTCTTCTGCAAGGACTGACCTTCTTCTCCACCAATCACCCCACATGACACTGTTTTCACACCCCACAAGTATCCTTATGACAAACTAGAAAAATTCCAAAGAAACATCCCATTGCATGTAACAATATGGCTACAGTTTATTCAGGATTCCAAAAGATCACATATACCTACATTCCTGAGCATTCTTGAAAATCCCAGGCTAAAATTGTACAGCAGTAGCAATAGCTATCATTTACGTCATTAGGCACAAGCCTCCTAACTGGGATGAGGCACTCACAGTGCAAGCTGCAGTTGAAAAGGACAAATCACTGACTTTAAAACTTTAGAACTGAATCACAAAACAAAAACTTGGACAGAGAGTGGGAGGAAAGATGAAAATAAGGATAAGGTTATCTAGATCAGCTAATCACAATCAACTGGATGCTTTATCTTCCACAAGGAGCATGAATAAATAAATACCATTAGCAATCCCTAGTCTGCTGCTAAACCTAGCCATCATTAGCAAGCTGATTGCTTCCAGACTCTAAACAGGAGTCAGTCCTAAGGATGTCTTAAAGGAGGGGAGATGATGTCAGGAGCATAAAGGACATCGTGCCACAGGCAGGGAAGACAGAGATAAATACAGTGATGGCTGCAGAGAAGGGGGGAGAGAGTGTGTGAGAGAGACAAGACAAAAGAAGACAAGCTAATGGGCTCTAGTGCTGAGAACCAGAAGCTTAAATTTGATATGGTAAAACAGCAGAATAACTGGAAGAATCAAAGAGATTGTGACATGATTAGAGTTATAATCATTGAAGATTATTTTAGCACAAACAGATCAAATTTCAGATAACACAGGGGTTTGGAGAGACAACGGAGGAAAAGGTTTCTGTCATCAGTAAGCGCTAAGAAAACAGAGCTATGATTTTAAAAATGAAGGCAGATACTTGGAGTTAAGCTTGGAGCTGAAAGTAGCTATTCCTCAGAGTTTAGCGAGCTGGATTTGCCTAATTATGTTCTCCAATGAGAAACACTGGGCATTTTAAAGAAGATCCTTACATCAGGATTTCCTCACCACCATAAGAAGCCCCAAGAAAAGCAAAACTTTCAAGCTAAAATTGCTGGTAGGCAGACCAGGAGAGAGTTATCTACTTTAGGGATGTTCTCTTTGCCTAGTGTCTTTGCTCAAAAATCTGCAAAACTTAATCAACAAACTCACATGTAATGTTTCAAAAAGCTGCAGTGATGATGTGAGAAACAAAATGCCTTTTTCTCAAGCCTGTGATCTTTCAATTACATCAAATGTCTTGGTTTTTATGTGACAGAATGTGAATAACAGCTAGAGCCAGCAGACGAACCTTGGTTTCTCTCCTGTAATATGAATTTGCCAAGAAAACAGTTCCACCAGTACCCAAACTAGTAAGTGCAATGAAACCACAGAAACAGTAATGCTGAATTTTGCAAAAACAGGCAGGTGTCACCGACACCTCAGACAGAAATAAGAGAGAAAAGTTACCTGGAGTAATCTCTCAAGAGAAATTATTACAAGAGGGTGTCCAGAGAGGTCTGTTTCTGATTGTGTCTCCCGTTTTGATGGCACCTCTATTGCTTCTTCATTTTAAAACCATTCACTGTACTATATACTATGTACTGCAGTGGCTGCAGATTAGAACCTTGAGTTTTGGACTTGCTGTGTTAAAGCACAATATAAGCCCTTATCAGATGCTGTAAAATTCTGTGGGAAAAAACCCCACAACACTATTTCTATGGGCATGGTATAGTTCTTTGAGTCACTTGGTTATACCTACTAGAAGAACTTCCCTTACGCTAAGGTTTCTGGAATGCAAACCACTGCCTATTGACTTCTTAACTAATTTAACTGCTAACTTGGCTGAACAATTCTCACTTGGGAGAATCTGTCAATCATTAAATTAAAACCTCCTTCAACAGAAACACCACTCCTTCTCCTGCCTGCACCCCACGAAAGCAAAGCAACAAAACACTCAGAAGAAAATCCAAGAGAGTGATCACTGTGAGTTTTGGTCTTTTATCTCATAGAAGCACTATGCTTGATGCATTTGATGAAGTGAGGCAAACTTACCGTTAACAGCTCAGTGATTTTAAGTGTCTTATCTGGCATGTGTCTGGGGCTGCTGGATAGCATCTCTTATTTGTTTTTAAAACCCTCTTTTTCTTCTTTCTGAAACTCATCTCTGAATGTCATGCTCACAATCATCTACGTATCCAACCATGACCATGGATCTTCTGCACTGAGTGGTTGTTCAGTCTCCTTTAACACTACTGATGGGATGGCATTTAAACAAAATACCAAAAAAATATCAGCGCACATCAGAAAAGCGATTCCAACAATGAAGCAGCCAGCTTACCTGTACAACCCCAGGCAACAATTCTTCTTGCATTTCTCAAGAAGGAAAGCAAATGCAGATTACTGGACAGGGATCAGCCAAAAATGATTCTAGTCCCATCATGAGAACTTTTTATCATCACTGTTCTCACATAGATATGTACGTACACATTCATATTCACAGGAAGACAAAGTCTACAACCTCTTTTACAATAAAGAAAATTAAAGACCCAACATGAAATTATCAGCTTCAAGCTGGAGAGCCACAACAGGAGGTTTTTTCAGAGTCTGGAGTTTTTTAGGCAGTATCTGATGGAGAACTCTGGGGATGATGACCAGACTCAGACAGCCCAGACCACAATGCTATCAGATAGGAGAACACAACTATAGCACACAAGTGTGGCCAGTGTGACTTCACTGCTCCCAGCAGTCAAACTAGATGGTTTAAAGCCAGCTTGGTTAAGCCTGCCTGCATTTTGAAAAGATGGCAGAGGGAGAAGAAAAGAGGCTAGAGAGCAGGCCTTAAGAGATTTGTTTGTAATATACATTATATTTTAACAGCATCAGAATAGAACAGATAAACTGTGGCAACATAGTAAAGTCAAAAGTAAACCTGAAATGATGCACCAGCTGTTAGTTTGAGGAAAAAAAAGAAGTTATTCATTATGGTAGAGAAGATTAGTCTCTGGTTTTCACATTAAAAAAAAAAAAAAGAAAAAGAAAAAAAGGGATGAGAGCTTTGCAATATGATTATTTACATCTCCATATATTAGTGCTTACTGCCACCAACCATACATTTAGCGGGTAGGAAGTTTGCAATAAGAAGGACAAAAATAAGAGTCAACAGTAAAATTTCTGTTATGTGTCTTCATATCCTGTACAGCAATCCTAGACTTCATCTGGTGCCAGTTCCTATCCTAAAGATTCACAGCTGGATTCTGGAGCTTTGTACTGCTGTGACCTTCACAGACACAGACTGTCACTTGAGACAGAGTATGAATTAGAACTATGGTTCCCTCCTATTCTGGTCAAAGAGTAAGACAAAACTGGGTCTCATCCTCTCCACACAGAGGTTACATAGATGTACACTGCACTGTTCAAGAGCGTGCCCCTAAACCCACTGCCCTCATGATTCTTGAAAGTGCAACAGACATTGTCCTTGATCTCCTCTTGGTGACTTGCACTCTGTGTGTACAGTCTACAATGTATGGACTCCAAAGCACTAGAAGAAATCACTTTTCAGAAAGGGCTGCAACAGCAGAGCAGTCCATCACAAGTCCATCTAAATCTGTGAAATGAAACAATGAAAGAAAATACCATATTTTATTATACTACTAAAAGTAGAACGTGCCTCTCAGCTTCAAAATACAATGAAATGAGCATCTAGAAGCATTTGACTGAACTGTCAGCCCACTGTAGTGCCACCAATTATTATCATTTTTTTCTCCGACATATTATCCTTAACAGAGATTGTGGGTTCTCACTGCAATGCAAGCCATCAGGAAAAGACTGACCCTGACAGGAATTCCTCTAAACCAGCACAGACTGGGACAGACTGTTGGTGTTTCACCCCGAGTTGCTACAGCAGCACCAAAATTATACTGCAGCACAGAGCCTTCCATGAGCAGGACTTTGCCTAGATGAATTAATCTAAATGTATTTCAACTCTAGACTCCCTGAAACAATGCCTGATTTTCACCACAACTCCCAAATTCAAAACACCAAAAGCTGTTTGTAAGGAGCATAGAAGCAATGACATCTGAAGAGGTTATTCAGTAGCTTTTCACTACAGAGCAAACTCTAGTTACGTAATTTTTTAATTCTTTTCTCGTGCCCATTTCCAGCGAACTACAGCCCAGTGAGTACTTGTGATCAAGCAGATGTACATCTGACTCAAAACTGAGAGCTGTCACACAAGAACCATCAATGTCAAAAAGGACAGAAGAATTAAAAACATTTATCTGCTACTGTCTCTCATGCACCTAAGAGTGCATGACAGACATGCACTCCTTGAAATTCTCTGCAAAGCTCTTCCTTAGGTTTGGTGGCAGAAACAGCCCAGCAGTTTCATTTCAAGCAGAGGCCTTCTAAATCTGAGTTTAAAATAATTTCCCAGTGTTCTAAAACATGTGAAATACATGTGAAATACAAGCACTGGGGATGTTTTGCCTGTGTTTCATATTAGAATTACTGGCTTCCAAAATTAAGCAAAATTTTGCTTAAGAAATATCCCAACTACCTAATTCCAGCACCTTTATACATTTTTGGTAATCTATGCAACTTCTTTGCAGCCCTGACACGGGAGTAGGTTACAGTGTCAGTGCTGGACATCTGAACCTACTATAGAAGTAGTCCTTTTGGAGACTATAGGAGTCAGAGCTTAAAACTGAACACAGTAGTGAAAGTGTCTTCCTTGCCCTTAGTAATGGAAAAGGGTGGCAGATACCACAAAGTAACTGCAAAAATAATTCCTTTTTTATAGGCCATGTGGATCTACTGATGTTCCTAATTGACAAAGCTCTTCTCACTAAAGCAAAGAGACAGAAGATGGTTTCTGCCTTCTGCCCACAAAAATCAGAACAGGCAAGAAGTAGTTTAAGGATTTTAACTGTTCTCTGCAGCCTTATTCTGAATCGCATTTCAGCTCCATTCATGCCTACTTCAAAACTCTTGCTTATTTTTCTTCCATCTCCTCCTCCCTATTCCCAAAGCCCCCAGAAACACAAAATTAAGCATAATAAAATATCCATACCTATTAAACCAAAGCAAAAAAAAAAAAGTTCTTTTTGTCTGGGATTTTGATTTTGATGAAATGGAGCCTTCCAGGACCTTTACTTTGATGTTTTCAGAAACATCAAAAGATCAGGCTTGTTATCAACATCATTAGTGCAGGCTGAAGATGTTTAATACTCCAACACATATACAAAATACAGCACAGAATCCCCCAATGGCCTTTGCCTTGTTTTTATTCCTTCTTTTTTAATTTTGTTTTTAAATCTGATTTGCATTTTTCATTCTAAGCCATTTCCCTCTCTCCCACCCTGCCCCATCATCTCATTAAGTCACCAGAAGAGCTTTCTAGTGCTGACCTATTCCCCCTTCCTGAAGGGAATTTTATAAACTCCTCTCTCCCCTACCATAATTTATGGCAGTTCATAGAATCACCGAATGGTTTGGATTGGAAGGGATTTTAAAGCTCATCTAATTCCAACCCCCCCCCACCTATGACTAAACCAGGTTGCTCAGAGCGCTGTCCAGCCTGGCCTTGAACACTTCCAAGGATGGGGCATCCACAATTTCCCTGGGCGACTCATTCCAGTGTCTCACCACCCTCACAGTACACAATTTTTTTCCTAATATCTAATCTACATCTTTCAGTTTGAAGACATTCCCCCTTGCCCTGTTACTACATGCTCTTGTAAATGTCTCTCTCCATCTCTTTTGCTCCCTTAAGATATTGGAAGGCTGTAGTTAGGTCACCCCAATGCCTTCTCTTTCCCAGGCTGAACAAACCCAATTTCCTCAAACTTTCCTCATAGGAGAGGTGCTCTATCCTTCTAATCATCCTGATGGCCCTCCTCTGGACTTGCTCCAACAGGCTGATGTCCTTCCTGTGCTGGGGACCCCAGAGGATTACTCACAGTGAGAAGGAGTTTACTCCCCCAGTCCCCACCCTGCTGTCCATCCACTCGAGAGGTATGGGAAGAGAGGTTGCCACTAAAGACTGTGACAAAAAAGTTGAGTACCTCAGCCTCCTCCTCATCTACTGCTACCAGTTTTCAAGCATCATTTACCAGCAGGGATACACCTTCTTGGGTCTTTCTTTTCTGGTTAACATACCTGTAGAAGCCCTTGTTGTTATTCTTTGTGTCCCTTGCCAGGTTGAGCTTCAGCTTTGCATTGGCCTTCCTCACCCCATCCCTACACAACTGAACTTCATTTTCTATGCCCTTCTCAGGTTAACTGTCCTTCTTTCTACTGCCTGTACATTTGATTCTTTCCCTTCAGTTTGATCAGCAGTTCCCTACTCAGCCATGCTGGTGTCTTGTCTTCCTTTACTGATTTTGGGATCGCTACCTCTCATGCTCTATGAAAGACTTCCTTAAAGGTTTCCAAACTCTGCCTGTTCTCTTGTTCCTGAAGGCAGTCTCCCAGGAAATTCTACTGACTAACTCCTTGAAGAGATGGCATTTTGCCTTCCTTCAGCTCAGGGGCCTAACTTTACTCCCTACCTGACCCACATCCCTCAGGACTGCCACCTCCAAAAATGCTGATGTCCATGATTAGCTCACTTAACATTGGTGACCATCAGATCCAGTATTGCATCCCCTCTGGTAGGGCTGTCTATTACCTGGCTCATCAAGTTTTCCTCCATGCATTCCAGGAGTCTCCTGAATTGCCTACAGCTCACTGTGCTACTTTCCCAGCAGATGTCAAGGTGGTTGAAGTCCCCCAGCAGGACAGGAGCCTACCAGAGCGATGCCTCCTGTTGTTGGAGCAAGAAGGCTCCACCAAGAGGCTCCCCTTGACTGGGAGGCTGTCAGTAAACACCAACCACAAGGTCCCCTTTGTGTCTCTGTCTCTAGTTCTTAACCATAAGTTTTCAACCTGCTCATGGCTGTTCCTCAGAGACAGCTCTTTACATTCAGTCCACCTCTTCATGTAGAGGGCAACCCTGCTGCGGGGCTGTTGGCATATTGGGCCCTCTGTTCCCCTTAGAAGGGAACTGCCTATGACTATAACCCATCTTTTCTTCCTCTTGGAAGTGGTTGTAATACAAAGTTGTAATACAACCTTTCTGGTTGTGGTGACACCTCTGGTGTAACTGGACCTTCATCCTCTTTATCCTCAGGCTGGCCTTCCATGTGCAAAGCCTGTCATACCTCACACTTCTGCAAGTGCTCACTGACATATACGGAAACCTGGCACTTCAGATCTTTTGCTGACATGAGTGTGAAAGAGGTTTGGGTTTTGTTTTCTTTTAAGTGTTCATTGTTGTTTTTTTTAACAAAGGTATTTAGTTTCCAGGAAAGATCTGAAGGGGAAATGATGGGAAAAAATGTAGAACTTCAGAGGAAGAGGCAGCAAATCTGTGATGTTTCATCTATTAATTCTGGGAAATTTGCTTTCAAACTACATTTTAATGGCAACCATTAATTTAGACCAAATAGAAAGGTAATGCATGAGAGAATACACTGATCTCACTCCACAGGTGTTTCTTTGATATGAAATGCACTATTAATAGATCAAGCCCTCAGCTGTCCAAACCAGACAGGCACTTACAAAGACTATTTCACAAAATCTAGGCATGTTCATGACACTTGACTGCACTTTTCCCAGAAACGGGGTGGTTATTTCACCGTTTTCAGCACATAAACTTCCCTATCAGAGTCCATAGGACTAAACAGTCCTCCTGTATAAAAATCTCATAGCTAGGCTCCTCTCTCATTCACCACCAGGTATCTCTACAGTCACTACACATATTGTGGCGGAGTCTGAAACGTTCTTTTGAAGTGCAGCCTCTTGCTTTGGCTCTTTCAGGGCTTCATATTTCTCCCCAGGTAAGCACTCGAGCACCAGCAACCTAACTAGTTTCTTCTTCTGAAATTGCCACTTTTAGTTGAGCAGGCAGCACCTTATGCACAAAAGGCTGGAGAGAGGCCCAATGATGCCAACAAAATTGTATGTAATCTAATTTAAAATGCTGGCATCAGACTGAGCTTGTAGTTTGATGATTACTTACTTTTGTTCTCCCTGTCAACTATGAGAACCAAGCAATAATTTCTGAGGAATGGTCAAGCAGAGAGATTTATTCCAATACTATCAGGCTTCTTTCATTGCAAACAACATCATTATAAAAATATCACTGCAAGAAAGGACCTACCAGTAAGAAAAGCTGTACAATCTAATGCTGCTCTGATGTCCTTGATTAAATGGTCTCATGTAATATTCTGAAAGAACTAATGCCTTCTGTACTCCTTTGCCATGAGCAACCTATTACATCTGATTCTCTTCTACAGAGCTATCAACATGTACTCGGTTACACTGCCTAAAGGAGAAAACAGAACAGGTCATCACAGAAGTTAAAGAGGAAGATGATGAAGAATAAGCACATGGATTCAAGCTGTAACTTAAAATTTTGTGGGCTGCAGAGTCTCACTGTTTTGTTTAGATCTAGTGTTACAACATTTATATAAACTACTGAAAGTATGACTGTAGCACAGTCCCAACAGCCACATGCTCATGACCCCACTGGCCCCAGCGGGCACGCTGAGGTTGGCATGGATGTATCAGAACTGCAAACACACTATTCACTGTCTACATCAACACAACTTGGTGACAAAAGAAGAAATCCTAAAAATATCTGCAAACTAAATGTTTTCCATTTTCTGTTATAGAGCCTTGGTTTCAAATTTGCTATAAAAAACAATTCAATTGCATCTGGAAGGCGCTGACCTTACAGCCTGGAACATATCATAGATGGTTTTGGTTGGAAGAGACCTTTAAAGGTCATCTACTCCAATTCCCTCTTGAAAATGTAGATATAAATATAGATTTAGATATATTTCTTTCCCATAGAAGCATTATATACTTCAGTTTGAGTACCTGTTATTGCTACAGAGCAGAAAGGCACAGATGGGAGGAATTTTGCAGGTCCAGGAGGCACTACTCATTTGAAAGAAATGCATGCAGAGAAACTTGCACAGCAGTTGCCCACAATACTACATGCCTGACCTTGCAAAGACCTACATTAATATTTTTCACTTGGAACTACTTGTCAGACAACAAAATTCAACCACAGTGCTTTAAAAAGTACGAAAGGAAAGATGAATGGCATAGAATTTTTATTAAGCGATTAGAAGAAATTATTACTGCAGAATCCATCTCTGTCACATGCTTTTAATAGGAGAGCTTCTGGTAGCTTCCACAAGCACTGTATTATTACAGGTGTAGCTCTCTGGTATAAACAGATAACTTTATAATGTCTGCACTCTGCCCTTTAAGGACTGTGTTCTTCCCACTATTTGATTCACTCAGTTTAATAGCACATTGTCCAGACTTGCTGAAGAACTGGAAGACTGCCATTCTTCACACGCCACACAGATACTTTTGGCCGACAGAGCAAGCAGCAGCACTGCTCTGCTCTCAAAGAGGATGGACCAAACTCAGCACTTTTTTAGGCAGATCACCATTTGTTGATTTCTGTGGAGTCATGTGCTTGCATCCTGGAATCTGGGACAGAGTCTGGGTACACAACAACTTCAAGAGCAATGCTGAGAGATACTTATCCATCCCCATAGCAAACTGAACGTATCGGAAAGGGCTAGAGAACTGGTCGAGCTGTTTGTGATAGTGCTTGAGAACATACATATCCAAGCTGCAATAAAATACACTTTATAACCTTCTGGTTCATACAGCAATGTGTCTCTGTCACTAGGCACAGAACACTAGACTTGAGACCTAAGCTTTATCCATGCTTATGTCAGTACCCTGTTGCATCATATTTGCAATTCACTTCACCTCCCTTCCCTAACTCAGTTCTGTCTGCAGAATGGAATTAACACTATTTGCTTTCCATACTGAATGCTTTTAGAGCTACCTCTTACAGCTGCTACATAAAAGCATTACTATTAAAGTCATTGTTCTGACTATATTTAGAAACTCTCAGTGTGAAGTGCTGAAGCACATTTCTAATGTCAGCAGGATATTAGAAGACCCCTTGTCTCACTGGAACAGCTTTAATGAGCTACTGGAAGTAGCTCAGTACATGTTTCTACTGCCACAGTGCTTCATAGCTTGTCCATACATCAAACAGTCTTGGAATATTTACCTTCTTTCCTCTGAACCCTTTTGGCTTCAAAGATACAAAGACTATTTATATGATTGGCAACGTGCCAGTATGGAAATCTGGGCAGCCTAAGAACTTACTACAAGACGTGAAGATAAGGTGGCAGAGAGACAATAGGAGGCAAATTAAATTCCCCAAACTCCATCTTTCTGAGAACTGAAAATTAAAGAATTAAGGTTTTGTTGTGTGACCCTATTCAGATCAAAGATTACACAGAGACACAGAAGGGACAGGTTCCTATTTCATTCTTCATTACTGGCTGTCATAGATGGATGAAAAGATTAAGCAGTAAGAATAGCCAACAATGTTATTATAATACTTCTGAATTTTGGAGTATGCTAAAGCAATTATTTAAAATGGCAACAGCTAGTGAGGCCTGGAATGGAAAGAGACCACTTCTGTGACAACATTCTATTTCCGTTATAGAGAGAAAATACTCCTTCCTTTTTCTATGTTTCTATCTCCACCACCTAAACACACGTATGTATGAATACATCCCCAAGCAAGATAAACGGTTGCTGTTATGTCAACAGCCCCTAACCAGGAGGGAGAGAGGGGGCAACAGACATAATTAGCAGCTTCCTCCTCTGAGTGCATCTATGGTGGAACTGCTTATTTACTAGAGTCAGAAGTGAAACAACAAACCTTCCATTAGCATTCAAAGCCATGGGAAATCCCAAGAAGTCTTTGCAAAGCCTGGCAGTACTAAGTAGCCATTGGCATCTGCTCTAGGAACACAGCACACAGACATGAGAGGGGGAAAACAGAAACAGGATCCTTTTTGCAGGAGCCTGCAGTGGAAAGAAAAGGGAGACAGGGCACATGTTTCTGGTGAGATGGTTGCAAAGACCAATTCAAAGGCAGTGTGCCCACAGGTTCCCTTCCTCTAAAACAAATACTGAAGGGATTCCTAAATCTAAACAAAATTCATCCTTCCAAGCTGTTCAAACAGCAGTAGCAGAGAGGAAGCACAAAAATGGTGCCAAAATAAACACACAAATGAAATGGAAATTACCTTGAGGAAAGTTAACTGGAAAACATAGGCAAGAGATAAGTGGTAGAGGCAAAATCACCTACTTCAGAGAAATTACACCAGCTTAGACCAGCTGTGACACAGACCTGGGTGGAGAGAGACTGCATAATTAGACTGGAGAAGACTAACAGCATATTTTATTGGGCGGGGGAAAACACAAAGTGACAAGGGAATTTTCTGAATAATACCTTTCCCCCAAGGTCTCTCTAATTTAGTCACTCTTACCTTCAGGCTTTAAGCCTTCTGCTCTTCCATTTATGACATGGAAAATGTATTCTCTTTATAAAACTCTCCAAAAAACTGCAGATAAAAATGAGAATTTAAGTGTAAAGAATTACTGTTGTTGTTATTATTGAGGATGCTGTAAGCTCCCCTGTTGAGTTGCTAGCAAAACTGATCCAATTCTTGACTCCAGTTAAGACTCTGTGCTTGGGTTTTCAATTCTAGCTGGTTTTGCAGAAAACATGATGGGACACACTATCTGCAAGCTAAGGTAAACAACAATTACACTACAATTCCTAGGAAAACAATGCCTTACCTAATCATAGAAAACAACCTTTTGAAGATATGACAAAGTTCACCCCAAGCTACGGACCTGCATCACCCATACAATCCTGTTTACCACATCACAATACAACACTGTCAAAATTAGTGGATTCACATAAGCTTTAACAGGATTAACATACTAGTTTATCAGCCACTATGCACACAATTCCCTAGACAACAAAGCATTTCCATCACTGGGATGAAGCATGGCAGTTATTTAACCATGCCACAACACAACAGGGTCATTTAAAAACTGGGATCAAAGGCTCCTATATGCAGGAAACTCTGAGAGAGAGAGTCTATCAAGGCATAACAGTCTCTTTTTGGACTCTCAAGTTAGTAACTCAACAGCAAAGTTGCAGTACCTTTTGATGCCCATGAACAGACAGAGCCTCGCCTCAACCTGTCGTTTTTAAAGTACTGTGGCTCCTGGACTGGATTGTCACACTGAATCTGTGTAAAGTGCTGCCTTCTGAATCAGTGACCTCACTCCCAAAGCAGAGTTTTCTTTGATGACAGGTATCCTAAGCCACTGCTGACCTCAACCAACCTCACGAAATATACAGATTTTAAAATCTGAGGCTGCCTGCTCTCTTAAAAATCACCACAAAACTTTAAACATCATATAACCAGAATCCAAAAGCCATCCTGCCATAGATGTCACCCAAGCACCACTGCCAACAAAGGGAGGACTCCCATACTGTACAAAAGGAGTTAAAAAGGCTTCACAAGTAAACCATGGCTGACAGTGAAAGTAGCATCCCTTTTCTTACACATAATCAACACCACCAGGAGCCCACCTGGTGCCCAGAACAGACTGTAAGCTCGATTTCAGCTCACCTATATCCTAAACTTAGACCTCTCCAGCCTCTCCACACTAGGCAGGGAGCTCTCCTCCACTCATTCCTGAGTCCTTGCACCCAGTAGCTCTCTCCCTAAGCCCTAAGAAAATGCATTCCCTTCTTCAGGAGTTTGAATCTCTGCCAGAAGTATCTAATGGAAGAATTCACAAAATCACATCCTGCATTCCTAGATCCAGCTCTTTGGAAGGACGGGAATGGAGCTGGTGGGGTGGTTTAAGCAGAGAAAAGATAAGAGTAAGGACAGAAAGAAGTGAGTAAAATAGAGATGACAGTGGTATCTGATGAAAGCCAAGTTAAAAATGAGGAACTGGGAGGGGAAAGGGGGAATTGTGAGACAATGAGATATCAATTGAATAAGGGAGAGAGAGCACGCAAGAACTGAGCTGGTCAGCAAAGGAAGAACAGAGCTAGCATTATTAACTCCAGATTTCCTCACCTTTTATATCCAAGTATTTGAAAGGAATCCAAGGCTGCTTCCCGGGAGTTCATTACTAACCCTATGTGTGTAAGTAATACACAGGTACTGATGAGGTTTTTATTATTTAAAGTATTTCCTTTAGAGCAAAACCAAGAATAGTATTTATTGGGTTACAGTGACTGCCACTTACTTATGCAAATAACTTGCATAAATATTCTTTAAAAAAAAAAAAAAAAAAAGATTCTGTTTCATGCAATGTTTCACAACATAGCAAACTGCTTCCTAATCCAGCAAGGTATGGTACAAATCAATCAGTTTTGTCAGCTGAATACTGGTAGAACTGCAAACTCTTAGTGCTGAGGATGGCAGGGAAAACACCAAGATTCAACTGACACATTGTTCCAGCATTATGACAGAAAAGCAAGTACCAGCATAGGTAGATTTCAGCTGCTGGGGGTTAGGATTCCAGATCATTGGCGCTGCTCAATTGGCATTATTGCTAGATTATCCAAGAGACAGCAGAGAGAAATCAAAAGTGGGTATTTTGGCTATGAATGCCTTGTTACTAATTTTCAGGTAGCAACAACTAAGGATGTCACACTAAACCTTAGCGTTAGCACCGGGAATCTGGAAAGTAAGAACTGCAAAGCTGAAGTAATTTTTTCCCTCTGCATGACACAAAATAGTAACTGGAGAGGTGACATCAGCAGATTTTAATAACAAATTCAGGTCAGCTAGAGCAATTCAAATTTATGCTCAAAAGTTTACAGTTTGGGTTTGAAAATGGGTACTGTAGAGTGTGGATTGTTACCAAACTCAGAGAACTCAGGTTCTTAGAAGAAAGATGAGGACAGGTGTCAAAAATTTCCCCAAAACCTGTATGTTGTTGTTAAGTTTTTCCAATGAGCTGAGGACAAGCATAAAACACTTTACACTTTTTAACCCCAGTTTTTAGGCATCAAAATTTTTTTCCTATAAATTGAAGACTATGGTTAGAGTTGTGGAGCAGGACCGTAGTGGTCAGAGTGTGTGAAGTGTTGCTTTACTTTGTGAACATCAGAAAATAGACATCCACTAGCTATACTATAAGGATGTTCTATCCTATAAAATTAATTCAGCATTACAGTGTAAGATAGTTAATGCTGCAAGTCCAGTGATGACATGCCTGGCTTCAACGAAAAGACAGTAACTCATGTAACTGAATTTGCTTCTGGGTTTTCAAACCTGTGGGTCTTTGTCTAAGCTTAGCTGGCTATTATATGAAGTGATTTCAATATATTTTATTTTTACCACAATATTGTATTATGTGACTCTAATCACTGCTTCTTTAAGTGTTGAGAAGTTCTGCAAAAAACTAAAGGAGGTCTAAGCTATTTCAACGGGCTTTGGACCTTAATGGATAATGGGGGAGATGAGAGCATGGAATTTTTCTGATTCCTTTATGCACCAAACTATTTATAAATATTTTGGGGGAGGAAAAAATTCTGAAAAATAAGCAAACTTAAACACTATGCAACTTACAAAGAGAAGACAAAAAGAATGAAAAATGCTCTGTGAGTGAATGAGGTCATATTCTTTGAAACACCAATTGAAGTCTTCCAAAGCTAAAACAATGGTGTTCTGCTAGATACTTATCCTTCTTTTGAAGAGGAAGAAGGCTGAGGGGTAAGACAGTTTAAATTATTAATCTGACCCCATGCTACTCTGCTTCATTGGAACAATGAGATGAATTATGGTGAGGGCAATGTTAATTTAAATTACTCTCAGCAAGGTGTGGAGCACTTATTCATTCCTATGGGTTTACGTGTGTTCATGCATTCCTCTCATACTCCTCCTGCACATATGTATCACTCTAACTCAAAAATATTTCATGTGTCCAAAGCAAAAAGTTAATTACTGAAAGTGCAGATTCAACCAAGACAAAATAATATTTTTATTTGAATAGCTTTGTTACAGAAAGGCTGGTGCTCGTAAGCCCCCAAGACAAACTCCTCCACGACAGGAGACAATGAACTGCTATGAAGGATGGCTTAGTAAATGAGACACTGGGTTTAGGATTCAGGACACCTGAGTTCAAGCCCTCTTCAGTTAATGATTCTCTGTGTGACTTTCAACAAGTTGCTTAATTTATTACACCTTTTAGCTTCTTCTTTGTGTAATGTAGATAACTGCTTCCCATCACACAGGGTGGTGAGTGTAAAATCTAATGATTCAATGATTCAGAGTCAATCAGACGCCATGGACACTACTAATTATTGTAATTTTTGTTACAGTAAAGACTACTGAAATTGCCAAATGACTTTTTCAGAAACACTGCACTGGTTATGCAATGTCTGCATACCCAACAACTGCTACAAGCATGCTTTGCATTCCTCACAATTTCGTCCTTATGCAAAAATCTCTCCAAATTCTAGAAAGTATCTTTTGGGAAAGGTAAGATGCAAGCTGGAATTCTTCAGATTTGTTTTGATGAAGACAAAATGAGGATCAAGACCAAATCTATTTCCATCCTGAAATATTTTGAAAGGTCACACAGATACCGATAAAGGATCAAAGAGTAAATAACGGCAGCCATTGCTAGATGAGGTATGCTACATGTCAGACTACAAACTAAGACTAAACGAGAGAGTGAATTTCCCTCTCTAGTTGCTATTTAACTTGGAGTCTACTCTGAGCAATGAAAATAAATTATATGAAGCACAGATTGGGTCTCCTGGGATGTGTATTCCTCCTGTGATTCTGCTGTTATGGATCTAGGTGACTTGAGCAAGTCACCAATCTTTTGCACTGTACTTTCCTTAGATCATCATCCCACCCAAAAGCAAAACAATATTAAAGTACTTTGTCTTGCAGACAGGAATAAACAAAGAACAACTATTTGAACCCCACAATAAACCCTGACATTCAGCTTTTTCTACATCTATAATACAATCTGACTCTAACACAGATGAGCACTCCCCTTCAGCTTGGTTCCACTCGAGCTGACTTCACTCCCAAGGAAATTAGCTTTGCCGGCCCTATTTCTTAAAAAAAACCAGTAAACAGTTGGAGTAAAAGAAAAAGTTGTGTGACTTGAGGGAAGAAAGAGCTGATAAAGCAGTACTGATGTGCAGCATATATTCCCTTAGAATTATGCACATTAGAAACAATAATTTCTAAAAGAAATGCTAACTTTTCAACCAAGCCAGTCAATTATAAATGCAGAAGACTGCCTATACAAACGCCTCCATTCATGCATCACTGCCTGGGCAGAGCAATGACAGAGATCTTGCACACACAGTTTCCATCATGTCTTAAAAACATGTTATTACGTATGGCTTAGATCAGGCCCCACAGTAGTTCCTCAAAGCATCTCTGGTCTCCCAAGATGAGAAGGTCCATGAAGTTATTATTATTTCATCTCAACACATTTTAATACATTTTCTTTTGCTCTTCTTTTGTCTTTTAACAGCCAGCACATAACACAAAGACCAAACCCAGCAATAAGCAAGTGCTTTCCTTATGACAGCTTTTAAATTTTTAATCTCCTTTTTTTTGTGCAGTAGAATGGGTGTTAAGGTATGATTCACATTCTGTATATAAAACATAATGTTCTCACCATTCCTCATCCAAACCAATGGAGATTAGAAATTCGCAACTTTTTTTGTTTGTTTTCATCTGTACTTCTCTGTTCTATCACTACATCTCCCTTCCTCTCAGCCTAAAAGAAAACTAAAACTGTGGCCATTAGTTACAGAAAACCATGATTATTTATCACCTTCCAAGTCTGGCTACAAAAAAAAGCAACTGTCTTCAAAATACAAAATGTGGAAGCAAAGTATTTGCTTTAATTTATTTTTTAGCATTTATTTAAAAGAAACACATTTCTAAAATGTGTTTTAGAACACATATTTACTCCTAGTAAGTTTTCGCAACCTGCTCTTTCTCTCCTCCGTTATTACTTGTGTTTTTACAAATCCTGAATATCTGCCAGTGCAAAACAAGAGATTTCAACCCGTCATTTCATGGACTGAAAGGCACCTTTCAAACCATCATGGACCATTCTCCTAGTCCTAACAACAGCAGCCTGCGATCCAATACATTTGGGACTCCATCAAATCTAATAAAAGATCAAAAGGAAAAATTCACACTGAAGTACAAAATACTGTCAGAAAAATATCAAAGTGTTTTGTTATCTAGTAGCCATTTATTCTCCAAAACATGCAAACACGTTCCAAATTGTCCCTGAACTAAGTATGACTTCTCTGCTTGTGTGGCAGCTGGGAACAGGGCAGTCCAGAGCAGCAGCTACTGAGTCAGCAATGGCAGCTCCAGAAAGCCCTGCAGGTATGAAAATTCCTGCTCCCCACATTTCATTGAGCTCTGTCTTCAGAGGACTGAGTCCCAGCTGAAGAGTTCAGACCTGCACGTATGCCAGCCTCGTGCACCACTCCTCTAAAGCCATGCTGCCTTGCAGTCCAGTGAAAACTCAACAGGCTGCTCACTCCAGCTTAAGAGCAGCAGAATTCTTCTCCTCTACCTCCTTGCCACCTCCCTAATCACTGCCCTAAAGAACATTTAATCACTGCCATAAAGAACATTTTTTCTGAGTCTCCACCAAAACCGACTCCCTCTGACAAACTGACAGTAAATCCCTGGATAGTACTTCAGCAAAGGGACCTGAAATCTAAGGCTTGCATACAGTAGCAGCATTCTGTATAACAGACATCACTATTCAGATCACAGACTTGGATTCTGAGAAAATAAAAAGCTGGACTCTTAAATGGGTTTTGTTCACTTGAGTTTCTCTCAAGCATGGCAGCCTAATGTTAGCATGGGAAATTAAAACTACATTTAAAAATGTCTCTTGTACTATTTATCCTGGTTCCTCCTTTCTCCAAAAACTCTGGATAGAGCTAATGGGAATTTAACAACCATTGCTTTACATTACTTGGTAAAGTAGTTTCTGATAAAGATTAGAAACATCTGCTTGAGAAACATTATGGAAGGGTCATGTGGAATTGGACCAAGAAACAGCAAACCTTCCTGCACCTACAAGTGTGAAATTCATTCACTACAACAAGATTTAGGGTAAAATACTGAAAAACAGGCTGACCTCAAACACGAATGCATTTTTAAAAAAGATATCTCCAGTTCTTTTCTTCCTTTCTTCCCCCCCCCCCCATTATGTATTCAGGCCTCCCTCATCCGCCTTGCAACGATATTTTTGAGTAGGAGCCCTCAAGCAAATAAATTTAGGCTCTTAGGCTCAATTTTCACTTGTGTAAAGAAGTAAAGGATTTGCACTAACTTCTGAATGAGAATTTCTGGTTTGAAAGAAAAGCTGGCTACAGTCAACTAGATTTCCTGCTTGACTGAGATGAACATCCTAGAAAGCGCTGACATAGAGCACCCTTAGATAATGCATTTCAGTATGTACCTGGATCTCTCACTGCAGCTCCACATGGGGAATGCAGAACAGGGACAAAGCAGAAGTCATGTATGTAGGAAAGGTCTGTCATTTCCAGCTGTTTAAGGGATGACAGTGAAACTAAAGATGGACCACGCCCCTCAATGCTGTTCAACTACGAAAAATACAAATCAAAGTGCAATGTGGTTCTAGGGACACACAAAAATTTCCATTTACTTTAAATAATTTCACACAACGTTATGCAGTTGAACCATCTTTCCCACTCCACTGTCATTAATTACTTAAACACAAAACACTCTGTCTCTTTTGGGCAAAAATTTTCTTAAACAGATAATAGTCACATTAAATCTACCAGTTTAAAAAGGAGCATTTTACCAAACGAGCCATGAAATTCATTTTACTTTTCTGCCACTAGTATGTCAGAAAGTCTATGTCACCTTTAATAAACTTCTCCAAATGAGCATGCTGATAACTGAACAACATGACATTTTTAACTGTGAGAAGGCAGAAAACCAGAAACAATTACTTTAAGAAATGAAGGGGGAAGGGGAAAAGCAGGCTGGAAGTATCTTGCTACAAGTAAAATCTCATTAACTTAGGATTTTGCACTCTTCTGGGGGAAAAAAAGAGACTCCTAAGCCTAAGAGTGGCCATGTTTCAAATGTTAAGGAAACTTTCCTGTCTGACCATCCAGGAGCCATTCTGGCAGTCACAACTCCCACCACCCCAGACTTTCACTGCTGGACTGAAGCCCCTTTGCACCAGGCAGCTCACAATGGGTGCCCCACTTGACTCTGTGCACACCCCACACTCACACATTCAGACACGGTTTCCCCACCCCACTTAGGCTTGAATTTCCCATAGCAGAGTCCCAGATGTCCGGATCCTTAAAGCAGTTTAATCACAGTGCAGTAACAGAAACAGCTCGAGCTGGTGCCTCCAGGGAGAGACTCCGAACAAAAGAATCCCTGGGCTTTTATGCCCTCACAGTCTGTTCCCTGAGATAGTCTGGGGTCTTCCTGCTGAGTCATCAGCTCCTGTTGTCCCTGAGTGCCCAGTCACCCAACCAGTGCCACAAGTCCCTGTGCCCTTTGTGATCAAAGGGCGGGCACCAGCTCACAGCTCCTTTCCTGGGGCTCTCTCCATTTCCCCCCACCCAGGGCACAACCTGCAGCTCACACTGCACTGCACACCCAGCGACTGGCACTGGGGGTATTCCTAAACAGTGGTTTCCTGTTCCACTCTTAATGAGACCACCCTGATAACACAGAATAGGACTGAAATGTGAACTGGTATATCACCACCTGAAGGACCCAAAAATTAGCATAAAGCAGTGAAAATTATAAAGGTACTCATTTAAGATACTGCAGCAACATCCTCACTCAACAAATTTGATTACCAGTTTGCAAGAAAAAATTAATTCATACTGAAAAAAAACCAAACTGGAATAAAAGGAATCTGACACTTTCATGGAATGGAAAATTCCAAGTTGAGTTCTTCTCATCTTTTTGGTCACAGATATTCTGTGTTCCTTCATATTCTCTTTCATATCAGCAAAAATAGAAATGCAAACCTGAAGAAGAAAAAGAAGTGACAAGTCTGACACAGAGCATAAGAAAAAACATCAAAAGTAAAGCAAAACCAAACAAAAACAAAATAAAAACTTTGGGAACAAATGGAACTAACCTAAAGTAGGTATTTTCAGATGGTTGATTTTTTCATTGCCATTTCCTATTTTTCAATCAGCTCTAATCCTTGGCTGGAGAATTCAACAGAGCTATGTCAATTTATATTTGCTAAGGATTTGGCACATCACATTAAGTATTTCCCAGTGTGATCATCTCTCTAAGTTAAGTAATTAAAACATTTCATGCAAGTAAGGAGAGCATCTATATTTCAGATTCTTGACTGATCCCAGCACTGCCAAAAAGGCTCCAATTTTCTCAAATGAGATAAATTGGAACATTTATTTGTACACTGAAAGTTTTAATGCCATATCCATGGTGCCTTGATGGGCAGGGTGCCTTGATATACTTTTGTACACTACATATACCCCCTCAAAATACAATGGGAAGTACTAACATAATTCATAACTTTGTCTACTTTTATAAAGCCATGTAAACATCTAATTAAGCAGCCTTCTTCCTCTTGTCTAAGACACCATAGATTAGAATCCAAGAGTCCAGACTAAATCTATACAACATAACCAAATATAACACTTTCCTCTATAGAGTTCATTTTTGCCTGCCTGATATTTAAGAGCAAATTCCACTGTGGGAAAGGAATTGCAACATCACAAGAGGAGATATGGCTGGTACCTCGATTACCACCAGTCAGCTGCTCTGCAGCTGAAGCATTCAGAGTTGAGTCTCTCTGGAAAAACAAAGGGGGAGCCCCAAGCAAATGTAAATTTAAAATTTTGATTCTATTTTTTCTTGTTTTGACTCTATCATGAGTGTCATTAAAGCTATATGAAGAAAGTTTTAAATTTTCTTTGAGACCACTGAATATAAACACGCATTCTCACCTAGAACAGAAATTTTGTCTGCTTGTCAAACTTTTTTAACAAATTACAAAAAGAAAAACAATTGCAGTTTGTGTGGAACAGACTGTGCCAAGTCTTGCCTTGCTAAAAGAAGAGAGTCCTCACTTTGGAAAAAGGGTGGAGAATTATTTAAAAGGAATATTAGTAGAACAATAATAGCATTTCATCCTAAGGTACAGGAATCGACAGAATTCTCTTTGACCAGTACAGCCCTAAATCCAGCTCTTTATGAGATGGATCTTTGATGACCATTATATATCTAATCTTTGTTACTAGAATCCAATCCTTTTCTGTCCTATTACCTGTCAGAAACATAGGCTTGTACAACACAATAATTTAAGCACCCCAAACCAAGGAAATTGTTACAATAAGATGGAGAAAGCTCTTCCTAAAGGTGACTGAAAGGATGAAGAACAAAATGGTAAGGAAAGTGAAGAAAATCATCATAAAAAATGACAGGTATGAAAAAAATTAAAGCATCTGTAATTTTTCTCAGGAAAGAAAAAAATCTGTATCTGACAGCAAGTTAACAAGTATTTCTATTTCAGTTCATGCTGCTGGCAATTTATTTTCCCAGTGTGTCCCCTTGTCTTTTAATAACTTGATGCCTCAAAAGGTTTTGAGACACCCCACGTGTCAAACTCAGGCAAACTGTCTGACCACAGGAAACTTGTAAAACAACATCAGGACATTCAGAGCACAACAAAAAGTGGAGAAAACAACTTTAAGAAACTCAGTCAAGAATTACAAATCACGGGAAGAGTAAAGACGGAAAAATGCATTCCCCACCCCTTTGTGGAAGAAAGGCCATCAGGTGATTCAAACCAGTATCTCCAGTCTGCAGACCCCTGACCTCTTGCTATTCAGGTAAGAGATTTGAGGTCAGAAGGAACCCGTCTAATTACCTCATCCAATCTCCTGCATAACAGGCCTGCAAACTGTCATCAAGACTACAGGCTTGATGACAGGCTTAAAAGATATCCAGTTTTCATTTACAAGAAGGAAACTCCTCCCTATCAATTTGTGATAATGCAACTGTAAAAAGAAATACAAATAAAAACTGCATGTTATTCCTGGTTCACGACTGTCTGACTGACTATATTCTCATGCCTTTGGCAAGTTCTCCAGTAAGATGAAACAAAAATCATGAACACACCTGTCCTAGTCACAGTAACATGTTTATTATAAAAATGTGGCAAAATTAAAACTTCCACACATACTCCTCCAGGTATTGGTAATTAATACTAAATGAGACCTCAGTACTCACCTAACCACACAGCCAGTAACAACAGCCATCCTTCCCAGGCTTGTGACAGTAAAATCTCTGTACTGCGCTTTGAAAAAAACCTGTTTTGAATATTTGTCATCAAGGGAGAAAGGAGGAAAACTTGAGACTGATCAAAGATACTGCACACTCTTTGGTCTGCTCCAGTCCACCCAAAGAAAATTGTTTATAGAGATACCTGGTTCCGGTTCCTCAGGGATCTTTACTGTGCAGACCTGATGAATGTAATAAGCACCTAAATGCCTCCACAATTTACCAAAGTTAGTGCTCATTTATCATACTACTGCCATAGAAATAGACAATGGTTGAGTTTTAAATCTACAAAAGGTTCTTTTTATATGCTTTTGTGATCAAGCTCATTTCCATACAGAAATAAATGTTCTGAGCACGGAAAAATAAGACACTGAGTTAGGGCCCCTTTGAAAATCTGGCTGTGGCGTGCAATTATACCTCTCATACATAAAATACGTCATGCTGTTCAACCACTCACTGGTAAAGTAAGTGTAGATACTAAGAGCTAACCCCAAGGCAGAACAGCAGGACAGAATTTGCCTTTATGCACTCCACATAACCCCAGTAGTTTTATAATCTTCCAGTTTTATATAAGGCTGCTAGATCTTTCATAGATACTGGCAACTCATCCAATGAAACAAATAGGCACATCAGAAGATAACTGTGAGAGGACACTGGCATCACTGCATATTCTTCTACACTGGAAAACAAATTAGGAGAGAGACAGAGAGAGATATGAAGAAGGAACCATGTGAACCACAACTGGGAGGCAAAAAATAGAAACAGTTGTATTCAGAGAGAAAGCAGAAACTAGTATTCAATGCTCTGCATCAGAAAAGCACTGTGTTGTGTGGTGAAAAAGAGGAGCCTGAAGAGGAAAAGGTTGGATTCACATGTTTATTTCCATCTTTGGCACTGTTACACTTTTCTCTCTACTTTTGATCCCACTGCCCTGTGTTACAGCATATCCACCAATAATGGATATAAGGCCTGAATTTCAGAAGTGCT
The DNA here is from genome assembly GCF_022539395.1 of Myiozetetes cayanensis. Taxonomy (NCBI): domain Eukaryota; kingdom Metazoa; phylum Chordata; class Aves; order Passeriformes; family Tyrannidae; genus Myiozetetes; species Myiozetetes cayanensis. The sequence goes on along the minus strand of NW_026087853.1, from coordinate 45,825,963 downwards.
TAGCACGGTAACTCAAAATTCAGGCAACAGGTGCAACAGGTATTCAAATGCTCTGGGGCAAAACAAGCAAATAAAAAAAAAAATGCAGGTCTTTAATGCTTACCTAACCTCTCTGAGATGTTGTGAGGATTAATTAACTAATGCCTGTAAAATGTTTAGAGAGTCTCAGATAAAATGATGTAGATGTCAAAAAAATAATTTAAATCAAATGTCACATAATCATTGAATGTGTTCTGGGGAAAAGAACAAAGAAACAGTAGGTTGGCTAAAAGTACAGAGGAAAAGTGGACAATCAAAAAAAGACTTAGATTGTTTAAAAAACTTAAGACATTCTCCCCAGCTTTTGAAGTCAAAGTTCAGTGAAAATTAGAGGAATAAGGCTTGTGTAGGAAACAGAACCTTATTTGCCATCATGGCACACAAACAAGACAAAAGCAGGACCAAAAGAGATGACAGCAGCACCAGCTGCCCACCACTCTCACCCCCGCCCCCTCCCACACCACCCGCACGCACACGCACACATAGATTGCCATCTTTCACCCGATTAATCCTCTCCCAGGACAGATTAACGCTTATCTGCTCAATATCCATCTGCTTTGTGATTTCAGGAGATTGTAACCAATCCCAAGGCCTTATCAGCGCCTCTCCCCCATAGGCAGATGGGAAAAGATGGAAATCATCGTGTTCTATTAGTGATGGCAGTGACAAGAGGCTAACACAGCTGCTTCTTTCCCTTGTTTCTTCATTCAGCATTCTGTGCTCCACAGCACAGAAAGATTGCAGTATGACAACACAGGCAAAGCCACCTTCTCCCTCTGCCTGCTATTCACCTGAATTAATGAGTTTAGAGGGGACAGCAACTTCTAAACGCTCCTTCTAAAATAAGTGTAATACAGGAACGTCACTGTCTTTGCCCCAGCTAAAAGATCAGACTGGATTAGGGAGACAGGAAGCAGAAAGGAAAGCCTTGAACTATTAAGATTTAGGCATTTCAGACATCTGCAGACGTGCAGCACAGAAACCAGTAAACAGAACTGCTACAGCAGAATACTACTCTCTTCATCCACTCCTGTATGGGATACAACACAGATCCATCCTCTGGATAACCCTACCTGCAGGTTGCTTTCTCCCACTACTCAGGGCTGCAACCACCCTTTAATTCAAAACAATTACAGGCAAAGTGGGGAAAAAAAGATGACATCAAGTTGTACAGTTTATTTGCAAAGGAAACGTGTCTTCAACTGCACACCTAAATGGAACTACGGCCTTTACATTCACACAAATGAAAGAAATTGATTTCTGCCCGTGCATGTTCCTCATCCTTTTGTGTTCAGTCACTTGAAAGAGTATAGTAATGATTTTATTTGCAGAAATCTAAAGGGGGAAAGTGAAGGGAAATGAATGCTTTTAAAGGAACACAATCCCATAAAAAAATCTCACTTCTGTTTAAAAATATCTTACCCAGTATTTCTTGAAGTAATACCCCAGCCTCCTGTAACCAAAATATATAAGACAAATGTGAGAGTGAAAGAAAATATTGCCATTTTTTCCTGAGTTTCTCTTCACTGTTAGATTTAATATAAGTTCTATAAGTTCTCCTGGTAGTGTGTATTCTTCCCATTTCTCTTTATTCATGGGAGCCACACAAGTACCTTAAACTGGAGTTCCATTAAGATGTTTAGTTAGGCAAGATAAAACCTACTATAGAATGAATAAGGTGATTTAAGAATCTAAGCGAAAAATTCCACATCCTGATTAGATTTTGAATACTGAATACTTGCACCAAATTGCTCCACAGACAAAGGAACGATTCTTAACGTGCAAACACAACAAGAAAATTCATACTGAATACTGTTTGGTTGCCCACTGGCAACTCATTAACAGAAATATCTATAATCCCAGAGCACAGACATGGCAATACTTAAAACCTACATAAATATATTCTTAGTGAGTGAACAAAGATCTCACATCCAGTAGGATGTGTAAGCCTGAAGTCATACCTGGCACCTCTTCCTGGAAACAGGACAAGTTTTCTAATTGGAAGGAGAAGCAGTGAAGCAAACCACTTAAGAGATAAAACATATATTTATACAGGAACTATCTGAGCAAATCCCAAAGCACTTTTCAAAAGGTGAGTGTTGAAATGTAGTGTCTTTTATAGCAAAATGTGATAGCTCTTTACTAAAATGGGGTAATAGCACAAAACTGCTTGAGACAGAGAGGAAAAAAGTGATTTCCCAACCTGGAATTCTGCCCAGAAAACTAGGTCTAAAATCTTTTCTATCATTAAATGAGTCAGTGGGCTCTTTAATAACTCCAGTTGGGCGAACAAAAATTCAGTGGTAAATGTGCTCTTTGAAAAAACAAAACAACCAGATGAAACAAAAGGAACACAACAGATTCTATACATAAAGCAGACAGGCACCGTCTGAAGAAGCAAAAGAGAACATAAGAATCTGTTAGGCTGTTTCTAAGAGTGCCTTCAATATATACGGAAAAGTGCTATTCCCAAAAGGTCATTCTGCATTCTGCACCCAACCAGGAAAGCCCACAAAATGCAGGAAACATTATGTTTTTAATAATGTAGAAAGTCACCATATAGCAGGTCAATGATCCATTAACTCTCCTGTGACAGTCCTTTGTTCCAGTACCTTACAAACTGAGGCAACAGTTGCCTGAAACAGTATAAGAAAGTATGACACTGATTTTACACTATTCTTCTAATAAATATGGGCTCCTCTCTGCAATTGCTAGGGTAATAGAGTGTCTTTAGAGTTTTTAGTGTGATTCTGCTCATAATAAACACGAAATAGCATTTACTTGCTCTTTCACAGATGAGGAACAAGGTATTTTAGCCAGTTGAATCTAACTGCTTTCCATGGATGACAGATAATTGAATGTCTTTGAAGGTCTCAGATTTTGTGACTAAGAGGAAAAAGGCGGGGCAGGGGATCACAAAATGGATCTGCTGGAGACCAAGGAGCACACATCCCATCCACTGGCACAGTTCTTACCTACTTTCTACCATCCAGTGCAGCCTGAGACCTAAGTACATACTGTATTTTCCTCTCCATAACCATAGATCCGAGAAGCAAAAGCATGACCACTAAGGGAATGAAAAGTTGGATCAAAAACCCTTCTGGAATCCTGTGTTGTGTGTAATCTTTTTCAGAAGCACAAGTAATGAAAGAAGGAATCCTATGAACTCTGGTCTCAGGGTAGCTTTACCTCACGTGATATGTACAAAGGGAGGAAGAGGGAGGTATAAATTATTCCACTTGGACACTGTCTATGTGTCTAGAAGAACTTAACCCTAATGGTAATTCTGTGAAATAATCTAAATCCCTTGTATGAATAAAGAAGCTGTGTGCTGGGCTTATCTGGACTTAGAAAAAATACTTTGGTCTTGCTCTCCTAAGAGTGCTGACCAGCATCTCTTCCAAGATGAAAAGGTGCAGCTCCTTCAAACATAGACCAAAAAAATAAAGTACAGCTCCAATGGGAGCTATGAGACTTTGTATTCCTGTCTCACATCTTCCTTCTGCCTCAGAGAGGGAAAACACAGTCTCACGGTGGGGCACTGCTGCTCTCAGAAGCACAGGCATACATTATGAATGACTGACTTAAGGAGTCACAGCAGAGGACATCCTCTACATAATCACTAGGTAACCTTCCTCCCTACCAATTAACGTTTCCCCTGTTCCCCACTTCAAAGCTTGTAAAACAACCATAAATATTGAGTAAACAAACTAATATTTTTTTTAAAAAACAGTCTGGAAAAGGTTTTGATTTGATAGAATGCTGCAAGAGAAATGATTAAGCTTTAACTCTTGCCAATATTTATAAATGATTCTTAAAAAAATGACAGAGTAGAAAGATAAAAACTACTGATCTAGAGGTCAGTTTTCTAGGCTATGATGCTTAGTGCTAGCCAGCATGTCTCATTGCTTCAAAGAAATGTCCCAGCCCTTCCCTACCCCAAAATCTAGTTTCTGGTGTAGCTTTGGCAATGGTCATTTCAGACACTTGCAGGTCATGATCAAGTTATGTCATGTTATGATCAGTTTATGTCAGGTTGACATGCATATCCTGACTGCTTTTGCTTACTAGTTTGCTGGTAAACAAGTTTACTGAAATTTTTTTCAACCCCATGGTCAAGCTTTAGTTATGGAGAATTATCAGCATGTCAGCTCTATACAGGCAAAGCAGAACACCTTCAACATCGTCTGCCCAAGTTAGGGTTTGTGTTTCTTTTTAGTCAGCGTGAAATTTTCCTACTTTCCAGGAAACAGTTCCACAGTTCTGCCAATGGTCTCATTAAGAGCCACATTACATGATCTAACATGATCCCTTTCTAACACTGCCTTGCCTTTCTGTTGATTCACATGGGAAGACCTGCTAGATAGAGTTTCACATGCTCCAATCTGGTATGAGGAAGTGGACAGTGTTTTGGAATACACCATGTCTAGAAAAATGCTGTGGTGAAAGCTATTTCACAATGCTTGGTGAGTTCCTTCCACTTGCTTCTCACACTGCATGTTCTCCTTGCCCTGCTAATTGTGCTCAGGCAATGCTCATGTAGCTTAACATGCTTGGCACACTGAAGCTCCTGATTACAACTTCTAGTATTTGCATGATTCATCCAAAACAAGAAGTTCAAACCTCCTCAGGCACTTCAGACTCATTGGAGAACCTTGTAAAGTCAGTGGTGAGTGCTTGTAAGGAAGCAGAGGCTTGAGTTATGATCATAATTGCCTTCTATTTTTTTCCTCTAGCTGTAGCTTTAGTCACCCAGGTTGATTATTGTTCCTCAATTATATCTTATTCAAGCCATGCAATAACTACTGCCTGTCTATCTGTCAAACACCTGATGTCTGGCAGTAGTTACTGCATGGCTTCATGTCAAACCTCTGCTTATTCTGCATCTTTTATCTCCTCTCCTTACTTCTGTTCTTCCATTACATCTTGTAGAGTACAGCTTGTTAACAGTACAGTTTGTTATCACACACTTGGTTCTTCACCCTTTTCTGTTCTCCTAATAAGCATCTCAAAACATAACCAACCTAGCAAAGCCTTCTAACTTCAGTAGCTGCAAAAACCGAGGTTGCTTAAGTATGTCTGTTGCCCCAGCTCATATCTTTAGTCTGTCATCTCACATTCAACCTGTCACCTCTTTACATGGCTAATAACACTACATACAAGCAACAGCACTGTCCTTACCGTCATTTACAATTCACAAACATGCAAGATGTACAGTCTGGTGCATTACAGGATTTGTCAAGTCTTTCTGGTCACAAGAGTGTCCTGACTACAGATTCTAGAAACTGGGCACCTGTCAAAACTCTACAGACATCAGATTAAGACTTTCTCTTGTTTCTCAAGAAGTAAGGAAGATTTTTCAGATTACAAGCTTTATCTAATTATATTGTAAGTCAACATATTTTAGGTCTTTTCCTCTATTAGATATTATACTGAGCATTATTTGGTGGTTTTGTCTACTGGGATCCCTACTCTTGCTGATTTCACACTGATATTTGGCACAGAAATGGAGCTATAGGCATTGGTCCATATCTCCTGCTCTCTCTGAGAACAGTTTGTGCTTTTCCATCTGCTCGTCTGACTGGATGGATGTCTAGGAATAGTAATGGTTCTGACTCCTTTGCCCACATGCTACGTATTCTAAGGTTTCACTGGGGAGAAATGATGCCATTTTTCACTATTTGTTTCATGAAGAGTTACGTCAAGGTTAGGGTCGAAAACGGTAAGGCAGCAGCTGGCTAGTCCCTTCAGGAGTTTGGCTGCAATGTCTCCTTCCTCTTCTCAGAAAGTGCTGAATGTAGATTTTCACTTTGACAGGGAAGGACCTGATAATCCCCTGGTGGGCGATACCATCTGTCTGTTCAGGAACACATCCTTACATCACAGACACGCAGAATGGGATGATGCACACTGAGCTCTGAGCTCCACAGTGTCCTCCCCACTGGGCATCCACCCCATGAGGAGTGGTCACACATACAGTCACTGCCTCATCTGCTGGTAGTGAAACAATTTAAAGGATCTGAGTCTGTTCCCATTCACTGAAGTCAATGTGGTGGTAGTGAACTGCACTGACTGAAGTATGGGCTAGCTAATTTCTAGCGTGATGCAGAATTAGGTCACAAGCAGCAAGTCCTAGAGGGTCTTTTTGGAGAACTGCCATTCTAATATAGTTCCTGGAGTAAGGAGCTGGAGCTTGGAAGAGAAGTCTGGAAAAGAGGTGAGGGCAAGCAGGGGTAAAGGAGGTTAACATGCTGCAATGACAGCTACTAAATCTTACTTTCCCAATGGATGTTTTCAAGTGTATGTTTAATTGATATTCTTACATGCCTCCGGCTACAGCACTTACTGCTTTATTCCATCAGGACTTCTGGTTTACAGCATTACATTATTTGGAAAGATGAAACAGGTAGAATTCAGAAATAATGGAATAAATCACTCCCACCCTCCTACCTTTCCTCCTGTCTACATGTGACAACACAGTTCTTGTTTCTGTGTTGCAGTCAGTACATTACATGTCACCCTCAGGACATTTGCAGTAACTCTTGGAGAGGTGAAATAAACTTTCCTTTGCCGTGGAGCACAGAGATAAAATGTTGTTTAGCTCACCCCTAGGGAAAAGGAATCAATAAAGATATTACAAGAAAAATATTTGCAAAGGTTCAATCACTAGAACTTCTGAATTATAAACTGCAGTCAAGTTTGCGCCAGTAAATTCTTTTTACATAGCTGGCAAAAGGTTGTTTGACAGAGCCAAAGGAGAGTCAAATCTGCACTACTGGAGTCTCCTTGCCTTGATGGGGCAGGTGGACATTTGCTCAAAGCACTGGAGCCATTAGTCAAAGTGCTATTTTGGTGACTGTGCACTGCCATGAGAAGCTTTATGAGGGAGACCAGGTCAGCAGGACCCCAGTAAGCTTCCATTTTTCAGGAGCGACAGGAGAGAGAACACAGTCCTACTGTAAGGAATAACTGCATCCAGCAGCCTTTCCAATTTCTTCATAGTAACTGGGGAGTCCAAATTAAGGTTTTTTTTGGTTTAGTGATCTCTGATGACAATAAATATGAACAAAAGAACAAAGTAGCAAAAGATTCTATCTTTTATCACTTCTAATTCAAGGCAGATATGAGTAGCTTTTCCAGCTCTTTTAAGATATGCAACCTTAATTTTGCATGCGTTGTTTTCCTATTTGTTCTTGATTTTAATGTTTTAAAAGCAAACCACACTTACAACTGGACAGCTACAATGGATGTGCCTATAAAAATAAAAAAGCAGCATTTGGGATTTGACTGCATGACCTTGAGATGTACCAGTCACTGAGTCCTCTCTTCAAGCTCACATCCACTGTCCCACAGAAGGTAGTCCCAACACCACAGTGTGCTATTTTTTTCAACAACAACAACAAAAACTCACATTTCTGCAAAAGTGGTAGGTTCACAGTCCAATGTTTAGTACACATCTGCTTAGGCTTCAAAGTATAGGAAAGGATAGCATTTTTCGTTCTACCTACTGAATCCCAGGAGGATTGATGTTCTTCTCAGTGCTACAGGAGGAGACTGAAACATGGTATCCATCAATCAGCAGATGAGGTCAACAGGACTACAAGGTCAGAAAAAAGTTACCAAGCTTTCTTGCTGTTAGAAGCAGGAAATTAAACATGCACATTGTAATACTAGATGTATCCATAAGACCTAGCAACAAAGTTGCTTCATTCAATCTGAAAAAAAAAAGGCTTTGCCTACTGTCTGTGATTACTGCAAGTTCTGCACCCTCAACTATTTTTCTTCTTAGGGAGGTTTTTGGGGGAGGTTTGAGTACTGGGGCAAGTTCTCATGCGGCCTTAACGCTGACTCACGGAGATTTTAGTGGAAGAATTACAGTGTTGCCACAACAAAGCTGCAATCCTAGCAGTCCCAAGGTATCTTTATGATGTGAAAAAAACAGCATGTACATAAAATCCTTTTATCAGCTAGTAACAAATACTACCACTATTTTCTTATTTAAATGTTCAGAGCAAAGACATCAGCTATAAAGCAACAAAGTATCAATCCAAAGTTACTCCTCTCTTGCCCTTCTCTCCACTGAAATTACCATATATGAAGAGATATTAAGCAGAGATATTAATAGTTCTTGTAATTAGACAGCTCTAAATACATATACAGGTGAGGATCAAACTCTGAAAGATGCTCTGCACTACCAAACCTCATCGAAACATACAGGAGTATCAAATCAGTGGGCTTCTGCATTCACAGGACAGCACCAGAAGAAAGCAGAAGTTTCATAAAGTGCTCCAAAAAGGAGCTGTTTGTTTGTTTGCTTATTTATTCACCTTTTTGACAAACAGTGCTGCTTAATGCTTCTATTGTTTTTTTTTGGGTTTTTTTGTAAATAATAAAGAGAAATTTACTATAATGCTCCTCCTTGAAACAATATCTTCTAATTACACAGTGTATGGGCAGAAAAGACAAATGTAGAAGATAGAAAAGATACCATAACTTTTTACACAGCTAAGGTCACAGCAACCTTGAAGGAAAGAACTGGCATCCCTTCTTCAAGAGCTTACACATACCATAAGGGTCTATTTGCAGTTAACTTGGTTAAAGCCTTGTCACCCAGCATGAGGCACTACAGCACAGTACTCGAGGAACACAGGATTTGCACAAGAGAAGGCAAGAGAGTAAAGGAGGGGCAACATGACAAACAAACATACAACCAACCTATTTTCAAAATGTGTTCAGTAGCAAAGAACTTCACTGATACAAGGTCCAGCTCTAAGCCAGGAAAGCCCCATTCCCTGCTGCTATGATCTGTGCTGGGTTGTCTGCCTGTGAAAAAACTAAGCCAGTGCTTGATGCTACAGACCCACAGAAGCCAAGTGCTACTGTGTAAAATTGCTTTGCAATGCACATGTCCTGCTCAAAGCCAACTCTGCTCCCTGCACCTTGAGCATCAGAAGGGATTTAATTTCCCTGCAAGGGCCCACGAGAAATGAACAATACAATGTGCACAGTGGGCATAATCCTTGACTCTTGTTGACGCCACACAGAAATCCATTCTGTCTTCTTCTAATCCTTGCGCACAGCCGAAGCTTGCACGATGAAGCTGAAGGGACAGGAGCTATTTTTAGCCTTTAATTTCAGCCTGCATCAGTGGATTTTCAGGCAAAGGAAACAGAGCTTTTAGCTTGTTTCCCTTTTTAACCTGTTCAGTGCTCACAGCTTGGAGAAGTCAAAATGGTTTTATTTCAGAGTCATTTAATGGTTTCAAGGAAACAAATATCAAAAAAATAGGTCAAAATGCTAACGGTTCGAAGGCACAATTTCCTCGCAGGACAGGAGCAATGCAGGGTTTCCCAATGCTGCCCCTACAGCTCTGCAGATGTAGTGTAACAAGGGCATACGCAAAGCAGCATAGATCACTACGGCTTCAAGAGCTGTGAAAACAAGCTAGCAAACATGAGGGTGTACCTATCCCCTCTACCTTGCTTGGTCCTCAATTCCCATTTTCTGGTTTGTTTTCCATTTTTCTCCTTTCAGCTGTACAGTCAGTGTTTCTCTCCTGCTCCACTGGCACACTTTTCACTGCGGTCACACCATTAGAGCAGCTGAGTTTCACGCAGGTACACAAAGCAGGCAGAGAGCTGCCTGCATGAGATAACAGACCTCCAGAGAGACTGGAGCCTCTTAAGCCCCCTAATCCACAAGGCATGCAACACTAGCTTCTTGCAAACAGACCTGACAGAACAACTCAGAACAGCTAAGGCCTTTCACAAAGTTCGCACTTCTTGTCTGCATTTTTACAAGGTTATTGCCTATTCAGTGTTTTTCTCATTACTTTTGTTTCCTGTGATTTGACATTCCAAATCTAGGATGTGATCTATTTTGCTTTGTCAGGCATGAGTGAATCAGACACAAGGAATCATTTTTTTTCTTCCCATGTGCAGGGGAATATATTTTGTGAACATTATTTCTGCTAGAAGCTGTTGGAGAACATGAATTTGCCTTTTCTTTGTCTAAAAACACCCATTCCCGTACAACTGAATAGCCTAATGCGCACTGAAAAGCACATGCAAAAAGTAACATTAAAAAGCCAGAACAGATTCTAATAAACATTAATGAAAACATTCGTAATTTGAAACTTGTCAGCAAAAAGCTAAAACGAACGCCAGACAGAAAATTAAAAAATTAAAAATTGAGTTATTAAAATCACATGGTTAAACTGATTAACATGTTGCTGATTTAGCCATGTAAGTTAATACTTTTATAATTAAGAAGCATATCTATCCCAGTGATCACTGTACATAACCATTGCTGTCTGGCTACTTCCATGCAATTGATCTGGAAGCAGGGCTAGCACAGGAGTGACTGATAACTACCTGAGACTGAGGAGAGGGCTTTGACCTGTCTGAAAGCACAATGACATTCAAATGGTCTAGGTGTACTATTTACACAGTGGATGAAAATCCTAAACTAGCACTGTGCTAATCCAAAGGGGAAAAAATAGAAGTCAGTGACAGAAAGCAAATCATGAGGCAAACCCAAGCAGTAAAAATCCTGTTAGTAGAAGACCAGCAGTACAGCATCACACTGAGTGACATGCAGAAAGATAAAAAAAACAGAGGTAGAGAAATGGGTGTGCAGTAAACTAATTGTATTTCTGCATTTCAGCTACAAGACCAGACAACTACTTCTTCTAAAATCCAAAAATCCCCTGGAGATCAGTCCTCACATCCTACACTGAAAAAATTTTCAAACCTTTATTGTGTTTTCTTTTTTTTTCCCCAGGAAAAAATCAGAAGTTAATTCTAATGTCAAAAAACCCCCAATATCTCCTTTCTTTTTTCCCCCTCCTTCTCCCTTTGTACTTCCCCTCTTCTTGACATTCTCTTTATTTTGTAAGAGTCTCAGTGGGAGATATACTTTAATTTTAAAACTTAAACTTACTATGTCAAATGATTGATGGTATAACCCTCTACAGCTCCACCAATGTCCACAAAACATTATCAATTTGAATCAAAGTATATTATCTCTTTTTTTTTCTACATTTGGTAAGTTTTGATTAAAATCTCTCTTAGTGAGGATTACAAATTCACCCTTATTTCTTGCTCAAATGTTAATATTCACACTGGTTTAAGATTTTTTACATCAGTTTAAGAAAATTTAGCATCCTAGCCCTTCAGTAGAAAAACCTGATACCTTACTCCTTCAGGAACTTAAAGATCTCATATGTAGTCAAATCCTTCTCTCAGTTAAACTGGTAAAAAAGCAGAGTTATTCAGAGGGGTTCTGAATATATGTCACAGGGACCATGAGCTCAGATTTAACTTCTGGAGAGCAGCATGTACAATATACCTTTCCTGACTTGCAACATTTGAGGAAATACTCAACTGGAAATAAGAGAGGATTTTGAAGGTCAATACATGCATATATATATATAAATATATATAAAGCTATATAAAAAAATATTAATCTTTACAGTTACAATCCCGTTCTTTCCCGATGGACAGCATTTCCCCAGCATATAGTAATGTACCTCAGAGCAGCTGTACTATCGTTTACTTGGAATACACAGTTGATGTGAAAGAAATCTTGTAGCTTCTTCCTCCACCCCACCCAAATGTGGACTGCTGTGATTCCTACATATTCCTCACCACCTGGCCCTCAAGCATTGGTTTATACACTGAATAAACAAAACAAGGAGTCCCATGAATCCATGGAAGAAAGCTTGTTCTAATGCAGAAGAAAGTCCAGAGGAACAAGCCTGTTCAGGGAGGAGGGGAAAGTGAGATCAGTAGATATATTCCATTACCAGACTTGCAAAAGTAAATAAACCCCAATTTTACAGGAGCATCTTGTCTCAGTTTGTTGGAACTTTTCTTTGAAAGAGCCAGTACAATTTAGATAGAGGATTAGGCTTTAATAAATAATTTTCCCTCTCCTCATCTACCTGCTCCATTAATCTAGCCTTTTCTCTCCTGCCAGATCTCCTAAGAGGACATAATCTCCTAGTTGTGACATCAGTGTCTGCTGCTGCAGGGAATGGTTGGCAATACCACTAATACAGGATTATGGTCAGCATGTGGCCGTGTGTGCCAAGGCAAGCACACAGATGTGGGGAATGATCTTGAGCTGCATCATAATGCTTACTCCTATTCAAGATCACCACTGGAACAGCAGACCACATAGGGCTGTGGAGCAGCTCTGTGGGGAGATGGTGCCTCCCTGCAGGACTAGCCATCCCATCAGCCCCAATTCCACATATGCAGCTGAAATCCTGCATGGTTTCTACATGCAATCTTTTTAGACAAGCAAGTTTGGAAAGCTGGGCTGGTTGTCCTTGCTTCAAGGCCTCATGAGGGTCTGTTCCAAGTCTCTGCCTGGCTTCTTTTCATCATTATCCTTATTTTCCTATCCAGTATCTGCATACCTGAAAATAGATGGATTCCATGAAAGTCATTCTTTCCTTATTCATTGAACATACTGACACATTTATAGAACAAGACATCTAGAGGGAACAGATAGTTTTCTGACAGAACAGTTTAGCCTGGCAGATCTAGCCCAGAAATTTTGCATAAAACCAGGGTAAACCTCAGCAACATCCAGAGTTTGTTCATCACACAAATCTAAGTGAAACTCTGCCAGCATAACCCTTCCAAGTGTACTGCATCTCTGACGTGAGCACAGCATCTACATCTGAAACAGAAGCCATCTGAATTTAAACCTTCCTGCCAAATAAAAACCAATACAAATATGGGAAACAAATTTCACTTTGGGGTCGCAGATTGTATGTATGATGACAAACAGAAAAAGCACACTACAGTTTTAGAAGTATAAACAGTACGTCACACGTACTACCCCTGAAAGCTAAAATACCCTTTCAAAAATCATCCATATGTCAACCTTGAATAGATGCAGTTCAGTTACTGTCACTGCAATTCTCTCTCTGCTTCCAAAAGGGTATTTTTTAAAATAATCTTAGCCATGCATAAGGTATAACAAGAATCATCCCCAAAGAAATTTCCTGCTTTTGTCCACAGCCCTTCAAGGAATATTCTCCTTGCCAGGTATTCATTTATATAGTTTGTTATGAATGAATAATGACAGTAACACAAGACACTTTTGGGACACTATGAACCAAATCTTCATTACATGGAGAAACACAAGCAGGCAAAATGAAGAGCAAATTCCTGCACACTCTGCAGTTCAGAATGGCTTCATAATCTATGCTCCAAGATGCTGTCTTTTTATCTGTTACTGTAAACCCTTCCAACATTATGAATAATTAAAAGCAGCTAGATTACATGGTATATCACATTAATGACCAGAAAACAGGCATTTATATCATCAGCCCACTTCTCACTGTTATTACCTATAGCATTGCTGACCCCAGTCACCTCCTGAGTGTTATTCCCATTGAACCTACTGTCTACAGCTTGGAGCTCAGAGGAGCAGTGACACAAAGCTTAAAACAGAAGTCATCAGCAACGCCAGCAGTGTTCTCCTGTTAGGAACTGCAGCAATACCACTTTTTAACTGCACCTTCCCAATAACTGCACAGACTCTGGAAAGGCTATTTCTCGAGTTTTTCACAATAGTGTGCTCCTTGGTACAGATCGGGCCTGTGAAAACTCAATCCAGAGAAAACAGATCTCACAGTTTGTGGAAGTGTGGTAAGAACAGAAACTTCATTAGCAACACAGCAACATTCTTTGTAAAGCGTATTTTTTCTGAAGATACTCTCTGAAGAACAGTATCAGTCTTCACAGTTTTGCCAGGAAAGAGAGGAGGAAAAAAATAAAGTGGAGAGACTTTCAGTGGTAGGACATATCTGAACTTAGATCCGCTGTGGAGTAATATGCATAGTATCCATAATAAAGGATTCAGATTAAAGTTAGTTAAGTCCTCAATTCACTTGTGCAGTATCCAAGTATAATGCCAGTAAGAAAAGAATATGCTATTAAGAGAAGAATTAGCAAGACAATTAGCTCAAAAACTATTTATGGGAAATAGCATTCATTTTCTCAAAAATTATTTTATCTTGTTTCTATTGCACACCAGCCTTTCCTCGATGGCCCCTTCCCCATTTTCTTAGACTGTATAACAAGAAAAAAGGCAAAAAGTATCACAGATCATAACTTCAACTATTTACAGCATAGCCAATCGCACAAAAAACACATGTGTATCTAGCACATCTGCCACCACCCTGCAGGCAAAAGAAAAAAACAAAAGGATCCAAGATATCCAACAAGATTTCCAGCATATAAGTTGCAATGATGTATTTGCAACGCAGCATCATGGCTACAAGCAGCCCTACAGGGGCACAAACAGATGGCTTGATATTATTCTCCAGACCTTGGATTGCCAAGTGATAATAGGGCTGTAAATCACTGCCATAAAAAAATCAGAGACTGGAAGTGTAAATGTGTGCGTTTATTTCTCTATCAAAATGTGCACAGTATATCTGTATTGCTACCCATTATATAAATATTTTCTTCTTCAAGCAGCACTACATCTAATGATTTGGTTTAACAACTGGCCAGCCTCCAGTAGTCCAGAGAAGTAGCACTTGCCTGCAGACATCAGTCAGAAATATAAGCCGCATTTCAGAGAGGAAGAGACTGGAGATGGATTCAAATTCTCTAAATGTTGAATGACATACTTCAGATCACCTTAGCTCTCAAACTATCACAATTCTATCAGATATTCCCCTCTGAAATACAGTAGAGGAAATGTAACTTTCTCTGTACTTCTCAAAACAATGAAACCTCTTCTTTACCCCTAAAACCTCCACTGCTTATACAACAGCCTAGGCTATAACTAACTCCAGGCTTCCACCACTGCCAAACTGCACTTTACTAGCTTATCTTTGCCCACTCCAAAGATCACTGAAGTCAGTAAAATACTATCTGTTGAGAGCAATGGTTGTGGATCAGGATTTATAGATTCCAGAGAAGCTGCACCCATGTTCTTATCTGGTATTTTACTAATTTTTTTCCCTAGATTAATTCAGATCACTGAATCTGAGACATTTTAGATAATATTGATGTTAAGGAGGGGAGGGCACAGGGGTAGCAGCACTATAACTATCCTTAAGTACCCTATTAAAATGAATTATGTAATCTCTATCTTGTTATAAACAGAGAATGCAAAAGGATTTATTTCAATAGGTGCTGCTGGTAATATTTCTGAATTGAAAATTTGAAACTGTAGAAACTATTTCTTTTTTCCAGTAGGTTATGGACTAACAGTTAACACAGTCAAAAATTCTAGTGAATGGGACAACACCAAACCTAAAAAGAGAACTTGATCACAAACTGAAGAAACTTTTGAAGTGGCAAGGGGAGAGAAAACACTACTTCTGCAAAGCTAGAAAGATGACAATATTATTTAACACATGAAAAATGAGACCCAAATTCAGAGTTTCTATAACCGGTGACGTCCCAAATATATATTAGATTTCCTTTTTCTTCTCATTTCATTGCCAAGTGGTATAAATGTCACCTTCACTTCCTTGTCCGTCTACACAAGGTCAGGGAGCTTTACACCCTTCTTCCTGGGATGACTGCAAAACATGCCAGTTCAGCACACTGCCACAGAGACTATTGATCTCTGCAGTTGTACCAAAGTCAATGACAGCCCTCTAGAATAGAGTTAGTTGGTGAAGACTCCTCAACTAGAGGAATACAGGCAGGAAAAATGTCTGGAAGTGTGATTATGGAAAGGGCTTCAGGAATCATTTCTTAGAAGAATTTTGAAAAAGAACAAAGAAAAAAAAATGCATACTGTTTTGGTGGTGACCAAATTCAAAGGAAAGAGACGAATAAACAATTCTTTCAACATCCAGCTTGTCTTTAGGTTAGCTCAACAAGGATGAGAATGCCTGTATTTCAGTATGGTTATTGTAACAAGCTTTAAGCGTGAGTCCCTCAAATATTGCCTGAATGCCTTCAAAGAACAGAGAATGCTAATGCTGTGAGGCCAAATGATAAGCTCCTAATAGCCAGTACTGAAATGCGTTTCTTAATCACTCCTTAATAGCAAATTGGTTTTTGGAAGTCTAATAATTTAAAATCACCAAGATTTTAAACACTAGCCTTCAATAAAAGATGTTGAAAGATATTTTTTGCTATTAAATCTATAAATAGACTTAAAATGTAGCCTAGTTTTTAATTCTCACTGATATGCCAAGCAAGACCATTAAAGTGTTTTTTTGCAGAGGGAACAGTTTTCTTATCAACCAGCTCAGACACCAAAATCTCCAGTCAGTTCATAGCTGCTTCATTAGCACATTCAGCTTAGGGGTTAGGAACAATTGCTTATGTGAATTTTACCTAGCATAGTCCTTGTTTTTTTCAGAAGAGTTAACAATTAAAGGTTAATCTAAATCAAATGCATTTATCATGTTGCATTATAAACTCAACATAAGGATGAAGAGATCCTGAGAGGTAAGAATCACTGACATTTAGAATCACCAGCACCATCTATCACTGAAATCAATGTAAGCATGAATCTGGGGGAATTATTCCATGAACCAGTAAGCAAACAGATGAATGAATCTTTTCAATAACACATTCAGGGACTCCCTAAAAATACAACACCCTGATTTTCAGTTTAGGAAAAGAAAAGGAGTAGGCAAAAAATTAGAGCTATAGGTAAGCATAAATTCAGGTTAGGAGTGAAAGGGAAATTTGGATTTTTCATATTGTCACAACAAAAGGACAGCTCAAACCTGACTTATTCCTTGTGTTCTTGCATAGATGACACCGTGCTATAGCCAAGTGTAGCACGTTGCTCTTGGAATTGGGCCTACCCAATTGCATTAAAATTCTCATTCAAAACACTAAAGATTAGATTTTTAACCCATCCTATACTGACTACAGAAGCACTGTCAAACTAAAACCAGAGGCTTTAACATCACTCTACTAATAAGAGCACAAGAGCAATAGTAGTTCTGTGTCAGATACAAACGTGACATTTCTCAGGAGTGGAGAAGGGAATGAGCGGGCAGACAGGCAGACACACACACAAAGACACAAATCTATCCTTGTGCCAGCAGTCACTGCTCTGTCTTCCTGTGGAAGCTACACCCACTTATGCTGATTTGCTCTGTAGATACTTTTAGAACCAGATCAACCTGTGCAAATCCACAGAACCATAAAATCCAGTGGAGGAATGCCAGTTTGCAGCAGAGGAGAATCTGAATCTTGCTGTACCTTTGACTGAAGGGTTTTACGAGGGAGGGAATTCCTTTTCTTTCAGCTTATTTAAATGATCTGCAGTTACTATGGTTACTCTTAAGGCATTTGAAACCTGACTACATGATGCAATTGGTGAAATGACAAGGCACAAAAATTGATGTTCTGGTGAAACAGGCTGCTCACCCAGGACAGAAAACCAAAGACTGTAAATAGCTGATAGTGTGGATCCACCTCAAAACACTTTCAGTGCTATCAAATTAGCATTTCCTCTGTAGCCTTCTTGGTGACACCGGGCACAAGTGCTTTTGTTTCAACAAAGCCCACTATGTTAAGTTCACTCCACTGAGGCTTTAAGACAATAGAGAAATGCCATTCAAAGAGAAGGAAACAATGAGCTATTATCTCTCTCATTTATCTGGGCTATCCATCAGACAGCAAGCAAGCAAATTTTGTTGCTTTAACAAATTATGTCATAAACTGCAAAGAGGCTGCAAACACACTCCTTTCTCATTTGGCTACAGTTGCATTATCTGGGTGTTAAGGAGACTTTCTCTGAGTGTGCTTGCCCATTTGCCCTCATAAGCTTCATCAAAATACTGCAACTGGCATCATAACAAAGCTGTAATGAGTTAATGAATAAAATACAGGAATACAGAAGCAGCCACTCATCTCTCTCCAGCACAGTTATTTATACAAACACCACTGTAGAAATATTCAGCCTAATAAAACCTGTTATTTTCATAGTCTAGAAAGTGTTGGTGTAACTTTTTTTTTTTTTCCCCCACACTCATTTTAATTCACTAACCTGCCCCAGGCTGACTACTCAATAGCTTACCATTTCTCCTTCATCCTCAGCCTGGTACCATGTGCAGCAACAAAACAAGGAAAAGGGTGGAGGAAGAAGGAAATGTTTGTTAAATAAAATCTAAATGATGGATTCAGATAGATGTTTTCCATTATTAAAAGGAACCGAAGTGTTCCAAACAACAAGAGTACAAATACTGATTTAAATAAACACAAACCAAATACAAAACAGAAAGACTGTCCTGCTTCTTTTATTCAGCAACTAACAACTACATTGAGGGTGCCCATGTTTTGCCCTGTAGCAGAGACTGACATGGTGACACCTCTAGTAAAGCATGGAATTGCCATTTCAGGCCACTACATCCTACATCATGCCCGTGAGAGCTGGGCCACTGACTTCACAGGTTTAAGGATCAAGCCTCTAGGTCTCAGCACAATTGCCACACACCACAGAAGAAATACCAACTGAAGGATTCTGGCAGCAAGGGACACAAAAGTTCATGGTTCAAAGCTGTTCCCTTGGCCTTCTAAAGCTTCCACTTTTGCTACCACCTCTCAAAAGCTGTGCCATGTTAACGCTTGCAAATAAATTTGGAATCAATAAGGTGTCCACTGTCCCCTCAAAGATAAACCAAAATTTTAGAACCAAACCAAAGATCTTTGAATGAAGTCTCAAAAGAGACAGGACTTAATGGTAGGTTGCATATAAATAAAAATGTCACCTCTAGGACTCAGCAGCTGCACTCCAAGTGACAGGTGATCCCTTTTGACTCATCATCTCGAGTCCTTAGCTCACCAAACACCTTTTTAATTTGGTGCTTTCAGATTTAACAGCTGTTTCTTGCTAAACCCACTTTAGTTACCCCCTCTAAAATTATGTACTTGTGTCAGCATTGCTTTAGAGCTTTGCTTTTAAAAACTCCTTCTAGACCACTGTGCTTGCAGGACTAAAGGCACCTATTCCTTTCTTACAGCACCTACATCAGTGGCAGAAACAAGGCCAGAATCCACAGACAAAAGCTCCACCAGACTCTGCAGTGCCAAAAAATATTTGTACTATTCAGTTTCATCAGATATGTACAGCTGCATAAAATGAAAAGTAAAATGCACTCCAGCCAAGCCTTTGGACTGCAGATTTGGGATGTAACAACATACTGAACTAGGCAGCAAAGCATCAACCATATCCTTAAACACATCTCCCACTCCTAATGATTACCAAGGCCCCAAACCCTTTGCATGTTTAATGTAGGGATCTTTACCTCTGCATATGCAGGTCATGCAAACGCAGGGAGGGCTAAGTGAAGGGGCCCTAAATGCCTCTCCAAGCTTTTGGATAGCATGCTGCATTGTTAATCAGCAGCAGAAGCATGAGTACCCTGGATATACAGCATCTGTTTGTGTTTCAGCAGGCAGAAGATGGCTGGCTAGGCTACAGAATAAGCAGCAGGAATCCTTGCTTTGCCAGTCCAGTCTTACCTGACAGAAAAGGAGATGAGGAACTCTCTTCATTCCCTGTGCCCTTCAGGTTACTGCAACTACAGATTGCACTCAGCACTTCATACAGACTGAGTGATTCTACTCTGGAGGGCAGCTGGACAGTCCAGAAAGATAAAGAATTGTTCAGGGAAATCATCACAGAATGAAATCCTGTTTCTAATAAATAAATAAATGGTAGATTAAACAACTGTTAAGTCACACTAACGGACTCACTGCTGTGATTCTCTGCATTTGTATTTCCTGCGGATTGTAAGAACTGAAGTAATTCTTTGGTGTGAAAACAACAATTGTACATCCCAGAGGACATGGCAAACCACCATCATAAACACAATAAATATCTTTGATCACATAAGTTTTAGCTACAGCATGATCTCTCACACATTTTAGTTTATAAGTCATATATTCAGTCCCAAAGGCTCTTCCTCAAAAACTGTTATGTTACAGCATGAGGGAAAAAATAGGAGTGAGGGGAGGGATGACAACAGAAAAATCCTCATTAAAAATACACTCTGGAAGGCTATTTCAGCATCTACCAAACAGCAGAAAATTAATAGTGTTGAATTAGGAAAGATACTTCCAAAGCATTAGAGACAAACTTTCCAGCTTCTCCAAAAACTATTTGGTAATTTGAGAGCTAAATATGCTGCATTTGCAACCCAGATCAGCAATGATGATGCTACACTTTAGCTTCTACATTTCCTTCACAGCATTTTACTGGCTAGGGCTCTAGAATGCAATGGAAAGGCCACAGCAGCCACTCCAAAAAGCTGAACCTATTCATACAACGTACAGGAAATTAAATGATTAATCAGCCATCGATCAGAATGCTACGAGTAAACCTGAATACTGATGCTGCCAAACTATACATATTCTGTTCTTTTACATCTGTATACAGTTCTCAACCTGTAAGAAGAGTGGATAATATATCAGATATATGTCTGATGAAACATTTAAAAATCCCACACAATTGTACACCACTGGAGTCACCAGAACAAGGAAACAGAATAGCTCTGTGTTCCGTTTGCTTCTTTCCTTGTAGTAATCCCCACAGGCCAGGTACTTCCATCTCATGTTCCACTTGTGTGCTGCTTAGACTGCTCAGATTCATTTTGTTTGCTCTGGCAAAACTCAGGTTGGCACAAACAAAAGTTAAACTCATACAGTGACTACAAGTTTAGGTTCAAGATTAGCAAGATCATTTCACTGATGCTACTGAAAAATATAGGACCTAAGTGAGTCTGCAAATTCTCTCATTTCCATGGAGTTATGTCAACAGAGAACATTGTAGTAGTATTCTCAAAACAAAAGAGAAAGGACACAGACCCACTAAAAGGCAGAGAGTGGATATAGTAGGGAACTGGCAAATCCACCCAACCAAAAATTCAAGAAAAATTCCATCCCTCATTTATCTCATTTTACCTACCAGCCATCATCCCAACCATGAGCATTTGCTTGCACTTCAGTATCTCGATTAATTAACGAGCGTCTCATGAAGCTGGGACATAACAGAAAGACAGGGTACTGCACATGCTTCCATGCTAAAACATCTAACACTCCTAGATGTCATTGGAAACCTAACAGCATCTGAATTTGGAACATTCTACTGCAGCTGTTCTGGAAAGGCATTGAAAGCAAAGGTTCTTTTCACACCTTTTTTAGAAAGCTTTACAATTAACCAAAATCCCTCTGAGCTAATACAAGCAAGAGGACAAGAGGAAATGGCCACAAGTTGTGCCAGGAAGGTCTAGCTTTGATCGTAGGAAAAACTTCTTCACTGAAAGGGTTATCAACCACTGGAACAGGATGACCAGGGGATTAGTTGAGTCACCATCCCTGGAGACATTTAAAAGATGTCTAGATGTATCACTTAGGGACATGGTTTAGTGGTGGACTTGGCAGTGCTGGGTTAACACTTGGACTCAACGATTAGAGGTCTCTTCCAATGCAAATAACTCTGTGATTCTATATATCATAGGTATGGGTTACACCAGACATATACTTGCATAATATCTATGAAACAGATAACTTATCTATAATTACATGAGCTCCCTAATATTACACCACAGGTGCCAAAGGAATTACTATGCACACAGCACCGAAGACTTAACGGAAATACAATAATTACAAATGAGAATCAGAATATTACTTTTTAACCTTTCCTTCTGATCCAGAATAAAAGGAATTAAACTCTATCCCTCCACATCCTTGTGTATAGGCGCATGGAGACACTTTTCCTTGCCTGTCGATAATACAGAGATATGTCTCAAGAAGGGCCCTTCAGTACCCTGACAGTTTTGACAGCCACTGTCATTACAGCTTATCAAAAAGAGGACAAAGCATGATACCAGTATGTTAAAATTGCTTCCCCACTTCTGCCCTTTCCTTGACATTTCTTATCGTTTGCTGCCAACACTCCTTTACATTGTAGGATTATCACTGACACACATCATTTCAGAGTAAAATTTATAACCAATTAAAGACCTTGCTTTCTTCTGTCATCTATTAATTCAGAGAACTATGAGTTCCATGAATGCAAAAAATTCACTAAAGGTTATATCCACTGTCCAAAGAAGTCAAAATTGTATTTCCAATGAATTAAAATCTGATGAGTATGGATGAAACCATAAAATTATAATAGGAAACATATTTCATTAAGTGATCACTTAAGAAGATCATAACCCACTTCAAAGACTAATTTGAAAGGTCTTTATTTTAAAAGAAACTTTATGGTATGACCGGTTTTACTAGTAAGTTGGATGGTCCCTTTGAGAGATTTTGCCTCGCATCTTACCTGATGGTAATGACAGAAGCTACAAAGAAATCACAAGCTGGGAAGATTTACGTTCAGAGAAACCAGAAGAGTGCTAACAAGGGAAGCAGTACTTTCCACAGGTTCAAAGCAGAGTTTTTCTGGTTTTGGTTTTAAGACTGGTTTGATCAGAATTAATCTTTTAATTTCCCCTTAACTCCACCCCCAGCCCTGCCTTTTCTTGTCTGAGTGTAAATGAAGCCCATCCCACCTTCTGTGAAAATGAATAAACAAGTATTAACAAACCACGAAATCTGCTTAATTTTGGGCCAATTACTATCTTCTTTATTGCACCAGCAAATTCAACTATTTGGGAGTTAGAATAAGAACCACTGTCTGTATCATCCCACAAATTGTTTTGATGACATCATTCTACCTCACCTCCAGCAAGGTTAGCTACCAAGTTTTTAGTCCAGGTCTGAAAATGAAAAACAAAGCATTTAACTGAACTGGTGCTAGACTAGGGGGTGGTGGCCTTTTAGAACTGTGAATAAAGTAATTGAAAAGATCAGAATAAAAGCTGAGACGAGGATCTTGATTCTTCCTTTACAAATATATACAGTTAAATCTATGTTGATAGACTCTCCATGGTATAGAAAGATATGTCAAAACTAACATGAACTTTCATGTTTACATATATACAGCATTCAGTGGGGTCACTGGGTCAGGGTTCCCAAGACTCAACGTCCTGCTATCTCTAGAATTCCTCTTCTGCATCATAATACACCTGAACAGGGGTTCAGAGCAATGAATGCATCCAGACCAGGGAAGTGCACTTCCACTGAATACTGGAGGGGAAAAAAAAAAGCTTTGGAGATTTCTAGATTCCAAAGACTTCAATGTATATTGAACAGGTTCAATAAAATAGAAAACATCCTGGATACAATGTTAACTCCAGGAGTTATTTCAGGTCTGACAACATAGTCTCCTTGCTATACACATTTTGTAAGTTACAGTGATAGCCTCATGAGAGGATGAATCTCTTGCCAGGAAGGTGTCCAAAATCCGCAAGATTGGCTGCCATCTTCTTCAGCAAAGGCTTTTTTTAAACTATTTGTTGTGAATAATAACAAAATTTAATAATAATTTAATTTAATAACAAAACTTAAAATCAAAATTTTAAAACATTTTTATCTGAGGCTTCTAATTTACAGAGCCAAAAAACTCCTTGAGAGTTATTTCAAAGTTTTATTAGTATGCACATTAAACGAAATAGGTTCTCTTAAACTGCCCCTACGGGTCTTCGCACACCTCACATGAAATTCTCTCAAGACAGGTAGAACAGACTTCAACACTGACACGAGACCCATCTGGTCCAGCAAGGAACAAACCAAGATGCACTGGCAAACTAAAGTAGGAGAAACTCATACTGAGTTCACTATTTGCTGTAAATCTCAAAAATACTTCTGGGCATTAAATTCCACCAAAATTTTATTTGATAAAGAGGTTTTAGTGGGAAAAAAAAAAAATCTACTTTCTAGTTCATGTATGATACTAAAGCCAGTCTGGAATACAGATGCTTTAATGGTGAACGTTTCCCTGGTAAAACAATTGTACTGGGAGGCAGAAACCTGGAGTTCAACTTGCAGCTGTGTCATAGAATTCCTCAGCAAGTCTGAGACGACATTTAAATTCTTTGTGATCAACATATTCAATGAAGTTTATTATTCTTTTCTTTAGAATATCCATTATGCACTTACTGAATCTGGCAAAACAGCACTTGAATCACATTTCAATCCCCACAGTGCCACTGCAGGATTGAGTTCTGACACCGATTCTTCGCCGTGGGAAGCCAGCTGGCAAAGGAGGCTGTGTCTAAAACATATGCCTGCAAGTATCTTTCTACAAATCCAATTAAAAACTGGCTGCCCTATCAGTAAGAAAGGGATATAATCAGGTCTTCTGAAGAATTCCGATACAATCCAATTGACAGGGTAAAATTCACAGTGCCAGCTCCATGTACCTTGTGTAATTCACCAAGTGCTGCTAGAATGGCAGTTCTGTAAGACCTAAAGGCCTGGAGTCTGTCATGCAATACACCAGTCACCAAGTGACAAAACCACAGACCACTAGCAGTAAGAAAAGCACATAATTTCAACCAGCCATCCAAAAAGCATTGTTTCCTCTGCATATCACAGTGCAGAGGATAAGACATTAGTTCTCCAAAACTGCCATAAAGGCAAAACAAAGAGAATGCTTTGAGTATGTATGAGCTTGGTTCCAATGACAAGAGTTATATTAATGAAATGTCTTTGATATTTACATTGACACTGCACTAATTTCCACAGGGACACCTCTTTTCCAGGAATGTTAAGCAAGAGGCTGATCGCAAAACAAGCAGGGCCATAAGAAAAGGAAATGATTAAGTCAATTTTTCTGTGGGTTTGTGTGACAATTGGTTTCCAGTGAGGTGCAAACTTGAACTTAAAATTTTTACTTTTAGCTCTAGTACCTAATAAAGGTTATACCTGTAATGCTGTTTTCTCAGCAGAGCACTTAGGACACCCCCTATCCTGCACTGTGGAGGCAGTCAAACTTGGATTAACTCACCAACAGTTCCATAGCTGGAATGGGAAAAAAATGAATGACAAACAAGGATACTATAATTGTTCATGATCACATAGGCCTTGATCGCTCATTAATCTATTAAGATGTCATGAAGCAGCACTTCAGGTTTAGGAATTTTAACCCTTCTCATAAAGCCTTCAAAGTCTGCAAAGCTGGTTCAATAAATAGAGATATTCAAAGTACAAGAGGAAAATGAACAGCAGTGAGAGGTGATGGGAGAAATTTCTATATAAGAGCAGAATTAGTGTGTTGCACTATTTTTGCCTCAGCTCATTAACCTTTCTCTCTCTGCCCTCCACTTCCCTTTAGTTACTCACCATGAAATAAGTCTTTTAATTGCTATGTAACTAAAGCCCTCTTTCTGGCAGATTGACTGAGAAGGCCAAGCTGATGTTTGGGGACTACAGGCCCTTTGGTGACAGTTTTAATTCTGGTCAGAGCAGAGAAGTCAATAAATCATTCTCGCAGAAGTTGTTACTGACCCTGAGCAAGCCCTGAGAGGAGAGATGCGATCTCTATTCACTAGGAAATAAAGTCTTGTTTTTGTTTTTGTTTTTTAACTTCCAGATACAAAACAAAGAAGTAAAAGAGAAAAGAAAAAAAAAAAAAAGAGAGAAAAAGAGATAGGTTCAAGAAAGGTAGGAAATGCCCATCTTTGACCAAACGGAGGAGAACATTCTATAAAGTTCTGTTGCTTGATGGACCTAGTTCTGACTCCTCTGGAACAGAGATGCATTGCCAGTATTTCAGGATACTCACCCAAACCCCCAGAAGGGAGTAACATACAACCATTCTTCTTGCATTGTTCTCATGCATTTTGTTTTTTCTTAAGAATATATGAGCTTCCACTGGTCAAATTAAACATTTCTGCTTCCAGATTTAGACTTTTTTTTTTTTTTCTGGATGGACTGAAAAACATTTTTAGGTAATCAGCTATGTAATTATTATTTCATGGAAATGTTCTAATTAATACCATGTAAGGCATCCTCTCAGAGAGTGCAAATAAATAGTAATCAATCACATGATTCTCATCCTCTCCCCAGTTCTCTTTGTGGTCTTTGGTGACAGTGGTTGTTACACCTCCAGCTTGTTTAAATCCACATTCACACTGTGAAACTTCACCAACCTCTGTCAGATTTAACTGATGGAATATGTAAACTTCCAACTTTATTTTCTATTTTAATGATGTTTCAAAGTGATATATTCCAGGAAAACAGGGAACTTATATGGAATACCCCAGACATCAGGAGAGCAGAAAATAAAGGATTAAGGGTCACATAGTTTTAAGCAAACACTGAAGGGAATTTAATCCAGTCCTTTGAACACCAGGAGCACTTTCTCTTTTTTGAGTTCAGGAGGCTGAAAATTACATTGCACAGCAATGTAAGCATTGTTTAATATACACACAAATCTGAAGTTAGTGGTCTTCAGGTGAAAATGAGCAATGACTAGATTAAAAACTCTGAGTACCTTTCAAGACATTATTATTTGACAAGCAGCAACTGACAACTGCCTTCTACAGGAAATTCTTCCTTGATGAGCATGTGCAGTGTACCTGTATAAAATGCTGTAAGTCAGTACATCCGTACAATTAAGTTGCATGTATTCTAATTTCTGCAGCATGGATAAAACACATTTTTTAATGATCAAGTTGAGTATACAAGTTTCAAATACCAAGTAAATTATTGTCAAGATGTGATCATCTTAATACGATAATGACAAGACTCCTTCAGAAGTATCCGTAAGTAGGTAAACATTTTGTCACATGTGTAAAAACTAATGTGTTCTGATGTTATTTTACACTCACACAGCATTTATTTTAGATGGTTGTGTCTGACCTTCCCTTTGACCAATATAAATTTTAGCACAGGCTTTGCTGGAAATAGGAATAAATCCCTTATGAACAAAGATCCAAAACAAGCTTCATATGATGTAAAAGGAAAACCTAAGTTAGGAGGATTCTCACCAAAAAAATAGCTAGCTACAAAGGACAGATGCAGCAGCTATCAGCAGTTACTGCTGCAATCCTACATTGCTTTACTTGAAAAAAAGATTAATTCTCTGTTGCACTTGGTGTATCTAAAAAAATTACAATGGCCTGTCTAAGTCACAGCAGAGGTAAAGAAAACAAACTCTGCACCTACATGCTTTATTATCGCTTCACTTCATCATCGACTAGAACACAAGAAAATCAATAAGAATCCTATAAGAACACATCCACCATAATAAAATATGTGGCTTACATATATCAAATCCTAACAAGTGTGCTTGCATGCTCAGTGGAGAAAATCACTTCATAAAACAATCCCAGGAGAGAACTAAAAAACTAAAAAGGTGTATAAGGAGGAGACAAAGCAGAATGATGTATCCAGAGGATAAGGAGATAACTACAAGAACTCATCATCAATATACTGGATTTGACAGGCCAATGTTTCTATCCATTATTTTAAGTCTTAGATAGCTCCATACCTCCAAAGAGCTCCAAAGAGTGTTTTGATTATTCTGGACTCAGTGGACAGAAGTGACCAGTATCAATTTATGTCCCTCTAATCCATTCGATTCTCAACATAAACAATTCATGTTAAGCAGAAATTACTACCTATTTGGGTCTCCATTGCCTCCTCTGTAAGGAGAGGGAGTGCAGTGTATCACAGTTCCTCCCTCAAGAATTGCCTTGGGAAATCCAGCTCCCCAGAGCTGAAAATTTTTCATAAAACCTCCATCTAAAGTCATATTAGTCTCCAATCATTCACACAGGACATGCAAACAACTTGGGTTCTATTACACAACTCAAGTTAAAGAAATATATGGAATAAAATCTAGAGTTTGACACGATGGTATTCAGTTATTCTGATTTGCCACGCTAGCAATAGTTTGCTCATTGCCCTGTACAACAGGAATTTCAATTTACCAAAACTACCAATTTACTAATCTTTTTAATCAAAAGGATTTCTCTGTTATTTGAAGGTAAGTTTTTTACAGTGCTTTTCCATGTTAAAGTCTAGTATTCTAGCCCAGGATCTGTCTCAACTGTTTATCTAAAATCTCCTCCAGATTTAGCTTCTACTGACCTCCAGCATGCAAGGCAAGATATTAAAAAAACAACTGCATCAGTTTGAAAACAATATTACCCCAGGAAAGCGAAAAACCTATTCCTGTAAATACTAGAATTATTAACTAGGAGAGAGTAGATAAGATATATCTTATTTGTGAATTTAAAATTTGTTTTCTTGTCTTCTCTTCCATTCTTCAGTTCACTTGTTTGGCACATTTAGCAATTTTTTTATGTGTAGCCAACTACGCCATTTTCTTTGGCAGTGTGTATCCTTTCCTGGACATCAGAAAATCATTTAGTAAAAAACAGTACCAGTATAACTGAGACAGAAGACTTTTCAGCAAGAAAGGCGTAATGAAGAAAAACAAAGAACAGATAGTAGGCCTGAGAATTGCCTTGGCGGTGTGGCTTATGTACCTTTCTAAAAGACCTAGCTTGAAAGAGAAAAAAATTCTAAGAGTAAAAAAAAAATAAATAATTTAAGTTCTACCACTAAACTGCCCTTTACTATCACTTTGTTTTCCTAATCGCCTAAAACACAAATTCAAAGTGAGAGTGCCCCTTGAACGTTCACCTATTCCAATTTCCTTGATCTTGGATACTGCCTATTACTCCAGATTGCTTTTACAACATCCTTTTATTGAGCTTTCTTTACAGTGCTGTCCCATAAGGCCAGAGAGACTTCTCAAATCAATTCTCAGTGCACCTGAATCAATTCTGAAGCTCACCATGTCAAGGGAGCAACCTTTCTTGGAGACTAGAGCCAGTCATATGAGTTTCTAATACATTGCATTAAATTTCTTCTGTAATTCAGTGTCAGGCTTTAAACCTAGCACAGACAGTAGACATAACATATACCTGTAAAAACAGAGTACAGGGTATAAACTTGTATTATAGGTATTATAGCACACATTTGACACAATAGTTTCCTTCTACTGTGAAAACAACAATGGAATAGTTCCAATTTCTCAGCAAGATCCTGACCTTTGGGCATAACTCCTCATAAAGCACGAGCTTATGAATTAGTTTTACATCACAGAAACAGGACCTGAACCTTTGATAATGATATTTAATGATAAAGAACGTATACTACTGGTTTCCTGGATTCAGGGCAATCTTCCAAAGGATTCACTAGTGTACCCACAAAGAGACTTTGTTTCTGTCACTAAAGAGGGAAATGACATATACTGCATTAAAAAAGAAGTCTAGAGAAACTCACAAAGTGTGGCATCTCTGTGAACATCTCCTAGGATCTGTACTGGGCATATTCACAAATCATTCAGGAACTCAGTTCTCCAAGGAACAACTTAGCAGATGCTATTAGTCCCACTCTCACAGTTCCCATCTCCCCAATAAGAAGAGCAAATTATGATGATTTAGTTTGCTCTCAAAACACACTCCTTCCTGAGGGTCTATTCTGTGGACGCTTGCTCCTAAATATGCTATTATTCATTCTCTACTTTTCTCAACAGAAGCCATATTTATGCCATATTTACTATAATACTCTCAAAGGATGACAAAAATGTATCATTCACCTCTTTCCTACAGAACCTAATTGTAAGACCCAGTAGTGCTTTCCTGCTTATTAACACAAAAGTGTCGTTCCTATATCCAATTAAGAAAGAAGGTACTCCAAAATCATGAAGAGAAACTTTAATTACAAAGCAACTTTGAAAGATCTCTCTATGCAGATCTAATATTCTTAAATGTGCTGCTCATTAATAATTTAACGTGGACAAAACAGCACATTTTTATTACTTTCATGTTATTTACAAAATAAACTGAAGGTCCATAAACATTGCAAATGACTCCTGGTTTTTGCTCAAATTTTGAATACTGTTTCTAAGTCACATGCCTAAAAACAGTAGATAATTAAAAACACTTAAGAACAAAAGAGGACTTTAGAAAAGAAGAAAAACCAAGGTGTTGTATTTGTCTATTCCTATTTTCACAGTTCAGTTAACTTCAAGCTCCCCTGTTCAAGAGCTCCAAATTCTTTCTCTGCTAATAAATAAACAAGCAGTTCTCAAATCTTTCAGCTTTTTCTGTTAGACAAATGTGTTTAGTCATATATCTGGATTTTGTGTGTGTGCATTTAAATATACAAATATGTACACATATACTTATGCTCTTATCTACACAAGAGAGAAACAAGGAAAGAGGTACATGTATAACGACCTTATTTCCTCCTCACACATTTCCAGCACCAGGTCCAAATGCAATGAAAAATGATCTTCTAAAAAATGCCTGGGATGAATATCAGTGTAAAGCTGATGTTTGCATAACAAGCAGATGCAGAAAAGAACTGTGACCAGAAGGGAGCCATTTTCTCCCCAGTTCCCAACCCCCAAAAATCTTTTGCTTCTTGACACCAAAATTCCCAGTAACCTCTGGGGGACTCTTACCCTTCATTTTTTTGGAAGGTGCTGTACACGGCAGGTCAGTCTGACCAAAGGATTCTGCTCTGGAACAAAAGCAAGAGGAGCCTTCCTGGTTCTTCTCATTTAGTAGCTCCACTGGAATCACATTACGGTGGTTTTAAATCCCATTACAGCACAATACCAACACAGAGAGGGAGAACTCAAATACTTGGATGAGTTTTGTAGGTAAAAATCTGGTGCTGAATGAAATGTGTCTTAAAACACATCTTTGGATCCATTTTCAACTACTGCCCCATTTTAAGGGTATGAGAGACTATTGCTCTACTTCAAACAGAGCAAGGTATAAAAACTCACTTCTAGTCAACCATCATAGTACGTTGTTCCATCTCTACGAATCACTACTTCCTAACCTTCATATTTCCATAAAGAGACGTATCACTAACAGCCTCTGCTTCCTGCTTCAAAAATTTCTCTGTCTGTAAGCAGCCAGGGAGGCTACATTTTGTAATTTATCTGCCCTGAGTTTTTGTAATGATGTTTACTTTCATACTTTGTTTTACACTAAAGTAATTATTACCTTCTGGAAAGCTTCACACTTCACTTGGCTCTCAGTATATTAAGTCCCTTGAAGTAGGTTTATACACACAGGAAAACTCAAGATTCTCTCCATAGAGGAGAGTAGTTACATTGGTTTGTCAAGTGCCTCCCTAACAGCCTAAGGTTGTTTTCTAAGTTCAAGTGGGGAGGCAATCAATTACTGCAGAGTAAAAGGATATCTTCTTCCTCTTAAGGCAGCTTATACTGACACCAGTCATTGGCTATGGCTTTCTCCTTTCTCTGTGTTAGTGAAGTCCAAACTGAAATAGGCTAACCACAATGAAAGTGCAGATAATGGAGCATAATATACTGGAGCTGAGAGAGTTTGACAGCCCATGCAGACATGGAAAGAAATGAAGAGGACATTCCTGGCCAGAAATGACACAGATACAGTGAGGAACAAGAACATCCATTCATTTCTTCTGCCTTTCTCTTAACCAAGCAACTATTCAGCAAAACAGGCAGCCACATCACAATCTTTTTATTAATGTTAGTAACCTAAGTATTTGAACAAATCTAAAGGCAAGTTCTAGTTAACATGAAGGATTTTACTAACAGAAACATTTTTAGCTTCCCCTTCTCCATCCTCCTCCTTCTATTTTTGCACAAAAAAAAAAAGGGGTGACGCATACAGGAGTATGCTCAGAAAAGTACATGGAGTGCTGTTGGCTTGTCTTTCTAGTAGTCTGTGTCATGATACTTCAAAAGCAAGGAGACACAAACAGCAGGAAAAACAGTGGCTAAGAAGGTGAATTGAGGAAGGAGAGTCGTATTTCTCACTCCAAGCATGCAGCACTAATTCTATTTCATAGAGGCTGGCTGGCTTAACCTCAAAACTACTAACCTCCTTCCAAATTATGCCACATGAACTTCCCTGAATCTCTCTGTTTCAATACTTACAAATACACTCATTTTAACTCATGAAGTCGCTCAAACACTTCTGCAGGCACTAAAATGTCAAGCAGTGTCAACATACACAGTATTGCAGTTATATTGATTCAGAGAAACAGGAGAGTCACCAATGCAGAATATTACAGGACCCTCTAATTTTTATGTTCTATTTTAAGAGTTCCCAGAACACCTCCTAGAATGAAGTCCTACAAATTTATCCCTGTTCAGTACTCATGACACACGAAATCCTGAAGAACTCATGCTTAAGCACCACACATGCTAAGGATCCCAGAATCAGGCACAGGCAGATACACAAAGATAGCAATTCCCTTTTTTCACATCCAGTTATAATCTCAGGTGTTTCAAAAGAAGCAACCACAGCACGGAAAGAGCTATGGTTGCTTTTTGTATGCAAAGAAAGTATACAGAAAGATGAAAATATGCAATCCCAATCAACCGTTACTGCAGATCTCCAGAATTATTTCTGAACATTTTAGCCAGCAAACATATCATTCAAAGCAACACAGGCATAACAATTCCACTGAAGGCAAGCCCTGCAGTGCATTTCTTGCTGTGGTCTTATAAGAACACAGAAATCCAGTAATCTGAACAGGGTTCTGGACATAACAGGGTCCTCCCACAACCGAATGGGACCACATAATTCAGGACTAATTTTAGGAGAAGTTGCATACACCAAAGTAGGGGGTGTAGAAGAGATGACTAAAAATACACACCATAAAACTTAACTTTCCTTTATACAAGGGCATTTTACCTACAGTGCCATTAGTGATTTACAAAAAGATTTTATAATTCCCATGTCTCTAGAAGCTTATGTTCCAGGTTCAATAAGGTAATAATACTTCTTGGGAACATTAAACTTACTATAGCTATTTTAAGAAGTAAAGAAACCCTAGAAAGAAATGACTATTGAACAGAACCTTGCAATGATTCAAAATGTAATACCCCTTCAATGCTACTTGGCACAGTTGAAAACAGTTATATTCCAGTAGAAATAAAAAAGTTAGCACTTCACCAAGTGTCTAAAAGCTCTTTAAAAATTCACTGCTGCATATGCAATAAGCATTTCAATTGTCACCCATGACAGAAATGTTGTTGCATATGAAGCAGAAACTGACAGCTATTTAATAACATTTGACATTATACAACAATGTGTTTTGGTTTGTTTGTTTAAGGACAGATTTGACAGAAATTTGGTCACAACTACAAAACCAAAACTAAGGGTTTTGAGCAAAAAAATCCACTGAAGGCTTTTGTCCATTGACACCCATAAACAGTAGGCTTTCAAGGTGAAACAATACATCAAAAACTGTCAAATAAGAAATAATTTAGAAGAAGGAATGTAGGAAGGAAAAGCAGATAGGTATTGAGGAGATAATCTGAAACCCAGATACTCACCTAGGGGAGACATTTATGTGCCACATAGCTAAATCTATGGGAGACAGCCAAACACAAGCCAGACACAGAACACCAATGTCACTAACAGCAGCAGTAACAACTGTATTTATTCTTGGAGTTCCTAAAGGCAACTAAAAAATGGTTACTAGGTGCTTATAGTGCTAGGCACTCTGCAAGTACAGAAATGTAGCTGGGATCATTCCAAGTCCAACAGAAGACAAGTAAGCACGACAGAGGAAAGGCTGAAGATCCGTACAATGAGCACAGCAAGGGCTTGTAATCACCTGGGCAGTTTTGAGGAATACGTGGTGGGGCTGTGGGTGGTGTGTTTACATCACACCTAATCACAAAGCTGCGGGAAGGGAGGAGCCTGCAGTAAGGTGACACAACGTGAGGAGAGTGAAAACGCACAGGATTGAGGAAGAGAAACTGAGACAAGGTTTGAGCACATCACCAGTGAGCACAGGGCAGAAACACCCGGGCCAGCAGCACAGGCTGCTCTGTGAGGCCTCCAGCATTTGCTGTGCCGCCTCTGCAGCTGCTGGTACCAGCTGGTGTCTCTGTCTGGTTGCTCTCTGAAGTTGTTTCCTCAGACCCCAGAGCCAGGTTGTGAGGGGAGGAAGCACAACCATGGTCCTAAGTGCTTCCCACATAGCCATGTTCTGGGGCTGCAATTCCCACAAAGAGACTGGAAAACACACTCCAGTTGAGCCGGTTTGACTCTGCCTTAAGTCTCTCGTCTGATTCCAATCACTCCATTTCCAAAAGTTGGTACAACTTGAAGGCTATCAATTATGGGAAATACAATCCACTTGGAAGGATTATTCTGTGGATATTCAAAATTTAACAGGAAGAAAAAAGGACTGGATATTCAGAGCTTGCCTAATAGTGAATAAAGAAAGGAATGACATAAATAAATTAGAAATATAAGAAAATATATGCACTAATGATGGAGAGGAATTATTAACTGTGTGATAAATGCAAGTATGAATGACAATTGCAGGAGAAAAAAATGAAGAATGTGGCAATGCAGACAACTGTAACATATAGAAAAGAAACAGAAATTGCAGAACAGACTCCAGAGGAAAAGAACAACGTTCCAATACTCAAAAGCAAGTGTAGGTCAATAAAATGTTTAAATAATGAAATGTCACAAGTTCTGTACAAAACCTAACAACCCTCCAATGACAGAGGGTTGTCTGGATAACCTAAGGCAGCTTCTTTAACACCTTTGTGCTGATTACAATTTGATTGAAAATAAACGCATTGCAGACTAAACAAATGCAACTGAACACCAGTATTTGCTAAGACCTTAGGTTAATCCCTCTTAAAATAATACTGTTGAATAACCTCAGAACTTAAAATATCTACATACAGTAAACTAGAGCACTCAGAAATGTAAACACACATACAGTGCATATTTCAAAGTTTAGAACACAACTCTTGAGGAGGAAAAATGTACTATTACTACTGTTATATTATTTCAAAGTTCCTACTTTGATGCTTCCCACATCAGAAACACACTGGAAGTTTACAATGTTCATTTAAATGGGTAGATTTACAAAAAGAATTCATGGTATATACCCTGTACCTTAGTTCAATATCATTATTTCTTTTATAGTGTAGTTCAATTAAATACGTGAAAGACTGAAAAAAAAGAAATAAAAATGAATCAAGCTCTGTAGTATAAAGGGTGATATTAGGGAATTTTTTTCCTAACATAATGAGATCATACCATTAAGGCTTCACTGCTTGCAACTTACAAGTAATTTTCTTGCTTTATGGGATATTGTCCTTCATTCAAACACATACTCCATTATGCATTATAGATAATGTATATAGGGGACTAAATGGAAGAAATTGCAATAAGCATTTCACACAAGATAATGGTAGGGATATATGATATAAGGGAGACTCAGCATGGATGAAGAAATCCGCTTATCAGGCCCTGCACAGTATTCCAGCTATTTATGTAAAGTTTAAGCATTGTTATCTCGAGAAGGGGGGAAAAAGGGGGGATTCACAGAGGAACAAGGTTATTCATTTTCTTTAGTAAGCCTGTGTGATAAACCCTTACTCACGCTTCCCCACACCCGTAACTTTCAAAGACTTGCCTTCACTGAGACTCTGGGCTCTCTTTTGAAGTTTCACTAACAGTAAGAATGATGTGGTTGATGCCATTACTATACAATACTGTAAAGGTGCAGGACAGAACTGGGAATACAGTGTGTAATTTTTAAAGGATACATTTACAGACAGGCAAAAATATTTTACCCCTACAATCTACAGTCTATTAAGAATCTACAATCCTATTAAGAGCTCTCTTTATTGTTAGCTGTCCACAAGTCCAAACCCAAGTTCTCCTTCTAAGGAATAAATAAAGAAACCTCCTCTATGGAACAGTACATACTATTCAGCTTTACTCATCATGGGAGACATTTAATCCAAACCATTTTGGATCTCCATTCCCTCCACTGAATTTAATAATATCTGGATCAGGCTTCTGGAATTTAATGTAATCTCACAGGCTCAGCTAAGACAAGAATCACTAAAATTTAAAGACTTAACCTGCCTTTGTGCATTAGCTATTACTCAAGGGATGTTTTCCTAGCAAATTAGGATTCTGGACTGGGTCTCTCTTCCATCAAACAGTAATTTCCACTATGACTCCCAGTTCTTCAGCCTGTAAATTTCAAAGAGGTCTTGAGTTCTGAAACGATTTATGGGGATGAAGGGAATCTACAAGTGAAGAACTGAAGCCTAAAGGTCTTACCTGTTCCACTTGACCACAACAACTTCGCCTGTACAGCAGGAAGTACAACGCACGGATGTTCCCACTTTTCACTACACTTTTCTCAGTAACATCCTGGTCACAAAACTCCATAGGAAAATTTCAAAACGATGGCAAAATGTGGCAGACTGCTTGGTAACTAAATTTAGCATATTGTTCTCAATGGGGATTCACAACTTACAGAAAACAGCGTTTCCTAAACACTGACTGCCAGCATCTCAGCTTTTAATACCCGCTTTCTGACCTTCACATGCCAAACAGCATGTGACCTTATTTTGTCATCAAGCATCCAAAACATGGGCATATCTTCTACTTACAACTTGTGTTCACAGAGGAGTTTTGCCACAGATATCAATAGCCCTAGTTTACAAGCCTCTTAAATCAGCAGTTGCTCTCCATGGTTCTTTTAATAAATGTTGCCAAGTATAGACACGTTTTAGAAAATTACCTATGCCAACAATGCCTCTCCTTTTTTCCATGCTTGGGTTTCCAATTGAAATGAATTAACAAAGTAACTCCCAACAATAAAGAGAAATTAATTAAAAATATAGACATTGTCAACAACAGACACACATCTATCACTAACTACAGAACCCTCCAAACCCCTTGCCACTTTAAAATCTTCTCTTAAGTGAAGAACTGGAAAGAACAACAAAAGTTACAGCATATGGTGGAGCAAATGATCCAGAACAAATAGCTCATTCATTAAAAAAAAATCCAAAAAACAACACACAAAGAAACAAACAAATCAACCTTCCATTGCTTTCTTGATTGCTGGTGTGAGGTGCAGTAGCATTGAGGACCCTCAGGTAGCTAGACTGAATTCATATACATAGTCACAACCATGAGTAACACTCAGAAACAGCAAAAACTCTCAGAAGATAATTCCAGCTTCAAAACACATATATCTCCATTTATAAACATTGACACAAGCACAGGGAAAGAAAGAAGCTTAGATGCAAAAAACAGGTACCAACATAAGCCAAGGTTAAGAAGATATACACAGAACAAATGAAAAACCTTGAAAAATACAGTGATATTAATGTACACTAGTACATAATCCTTTGGAATAAGAAGATGCTGTCTTTCATGAAAAGAAGTACTTTAAAAGTAAAGAAACTGCCTTAGAGCTACATTTTCCATGATTTTTTGTGTCTCTAAACTATAGTGTCTTAGTTTCAGGGTCAGAAAATCCTTAACAGAGGTAGGTAAACAAAAGAGACAAACAGCAATTGATAAAGACCTTCTATATTTTCTAGCATCCATGCAAGACTTCCTTATTGGAAAGCCACATCCCTACTGGTGGCAACAAACCAACAATGAGAATCCCAAGGGATTACAGTTTGTCACTGCTTAAAAAAATAAATTAATTAAATCTCAAAATTCGGTGCAATTAGAATTACAAGCAATGGTAACCAAGACTTTCAAAAACAGGTGCAGATACCTACTTTCCTTAACTGTGACCTTTATGTCTACAATTTGGGTCCCAACTTACCTAATCAGCCAAGGACAATGTTTAAAACATTTCAACTTCTACACAGTGCCTCCTTTCAAAATCTTCACCTTTCGGAAGATTCTAGTTTTAAAATGGTTTTGTCACCAACCTAAAAATGTGCGAACTCCAACATTTGTGTATATTTCAAAGCAGCACTGGAGCTTTATTTTACATAGTCAGTGTACTTGAAGATAATTCCTGTGAATATTAAGACTAGAGGAAGGTCACAGTCTTGCATACACATGCTTCATCAATTTACAAACTGAAGACAATCCTGCTTTAACGCCCCACCCCCAACACAGTACAAAGCTACTTGTATTTCCTCTCGGAGCAAGGTGATCAAAATATGGGGCATGGTGGAAAGAAGAATGATCAATTAGCATGACCAGATAGATGCCCTTCAGGTTTCCCTATCTGAGTCTGCATTTCCAAGCTGAGAGGCAACATCATTCTGACCCACGCTCTGAGCTGGAGGTGAAGCAACATTTACAACACAGAACAGGCAATCCAACAGCAGAACCTGAAAGCCAAAATGCAGCTCAGTTCGTGCCAGAAGAACAGCATCATCTTTCTGTTGCGTCATTAAAAAAACGCTTAATAAACAAAAACATCACAAGCAAAAATATGCAGATTGGGCATCCTCCCTGCCAACACTTACTATCAAAACAACAGCAAGTATACTTTTAATCACGCTATCACTCCAACATCTTAGAAGCAAGCAGGACTCCAGAAAATAAAGAGACTGAATCAAGTAACCCCAGGGACACATGGATCTTTCTACCTCTTATCTAAGACATTTGGGGAGCAAATTAATTGTTTGCCCTGATTTAAATATAGTTTACTGAAAAAGTCTGAACAATTTGTGAGCCCTGAGAACCAATGTGAATGTCCTGTTCATATATAAACTTACAAACAGAAGGCTTCCCAAAAGAGCTAAGGGGAATGCCACTTAGCTTGATGATGGTTATCACAAGCTCTATTTTTTGTAATAGCAACAGCACAAATTACCATGGTGGCCTCCTCAGAAAAAATCAGCAAATTCAACACATCATCCATAGCACTGACTGGTAGGAACAGAGTGGAGATTACCTGCACACAAAGACTTATCCCTACATGTCTATCCTTTCTCTCCACTACCAGGCAAAGTGAAACAACTTTGTTCACAGAATTATCCTAATAGAATCATAGAATGGTTGTGTTGGAAGGAATCTTAAAGTTCACCTAGTTCCAACCCCCTGCCATGGACAGGGACACTTTCCACCTGACCAGGTTGCTCAGAGCCCCATCCAGCCTCGATTTGAACACTGCCAGGGATGGGGCATCCACAACTTCTTTGGGGAATATGTTCCAGTGCCTCACCACCCTCACAGTTAAGAGTTTCTTAATGACGTCTAATCTAAACCTACTCTCAGTTTGAAGCCATTCCCCCTTGTCCCGTCACTGTATGTTCTTATAAACAGTCTCTCTCTAATTATTACCAATATTGATTATCAATTATTATTATTACCAATAATAGAAAACCACAGAGAAAAAACACCTGATCAATGGTACAGAGAAAAAAATTACCACCAACAGACCGAGTATTTCTGGTGCTATGCCAAAACTGTCAACAAGCCAACTTTGGTCTCAGCAAAAAGAAATCCTGTCCTATAGATCTGCATCCATCAGAAAACTGCTCCCTCGTCAAACAGCCTTCATGCAGTGCTGCAGAACAGCATTACAAAGGATGGTCTGTATTTCTGAAGAAAGATCACTCACCTGACGTAGCCTCAGAGGCTACCAAAAAGAACAAATCCAGGATCAAAATGTCTGCTTCCTCACTAGCTGGCCTCACTCATTCCAATGTCTGTACCAACTTTTTGTTTTAAGTTCTGTTCACTTTAATTTTAACTTTTCCTCAAATATTTGAAATCTTTCTCTCTTTAATACACTAAAAAGCAAACCAAAACACTATAAATCTACATTAATAATTTAAAATATTTTGTTAAAACACCTCCATACTTCATAAAAGAAAGTATTTACCAGTCCTTTCATGGACTGAATAATGCAAGGTGTTAAGCCATCTGTGAATGGTGTGAAAATTTAAAATTGATTCACTAACACAGCAAGAAAACAAGACAACATCAGATTGCCAAGACTCTGTGTCTTTACATATTCTGAAATTTCTTACATAAATAATTTCTTTGTTTTCCCATCACCAGGTAATAAAATATTAGATTTGATGTATTCTTGTTCCAGGCATGTCCCCTTACTTATTACTTACTACCTTTGTTATTTAATTAAAAAAAAAAAAGAAAAACATAATGCTACTATACACAGCTGAATTAAAAATAAAAGCTGTCTGTGCTTATTGAGGGATGAGGTATTGGTGAGGGGAGGGGCTGAAGCACAAACTTCTCCAACTATTGCAAGATGTTTCATATAAAAACCAGGCATGCAACAAAAAACCCATTAGAGCAATCCCAAAAAATTGCAACAATTGCAGTGTGTGCCTCCTCACATCAGACAGTGCTATTCTCAGTTCAAACTATCATCCCTATTTACACAACATTTACTTTCTACAGCTTCCACATCACCCACCATCAACTCACAAGCGCAATTCAAAATAATTTTCAATTGAGACAGCCATCTCACCTTTATAGCATTTCCTGAAAAATTACTAGTTTGTAGTTGCCCTTATGTGTATTTATGTAGTTTACATAAATCTGTAGTCCCCTTGGAAGGTCATGCCTTTTTTCCCGTCTCCTTCTGAGAGGGCTGGTATGTTCTTACTCAGCTGTGCTGGATTTGTGTAGCAGGGAGACTACAGTGGTGGCAATTGCGAGGAGCTGCCAAAAGCTTCCCCTGTGTCCCACAGAGCCAATGCCAGCTGGCTCCAAGACGGACCCACTGCTGGCCAAGGCTGAGCCCATCAGTGACAGTGGTAGTGCCTCTCTGATTTCAGAACAGCAGGGAAAAAGGGTGCAATGGCAACTGCAGTGAGAATATGTGAGAGCGGCAGCCCTGCAGCACCAAGGTCAGTGGAGAAGGAGTGGGAGGAGGTGCTTCAGGCACTGGAGCAGAGATTCCCCTGCCGCCCGTGGCGAGGCAGCTGTGCCCCTGTGGCCCATGGAGGTCCATGGCAGAACAGAGATCCACCTGTACCTCATGGAGGACCCCACGCTGGAGAGGTGGGTGCCTTAAGGAGGCTGTGATGCTCTGGGAAGCCGTAACTGGAGCAGGCTCGTGGCAGGACCTGTGGTACCACGGAGAGACAAGAGCCCGTGCCAGAGCAGGTCTGCTGAAAGGACTAGTGACCCCACAGGGGAGCCACACTGAAGCTGTCTGTTCCTGAAGGACTGCACCCTGTGGAAGGGAGCCACGTTGGAGCAATGCACAAAGTACTGCAGCCCATGGGAAGGACTCATGTTGGAGAAGTTCCCAGAGAACTATCTGCCATGGAAGAAACCTCATGCTGGAGCAGGGGGAGAGTTTGAGGAGTGTTCCCAATGAGGAGGAAGGAGCGGCAGAAATAACCTGTGGTGAACTGACCACAACCCCTATTCCCTAGAGGGGAGGAGGTAGAGAATTCATAAGTTAGGTCCATGGAAGAAGGGATGGGTGAGAGAAAGGTGGTTTTTTTTAATTTGGTTTTATTTTCCCATCACCCTAATCTGATTTGATTGACAATAAATTAATTTCCCCCAAGTAAAGTCTATTTTGCCCATCACAGTAATTGGTAAGTAATCTCTCCCTGTCCTTATCTCAACCCTTCTGTTGTATTTTCTCTCCACTGGCCAGCCAAGGAAAGGGCTGCAGCTCTGGGAGGCACCTGGCATCCAGCCACAATCAACGTACCACCTCTGAAAATATTCAAATCTGATATGCTACCTTAACTCATTTTAGAGAAAAACAGTACATTGCAACAGCTGAACTGCTTGCCAGTGACACTGCAGTACTATTCCTTCCTTAAGAAAAAAAGGCAAACCCCACATTTGAAATAAATGGATACTTCATTTATCTGTTAGATACTAACAGATAACTAACAGACAGATTAGATAATGCATCTTTAATAGACTACAGTTATGGTGGTGACATATACCACAAAGGGATAAAGAATTTTTAGGAGGATTAAAATATTCCCAAAATTACATACAGCAAGAGTTATCTGAAATAATACAGGAGATTATTCTTGCCTAAATACCATAAATACTTCCCTGCTATTTAGATAAACAGCTCTAGGGACACTTTTCAAAACAACGCTTTTTAATAGCCTGTATTTATTTTGAATAGTCAGAATTTAAAAATAGGGATATTTTAAAGATAGTGAAATACAACTTCTGTGGTTATTCACAAGCATTGTTTCAAGGATTGCTTTCAAAGAACTCAGTATTTACTGGGAATCATTTAAAAAATACTGGTGTATCTCACTTCTAGACATTAAAATCACCATCTCTACTGCATACATTATAGAGTCTCAGTGGCTTTCCACAGTCACCTATAACTGCTGAAAGCAAGCTTTTGCACCTAGGGCTGCAACTTCCAAATCCTTCTCCACAGCAAATGAAAGGTTTTCCTCCATTTTCATTAAATAATAATAAAAAGCCTCTATAGAAATAGAATGTCAAAATAATCCTCCTGCAATGTCCTAAACATGACAGTGCAGATTATATCACACTTCCGAACCCCACCCTTCAGTTTATTTTACTAACAAAGGTATGCTACAGGCATTATCTACCTCCTGCACATTTAGTCTTGATGGCAAGGCTTGACTAAAGATGAATAAAAACCTGGACATAATAGCAAAACAGAGCCAAATTCTACAGAGCAGTACTTGGTCACAGAAAACTTAGCTTTATTTGTGTGAAATGCCATTACCAGAAACTCACATGAAACCAGTTGTACTGGATAAATGTATCAGTTTTCAATTTAGTCACTGAAGTGTGTGTGACTGACACGAATCTTTCTTAGCATACGAATAGCAAGACACAGCCAGGGCTCCAGTATTCACGTTTTACGGAAGGACTGCACAGATCAGAATGGGACGTGGATTCAGGCAGTGGAGGCTGTATTCCCACATTTACAGTTAGTCTGTGTGATGTGGGTCAGATTAGGCTAGATTTACATTTGCAATTAGTAACCTAGTGCAAAAGGAATAGCTCACTAGACTGAAGTAGTTAATGTCAAGCCCCTGATGTCTGCACTATGCAGACAATTAAGACATTTTATTTCCCACTGACATGTCAGTGTCCAGAAAGAACTGTCACCAGTACATAAATGGTTTGCAGCTCTCTGCAGGATCAGCCGCTTGTTCAGACCCTCTAAGACCCCATGAACAATTGCAAACTGATGTTAAGTAACACCCTCTTTATGACTGAGTATTTTAAAATTGCTGAAGGAAAGGTGCTAATCCATCCTGTGGTCATACGAGCATGGTTATGTTTAACATTATTCTATCTTCTATTCATGGTTAAGTGGTGAGTAGGAATAAATGTGAATATTTTGTAGTAAGATCATGACGTCTTAAACATGTACACCCTCAAGAAAAATCAACGTGTACAAGTTCAGACCATTTACATACAAGAATTACATCAAAAGGTCATTGGCTTTCTACTTCAGAGAAAACCTTCAGTAGGAAAAAGCTTTTGCATCCTGTGCATATGCACAGATTGAAACAAATCACTCCCAAACAAAATCTCCATGCCAGACAAAGCTATGGTTCCAGAAGCTGATCTTATAATTGTAGGCTTTCAGCAAACTAAAGACAGTGAATGTATCCACAACACTGTTCTCAATCTTCCTGTATTTCTCTTTGTCCTGTCATCCATTATTTTAGCATCTGAACACGTTCCATCTCTTCTGCACATGCTAGCAACATAAATCTCTTGGAGACTCCAAGGATGCAACAGATGAAAGTGGTATATGCGTATTTCATTATACAGGACAGAGGGTCCTGTGGTGATACTGTCAACACTACAGCAGTAGTTTTATCAAAATAGAAAGTTTTCACAAAGCTTCCTAAGAATAGTTACACTGGATTTGTATGATCTCCTCTATGAATTTGTCCACAGCCATTTACAGCTCTGTACACACCACATACACAGCTGAAAAACTTTTTTAGTATTTTAGTCTGGGGTTTGGCAGCTGCAATTTGCCAGAGAATAGATACAGGCTGCTGCATAAACCTTATCCTATAAGACAGCAACAGAGATCTGTCCTGTTGCTGACTGGGGGTAGGTTAAAGAACATTTGTAAACATGGTGAAGCACTGGAACACGCGTGTAGCCTGTCTGGTGGGGAGAGACAAATTCTTGCTGATGAAAAGCAATGTTAAGTACACATTCACATTCCTCAAACATAGCAGATACTCACAAGATTGAAAGACAAGAAGGCTCTAACAAATTAGGGCATTTCTTGGGCCAAAAGGAAGCTTTCAGCCAGAAGGCAACTCCCCACCCCACCATCCCAAATGTTACAGAAGTTGACTGCT
The DNA here is from genome assembly GCF_022539395.1 of Myiozetetes cayanensis. Classification (NCBI taxonomy): domain Eukaryota; kingdom Metazoa; phylum Chordata; class Aves; order Passeriformes; family Tyrannidae; genus Myiozetetes; species Myiozetetes cayanensis. The sequence continues at coordinate 45,781,956 of NW_026087853.1, read as the reverse complement.
TTGCCTGATTCCAGTGTAAACTTTCATCCTTGTAATCACAATCATCCCTTAGCCATCCTGCCTTATGTTGTCACTATTCTGTACTAAGGGAAGTGGTAACTGTTTTGATATGACTTCTTTCATTTTGTTTAGCTTTTTTTGTTTTGCTTCAGGGTTTTTTTGAAGACGAGTAAGCCCAACCACACAGGAAGCACTTGCAGTGAGGAAGCCAGGAAACAGATTTCATATTCTATATATTTTCTGCCAAAGTATATTTGCACACTATGCCTTCCACAGCTGACTTGGAGCTGCAAATATCTGTTTTCTTTGGCCCTTCAAAGTTTGATTGCTGCTTCCCATACGAAAGCTCAGCAGGAAGCCAGGCTTCTTGTGGCAGTTCTTGAAGACACTGGAAAACCTACCCACCAAAACCCTGCATGAGTGGGAAACTCCTACAAACCTCCAGTTACAACAGCAAAATGCGTATCTGGAAGATCTTAATGGAGAATTTCTTTTTCCTAATTAACGTAGGGAATTGTAGCATAATTTTCTTAAAATCATTTCTTTCTGTAGCCCGCCAAGAACAGAAACTGCAATCACTGAGCCCCAAAGGATAAATCAGAAATACTTCAGTGGGGAGATAATTTTTGCAAACTCTACATGCTCATCTCCAAACAGGCAAGCTATCACTATAGTTCCTTGGGAGTGGATAACTACGTTTGAATACAATTAAGTGTCACAACCAAGAACAACTGCTGATCTTCTTCATCAAAAATCATGAATTACATTTGGATGCTGTCCAACAGGCACAACTCCCAACCTCTAGAAACCAGAATGAAGCTTGCATACATCATTTCTTACTGTGTTACAGAGAGCGGGTATGCTTAAATAATCCCAACATCTTTCTTAAGGGTCTCATCCTTCTTATATCTAACATGATGCAATCAGATACACTATTCTATTACTACCTTGGAAAAACTGCCTGAATGTCTGCAGAGATGGATCAGGTGTTACACTGAATCATATCAAACTGCCAGTGTCTACCTGATGTTGGGTAAAAAGTAGTTATATGAACAGCACAGGTAAATAAGCCTGCTCTCCCACAGGCATTCAGTTCACACCTGATTCTTCGAATTCTAAAAGGGGCAAGCTCACATTAGACTTTTCTGTAGTCTAGTTATGTGAAGTATCTCTCTCAGATACAGATTCTCTGGTACCTAGAAAAAGTTGAGCTTCCATAGTACTTTCCTCAGATATGGAAAAAGGAGCACTAACCTGGTCTCTCTCCTCTAACCAAGTCTGTTTTCAACAAATTTTTAAGAAATTCAGTATTGTGGCATTACTGTCTCTCTACCCTCTGTGCAAATAGCCAACATGTTTATAACTTAAAGGCACACAGAAAGTTGTATTTCTTATACTGAATCACGAGAAAGTATTTCAGAGATGTCACAGATATTCTGGACCAAGTATTGATCCTGGACCAAGAACTACAACTACACAAACTGACATATAGATTGCAAATGACAGGAACAACATGACAGGAAGGGAAATTTAGAAACCCACAAAAAGTATACTAGGAAAAAGCAGCTGAAGTGCAATTTATACCAGGTAGCAATACACGTTTCCCAGGTGTCACTATCATTACAAGTTTTTGCTTACACACCACTTGGAGACAACAAATAAATTTTTATTATAGGCACGCTCACCTTGTTTCAGCAGTCCAAGAGATTAATTTGATCCAACACTGTAACACAGCTCGTGGTAAGGTGACAACAATAAAATGCAGCTATGCTATTCAATGGCAAGTAACATCCATGCCCTCACACTGAGGTGCAAATCTTCAGCACTGACATGCCAAAATGTTAACTTGACAAATAGAGTCTCTCAAATGCCAGTGCATAGAGTAAACAACATAAATTGAGTGCTGTGCTATCAACAGTGGTACCAAATAGGGTGTGTAATTAAGCAGTGTGCAAGTGTACTAACACTCAAAGTATTCCTGGACTGTTCCTTTCCAATAGTGATTTATTGCCTTTGTTAATGACACAGCAAAGTAACCTGCTGTATAAAAATATGAAGCTGCCTAACAATCCTGATTTCTTAAAATATTTACAAAAGCAGTAGCTGTGTAAAACATAGGATGACCCCATTTGACACCCAATAGCTAGCAGCTACTGACTAGCAACTACTAAAGGCCAACACAAGTTCTCCACACCCTGCCAAATATTCAAGTATCTTCCTACTGGCTTCTGTTTCCACAGATACCTACAGGCTTAAAAACAGGTGGGAGTTTGGGTTGGGTGTTTTGTATTACTGGGGTTTTTTACTGGATCTCCATGCACACCACCAGGAGCTGAAATAAAAACTCCTATGGTTGTGCTCTACATCTCAAAGCTGTTCTGGGAACTCTGGACTAGCATCTAGACTAACTACCATAAAAAAATGAATTGCAGCATTCTGCCCTCCATTTCTCTGGCTCTCCATAATCTTACATCTTCAATAACATTAGAAAGAAGCTTTTTACAGGTAAGATAAATCTTCTGAAAGATACAAAATTGAAGAAAACCTCCCTTCTTCCAGCAGCCAAAGGCAGCAGCGCACTGCTCAATCAGAAGTGTGACTTCCAAGTCTCCAGCATCATAACTAGTGCAAGGTGCAAGCCTTAATGCCAGAAAGGATTAATTTTTTTTCTTAGATTCATTTTTCATCCATTTCGTTATTATTTGTGTCATGATACTATAAAAGCTTCAGCCAAGATTAAGTTTTCTTTCCTACAGTCACTAAGAAAACAAACAAGCAAGAGAAAGGAAGCTTCATTTACTTTCATTTTACAAACTGGAAGCTGAGACACACAGAATGATGGATAAGCTGAGGTAAACACAGCTTTGTGGAAGACAGAAACCTGACTGAAGATCTCCTGAGAGAATCAAAAGAAAGGCTGCATTTCCCACCTCATTTTGCAGTGGGCAGTAGAAAGAATTTTGAAAAAGCAAGAAACACTTCTGTCAGATAGTCCACAGATACCACTTGTGTACTAGAAATATATTATTTCTCTGGTTGCTGTAGATACAGTTTCAATTAAAAAGTTAAAGAGTCTTTTGTTTTGTATGGTTACTTTTAGTTTGTTGGGCAGTTTTGGGGAGGTGAAGGGAACAAGTAAAGAGGAGAACAAAACTAAAGCCATATCAGTTCAAAAACGGAAATTTCAGTTCTTTTGTGAATGGGGATTTTAAACAGAGACTTTTTTCCTATCCCAATCTATCTCTGCTTCTGCAAAGCTGAGTGACTGCAGTTCAGAACTATAATTTTCTTAAGTGCAATGTTCATGATAGCTTTAATTGCAAAAAAAAATTCAAATCAAATGATAGAGAGAGATAAGTGCATTAGGGGAAGAAAAAAAAGCAACAAGATGCCTCCATTTCCTACCACTTCCTGTGCAACTGTAACTGAGATATCAATCGATGATATTTCACAAAGGGCATCAGCTTTAAGCATTTATCTGCTTGCTGAGGAGATGTCTTGAGAATGGTCTTGGTTTTGTCTGCACAGCTGGAACAAATACATGAAATGTTTGGATGATTACCTGTCCTCTTCCCCTTCCCACGTGGATATTCTCCAACACCAGATGATTTTTGAAACTAAAAAGGTGTAACCTCACATGACATGTGAGTGTTTCAGAAAACTTTTAAGGTAGTCTAAAGATTGAGTAAAACAGAGACATTATAGAAGAACTGCATATTTACTCAAGGTGGCCTGAACACTGAAGGATGCTCTGTTTTGTGGTTACAGCACTGCAAAAGAATCTGTGACACAATCCAAACACTTTCAATAGGCTTTACATCAAATCTCCAAATAATGCTCCTAATTCCATCAACAATTTCTGCACGTCTTCAGTAACTCAATCTGTCCAAGTCGGTTTTCCCACTTGCAAAATACGGATAATTATACGCGCTTTATCTGAGTATTACAAAACTAAGACTAACATTTCTAAAGAGCTTTGAGATCCCTGCTGGAGGAACATACCTAGTGTATTATTAATTGTGATTAAGAAACTGAAAATGTAATCACTAAGTTAGTCACGCACAGAGCAGGAAAACCTTACCTGAACTCAGGAACAATATAAAAGGACAGTAATCTCATAGACACTTGTATTCAGGTAAGATACATCTGGTAGTACATTAAGTGTGAGCCCGTAGCAGTAAACTAAATCCAGTAAACAACTGTATTTAGGATACATTCAGAACATTAAAGCTCTACTAACCTGCCTTTTGCTCATAAAAAACCCTATCAGACACCTACTACATCTCACTCTATTGTTTTTTAATCAAAGTAACCATCACTAAGAAGTGTTTTAAGTTCCACCTATGGTTGACATTTCTATACAGAAAATTGATCACTGTCACACAGGGTTACTCCTTCCATTTCAGCACACAGATGAACCCAAGAATGCAGTCATCAATGCTCAGAACTCCTAGTGCTGTACTGAAGAGCTGAAATTAAAAACATCTCCATTGCCACTAATAGCTGCCAGTTTATTCACAGGATGAAAACCTCAGATTATAACAGCATGGGTACAGTGACATTCAAATGTATTTGGCAGCAAGGGAAGCATAGAGAAAAAACAGAGACAAGATTCAAAGTGTATTCTGTCATTTTTACGAGTACTGGGCACCTCTGTTCTGATGACTGCAGAGCATTTTTCAATTTCCACTTTAGCAATCCAACATATGGGTAAGATAGATGAGTACAACTTTCTCATACATATGGAAAATTGATGCTGAGACACATCAGGCACAAATTTCAAGGTCTATTGTTTTCATTTATTTAATTTTATGTACAAATACTCAAAAGATAATCAAATTGAAAGTAAATGGGATGGGATATGATATGAACTTCTGTGCCTGAAGTTTTTAGGATGTAAAAATAACTTAAGAGCAGAGAGAAGAATGAGCCCCAGAGTTTAACATTCTGGGTCTTTATTGCAGTTGTTATCTTCACTGCTTCCTTGACTGAAGTCCCAATTAGACTGTGAACACTGGAATGGTTAAACAGACGGCAAGCTAGTAATAGATCATCCAAAACAGAACAGTTAGAATGGACACAATCCTGTTCTTAACAAAGCCAACAACAAAAGATGCCACTTAATTACAGAAGAACAGCAAATGATTAAATAATTTACACACAATTTATGTTCTTTTATATATGTATATATATATAAACTATATTGTTTTATATATTTTTAGCTAACCTTTTCTGGCTCAAAACCAGTTTCTTTTCCTCCTAAGTCCAAAACTATATACTACAATCCCCCTTAGAAACAGATCCCTTGTTTTTTAGAAAGCAAACCCATCAGACTTGCAAAATGACCCAGCAATGCTAGATCCCTCAAGTGACAGGTTCATGCTGACAATTAGACCTTTTGGATAAATAAGTTTCTATTCCAATTTTCATGGCTAAATATGGATTTGAGGGCCCAAGATTCTACACACTGTGGAAGAGCTAGCTACTACTATATCATATTCAAGGAAATCTCCAGCCTTCTCCCCGGTATCTGTATCCCTTTATATTATGTAAACATGGTATATCTCAGTACTAATGGTATTTCTTATATAGCTACTACTGAACTGCACACCTCAATTTTATATATAATAACTGCACTACTTAAATTAGAAATTAAATAGTAGTTCTTAACAGGCGTTCAGAGTTACAATTTAAAAAAAAAATTCCCAATATAACTGTAGTAATTTTAAAAGTAGACTTGGAACAATTTAATTTTTTTCCTTTTTCGGAAGTAACTTTTTAAGGTCTTGTATTGAAAATCTTCATCTAATCCAAATGGAGTTTTCCCTAATTTTTTATGAGCCCTGACAATGAGCTACAAGTTTTGTAGAAAGAAAGTGTCATAAATTATCTGATCAGTGAGGCTGACCACAAAACTTACTGGCATCTCTAATTCAGCCACTATAATTAGCATAAAAATTAAAAAGTCAGCCTTCAATAGACTGGCAGTTATATGTGTTGTACTACTATCAAACAGCGGAAGGGGCTTCTGCATAGCTAGAGAAGCAACAGTAATTAGCAGAATGCTTTTTTTTGTTCGCTAATTAAAATAACAGTGTTCTAAAGGATGGTGTTCCATATGGAACTGCAAAAGGTTTTCCAAGAAGTGAACAGAAAAAACTGGCGTACCATGCTCAGCATCTTTCCAGAAAGAGTTTAAATGTTTTTGGTAGGCTTCTTTGTTTTGGTTGTTGTTTAGTTTTATTTTGTTTGCTTGGTGGGGTTTCTTGTGGTTTGGGTTTTTTAAATTTTTTTAAGGGAGGTGTGTTTTGCTGTTTGTTTTTGTGGAGAGTTTTGGGTTGTGTGGCTTTTGTTTTTTAATTAAGTTTACATTATGTATGTACAAGTATCACATTTTAAATTTTCTATCTGCACTTTCTGTGTAGCAAAGACCCCCTGAAGTCTTTGTATTATTGTGACCAAAACCAGGCAGAATGCAATCTTAGCTAACCCACTCCTCCAGGCAGTAGGCTACATCTATAAATCAGATTTCTGCCTCCACCCCCCACAGATCAATGTCACAAGCAACTATCTAGGGAGCAGCAGGGAAGCCAAGCTGGTGACCGTGTTCAAACACTCCAATAGGTTATTGAGCGGTGGTGTTAGGTGCCACAGTCCAACAAATCTGTTATGTTCCCAACCCCCCCTCCCCAGGTACATCAGACTGCTTCAGAGTGGTTCATCAAGAAAACAACAGTATGAGGCTGCTTTCGTATCACCTTCAGAAAGACCTACTCAAGAAAGGTCAACAGGCCACATAGGCAAAAAAAAATAGAGACGAGAAAAAAACAAAGTGAAGTTACTGGTCTGTGGGAAAGAATATCAAACCCTTCTCAAATAAATGCACTCTAAATCTCTCATCAGTTTTTTAGACAGACACTGTCTAAAAAACTCACATGAGCAAAATAATGAACATTTCTCCTTCCTTTTTCTGTAATGCAAATATCAATTGCTCTAGCTACTGATTTGCTTAGGTGTCACAAGAACAAGAGCAAGAAAAATGTAAGAAGAAAATGGGACAAACATTACAACTCATGCTGCTGAGACAGAGAGGGCAGTAAGGAAAGATTTAGTAGCTCTATTATCAATTACTGATAAAAGTATACTTCAGTTTCATTGATAAGACATAATCCACACTCTAATACAGTTAAGTGGGAAAATTTTTACAGAATTCAGCAGGCTCCAGATAAGGCTCAGGGTGATGTAGATCAAGGATGCATTCCCTATCTACAGAGCATGCTGAGCATAACCTGCAAATCACTGGCTAGACTGAACTTTCCGTGACTTTGGTGCAAACAGCAGATAACCAGAATCCCATAAAGCCATCTCTTAAACATGAAGCTGGTGAAAAAGTCTAGCAGAACAAAGTTATGAATCAACTTTGACTCATTAAACATAGCTTAGACACGATAAAGATAAGGAAAACACACCTTTGGCACGCCTGCTGCTAAATGACCCTTCCTTCCTACTAACAGAAAGTAAGCTGATCTAAGGAAACAGTTAAACCTTTCAGTACCTCACTGTTTCAAGCACCTTTGCAGGAGCCTGGTGAACCTTGCTGACCTTACAGCAGTGTTACAGGTTTTCACTCGTGTTTCCTCTGGTTTGGCTCAGTCCAATGCACAGGCGGTGCTGCTTAATGCTCTGCGAGAGGCTTTCAGTTCTTGCTTAACAAAGCTTTCCTCCCACATGTCATATGTATTCAGGCTACAGTCTGTTTATCTAATATCTCCCTCTTTCTCTCTCCCCTTCCCCCTCCTTTCCACCCCCTTGTCCCCAGAAGAGAATAACCATAATGTGCCTATCGCTTGCAGAAACAGACAGCTCAGCTCCCCCTTGCCATCTGGTCATACTCTGGTCTCTCAGCTGTCGTCAACATATGAATCCCGTTGTTTTGACTAGTGGGGTCCCAAGGAACAAGCAACAGTGCAGATTGCAGGGAAATCAGGATGCCCTTTTCTCTCTTCTTAAAACCAAAGAGCAACCCACATAATTAAGAAGTGAAAGAGGGTTTGCAAAATTCAATAGTAGGCACAGTCCCCCCACCTTTGCTCATGGGGATCCTGCCACACCAGGCTATTCTTCAGCTCAGCAAATTAATACATTTAATAACTGAAATTCCAAGATACATTTTCTGCCTTCATCACCAGCATATGAACCTCCTATCCTGCTTACTCCTAAACCTTTTAAAAACAAAAAAATAAAAATCAAGCTCCCACTAAAGCCAAAGGTAAATATCTAAACCCTTAATCCAGCAGAATTTATTTTACAAAGACAGAATATTTTAAGAGGTAACTCAAAATCTGTACTAATTGGTAGAACAGGTGAGAAGGAGATAAAAAAAGAAAATTATAAAAAAGAAGAAATGTGGTGACAGCTTGTAGACTACAGAAATTTCTACAAAAGGAAAGTGGTTAATATTATTTCTAGGATAGAAACGCATTAGAAGTCTATGATAAAATTAAAATGTTGCCTTTTTTTTTTAAGAACCAAAGTTCTTAAAAACTGTGTGCTTGAAATGTAGTGGAAGCAGCTGACTCTGAACCATTCAGCAGCATTATGGAATATGACTGCACCAAGGTCCCAGCAAAACAACCAGCTTGCACAGCCTGCCTTGTCAAAATGGAGTCAGTGAAACTCTCAACAGGCATCCAAATCTTTCCATGATAGTTCTTCAGTGGGTTCAGAACCCAGCAACAAGGAAGCATGAAAAGTATCTTTATGCTTGGACTGGGAAGAAGGTGTAACTCAGAAATGCACTTCTAAAAACTCACACTAGTGTCCTAGTAGTAAGTAGTAAGTAAGTAGTAGTAAGTAGTAAGTCCTCATTCAGGACAGCTCTACGAAAGCTTTCTAAAGTTTGTTTCTGAATCATATACTTTTGAAAATTCAGGTTTTATGTAAACAAAGTTGGTGTTCTCCCACGATATCACTAAAACTATTCACCTTGTGATGTTTTATTCAACTAGGAGTGTGTCTTGTGCTCCAGCAGTTCAACACATGCAGGTTCATTAGCCTATTAACAGCTATACAATTAAATGTGTACGCTAAAAAGCATAATATCAAGAAACACATGGATATAGAGAAATAAATCAAAAAGATAATTTGCAATTATATTCACATAAACCACTCAATTTTCCCTCATGTAGCAGACAAGACAGAAAAAGAGCAGGAAGCTTTGCCAGAACAGCAGCTGGATGGCACAATAGGTCTCCCTCCAAAGATGCAGCACCATTTGGGCCCTTTGTCTCACACATCTTCCAATACACAACCACAGGTATTATCACAAGTAGCTCTTTGTCAGCTTTCAGGATTCAAAATGTTATCGAAGTTCAACTTTTAACAAACAACATCATAAGACTTGCGCCTTGCATCAATACTGTGGCAGCTATCTGCCTATCTGAGCACAATTACAAGAGCAGCAGAGGCCTCAGCACTGGCTGGGTGTTTTCTGATCCAAGTACTTACAATTCTGGGCAATTTTATCCAGCCTGGGCCTGTCATGATATTGCTCCAATTCATAGGCTGTCAACCCAGATGAAAAACAGTTTAAGGATGCCTACAGATTGCAGTCCCAGCTCCTACAGCATGACAGATGTACTGTACATTGCAGAAAAAGCACTAAAATTTGCAGGAATGAAAAGGTCATGGAGCCAACAGGTAGGGAAACAAGTGTAAAAATTGTTTGGGGGTTTTTTGGGGCGGTTGGTTTGCTTTTTTTTCAGATTGCTCCAATATTATTAGAAGGGTAGCAGACAAAGCAATTATACTGCAACTGCCCATATGGTACCTGTTTTAAAATGTGGGTGAATTCACTGAACAACTGTCACAACCACTATGAGTTAAAACACGAAAAGTTAAAGACTGCATCAACTATTATAATTTCCTTCACTGAGTGCAACAAACAACATGCAGGGCAAAAACATTTATCTTCTGAATTTCAAATACTGCCCAGGGCTGACTGAGGTCTGGTGTAATTTGCAGCAGCTCAGACTTCTGGCGAGTTCCTACCACAGACCAGCCTGACATTGAAAGAAGTCATGCCATCAAGCATGTTGCCCATGCAGGGGCCAGCTCCACAGCCACAGGGCATGCCCTGCTCTATATTCAGCAAGATTCCCTAACACACCTACATTTAATTTCCTACAACAAACAATGCCCTTCACTAGTACAGCAGAGTGACCTTTAATTCACATAAAATAGATAATATTTATGTGTATTTGCCTACATCCATTTATATACAACATATTATATCTCTCTAATATTTTTCAGAGGGTTTTTCTTAATCTATGCTGGTTTATGATTAGCTGTAAATCCCCTAGGATTTTTTGATATAAATTAAATACACCACAAGTCTGAGAGGAACACTCCGTGTCCTTACAGATAACCAGCATGTAACCCCACTTCTTATCTGGCCAGTGCAGCAGTTTCTCCCAACCTTCCATACAATCAGAAAATATATTTCTTATCTCTACAAAAAGTCAAGCCTCTGACAAGTCTCTTCCCCTTTCAAATGTCACCATCCTTCCAATCATCTTTTTCTCTCTCCCTCCTCCCTGCCCCTTGTTATTTACTAGGGAAACATTCCCTAAGAACTACCAAAAACTGTCGTGACCCAAAATTATTCATGTGGTTAGCACTGTCCTCTGCTTTTAGTGATTTCCCACTTTTCTCACTCATACCAAACAGCAACACATAATAAAGAACCCTCAATCATTCTGGCTACTGGACTAATTTGTGGGTGGCAACACTAATGCAGTGTAGCTGGCTATCTTCACAGAATCTATCATACTAATCATGATATTTATGTCTGCAACTGTTCATTCAGACATCCTTAAATATGCACTGTGCCTCTCAGACTTCTTTGTATAAATAACCACTTTTTGCATAAAACCCTATTTTTGAAAAGAAAAAAAAAGGGAAGACTTGGGGAACCACGGGCTAGTCAGTCTCACCTCTCACCCAAAAAAATCATGCAGGTGGTCTTCCTGGAAAATATGCTAAAGTACATGGAAAATAAGTAGGTGATTGGAGACAGCCAATGAGGTTCAGCTGAGGGCAAATCATGCCTGACAAATCTGGTGGCCTTCTATGTCAGGGTTACAGAGTTGGTGGATACCAGAAGAGTGACTGACATCATCTGTCTGGACTTGTGCAAAGTATCTGACGCTGTCCTGCATAACATCCTTGTCCTTAAATTGGAAAGACAGAATCCACTTGGTGGATAAAGAATTGGCTGGATGGTCGCACTCAAAAAGTAGCAGTCAACAGGCTGATGTCTAAGTGGGGAGCAGTTGTGTGTGGCATTCACTGGGGGTCAGTATTGGGCCTGGTGCTGTTTAGCATCTTTGTTGGTGACATGGAGAGTGTGACTGTGTGCATCCTCAGGCAAGTTTGGTTTTGACACCAAGCTGCGTGGTGCAGTCAACATGCTGGAGGCAGGGGATGCAATCCATATGGACATTGAAAGGCTGGAGAGATGGGCCCAAAAGAGCCTCATGAAGTTCAAAAAGGCCAAGTGCAAGGTCCTGCGCGAGGGCCAGGGCAATCCCAAGAACAAATAAAGGATGGGCAGAGAATGGATTGAGAGCAACCATCACCGTGCCCTTGCAGCCCAGAAAGCCAACCATATCCTGGACTGCACTGAGAAAAGTGTGGCCAGCAGGTCAAGTGAGGTGATTCTACCCGTCTACTCCACTCTCATGAGACCCCATCTGCTATACTGCATCCAGCTCTACGGTCCCCAACATAAGGAGGATGTGGGTGGACCTGTTGAAGCCTTCCTATACCTAAAGGTGCCATACAAGAAAGCTGTGAAGGGACTTTTGACAAGAGTACATCACGTGATAGGCTTTAAACCGAAAGAGGGTGGGTTTAGATTAGGTATCAGGAAGGAATTCTGTACAGTGAGGTTGTAAAGACACTGGACAGGTTGCCCAGAGAAGTTGTGGATGCCTTGTCCTTGTAAGTGTTTAAGGCCAGGCTGAATGGGGCTTTGAACAACCTGCTCTAGTGGAAGGTGTCCCTGCCCAGGGCAGAGGGTTAGAACTAAATGACCTTTAAAATCCCTTCCAGCCAAACCATTCTATGGCTTCAAGATCTTACTGCAGAGGGTAGAAAACACATTTATTTCCAGTGGAACTCGTATAATGAAAATTTATTATCTAAGCAACAAATGCAATTTAGAATGACTGGAAAGCTATTCTCAAAATACACCAAGAATCCAAATGTGTAAACCAAGCTACCTGTCAGTCCTAAAAATATGAGAAGCAAAAAATGGACTCATCTTGCTTCAGAGAATGCGGTGCATTTGGCAAAGCACTAATGGAAACAGCTTTTCCAGCTGGCTGCATGACACCTGGCTCAGATAAGGTAAGTAGGAAGGGAGAGAGGATTCCAGTTTCCAAAACTGCTTTAAACCATTCAAGATGGCAACTCATCACATACTTTTGAGCACTCAAAAGATGTTTTTCTCACCCAGCTGTAACTTATCGCAAGTGAACATTTGCCCGTAACACACAACAGTTCCATAACTAACTTCACTGCAACACAGCTCCCAGTTTTTTTAATCCCTTTTCTTTCACCCCTTAGTCTCTACATCACCTATTAAAAAAATGGCAATGATAAAAATTTAGATATCACAAGCACTAATGTGTGCATAATGGAAGACAGTTGGGCAGTTTGGGACACTAAAAGTTAGATAATGTTGAAAGATATTTTCAAGTAAGAACAAATTTTCCAGGAGCAATACAATCTGAATACCAAACATTACAATCTGAATACCAAAAGTCACAAAGTAGACTTCATATAAAGCACTATTCTACAGCAGGGACATCTGTACCCATTTTTAACAAACAAAATGACATTAAATGTAGAGATCAAATTGTAAAGCCTGTTGGCAGAAAACATGACTGTGTTAGAGATAAACTTATCCCTGTCACTGCTACACAGGTCAACACAGAGCTCAGATGACCCCTGTGGAAGCATATCTTCCTGAGTTACATTATTCACAGAGTGTTGCTTTAAAGCAAATTGCAGAGTGAGGACTTTTCTGTTATACCACTCAGATCCAAGCTGGATGACAGCCTGATACACTGCAGCAACTAGCAGCCTTGAGCCCTTTAGGAGATTGTCAGAAAGAAGCCAGTACACCTTTAAGGACTATTTTGCAGAGTCATTCCAAGCTAACAGCTAATGGTATGCTCTCTTCTCCTATGATAGTTCTTTTATAACTGGCTGACGAGAATCAGCTGCAAAGGAGAGAGATGATTTTATGTCTCATTAATTTTGAAATTTTTAAAATGTTTTTAATGCCAAGCAAATCAATAATCTGAGTATTATGCCCTGTTTCTCCTTTCCTTTCATCCTTACTGATACTCTCAGCTGTGCCATAATTTAGACACAGTTCTTTATCATTTAATCTGAATACCTAAATGCATCATAGTTTACCACTGCCGTTAAAACCAATTTTCTTCAATTTGTATCCTTTCACAATTTAGAAGTTTGTGGAGGTTTTATAAAGAAATTTAGAAGTTAAAGCTTGCATCACTTTTGAATGTCAAGTGCTAGAATCAGGCTACAAACAGTATTTGTGATTTTATCCACAGTTTCTCTCAAGAGAGACAGATATACACATGTATGAATACACATATCTCATGTACATAAAAAAATATTTCATAGATGAAAGGCTTTTAAAGCATGGAAAGACAATGTTAAAAGTCACTTCAAGTTTATGAATGTTTTAATACATTCAGCTTGGAAAATGCTGGACAGTTCCTTCTGTTTGCCAGAAATGATTTACCAGTGTCAAACAGGTTCCTTGCAGCAAAAAATTGTATAGATGGGTAAATTCCTCAGGATCAAGAACATCAGCAGAGAACTGGGAGCGGAAACAGATGCAGTGCCACCTATCACTATGTTAAGAATCCATAAATTGTATATATGTTATCATCCATACATACAATTGTATGGTGTACATTTAGATCAACATTTGAACAAACGTAAATATACAACTGGTATTCATGAGCTCTGTGTATCCAACATGGACAAACAAACAGAAGGATACATCACCTGTGACAAATGGTGAACAACTTTTGTATTCTGCTGGGTACAGAGAATATCTGTTGCCATTGAGAAACAAATACTACTGAATAGTGTTTTACAAATGAAAGTCTTATGATATCTGTAGACTGACAAAGGCACGAAAAAGGATTTAGCATACATATGCAACTTCAATGCATTTTTCAGAGTACTAATACTCCTGTTTCAAATTATGTGAGGGGAGACAGCGAAGAAAGTTAGTTTAAGCTTGTCAATTATTTGTGTTATGGAAATATTTAGAAGAGAAGGGCATCAATATGCAAGGGTGTTAGTTTTTTAATATATATACATTTTTCAAGACTAAGAGATACATTTCTTGTTAAATTACTTTTTTTTTTTTTTTTTTGCTTCTGGCAGTATTTAATATCCATGAAGTTTAATATTCAGAATGCACATTTCTCTGGGTAGCAACTGCTCAGCCAGCATGAAGCTCCCTAAGAGGATGGTTCCCAAGGTATTTATGTAATATGAAAACAGTAGCAATAATCATCAGATGTTTATCTCAGTTTAATGAATTTATTCTAGATCTCTGCTGCTTGAATAGTTGAGAAAACAGGAAGTGTTCGAGAATGACGTGACAAATGAAGAAGTAGTGAGTTACACTATCAGTCTATGCCAGAGACCATTCTTTACAATGATAACCAGATATCCACGTTACAATATGATTTGCTAAGACCTTTCTACAGTTTGTAGAAAGTTGGCAAGTATAATCACCTTACAGAGCTGTACTCTAGTCATGCTAAAAGCAGGTGTCCAATTGTTCTGGTTTTGATATTCCCAGAACACCAAATAACTCCTGCTTCAGAGAGGCTTATATGCATTCAGCAAACAGAACTGGTCCCAGGGCTGTAATACACTTCAGTATTATCATTTCAACATGACTTGCTCCTGTCTACAGAGGCGCAAAATTAAAGTTGCCCAGAATGGCAAAAATATTAGCAAGCCCACACCTACCATGAGAAGCAGGACTTCTCAGCCTCACATCATTTTTCTTCATGTATTTGCTTTGTTTTCAAGGCAGCTATTACTCCTGATCCATGACATACAGAGAAAAGCAGCAGCTCTCCCCTGACTATCCAAAACTGGATGAGAGCATGACTTGATTTTTAGAAATCTTCACAGACTTCCTCATCACTTAAACTGAAGCAGAAGTCAACCACAATAGTCAAGCCATGATAACCAATAAATGCTGCTACTGTGGGAAGGGATAAGGGTCTCTATTCAAGCAGTAGATGTAAGTACAAGTTTTGCAGTTGCTCCCATGGACTTCAGACAATGCAGCCAACATATTTTGTCCTACAGTACTTCTAAGGAAAGAAGGCATACCAACAACCTCATTGAGATTTAAGTGTCAGATTGGAAAGGGCATTCTGCTGGCTCCATAAGACTCGCAGTGCCATAATTTAAGAAGGAAACTACAGGAATTTGAGTACTACTTATGCAATAAAAAGAGAATTAACTAGAAAGAGTAAATAAAGTTCCACTGTGTTATAAAACATCAACAAAAAATATTTAGATTTAACCGAAGACTCTGAAGTTATTTAACAGCTACAAGACTTTAAAGACTGGGGTAAGGAAATTGAAGAGTAGAACTATCCTTCCCAGAAAGTTCTTTCTGTATTAACTCTCCTCTGTGAAAGAAGCTATCCACTCCAGCATTGTTAGTGAATCCTGTACTGACAGAAGTGAAATCAGGTTAGTTTAAAACAGCCAAGAAGATTCTCATGCGTCAGCATTCATGAACAGTGATTTTTGAGTCACTTTAAAACTTATCCTCTCTCCTATGTTGTTGTCTAATCCAAACCCAAAGAATTCAAGCAACAGGAGTTCTATTCTGTATGGGCACTGGTCTTGTTCAAGATACGATCTACAGAGAGGCTAAAACCGTAATTTCCTCAATCGGACAGCATTTCTCACATCAAAAGTTAGAGATTTAAATGGTAGTACATAGTCTAGTCCAAAAATGCTAGGTATTTTTCATCACTGTAAAATATTAGTCACATTATTCTTCAGATTGCAACACTAAACACAATAGTGATGCACATCGCAGGATGGTAAGAACTATGCTACAGCTGATCAGAGCACCAGCCAGTTTAAATCAAATCCTGACTTCAATAGAGCTACACTAAATTTTCATCAGATAAATATATGGTTTATGGTTTCCCTAGCAGTTAGACCTTTCTGTGCAACTAAATCCTCACTCACCTTCCGACTTCAGTGAGATATTGGGTGGGGGAAATGATTTCCTAACACCTGAGTACAGAAGAGAAGGGAAGGTTTAAAAAAAAAAATTTCACATTTTGTATCATTATAAACAAATGGGTTTCAAGAGAAAACAGTCCTTGAATTAAATGAATGATTCAGCCAACTTTCTATACTAGACAAGAAGACAGCACAGTTATGCTTGGAAAAACAGATCATCATCATCATTGAAACTACAGAAGCGTCTACCTTGAAGGTCATCTTCTCTGTTGTGGATTACCTCCACTTAGAGAGGAAAATAAACCACACACAGAAGTCAACTATAGCTCCCTTCCTGTGATAGTGTAGTCAAGAGAAGAAATTGTTCTCATACATATCACTGAATGTGTGAGAGACCTTGTATTAGTGAATGACTGGCACAGCAGAGCTCTGCTTCAGCATATTTTTTGATTCTACACCATATAATACTGGGCCAATGCAAAGAGCAAGGCCTGCTCAAGAGCCACTTCCAGGAAAGTGGACGCTACCACTGGAAGAAGAGGCTTCTCACTACCACAGGGAATCTTCCTGTTGATCAAAAAGAACTGAAATTGGACTACTTCACACCAAACCCAGCAAAGAATGATGTTTTATACCCCGCACTTATCCGCACAAAGGAAGAAAAGGAAGTAGCAAAACCTTGTTTGTCTTCCTGATTCATGGCTTCAGCAAGCCCTAGGGGCAGAACCTGTGGGTTCAACATGACATGCAGGAAAGGTTTCATTAATAATGGCTATGCTTCAGGTAAGATGCAACACTGCAGAAAAATAAATAAATAAATTAACCCCTCACTACTTGTTTTCCTGAGTTCATTTGCTACATGAAGCCCTTACACTGGCCTTGTGTTTCCATGGAACTGTATTTCAGTCAACGTGGAAGCTACAAGAGATTGGCTTCAAGTCCCTGATAAGGAGTTTGCATTGCTGAGACCTCATTTCAAAGCCGAAGCATGATCAGGACAAATCTTCACAATGCAGTACTTGAAAATAACTATAACAAGTTGTATCAGAATCTCATTATAAGCAAATGCATCATTTAAAATAGCAGGCCCTTTAGATCTTTAGTTTTTCCAACCTTAAATCACTAGATACAAAGTAGTATTTCCAAGTATTTGCACGTAATCCAGATGTTGCTCTTCTCCCCTGCTGAACTGAAATCATAATCCTCAATTCTGATGACACAACCCATTCCCTCTCAGCAACTGATTGCAATGTTGCACAAATGAGCATGACTTGTTTTAAGTAAGCTGGAGAAGTTGATTTTGGGAACTGAAATGCAACTTTAACTTGGCTTCCCACCACAAATAGAAGTTAATATAAAAAGGTACCTATAAATAAGACAAATTTAGTTTAATTAGAATAGTTTAAGATATAAGTGATTTACTGTATCCAGAAGTTTGTTTGCAAGGTTCTGAGCTGGATTACTATCAGACTTCTTGCAGTTCTGTTTCAATATACTGCCCATGACTGAGTTAAGTTCCAGCATAGCCAATAGACTGTTCTAAGCAGCATATACAAACAGCTATTTCCTTTCAGCAACATTTTTTTCCTTTTTTAACTCTAGAAAGATGCATCAGTTTTTATTTTCTTCCTAAAGATAACAAGAGAGAGAGGTTGCAGGAACCTCAGACACAGCACTTACTGGTTTTGTGCTGTTTCACCACAATGTTTAACTCATAATGACATGCAGGATAGGCCAAAGAACTTCTGATATCCAAGGTCATTCCTGAACCACAAATCTTATTATCAAGAGTTTCAAAGTCCCTAAAATGTCACGTCAGAAGGCATCTGTCACTAGTAATAGGAGCTGTGAGTTGTCATTTAAAGGTCCTGTTTTTTTCTTCCCTCTCTACAAAAATTTCAGATTAAAAAATAAAGGCTAATAAATAAATCAAAACAACATACACAATACCCAGAGTGGTCAGCAGGTAAACAGACTAATCCATGCCTTACACAGACCCTGAAGCCAGCTCTTTTGGGGGTTAGGGATCAAAACAAATGGGAGACAAAGAGGGAGAATGCTCATTAAATAATTATGGGGTTTAGTCTAAATGCTAAGTAAAAGAGTCACTGCGTGTTTAGCAGATGCTACTGTGTAAAACTAAATCAACTAAGATTCTAGCATGTTCCTCTCTCTTTCTCCCCACTCTACTTCATAAGCAGGATTTCCATGATCAGACAAGCATCCACTGAACAGCTGGGCACACTTTGCCGATTTTACAGCAATCAGTGATCACTGAACACAAGTTCTCTTCCTAAACCAGAATAATAAGCTTGAAGGGATGAAAAAAATTCTCCCATCTATTCACATTTCTGCATCCTTTATACTGCAGCTTTATTTTGTTTGGGTATTTTGGGGAAGTAGGAAAAAGAATCAACTTCATAGCTTTTCCTCCCTCATTTGGGGGATATGGAAGGGAATCGTTTTATTTGGTCTGTCAGTTTGTTGATATTTTTGGTGACCCACAGAAAAGCAAATCAGACATCAGCAGATCCTATTATATATTATGAAACACTATACTTCAAAAAAAATGCCCTAGCTCCTGTACAATACCAAGTCTTCAACTTTCAAAGCAGTTTGTGTAAGGCACAGTATCAACATTACAGGTAACAAACCAGAATTGTCAATAAACAAGTCTCAAAATAAAGAGATAACTAAAGAAATCAAATCTTGCTAGGCTCAAGTCCATCCATTTTCTTACCTACTTAGAAAGTCTTCCATGAAAAAGCAAAGAAGAAATGGATTTTCCTTTTAATAAAAGCAAAAGGATAGATGGGCACAAATGAGTCACTTCCTCAAAATTCCACTTGATGCTTTAAGTATTGGGGGACCCTTTATGGACTTGCTTTGAAAAAAGCTATTTTACAAATAGAAAAAGAATGCCACAAATCTCTCAACACCTGGATACTGTAGTTGCAACCTTTTCAATCTCAGGATATCTCAAGTATCCAGCAGATTGCTACTTCTGAATTTTCCCCTACGGTCACACTAAGAGACAGAATACCAGAACTATAGATCATGATACATCAAGTTTGTGGTACACATTCTCAACATGGCATCAACACTTCAGTTCTGAGGGGGTTAATCGGGAAATTTGATCCTTTATATTGCCCTAGGAAATACACAGTACATCCCTGATTAATGTGACAGTATGCATCAGTTCATAAAGGGTGAAATTTACCCTTGCATAGTAGGCTAGCACAAGACCAATACTTAAGTCCTACTTAAGCACTTAAAATACGAAATATCAAAGCTTGGTGGAAAGTCAGCATGTCAGCATGGCTGTAGATGAAATTCAGTGTCAATAAATGCATAACAGGAAAGACTAATGTGAATTATTAATATATATTTCTGACTCCCAAGTTCACTGGAGTCATTCAGGAAAGAACTTACCATTACTTTGGACAGCATAATAAAAAAATCACCTCAATGTGCAAAGGTAATCAAAACTGACAACAAAATGTTGAACAATCAAAAAGGAAATTATACTTGAGAATGAAATAATGCCAGTGTATAAATCACTAACTCCAAAAATATATAGTAAAAGTAGGCAACATTATGAGACCAGCAGCAAAAACGGTGAGTGCATGAGAATACCAGGATAGGATGAAAAGATACAGACTGCCAGTTTTGAAGACCAGAGTAAAAAGAGACATACCAAATAACATTAGACAAACATGGGATGATAACAGATATAGAGATGGTACGGTAAGAATTCTCCGTTTTCTTAACAGCAGGATGCATGTTATCTTGACAAAGTAAAATGGAATAAAGTTTTAAATGGAGAAGGAAGTAAAAGGAGACAAGGACTTTGAGGCTTCTTTTCATTCATTTGGGGCAACAGACAGTCATATATCTGAAATACAGATGGATATTGGGAATAGATTCATATCCCTATATTAGAATAAAAATCAACTGACAAGCTTTGACACGTTCAGACAGAAGGCAATTACTAACCAAGATACTGGAGGCAAAAAAAAAAGTAATCCTACTGGTGACTGTGAAGTCAGCTGCTGCAACATTCCTAAACCCTTCTACTGAACAACTACTGTAACAAGAGAGAACACCAGTCTGATACAAAAAACGTTGTTTTATCATAGCATTGCTGTTGTGCTCATCAAGAACTAGGCTGTCTAAAACTGATAGCAGTGCAGAGTAGAGATAACCAAGACAACTTTCCAATTAGTAAATTCAGGTATCAGCCTCACTTGCCACAGCAGTCTGAAGCCTCCTTTTTGCCTGGTTCGTAACTGCAGTGTAGACATACATGAAGTTAACTAGGCTGATGTTGGGGCTCGACAGTGTGGAATGGCATGAGAGTTTGGACAATGTCCAAGACTGAAAGACGGGCTCCTTTACAGTTTTGCGTCTCACTCAGAGGAGAAGTATGTATGTGCTTATGTACTGATCTGGAACAAAAAACACTTCTCCTATATGCATTCTCCTGAAATTCAAAGATGTTTAGGTCTCAGATTTAAAATCTTACCTGTAACCAAAAGTACCAGTGTTTAACTGTGTATATTTCACCATGTGACTCTTCATCAATGGGTATTAATGCAAAATTAGTAACTTCTAGGCCTTCTAATGAAAAGGAAAAGAACTACAAAAATTATGAAGTCTGATGTGGAGCAAGCTAAGTACTGGGAAGGTATCAACAGAGTAAACCTCAAATGAAGGACTATCCTTATTCTCTCAAGGATTTAATTCCAGAAAGGAATTAAACTACTGACTTCTCCTTCCTTACCACCTCCTGCTGCCAACAGTCAGATAAAATAAACCTAGTCATACAAATTTTTATCAAGATCTCTTGAGACAAAAAGAAGGAATTTCTGGACCAGAGGTCAAGCATAAGAATTGTAGGCCCAAAGGTCAACTGTCTAAGAGAACTGTAGGCATTTGTGGATAGTTTAGAACAGAGGCAATATCTAAGCTATGGCTATTATATCAACACAGAAATACAGCTGCTATAAATTCAGAGACCACTTACATACATTAAAAAAAAAGGTAAAGATTACAGAAAGGCCTTTTCAATGACAGAAACAAATATGTATCTCTTTGCAGAAACGGTGTAATATCTAAAACTTCAGACACAAAAACCTTTCATAATGCATGTGGTTTTGTATTTTTCTCAAGCAGCAATGTTTGAAACAAGAAAATTCAACATCTAAACCCTTTGCCAAATTTAAAAATTTATTCTCTGCCCTTGTATAGAAGGTCAAATCCATAACTAGTTATGCTGCATGAAGTCCAAGACTCTTAACCAGATAGCACCAGTTGAGGATCTAGCCCATAATCACAGAACCTGACCTTTCAGTTACACTGTCGAAAATAAATCAACTCCAACTAAAGTTATAGGATAGAAATTCAGGCTGTTTCTGGTGTAATCCGTGGTTAAATTGTGTTTTCTGTGAAGCACTGTAATTCTAAAGTAAGACTCGATAGCCTCAGAGCCATCATGCCACTTTTACAACAGCATAAGCAAAACACCTATTTACCTGTGGAGAGAGGCAGGCTCTGGGCTTCTTCATGATCTCACATATCCCACTTTTCCAGCCTCTCATTACACTAAATACCCTTCAGTGTTTCATAATATGAGTGAGTTTACAGTCAATCATACTCCACGGTGCTGAGCTTGCAAAGCAGCATGGATCAAGATCTTTCCTTTCCCTTTGAAATCCAAGTCTGGATTGCTCCAGCTTGTTTTTCAATAGAGCAGTATTTTCAAATGCTACTGTTCGATTTTACAATGCTGCTGGCAAGGCTGGAATCAAGCTAAATCCACATGCATCCAGCAGGGAAAGTTGCCACAGGGAAAGAGTGAAAAATCAAAGGGTGAACAGTAAGATGATCCTATACCACTGACTTGCTGAATGCCAAAGAATAAAGGTTTAATACAGCACCAGAGAAATAAGAAAAACAAAAAAGTTACTTCCAACACTGTCAATAGTTGCTACTACGACAGTCAGAGATGGGTTTTTTTGGAAACACAAAACTGGAGGAAAAAAACTCTGCTGCATTATGTATTGTTTCTTTGTCACCCACTTACATTTCAATTACTGAATGCTTCTCTTCAGCACTATATGTCATTTTAAATAAGCATCACAGTTGACAAGAGAATACATCATGGGGTTTTGGGGTTTCTTTTTGGTATAGTTTATAATCAAATAGTATTTGACTAACCTTTCTATCTATATCCTTTAATGCTTATGGTCTAGTCTTTGCTGAAGTTGTTTACGTGTAATTCAGTAGCAGCAACTACAAAATATTCTCCCTTGAAACAGCTTTCTGGTAGTACACAGTTGCTGGCTTCAGTACAGTGATTCTTATAAGGACATACGGTAGACAGTAATGTCCATAGTAGGATATGATACTGCTCTGCTGTGTCAAATGGTTGTAAATCCAAAGAAATGTCAATGAAAAACCGGAGTTGCAATAAGAAATAAAAAAAAAGGGTGTAGCAGGAACAAAAATCTGACCCATCATCATTATGTGAGAATTTTCTTTTAAAACACAGTCTCCGAACAAAATACAAATGGTACAAATGTAATGACCAGGGAGAAGTTTAGACTTTCATGTAAAGAGAGTCCGTAACAGCCTATTTTAACCAGATGAACCCAAAAACTACAGGACAATTTTGGTTTAAAACTGACATTTAGATACTGTTTTGCATATGAACTGGCTCACCTTACACAACTTCCAAAATGTGGAGAAATAGCACATCTATCCAACTTCATAACAGGACAAATATGAGGATGGCAAAAACTGCATTGCAAAGGTCACATTACCAAATGCGTCCAGTAGCAAAACCAGAACCAATAAGAAGGTAAATGATTTTTAAACACTTTCAAATTTCAGCATTTTTGCAGGTCAAGAGACAACAGTAAATCAAAGAAATTGTGCATTTTACCCAAGCTATTGACACTACAATCACAGCTGCTTTTCTGTTAAGGTTAGGGAATAAAGTCTTGGTGATTTAATTTCTCCTAGGATACATGTACAGCTACACAGGAATCAACACAAAAGCCTTACCAAGTTCAATACTCTACCTCCACCAGCGGCCATAAACCACTTGAATTCATTTTTATGCTGGAAACAGACATAATTTGAGATTTTCATTAGAAAAAAGTATCATTAACAAAACTGCATGTCTTCCTACAAAGTATCTATGCAGTAGCACAGTTACAGATACAGCATGATTTTGACATTTACTGTAGTCCTGGAAAGGAAACAAGCCAAATGCAACCTTGGCACAGCTTTAATAATTTCAAAAAAATCATTTGCACAAAACTCTGGCTTACCGTCTCAAAAATAGGAAGGAGAAATAATTTAATTTTATCTATTTTCTGAACTCACATTTTTACTCCCCAGAACATAACTTAATACTTCAAAATACGTCTTAAGTTGGATTCAAGTTATAGCTAAACCTCATATTGGCAAAAGGGCAAATTTCACTGCTAGGGTACTGACGAAAAAGTCTCCTTCCCTATTGGCCAAAATACTTTTTCCAGACAGCAGCTTACAATATGACTATCTTTAACGCCCATGTAACAGACTTGTAAGGTCATCCCTTTAAAAAAATCCTTTGATATTTCAATTTTCAAGTTCATTAGCAGCCTCCTCAGAAATGCCTGCATGCCTAACAGTCCAGCCTCGCCACCCGTTAGCCTTGCCACCCACTTCACACCGACCTATATCCTTTCCAGGCAATAGTTCTGGAAACTGAGTCTGACTGAAATAAAAATTTGGTAAATATAATTTTGCCAAATAAGACTGTTGGTATTATCAACTGGGTGCATCTATTAACCTTGCTTTGCCTCTTACTTCAAAGTTAGATGGAGGCGGCGAAAGGAAAAGAGATGATATGGGACTATACAGCTTAATTTGAGACACTCTTAAAGGCTTCTCTATCAGTCTGTCAGAAGCTCCAAAGATGACTTTAAAGGAAAAAAAAAAAAAAAAAAAAAAAAAAGGAAAAAACCCACACCACCAGAGGGCTGCTGCCTGCAGGAAAATGAAACTGCTGCATTTTAACACTGCAGTAGAATTCTACCAGCTCCACAGAGGCATAAATAAAACTGACCAAGTTATAAATCTTTTGTAAGTAGAACACACAGCATCATACATAGTTTTACTCAGTGACATTTTGTTTGAGAGATCAGGGATGAATGCCCCTAAGGAAAGAAGCAACAAAAGTCAGCATAGCCACATATTGTCAAAATGGGAACATCAAAGCAATTTTTCTATTTTATTAGATACTAAGAACAACTTTAGTTTTAAATGCAGTCACAGAGATTTCAGCACTTAGGTATCAATATTACAATAATCAAAAGGAGAAGCTATGGAAGACAAATACAGCATAAAAAGATATCATCACCTGGGCAGATCAGGCTGTATGGTCCACTTCATAATCAGGAGATTTTAAAAAAAACAAACAAGAAAAAAAATCACTATGCCTAAATACTAGAGTTATTCCAGGCCTTTTCATGCTGTTTTTTAATTCTGAAAAAGTTGTCAATACTAGCTGGCTAACCCTGTCAGTCCCAAAAGAAAAGTCAAGCATTACCTTAGTTTTTCAGCAGATCATCATTAAAATTAAAAAAATAAAATAAAATAAAAAAATTAACTTGCCAAAGGCTCCACCCCAAGTCAGTGGCTGAGGCTGTTAAGGACAGTGAAGACTACATAGCTATTGTTTCTGAATAATCTGCCTTACAACTGCACAATGACATGAACAGAGCCTGTATTGTACCCATCTCTACTACTCTTGAAGCCAAGAAATGACTTGGCTGGGACGCTGTAGCATTTTAGAGACCACAAGAGTAGTGACCCAATCCTCGGAGAAGTTCAGTACCTTTAATTCCAGAGGCCTTGAGAGTACACAATAGTCTTGCACATGAGAATTGGAACTTCACAGGATCGACCAGAAGGTTGATACTTTGTGTAGACACACACACAAAAACGCAATCCTGACATGAAGTCACTCATATACCAAGTGTACAACGCCTTATGTATAAAAATGTTCAGCTTATCCATATCTGACACACTGTATCAATTTGTAGCTGATGCAGGGTTTATCAACAGCACAAAACAAAGGCACAACTGCTACAAGTAAATAATAAGGTAAAGATGGGGAAGACAGGACTTCTACACAGAGCAAGGTTCTTCTCTGTTTCACTTCTCCAACTTTCACTGCCCTATTTTCCCTGCTGACTGTGCCAGGGGAGAATAACATTACACACCAATGCCAGAGTTCCACCTCTGATTGCAGGTTACACACACCCTTTGGCCAGGATCCTTGGCCTTGCCATGTTTTCAATCTCCACCATTTCAATGAGAACAGAATGACTTAAAACACAGGAGTTTCTTCCCTTTGGTGGGCTCTTCAGAAATTCACAGGAGACAGTGGAACAGTAAATATAAAGTTAATTTTGCTATTCTAATCAAGGTTTTTATGAATTCTTGTGAATCAGTTCACAGACCACCTGGTTTTGCAGAGCCACAGGCACCAAAACACTGAGAATAAATAAGAATTGGTGGAGCTAAAAAGGCTTCTCAGCTGTAACTCATCTGATTCACTGGTGATAAGAGTAATGGCGATGACAGCATTAATGACACAGATCCAAAAACCATGCCTATTTTTGCAGCATTTTCTATGAGCAGGATGAGCCACCTGGTAATAAGATGGCAACTGTCCCAATCATACTAGTAGTCTAGCTGTTCCTTTCCCTAGCAAAGATGCAGTAATGATAAAGATAAGGACATTTTCTGCATCCTGAAACTTAATGCAAACTGGTTGGGTAATTTCAGTACATGTATGTGTGGAATACTAGAGAAGAATTACTGTTAAAACTATTAAAGCATTTGCTTGCCTTGGTTTTTCTGTTAGCTGAGCACAGACTTCTGCTTTAAGGATGAAATATAGTAATTTATAAAATGCTGGGCCTGTATTTTCAGTTTGAATTGAATTCGCTTACAGTATCGTTCCACTTAGTGCTCTAATTTGCCTGAATCTTCACTGCAGAAATGTATTCCTAGGCTGCTCTTAACTAGAACACTGCCAGAGGTCTGCCTCTGCTGCCATCAGTGAGAAGCTTGCTCATGAGTCAAACTCCCCTCTCAGATAAACTTGAGCAAGGCCTTGAAGTCACTGAGAATGCACAGATTTAACTGAGTGAGGAATTCACCTAAATAATGTCTTCACCACAATCAGGAAACAACCAGAAGTAAAAGAGATGTGATTTCATAAATATGAGCAATGAAATAAACCACAGACCCAGAAGAAAAGCAGCATGGGACAAATCCCAGAAACACTAGGACAGATCATTCTTTGTTGTCAACAATTTCTGATTTTAATCAAGCTTTAATGATTTATAGGAGTATGAAGTTTGGGAAAAAAGTGTAGATTTAACTAGTTTCAAAAGCTAATGGAAAATTGTTTAAGGCTGGTGATCACAAAGTGCAAGGAATCTTAAAAGCTGTGCCACTCGTAGCTATGTTTTTACGAAAAAATAAATGCTCGTGTTTAGTAAGGCGATGGTGCTTGTGTCATTGCCAAGTTCTAATATAATACTTGGCTTTGTCTTTGGTGACGATTTTGTACAGACAGGCATTGCAAACACACAAACAGCTCTCAGTCTTCCTCTCAGCTTTCTGCAGGAAAGGACTACTTCAAATACTGCCACTGTACCAAAATGGATACACGGAGGAAACACAGAGAGGGCTCCCTTCTTCCCACACTCCCTGAACGCTGAGCTCAGCTTGAAAACAGAAATGACCAAGTTCAAGTCTCCATCATCCTTGCCTTGCACTGCTCCAGCAGCAGAGAGTAGGCAGGAGTCCAGCCTATCAAGCTATTCGGGGATTCCCTCAGCACTAGGGAATCTTAATGTAGTTTTAGCATCACTTTTTCCTTCTAACTTTGGTGTAAGAATCTTAATGAAGGTGAGGGCTATATGTGAAGAGTAGCTGTATTCCAGCCACCTTCATCTGCCACTGCACCACCTCATGGCCTTCAAAACCAAACAAAGATTAGAGAAGCTGTGCTCTTTAGGACAACTTTCCTTTAGCCTGATTTTTTTTAAGGAAATCAAATTTAAATGTTCAAGGTGGCTGGCTGTAGTTCACCCATTACATTAAAACTGATTATTAAGTTTCAACCAAGTTTGAAAGAACAAAGGAAGTCTCTAAGATTCTACAAATTTAGTGGAAAGTGCCGAATGTCTGTGGAAAAAAATAAGAGATTCAAACTATCACTCCTTCTACGGAAAGCGTAATTGTGATTTAATCCTTAACGCATTCCAAGAGAAATAAAAAAGATGGGCAAGCAGCAGAGACAGCTCCAAATGGGCCACAAACACTGTCTTCACCTAGTCCAAGAGACAAGGGACAGAGAGAGAGCAGAAGCAAAAAGGGAATGTAGGGTACAAAACTGGAAGAAATAAAGTTCCTTAGATCCACAGTTCACTGAGCAAGTTATGGTTTAGTTGCATAGGATAACAAATGGCAGAAGAGTTGAGGTTGGAGGTGATCTCTGGAGATCAGCAAGTTCAACACCCTTGGTCAAAGCAGTCAACTAGAGCACCTGCCCAAGGCTGTATCTAGTCTCTTTTTGCATATATGCAAGGATAGAGAGTTCCCAGCATCTCTAGGCAACCAGTGCCAGGTTCAACCCACTCTCACAGTGGAGAAGCTTCTTCCTATATTTAAATGAAACCTCCTATATGCACACAAAGACCTTACTAGGATTAGTACCTTAGCATGAAAGAGATTACATGCAGACAACGTAACACAAATTATCTTTCTCTCAGTTCAAAAGCTAGGCAAGACACATGAAATGTGGAAGAAAAAAATACATCTGAAAGAGAAAATAATCCTCCATGGACACACAGTACATAAGTATTAATTTCCCAAAAACAGTGCATCTTATATAAGAAGTAGGAGAAAACCATAGAAGTACCTTATTTTTCAGTCTAGCATGACCATACAGTTAAAATAAACCTCTAACAATAATATATGCTTATTTAGATACAGGCTATGTTCTTGAGTATTTCTACCAGCTCTTCTAGCAGTAACCATCAACCTGTTCCAATAGGGCTGAAATGATTAAGGGTCTCAGCCTTGGAACTGTAACATCCCCAAAGTTTTCTGAGAATACCTTCCTAAAGAAAACTGTAGACCAAACCACTACCTGCTGTCCCAACATGACAGCCAAGCTACCCATCACTTAGAACCTGAAAATACAATGAGATCTTTGTAACAGAATACTGTGAGAGATTAGGAGATTCCAGTATGGTAAAAATCTTAAGAGTCAAACCCAACCCTCAATCTTAGGGACAGCTCATAGTTCTTAAAAGGAATTCACACAATCACTGAATGAAACTCACCCAGGGCAAATGGCTGGCATGATGAGTAACCCAACCCTCAGCTGGCAAACAGTCAGCAAAAGGCACTAGAAAATGTTTAACATCCCACACAGTGCATTTTACACCACAAAGATTTGGCATGTGAAGCCTTATTTTCCTACTTAAACTTGTGCTTTAATTCAAATGCAATAAGATAGTAGTCTTAGCAAACTCTTATGCTAGATGAGCTCAGACTTTATCACAGCAGGATTTTTTTTTTTTTAATAAAACTTTTAAAAAGGAAATTGTACATCTCCAGCTCATGTTTAGCTGCAAATATGTTATTGCAGATCACTCTTCCTCATAAATGATATTACCATAAGGTGGATGAACCAACACTATAAACCCCGGCTTTGGTATACCTCATCCTGGACCAAAGCAGCAAAACAATCACTTTCCCAGTAAGAGTTTCTGTGTAGAAATCTAGTGTCTACATTGCTATCCACATATAAAATAATTAAAGAGTGAAAGAAGATAAAGAGCCAAGCAATTCCATCAACATTCCCTGTTGGGTCAGTATGAAGACCTGGTACATTCTCATTTGCAGCTGTTGTTCAACTTTGGCAGACTGAAACTTCATAGTTCTAAGAGCAGGCTTTATACAGACAGTAAGAAGTTAACATATTTTGGGTCCAGACCAGTTTGCTTCTCCCAGAAACCAGCTCCTCCATTATGTTTGTTCCAGTCAATAGCGCTTTTAACAGATAAAATACAAAGACAGACAGTTTATGGCATTTAAGACTTGAACATACAGAGGAACGTCAGTGCAAAACCAGAGCATATTAATACCTAAGTAATATAGGTAAAATGTTAATACACAGGTAATACATATACACATTATTAAAAAAATATATACATGACCACACTGATTTTTTTTCTCCCACATTAAGCATATACTGCAAAAGACAGCAAATCAAAATTGCAAAAGCCTCAGGATATAAAGACAGCATGTTGTTTTGTAAGTAGAAGCAGGCAGCCAGAAAAGCACTTACTAAATGGATGCCTGAAAACAGTTTTTCATCTTTTTTGAAAAAAAAAAAAAAAAAAAAAATTAAAGGTAAGCACTTCACTGGAAATATTACCATGCCTATAATTTCCATATAGTGTTGGAACACTAAAACAAGAAAAAAACATAGTACTTGCACACCACCCCAAGCCACTTGATGGTTTCTCCCCTCAATTCCCCCCCTACACCCTGCATTAACCCATTTACTGTCAGTTGATGTTGCAAATCTTGGTGCAAAGTTTTTACCAGCAGTAACTTTTTGCCAGTAACTGTTATTTATTTTCTTCCAAACTCCTTAGTTATCAAATCACTGATTGTCAGTGGGTGGATCTTAGATAAGAAACTGAAACGCAGCCTGTTATCTGTGGTAAGCTATACAAAGAACGGCCCCTTCCAGTCTTACCTTACTCCTTCCACCACCCCAAATTAAAAATGTTTGTAAGTGAAGAGGAAATAAAAAAAATATATGTATTTCTTGGCCTCTTAGGTAGGTAATAACCTTTATCAACAAAGCCAAAGTAGGTACAACAAAAGTCTAACAGCCTGCACCAGCCTGAAGGTGACTTGGCCCTTCTATGAAAGCAATAGATCATTTGCCAGACAATATACCTGGATTTGCTTAAATACACACCATCATTTACTTTCTTTGTCCATGCTCCTTTTTATCCTTAGTCTCACGACACACTTCTATTTATTAGCCTTTAAAAACTCTATCTCAAGGTCATTACAAAAGAAACAGTATATTTCTGTTTATACAGTCCACGGGACAGCTGCGTTCTCATAGGCATCTCTGCCACAAATGACACATCCAAAAAAAAAAAAACAATGCTTGCAGCTACATCAATAGCCAGTAATACACTTTTATGAAAGGAATCAAAACAATTTCCACTGTTCCACCTAAACTCCATTTAAATCCAACTTTCAAAAGCTATGAAGCAATGAAAAAAAATCTTATGGGTAGATTTTTTTTGGTGTGGTTTCCAACATGATTTCATCAGTAATGTTTCTAGTCCGTAACCAGAATTAATTAATAGAAATTTTGTATCCCTACTCAAAATTAAATGTAAAATAAGTCAAATGGAACTGGATGAACAATATTAATAGGCTCTAAAAGTAGGCATTTAAAATTAATTAAATTTTATTTGGTCACATCTGTGAGCCTTTTAAAAAGTCTTTCTGGAAAACTTAGATTTGCCAGGCATGGATGCTTATAGGAGTCATGTCCAAATTGTCCAGGAAAACTCAATTTTTTGGTTTGCACTTGCAAACATCTGTGTTGGACATGCTTACACAATGATACAAGTAGAATGCAATTCTCTCATGCAATATATCCATTAGACTATATTCAAGAGTACAATTCAAATCTTTGAATACTACTTAAGTGCAAACAATCCATACGTGAGTTAAGACAGTTGGGGAAAGGAGATCAAAATAGTTGTTTGCTGGAAAATCTGAAACAAATAAGGATTTAAAGGAAACCACTCTGCCTTTACAGAGACTGCAGATGAAGACAGTTCAAGTTCATTAAGAACACTATTTACAACAAATTATTC
Source organism: Myiozetetes cayanensis (assembly GCF_022539395.1). Classification (NCBI taxonomy): domain Eukaryota; kingdom Metazoa; phylum Chordata; class Aves; order Passeriformes; family Tyrannidae; genus Myiozetetes; species Myiozetetes cayanensis. Next base: position 45,750,616 of record NW_026087853.1, on the reverse strand, counting down.
ATGTTATTCTACAGATCATTATGGATGTTTTGTAGAAAAACATAATGTTTATGCATGAACTGGAAATGGAACAATCTTCTCATATTCCATAAGCAGAATGAACAGCATTATTGACTAGGATTGCTAAACATCTTGGGTTTGTTTAAAACAAAACCAGAAAATTTCTTTGGGATATTTCTTAATAGAACAATCCACAACAAACAAAAAGATTCCACCCTTACCTATTTATCATGGACTTGATGATCTTTCGACTGAAGTCAGCTCAACTTAAAACATAGACTGACTTCACAAGGGCAATTCACAGTATCTCAGCACTTGAAGAGGACCACTCCAACATTCATTTATGTTTCTGCCTGTACTCTATCTACATGGAAATCTTCATCCAGGCTTCCACCTTCTCTTATTATGACTGTTCTCCTATGTGCACAATACAGTCCTCATGCAATGTCTCTCGCTTCAGAGAACATTACTTCCAAACTTCTCATTTTCTTCCAAACTTTTTCTGGAAGATGGAATTCTTCCACCACCAACATATGTTCTGTATTGCCTACCTACTAGTTTTTAGGTGTGTATCAACATTTACGATTGTCATTGCAACTACTCTTTAGCTCTCTAAAGTATTTAATATTAAAGACTTTCCAAAATTCAATGTATGGAGTAAATTTATGGAAAAACATTGCAATGCTGAAGAATTCAAAACATGCACTGGCTGTTCCACTTAGTTTACAAAAAGAGTTTTAAGAACCCACCTAAAACACTACATCTGGCCTTCTCACAGAATCACAGGTTTTCTAGAAATCAGAAAGAATTCCTCTCTAGAAGTAAATTCTTACAAGAAGCTTTCTTCATTTCTTCGACCTCTCTCCTCACTCTAATGCAGTCCTTCCCACCACAGTGGCACAAAATGATATTAGAGCAGTGATGAAAAGTAGAAAAGTGCTTGAGCAGTGCAAAAACTCTGTTTGTGAAATCACTCATTTCATAGATACTGCTAACATCTGAAATATAAGCATATAGTCACAGAGCCCTACTAATTTACAACAGCTGAATTTTAACAGCTCTTGGGTGAGAAAGCTTACTGTGCTTTACAAAGAACAACAATCATTCAGAGCCTGCTGCTGTTTCAACAATTTCATAATAATTGTGCTATGATACTGGGGTAAAAGAGTAATGGCAAAAGTTTGCAGAAGAACGAAAACTGAAAATAATTTTCCTTGCAGATAGCAAACAGGAATCTGTTTAAAAAACCCACCCACCCACCAAAAAAAAAAAAAAAAAAAAAAAAAAAAAGGAAAACAAACAAAAACCCACAACCCCCCAAAACAACAACAAACCCACAAACAAACAAACAAAACTAAAGAGGAGTGAGAGTCTTAACAGGGACTGTCTGAACTCTGCAGTTCAGACATGCAGCATAGTAATTCTAGTTTTCTTCAGTCACTAAGGCAGGCAAAACTACTTTTGAACAATCAGATCAAAGGTAAAGTTAAGAAAGCCCAAATCTCTCAAAACTCATAATCATTACTATGTAATCTCTTAAGTCAAAGTCACTATGACATAACCTTTCTAGGCAAAATTTCATTCTTAAGACCTCTACTACCCACAGTATTGCCTGTAGAATTTATTTCTATGATTATTAATTAAACATTTAAGTCTTCACAGACTATCAAGACAAAGGGTATGGATTCACTGTTTTGAAAGAAACTTTCATAAGGAAAGTAAAGTGTATGTATGAAAACGTTGTTAGTATATATACTGATTTGTTGTTTGAGTGTTTAAAAAGGCCATGAGGAAAACTACAATGATTTACACCTCTTACAATGATATATTCATCTAGACAGCTAAATGGAAGAAAGCTGTACTCTTCAGATTGACTCTTGATCCAATATACTGGGTCAGAAAAAAAATTACAGCAGTATGAATGAAAAGGATATATTTTGTTTAGCCTACTTATGTAAGGAAACCAGGCTTCTGAGATCACACTGACTACCCCAGCACCCCTTGAAGAGAGCTGAAGCTTTCACTTTCAACCAAATTTGACAGACAAAAATAAAAAAAAATTAATAAATTTCAGTTTCTACCAGTGTCATGGAAACAGATGGTTAAGGCTGTAAAGAAACATCCTGTTTAAGCTCTCACTAAATAAAAGGCTATTAAATGCACTAAACCCCAAATTTAATGACTTCTGTTCTTACATAACCCAGCAGCACACTGCTGAACACCTCACTCATGGCTCACATATAATTAACATGTTACACACCTAAATAGCTGTAAGCTACATAGGATACAATGCAGAAAAGGGAACCCCTACAATTTTAGCTAAGGTCGAAGTACCGTGAGTTTCAGGCAGGACTCTCTGTACCGGGTTTAAAACAGAATGAAAGGAACAAGAGAAAATGGATAAGCAACATTAAATTTTTCATGAAGTTTATCTCAAAGTGAGTAGGGTAACTCCCACTTAGAGCTAATGTCTTACTACTTGTAGACAAAGCAGCATTTTGGAAATTTCAACTAGACATTGAACTGGTGCTACAGCAAACAACGATGCTGAAGCCCATACAGTGACTGTCAAATAAAAATACAAGAAAACCCTCCAAAATGCTGAAGACCTTCACAAGAAGCACAAGTTCCTCATCTTTGCACTCATTAATAAATATTCACTACAGTCAATTTGAATTACTGTTGAGAGTTTCAAGGGTGAAATAGGAGTTAAGGAGGCCAAAAGAAACACATGAACAGAGATAGCTGTAGAATTCTGAAAAAATAAAGCAAGGAGTATGCAAGAAGGTGATTTCACATAAAATTAGTGGCAAATGGAGAAAATCCTCTATTTTGCCTAAGACCGCTTTATAATCAGGTGTGACTGGGGCTTCTCAAGGCACACTATTTCCACGTGTGTTATCATAACATGACACACATCCTTTGCTCATTACTGCTAATTACAATGAAAACCTCCTATAATTAACTGTAAAAAAATGTATCAATGAAACTGAGATAAACTGACCTTTCCCCACACACCCATATTTATACAGCAGTGATTTTTTTTTTACACTGACAGTTCTGTAAAATAATCTTTGAGTACAATAATCAAGATTATGATACTTCTTGTATTCTTGTGAAATCATTCCAATAAAGATTCCATGAGCTATTCCTTCAGATGCCACCAACAAGAGGTGCTCTGAATTCAACCTATTACAAAAGCAAACCATCTTGCTACAGTACTCAAAGTAGACGCTAAATTTATGTGCTGCATTATTAAAAATCATTTTCATTCCCACTAGCAGCAATGTAACCCTCTTTCAACTTCTCTGTCTAAGAGGCCCTAATCCCTTCTTTGTGGCATCACTCACCCTCAGCAAGCGTGACGCACCAGCCCAGAAGGCTGCTCAGGACAAATTTTGCATATCTGATCAATCAACTATTTCAGTTGTTACCCACCAATTTGAACAGAAGGCTTTTCCCTGTCAGTTTTGCCCACCCACAGCCAGATGTCACCAGGTTCCACTGAAGTCCCAGACACCGCAATTGGACCTCTTTGCAGGGACCAGCAGGCTGCTGTTGGTAAACACTTTTTTTCAGCTCTTAAGGTGACAATCAGTGAGAACTTCACAGAAAGCAAGCCAGTGAGAGCTCTACTTACCATTAAGTTCTCCCTCCATGGCACCCTTTCTAAGTCTGCTCTGAACTATGAATGAACCCACACTCCTTCCCAAAAGCCCCTTCTTTTGATCTCAGTAAAAGCAGGTAAGAGTGATTAACACACATTTGTATAATACTAATGTATGTGGGAGCAAAGCTAGATCTGCCTATCTGAAATAAAAGTATAGAGTAATTTTTCATTCCAAATAAAAATGATGAATATGAAGATCACTGCAAAATGGACAGGACTTTGCAACACAACTTATACTTTCTTTCTATTCATCATTACATTTTGCCACATTTTCTCTCTCACTCTTCTCATCTCCTTGGGGGAAAAAAAAAACCTTCCAAGCCATTATGTCCTAATCTTTCAAGCTTTAAAGTCAAGCTCCAAAGGAATGATTACAACCACTACTTTCTTCATCTGTATGCCACTGCAGCAGCCCAAATGCAAAAACACACACCATGACAACATACTATGGCGAATCAGGCCCATGTCATACTGCACTGCTTGTCCTCTTCCTAAAATGCTGCAGGTTGCCTGCTTACCCTCCAAAACAAGCAGGATGAAGACGAGCTACATGCCACACACTGTTCATGCCATTCTGCATACTCCAAAATGGGATTAGCACAGAAAATGCGAGAAGACCAGAAGGCATATTTCCATATTTAGCCATGTATGTTTAATACTGAGTTAGATTTCACCTCAGTGCATTATTCCATTAATCAAGGGCAGGTATAACAAGAGAGACACAAACTGACATCACCTGCTTTTAAAATTTCTCTTCCTCTTTCCCCCACCTCCAGCTTCTGTGACACCATGCATTGTGCATTTCATGTGCATTCATGTGTGCAAAGAGCAGAGACTTTATCTATAAAGATCACTTATACAGTAAAACTGCAAAAGGAAACTTTCACCCTTGTCCAGCTGGTTGAATAACTGCAGAGGCCAACAGCAGCAAGCCTCTAAATACATCCTGTTCTTCTCCCTCCACCCCCACGTCTCTAATCACTTAGGAGGAAGATAGGAAGATTAGCAGAGAGGAAAAAAAATAACCAAAGCTGCAGATAACCCTTTAGGACCACAACGTCAGGCTATAAGAACATGGAGCAAAAGGTTAATGCAGCTGTATTTTCAGGAACCTCAAGCACAATTGTATTTAAAGGGGAGGGAGGGGTGCTGAGAATGTGAGGGAGAGAAAAAAGGAAATGGTGATGAAGACAAAAATGAATTTGTCATCTACAGCTAGCTCTTTGATCACCTGGAGTATCCAGGAAAGGATATCAGCAGAAATAGGGCAGTTTTATTAACAATACACTGCAATTTTTCTTGTATTTTCATTATCATCATCAGAACAGATTTTGGTAAGAATACAGCTGCAGAAGACTTACTGAGCTATGCAAAGAATAAAGGTGGTACCTAAAACAGTGACAGAGAACTACCTTTAGCAGCTGATACACTGAAGAGATTGGAAAAAAAAATAAAATATAAATAAAAGTCACTTCCACTAGAAGACAATGTCATCTTCATCCATGTCTCTGAACGGTTGCTATGGGGTTGTGAAGAGGAGGGGAAGGATGGGGGGGAGGTTATAATCAATCATCTCAGAAGAGCATTGCTTCTTACAGAGAAAGATCTGGATTTTGACTGTGTCCCTAAGAAAATTGCGGACTGCAGAGCTGCTGCCACGCAGGGCAGTGAGGAAGCAGGCAGAGCAAAGGCAGCAGCTGGGGCTGGAAACGCCTATTAAATCCTTTAGACAACAGATGGGCAAAGCTCGGCTGGGTTATAAAAAAAAAAAAAAAAAATACACCACAATGCATCATGTTTTATTGTCCCACCATAATGAACAACACTTAACACCCACATGCCCAAAGAAGCCCCCCTATGGCTGATCTTACCCCTTCCCTAAATAATAATCTCGAGTCTCAATTCACTTTTGGGGGGCTCCCAACCCAATGAATTTACCAGATGCCATTGCTTATTGCACCTGTTACTAAAAAAACAAAAAACAAAAAAACACCAACAAAGAAAAAAGAAAAAAAAGGAAGACATTTGGGCTATGTTTTTAGGGTTTTTCTTCCAATTAATGCTCCCCTGCCCTTGAAGTGAATATGCTATCCAAGCAAGCAACAGTAAGTCCAGATCTTGAACGCGTTTAGGGGATCTAATTATGTCATGTAGGGCAGAGGCACCTGCTCTCTGCTAATTCCCTCCACTCCGTTTCCTCTTTTTAATATTTCTTACCATTGTTCCATTCAGGAAAATCTGCTGGGGGCGAGTTTCATAAACAAGCTTTAAGAAAAATAATTAAATAACCTCCCTTCCCCCCTCCCAATCCCTCCTACAAAAACACAGCATAACCAGAATGAATTCTGCTACCAATCCTCTATTTTTCTTTTATTTCAGACCCTACCCACAAAAACCACTAGCCCATCCATCCATATTTGCTAAATACCCACAGCAGTCAGTGCCAGAGACATACTGTACGTATTTCCACCTCCCCCCCCCTCCACCCCCAACTGCACCTTAAGGACTACACCCTTTTCAATCATGATGTCATGAAATACTGCTGGTGACTCCCCCACTACCACCACCACCACCTCCTCGGTACTACAGGCTGTGAACCTTTAATTTCAATATAATTTGATTAAAAAGAAAATGCTCCTAAGTAGGGCAGTGAAGAAATGGATGTGAAAATTCACCACCAGCAGATCATCTATTTTTTCCTCTGCATGCACTCTGCCTGTCATTAGAACAACACCCATTAGCAGGAGTGATGAACATAAAGCATCCTGGGCTTTTTTTTTTTTCCTTTTCTTTTTTTAAAAAAAGAAAGAATTAAAATGAAAACTAAAATAAATAAAGGCAAAAATCCCTTATGAATATTATCTGCACTAAAACAGCAAATGGGAAAACCTGAACCCTCAAATATCCCATCCCCGACACCTCACTGGCTGCCACAGCACCTTCCCTCTAGCACCGGTGCTGCTGCAAAAGAACCAACCTGTCTGTCCTTTTCCTAGGGTTTTCTCCAAACGATAGGGTCCAACATATTGTGCATGTTGAGCTCCGCTGCCTTCTTTCCCTGTTGATGTCATTTCTACCTGGATCTGTAATTCTGCAATGTGTATGTGCTGATGAGCTGGAATTTCTCTCTCTGCAGCTCTTTAAATTCCCACTTTGCAGCTGTGCAAGCAAAGCACTCTTTTTCTCTGCTTTAGTCCCCTTGGTTGCAGATTTTCGTCTTCCTCCTGTTTCTTTCCTCTCTCTCTCACGTGCGTGTTCTCTCGCTGGGTCTGCTTGGGACGCTGAAAGACGAAGGAGTTATTTTAATGTTCAAAGAGGGGGATCTACGATCCAAGCCCAAGGAGCATGATGCTGGTGATCCGAGCTCCGCACGCCTTGTTCTCTCTGGGAGCTGTTCAAGGGAGAGCCAGAGCTGGAGCAGCGGAAGAGCCGGGGCCGCAGCTGAGACTGACATTAAAAGCAGCCAATCCACTCGTCTCCCACCTTCTTCTCCCCTCCTCCTTCCACTACCTTTTCTTTTCCATCAGCAGCAGTTGCTGCCTCTGCCTGCTACAGAGCATCAGGACCAATGGCAACAGCAAACACCGAAGTTCATCAGCTTATTGATAAGGCACAATTAAATATAGTTTAATGTCTATATTATTTTAAGACCCAAACATACACTTTTCTTTTTTTTTTCTTTTTTTAGCCTCTGAATTTTTCTCCACTATGCAGCTGTAGTTTCAGATTGTTAAAGAAAAGGCAAGACTGTGGCAGGAAATAGGAAAGGGGAAAAAAACCTACTTCTGAAAATGAGCTTGGGAAATTCATTGATTCTGTTTGATTCTGAAGGACCTATATCTCCTGGGGGTTTTGCCCTTTATAGAGAATCTTGGGGGAAGAAGGGGGGGGGGAAGACTAAAAAAAGATAAAAATAACAGAGTCAATCCTGTAAACACTGAACTCAGTGACAGAGCTGTTTTTGAATTTTATGAGAGCAAATAAACTTCAGGTCCTTAGATGAACAGATCAAAAATGGCATGGCCACTCTCTTAATTAGAAACTCAACCAAAAGTCCAGGGATTAGATGGTAACAGGACTGACTGCTAGATCCACAGGCTCCATACTTGCAGTGTAAGAAAACTTTACTGTTCTTGTCCAAGTATTTACACCTGTCTTTAACCTTCAGAGCTTAAGGAGCTGGATGAAATAAAAGATTCTGCAGATTTGCTTCCGATTTGGCACAAGCCTATATATTTTCTGGATTCAGGACCTAACAACAGTTTCAGCCAGACTCCAGGGCTATCAAGCTGAAACCATTACCATTACCAAGTGCCATTTTTACCTTCTCTTCCCTATTCCACTCCAGACTGAAAACTCATGAAGATATTCCTATTCAAATTCCAGCTGAGACACAGAGAAAGCAAGCATTCTTAAGTCAGAGAGGGAAGTCTTGACAAGCCTGTAAAAGAGAGAGTAAAGAGAGGGCAAAACTTGAACAAGCCTCATCTGTTGCACATTGACTATTTCAGGTTTATTTGGGTTTTTTTGAAGACGGAAATTTACCTTCTTTTAATACTTACATCTACAGACAGCAGCTGCCCTTGAATTTGGAATAAAACTAGAAATTGGCTCTTTACCTGTACCACAGACAACACAACTCTACTGACCAAGTTGCAGAGGAGTTAGTAAGATGAGGAGGTGTGAAGAAACCGGACCAGTAAACTGAAACCTTAAACCAATTCCAATGTATCCTTCTGTCTGCTCAGGAAAGAAAACACCAACATTTGCTTAGAAAGGAAAAAGCCCTGCTTTGCTCTTTATGGCTTACCTTTACTCACTTCCAGACTGTATCACTGCAGCAACCTGCTAGCAAACCCCAGAACACCCCAAACCATCTCCATTCCTCAGCTTCTCCCTCCAGACCTCACCCTGTGTGACCACCTTCCAAGACTCCTTCCATGCTGAGGACTGCCTCTTTGACTTTCCAAGGGCACCCTCTTGCCCTCTACAGCCCCTACAAGTGTTTACTTCCCCCCATCCCGCTACTAAGCTCAACTCCAAATTGCCATTTCTACAAGCTCCCTTCTCTGTATCTTTCATTAATTGTTGTTCTTCCCCCACCTCACCACAAGCTGCCCCACATGTTCTCCCCTCAGAGCCCTGGTGTGTCATCTCATGCACCTGCCCCACAGTCGCTCACCGTGCAAGGAGGGAAGAAAGTTGGGAAAAATAACACCAACAACTGGGATGGCACGTCCCCATGCCATGCTCCACTCCCCTCTGTCCTGCAGCCTCTGGCAGAGCCTCAGGACCAGAGGAGGGGACCAGAGAGGAGGCAGCTGGCCCTGCCGGCAGCAGCAGTGATGTGGCAGCTTTTCCCGCCCAAAGTGGCAAATGGGGCATCAGGGGCCAGAGGGCAGGGGGAAGGCTGTATGAGCATCCCTGTGGAGAGGTGTAGGGTAGGGTGGTAGCAGCAGTAGCTAAACAGGCAGCTGACAGGCCTATGAGACCTGCCCCATGGCCAAAGCGTAGGGCACTGCCTGCCCTTGGTACGAAACAAACCTGCCCCAGGTGTGGTGCAGGACTCGGCCCCTGCAGCACTGACAGACCCGTGGGCTGAAAAGCCCAGGCCCAGACACGTCAGGATGGATTCAGCAGGACAGTCTGATATGTCTTGTGACATGGTTGAAAAAATGCCTCTGAAACTTGAGGCACCCGTGCATGACTCAGAAGCCCTCCTTTTCCTATGGCTTCCAAGCCAGGATTGGGCTGCTCAAGATGAGGCACCATGGTGGGAGAAGCTCTCTCCCCATTGGGCTGTTGTCTACAGAAATCAAGGGCTGAGGGGAATCAAAATGTTTCATGGTTTCAGACCTTTAACTCCCCCTAAATGTTTGACCACCCCCACTGTTAAAAGGCCCCTACACAGACAGTAAGGGTCAACACTCAAGTACAGGAATGTGAGCATAGCTTTCAGAAAAAGGAAAATACTGGTTATTTGTATAAATCAGCAGAGTATCCACACCACAATATTAATAATGCAGGGGTGAATACCAGCATGGATCAACATCTTTTTTAATTCCAAGATTTGTATTTTAAAAGGCATTTAAAAGGAGATTATGATGTCTGCATGTAGATGAACCATATCTGGGTCATGATATTAATAGAAAGATGAGCAATCAGATAACAATATTGTCCATCCAAGACCAAAGTTGTATATTTCACAGTTTGTTTCTGTTGGGCATTTGGGAAAATGAGTTACCGAGACAGGGATATTATGAATCCCCACCTTCTGTCACAAAATATGTGTCAATGTCATGGCTGGAATAAGGTTAGAAAACTTGGTAAAATTCATATGATCCTGACTAGAAGATCAGTGAGATTAGAAAACAAAACAAAACAAATAAACACACACATGCATGCACAGAACCACTACCCCCTCCTCTTTCCCTCCCCCCCCCCCAAAATTCCCATATCTTTTGGTCTCATTTAGTTATGTTATTTTTATTCCATAGGAATATTCTTCTGTATGGCCTATTACAACAATTTGACATTTTGTCCAAAACTGTTTTTGAGAAAATGTTTGGACACTTCTTGATTCCTGAATAATCAAATGTTGTTTATTTTATTTTTTCATATAAAGCCAAATCCAATTTATCTGTACCCCTTTGATCTGAAACTCAGCCCTTTGAATCTAGGTTATGTCCCCCTGGTGTGAATTACTTATACAATAACTCCCTCAATTATTTGAAGCCCTGTTTATCCAAATGTTTTGATGTTCCAGAAGTATTTTGAATAAACAGGACTCTGCTGTCATTGGATATATCAGATATCTTTGGGGATGCATATGGGATGGTTTCCCCTGACCTTATTCTGTATTATCTTGTGCTTAAATGAACAAGCAGTGTAAACTTATGTGTATGGTATGGTATTGACATAATCTTCAGTACTTTTACTCCTTTCTCCATTAATTATTTTTCTTTCATTATTCTCATTTAATAACTAAATTTCGCTCAGGAAGGGCTCAGCACAAATCCCAGCAAAAATTTTGTTTGAGTGTGGAGTGAATAAAAAAAGTAATGATCTATAATTTTGCTTAGTTTTATCATTTTTCACCATTCTCATTTTCACTAGCTTGTGTCTAATGAAAGCCCTCGTGTTCATTTGTTTTCTTAGATGCTTGCCATTGCTTTTCCTCTTATTCCCACGAAAATATTAGGAGTCACAATGGATCATGAAGTGGTGCGAGAAGCTAGAGGAAAAAGCAGGTCTTTGAGAAAGTTTTTTCAATATTTTTCACTTGTAAAGTTGAATTCTTTGTAGAGTTAATAATGAAAAATTAAAAAAGGAAATGTAAGGCTTCCAAGAAAAGGCACCAATAAACTTGTGTAATTAGCATAGAATAAGTCAGTTGTCCTTTTTTGGTAAGAAGAATTCACATAAGCTAGGACTTTGTGTCCAATCAGAATAATGTGATAGCTAATGCCAATGACAAGCACATATTAAAGATAAATAGGAGAAAAATATTCAGCATTTGCAATGTCAGGATCCATTATCACATCCTGAATTACATGTTCCATCCACATACCTATGGATACATGACATCCCTTTGATAGGTGGTATTGGGAATGTGATGTTTTGGGAATTAACCTCCATAATAAACTGAGCCAGATATTTGAGGGACATTTAGTCACCAATACTGTTGACAAACTGATAATACTTTTATTGAAGATAATGGTATCAATCTGCAATATCTCCAAGCAGATGTTAACAGTCTAAAATTGAGAATTTGCCCCCTTTGTATTAGATAGCTACCTTTTTCCTAAGAAGCTGAGGTAGACTGTAAGAAAAGAAATGACTGGATTTAAGTGGGTGGTGTTTCAAATTCTTAGAACACCCTCAAAGTTCAGATACGTCTTCTACTACAGGAAGGGCTGAGGAACTTCTACTAATTGACCTTGGTTACTGGAAGACAGTGCTTCCATAAAGACTCCCCCTTCAACAGTTCCTCAACGGGTCCACATTGCTCAGCAGAGGTATACTGTGATAGTAGTTAGATGCTTTGGAGATTTTACTGTTGTTGTTGCTATTATTATTGTTGATAATAATTTAGCTATTATTATTAGGATTCTTGGTATTCTACATATTCTAGTAACTGATATTTAAGGTTCACCTACAAAAATGAACTGTTAGCTTTCTATCTACATATCATCTTTGTTTCAAGCTGGATTAAGGTAAAGGCTTGTAAAATATTTAATAACAAAATAGATAACTGCTTTCACAGTATCATTTTCTCTGGACTATGGTCTCTCTTTACTCCTTTGGAAATATTACTGTCATTTTCTCAAGCCTGCTACTGTCATTACCTGCGCCTTACAGAACTGTTAAACTATTAAGGAGCAAAACGCACTTTCCAGCTTAATATAGTCACATGAAAATCTCTGTATGAAGTTTTTTTTCATGCACTGAGCTTTGTATTTCATAAAAATACGAATATGCAGGCACATTCATACATTCAGTGAGTGAAGCTTTTGACTGGGTCCTGACAGAAATCAAACTTGAAAGCAATTAGACTCTTTCAGCGTGAGGATGGATCTGTAGTAACTGACCTGTCTTTGAGGTACAAGAGACAAAAAGAATGTCTGTTTTTAGTTGTCAGATCAAGTGTTCACCTACCCTAATATTGTGTCTCCAATGGTGCCCATAGACACAAACTTGAGGAAGAATAAGTCCAGTGCAAGTGTGTGTGATTCTTCCCTACAGTACTCTCTCAGGATCCAATTGTTTGCAGCTCAGGGACTTTCTGAGCCAGATGTTGTTTCTGTGCAAGCTGTAGTCTTCAACAGATTTCTTTTTTCCGTGAGCTTGTTTTTGTCTTCCCTTAAAAACTTGACACCATGACAGATGGTCAGATATCTCTTCAGATTACGTGCATACTTCTCAGAAGACAGTGAATCCTTGAGACAAGTAACATCCATTGATCAGCGCTCAAGAACCCCCAAAACTAAAGAGAGAAAATTATGTGTGAGGCAGAATTCTTGAAATCATGGAGCTGAAGGGAACAGTTCCAGCTGCAAAGTTTCTAGGCTTTCAGGAAGCCTAGAAACAGTAGAGAGGAGAGTTCAGAGCATTTGGTGTTTAAGATGTAGAAAATAGGTATGTGAAAATGAACACAGTTTCTGGCCGTGCTTTTCTGGTTTTAGAGCAATTCCATCCATTCAGTTTCTGCCACAAAATGCGTGTGCACCCTGATCACTTGCTGATGATCTTAATGACTATGTCATAAAGAAGTGACTGGTAAGCATGTATTAGCAGCTATCATGGATCTTTTATGGGCACTTTAACAATATGCAGTGAAGTTGTATGATGTCAAATACACTGAATAAAGCAAATTTTCTAGATTTTATCACACATGGTTCAGTGGAACATTCAATCAACATCCTAGAATATGCCTGCATTTCTCTGCAGTGATTTCAAGTAGGCTGAAAAGTATTGACATGGATGAATGAGTAAAAATATTAACTGTCTACACCACAGGGTGAGTCTGCCTCGTAGCTGGCACCTCGGTCACAGAACTCACAGCTGCTAGCACCTGCTCATACAAGCTAGTGAGGCCAACACCCCCACTCCCTGCTGCCTCCCCTGTGGTCTTGTCTGTGCTCTCACACCTGGAGCTGGTCCTTCAAGACCACCTTACCCACTTGCTCCCAGATCACTTCACCTACTCCCCAGCTGGTTTGGCTTGATATTTGCTAGCAATCACACCGACTCACACACCCACACTTCATCAGTCACTGCACCACAGATATACAGGCCCTCAAGCCTGCAGTCTGCCTCCAGTTGCTGGGAGCACCCTCATACATATATATGCACAGAATAGACAGCCCTCACCCAGGAAAGAATTAGGAAATATTTTAATAAGAACACAGGTCAGACTGCACTGATCAGGCATAGGGCATAGCCAGACAGCCATTCTGACTAGCCAGTTATGGCAACTCACCCTTTTTATTTGCCTACCCCTCTATTTTCTCACTCCCGTCCCTTCACAAATCACCCAAACCACTCACTTTCTCCACCTTTGGTTCCTCCCCTAAACATCCCATAATTAGTCCTGTATGATCTGGAACTGCTTTTCCCTTACATCCCATTATGTGTCCCATTCCTAGGCATTGAGCCACTTAGTCCAAAAGCTGTCTGGATAGTTCTTGATTTGGGTTCTTACCAGCCCCTGTGCCCCTGTGCTCATCCAGGCTTGTGCTGATGGCCCCTATGATGGGCCTGGGAGTGGGCACCTCACTCCTGTTAGTGTCTCTCTGAGCTCCTTCATAGGATTTTGTGACACAACATTTTATGTATTATGCTGTTGGATAATTTGTCTCCTAACTGCAAGGAGCACTTGGTTTCTTGGTTAAATAGCCTGCTATTCCTACTGCAGGGGGAATTATAGAAATGACCCTCAGACAGGAATGGTCATCTTGGAAGATAAGGCGTATCTGGCGTTTGACACATAGTGGGAAATAACCAAGTTCTCAGATTTATAGTTATTTAGCACCACTGGGAATTTGAGAAGAGGAGATCCAGCCCTAGGTTTTCACAAAATGCTGGAAGGAAAAGTTAAAGACAGGCCAGCAATGATGGCAATGGCAAAATGATAAAGGATCCCCTGCTCCATAAAAATACACTATATCGGGTAAACGGTAAAAGATGAGCAAAGAGATTGATGAGGTGAAAAAAGTAGGACTTTGTTCTTTGCATTCACATCAGTCTCAGAGAAAACAAAAGGCATTACTTAAAAACAATCAAAAAGAGTGCCAAGATAAGCAGTAGGCAAATAGAACAAAGGAGCCAAGAACCTGAGGCCATTATGCACCAGTGAACAGAACTATATCTATTCATCAAATTGCTACATATAGCAGTGGCAAGTGCAAAAGATAAGCTTTTAAGGAAGACAGATCACATGAGGTAGTTCCTGACATAGGATAGGAGTTGGAATGAAGGCTGCAAGGCAGGTGTAGGTTAGCAACAGACAACATTCCTGACAGCAGAATCAAGGACAAAGCAATAGGAAGAGTTTCATCTGATGAAAGAAAGTGAAGAACTGAAGAACAATTTAAGGGGTCAACAATAGCTGTTCCTCATCAAAAGAGAAATACCTATAGGATTTTCTACCACCAGTTGCACAGGCAAGAAGGGAGAGGCTGTTCTGAAGATTTGCATACTGAGGTCTATGCAGTGGTGAAAGTGGTTGCTTATACGGGGTAAAATAATGATTCTGTATCACAAAGGAAACCCAATATAATTTCCATTAAAATCATTTGTTCACTCAAAAAAAAGCCCTACAAAACTACCAAAAGCCATACACTGAAATAGTAACACCTTCCTGATTTTCTTCAGAGCTTTTCTGCTCAGTAGCAGAAGCCAAAACACAAAGTGGGAGTAGATACTATATGCAATATTTATTAGATATTAGAACCATGTTACTAGGTACTAGAGCAATATTTATACAACTGAGCTGTGCTAATGCTGCTAAGATAAAAGTGCAATTACTATTCATCAAAAAATGAAAAAACAGTTCCAAAATCCATGAGGTATTGAAGAGGGCAGTCTGGAATACTGGAGGCTGAAGCACTTTCCTTGCCTCCCCAAAGAGC
The DNA here is from genome assembly GCF_022539395.1 of Myiozetetes cayanensis. Taxonomy (NCBI): domain Eukaryota; kingdom Metazoa; phylum Chordata; class Aves; order Passeriformes; family Tyrannidae; genus Myiozetetes; species Myiozetetes cayanensis. Next base: position 45,735,313 of record NW_026087853.1, on the reverse strand, counting down.
AAAGACTTGTAGAAGGGGATTTCAGACTCTCTAAAACCTATGTTTTAGCGGCTCTTCTTTTTAAAGGAAAAGTAAAGGATGTTCTGAAGTTTCTGTAGAACCATTCAAGTACCAGAAGGTCACAGTTCCCAGCTCCATAGGTGATGCAGCTTTTCAGAGAAAATGACAGTCTGTTGGGAAAGCCTCTAGCAAAATAAAACAATACGCAGATGAAAGTTCTAAGGATGACCAAAAGGTGAACAGCAAAGTGCTTTTTAAATCCCCACCTGCTGGCAATATAAAAAGCTGAAACAAACTATAGCATTGTAATGATTACATGATTCAGCTAGAACGGGGAGAAAGTGTTGTGAACTGGTAGAATAAACAATCTTTGGAAAATGGGACGCTGTCCTGCTATAAGGGTTTTGCTTTTGATTTACTGCATGAACTTGGGCAAGTCACTCTGACCAAGAGCTGCCAAACCAGCTAGTGAGTTTATGTGTCACAGATATTTGCAACTTCACCAGCAGAGGCCCAGTTACCAAAAAGGGTAGATGCCCACCTTCCTAAACATACATCCTATTAAAATCAGCTAAAAGTAGGCAGCCCAAAATTGAGATGTCTAAAATCCCATTATTGACCTTAGCTTCCTTTTTTTTGTTTCAGTCCCTTTCAGAAAATATTTCCACCTCATCTGCTTTTTATGATACACTTGGCAATCCTTGAAGATTCTTGAAACATCTGAGATTCTTGAAAAATTGCATTGGAAATGCATTCTTTGCTTATTAGTGTTTTTTTCACTAGAAATGAGAACAATAAACACTCCAACAAAAGGACTGAAGGATCATATTTTTTTCATGTGGTCAGTTTGCACTGGCCTTTTCAATAGTTATGCTGAAAAGCTGGGACACCACTGCTCTGAGGAATGGTCTGTGAATGCCATGGGAGCAACATTAGTGCCTTCTACAAATTTCTTCTGCCAAGGCAGAAGTTATTCTCCTAGAAAAGCAGTAAGTCAGATCACCTGCTCTTTTTTTCACTGTGGTTAGTAGGTCACATACACTTAAGGATAGATTGTGGCCTCTAGGCATGGGCTTGCCTGGAATACAGCACAGCATGTACTATAGGAAGAAAGTCCCAGAAGGCTTTCTTTTTTCTCTGCCTTTTGCACCATGATCTTTTTACATCTTTTCTCTGTGTCATCCTTTTTTGAGTGTCGAAAGTTTGAGGAAATGCTGAGAAAATGGCCTCAATAAATATAATGTTGTCTCTTTGAGGGCTTCACAAGAGCAAAATTCCAAATGCCACCTTTACTCTTTATACACCTAAATGTAAGAAAATGCCCATCCATTGATTCATTATTAAAATGTCAGATAAAAGCCTATGGAATTTCCAGTTAGTCATCACCTGGATGACTTTCCTTTCTTTGCTAGAAATGGCAAATCAGTAAAATACAAAATGAAAAGTTATATAGTGGAAAAATCCTGAAATCTGGCTTGCTAAATCTACAGTGTTTGTTATGGCAAGGTAGAAAAAAGTCTCAAGGGCTTCTTCATGACAGGACTTGTGTGACACATGTTAATAAAGGAAAAAAGAATTTTGAATTCCATGTACGCCCTTATCAGTTTATGCACATAGATCCCATTAATGTTGATGAAAATTACAAGGTCACACTGTGGGACAGTAAACCTCTGGTCAAGTTAAAAGTGTCTGCAGGAAAAGAGTTGTAGAACAATAATGTCTGTACAATGTATCTTTTCCTCTGATGCTCCAAAAGATGATTTTAAATACTCAGCAGTAGTTTTGTGCTTTTTTCTGATGGGAATTTTCAAACCTCTAGTTATTTCATTAGATAATACCACCAGAATTTAAAATGTCAGACTCAAACTGCAGTTCCCAGTGTGAACACTGAATACCAGTGCCTGAAGGAAAGTTTTATAGCATCGATTAACTACAACCGTTTGTAGAACTGACAAAGCTGCTTAAAAGGTTTATTCTGACTTTTAGATGTGAGTATTGTGCATCATTTTTATAACATGCAAGCCAACAATAATGTACTTTGTTATTGCAGGTCAGAACAACTTCACCCCGGCAGATAAATCACAGAAACTGATGTTAGCAGTCCCAGAACTTGCCAGGTACAGGATGAGAGAGGCCAGAGAAGAGGTATTTCATTGGGTTTTCCATTAATCCCACTTACTATTAAAAAAAGAACCTCAAAGCAACTATAATGAAGAACACACAACTTATATGTGAAGAAACACTAGTGAACCAGGCCTGACTCAGAACTGTAGAAGTAGGCAAAATACCTGTAATGAACTTAAATTGGAATAGTGTCATAAGTCTCTCTAAAGTTCAAAGACCAGGTCCTGAGCAGGTACAAATAGATTTTTAAAAAATGTACCAAGTAAACAAACATCAGCAGTGGTAAAATCAAGACCTGGCTTTAACACATTCTGGTAGATATTTTTACAAAAAAGAACACATTTTTAAAAAGGGGACTATGCTGCACATATGTTGTTCATGTCAGCATTTACAGATTATTAGATTTCATGTTACAATTTGATGTAGAGGTCCAAATCTGAGTAACAGCTATATATCTTAAGAAATACTGGCCAAACATAAGAATGTGACAATCCTTCTCTCAGTGATGACTCTCCTCTGTTCACAAAGACAGACGTGGTTCAGAGAGATAAAATACATTACTCAGCATCATTTGAGAGGTCTACACTGTAACAGTGTTAAAATCAATTAACAGAAACAGAATTTAGAGTCCAAATTCAGCAGCTACAATGCAGCTTTTTTTCCTCTCTATTTCTTTCCAAAAACCACAAAATCTTTGGACACTTAAAAGCAAAGAAAAAAACACAACCAAATTGCTTTCTGCTAAAGCTTATCTACTTAGCATGTGTCACAAGAACCATCTGATTATCGATGATGTGAAATCAAGCTATCTCAAAGGAGACAAGTAGAAACAGTTTTGCTTGTAAAAGAGAATCATGAAGGGTTGAAAACCAAAGGGTCAAGATACCCCACTATAGCAAAAGTTGTGCTATCAGTAACAACGGTTGAAGAGGCTTGTTACTCCTGGGTGATCTGGATAGAGCTCTAAGTGGCATAACAGGAACAGGCACACACAGAGTAAGACAGATGAAAATAAGATATATAAAGACAGGAGAAGATTTAGGTCTGTGGACAAACTGTACCGAATGTACAAGCTGTTTGAAAGATCCTTCTGCAAAATGTACCTGTTTATAAATGGCAGACTTCTGGCTGGCTTTTTGACAGCAAGTCAGCTCTGTGTGAACCTAAGTGAGATGTCTGAGTACCAAGATCATTTAAAAAAATTTCCACCCCACCTGTAAAGATCTGGATAATTACAAGTCAAAAACTTCTTGACCTCTCATGCAGAAATCGTGCCGGTAGCTCTGCCAGCATTAGTGACAGTACAATGCATTTAAGCTATTCCCAGCAGCCCATACAACTGTGGCAAATGATGTAGCATGTTACTTTTGTACTGTCTATTGTCTAAGGCAAAACAAATACGCGTGACTAACACAAACATGACTAACTTCAAACACAGAATTTCATAGATGGGTCTCCTATCTGGCCAATAATTCTTAGTCTCACAGGTTCACAGTGGTGGCAGATGTGTGGAGGGCACGACACTCTGCAGTTGGTGAGGTCTGGCCCCTCCTTCCTGTACACCGGATCCCCTTTTTATGTCGTACACCTTTTCCATGCTCCCATCCCGAAGGCACACAGTGCAAATGTGCGCTACTGCCCTCTGGTGTAAAGTTAACAGCGCAGTTTAAAAGTCCACCCCTCTCGGATTGGGGGTCCTGATATCAGATTGCAGACAGGTTTTTCAGCTAATACTATTGAGATGCCCGACAAAAATGCATTTTCCTGACAGAATTGAAGCCTGTAAGTGTGTGAACAGATCCATTACACACACGTGGGTTCTCCTAACCTGCAGGAGTAAGTTGGGTGCAATGGAGTCACAGCTCTAATGCCAAAACAGGGTACAGAATTCTCTTTGTTTACATCTGTGGCTCCTCAAAGAATGGAAAACCTGTGAATGGCATCTTCATAATTCTTCTGGGTCTGCTCTGTTGACTGCTTAGGTGTTTGTGCAACAGACCTCTTATGGCTGCATCTAATCATAAATCACTGTCAATCACTTTTCAGCATTGACAGCAGTCTTTTCCTATTATCAGTTCTAACTCCTGTAAGTATTAATGTAATATACAGCATGTCATGAATACTGTAGGGGTCTGGAAGTAGAAACAGACAAGCTCAGATCTTCAGCTAGTGTAAATTAGTTTCAGTACCACTGACCTCATGGATCATTGAAATGAAATTTTGTTAGCTTTCCTATGCCTTTCTTTTAAAAGAAACTCCCCTGTTCAATGAACTTATAGCTTTGCATTTGAGCAAAGCTGCCAATAAATTGACACACACTTCATTTTTTTAAATTTTCTTGATTGTTACCTCCAGTTCCCTGAAATACTCAAACAGCACGTTTAAGCCTACTTTGAACATGAATCGGTTAAACATGTGAAAACACACCACAAAAGACTTGAACTGATTTTTTTTGACTGGCCTAATGCCAAAGCTATAAACCAATATCTTGGTGCTGAAAGCTATAAACAGCTACGTGAGTGGCTTAGGATTGCATCTTAAGAACAATTTGTATGCATTATTCTGCATAACTGTACATCTGGTGACAATAGAAAACATGGTGCATAAACAGGCACAGCCAGGGTTACAGACAGTAAATTCAGGTAATCAGTGGCCTTTTCTGTGTTGAAGCTTTTGTGGTTCCCTCTAAGAGCCAGAATATGCTTGTCCAAAAAAGCACCGAAACAGCCTTCTAGGGCAAACAAGGAGTCAAAAGCCACGTACAAATTGGCTTTACTCCTTTGAGGAGGAGCAGGTAAAGGCCATGGGGCAGAAAATCATCTGTGGGCACTCTCAATTCCCTTCAGCTCTTACTATCTGTAAGGAAAAAGATTTTAGCTTTCTCTATCACTGTCACCACTGAGACCATGGTTCTCTCAACTGTGCAATGCAGCCTTGCACCCGCCTTTGCAAAACCAAGAGGAAAGTATCCCTTTCAGCCTGCCAAAGCCATGTTTGGCAGCATGGGACAAAGAACCAAAGTAAGAAATAATTACTGAAATAAGATTGGAGTAAAATGATTTTTATCTGTGGCATCCATCTGCAGTAGTAGAAAAAAGAGTCTCTCTCTGAAACACACATCTCGTGTGTTCCCATTACTGATAAAGGTATTTTTTCCATAGAAATACAGAAGCACAAATTTCTGAGGAGCTTGGATTGCTCTGGAACTAAAATGTTCTGCTTACAATGCATAAAGGTGGTTCATGGTGAGTCCTGTACTGCAGAAGTCACATTGCTGGATGAAGACAGAAGGAAGAATCTTCCATTTAAACAAGTTGCATTGAGGTGTTTCATTCCTTTTGTTTCTTATTTTTTTCTTCCAAACCAACCTCTAATTTTGGATAACAAGAATTAAAGTGATACTGCATATTTTCAAAAGAAGTAATCTGTTACTATTAGATCTGATAAAGCTAGTTCAGGACAGAGAGAGGTGCAATTAGCATATGGTGAAGAGTCTGATGTTTGAGCTGTAGGTGGTGGTGTTGCTTTATGGGAGTTTAAGTTCAGTGAGGATGGACTACTTAAAGGGACATAAGTAGAGGCAAATTGGGGTAGCTAATAAATCAGTTGCCTTCAGTTGCCTGACAGTAGTCATCTTTCTTTCATCCTCAGTTGCTCACACAACATATTTTAGAAATATGAATAAACATGGGAATCTTACTTTTCGCCATGATGTAGGAACATAGGTAGAATTGCAATGCAAGCATAAGTGGACGGGTGCCAGACAAATAGGAGAGGTTATTTTTATCAATACACTGCTTACTGACAATTTTTTTGGTCATTTTGCCTTTTTGATATAAACTCATTCTTCAGTTATGAGGCGCATTAGATTTCAAAGTACATTTCACAGTAGGCTTGGTTTTGGTTTTGGTTTCAGTCAACGTATGTGCAAACTGTTTTGCAAGCAGAGTCTAATCTAACACCCAATAGAGATAATCAACTTGAGTGAGTTTTGCATACACAGGAATCCCATTGATTTAGTGTTTGTATACAAACTGAGGAATTAAACCTTACATCTCTATGAACCAATGGAGAGTTCAAACTGATAGACACACAGGAATAATGTCAGTCTCTTCAATGTAGCTGATGCCAGGTACCTGTCAGTAAAGCTCTCATACTCCACCGTCCCTTGTGGACAGACCTGTGATGAGTAAGTCAGCAATGAACTGGAAGAAAGCCCTACTTCCCTGCAACTGTGTATGGTTTTTTTCTTCACAGTGGCTAGTATGGGGCTGTTTTGGATTTGTGCTGAAATCACTGTGGATAGTATAGAGCTGTTTTTGTTACTGCTGAGCAGGGCTCACACAGGGTCAAGGCCTTTTCTGCTTCTCATACTGCCACACTGGCAAGGGGGCTGGAAGTGCGTGGGAAGTTTGGGAGGAGGTGCAGCCAGGACAACCGACCCCAACTGACTAAAGGGATTTTCCATACCATGTGACATCATGCTCAGCATATAAAGTGGGGGGAAGAAAAAAGGAGGGGGAGGACACTTGGGAGTTAAGGTGTTTGTCTTCTGAAGCAATAGTTACACGTGACGGGGCTCTGCTCTCCTGGCGATGGCCGAGCACCTACCTGCTCCCAAGAATTCCTTGGTTTGCTTTTCTTGTGTGCACTGCTTTTGCCATAGCTATTAAACTGTCATTATCTAAACCCATGAGTTTTCTGGCTTTTATCCTCTCAATTTTCTGCCCAGTCCTGCTGGTGAGGGAGTGAGTGAGTGGCTGCGTGGGGCTTTGTTGCTGGCTGGGGTTAAATCATGACAAGCCATCAAAAAGAAACCATACATGAGTTCATGTTATGCAAAAAAACCTCTCCAAAACAACAAATATTTGGGACCCCCAGCAGGTGAACAAAATACTTTTACCACAGTATCTCAGATTTGGCTATGTGCTGGTGTTTCCCTGCAGCAGACACTGAGGGCTGGTCCATCTCTGCTCAACACAGCCACTTTGCCACAAGGGCATGAGACAGAGTGAGAGGAGTGTTTACAAAGATTTACAGCTGGAAAATGCACTAAGGAAAGAGTGAAGAGAAAGCAGAGAATACATAAAGTAAACTAGAGCTCCTTGGTCTTTCTAGAAAGAATGTCATGTTCGCTGTATTTTTGCCTTAAGACACCTTAAGGAGCGACCACCCATGAAGGGTAAAGTTAGAAAAAAGTTTTCAGGATGAGAAAGTGCTCAGGATCCAGGGAGCCACATGCACAATTCAGTCACACATGTAAATGCAAGCTCAGAATTAAGAGGTTGGAGCACTTACCGAGAGCCATTTCCAGACATGGACACTATTTAAACATCACTCTTGGGACATTCAGTTCAGACATAGTGTGCAATTTACGTTATTCCTGCTTCGCTGTGCCCTGAGGAAGCCTGCATTGCTCCAAAATCTTATGGGAATATAGAAAACAGAATATGAGGGTATTGGTATGAGGGGCTGTCAGTCTCCTAGGCTGTGGTTTTGGTTTTCTTCCCTGGTGACAGAGCTTTTTGTGTCCTCCTGGCAGACACTATTCAGCTTAATCATCATTTAAACTGCCAGTTCATTACTCTCATGAGTCTTCATGCCAGATAACAGTTTTAGAGTTGCTTTTCCCTGATCAGACTAAGACATTCAGACCCCTATTTCATTATTCTGTGCTTGATCTCCACAAATGCTGACACATGCTAACTTGACTTAAGCTTGTCGCTAACCTAAATAATCATAACAATTGCTAACCTCCATTTAATGTCTTCAAAGAGGGGTTTTTGTATTTCTTTTTTGGTATCTGAAAAGTTGGATATATCTATGTTATTTGTCAGGAAGGTCATTCATGTCCAAATCAAAAGTGCTTCAGATGACAGATCTCTGGTAGAACACTGTTTTTAATTAATTTAACTTAATCTTCTTAATGGATTTACTTGTAAGTTATCAGAAAATTCACTCAGCTTAAATGCTGTAAGTTTAGGGATGATCCATGGAGCCTTTACATACTGCATAGAGGCTGTGTCCTTATATTAAAAAAAAAAATAAAAAAAAAATTAATTGTATTCAGCCATGGTTTTGCCATTTTTCATATGAATAACACTAGCCAGACAGCTTAAAAGTTGGGAAGCTCCTGAGTTTAAGCTGATGGTAGTGCAATATAATCTCATGTCAGGACTTTTTTTTCAAGTGACCACTCCTCTTCCAGGGAAAGAGACTTTAATTTTAGCTAACAAAAAAATTAATTTCTTTATCATTGCTAAATGTTTAGTCAGCTAAATGTTTACTTATTTACTGAATGTAGATCAAATCCTTATAAAGAGAAGATTGTTAATCTCCCTGTGGGTTTTCCCATGGCAGTCATAGCTGTAATAGGCCAATACTTCACACTTTTTTCATCACAACATTCTTGTTAATTTAATTATTTTTGTTCACATTTTCCAGATGGAAATTGAGACAGAGTGATTGAGTGCAAATTGTTTCTTCACTTTGTGTTGGGCATTATAAATTAAATAGTTCTCACTGATGATAATTTTAGCTGCAAATTCTTAGCTCATCTGATCAGATACTTAACGAGTAGGAAGCAATTAATGAATGTATGTAAAATATGTGACTTCTTATCTTGCAGCATGTTATCTGAGGACTAGCACAGTGGCAAGGAAAGAATACGGTTTCCTAGGGTATCTGTGATTACCTTTAACATGGGCTCATCCTGTCCTGCTCTAAATATCCCCAGCTCCATTTGCTACTTACCTATTAGTGTTGGCAAAGAATGGGGAATATCACAAGGAACCAAGAAGCAGACATGAAATCCGAACTGGCAGATATATAAAGAGAATGGAAAATTGGTATTTAGCTGTAAAGGGTCCAGAGGGATTACTTATTTAAGTTCTAAAAACAGACAGACTCCTTAACTCCCCAATTACCACATATACTATCCAAAATAAAATCTATCTAGACATACCTAGGAAAGATCTAACTAAAATAAACCATAAATCTAACCTAATTAAAAAATCGGAAGCAAAGTACTGTAATGGTGGAGGGGTGAGCACTGCAGCACTGTATTCAGCCATGGTTTTGCCATTTTTCATATGAATAACACTAGCCAGATAGCTTAAAAGTTGGGAAGCTCCTGAGTTTAAGCTGATGGTAGTGCAATATAATCTCATGTCAGGACTTTTTTCAAGTGACCATTCCTCTTCCAGGGAAAGAGACTTTAATTTTAGCTAACAAAAAATTAATTTCTTTATCATTGCTAAATGTTTAGTCAGCTAAATGTTTACTTATTTACTGAATGTAGATCAAATCCTTATAAAGAGAAGATTGTTAATCTCCCTGTGGGTTTTCCCATGGCAGTCATAGCTGTAATAGGCCAATACTTCACACTTTTTTCATCACAACATTCTTGTTAATTTAATTATTTTTGTTCACATTTTCCAGATGGAAATTGAGACAGAGTGATTGAGTGCAAATTGTTTCTTCACTTTGTGTTGGGCATTATAAATTAAATAGTTCTCACTGATGATAATTTTAGCTGCAAATTCTTAGCTCATCTGATCAGATACTTAACGAGTAGGAAGCAATTAATGAATGTATGTAAAATATGTGACTTCTTATCTTGCAGCATGTTATCTGAGGACTAGCACAGTGGCAAGGAAAGAATACGGTTTCCTAGGGTATCTGTGATTACCTTTAACATGGGCTCATCCTGTCCTGCTCTAAATATCCCCAGCTCCATTTGCTACTTACCTATTAGTGTTGGCAAAGAATGGGGGAATATCACAAGGAACCAAGAAGCAGACATGAAATCCGAACTGGCAGATATATAAAGAGAATGGAAAATTGGTATTTAGCTGTAAAGGGTCCAGAGGGATTACTTATTTAAGTTCTAAAAACAGACAGACTCCTTAACTCCCCAATTACCACATATACTATCCAAAATAAAATCTATCTAGACATACCTAGGAAAGATCTAACTAAAATAAACCATAAATCTAACCTAATTAAAAAATCGGAAGCAAAGTACTGTAATGGTGGAGGGGTGAGCACTGCAGCACTGCTTGTTTTCCATTTTCCCTGGGAATTATAAAAAAAAAAAAAAAAAAAAAAAAAGGTGAAGAAAGGAACTGTGGCAAAAAAATTGGGCATAAAAACCATGGAGCTCTGTATACTTCTCTGAATGATTTTGGTTTACATCAAAATCTAATATTGTTTGTACTCAAGCAAGATGTGTCTTTCTAGTCCATGCAATTTCAGTATGACTGCCTTTGTATTTACTTGTTTAATGAAATATAGATCTTGAGATCTTTGCAGTGCTCCATCTTCTGATGAAAGTCTTTGAAGTGAAACATGAATATGCTTAACCATGTAATGGGACAATTTATTTTTTGCTCTAATTCATTTTTTTTTTAGTTATTAAAAATCAGAAGTATATTACATTCCAAACATTATATGAAAGACAACATTTGGAGGTGCAAGGATTCATAGCAAAAAGTTCCTTAAATGAAAGTAATAGAAAAATATTGAAAAAACCATGTAAAACATTCAAGATTTATCTAATTCATTGTATAGAGATCATACCTTTGTAACTCTGCTTTATGGAAGTATTATTATTCTGTACAGAAGTTGTCAATATTTAACTAGCTTGGATTTCTTTTAAGAACTTTTGCTATGGTTGTTCCTTTTAATAGGTCTGATCTAGAGCCACTGAAACTAAATAAAAATTTTTCAGGGGACAGTGCTTTGCACCAGAAGATCTTTACTCTGCCTCTTACCCCAAAAGCAGAGCAGTAAGTTTCTAAAAGCCCCTATGCAGAGGAGACTCATGCCCTGCTCTTCATTCCTACCCTATGAACTGCAGATATATGAAATTTGTAGTAAAATCACACTAACCAATTCCTTTCACTTTTACAAAATACAAATTTAATCGCAAGTATCTCCAGCCCTTACCCTGTCCCTGTGAAAAGCAGTCTGACTGTGACCTCCTTGATTTATAGTCAGATAATTCCCAATGAAGTGCCCCTAGAAATCTCAGCCAGAACAGGTTGCAAAGGAATCAAGAGGCAGTCCCTCTGGTAACTGCATCCAATAAATTTAGGGATTTACAGACTGATCCTAGTATTTTAAACTCTATTTAGAAACCTACTACCAGCTGCTACAGACCCAGAAATATTGGTGTAATAATAATTGTGTCATGATGCTGCTTTGAAAATTGGTCATGGAATTGTTCCTCAGCTTGAGTTTCCCAGGGGCGTAAAGATAAAGTGTAATGCAGCTAAGCAATCTTGAAGTGTTAGAAGTAGGGATTACTCTGGCAGGGATTACCTCTGGAAGAGAAAGTCACACTCTTCTCACCGGATACAGATGAGAATGTTGATAATAAATCTGACCGAGAAAATCTTTGGTATCCTTGTGTTTTATCTAAGCAGTAGAATTCAGCTGAGATCTTTCCAGGCTAATGAGGCCATCATACAGGCCACTTCAGTGATGACTGTACAGCACTCAAGAATGTAGCTCAGTTTTTAGCTGAGGTAAATCAGATCTGTTATCTTCTCACTAAATTGGCAAGTACTGTCATTCCCAAAGCTTCCAGTGGCTTCAGGAATTAAGGTGCCATCCCTAACTTTATGTGTCTGCTTCAGGACAAAATGAAAGCACTTCTCTTAATGCCTAGAAATCCCCTGTCCTCAGCCGGTTCATTATTATAATGTCTTGAAATTCAGCCAGAATTTCTTAAGTAACTGAAAAATAATCTCCAGAGATTAAGAGATCTGCAACAAAAACAATAGGCAAGTGATCCCAGGAGTAGGGGGCTTTGTGTGTCTTCTTTTGTGTATATAAGACCATAGCAGATTCACAGAAGGTACAGTAGCAGAAGAATCAAAAGAGAAGAGCACACAGTCCTACAATTATTGCTAATTACATCTTTAAAAATGAGGATTTTCCAACATAAAACAGAAATTTGAAGTGGATGAGAAGTCTTCCATGAGTTTTCTCACAAAAGGCTTCTTTGTTTTACCTGTTGATCTGCTTTTGCATCAGTTTTTGTGTGGCTTTTTGTATTTTTTTGCTTAGTGACCTATTCCCATCCCATACGGGAAAAATATTTTGGGGAGGTCTTTTTACTAGGCCTCTCTAAAAACTGGAAATTTTGGACACATTTATAAATCTGCATAGTGGACATAGAGTTTTCTTCCTTATAGACTGAAAGTGTCTTCACCTGTTAAGTTTCATCAAGTGTTTAATGTATAGCTCCAGAGATATCTGCACTATTCCTATAGAAAGACAATTGGTTTCCTCTTTCTTGGCAGTCAGTTGTGCTGGGCTGAGCAGACACATAGGTCTTGGATTTGCCCAGGCCAGAGATTAGATCACATTTGAGTGGCACTGCAATTATAACATTTTCTTTTCTTCCCCTCTCAGCTTCCAGCTTTGATTCCTACATGGTCTTCAGCTTCCAAAGTCTGCTAATTCCTTGCTTCTGTTTTAAGCAGCCCAGCTCAAAGCATCCTCCTTTTAATAACCCATTTCTTTTCTAAACAGATATTTTTTTCCCCACTGGATATTTTCCAGTCTTCATTTTCTGTCTATCATGGTTTCAGTCACTCTGCCTGACAAATCCTCTCTCATTCTGCTCCCAAAAACCTGGCTCTTGATCCAGTGTTCAGCCATTTCACCTCTGGGCTTCCAGTCCTATAACTTGGAAGATACAGCAATAAAGCAAGAGCAAGTAAGACTAATCTCTGAAATAGACTAGGTAATTCTCCTTCCTATTCTCCCCCAAGGCAAACACATTGACATTTTGAGTTAAGTTAAATCCTGGCTATATAAAAAGAAACTGAATCTTACCTATAAAGTTTCTAATGGCAGTCTGTCAGAGGGTAAAAACTGGGGCAGAACTTGCTGCAAATACATAGTAAATTTCTCCAGGTAATGGCAGGTAAATCACTCTTCCTCTATATAAGCAAACCTTACTGTGTTTAGGCATTCTGAAGAAAGCTATTAATCCTGGGCCTCATCCATCTTATGCTAGTGTAAATCAGAAAGAAATCCTCTGAAATCAAAGGAGTTACAAAAATGCATTAAAAAAATCTTTAATTATTACGAAGGCCAAGAGCCCTGCTGTGAAAATAGGGACTAAGCCTCTGCCTCGCCACACATTTGACATTTCTAAACTTTCTAACATGAGGAGCAATGTGATCTAGCATCACAGCACAGAAATAAGAGCTGGGAGGCCTTGACTCTATTCCTGGCTCTGACAGTAACGTATTAGGTAACAATGAGCAGATCATTTTACTTTTGTAAGCCAACACTTCCCCTTTCACGCTTGGTCTTGTTGGTCTGTGAATTCTTTGGTCTCAATGGGACCTTCAAAGTATTGTCATAATACGAGTAATAACAAACTGATCCTTGTGAAGACTAATTCTAAAAGAAAATTAAGGAGGACTTATATACACTGAAGTTACTTAAGAATCATGGGAAACACATATCAAGGTATTGTTTACTAGCACTGGGATGCATAACTCCAGAGCAACAAGACTATTTTGTTACCCCAACTAATTTGTCACAAACAGTCACAAATTTTTCTTAAGATGAAAAGAGATCAGTCTATCCAACTTGCAATTAGGGATTAAAAAAAAGCTTGACAAAAAGATCTGACCTTCATTTAAAAAATTAACACTCTGACAAAAAGCAAACCAAGTGCATTTTCAGTTTAATTAAAATGCCACAATTACAATGTAAATAATTGTGTTTTATTAATCATCCGCATTCAAGCTTGAGACTGGAGCAAACTAATGATAATTAAGTTACTGGTGCTGAGTATGGTGCCTTAATAATTACATAGTAGTTAATACAGAATGCTAAGTAAAACTGGGAAGTTCTGCATAGCAATTATGTTATCTAAGGCTGCTAATTAGTTATGTTAATTTAGAATTACTTCAATTTCTTGTGTAGACTGGGCTTGTTAAACTGCAAGTCCCCATTGTCCCTTCTGTCATATGCAACGGAACTGGTGCTCTCTTTCCCTTTCCACTGAAATTTACACAAGAATGTTTCACATCATTGAAGTGATCTCTATGGGAGAGAGATTCTACAGAATCTTATACTGTACGTTATTTTTCTGTCATGTGCAGGTAGCAGCATGTTTATAGCTCAGGACTCTTAATCATGACAAGGATCCTTCTAATTGTTAATGTCAAGGAAGAGTCCACTTTTTAAAGTAATTCTTATTAGTACTTTTTTACAGGCAGAAAAAACAAGGTTATTTGGAGAGATACGAAGAGAATGAGAACAAGAAACTAAGTTAGTCCACAGATAGACCAGAGATAGAATTAAAAAGTCATAGGTAATTCCTGCTTGCAGTCATATTATAGACGACTGTGTTTTGAGGTCTGGGCTCCTATGTCAGGATATGAGCAAGGAGCTGTGAGGCCTCAAATGCTGAATGAGTTGAGTTGAATGTACTCTAAAGTAGACACTGCAAATAGCTCGAGTGTACAAGGTCTCAAAGGTAAAAAGCAATTGAGAAAATACTCTGCTAAGGAAAGTGAACTGGTCCCATTTGTCTATTTAAAATTCTTCAGAAATACAGAAATCAAATGGAGGAAGATTAATGAGTTCTTTCCCTGAATCTGCAAGGAATAGCTGTCAGAAAAAGGAAGACAAAGGTCCAGCCTTTCAGATACACCTCGAGTGGCTGGGAGTCTGTAACTTAATGCCCCCATCTCCTTTTACTACTCCACGACAGGGTAGTTGTCCCCTGAGAATGGGAATAACTTTGAGAATGGGTGGCATTTCTTCTTCACATTTTCCCATTAAGTTGTTGCAGATAGCCATAAGATCTCCTCTCTGCCTTCTCTTCCTAAGACTAAAAACTGCCCTTCCCTCAGCCTTTCCTAATAACGTTTATGTACATACACATGCTAAGATCCACAAGGGCATTTGGGCAACCTGCTCAACTCAATCACCTAAATGCATTGATGCATCATGGCCTCATTTCTGAACACCACACAATGTCCTCCTTGTTTCTTACAGAAGTAAGCTGCTTTGCCCCTATTGTGGAGTGGCTTACCCAGTGGAGGCAAAACCTTCTTTGACAGATCCTTCTATTCCTTGCCTTGTTGATCCTGATAGAAAGAAATATATGCTACCTATATATTCATGTGGTGACTTAAGGGACAGGGGGTAACACTGACAAGTTCCTGCCCAGTGCAGCAGTAGGGCTGTGACTCTGTGGGCTCCTCTGTGACTACCCCACTTTCCCAGGTGCCCTGGCATAATAGGTATGAGGCTCTGCAGGTGGAATCAAACAACAATGAGGTCAGTGGTTCACAGAATCACAGAATAAGTCAGGTTGGAAGGGACCACAGTGGATCATGTGGTCCAACCTTCCTGATAAAGCAGGGTCATCCTAGAGCACATTGCCCAGGATTGCATCTAGACAGTTCTTGAATACCTCCAGGGAAGGAGACTCCATAACATCCCTGGCCAACCTACTCCAGTGCTTGGTCACTCACAAAGTAAAGAAGTTCTTCCTCATGTTCAAGTGGAATTTTCTGTGCATCACTTTCTGCCCATTGCCTCTTGTTTTATTGGTGGGCACCACCAAGAAGAGCCTGGCTCCATCCTCTTGACACCCCCGTGCATATACTTATATATATGATGAGGTCCCCTCTCAGTCACTCTTCTCGAGGCTGAACAGGCTGAGGTCCCTCAGCTTTTCCTCATAAAAGAGATGCTCCAGACCCTTGACCAACCTAGTAGCTCTCTGCTGGAACCTGCTTGAGACAGTTCCTTGGTAGGCTGAAGGCCAAAGGAGTCAGGAAGACCAGACATTCTTCCAGAATAAAATCCTAAAGACACAGGAGCAGGCTGTCTACAGGTGCTGAAAGATGAGCTGGCCATCAAGAAGAACAGCCTGGATGAACAGGGAGCCTTGGCTGCAATATAGGAAAGAAAAAAAGAGAGTATATCACCTTTCTAAGAAGGGGTGGGCAACTCAGGAGGACTACAAGGATATCATGAGGCTATACAGGGAAAAAATAGAAGGGCCAAAGCCCAACTAGAACTTAATCTGGCAACTGCAGTAAAAGATTATAAAAATGTTTCTGTAAATACATTTTCAACAAAAGGCAGGCTAAGAAGAATCTCTATCCTTTACTGGATGCAAGGGGAAACACAGTGACAAGGATAAGGAAGATGCTTAAATACTTAATGCCACCCTTGCTCCCTTGCTTCAGCTTTTAATAGTAAGACCAGTTGTTCTTGGCGTATCTAGCCCAATGAAGACCCAATAATCCAAGTGGAAATGGTTAGTGACCTGTTACACCACTTAGACACAGAAATCTATAGTACTGTAGGAGCTGTTGGAAGTGCTTGCCAATCCACTTTCAACCATTTACCAGTAGTCCTGGTTAACCAGGGACAATCCAGTTGACTGGAGGTTTGTAAATGTGATGCCCATCTACAATAAAGGCCAGAATGAGGACCTAGGGAACTACAGGACTGCCAGCCTGACCTTGGTGCCAGGGAAGATCATGGAGCAGGTCACCTTGAGTGCCATCACATGTCACGTACAGGGATCAGGCCCAGACAGCATGGGTTTAGGAAAGGCAAGTGCTGCTTGACCAACCTGATCTCCTTCTATGACCAGCTGACTCACCTAGTGGACAAGGGAAAGGCTGTGGTTGTTGTCTACCTGTTGCCTAGTAAGGCCTTTGACACTATTTCCTACAGCATTCTCCTGGACAAACTGGCTTCCCACAGCTGGGTGAAAAATTTGTTGGATGGCTGGGCTCAAAGAGTGGTGGTGAATGGAGTTAAATCCATTCAGGAGATTCAACAAGGCAAAGTGCCCGGTCCTGCACTCAGGTTATAACCCCATGCAGTACCACAGACTTGGGGAAGAGTGGCTGGAAAACTGGTGGAAAAGATCCTGGAGGTGTTGGTCAACAGGCAGCTAAACATGAGCAAGCAGTGTGCCCAGGTGGCCAAGAAGGCCAGTGGCATCCTGGCTTGTATGAGGAATAATGTGGCCAGTGGGACCAGAGCAGGGATTGTCCCCCTGTACAGGGCACTGGTGAGGCCACACCTCGAGTGCTGTGTCTGCTTCTGGCCCCTCACTACAAGAAGGACATTGAGGTACTGGAGCAAGTCTGGAGAAGGACAATAATGCTGGAGCACAAGTCCTGTGAGGAATGGCTATGGGAGCTGGGGCTGTTTAGCCTGGAGAAAGGGAGACACAACGAGGACCTTATTGCTCTCTACAACTACCTGAAGGGAGGTTGTAGTGAGGTGTGTCCCAAGTGACAAACAAGTAGCAAGTAATAGGATAAGAGGAAATAGCCTCAGGTTGCACCAGGGGAGGTTCAGATTGGACATCAGGAAAAATTTCTTCACTGGAAGGGTGATCAGGCATTGGAACAGGCTGCCCAGCAAAGTGATGGAGTCACTATCCCTGGGGTTATTTCGAAGATGTGTAGATGTGGGGCATAGAGGCATTGTTTAGTGCTGGACTTGGCAGTGTTAGGAATTCATTTGAACTTGATAATCTTGAGCATCTTTTCCAACCTAAATGATTCTATGATTCTATTCCTTTAAGTCTTTAGAGAAATAATCTGAGTGTGGCCAAGATGAAGCTGCTGGGAATGTACCTTTTTCTTTTCTTTTCTCCTTTCTATCGGCCAAATAAGGGATACAAATAAAGACTTTATGCTAATGCAATGGCAACATCAAGAGCTTTAAGCCCTGATCGTATGTTTTCTAATGCATGCTCATCTCCTATGTTGACTGTTTCCTTATATTGTGAGGATAAGTTCCTAACTGAGCTTGTTTGAAAATGGCTATGGAGATTCTCCAGAGACAATGGAACAAAGAGAAGAATCCTCCCTCTTCACTCAGCCTTCATGCACACAGGAGCTATTTTTAATATTACAAATGAATACATATGGGGAAACAGATCCTGTCAGCAATAGGGTGTCAGCAGCATCTGAGACTGAAAGATGAAGGGAAGCAGGGCTGGCAGCTCTTCTGGGCTCTGCTGCACCAGGCAAAGCAGCAAATCCCCCAAACATCTTTACTAGACAATTAGCTGTTTGAAATGTTTTGCTGCACTTGCTAGCCCCATTGATAGAGCTGGCCTTGCAAAGAAGTTAAATACAGCAGTGACACTCAGTGACACACTCAGTGACATTCTTTATCCCACAACTAGCAGTTCCTTCACAGCTCACAGTCCTGCTTATCAGATGTTGAAGGTGTGGCTGCTTTCGCTTCCTTTTTTTCCCTTGGTGACTTTACTAGATTTCAATCTAGGTCTGAAGTTCATAATTTGTGTCTGTATATTTTCATAAAACATCCGATTGATGACCAGATTCTGCTCCAGTTGCTCCTACATAGTATGATTCAAAAGTGTTGCATGGGAATGGTTTAATTTAGTTCCATTTAGAGACTTCAGTTTTGGCTAGGTATCAGGAGAAGAATTTTCACCCAGAGAGTGGTTGAGCACTGGAACAGGTTCCCCAGAGATGTGCTCACAGCACCAAGCCTGTCTGAGTTCAAGGAGTATTTGGTCCATGCTCTCAGCCACATGGTGTGATTCTTGGGGTATCCTAAGCAGGGCCAGGACAATGATCCTGATAGGTTCCTTCCAACTCAGTATATTCTATGATTCTATGAACTTTGTAATACATACAGGAAGTCATCAGGACTACAAAATTATATCTTTTATTTTCCTCAAAATGCTATTTGAGTGGAGAAATGACACTTTATTCTGACATTATTTTCCTAGATGTGTTTCTAACCTTGTTTTTCACGGAAGCAAAATTGTTTTTCAAGAAGCAAATACTGTTCAGAGAGGCAGGCTTCTGTTTTCAGTGGACAACTTTTCACAGTTATCCACAATTCCAAAGGCATTGAGACCATCACTCAGTTGCCCAGTAATTTTTAATACCCCAGTTTTAGAGAACGTGCAGCTATCAAGACAAACTGAAAAACACACACATGCTGTCCTATAGAAAAAATACTCCCTGCATGTAGCCAGTAACATGCCTTGCAGTACCACAAGGCATTTTGTAAACATGAGCTAATTACATTGCTCCAGGATGGTTATCTCAACTGCAAATTCACAAGCAAGGAAACCAAGACCCAGAAGGTTTAAGTAGCTTGGTTACCAGGAAATCTGTGGTTAAGAGATTGGTTCTAGAAATCTTTACCAAGTGTCTCATGTTCTAGTTACTGGGCTGCACTTCTGAAAGGATTCCCCCCTGAAGCACTGCTAGTTTACAACTGCTTTCCTGGCTCTCTATGGCAGACCATTCGGTTTCTGTCTGAATTTGTTTGGTTATTTCTGTTGACTGCAGCAGTGTCAACAGAGGCAATTCATCACTTATTTCTGCTTGTACATGTAGGAGGGTCTCTTTTAGGGAACTGTCACATATGACTAGCAAGTGGCATTACCAACACAGCACCTCTGTCCAGGAAATTTTGAGGTGAGCCACTTAACAAGCTGCCTCTGCATGGGAGCTTTGTCTAGGAAGGTGGAATTCAAAACACTCCAAGGCCTGAACTGCCTCCTACAGATGAGCCATTTCCAAATGCTTTTTATATAGCACAGGGTAAGAGCATGCAGTTTAGCTGGTGTGCAGCAGGGTCATGTGTAGCTTATTTCAGTACCTTCAGTCCAAATGTCCTAGTAGAGCATGTGTTGGGCCATTCTGAAAATCTGGGCTCTTGTCTGAAGACAGGTCATCCTGCATCTGGTTCCCCTTCAAATCTTTCCCAAAGTACAGACATCTGGACTTTTTCAAAGGCATGGAAGGCAATTAGGCATGCAGCTCCAAATGTTTCTCAAAATCTTCCCACAAACCTTAGAAATACAGACCCTTGTACTCATGCTGTTCTCCAAGTGCTGAAATAAGTGGAATTACAACAGTGTAAGATAGAAGTGAGGGGAGGAAATGACCCCATGAGAGGCCCTTCTGGATGGCAATGGTGAAAATGAAGCTGGTAATCATCACACTGCATAGTGATGAGACTCCACTGCCAGGCTAATAAATACCCTGATCCAGCACAGTGTGGATGCACAACCAGATGTGTTCTTGTCTGCAGAGGCATCAGAGGGATTTCAAGGTCTGCAGTGGATCTGCTGGAGACAGAGGAATTATTGACAGTCTTAGCAATTTGAATTGTTAAATTGATGAGGGGCTCAGAGAAAATGACAGTAAATTAGAAATCATTAGAGACATTTGAAAACCATTAAGGTTTGGAATTTCGTTAAAGGACATGTTTATTGCAGACATGACTGAACCCTGTTAGAAATGAAAAGACATTTTGTAATATCACTTGAATGAAAAACACTTGAATGAAAAAACAAGGCCATAGATATATCTGTAAGTACACACACACACATTCAAACACACTGCTATGCTTCTAAAAGAGCAAAGTTTCAGATAAACAAAATGAGAACAAGCATTTGAACAGGGTGGGAAGTTGAAACAGAAGTTTTTAACTTATTCCTTCTAAAGGCTTTCTACTTTTGTGCATTAAAAGTTTTAGATATTGTAAAACTAATTATTTTATGAGAAATGCACTGCTATATTGTCTAATTGTGCAGACAAAATATATTTTTTTACTGTAATCAGCAGAAATCATCCATCTCTATAATGTTTCCCAACCTCTTGATTAGCACAAAGTTAATTTGGTGTTTATCAGTCCAAAGCAAGGGGAGCATGAAATTAAGTTAGGGCCAAATCTTCATTTCCCTCCCTCTACAACTTCCTTTTGACACAAACAGTCATTCTGTTCAATCATGGATGAGTTTAAAATCGATGATAACTTTCTGATTTCTGCTGTTATAGAGTATTTCCATTTTCCATATGGCATTTTTCTCTGCTGCATTTTATTTATCCCTACCTCCAAATCTCCTGAATACTATCTTAAATACAGCAGGTCCAATTTGACTCTGGTGTAACTCCCTGGCTTTCCAACTTCCTTTCAAATTACAATTTTGGACTTATTTTCTAATAATACCAATAGGTGAAATGATGTTGAACGTAGATGTTTCTTTTCCAGTTTTATGACAAATCACAGTGGTCCAAGGAGCAGCCTCTTTCAGTTTCAAAGGCTGAACTTTATCCTCCTCAATTTGTAATATTCCCTCACTATTGTCTACAGTTTGTCTTGCTCTCCTGCATCAATATACAACACAGGCAGGGAGGCTGCACTTCTGAAACAGCCACATGGAGCCTTCAAGAGGCAGCCTAAAGCCACGTGAGGGGTCATCAGCAGGGTTTTTCAGTGATTATCACTCTCTTTAGTCTTCCTTGGGTTTTGTGCAGCTGGTGGAATGTGTTTTACTGAAGGTTAGCTATGATGAATGAACCCCGTATGGGTTAAAATAAGTTGGGACATAACCTCATGTCTCCTAACAAGGTTTCCCTTCTGTAGAAGTTCATGGCACATCTCCTTCCATTTCCTCCACTTTTTCTGCTTCTTAGGGAGGTGTGTTTTAAAGGGACATGGTTCAAAGATATTTCATTACAAGTGAGTCACTTCACATGCAGAGCTGCTGTATGTCCCAGTCTTATTAAAACAATAAGGACTTTGCCCACTGAAAATGATGCCAACAGGCTCAAGCTTTACAATGCAAAATATATCACAATTTTTCTTGCTCCTGTTGCCTTTTCTCCCTGTTTTCCCTACAACATTAGTGGATGCTTCCATTCAAGAGACATTTAAAAAGGGCATTTTTTGAGGCCACTTGGAATTGCCTTTCTTGATACACCTGATATCCCTACTGAAACCTAATTTGCAGTATGGGGCTTTGTAATTTCATGCTAGAACAGCATAAAATGGAAGAATAACTCATCCAGAAGGAGAGGATTATGTAACAGTAGTGAAGGAGAATCAGCACAGACAGGGAAAATCCTTTGCAAACTGCTGGTTCTGCAGTGCTGTATACCTGCTAATTGGTTTCAAACAACGGGGAGACCCACTGCCAAGTAGCGGAAGGAAAGAGAGGGAGGAAATTATTAGAGCTCACCTAAATTAACTCACTTCACTAAAAGGTATATTGCAACTGAATAAAATCCTCCTGTGTTGTCCAAGCTCCATCTCATGAATGCCTGCTTTTCCTTCTGTGGAAAAGGTGTCACTGGTGTACTTCAGCCATTGAGAATGAAGAGTGAGACATTTGGCGTAGGGATGTGCTCAGCCTGTTACAAGTCATGACAAACAGAGGCAGGACAGTAGAATTCTGGGAGAGCATGACACACCACATTACAGATTTGGTGTGAAAGTGTGCTGAGATAATGGAACCTATGGACTCTGCCCAGGAAGGACATTCGTGAGCAAAGGAAAGGAATTGCTGGCAGACACACTGAAGAAACTTTGAAGATGGATGAGCTAGACTTGGAAGCCTCATTAATTATTCCAACACATGGATGCTCTAAAGGTGCCACAGATCTCCACTGGAGAATGGCGTAGACAGCCCTACACAGTCTACTTTGTTGTCCTGGTCTTGGAGTACTTGAGGATGGGACAAGTGTGAGAAGAGCAATGACACTCAGTGCTGTATACAGCTATTCTAGGCTGCTCCTTACCTTGAAAACACCCACAGTAGGGGCACAGATAAAATATACTGCCAACCAAAGGTATACAAACACAAATTCAGGGTGGAGAAAAAACAAGGTTGAGAATTACCATGGATAGGATCAGGCGATGGGTGGGAAAGCCGAGGAGAGAGAGCCAGAGGAGCTCTGCTGCAAGAACACCCCACTAGTTTCACCATACCTTTTTTTTTTTATCCAGTATGAATTCTCCTTGCTGCCGCTAATGTTATGGGGATTGCTGTTTTATCGATCTATGCACCATGATTTCCACATTTGTCTCCTAAATGGTTACTGTTATCTAAGAATCTCATGTACAATTCAGCTGGAATTGCTCTAACATGCAGAATGCTATGTCATCTAAAAAGGGGGTCACTTCACTGTTCATAGCAGTTTTTTGAACATTCATTCAGTAAATATACAAAAAGCATCATCCTACCATGGTGCCTTTCACCACTCTGTTAAACACTTAGCTGTTTTGAACATTGATATTTTTCTGTGCACTGTTTACCTCTCAACTAATTTTTAATGAAGTAGCTTTACCCTAAAGCTCTTATCTTTCTTAATAACATCTTCTGATACTTTTTTTCACAATATCTTGCAAGCAATGGCTGCCCAGTAGGAGCAGGCAGTTAGGAATCATGGAATAGTGACACTGTGTCATACTTGGGTAGGCTGAGTGTCCTGCCACCTTGACCATACTTTCTCCATTTAACAGGAAAACCTCTCTGGTTAATAAATTACCTTTCAAAAATGGAAACTTACAAAAGCAAAGATGGCACCTCCGAGAAACAGTAGCAGCACTAGATACTGGAAATCAGAATTTACCAAAAGGAAGTGGAGATTTGGAGGATGAGTTCAGGTGACTGCAGGCCAGTGCAAGCTGTTTGGGGACATCAGTAGAAAACCTATACGGAGAAGTGGATGATGCCAGGGACACACTGAAACACAAAGACAACAAAATCAAACAATTAGAACTGCAGAGTAAAAATTTGCATTAAATCAATGAACAACTGTAGGCAGAGATCATGGCAATGTCCTGACAGATTTCTCATACTAAGGTAATAAAATGTATCATAAAATGGATATATTAGAAGTAAGAAATATGAAAATGAGACATTTGGAATGCTTGCAAATCACACAGGGGTTGAAGGAGAAACTGTACGAGCAAGAAAAACTCAGAGTCTGCCAGTTAAGGAATGTATTAGAAGAACTTTACAAGCTCAGGGAAGTTCAGAGGAATTGGATTCTGCAAGTGAAAGGACAACTAGAAGAATTAGCTGAGAAAGATGCACTTTTGGCAGTAGTGATGAAAACAAATACTGGCATGCTCCCCCTTTCTGCATAAGTATGCTGAAGCCAAGCTTCTGGAAAACTCTCTCTAACACAAAATTTCTTTTCTTACATTTGGAATATCTTAAAGGTCTTGCCATAAGTAACAGTTTGCCTTGGACTTTTAATTTACTATTTATCAGTACCAACATTACACTATGTTCAGTGGCAGTATATTTGATATACTGGTGCAAATCCTTATCCATAGTTCAGTTTTAAAAATGGACTATTATAATTTTAAGAATAGCTACAAAGGCTCTGCAGAGCTGTCACCATCAATTTAGTGATTTCCCCTTGGACTGGTTCTGACTATGATAGGGTTAAATTTCTTCACAATAGCTTGCATGGTGTTACATTTTAGATTTGTGATTAAAATAGGGTTTAGATTTGTGATTAAAACAGGGATGTTTTCATTATCACTGAGCATTGCTTACACAGTGTCAAGGCCTTTTCTGCTTCTCACACTGCCTCACCAGTGAGGAGGCTGAGGATGCACAAGAAATTTGCAGGGGACACAGCTGGGACAGCTGACCCCAACTGACCCACAGGATATTTCATACCATATGATGCCATGCTCAGCAATAAAACTGGGGGTAGGGCGTGGAGGAAAGGCAAGAGCTGCTGTTTCTCAGGCACTGGCTGGGCATTGGTTGGTTGGTGGTGAGCAAGTGTTTTCTTTTGCATCACTTTTTTTACCTGATTTTGTTTATTGTGGTTTTGGATTTTTTTCACCCTCTCTTTGTTTTTTGTACTTTCCCCCACCCCCTTATTAAAAAAATATTAAATTCCCTTTATCTCAATGCAGAAGTTTTCCTACTTTTACCCCTCTGATTCTATCCCTAGTCCTACTTTAGGGGAAGTGAACAAGCATCTGTGTGTTGCTCAGCTGCCTACCAGGGTGAAATCTTCTGTGCATTAATACATGAGCTCATGTGGGTTTTTTTTAGAAGCAAGTAAACTTTAGGCTCTGAGCATAGTTTTTTAAAATTAGATTGTTAACTGTGAATATATTTTATAGTAGATAGCTGCATGTAGTAAAAACCCAACAGAGAACTCACTGC
The DNA here is from genome assembly GCF_022539395.1 of Myiozetetes cayanensis. Taxonomy (NCBI): domain Eukaryota; kingdom Metazoa; phylum Chordata; class Aves; order Passeriformes; family Tyrannidae; genus Myiozetetes; species Myiozetetes cayanensis. The sequence goes on along the minus strand of NW_026087853.1, from coordinate 45,710,193 downwards.
CTCAGGCAAAGGAGAAAAAAAAATGCAGTTTGTGGCAATCTGACTGAAAGTGGGCAATGTACAGTACTTCATCCATGATTCTGGAACCTACTTCCCTACTAGACTACCCGCTTCGAAATTTTTTCACCTACAGGTCCCACTGCAGATAGCAGAGTATATGTTTTCTCCAGACTTTGAGAAAGGGCGTGAAGGAGCTTAAAGATGTTGGAGGATATGTTAGTTTAGGTTGGTTAAGAAGGGCTTTAATTAGTGGACATTAATTCAGACAGTACATACTTACACACTTGGCTGAAACCTTTTGTTTGTGCATCTAGACACAAAAGGCACTGGAACTTCTTAAATACAAATAAATAAATACATGTAATTTTTGTGGATGAAAAGTTAAATCCTAAAGTCCAACACGGCAGCTGGCTAACTGATAATTATGCTGAGCCTTCAGAATTATCCCTGACATTTATGCACAAAACAGGTAGATGAAGCTTGCCAGGCCGAAGCTGGCAAGTAAACCCGCACTGAACAAATACGATATAGGGAAAAAATTCTGAGATGGTGAAGGGAAAGCTGTGATTCCAGGAAATCATTTTCACTGTAGCTTGTAGCAGCAGTAATGAAGAAAAATTCCAGAGATGAAAAGCCTAGAACAACCCCTTAATCTCTTCCGTGCCTGTCCTGTGTGACAAGTCACCCTTTGAAATCAGAAGAGATATAGTCTAGAAGAGGAAAGTTTGAGCATAAAGAGATTGGGCAATGCTCAGAGGTAAGATGAAGTCAGAACAAAGACGAATTCTACTTAAGATGCTGAACTGTGACTCAGAGGAACTAAATTTTCTTCCTGCATCTTTCCTCCTTTTCCTCTGGCAAGTCAATCTCTATATCTTGGTTCCCCAACTGAATAATGAAGCAGTAATATTAAATAATATGTTTCTTTTCATACTTGAGAGCATTGGTTTGTTTGTTTGTGTGTTTAGAATAGTTTTACAGAACTGAGGAAGGGAATTATAAGACAAATGGTTGAAAGAGCAAATGTGAGGGGGCAAAAAAGGAGTTGCGGCAAAGGCTGAGGGTAGGAATCTCTTACTCTGTATCAATGATGTCAGAACAGTTTATATACACCTAAAAATGGTTTAATCATAGAAAATGCCTGGTACAATTAGAACCCAATCTAAATAGAGACCTTTAAGTACTATTTTTATTGGATAATACTTAGAATGAGATGTAAACTGCCTGTAAGGAGGTATTTGTGTCAAGGGAGTTTTATTACTTAAAATTCATCGACAATTGCACCTGTGCAATAGCCAGACTGATGTCACCTCATTCTTGTTGTCCAGTGCCACAGGGAGAGCTATGAGAAAAACAAATGTTTGGTGGGATCAAAGTTAAAAATGGTCCCAGAAATATGTCCTGAGAAGAGTCACACAAGATAACTCTGCAATGGGGTGGATAGCTTTGTTGCCCTCATTTTTCAGTAGATCTTCTCAACTAGCTTCATCTGCTGTCCTGTATGCACACACACACATATACAACGTGTGCCCTATAGCATACACGAAATCTGAATGTAGCTTACACAAAAGTTTAGAGGCTTCTGTAGGAGCCAACAGCAGCATTAGAGCTTCCAAATGTATTATACAGTATAAAGTTGTTACTTCACGCAACACATAAATATTTGATGTAATTCTGCACAGAGAGAAAACAAATCTTTCTCTGGTTTTGATAAACTATTTCAATAGTGATATTTACAGGTCATACAAAAATAGGTGTTTTTTTTTCCACTAAACCAGGAATAAAGAACCTGAATGAAGAGAAATCACATATGCAGAACTGTCCTTTCTATAATTTTCAGTCTTTATGAGTGATGCATAAAGGCTCAAATAATCCTCTGATGTTTCTGTCCTTCTCATCTTTATTTTAGGGGTAAAAAGGAAAGAAAATTATGTGCTTGGTTATCACAAAAAAAAAAAAAAAAGAAAAAAGAAAAAAAGAAAAGCAAAGTCTTATTTTTAATTCACACATTTTTCATGTTCTGAATATAGCTGAATTCCTGCAGAGGAAATCTGTATAATTACAGTCAGGTGACACCACCTTCGTGTTGAAGACACCAATATGTGCCAGAAAGTGCTACATGACGCTATAAGCAGCAGAAGGGAAGGCAAGCAAGAAGTGACTTGAAACAGGTACCCGAGCATATGTGTTATACAGACCTGTTATATCTGTGTGTTATACAAACTTTTGCTTTCTTTACAGTTTATTAGAATTTCGGTTAAAATCACGTTTAGAGCAGCAATTCATTGCTTTTAAACAGCAATTTCTCTTAATCTGAAAACTTTACATACAAAGATGATGAAAGCTAGTTTTTCTTACCTGCATTTTCTCATTATTCTTTCTAGCATTCATTCTTTCCAAGTGCATGAGGCCTCATGAGGGTTCATATGCACACATACTGCTGCAGTTATCCTAACCAGAAAGACCACTGTGTCTTAACAAGTTAGTGATCAATAGCACAGCTAACCTGAGACAGTGCAGGTTTGTGCTGTGCTGTACATCCAACTTGGTATGTGGCCTCTGGTGTGCTGCACACACCCACTGGCTGCAGGGGAAACCCAGCCTGGTTATGGTAATGAAGGAGCCTGCTGGCAGCTCCCATGTGGCACCAGTGATTACCACCTGCATGCCCTGTGTCTTAAAACACACTTCCAGTTTTTCTTTCTCCAGTCTTACAGAAGACGGAAAGGAATGATGCACACTCTCTAAATATTGGGGGGTTAATTTCTTCCTGTAAATTACATTATTTATATTGCATATTGCAGAAAGTGCTGAAGACCTTGACCAAAAGGACCTTTTTTGCTAAACACTCTCACATTCACAGATGATCCTTCGCTTGAATTGTGGCACTCAACAGGTGAGTTAATGTCCCCGTGTTTGGGAGTGGAGAGGCAGTGTGGAGAGATCAAATCATTTACTGAGATCATAGAGCCTATGGAAACTGAACCTAGATCTTCAGCAAGTCTAATAAGATGCATATTGCTCTTCTGCTTAAAGTAATTAGCTTTAAACACAAGATCAGTATTTCAATAGAAGTTTCCCTTGCAGGGAGAAATTAATTTTCTCCATTCACATACTCATGTGACTGAACACTGAGGTGTCACCTTATATGGTGACACCTAATAATCAGTGAACAGAAGTAGGAGTCAAGGAATGCTTGTAATATTTAGCTAGAGATGTAGACTTATCCAGTCTTGATGTTTGAGAACACTGAAGCTACAGCTGACTCAGTATCCGATTTCTTTACCTCAAAACTGTCTCTAGTACCTCAACAACTTAGAGGTTGTTGGAAAAAACATGCTAAAAAGTTGCCAAATGTGCTGTATTTTCAGAGGTGCTGCACTCCTGCAGCTTTTATTGACTTCCCCGAGGCAGCTCTGCAGAGAAGCCAAACTGCTGTCCCTCTCTGGGCAGAGCTCCAGACAATATTCCTATAACAGCACTGACTTCAAAGGAGGCTGAGGATCTGACCATCAAGAAACCAGAGCCAGTACATATAAAAATCATTTCACTGCAGGCACCAAGTGTATTTCTGTGCAACTTGCCCTGTCCCCCATAACCTGTCACATTCAGCAAGAAAGGCTCTGGAGGAAAGATGGAAATAGTAAATCAGGCCGTTGAATTATTTGAAAATAATCTTTTCCAAAGGGAATATCGGCTACAGACTTTTAAGAAGATGGGACTTCAGAGCTGACAAGTGCATCTAGCATGTCAATGTGGTAATGAAGTTAGTTCTGCACTGTTTGGAAAACAGCAAATTTCCTTGCAAGGTTTGTGATTAAACATCTAACAGAAAATAATGATTTCCTTGCAAGCACTTAGGCACCAAATATAAAGACTTAGAGGAAGAGCCTACCAGAGAAAGAACCTACTAAATATCACTATTGAAAGCCACTGTTATCGTAGAGTCCTCATACTATTCACTGTTAATTATAAAAATTCATATCTGTAAAACTGAAGTACCCAGTGGGAGAAAGTATGCTATTTAATGTGCAGAAATCCTTTTACACACAAAAAAATGGTGCCTATTATGTAAAAAAACAGCAGTTGGAGAGAGGAGAGAGAGAGGATATTGACTTGCATGTATGTCTTGTTACTGAGGAGGATCAACAAATTAGCTAAATTACAAAGGAGAAAAACTATATTTTGCTGCATATGAATAAAGATTTCTATAATGAACTTGAGTAAGCAGAAGAGCAATGGTTGCTTTCCTGGGAATGGAGTGGAAAAGGAAGAATTTCTGCCCAGAAATGCATATTTGCAGTACTTATGCCTATACAAAATATTAGATCAAATGGAAATGTATGAGGAAATTGAGTATGAAGTATTTGGAAGAAATCTGAAAAAAAAAAAAATGGGCTTATTAAAATTACTCTAAAATAATACCCTTAACTTTTTGAAGGAAGTCGTTACTTCTTCCTGTGCCATTTTTCTCCTATTTTTCATCGTTTCTTCTCTTCCATGTCTTAATTTATATTTTGGTGAGGAGAAATTTGGTGAGCAGACAAAAACAATTCCCTAATTTTTCTACATATTTATTTTATATTCTGAGAAGAGAACAAACAAAAACTGAAACAAATACATGGAAATTCACACAGCACATGAACAGGATTCCTATGATAACTATTCATAGCCTGGCATGGTACTAGGTACAAATATGGATATCATAACTGAGAATGCTACACATTCTCCTTCTGTGAGACTAGAATGCCAAAATCTACATTGCTTTAGTCTTTCTTTTCAAATTATGACTTCTAATTTCTGTATTTTTTAAAATGAGGCATTAGGGTATTCTCCTCTGAAAAATAATCTAGATGAAAAAGGATAATCTGATTCAATAGAAAAAACGTGAAAATTTTATTTGCTAGATTTCTCTAGATAAGACATCAACTTCTTTTTGAATAAACAAACATGTTGATTTATTCACGGTTACTGTGGGTAGGTATTTTTGCCAATCAAACATAACAGGTATATATTGTAGAACAACATCAAGATGTGTTGAGAGGATGCAACTCAGTAAAAACAAACAGGTCATACACTTAGACAAGGATAATGAACTGCAGAAAAATAAGGTGAGGAAGAACAAGCTAAATAATTGCATGTCAGAAACAGATTTGGATGTTAACATAGATCATAAGATGAATAGAAGTGAGAAATGTTATGCTGCTGTAAAAAAGGCAAACTCTTGTTACAACTTACAGCCTATGTTATCACCTTAAAAATATTTACCAATTCTTCAGCTCTCCTTGAAGATGTCTGCCCCAGCTGTGTCCAATTTTGGATACTTCAAGGAAGGTATTGTCCTACTGGGGAAAAGAACAGAGGAAGATAACAATAATTATCAGGCTTGCTAAAAGTATAGTTGTAAGGAAAAGCTTAAGCAGTTAGGATAAATTTAATCTGACATTCCTCTGAACAGCTGAAGTTCAGAGAGAAGAAAACTAAGAGGTAAAACAACAGCAGCTTTCAAATACACAAAAGGTAATTTCAATACAAGGAACAAGCTGTTTTCTGTGTCTGCTGTGCACAGAACAGAGGCATTTTGCTCTCCTAACTGTTTGCTCGTCTCTGTTGAAATGCTGTCTGGAAATGGACATGTTACCCAAATAACACTAAATACAGTCTTTTCACAGCTACAGTTTTCCTGGTGCATTAAAAATACACTTAAGAAATACAGTTTGGGAAAAGCATGGTAGAACTGGAGAAAAAGGAAAAATTCTTCCTGTGATTGTAGATGATTCTCCTCCTCTGAAGCAGTTGCAGTCTGAAATTGTTTTCCAAGAACCTTCCCCTCACCTCTGTGCTGAATGAACCTACAGAAAAACCTTGCACAAGCTTGATTTGAAATGAAGTAACTCCCATTTTGGAATGGACTGTCTGATGAAGATGTAGTTATAAAATAAATAATGATTCAGCTCTAACTTTCAATTTTGTCCTTATTAAGTTGCTCAACCAGGTGTTGAAGCCAATAGAATTTGCTTTTCCTCTGCTGGAAAGCTATTTTGAGTGCAGCGTGACTGAAGAATAGCCACTTATTAGCTGCTCGGCAGTGCTCCTGGCTTTGCTGCTAGAATCCCCCACAACTGCTGGAACAACACTTTTGCCAATACTCATCTAGCTCAATCAGCAGCTATAACACTGGAGTATGAAATTCTGCAGTGTTTGTGAGAGTGGTAAGTTGCCTGCTGTTTAACATCTCTGTTTCATGGTCTGGTGTCAGGAGGGAGGCATCACTGATTCTGATCTTCAGTTTGTATTTAATTCTTTCTCTCTTCAATCAACTGAATTCTCTTGTAGTCTTAGTGCAGTTTCCATCCTCACTGAAATTCCTGGGTAATGTTGCTGTGTGTTGTTACGGAGTTGCCATGTTTTATGCTGGAGCTATCTTTCCTTCATGATGGGGGATGTAATTCTTCTGCATCCCAACTGGACTGTGAGGATTAATTAAAGTTTGCAATGCACTGTGAATACCTTGTATGCCATTGAAGTGGAAATTATTGTTTATTACAGACAGTCTGAATGCCATCTGGGATTTCCACGTTCCTGTTTCAGCTCAGTTGTACGTTACCAAGCTCGATCTGGTACCATGAACAAAAGATTAGCACTGCAGTCTCTTGTTCTGTGTTTGGTGCTGTGTCCAGCCCTTGTGTAAATCCGCATACATCTTGAGAAGCTGTGCTTAGCACACTGGAGCTCCAAAGGCTTTTATGTAGCTGAAGCCTGCAACATCCCTTTCCTTTTTCTGCACTTCCACTCTGGTATGGGTTGGATCCACAAAGCAGTGGATCCCTCTGGCCTTCTCCACTGTCACCCTTGCCTGCAAGCCAGCTTTGTGACACTGTAAGGAATGATGGTGGAATTGGACTCTGCATTTTGCAATAGATGCCTTTTCCTACACAACAGAATTGTACCTTTTTGATGGTATCTAAAATCCCATGTGGACATGATGAAAAGGGCTGATATCCAAGCCAGTAATGTAAGTGATGCATAGCCATCCCACAATATTCTTGGATGTTTGCAATACCTACAAAACTTAATCCCAAACCTGTTTTGTGAGTTCACTGTAAGATCCTCTGCAAGGTCAGAGAGTATCTCTAAACTACAAAAACCACAACTATGATTTGTTATTCTGCTTTTATGCACCAGCTTTAGCTTAGCTAAGAGTACATTTTAAAACACATTCTTGTGACTTCACTTCTTTGTAACCCACAATAAGCAAATGGGGTTAAATGACTGTGGGAACTCGCCCAGTATCACGAGAGATACTCAAAATGGTACAAAATGTAACCACCCCACTCACTTGTGAGCTTTCCCTGGGGAACAGATGAACTAACAAAGAGTTTAAAGTTTACTTCCTAACTGAAGGATTCTATTATGTATCTTATCTAAATAAACTGGGAGGCTTGACCTTCCTAGGAGTGCACTATTTTCACAGAGGTACAAGTGCAGTCCTCTGACCACACCAGTTATTGCCGTTTACATCTTGCAGGTCTGATGGGTTTCAGTTTTAGAGTCAGACCCCAGTGCTGAGTGCTAAATAAATACCCACCAAAAGTCAGGTGTTATCCATCTGATAACATCTGTGTTCTCTCACTCCTTCCATAGCATTAGATTCTCCTCTACCTTTCGAGTATTCCTTCTGGCTTTTTGTACAAGCACAAAATTATATTTGGCAGGAATTCTGCTGTAACTGGTTCTCAGTGAAGACAGCATCATGTGCATTACTCTCTTCCTCTGCCACCCTGAGACATTATTTTCTGATTTTAGGAAGAAAAGCTTAGGTGCCATCTACACTTTCACATTCTGGAGCCAGCCTAGCAAGCAGTGCCTATTTGATAATTTTCAAGTAACCATACCATGTGGACACATATCTGCTTGTCTCTACACATGTCCAACAGCCACCCTGTCATAATCAATTTTTACTTAATATCTTCAGAAATATTAAGCTCTTTACAATTTCATAAAAAGTGGTTACGGAAAATGAACTCTGTTAAGTGTCCCCACCAGGCAAAGGTTTCAGCAAAGGTAAAAGTCACCTTTGGCATTTGGGCTGGTACTGGGGAACCAGCATGAAGAGCTCAGAAACATGGATTATCTCTTACACAGCCAGTAGCAAGGAAGATGGAAGTAAGGAGATGAGGATATAAAAAATGCAAACAGAAAGCTCCAGGTAAAATTTCAGAGAATATAGGGCTTGTGACAAATCTGAAGGATAGATGAAGAACTGGGAACAACAGAGAAGAGACTGGAAATCAGAATGAAAGAATGATACAGGAGAAATTGACACCTAAATGTTTATTACAAGATAAACACAATTTATTGTCATTATGGTTTCTTTGATTACCTTTCAACCTTTTCTTAACGATGCCCATATGTTGCAAATAAGAAGGTTTTATGATTTCTGTTCTCTCACCTTTCCCATGGCTTACATTCCCACTTTAATTAATACATTTGACATCAGATGCCTCACCTAATGCTCTTGTCCCAGTACTCCATTTGTGGTAATCCCTGGAGATCCCATTCCAGTGATGTTCGCCAGGTGGCGAAGCCGGCACTGCTGCGCCGTTTCCAGGCCACCTGTAGGTACCGATTTAAGGGAGTAGGGTCTTTATTAACAACAAATACTTGGAAAATGCTTAAAATGGCTTATAATGGTGAGAAAAAGTATGTTATTAGATTCTATGTGGATTTCCTGAGAACAATAATAAAACAGGAAAATACAATATGCAGTGAGGAAATGGTAGCGCTCTCAGGAAGGCGCAATGCTCCCTTTAGTTACTGTGTGTCTCTGTATGAGGAAAACAAATGTCAAGAATCTATGAATTAATACTTTCTTTTTCTTTTGATATAAATTTCATAGGGACAACAACATTTTCTCCCATCTGATCTCTTTGAAATTATTGTGACTAGATGAGGTCTTGGAATGAAATCCATGGTGAGTAAAACTGTAACTGCACATGTCTTACCCAAAACCAATTTCCTAGCTTGTGTGGTTATAGATGTAAGAATATCACTGAAGCTTGTAACACTCTTTCCCCTCCAATCTGGCCTCACAATGCCAAAACTGTAATGATGCAGTAACATCAAGACTTTCTCCCTTCAGAGGACTTGGAGGTGATGGTTGATGAAAAACTCAACATGAGCCAGCAATGACCACTCACAGCCCAGAAAGCCAACTGTGTCCTGCAGTGCATCAAAAGCAGTGTGGCCAGCAGGTCAAGGGATTCTCTTTCTCTGCTCTTGTGAGACCCCACCTGGAGTACTGCCTACAGGTCTGGTATCCCGAACATAAGAAGGACGTGGAACTGTTGGAGCAAGTCCAGAATGAGGGTCACAAAGTTGATAAGGGGACTAGAGCAGCTCCCCTACAAAGACTGAGACAGCTGGGGCTATTCAGCCTGGAGAAGGTTGCACAGATACCTCATAGCAACTTTGCAGTACTTGAAGGGGACCTACAGGAAAGCCGGAGATGGACTCTTCATCAGGAACTGTAGTGACAGGGCAAGGAGTAATGGGTACAAATTGAAAGAGGGGAAATTTAGGCTAGATATTAAAAAAATTTCTTTACTGTGAGAATGGTGAGGCACTGCAAAAAGTTACCCTGAGAAGTTGTGGATACCCCATCCCTGTTGGTGTTAAAGGTCAAGCTGGATAAGTCCTTGAGCAACCTTGTCTAATGCGAGGTGCCCCAGCCCATGGCAGGGGTGTTGGGACAAGATGATCTTTAAGGTCCTCTACGGCCCTCAGCATCCTATGAATCTATGATTCTGTGTAATTATGGAGATCAGCATTGACCCTCTTCCTGCTTTAACCATATCAGCTCAAGAAACTTCTATCCTTTATTTATTGAAACTCTGTATACATTGTATATATATAATATAAAGACACTGAGTTTTCGGAAAGATGCTACATCTGGATAGCATTTGTTATAAACTACTGTAACCATAGCAGCTCTCAAGCTTTGTACAGACAGGGCACATATCGGACATTGTAAGTGCTGAATGTTCTTAATCACTTTGTTTAAAATTACTTTGCATTGCCTCCTCCTATTGTGCGCTGTCTCTGCTGAGAAGCCTATGCAAGAAACAAAAAAATTTAGTCCCTTTACCTCCTTCTAGGAATTTTAACTCCTTATCCCTGAAAAAAGCCAAAATTCATCAAGAGACAAGCTAAAAAAAAAAAAAAAAAAAAAAAAGTTAATGCCTTTTCAGGTTTGGTTTCTTTTTTAGTGATAAGAACAATGAAAGGACAATTTGCTTCTTTAATAGTTTTGCAGGTTGACATGAATTCCACTTCCAGCAGAGGAAGTGCTGACAGGAGTAAGAGGAATGTTAGAGCTGTTCCCATCAGCTGGTGAATTTCAGCTGGCACTTGTGTCCTTTCAATGGCTCCCAATCCAGTACATCCTGTCCCACTCCTTTCTCTGAGTATTATGACACAGGCTGAATAAGTTGGGGCTGTTCAGCCTGAAGAAGAGAGGGTTGTGTGAAGACCTCAGAGCAACTGCCCAGTGTCCAGGGCCTACAGGGAAGCCAGAGAGAGACTCTTCACCAGGAACTGTAGTGATAGGACGCGGAATACTGGATACAAGTTGAAAAGGGGGAAAATCAGCTAAGATATTACGAAGAAATTCTTTAGTGTGAGGTTGATAAGACAGGAACCGGTTGCCTAAGGAGGTTGCAGATGCTCCAACCCTGGAAGTGTTCAAAGCCAGGTTGGATGGGGCTCTCAGCAACCTGGTCTAGTGGGAGCTGTCCCTGGCCATGGCAGGGGAGTTGGAACTGGGTGATCTGTAAGGTCCATTCCAACCCCTGAACATTCCGTGATTCTATGAAGTAAAAAGATGAGGTTGTTCCCATTGGAAGTATAGTGTGTGTGTGGGGGGGGGGAGAAGCAAAAAAGAATCTGGTGCTATATTTGGAGCATTCCTAATTGCACTGTTCTATTTCTAGCTGCCAAAATCCGTGCTAGAATTTTAATTAAGGGCTAAAATTATGCCGCAGATCCTGACAACAGGAAACAGCCCTAACAACGGGAAACAGTTCTGTTATTTAAACAGGCTTTGGAATAATCAGACTTTATCTCCCGAAGTGGCACTCGAATGAATATTAAAGCTGCTTTTGTTCTCACGGAAAGGGCTGCGCTTGCTCGGCAAGCTTTGGGAAACCACTGGGGCCAGGCCAGGCCAGGCTATGGGTTGTCCCCTTTCACACACGGCCCCCGTGGCCGGCAGGGAGCGGGCGGGCAGCGCCCCGCGTTCCTCAACCCACACACGCCCGGTCGCAGCGCCGCCCTGCCCGCGGGGCGCCCCGGGCGGCGGGAGCGGCGCCCCCGGCACAAGATGGCGGCCTGAGGCGCCGCTCCTGCTCCGCCGGCGCCGCAGCGCCCCCTACCGCCCGCAGCGCCCCCGCAGCGCCGCGCTCCGCTGCGGCGGCCGCAGAGCGCAACGGCGCACGCGCGAGAGGGCTCCCCGCCCTTCCCGGCGCGCGGACAGGCGCGTGCGCAGGAGGGCGCCGCTGCGCTGCCCCCGGGGCGGGGGCGGGGCCGGGACGGGCGGGTCACGTGACGCACGGCTCGCGCTGAGTGACGGGCGGCGCCGGGACCGGGATCGGCACCGGGATCGGCATCGGCACCGGGATCGGCGGCCTGGCGGGGCGTGAGGAGGACGAGGAGGAAGGGTCTCGGCCCCGGCGAGGCGCCATGGCGACCACCGTCAGCACCCAGCGGGGCCCGGTGAGTGCTGCGGGCGCGGGGCCCGCCCAGGGCCGTGTCCCGGCACCGCTCCCCGCGCGGGGCAGGCGGGGCCCGGCTTGGAGCGACCCCGCTGGGCTGCGCGGTCCGGCCCTCCCGGCCCGGCCGGAGGCCGCTCTGCGAGCGAGACTCGGTGTGTCCCGCCTTGCCCCCGCTCCGGCCGCGGCTGGGGGGAGGCAGGAAAAGCCCTCTCTTCTTCTCTGCTGGGGGGCGAGCGGAGGGAAGTCTGCCTTTCCTCCCGGCTCCCCGACGGGCTTCGGGAGAGGGCAGGGGAAGGTCTTTCCTCTCTTTGTCCAGAGGCCTTCCCGAGCAGGGAGCGGCTTAAACTAAACCGGACCTAAACCGCTTTCCCGGGGAAGCGGGGCGCAGCTCCCTGCGCTCGCGGGGCACGGTCGGGCCTCTGTCCCTGGAACCGCCGCCCAAGGGCTGGAACGACGCATCCAGTATGGGATGTAGGCGTGCGTGTTGGACGGGAGACACTGAGCAGTCGTAAAAACAATTTACAGCCTTCTGGGAGGTGGAGCTCACAGTTTATTGGGAATATGTTATTGTCTGGTTTTGCCCCGGGATAATCATGCCTCATACCGGGATGTTCCACCGTGTTCCACATCAGCTCTCGACCGATGTGCTGTTCCTGTCTGTTCCTCGTGTCCGGAAGGATCTGACAGTAATTGACAGTATGATATTGCTTTCAAGGTGAACTGAGACCTTTTTTGGACAATCAGTTTAAACGGCTGTGTTTTATTTTGTAGAAACAGCTACTCTTTTTGTTACATCTCCAGAGCCTTGTAGAAAGACCAGCGAGGTGAATTATGAAATTGCTAATCTTGAAGACCCGCGTTACTGTCTGTTGTCATAACAGTAATATTATATGATCATCAGTTTAATTCCTTAAAATGCCTTATTTGTCTGGCCTTCCAGAATAGATTAATTTTACAATGGATTGTGATGATGGTTGGAATAAAAGTTTTAGATGGAAAATTAAGGTAGAAAAGTAAATTAAGTTTTTTGTTGCTCATTATAGTATCATTAAAAGACAACTGCTGTTCTTGTTATATCTGTGGTGACTTAGGCAGTTGCTAAGCCCAAAGGTTTGATGTGTGTGTGGTTGCATCCGAATAGAATTCAGTCAATATATGACAGATTTCACTCAAAAAAGCTCAAAGTAATATAAATTCCTGAAAAATAGTCAGAGTCTGCTTAGTAGGAACTTCACTTTTAGTTATCCTTTAGTTTTATGTTTAGAGAGAGTTGGGGATATTGAGGGAATTGGTAACAAACACAGTGGTTTGATTGAAGGTGAATGGTAGTCCTGATTTGCAGAGATGTGAAATTGTGCAGATATTTCTATCCCTGAATTGGAGTGGCGTTTCTTTCTGGGAGAAGTTTTGCTTGCCTGTGGTGCTAAACACCTTGTTGGCATTGAGTGGAGTACTTTTGATGTCCGCTTGTTTCAGCTTGGTGAAACTTCCTGGGCTCAGCCAAGATTTTAGTGAGAAACCTCTTAAACATCATCTCAGACGTCATGTTTGAGTATCATAACTGCCTAGTCTTAAATTTTTCAAGGGCGTTGCATCTCAGACATAGAATGTGTTTCTTCTAGATGTCTTGTTTTACAGTTTCCCAGGTACTCCTGTATAATCTCTTGGCAGTCTTTTGTTTCCTGAACTTGACTGAAGCTGGGCAGATGGAAAGGTGTGTGATGATTTATCTTGCGCAACTTTGGCTTTCTGGATTTTGGGCTTTGGGGTTTTTTGTGATGTGTTCCTAACGTTGTGCATGCTTTTCTTCTTTGCCCACTTTAGAGGTTTGAATGTTTTCAAATGAATTAATAGATTGTGCAATATTAAGCAGCTATTCACAGCTAAGGATATTGACATGATACATGCCAGCCTTTCTTAATTTTCTCTAGAGAGGACGATAGAATTCTACTTGTGTCTATATATGCAACTGCATTACAAATGAATGGCCACTAAATGGTGCTAAAGGATTGGGAAACATTTTTTTGTTTAGTGCTGGAGAGAACAGTTCTGTCTTTCACACACTATATATAGCATCTTTTCGCACTCTGTTATTTACTATATAAATATGTAAGGGCTGCAAAATGATACCTTTTACAAGTGGGAGTATTAATAAACAGTTTGATCAGGGTTGAGGTTAAGACTGAGCCACCAAAACCTTGTATTTGTGATTCCTTGGTTAGCCTGTCATACCCAGAATTACTCTCCATTTGTCAAAATTTGTCTCCATTGTCAGATATGTCAGGTCCTTCAAAATTAGATCAAGTACCAAGCTAGGACTATGTAGATTTCTGCTCGTAATTTCCTTAACAATCACTACTCTAATGAGGTTTTGTCTTGAGACTCTTCAAAACTTTGATATCTTTTTCTACAGGCCCTGGTCAAAAGTCCCACTCCAGCTCTCTTGTAGGCCCCTTCAGGGACTGGAAGGTGCTCTGCAGTCCTCCCGGAGCCTTCTCTTCTCCAGCCTTAGACATAGATGTCATATGGACACTCTTCTATCTTTAATTTTTAACTTATGTTTGTATACCATAGTTCCCCCTGTTTATTTCATGTGAAATCTCCTCCATTTCAGTTTGACAACTGAGATCTCCTTTCTTCTTGCATTGCATCTCAGAAGAGAGCCTGGCTCTATTTTCTCAATGACCTCCTCATAGATACAGGGAAGCTGCTACAAGGTGCATTTTAAGTTTCCCCTGCTCTATACAAATCCTCAGCCTGACCTCACAAGTTTTGTGCTCCAGCCCTTTTCATGGGCCACCTTGGTGGGTCTTTGCTGGGCTCCTCGAGCTCAATACTGCTGGGTCCCAAACAGGTCGTGGTATTCCAGATGTGGTCTAATGAGTGCTGAGTAAAGGGAAACCATTGCTTTCCTCAGCCCACTGACTGGGCTCTTGTTGATGCAGTGGAGTGTGCTGTTAGGCTTCATTGCTGCCAGAGTGCTCTGCTTATCCATGTTCAGCTTGCTCTGCACCTCTATAGAAGTGCAGCCCTGCCAGTTGTTTCCCAGCCTGTACTGGTGCCAGGGATGTTTCTGTTCAAAGTACAGGACTTTGCCTATGTTGAATTTCATGAGATTCCTGCCAGTGAATTCTTCTCTCTCTAGTTGGTCCTGTCCCCAGATATATCAGTCATTTCTCCCCAAATTTGGTGTCCTCCTCAAAACTGGTAAGTACATTCTGTGTTCACCTTTGTTTGCTGAGCAAAATGTTAGACACTAAGGTAGTCTCAGTACAGACCTTTGAAAAATTTTGCTTTTGACCAACCTCCAGTGTCATTCACGTTTGAACTTTAACTTCTAATCTCAGTGCCTCAGCCAGTTTTTCATCCATTCAACCCATTTGGATTGTAATGACCCAGCTTTGATACTTTTCTGCTCTCTCCTTATTCACATACTTCAGTAATTTTATTGTAGAAGGCAGATGGCTCATTAGGCTTTTTTTTTTTTTTTAAAGTGTTGGTGAAGGCTGACTATTCCTAGTCCCTGGTGGGTTATTTTTCTTTGTGTGTCAAGAAATGTTTTCCAGAAGGACTTGCTCTATAAATTTCTTAGTGACTGAAGTGAAGCTGACCTGCCTGGGGTTCCTCAGGTCATCCTTCTTACCCTTTTGAAAGCTGAGTATGAGATTTGTCTTTCTTCAGTTATAGGACACTTCCTCTAATCTCTGTGACCTTTCAAAGATGTTAGAGATCAGCCTTGAACAAATACCAGCTCTTTCAGGACCTCTGGATGCATCTTACCTGGTACCATTTTTTTATTTAGTGTGCAAAGCTTAGAATAATAGTTCAACATTCTGTCTTGTTCCCTTTTTCTTTCTCAAAGACAGTAAAACCATTGAAAGGAGAGTGATTAGAACTTTTTTGAGCAGTTAGGTGTTTAAAGCTCTTTGATGTTTCAAAGAATTTTCATGTTAGATTTCCTTTGTAATTGCTAGTGTGGAAACCTCAGTTACGGTTCCCTGAATGCAGTGTGTCTGGGCAAATGGTTCCGTAAGTCAGGACAGGGCATTTGTGGTTGTCCTTGGCTCTGTGTTCCCTTTCCCTCCTGTTTGTAGGTACCAGTACTTGCGTGATCAGTTACTGAGTTCAGGGTTCTGGTGACTTCCCTCCGCTTCCCTTTACTTCCAAACCTTACTTCACTTTCTTCTGATCGTCCCTCTGCACTAACATACTTTGCAACTATTTGCCCTATTTAGTGTTCTGTGAGAAACGGGGGTGAAAAGACATGGGGAGGTGAGACTGAGACACCCCCGTCCTCAGTTACTTCAAATAGCTGTAGAACATCACACTGCCTTCAGTTTGAAGAAGCTGAGATGCAGTTTTTATACCTGCAGCTTTTCACTTTGAAGATCCTCAGAACTACCTTTCAGGTGGTTGTAGCACGTAGGAAAAGCGGTGTTATTCTGTTTCTAGATAATCCATATTTTTGATATGCAATGCTGTCAATAAAGTTCGTTAGGAAGTAATTATAAGCAGGCTTATTTTTTATGAATACCTGTTAAACATTTGTCTTCTGAACTGTATTCCTATCCATGTCCTATTACTAAATGGAATTCATTTGTTGTTTTGCATTTAGTGACAGAACACGTTTGAATTTCACATTCTTTCTTATGTGCCATTATGGTATAGGGAAATGCATTTGTTTTAAAGTGGTTGTGGAGTAGGATCAGTGATTCAAGTTTGTCCCATGCTCTACTTGTGTTAAAAACAAAACTGTAGTTGAAATCTGGTTATGTAACTTTGTATTTTTGATTCAGGTTTGGAGGTGGCACTTATGTGCCTGCTTTTAAATGCTTTGAGGAAGATGTAAATTGGCCTATCTCCTTACAGATAAAAAGGTTGTGATATTTGTTACCATCAATATGGAATCGACTGATAATTAGCATAAGAACATACAGAGTAGTGTATTTTCCTCATTAAGTGTCTCTCCTAGATATTTTACAGGCTATATCACCAGGACTTGTCTTCCAGATCTCAGTCAGAACTGAATGTTTAAAATCAGAGTGTATGCATCTCCTGTTCCCCCACTCTTCCTTTTGGAAGGGTTTACCACTGAGATCTCTTGAGAACTTAGATAACACTAACTGGTTTTAGTTTCTATGTGAGTCTGCTCTGCAGTTCTAGGATAAGAATGTAGCTGTGTATGAGGTAACCGAATGACCTAAAATTAGCTTAGATGCCATAAGAAAACTTTGGTCTCTTTTATGGACTGTTTTGTCCCTTTTGGACCTCAGTATAGAGACTAGTTCATTTATATTATTTTGGAACAGTATTTGGATGACTTATATAAAATAAAATCCAAAAAAGAGAAAGATACTTATGTTGAATCACTTATGTTGTGAATGACTTAAGCTTTCCAGTGTCCATGTTTAAGGGGTAGAGACAAAAGAGGCTGTCCTGTTTTCTGAGAAGTTGACAGAGGGAGCTTGCATATATGGAAATGAGATTTCTGGGCTGCAGCCATCACTTCTGCCTACGGGAAGTGTTTATGATGTCTGTTCCTAGAGATGCTAATAATACCAGATTTGAAACTTCATTTAGGACTAGGGCTGGACTAGGGGGACCTGGACTAGGGGACTTGCTGCGTTATAAGTGCCATTTCTTTGATAATTCTGGTGTCATTTCAAATCTTGCCAAAATGGATTATGTTTTATTTTTAAAACCAACCCCTTTTTAATAATATGTATTCTAATGAGAAGGCTGCTACCAGGTCATGTGTAATTTCCAGCCAAACTTAAATAAGCTTTCTTTTATTATTAACTTTTAGCTTAGTTTTCTCCCTGTCTACCCCTGTTTTTTTCTTCTCACTTTTTAAAACTAAAACTGCTGAGGATTTTAATGGGAAAATTTTAAGATACTTGTAAGCAAAACTGATTCCCCTCTCTTCCTCCCAACAGCCTGGCAGCAGGCATTCAGTGCTTCCTCCTGAGCTTTTTAGATAAACTTCCTTTCTGGCATGTGACACCTACTGTTGCCAGGATTCTGAGGCTCTCAGATAGTCATACAAAATAGTCGTGCAACATGTGATTTGGCAAGAGGTTCGATTTCT
Source organism: Myiozetetes cayanensis (assembly GCF_022539395.1). Lineage (NCBI taxonomy): Eukaryota > Metazoa > Chordata > Aves > Passeriformes > Tyrannidae > Myiozetetes > Myiozetetes cayanensis. Next base: position 45,692,334 of record NW_026087853.1, on the reverse strand, counting down.
GTCTCCAAGATGCAATCTTGACATGCAAATGCTGTCTAATCTTGAAAAGATGTGTCCTCGAGGCCTGTTAACTTCTTAAGTTATGTTCTGTAGGCATGCATCTGCAAGACAGACACTTGAGTAATATTGCTTAGGATTGCAACATGAGAAATTGCATTGTCCTTTGCCTTCATGAAGTAGACAGTTCTCTGTTAAATATGTAAACAACTCTATAGGCAGTAGAAATAAGTACAGCTTAGTTATAAATTTTCTATGCCACTTTACACTTTATTTGTCTTTTAAAATTTATTATTACAGTATGTATGTTAGTTTAAAACAACTATCTCTCTAAAATGTATTAATGATAATGTTCACCAAGCATTAAAACCTAGAAAAAATCTGAGTTGTTTAAATGACAAGTAATAGGTAGAAACTTTCCCTTCTTTTACTGTAAAGCTAACAGAAAATACATGGTGAATGCTGATTCATACTGGCTCATGTGATGGAGGTCCTCTAGTAAACTTTTTGTCATGATTCATCCTCTTGGTAGACCAGATTTTTAATTTCTCCATTATTGTTTTGAGTGTGGTGGAGTTTTGTCGCCAAGGTTAGTTGCAGGCCGTCCGTGTTTAACACTGGAAAAGCATTAGGGCATCTTTACTCTATTGTGGGATTTGGTTCGTAGGAAATACTGTTTCTACAATCTGTCTCGAAGGTGACTGTGAAAGTGACCTTTTCAAATGAAAGCAGAGTGCTGTGTCTCGACACAAGAATAGTTGGATGCAATGTGAGTGAAGGAACTAGGTGCCATCAGATGTCGTATGTGAATATGATGCAAAACTTGGTAGCTTGGACATTTGTATGGATTACTTAAATGTTTAGTTGTAGAGCAGCTTTGCCTCTGTATGTCCTACTTCTTTTCAGAGGCTTATGTTGGAATTTAGTATTTTTGAAGGTGAGTATGAAAACATTCTCTACATGAGTTGGCAGTTTTGTCATCTTATTAGTTCTTTGTTCATGCTGTCAAAACTAGAGTAAATCCAGCTGAATTTGTTACACTTTGACTTATATTCTTATCTTTCTTGTTCTGAATGTGGAAGACTCACCTTTGAAGTATTTTTTCCCTTCTTCCTCTTTCTTTTTTTAGGTGTATGTTGGTGAACTTCCTCAAGATTTTCTTCGCATTACCCCAACCCAGCAGCAACAGCAGATCCAGCTGGATGCTCAGGCAGCTCAGCAGCTACAGTATGGAGGACCAATGGGTACAGTAGGAAGACTCAGCATTACTGTAGTACAGGTATAAATTGTGCCATCATTGTAAAATTAAGTAATTTTAAGTAATTAATACAATCTTTTTTGATCAGTGGCCATGACGAGATTTTGTATTGGAATTCAAATTACTAAATTACTTGTAAAGGGGAATGAATTCCTAACATTTTTGTAGCTTCATGTCTTCTGTACATCAGCATTTTGTCCAGTTTCATGTTTCATAGTTGCCTGATGCAGCAATTTCCTGTAAACCTTGCTGTTATAGCACGTAATCAAATAAACTCATGGGGGGGTTTTGCAGTGAACTGGTTTCTACAAAAACTTCTGTTAAGAAGGCTTCCTGTAGAAACACTTACTGTTGGAAGACATTAACAATTTTGAGAATATTGTAGGAAACTGTGGTTGCCTTATATATTTTTCCATAACTGTCTGCTCTGTTCCATCCCCATTTCTTCTAATGCATTTGGTGTTTTTCTCAGGACTTTCCCCAGGCTTCTTTATTGATCACAACTATACAGTCCTAGCTCTTTATTTTTTACTTCCTCTTTTCCCTTGTTACCCTTTCTTTCATGTCTTGGCAGTTCTGTATTACTGCATTTATTATGTGTAAGATTTCAGGTTTTAAAACTTGTCCATCCTAACACAATTCTGTTTACCTACATTAGCATGCCTGATGTCCTTCTTACTAACTTACTATACCTCTTTACAAGTGCTATCTTTTAATCATTCTCTAAAAACATACCAAAGAGAGATTTACCCTCAAATTTAGAACCAAGGCTGGAATAGTACACATATGGCTTCAGCTCCTGGGTGAGGTCCTTACTGGGGAGTAAACCTATATAAAGGTCTCTCAGCAAGAGAGGTACTGGTTGGTCCTTTCTGTGTTTTTCAGTGCTCCTTTGCAGCTGATATCTTTCCTTTGAAAACTGAGGGCAATGCTTTTTCAAAGTTTATTAATTCTGAAGCCTAGACACTTGGAACTCATTCATTGCACTCCTTTGCAGCACTCTTTCTAGTTCTGATGGATTTCCCAGTGTGTGTTCAGAGAAGTGGAAGACTGGAAGCCTTCAACTTTGAACAGCAGAAAAATGTTACCACTTTAGAGCTATAGTATAGTCTATTTGGTATAATTTTTTTCCAGAGCTAGGAATAGATGATTCAGGTTAAACCTCAGGCCTATAAGGAAACAAAACATTTATCAAACAATATGCCATGTGTCTCTTAACTCCCTAGCAGCTTCTGGCAAGTTGTGTGCTTCTCCATAGGTTGTTCATCTTTGACTATGTGCTTAGTCATCTTGAAAGTGCTTTTTGTCACGGGATATTGATCCAATCACCCTGAGGCAGATAAAGGGAGAGGACAGTACAGTGTTCAAGAAGTTTTGAATCTTGCTTTGAGTGGTTATGTTACAGAAACATCCAGATTCCTGTTTACATGGGTGAACTGATAGAGCTGATACTGGTTTTTATCGGATTCAGTTCTTACTTGTTTTTAGTTGCTTGGGCAGACAAGAAAAAAATCTTTATCTTGCTTAAGAATTAAAATTTAATGGCTGTTCTTAATGCCATGTCTGTAAGTAACGACTTGTCACAGAATCACAGGATAGCTGAGGTTAGAGGGGACCTCTGGAGTTTATTTAGTCCAAACCTCATCCCACCCTTAATGCCCCGCCTCCCCCACCCCCCCAGGGCCACTGCCTTAATCAAGGATTAAGGAGGATGTTTTCTACAAGGAAAGGCCGAGAGACTCATGGAACAGTCTTCAGGGAAATCTTACCTTCTTTGCTCCAAGGGAGCATTGCTTGCTTATTTCTGACTTGGTGTCCACCAAGACCTTCCACGTCCTTCTCCTCAAAGCTGATTTCCAGCCATATGGCCAAGAGTCTACCACTGTACATGTGGGTGTTCCTCCTCAGGGACAGAATGTTGCATTTTCATTTACTGAGCTTTGAAATTCCTGTCTGCACACTTCCTCCAGCCTGTCAAGGTCCTTCTGAATGGCAGTACAGCCCTGTGGTATCCCAAGAGAGATTCTGTCCCTGTCTGGGAGTTTATGCAAGAATGCTATGGAATCTTGACTGCATATTGAGACTTGGCATTCTGGATAGAAGACTTACCGCAGTATAGTTAACCTACAGAAGGTGAAAAGCTGGTTGAAGTATTTTGTATTTAAATATGTGTTGATAAATTATATCCTACTTTAATTGTTAAGTTCACATTTACATGAAACAATTTGAGACCTTTCTCATCAGCTCTAATGTACCAATTCCTGAACCAGCACATGCCCTGAAGGAGAAAAGGGCTTTCCAAGCCTGAGGCACAGCCCTTGTGATAAATGTTATGCACCTCTCAACTGTTGAGTTCTATAAACTGTCCTGTAGGTGGGAGGCTTCTTTAGGCACCGTGGTTTGTCACTTGTCTTACTATGAAAAGCACTGTAGGCTGCTTAGTACATGTCAGAGAAACAGCACGTCCAAAGAGCCCAACTTCTGCTTGGGCCCAGCTGTGCAACAGTACTCAGTGTTGTGTTCAGGATTGTCTTCAACTTGTTTTGTTCTAGTCTTCTGATGTTACAGCAGAAGTTTGTTGGATCTTTTCTGATTCTATACAACATCTGTTTTTATGGTGAAGTTAGGATTTAAGTTGTCCACTGAATTAAGTAATATCCAGTGCACACACTGAAGGTATGATCTCCTAAAGTTTACTTCAATTGAACTGCTTCTGCAGTTTGTACTTCTGTATTGTGTGATGTTCTTGAAGCTACTGGATTTTTGCATTTCATCCTTTAAAAGAACTTCAGTGAAAGAGGGCAGGGTTCCTATCTCGTTATGCTTGTGATTGTATATTGGAGAGCAGATATCTAGGGAAAACCTGAACTTTTTACTGTTTCCTTGTAATCACGTATCTTTTGCTTTATTGTGAAGCAGCTTATTTTAGCTATGGTGAAAATGTGTATTATCGACAACGGACAAGTTAAAAAGATGATCCCTTTTCAAGGTGTCCCAGACATTTAATGGTGTCATTGATTTATGTTTTAATATGAATGCTGTTTTTCTTGACTCTTTTTCCTCCTTCCTGTCTGCCACATAATTGTATCTAGTCCTTTATTCCATATTTGATTCTTATTGTGAACTAACAGTAATTACATTTTCAAGCTTATGTCAATATTATGTTCTTACTGTGTTTCTTTTCTTTTCAGGCAAAACTGGCAAAGAACTATGGAATGACGCGCATGGATCCGTATTGTCGAATACGGCTTGGCTATGCTGTGTATGAAACTCCAACAGCACATAATGGAGCCAAGAACCCCCGCTGGAACAAAGTTATTCAGTGCACTGTTCCCCCGGGTGTGGACTCTTTTTATCTAGAGATATTTGATGAGGTCAGAACTGCTATATGTTTTTTCTACCTCTCCCCATCTGCTGTTCAGACTGAGGTTTGGGTGAAGCCTTGCAAAAAAACATTGAGTTACCAATTTCTGTGTTCTCTGGGAGATGATGAAAATTTTGCAGAATGCCAAAAGCAGCAATGCACAAGGCCTTACTCTTCCCCAAGAATGTCAGAACTATTATTTTTCCTTTGGTAGCTGATAAGAGGTACCACCAGCAGAGTTGCCTGCAAAGGAAGCAAAAGATGCCTGAGTGGTATTTAAGCTCCTCTTGCCTATCAAAATACCCTACAGCCTTATATTCTGCACTCTCCCTATTAAAAATCATTGTTTGTACAATGCTGTTTTACTCAAAAATTCTTCGGTGTTACTCTAACCTAGGACGAGCTTGGAAGCTTTCCCAAACTTGGAAATGCTGAGGATAAAATTGTCAAATATAGACTGTGTGTAGTCACTAGGACTTATTAGGAGAAACTAGAGGTTACAACTGAGCCTGAAGCCTTACAGTTGGCCTGGGTTTTGCTGCCTCTCATGTAAAGCATGACACTGCAGCACCTGTGTGGTCACACAAGTGAGGCTTTTGGATGCTCTTTTGTGGACTTTGTTGGTAAGGTTCAAGTGCCTGTTTCATTGCAGCAGCAGGGATGGCAGCTCGATGCTTGCATCTGGTCTTGAATTACTGGAGTTCACAGCCTGTAGTAGTTAAGAGAAGCTGTTTTGTTCATGTAATGGCCTCTGATGTGATGTCATAAGATTCACACAGACTATGCTGATATTAGTGTGTTGTATTTCTAGAAGTGTTCTGCTTCAGGCTTTCAATTTCTTGCTATTAAATATCTGCAATCAACCTATAATCCCATTAATTAAAGGATCATTCATCCTTGTTGGAAAGGAGATGGCCAAAATATTTACTGACACTTCAGTAGTTTCAAAATGAATAAAAATTAACAAAATTAAATAGCATAAAACTGAAGTGTTAGTCAAGAGTAATTTTAAGTTGTTTGGCGAGTTTTTGTAGGACAATTAACTTGGTAATATTTTTTAAATTGTATTCCAGAGAGCCTTTTCAATGGATGACCGCATCGCTTGGACACACATAACAATTCCTGAGTCTCTGAAACAAGGAAATGTGGAAGATGAGTGGTATAGCCTGAGTGGAAGGCAAGGTGATGATAAGGAAGGAATGATTAATCTGGTTATGTCCTACACGGTAAGCCAAGTTTGAGGTTGGGAGGAGGAATGGAGAGAAACTTCTTAAGTAGTGGGAGGGAGGTGTTTTACACTGAAGTAGAAGTAGTTCTGTTTTTCCATACTGGGTGTTTGTGTGTATTAGCATTTAAAATAATTATACTTAAGTTTGGGAATAGCAGTCAAACATATTAGTTAAGGTAGTAAACACTTCTTAGTGAGATGGTAGATGAATATTTATCTTACTCTGCAATTACAAAAATTCAACTTGTTCCTGTTGTTTAGGAATACAACCAGTGCTGATACCTCTCCCTGCCCCCACTACCAATCTTAAGAAACTCTTGTCAGTTTAAAACAAAAATATTGGAAACTCTTCTCTGTCTTAGGTCTTTCTTGGATAATTTGAATAATCTTTCAGATGACATTGGTTTTTATTTCCATTCTTCTTCATTTGGTGCTACTGGTTATGAACTGCTGACTTACACAGGTCTGTTAAGCAGCTCATGGAGTGTTCTTATCTGTCACCTTTGTATTAAGTAACTGTTGGGTAATGTGTAGCATGTGCAGCCCTGAGTGCTTCTTGCTGCACTTGTACATTGTCAAGAAGTTCCAAGCTGCTGTTGAATGCCCAGCTGGGAACTCATGTTGCTCCTGTTTGAAATTCACATTCTGGCCCACATCTGAACAGTTGTTCTGTTCCCCCTAAGAAAAATAAGTTTGTAATGAACCTTGAAAATTGTCTCTACCATGAATGTACTGTACACAGAATTGGACCTTTTCATATTTTCAAGGGTAAAATTGAAATTAATTGTGGTAGTAAAAGGGAATTGTGTTAAATTGACAGTTTGTTTAAAGGACTGGTTTACCTCAGAAATAATTGATTCAAGCTAAATTTTGCTTCTAAGAGCAGTATACTGCTCTTAAAAATAAAACATAAGAATAAAATTGAGATTTTCTCTAATATTTAATTTGTGATGAGTATGTTGTATATTCATTTCACTAGAATAAGGCATGAAAGCTGATTAAACCTGTATTTTAAAATAATTTGCTTCAGTAGCAAGGTTTTAGTGACAAATTCTATCACACTCTTGCAAAAGGCTACTTTGACATGATGTGTTTTTATTGATTTACAGGCAAATTGTCACTTAAAAGATGGTAGTTCAGTTAATTTACTAGGGATTCTTTGATCTAGGTAATTTTGGACATGGATTTACAATCTAGGTAATATTGAACATGGATTTGCAATGTGATGACTTGTTTGCAAACAGTTTTAATTGATGATTTTGGGTTTTTTGCTATTTCTTTAGTTGTTCTAATCTGTTCTAATCTCTGCTCTTTGTGTCAAGTCTTTGCCAGCTGCCATGATGATGCAGCCCCAGCCAGTGGTCCTGATGCCCACTGTATATCAGCAAGGAGTTGGATATGTGCCTATAACAGGTATGTTTTCTCTCCTTGAAGACTCTGAAACTTTCAGATGAAGGGTTTTTCAGAAAAAAATACCAAATTTATCCTGTTCTCAGAATGTGCAGGAAGCTATAAATGATTTTGTCCTTGATCGCTTTTCACATGATACATTTGTGTGAGAAGAGGAAGCAAATTAGGTGTATGTCTGCTTTCAGTCTTGTACACTGTTTAAGGATGCTGCATGAGTTTGATTAAATGGATTAAAATGTCTATCAAGTTGGAACAAGTATCTTGAAGGCTTCTCTGAGTGTGTTGGACCTAGGTGAGGTCAATTAATAACTATCTAGTGGGCTGCACTCTGATACGATGTGTGCTTATTTAAATGGTGGCAATCCATATGTGAAACTGTTTGGACTCAGAAAGGTGCCCCAAATGAATTGTGTTGTCAGAACTGCAGCTTATTTAGCCCATAAAGGGATTAATTTACCTGTGGTCTTTGAAGATGCTGTGTTGGAAACTTGCTGCACCGCAGGTGAAGTGTGTAGCTCAGTGAATGAAGAATGCTAGGAAGCTCTGAGGTAGTTATGTAAGTACATCAAAACGAGCTGCAGCAGGTATTGTCAGTGCTCTTGGTTGGTTCAAAGTGACTTTTGGACTTTCAGAGAAAGGTGTGTTAATGTAGGTTTTGTAATTTTTCTGTCAAAGATGAATAGTTTAAAGTTTGTAAATAAGCTTGAATTTGCCCAACTTAGGTAACTGATAAGTAAAGTTAGTTGAGTTTGTATTTCACTTACAGGATCTTAAAATCTCTGGTTTGCTGTATGGATATGTATTCAGTAATATGTGTAATTTTTAGGGGAAATTAGAGATAAATTTACTTGTTTTCCATTTCTTTGCATACAAGTGTATGAATGAGTGGTAGAGTGCATGAGACACAATTGCAGTGCTAAAGAATGACGCAACAGTGACAAACATACATTTTATTTTTCTTTTCTAAGGCTAGGGCATGATTGAATTTAAAATTCCATTCTCTGTCAAAGCAAACCTCATCAACAGAAGATTGGAAATGTAACTTAGAAATCCTACTGCCTGTTTCATTTTTATGGATATAAGTTAGAGAAAAACATGGAAAAGTTTGGCTGCATACTTTATTCCCTGATAAAAACATGCAGTTTGCTTCATCTGAAGTGCTTTTAAGATTTTAAGTCTTGCTTGCTTTGCCAGTTAACTGCTTTGAACTTGAGTGTGCATTCTGAAGGGTGTTTCTCTTGTGGTAAACCAGACCTTTTGTGAGCTTCAGACATAGTCATCTTGTATATGGTTAAAAGATATAGTAGAAGGAGCTATAAAATAGATCAAAATGAGAATATTCATATAATATTACAAAATTTCTATGTCAGAGAGAGTATAAACAGAAGAAATGAAGCAGAGATTACTTTCAGGTTTAACTGAAAGTGGACATAGAACTCAACAGGTAAAAGTGATACAAGACCCTCAAAATTGTTTTTCAAGTACTGTGATACATCTTTTGTTCAGATCTTGATGTTCTGTAAATTTTGTATTTGTCTTGAGAGTACTTTCTACTTGCACAAGTGAATAAATAAATAATATTTTTCAAGTTATAGTAATGTCTGACATTTCAACATGTAGTAATTTGCCTTTGTGTAACAGTTTTAGGGTCTGTATGGTGGAGCATTGCCCTTCTGCCAAGATCCAGCATGTTTGTATTAATTACTGTTATAATAATCTTCTTTATTAAAAATTCTTCTGAGTGTATGACTTGTGTTTTTAAAGCATTGTGAAGTTCCACTCCTGGATTTGAACTTCCATTTTGTTCTGGGAAAGCCTGAATGTACATCCTTGACTTTATAAATGCCAGACTTTTTACAAGCCACCTTTGCCCTATATTTAATATTTTTGAAAAATTTTTTTAAATATTACTGTGCTTTGTGTTTGCTGTTCTAGAATTTCTGTGGACATCATCAAATTTTCCCAAAGCACTGTGAGTTTTAAAGCTTTGACTTACTCAACTAATCAATGACCCATTAGTAATAATTAGACTGATGTTTAGGTTTGGAGTTGTAAAGAAACTTTAATTGTGTCACACATTTAATGGCTTAATAAAAGTAATTTCAAATTACGAGGGAAACCAATAGTGCACATCTTGGAAGACATGGAATTTTTTAAAATGTTTTCTGTATACTGAACTAGTTACTCCTCCTGGACTGTAAACTCTTTCAGAAAGGTGTATGAAAACTGCTGGCCTTCCCTGCCCAACTGAATTGTTTGTATCTTCTGGGCCCACTCTGCTGGCACACTTTGTAACTCTGAACAGCATTTTATCTTCTTTTTTTTGAGACTGCTTCAAGAAGGGCAATGGTAGGACATCAGTATGTTCCAGAGGAATATGTTTACCTTCTTTACATCTTTTTAGTTAAGGTTTTTACCTACCCAGCTAAATGAGTGTAAGCAAGTGTAAGTAAGCAAGTTCTGTTTGTTTTCCTTCATAAGAGTGGAAGAGCATCACTTTCAGTTTATTATATCTGCAGTGGAGGGGATGCTGCTGTTGGATGCTAAGTCTTATCTATGATGGAAATACAGTGGGTAGACTACAATGCTTATCCAGGCAGTTTAACAGTTACTTGTTAACTGTCCAAAATAACAGGGCTTTAAAGAGAGATGATGTTAAGTCAAATTCAGGTGTTTCACAAAGGCCAAGCTGTTTTTCTGTAGCAGAAACCTTCTATTCAAAACCTGTTGTATCTAACTAACTTTCTAATTAGGCTTGGAGCAGCTAATTCCTCTCATAGCCTGTCATAGGAGCTGGGATAAACAGTAGGAGCAAGAAGTGAGTCACTGTGCTAAGCAGGTGAAGGCTGCTCATTTCCTCACATTTGGCAATAGATGTTACAGAGCTGTGATGAGAACAGAAATGGCCATAGAATATTCTTGCACCATGGTAATTAATTTCAAAAGTTTTTAAAATTGAAAACTTCTGACAAAAGCATTAGTTCCTACAAACTGTAGTTGCTACATACAATAACTATAGATGATATATTTCTAGATTATTATATGAAAACTTAAACTTGTCAGTCCTGTTGCTCTTCTAGAAGTTGAGTTTATCTACCATCTCTTCCCTTTTCTTTTCCTAAAGATTACTTAATTTAGGCTGTAAAATACTGTGATATACTGGTGCATCTTCATAGTAGTGTATCAGAGACAGTAAGCTAAAAAATGTTAGTTCCATAAGCAAACGATATTTCTTATCAGCTAAATAATCATGGGATAAATAGGAAATTTATTTGTACTTAATTTATTGACACCTGTGTGAAAAGTACCTTAAAACCCCATGTGTTTCAGGGTCCTATCAGAGTGGAGAATACCACTTTTCACTGAGGCAAGGTTGTGTGTATATGTGTATTACTCCTTTTGGTGTCCGTATTGAGTTTCATGGTTTCAGGGTTAGCTTGTGACACTATTGGTATTTATTCAGAAAACCATGAATGTATGTTGCCCTTTGTGGGCTATAAAATATAATCCCTGCTGCAAACACCTGGTGGCTTACTTATTGTGGAAACATTTCCTCTAATTATGACTTCTGTATAAACAGCACATTTAGGAAACTTGTTCAGAGTGCTGAAGCAAATTAGTTGAGAGACAGAATCCTAGCAGCATTTAGTTTTTTTAGTATTAGGTAGTTTAGGTTTTACCCAACTGCCTCAGTTTATCCAACTTTCACTGTTGGAAGCTAAATGATCAATTTCCTTTTAAAAATAGATTAATATTTCTTTCCCATGTCTTATTCCTTTCCCCTTGCCCCTTCATTTTCACCTGTCTTTAGGGCTTGAGTACTTTGCACTGGGTAAGTTTCCAAGCTCTTTTCTCACACCCATCCTCATTGACAAAGAGTCTTTGCATGAACTCACCTAAACAGCTTTATTTGTTACAGCAGACTGTATCACAAGGTATTCCACTTGGTTGTCACAATAGTACAACTTAATTCATCTTCTGGAAATTGTTAAAGCCTCTCTAACCTGTTGGAAAATCTTCAAAGACTCAGCTTCATATGCTGAGTTTAGTTTAAGCTATAATGCTTAAACTAGTTGATGATAATGGTGTTGATGGATATGATGTGATGTTATAATATTCTTCTGAAGCTGTCGTATGTCAGTAAGCTCTTTTAGGTCAGTTTTCTAGAAAAGAAATATTATTCTTGCAGCTGTTGTGCTACTGCTAAGTTTGGGGAGAACCAGGTAATGTCATGACCTTTTGTGAACTTGAAAGGAAGAATTCAGTTCTGCAATGACACTGAGAAGACAACCTGCCAGTTGCCTTCTGTTAATCTTCAAATAAGCTTTTTTTTTTTCTCCTGAAAGATAACACTTTTTTTCATCAGTGTGTATTTTTCATGCACATCTGTTTTAGATCCATGTCAACCTGACTAGAACTTTAAAGGCAAATTATATTACAGGAAATCAATTTTTCTTCAGTTTAGACTTACTTTACTGTGACGATTGATTTGGAATTGTGTGAAGATATTATGACATCATTAACTTTGATAAAACATTGGTCTTCAATCAAAAATGTTCAGAAAACTCTACAATTGCTCCTTGTGAGATATAATTTCTTGATGCTCTGAATTTCAGAAAGATGCAATACCACAACTTTTTTATTTACAGCAACATATTTAGTTTATTCAGAGCAGTGGAATTTTAGGAATTTTTGTGGGTCCATACACTTAAGTTTTCTAGTAGCTTGCAAAGAAGCAACATTTTAAAAAAATTAGAATGTCATGTATATTTTAGCACTGAGTTTTTTTCTGAAGCAAATATCAGTAAGACCTATTGTTTCTTTTAGAAAAGGTGATACTGATTCCTTCATTTAAATGAAAGAATTCATGCTGAAAAGGTTCCTGAGTTTACTCTGAAAGAGTCTATACATGGGACAGAATAATCCTGAGTTAAGAGATTAACCATAGGGCACTTGACCGAAAAAGAAACTAAAATTACAAGTGTGTAATGCCTTGTATGCAGTTAGAAAAAGTTTACCCTGTTAATTCTGCTTTGATGCTTCCATTAATGCTTCTAGCAATTGACTTGCTGTTGTTTCATGTATTGGAATGTCACTGCTTATGCCAGCATGTTTGCCATTGCCATTTCACTGAATTGGAAAACAGTGCTTCATTCTTCTGATTTATAACACTTACCTGAGGGCAACACAGGAGTCTGCAATTCCACTGGTAGTGGACTCTTATGTTGTTAGTTCCAGTTTTCACCTGTTAGTGATATGAGGTCTTTAATATGTAAAGCAGATCTTTACTGAGCATTGATGACTTTAATGACTGGGTATATATGTATTTTCTCTAAATTCTAGTGCGTAGTTCTTCAAGTTTATGCTTAAGTCTTATTATTTTGTAAATCAGAAATTATGGATGCTTTTAGCCTGAGTGCGGAACAAAAAAACCAAACCACCCCAAAGTACTCTTAAATTGGTATTTGTATAGCTTGAACATTAAGTTTCGTGAAAAGTAAGCATTTATCATGGAGGTATTTATTAAAAATCACTGTGATATACTAACTTCCATTTATATACAGTGTAGTTGTAGAAAGTATAAACTAATTCTTAAACTGTAAGAGCTGAGAAAATGGATTTTGAAAAATCATTAGTGAGAAACAATGCAGTTAAGAAATTTCTTGTGTATAAGAATTGATTATTTATATTGAAAATACTTTTTGAAGTCTGTGGAGATGTCTGGCTTCATAATTTATTTTTTTTTAAGTGAATGCAGTACGGAAACTGTGTTCTAGTCTTGATTTTTGTTTTTTGGGGCTGATAAGATACTGAAACATTATTGGTAGTCTGTAGGATGCTGTGGTGTTTGGGAAATGAGCCTTGTGTTTAATTTGGATTAAGACTTAAAGATGATCTCCTGTATGGACAGTTCCTACATAGTTTAGGCTGATTGTTGGAATGATCTTAGGGTGTTGATGATGTACTAACAATAATGGGAAGTTTGTGTTAAAGTTAAAACATAACTTCTGTTGCTCTGTTCTTTTGGGTACTTTGCACCTTTATTTTTTTGAGGCAGTGCATCTTTGTTCAGCCCTTTTAAATACAAAGATTGTTTGCAGGAGGTGTGAGGAATGAGTTGAGGTTTGTTCAAGTCATAAGAGGCAGTCTGAAATGCTGCTGGATATGGTAATTGGGGAAAGTGTATTTGCAGTGTTGGTGAGGACTGCACAGTGGTTTGCCTCTGGGGTGCACACATGGTCTGAGTTGCCATGTGTCCAGATGCGTAGTGCCAGGCAAGATTACAGGAGCCATGGTCCAAATAGCGTAAAAAAGTAGAGCTAAAGTTTAGAGTGTTGTGGAAAAGGTAGCAGATATCCTTGGTAGAGGTGTGATTCAGGTGACGGGGCAGGACATGGTTCCAGTGTGCAGGTAATACATTTATGTGATCATGACTGAGTTATCAGTATGAATCTTTTTGAATAGATGCAGCCTGTACACTCAACTTAAAGCTTCTAGGTTCCTTTTTCGCTTCTAGTAAAACTTAAGATGATTAAAAGGGGAGTTTTAAAATCAAAATTGAAGAACATTGATAAATATGGAGATGCTTACAAATCAGTAATGCATCCCTTCAGATAGGACAAAAGGAGAAGGAAAGAACTAAAAAAGAGTACATTAGGTAAAATTGTGGTTGAAATACACATAGTCAAACTGTATTCAATTACAGTACCTTGTCAGCCAGAGTTGATGCTTAGCTCATCCGACCTTGAATCTGATTTATCATGTAGCATTTTCAATGCTGATAGAAAAAAAGAGTCACAGAGATGCTAAAACATTTGTACAAGTTAAAGTGAGTTAAATGTTTCTGATTACATAGTTAGATTAAAGAAAATCATGAAGAGACAAGGTAAGTATTGAAACTGCTCCTTGCTCTTTTTTTTAGATGTCAAGTCTGAATAGAAGTACTAGTATAATATAGTTGCAATAATCACATAAGTACTTTGGTCATTATGCTGAAAGAGATGAGGCTGCAGAAAGGCATTCTTAGAAATTTTATCAGCTTTGTTATGATTTTTGAGCAGGTAGTCAGAATTCAACAGAAGAGAAGCAGCTTCTGATCTACTTCTGAGTAATACATGAAACCTGGTTTAAAAAGAGTCATATTTTGGAGGTTTATAATAGCAGTGATACAAATATTTTGTTCATGCTTTGTTTAACTTACAAAGAAGTAATCAAGGTCATAAATAGAAAGCTAAACAAGTGAACTAACAGTTATGTAAAAGAAGTTGTTAGCTGCTCAGAGAAAACCCAACCAAAACCCACAAAATCAACAACATTCTATTCCTGTGTTTAGTTATTACTGTGAATCCTAAGAAGTATGAAGTAAAACAGTGAAGTAGGTTTCTGTCAAAAGTGAGTAGACCTGCCCAAATGTGAGAGTGTTAATTACATATTAAATCCAAACTGGTTGTAAGGTTTTGAAGATCAAATGTGTAAAAAGTTGAGAGCTGTTTATTGTAAAGAAGCAGAGAACCTGGAATCATTTATGTAATTAAATTACTGAAAGGATATATGTATGTAAGGTAGTACAAAAAAAACCAGTTGGAAGGTGAGATCATAACAGGGGGAGGAAGAAAGTGGTTAGTTTTGCCCTTCTTAGGAAGGAATGCTTTTTTATGACAAAGGAGCCTTAGATTATCATTTCAGAATTTAACACTAATTGTTAAGGTGAACAGTAAGAAAATGCAGGTAAGATAACATTTATTCCCTGTCTTGCATGTCAGGGTTTTTTTACCAAATGCAGTATGTAATCTATTGCTTAATTAGTCTTGCATTCAGAGGACCGGAGGATAGCAAAGTGAAATTTCTTTTAAAAACAGTTCTGAAGTAACTGTTTATTGCATAAAATGATTAAAAGCTATGAAGACTATAATGAACTGTTTTAAACCAAGCATGTAACTAGGTAAACTTAAGGAGGAAATGATGTGGTGGGGTAGGGAAAGCTCATACCTTAAAATTTATAGGTGTATGACTATGTGAAAAAGAATGGTGTAGTATGTGTGTATCAACTTATGAGCTGCATTTGGAAAATGTTATTTGCTAAGTATTCTTTCTATTGTATGATAATCTGATACAATAAAGGTCATCTTGTGGTTGAATAGCCATTTTGAAAAGCCAATGAGCAGATAAAAGTAGGTGATTATTCACCTCCTAATGGAAAGAGACCTTTGGTGGGGTGCATCATATTTCTTAAAAAACGAATTGAGGGAAGGGGACTAATAGACAGTTTGTCAGAACAAAAGCACTTAACAGTTTTCTAAGTCTCTCTGACTGCAGCAGGTTGCAGAAGGATCTTCTTATAGTAAATAGGAAATAAAACCGTACCTTAAGGCTGGTGTTAAAGTATACGTTAAGAAAAATCTTAGCTACCACATGTTTGGTGATGATTTCTTGATTGGTTATTACTGCACATGAAGGTCTTTGAATTACTGTGGACTACTCCATAAAAACACCAGGTAAATAGTCTTTGAAACAGGGCATAGAATGCTTGAAAGCAAACAGCAGCATGATAAAGTTTTAGTGTTTGTTCTCAGTATGAGGCAGTGCTGTGTTTGTGCCTAGATGCAGGTAATTCTCCTTGCCCTACTTTAGAAACATTATGGGAGAACTACAGAAGGTAAGACACAAAGGAGTAGGATTAAGATAATAAGGGATCTGAAACTACATAGCGAAGACATGAAATACACCATTTTCAGAAGTGATAACAAATGACTCTACATGTATACTATATCTGGTTTCAGTTTTATATTAAACAATATTGCTGATGTAAAACTATTTTTTTCATCACAACATAAATACACTGGAACTAAAATATGATGAGGGGGACACAAACCACACCTTTCTGTGATAAGCTTAGTGTTTGGTTAGTGATCCGTGTGTAAACCTGGTTAATGCAAGATGTACCTAATTTTTAACAGTACCTGTTGCCATACTCTAGTTTACAACTTCTGGAATACAACTCTGGGGAGACAACCTGTTCCAGAAAAATGTTTTCCTGTTACAACAGTATAGGTATAATCTCTGCAGTCTTTTTTTTTACCCCTCCTCTGGAGTGCATGTTAAAATAAATAAATGCTGAAGTTGGTGGGTTGGGATGAGCCATGAGCTGCTCTCTTCTTCAAAATCACTGATTTTTATTTTTCCCCTCCCCTCATGTGTTTTGTGTTTTTTTTCTTCTTCTCTTTTTAATCTGCAGGGATGCCTGCAGTCTGTAATCCAGGCATGGTACCAATGGCAATACCACCACCTGCGGTCAACCCTCAGCACCTGTGTAATGAAGAGGACCTGAAATCTATCCAGGACATGTTTCCCAACATGGACAGGGAAGTAATCCGCTCAGTGCTAGAAGCTCAGAGGGGAAACAAGGATGCAGCTATCAACTCCTTACTTCAGATGACTGAAGAATCATAGATGCCCACTTCCTGCATAGTCCCCATCCTTGATGCCACTTATTTTTAACTTGCCAAGCCAGGGATTTAGCTAGAGGAAGAATTTCCCAACAGCTTTCTGTTAGCACATCTGGTGTGAAAGATTATACTCCTTTTTTCCTTGGACATTTGGATTTATCTTCTCTTTCTTTCTCAGTCTGTACATACTCAGTTTAGCTTATGTCCTACAATAGAGCAGTGAAGCATCTTTGCTATCAGCTGTGCCCTGTGTGGCTGTAACCTGGTGGGGTGGGGAGTAATGCTGCTTTGTTTCTTTCTCTCCTCCAATTCATAATCTTGCTCTTACAAAGTAACTCTATGCAGTACAGGGTTGACTACTGTTCATTAGTTGGGGAAAAAATCTTTCCAGGGAAGGTTTGCTCTTTAAACACAACTGATTTGTTAAAAGTATTTAGGTTTCAGCAAGCAACCTACTTTTGACAGAAGTTAAAAGAAAGACCCTTTTTGTCCAGTGGTGTTTAGTTGTTACTGTGATACACTCACCCCTTTCTGACTGAAGATTTTTAATTTAATAAGCTCAATTTTTTAGGTTGCGCTGTTGGTATTTGCAATGAACATCTTTTATGCAGTCTAGTCATTGGGCACCAAAGCAATGTATTTTCTGGTGTACATTTGGGGCTTTGTCCTCCCACACAGTATTTATTGTTATGTATCTGTAAAATCTTACTAGGTGACTTTTAACTCGTACAGTATGTATTGCTGTAGCAGGGAACAGGACTAAGCCCTAATGTACTCCCACAGTTAATTGCACTCTTAACTACTACTTCTGCATTCCCATGGCTACTTCAAAGGATAGGTGCAGAAGGAAGAGTTTTTATATCTGGAGAATGACTGAAGCCGTAAAGAATTATTGAAGATACTGTCTTACATTAAAAAAAGAAGAAATCTATAATCTGGTTATAAGGCTTCTTTCTTTACACCTATATTTCAGCAAAATTACTGTTTTACATTAGTGGGAAAACTATTGTATTTTTTCCTGTAATATTAAAATAAGCATGAAAAGTAGCTTCAGAATCTTCAGGCATTATAAATTGCTCAGTGACTTGTTAGACTACATTTGCTGTAGTCAATTTACTATTATGCAGATGGAAATAAAATTCTTTGTGAAAGACAATTTAACATATCTGAGTTACAGTCTGATCCTCAGAGGAAGTTGTTTGTATTTATTGTTAGTGTAATTTTTTTCAAATAAGAGTTGATTTAGGAGCTGCAGAATCTTACAGTATGCACCAGTCACAGCTGTTGGATAAATTTCTGCGGTATCTGTTTTTGTAAAGTAATGCACTTTAAATAGTATGCACCAATTAATTTTTCCAGTGATGTGCAATGTTGCTGTTTTATCTCTTTAATGGTTGATTTTAAATACTTTCTACAATAGCCATAGACCTTTATATTTTCAAGAGTTGAAATGAATGTACAGTTGAAATCTAGGCTCTTGAGTGATTCATGAGAACATTAAAGCCAGGTTTGGAATAGGGAATAATGACCCATATTCTCTTCTTCCTCATACTTTATTTCATGTCCCATGCTTCAAATATTTTCTTTACTATCTGTTGGAAAGCTGACTTTAATTTTCCCCCCCGAACCTACATTCAAGTAGCCTTTAGGTAGCACTGGCAGTAGAGCATGAATATTTATTTTTTTATCATTAAAGTTAAGTACTGAAACTTTTAAAATACAGCACCAAAAATCACCCCAGTTTCTGACCTTGTAAAACTGTCTTTTCATAATGTATGGTTTTAAATTTTGTTATGAATCCCTTGACATCTTAAATTTACCATTGAAAGCCTAAGTGTCTTTAGACATTCTCCAATTGGCTTTTGATATTCATGGCTATAGTTTTGGTGTGCTGTAGTTGTAGAATCACCACACTCTTATTTTCTAAAGTAAAATGGATGTTCTTCAAGAAACTAGTCTTGCCCCTTCTCTACAATCATGGTAAATTTGTGATTGAGTAGGTGTAGAGGCATTTGGTCTTCATAGCATAGTGTTTTATGACATCTTGACCCAAAAGGTTAAATGTTGGTAAGGATTTAATGCTTAGATACCTCCATGAAGAGTCCCTTGCTCTGACTTTTACACAGATAACATGAATTGCTAGGGATGGAACAATTCAGGGAAAATGTATATATTTAAATTTTTATATTAAAACGGTGGGATTCATAATACAGCTTTTCATAAAAGCAAGTGGTCATGGTTCAACTTAATGGCTGGTAAATTGTACTGCATCCTATTACAGCTCCATTTCAAGCCCAGAATAAACACCTTTCAGTCCTAACTGCCAGGAGGAGTAAGTGCAAGTGTTAGGCCAGGTAGGTTTATTCATAGACTGGGCTCTGAGCCTCTGAGAGAGACTCCTGTTCTTAGATTTACTTTTGGTCTGTGTTTTTTTCCTAGGCAAATGTTGTGCAAAACAGGGTACATGTATGAGTTGAAAATTGAGATATGTTGGAGCAGTGTGGCCAGTAAATGGATTTCAGTATGTTACATCATACTTAAATATTGTTCTGTGAGGGGATTTTGTCTTTTATTTAATTAAGCATTAGAGCTGAAACTCTTATGTCAAGGCATGCTACTTTCTCTTGTTAAAAAGAACAAAAATCATAAGCCTACTCAGCTGTTCAGCATACATATCCCTCCAGTCAAGCTGTTTGTTGGCAGGTTTGAATTTGAGAGAGATGAAAAAAATGCAGGGAGTGTTTAGTTATTTTAAGGTCTGTGAAATTAAGTATTCGAATGGAAAGTCTGTTTATTTAAATTAATAAATTGTTACTCATGTAGCCTTTGTTAGCCTTTGACAAAATGCTAATGGAGTAATGCTGTGTTTGATGCTGCTCCTCTGCTCAACAGCTTCAAGCAGCTTGGAGCCAAAGCCAGCTGTGTAAGACAGGCATCTGCTAAAAGTTAGTGCTCTTACTACTAGTCTGAGTCCTGCCAAGAGTTTCAACTTGCTAAAGGTAGGAACATTTTTTGTCTAGCTAGATCCTTGCAACCTCTCTACTGCTCTTTGCATCTGCTGATGGTACTGAATGTTTCCCCCCCACCCTTATAAACATTATTGCCTGTTTGGTTGATATGTAATACCGTACAGAGGATGTTTTATGCTGTAATTATTCTGAAGACATTGTTTCTCTGTATTGAGGTCCAGTGTCCAGTTATGTTTCTTGCACTCTAAAGTACATTAACTTTTTCATTCTAATTTAATAAATGTATCATCTAAATGAAAGTGTATTATGTCTCTGTTGGAAAGCACCACAGTTTGAGTCTTTGGCTGTAGACTGATCCAGAATTCAAGTATCAGTTACTGTCTTTTATTCAGTGTTGCACATTAGTTGACAAATTACGGTGGCTCTTAATGTGACCGTCTGGTGGGAATATTAACAGTAAATACTTAAAAGTATTTTAAGAGTTCCTCTCCAGGTAGATGCATCTCTGAATCTTCTAGGTTTTACTTTCTCTAGAAAATATGTCACTATTTCAGGTCTAGAGAACAGAACAAGGCAGTAGTTAGGTTACATTATTTGAAGGGCAGCACTGGAGGGAAAGAGAGGAGGGAAGAACAGTATGTGGTTGTGGAGGAAATGCTGCAGTGTGAAGGACTGAGGATTCTGGATGAGAGTGGTGTCCAAGTGAAGAGTTATGAAATAGACCTTGTTGTGTGCTATTTCAGCTACAAAATGAGCTGTCTTTATCTGCTAATACATAATAAGTGAATTTTGAAGATTTGGTTTGCATAGCATCTCTTTCTAATTCTGTGATTGCAAAGGTAATTGAGTCACTCTCACTTAACAGCACTGCTGTGCTCAGTGATTGTTAATCAACTGCTAGTGTGAACTATGAGTGTATTATCAATTGTGTTCAAATCGTGCTTTCTGCTAGCCCTGGAGTGTCAGCTTCTATCCCAATTTATCTTGTAAAGCTTACGATTTGCTTTCACTTTTCTCCATTGTACTGTAAGAGATAGGAAGAGTGAGAATTAGTTTACTTTAAACAAATATTGGCGTTCTTTTGGCTGCTGAAGCATCTATTTAGCATTTTATATTTTTATTAGCTTTTTTGTTTCAGTGATAATCAACCACTGATGATGTGTGTGGGTGTAAAGATAAAGCAGTGTATTTTAAATTATTAAAACATTTCAGAACATCAGTGAGTGCAGAGTCCCTAGGAAGAAATGCAAATGTGTATTGTAGAATAAATAGGAAAAATGAAACCCCATTTTAGCAATCTTCTCTGCAGTTTTAAGTTGTAGCCTGCTGGAGACTTCAGCTTTCTCTTCTAGATCTTCGGGAAACTTAGTTAGAAATGCAAGTTGAACTATTTTCATACAGCAGTATATTTTAGAAGTATGTACTATTTTGCCAAAAAGCATAATTAATTTTGTAACAACAAATAGACTATACTTATATTATACCATAACTTTTGAAGGAAAATTTGCATGTAAATGGGAGAAGTGAATTTATGGAAAGCAAGTAGATTGAAACTGATCATAGCTACATCTGTATTTCCATGTGTGGGAGAACTATGAAAGTACTGCCGTTTGGAGTATTGAAAGAGTTTAATGCATTTATCATTGAAAGAAAGCAAATAAAGCAAATGTTGTGGGAAACTACTATTGACCACCCAGTCAGGATGATGACATCATTGAGTTGTTCTTCAGGGAAATAAGTGGTGTCTCTAGATCAACTGTCATTGTCCTTATGGGTGGTTTTAGCTTCCCAGATGTTAACTGGAGGCACTGGACTGGACCAGTTGTGATGCCCGCTGGTCTTGAGCAGGATCAGATACACAAGCACACTTGACAAAGTGGAGACATTTAATGTCATCTCTGTTTCTGTCACCCTCGGACTCCTGCACTGGAATACTGTCCCTGGGGGGCATGATAAACTCCCAGCCAACTGAACTTGTTCGAGACTTGCTGCTCCAGCTGCGTCAATCTATGGGAACTGATGGGATTCATCCCAGGATAGTGAAATGTCTCCTGTTATCATGGAACATCTCTGCATTATTTTTCAATGGTCTTGGGAATCTGGAAGAGGTACCAGTCTACTGGAAGCTGGCAAATGTCCCAGATTTCATGAAAGGAAAGAAAGAAGACCCTGGTAATTACAGACCTGTCAGCCTCACTTTAGTGCTGGTTAAAATTATGGAGAAGGTTATTCAGTGAGTTATTGAAAAGTAGTTGAGAAACCATGAAGTCATTTGGTCCCAGCCAACAGGTTTATGAGGGGAAAGTCCTGTTTAACTGGCTTACTTTCCTTTTATGACAAGGTCACCCATCAGTTGGCCAAGGGAAAACAGTAAATGTAGTAGTTTTCTACTTTGAGACAGTATCAAAAGCTGTGCTAGAGCATCCTTCAGGGCAAAAAGTCCAGCATACAGCTTGACAAATCCGCAATAGTATGGGTTATCAGTTGGCTGATGAGTCAAGCTCAGAGAGTTACTGCAAACAGGGCCCCATCAGGCTGGTGACCAGTCACTGTTGGGGCTCCCCAAGCCTCAGTTTTAAGGTCATTGCACTTAACAGCTTTTATAAATGGTCTAGATACAGGAGTAAAAAGTACATTAAGTAGGTTTGCTGATGATACTAAACCAGGAGGAGCTGTGGACTCTCTTGAGGGTAGAGAGGCCTTACAGAGAATTGGATAGACTAGAGAGCTGGGCAATCACCAAGGGCATGAAGTTTTAACAAGAGCAAGTTCAGGATTGTCCATCTGGGATGGAGTAATCCTGGTTATACATACAAACTGGGGTACAAGAGGCTAGAGAGCCTGAATATTTTTATAATGAAGGTGGTCCCCTCAGTGAGGGGAACAAAACAGTGAAAGCAGCTGGGAGAATCAGGGATGCTTAATTAGTGTTGTGTATAGTCAGCTGTCAGAAACAACATGTCCATAAGGACTGTGTTGTGACTATCTCTGTATAGGCAGCCACAAAAGTTGCTGTGATATTACATGTTAAAACACAGTTTTTCCCTTGGATTGTCGCTTCTTCATTTTAAATAATAATGCCCTTTTTTGTGCTATTATGTGAATTGGGTTGGATGGGGTGAATGAAGCTTATGCAAAAGAAATTCTTAGTCCTTTTCTACTGAAAGCAGCATCCAATTAAGCATCTTTTACATCTCTAGAAAGCAAAAGGCTGAGGCTTTAGAAAGAAGAATAAGTAAAAGCATATTAAAGGTCTGCAATATCTTAATTTTCAGATTCTGAACTGGTGCATCCATGATTTTTGTAACAAAAGCAAATGGAGTATGATTGGTCTTTTAAAGGTCAGCATACTGGGTTTCAATGGTTCCTTCTGACATCTTGTAGAAAGGAGGTATTCCTTAATTTGTGGACAGCTTGTGATAAAGTTCTGGATCCCCAAAAATCATGAAAATGTCAGAGCTCTGTATGCTCATCCATCAGGCAAGCCCTTTTGCACATACCTCCTTTTCAGGATTATGGTAAGTGAACTTTATATACTTCAAATACTACACCAGTAACTAAGAAGTGAGCCTAATAGGCCAAATCAGTGATTTATCACCACATTGGCAACATAATCTTGGGGCTTAGGAAATGAAAGTGTGAAAACAGGAAGGATAAAAGGATCCATAAGACCTTTCTGGTATAACTCATTGCCAGGAAGCATTGCACGTTAGAGAATAGAATCTCGCTCTCAAGAGGTGGAATTGCACTGTGTGTAGTGGTAAAATTAACAATGCAGTAACTCCATATGTGTGCTGGGAGACAAGTAGGTGACATGAATGAACACCTCAAACTCCTTAGACATAAAGTTACGGGAAGCGCTATCAAATATCATTAGAGGAAAGGAGGAGGAAGAGAGGTAATAAAAGTCAAAAGCCAAAATCAACGAAATATCTCCTTAAATCACTGCCTGGTGGTGCTGTTACAAAATAAGAGGAAACAGGAAAAGTTGCACTGAAGGATGAAGAAGAAAAAGAAACAGTGTAAAGGGAGAAGTATTTATCTTTTTTAGCATT
This sequence comes from Myiozetetes cayanensis, assembly GCF_022539395.1. Lineage (NCBI taxonomy): Eukaryota > Metazoa > Chordata > Aves > Passeriformes > Tyrannidae > Myiozetetes > Myiozetetes cayanensis. The sequence goes on along the minus strand of NW_026087853.1, from coordinate 45,668,607 downwards.
TCTGTATCATGCAAATTTTTCATACGCTTTAGGGAAGGATCTTATAAACAGGGCCCTACTGTTCATTTTAACCAAAATAATTTGGAGCTATTCTTTCCCAGTTTACAGTGTAATGGATTTCATTTAGTCTTTCAGATTACTTTTAGTCTATTGGACATATTTTCAGTCCACTACCTGATTGAGTGTTGGTGTTTTGTTTGGAAAGGCTAGTCCTCTAGTGCAGGTCATAATTTGGATTGGAAGGTAAAGACTATGAATGTTGTACAGATATCTTATCCAATTTATTTTGTTCAGGGATACTAAATTTTGTCTCCACCTGAGGAATTAATGATGTCTGGGTTTATATATTATTGATATTAATTTAAAATTCCACAAATGCACTGACTTTTATAGAACAGCAGCATAACCTTCATATTTGTCTAGTTTAAGATTAACAGATGATAAAACCTGTAAATCATTTTAGTTGCAATGGGACATTTTATTCAGTGAGCAATAATGAACAATTTAATAAGATTCTCAGTACGGTCAACAGATTTGTTTAAGAGGTATTATGTTGACACATCAATAAATCACCACGTGGGTAGTTCCACCATACATATGGATATTGCTACATAACATTCCCTAATGCAGTAGTCCCTGCAACTGTCTACTTAGCAGAATAGAAAAAGGAGTGTTTTGTTTCCTGATAAAGGTAAATACTTTTCTGTGGTAATTTTTAGTGACACATCAGTGTATTTGATTATGGTAAATGTAGGATAAAAAGCCAGCACTTTCTGATTATTTTGATACCACATGGAAAGGACAGGAGAGCATTCAGGATTCATTTTATATTATATATTGGGTTTTGTTTAAAATATTATTAAACTGTAATTCTGTAACTGGAATTTTTCTGATGCTATGATTGTATATTTAACGTATTTAGAAATTTTCCTATAAAATTAAGACATACATGCATTTTATAATTTCAAGTTAAAATAGCTTGATATAGTACACAATAACTAGACATATTTTAATATAAATGGTATCTTCTTGATATCAAACAAATGTATGTCTTCATGTTTTCCTATTTAGCTAATTTCTTTGCTTTCATGTAATTACTAGAGATTCCTTGGACTTGTAATTGCTGTATAGCATTTGCTCCAAAGAGAAATTAGAATGACTGTTTTCTCCTGAATCCTCTTTACTCAAAGTGCAAATCCCTTGTGTTTTCTTCTGTGTAGGCTTGAAAGAAAAAAAAGTACAAAAATAGATTTTCTTAAAAAATAAAAATTGCAAGCTGTGTTTTGAGAGCAGAGACAATTCAGTGGTTTCTAGCATTTTGCAGTGAGCTGGTTTTCAAAGCAAAAAGAACCCAACCAAAACAAACAACCCAACCCCCCAAAATCCCACTAATCAAGATCATTTCTTCTAAATGGTGAGTTATGGTGCTGAATTTTTATTTAAGTATTTATTTATTTTTAATGGATGCAGTGATCACTGAGGATTACAATGGCATCTTCAGATTAAACTCATAGGTAACTAGTCAGCTGTCTGGAACTAATGTGATGTTCGGCTTTGAGAAATAGCTGCTACATCTTCTGTAATTTGGAAATTTAAAATTAAAAAATGCTTTTATATACTAATATAGTTAATTGATCTCTAATGGCTGATCATGCCCTACCAGTCTTAATGCAAAACTTACCACCCTATCTACTTCTCCCCACTGGTTAATCCTAATACGGTATCAGATCACACCTGTGAAGGCCAATAAATAGGGCTCTACGATTTCATTCAGGGATTGAATTTTGCTTCTAAATAAGCATGTGTAAAATATGCAATTATTTGATCAAAGAGCTCCTCCTCTTATTTTTCAACCAAGCCTTCACAGCAGATTTTGGGCTTTGTATTATAACAGCTACTGATAAGGTAAATGCTCCAAACAGCTCAGGTAAACATGGTGAACTACTGCGGGGAAAAGGCAGCCAGTTTCCTCCCTATTGTAAATCCATTCAAAGTCTTTTAGATCATACAGGAAACAAACACACAGTTTAAAAATACATCCTGAACTTGGTTTTGAATATTGTTAAAATTATAGGAAGAAGAATTTTCCTCATTTTACTAAGTTCATTGACTTTAGTATGTATATATATTTGTTTCTTCAGCTGAAGGAGCAAGTGCTACAGTCAAATACCTTTTGGTCTAAGCATGCAATGATAGTTGTGAATGCTGTTTTCCCTTCTGGAACTCTTCATTTATTACTACCCCTGCCTGCTATCCCACCCTCTTGGCAACTAGAACACAGCAAATGAGAGGGGTTATTTTTCATCTGCGTGCCTTTTATGCCAGTGAAAAGAGCTATTTAGAGCTGAGTTGAGTACATTTTATGTCACCCAGGAAAAGGGTTTTGAGAGTGTCTTCATTCCCAAAGGCTGCTAGAGAATATACTCATCTGAGTTAGAAAACTTCCTGATGCCATTGGACTCTGTCATTTAGATAATGAAGATGGGTATTGGAGTGTCACCCAAACTGAAAAATGCTGCAAGTTTTATTGATGAAATAAAAGAAAACAGCTTTGTCCCTTACACTGTGATATGTTAGGACCGTTACATCTATAAAAATGTTATGCAATAAAGCTTTCACTAGGGACAGGTAATACAATGTAGCTGTAAAGTTTTCTGGTTTTATTTTTTAAAGACCCCTTAATCCTTTTTTTTTTTTTTTTTCCCCCAGAAAATAACAGTTTTTTGATCAAGTAGAAATGTGTTTGCTTATTTAATTTTCACGAGGTATTTTCCACGCTTATTTGTTTTTACCCTTCAATACTGTATCACTTAAAAAAATGCAAACACTACAATGTAATTATTTGACTTTTTTTTTATTTTTTTTTTTACAAGTTAGAAGTGAGAAAAGGTGATAACAGAAGTTGACATAAAATCTGTTAAAGAAGGACTGCAAGTTACTCTGGGGAAGACATTATTTCAGCTTCCCTAGGGTCTCTGCTTTCTTTTTTCAACGATACATCATATTACTTCTGCTGATTTGCCATTGGGAACCAAACGCTGCAGCCTGTTGCAGTTGGGAGCCGTCATCTCCAGATTGTTGTATTTGGGAGCCTTGTGATGCAGAGGTTTGTGAAGAGCAGCCCTTTGTACACTGGCATTTTTCCACGTATACATAGTTATAATTTATGCTTGTTCCATTTTGGCAAGTCAGGGTCACCTCTCTCGTTTGGGTGCTGAACTCTTGGCAACAGCTACAGTCGTGTTGCATCTGGTTTGCTTCAAGAGAATACCTGTGTTCCATCAGGAAAAAAACATCTCAGTAAAAACTGACGCATAGAGCCCTCTCAGTGACTTTTCTTTTGGGGGTATTTGGTTTGGTTTTTGGTTTTTTTATACATGCTCTTTTCCTCCCTCTCAGACACACTTATGAATGTGATTTTAATTACTTGTCTCTCCAACAGTGAAAGTGTTCTTGCTCCCATTGAATCTGATTCAATTTATAAACACATTAACTTTGTTGCTATTCTGTGATCATAGAATCAGGTAGGTTGGAACAGACCTTTCAGATCGAGTCCAACCATTAACCCACTACTACCAAGTCCACCACTAAACCATGTCCCTAAGTGCCACATCTGCATGTCTTTTAAATATCACTTCCCTGGGCAGCCTGTTCTGATGCTTCACAACCCTTTCAGTGCAGAAATTTTTCTTAACATCCAATCTAAAGCTCCCCTGGTGCAACTTGAAGTCATTTCCTCTCGTCCTTCCACTTGCTACCTGGGAGAACAGATCAATCCTCACCTCACTACAACTTCCTTTCAGGTAGTTGTGAAGAGCGATGAGGTCTCCCGTGAGCCTTCTTGTGAGAGACCAGTAAAAATGAAGTATAAATGAAGCCATAGAGATGTTAAATTAATTTTTAAAACTTACATTGAAGAGCCAGGACAAGTTCCTTCACAATACGACAGCTCAACAGGTTCAGAAGACTCACAGCCAGCATGGCGGATCACAGTTTTCTTGCTGTAAGGCTTGCATTTTGCAGCTTTACAAAAAGGAAGAGGGGAAAGTATATTTCAGATCTCTAGTTCAGAACTAAAGGAATGCTAAAACGGTTTCAAAGTGCATGATGTTTGATTACTGAGAATCTGCAGTATGTGATGGGGTGGGGAGTGGGTACTGTGTAAGGTATCTGGAATTTTCAGGTTATTCTTTGATTTAATCTCTAAAAAGGTATTCGCAAAATAATGCAGAGGCCTGAGCATTGTTGGTTTGATTTGTGATATTAAGTATCAGGAAAACAAATCTGCATTTTTCTTTTCAATAAATAGTGAAACACAGGGTCTTCATATATAGAATATGTGAAAACATGGGGAGTGAAGAATCCTTCCATTCACTAAAAGATAGTTAAAAGTCGAACACAATCCTCTTCAAGTAGAACACATAAAGACAGCATTACTTACGTTTACATATTTTGCAGCAGCCATCGGGCGTAGTCTCTGTTTCATCCTTTGTAAAAGTAAAGGAGGATTTGTGTTAGTGCATGGATGACAATCATGAATAAGAATATGAGTTAGCAGTATTGATACTGGCAGAAAGCTCCTCTGTGATGAACCCTAAATGAAAGAATGACTTGCTGTCTTCATCATAGAAGTCTTGAATAAGCCTCATAAAAAATACCAAGCCTTTCTTATTACTAATGTTACAACAAAACTAATTTCATTCTTAAGACATTCGTGCAACTTCAGTGAAACTGATTTGTTGTATTCTTCCTTGTCCCTCCTTGCTCTTTTGAACTGCCTTCAATCAGTGAAGAATTGATTAAAACTTACAGGATCGCATTCTCCGGGCTCGTACTCGGGGCACACTCTCTTACTTTGGACTGCAACAAACTGATCTTCAATTTTTTCACATTTGTAATGGCTGCATTGGTCGAGTGGCAGGATCTCATTAACCTAAGATTTTGTAAGAAAAGCAAAAGTATTTTTTTCATTGTCATTAAGTGTGTCAGAGCTAATTAAGTTCTCATACCTCAGAGGTTCTTAGATGGTTCTGAAGTTCTTTCAAGTGGCAGAAATGAGATTCTGCAAACTGCAGCAAACTTGAAAGTTTAAATCCTGGTTCTGAACACTCAGATCCCAAATTAGAAATCGTTGTCCCATTAACCACACATATCAAGAATTTGTCATTCCAAGGAAGTTTTCAATTCAGAAAGCTGGTGTGTTGTTTTCAGAGTAATTTCAGTATTACATTCTTACTAGTAAGGGACATGAATTGAGACTTGGCTGTTATATCAGCTAACAGAGAGATCTGAAATGGAAAGGAATACTTACATTGAGCACGTGAACAGTGTTGTTACTTAGTTTGACTTTGCAAGCCACTTCGATGCACTTCCCACAGCACTCTCCTTCCTCAGTCATATATTGATAACCCTACTCATAAGGAGATGAAAAAGAAAGCATGTTGAATTGGTGATGGAGAATTCTGGTCTTGCTGTAACTGAGGGCTGACTGGGCAGCCTAGAGAATCTGAACTCACCAGTGGGCAAGATGTTTCACACTGAAGCGTTTCACAATGCACAGTGTTAGCATTAGTCACTGGATCTTTCTCAGAACTGCAGGTACATTTCTTACATGAATTGACTACAACTGACTTTCCAACCTGGAAGACGGGGAAAAAAAGAAACAAAACAACATTCAAATGGCAGCAGTTTGCATATAATGTATAGGCAGAGTGGAACACGTTGCTGAGAACCATTAAGGTTGCTGAAATCCAAGTGCTCCCTAGTTCTTCAACTCTCTTTGAATACAGAGTTGTTTGGCTTCAAGTCATGCAGGAAAGCACACAGTAAGAGGAAACTATATGAAGCAATGTAAAAGAGAAGAGTAAATTAATAAAATGAAGGTAAGACTGGTTTATACTGTCTCATTGTTTTACCAGCTTTTCAGTGTCCCATTTAAGAATATTTTTTCTCTCTAAGTCATGTTCACTGGTTGTAAAACAGTTGTAATTTGAAAATTGAGATTAAAATAAGCGTATACATAAGCAGAGATGTAACTTTACACATGGATTTTAGTCTTTTGAAATGTATCCACAAAGGCTCCAGTGCGAATGCTTCAATTGCAAGTTAATGATCTAAGTACTAATTTTAGCAAAAAGGGTTAGGGTATCAATTAAAGCAACAATGCTAGCTTCCAGTTAAGGGCAAGAGATTAAAAAAACACATATACTGGGAAAAGAACTTTCTCAAAGACTTATTTTGGTAGAAAGGATGTACTTTTCACTTCCAGCAATATACTATACAATTCCATAAGATTCTCACCGTGTACAATGTACCATTAATCACACAAACATCAGGCACTGGTTCTGAAAAACAACAACAACAACAACAAATTAATTCCAGGGTAAACTCAAATTGTGAGACTTCCTGAGATGTCAAAATGTTATCAAGTTTTGTAAGTAACATAGAGTATGGAAAACTTGAATTCAATCCCCCCTACATGCTTAGACCTCATATGTAGTGGATGTTCAAGTAAAGTTTCATCATTGAAATTAGCTAGAAGAGTTGATGAGGAATAGCTTCAAACTCAAGCTACGCATGAAAAATCCCTTTTTTGCCCTTTCAGTATCTGGTTCACTTCAAATTAAATTAGTTGTTTCCTCTTTGAACCTTAGAAGTCCAATAATATTCAAAGATGCTTTAGTTACTGATTCTTTATGACCTCTCAGAACATGGCTGTATGGAATATTGACTCTATGTCAAAAAAGGTGTTCCTATTGTGGTAATATAAATTTGATAGCATGTCAGAACCCATTCATGTCTCTCACAGAACTGCTTCAAACTTGCCTGTTCCTTTGTTTTGACTTTCCTGTTTCAGGCTTAATTTATGGCTAGTTTTTTCTTTTTATTCTTTTGCACACATATATGTATATAAAAATTTATATATATAAATAAACTTGTATAACTGTAGAATTTTAAAATTTTCATGAGCATTCAATGACATTGTAAGTATAATTTTTTTTCATACATTGGCAATTCTGATAACAATTCATTTTTTATTATTGCTTCTTGTTACTTGCTCTTGTAGTTAATTGTTAAGCTTTTGGCTGTCCTAGTCCTTGCATCTTAGTTTAGCTGCAGCTGGGCAAATGTTAATGTGCTCTAATGTTACATTAATAACATCTTAAAAAACACATTGACAACATTTATGATTACAGATGCAGAGATAGTTAAGCTATATAAAACTCATGAAGGTTCAAAGTATTATCTTACTATTCCACCCATTCTTTCATCAGAGTTAATTGAAAAAAACATTTTGTTTTTAAATAAAGATCTAATGCACATTTAGCCAAAAATTGATGTGCGTTCACTGAGACAGAACAACTTAAGGTTTTGCTATTATTGTGATACATGAAGAACTTCCTTAGAAGTGCAAATGTAATTCATTGGAGTGTGTAGTGTAGTATTTATATATGTATTTTTAATACTTACGGCATTTAAATTCAGGACAACATGGGTCTTTTTGTGGTAGTACAGCCATGGAAACAAATCCTAAGTCACAAGTTGTTTCCTGAGTTGTTTGGCATGGGAGCGGCTGGCACTGCACAGTAGCAGTGAGGGAGTCACAGACACACTCCTGGCATTCACTTATCCATTTCTCTCCAGGCTGAAAATATGTAAATGATTTATTCTTAAATGCTCCTTCTAGCCCTAGTTGTTTTGTTTCAACTTGAGATAGATTCTCAAAATTGGTGGGAAGTTCAGATCAGAGTTTTCTTAGCATACTATTAAGAGCAGGAATGCTGAGAATGATTTTCTTCTGCAGAAAAATAAGCGTATTTTACTTTTCATCGATAGTCTGCTTATTTCTATGACATTCAAATGTCTTTTATTAAAAACAAATGGTCTGCCATGGTCTTAGTGAGTTTTTCCACCTCTAGATTACTTAAAAGCCTGGCAATGCCAGGTTAAAGAATTGTGTGTTATCAGGTCATTAGTTACACAACCAACTTCCTTATTGACATACATAGAGGAATTGGCTATTAGACGACAGAAATCGGGCTGGTTTTGCAACAGTGGTATATTAGAAAGAAAGAAGGGGAACCACCTTTCGTGGAGGATTGACAGCAGTACAGTTTCTTTCTGCTGACGTTGTGAGGGATGTTGCTGTGGTTGGTGAGGCAGAAGACAATACGTGGTCTGTGGATGACGTGCCTTGTATTGTAGTTGTTGAAGCGACTGAAGGGACAGGAGTTGTCAAAGGACACGGTCCCTGGAATGGCTCAATTTCGCATTCCTTGCTGCAAAGTGCATAAAAATTACAGCCAGCTCTGTCTGTTCTGTTGTATACCACTTCACCTGTAGATGAAAATTGGAGGAGAAATTACAAGACCAATGAAAATACTTAGGGGAAAAAAAATCAATAAAATATTGTGAATATATAATGTGTATTCATACATAAAAAGTTCTATGTTCAGATTATTTTGAGTGGTTCTCTTTATTTGAATAGTGTTTTAAGGGTTTATATTGCATATAATATTTTTTTAATCAAAAGTAAGACACTTACCAGGAGAAAATAAAGTATCAAACACATGACAAAAGCATGGAGTTACTCTGCTGGACGTAACAGGGGTACTGGCTTCTGTTGTCACAGATGTGCTGGTGGAAGAACTGAATATTGCAGAAGTGCTTGATTGTGATGTACCAGTTGTAGCAACTGTTAAATACAAGTAATAATTAAATTTGCAGCAAAGGATTTTTATGTAATAATTTTAATAAATTCAAGAAGTATTTTTAGCATTCAGGCAAACCAATCAAACATTTGTTGCATTCAAATATTTGACCTATTCATAAATGGAGATTGTGAAAATTTTTTAGTTATACATTGAATACTGTGTGGCATTTGGCAAATCTTAGGACATTTAGCTCTAAGGTTTTCAAAGGTTTCAATATCACCCCTTTCTGCCCTGAATTAAGGGTTAGTACAATGAAACTAACTGAGTTGTCTAACACGGATACTAGAGGCAGAGGGGCAGATTGATTTAAAACTGGTTTATGTGTTTGAGAAAATAGAGATGGTCACAGAATCATGCAGTCAAAGATTCACTTAGGGGCAGAAATCACTAAAAAAAACGGAAACAAATGCTGTTCTAAAGAAAAATCAGAAAATACACCTTAAAGAGGTAGAAAATGTCATACCTGGACTGACTGTGGGACTAAACGTGGTGGGGAAAACAGTGGTAGCAACACTTTCTACAGTAGAAGAAACAATTTCAATAACAGCTATGGTGCTTCTGGTTCCAGACTGAGGAACAGTGGTAGTGGGGACAGCCGTGGTGCCAGTGGTGCTTCTTATTTTTGCTTCAGGAGTTGTGGAAGCAGTAGTGGCTGAAGTTGGAGCCTGTGTTCCTGCAGTGGAGGTTTCTCCTGGAGCAGTTGAGCCTCGGGTTGTTGTGGTGGTTCCCTCTGTTATCCTGGATGTGCTGGCCGTGCTGGTGGCTGGTGTGGGCACTGTTGGTGTGGGTGTGATGATGATGGTGGTTGTTCCTTCAGTCTGAGGAGGAGAGGTCCTGGTGGTGGTCGCAATGACAGTTGTTCCTTCTTTCGTCGGGCGTGTGGTAGTGGGGACAGCCGTGGTGCCAGCAGTGCTTCCTATTTTTGCTTCGGGAGTAGCAGAAGCAGGAGTGGCAGAAGTTGGAGCCTGGGTTGCTGCAGTGGAGGTTACACCTGGAGCAGTTTTGGCTGAAGGTGTTGCAGTGCTTCCCTCTGTTGTCCTGGAGGTGCTGGCAGTGCTGGTGGCTGGTGTGGACACTGCTGGTGTGGGTGTGATGATGACTGTGGTGCCTTCCGTCTGAGGGGGAGAGGTCCGGGTGGTGGTTGAGATGACTGTTGTTCCTTCTTTTGTTGGGCGTGTGGTAGTAGGCACAGCTGTGGTGCTAGCAGTGCTTCCTATTTTTGCTTCGGGAGTAGTGGAAGTGGTAGAGGTTGAAGTTGGAGGCTGTGTTCCTGCAGTGGAGGTTTCTCCTGGAGCAGTTTTGGCTGAAGGTGTTGTGGTGGTTCCTGCTGTTGTCCTGGAGGTGCTGGCAGTGCTGGTGGCTGGTGTGGGCACTGTTGGTTTGGATGTGATGATGATGGTGGTTGTTCCTTCCGTCTGAGGGGGAGAGGTCCTGGTGGTGGTCGCGATGATGGTTGTGCCTTCCTTTGTCTGGGCGTGTGGTAGTGGGGACAGCCGTGGTGCCAGCAGTGCTTCCTATTTTTGCTTCGGGAGTAGTGGAAGCAATAGTAGCAGAAGTTGGGGCCTGCGTTGCTGCAGTGGAGGTTTCTCCTGGAGCAGTTTTGGCTGAAGGTGTTGCAGTGCTTCCCTCTGTCGTCCTAGATGTGCTGGCAGTGCTGGTGGCTGGTGTGGGCACTGCTGGTGTGGGTGTGATGATGACTGTGGTGCCTTCAGTCTGAGGAGGAGAGGTCCTGGTGGTGGTCGCAATGATGGTTGTGCCTTCCTTTGTTGGGCGTGTGGTAGTGGGGACAGCCGTGGTGCCAGCGGTGCTTCCTATTTTTGCTTCAGGAGTTGTGGAAATGGTAGAGGCTGAAGTTGGAGGCTGTGTTCCTGCAGTGGAGGTTTCTCCTGGAGCAGTTTCAGCTGACGGTGTTGTGGTGCTTCTTTCTGTAGTCCTGAAGGTGCTGGCCATGCTGGTGGCTGGTGTTGGCACTGCTGGTGTGGGTGTGATGATGACTGTGGTGCCTTCAGTCTGAGGAGGAGAGGTCCTGGTGGTGGTCAAGATGATTGTTGTTCCTTCCTTTGTCTGGCGTGTGGTAGTGGGGACAGCCGTGGTGCCAGCAGTGCTTCCTATTTTTGCTTCGGGAGTAGTGGAAGCACGAGTGGCAGAAGTTGGAGCCTGGGTTGCTGCAGTGGAGGCTTCTGGAGCAGTTTTGGCTGAGGGTGTTGTGGTGCTTCCTTCTGTGGTCCTGGAGGTACTGGCAGTGCTGGTGGCTGGTGTGGGCACTGTTGGTGTGGGTGTGATGATGACTGTGGTGCCTTCAGTTTGAGGGGGAGAGGTCCGGGTGGTGGTCGCAATGATGGTTGTGCCTTCCTTTGTCTGGGCGTGTGGTAGTGGGGACAGCCGTGGTGCCAGCGGTGCTTCCTATTTTTGCTTCGGGAGTTGTGAAAATGGTAGAGGTTGAAGTTGGAGGCTGTGTTCCTGCAGTGGAGGTTTCTCCTGGAGCAGTTTTGGCTGAAGGTGTTGCAGTGCTTCCCTCAGTCGTCCTGGATGTGCTGGCGGTGCTGGTGGCTGGTGTAGGCACTGCTGGTGTGGGTGTGATGATGATGGTGGTTGTTCCTTCAGTCTGAGGGGGAGAGGTCCTGGTGGTGGTCGCAATGATGGTTGTGCCTTCCTTTGTCTGGCGTGTGGTAGTGGGGACAGCCGTGGTGCCAGCAGTGCTTCCTATTTTTGCTTCAGGAGTTGTGGAAGCAATAGTGGCAGAAGTTGGAGGCTGTGTTCCTGCAGTGGAGGTTTCTCCTGGAGCAGTTTTGGCTGAGGGTGTTGTGCTGCTTCCTTCTGTAGTCCTGAAGGTACTCGCCGTGCTGGTGGCTGGTGTGGGCACTGTTGGTGTGGTTGTGATGATGACTGTGGTGCCTTCAGTTTGAGGGGGAGAGGTCCTGGTGGTGGTCACGATGACAGTTGTTCCTTCCTTAGTCGGGCGTGTGGTAGTGGGGACAGCCGTGGTGCCAGCGGTGGTTCCTATTTTTGCTTCGGGAGTAGTGGAAGCACGAGTGGCAGAAGTTGGAGCCTGGGTTGCAACAGTGGAGGTTTCTCCTGGAGCAGTTTTGGCTGAAGGTGTTGTGGTGCTTCTTGCTGTGGTCCTAGAGGTGCTGGCAGTGCTGGTGGCTGGTGTGGGCACTGTTGGTGTGGGTGTGATGATGACGGTGGTGCCTTCAGTCTGAGGGGGAGAGGTCCGGGTGGTGGTCGCAATGATGGTTGTGCCTTCCTTTGTTGGCGTGTGGTAGTGGGGACAGCCGTGGTGCCAGCGGTGCTTCCTATTTTTGCTTCAGGAGTTGTGGAAGTAGGAGTGGCAGAAGTTGCAGCCTGGGTTGTTGCAGTGGAGGCTTCTGGAGCAGTTTTGGCTGAGGGTGTTGTGGTGCTTCCCTCTGTTGTCCTGAATGTGCTGGCCATGCTGGTGGCTGGTGTGGGCACTGTTGGTGTGGGTGTGATGATGATGGTGGTTGTTCCTTCAGTCTGAGGGGGAGAGGTCCTGGTGGTGGTCGCAATGACAGTCGTTCCTTCTTTCGTCGGGCGTGTGGTAGTGGTGCCAGCCGTGGTGCCAGCGGTGGTTCCTATTTTTGCTTCGGGAGTAGTGGAAGCAATAGTGGCAGAAGTTGCAGCCTGGGTTGTTGCAGTGGAGGCTTCTGGAGCAGTTTTGGCTGAGGGTGTTGTGGTGGTTCCTGCTGTTGTCCTGGAAGTGCTGGCAGTGCTAGTGGCTGGTGTGGATACTGTTGGTGTCGGTGTAATAATGACTGTGGTGCCTTCAGTCTGAGGGGGAGAGGTCCTGGTGGTGGTCACGATGACAGTCGTTCCTTCTTTCGTTGGGTGTTTGGTAGTGGGGACAGCCGTGGTGCCAGCGGTGGTTCCTATTTTTGCTTCGGGAGTAGCAGAAGCAATAGTGGTAGAAGTTGGAGGCTGTGTTCCTGCAGTGGAGGTTTCTGCTGGAGCAGTTTTGGCTGAGGGTGTTGTGGTGGTTCCTGCTGTTGTCCTGGAAGTGCTGACTGTGCTGGTGGCTGGTGTGGGCACTGTTGGTGTTGATCTAATGATAACAGTGGTGCCTTCAGTCTGAGGAGGAGAGGTCCTGGTGGTGGTCGCAATGATGGTTGTGCCTTCCTTTGTTGGGCGTGTGGTAGTGGGGACAGCCGTGGTGCCAGCGGTGCTTCCTATTTTTGCTTCAGGAGTTGTGGAAGCAATAGTAGCAGAAGTTGGAGGCCTGTGTTCCTGCAGTGGAGGTTTCTCCTGGGGCAGTTTTGGCTGAGGGTGTTGTGGTACTTCCTTCTGTAGTCCTGAAGGTACTCGCCGTGCTCGTGGCTGGTGTGGATACTGTTGGTGTCGGTGTAATAATGACTGTGGTGCCTTCAGTCTGAGGAGGAGAGGTCCTGGTGGTGGTTGCGATGATGGTTGTGCCTTCCTTTGTCTGGCGTGTGGTAGTGGGGACAGCCGTGGTGCCAGCAGTGCTTCCTATTTTTGCTTCAGGAGTTGTGGAAATAATAGAACCTGAAGTTTGAGGCTGTGTTCCTGCAGTGGAGGTTTCACCTGGAGCAGTTTTGGCTGAGGGTGTTGTGGTGCTTCTTGCTGTGGTCCTGGAGGTGCTGGCAGTGCTGGTGGCTGGTGTGGGCACTGTTGGTGTGGGTGTGATGATGATGGTCGTTGTTCCTTCAGTCTGAGGGGGAGAGGTCCTGGTGGTGGTTGCGATGAAGGTTGTTCCTTCTTTCGTCGGGCGTGTGGTAGTGGGGACAGCCGTGGTGCCAGCAGTGCTTCCTATTTTTGCTTCGGGAGTAGCAGAAGCAGGAGTGGTAGAAGTTGGAGCCTGAGTTGCAACAGTGGAGGTTTCTCCTGGAGCAGTTTTGGCTGAAGGTGTTGTGGTGGTTCCTGCTGTTGTCCTGGAGGTGCTGGCAGTGCTGGTGGCTGGTGTGGGCACTGTTGGTGTGGGTGTGATGATGATGGTCGTTGTTCCTTCAGTCTGAGGGGGAGAGGTCCTGGTGGTGGTCGCAATGATGGTTGTGCCTTCCTTTGTTGGGCGTGTGGTAGTGGGGACAGCCGTGGTGCCAGCAGTGCTTCCTATTTTTGCTTCAGGAGTTGTGGAAGCAATAGTAGCAGAAGTTGGGGCCTGCGTTGCTGCAGTGGAGGTTTCTCCTGGAGCAGTTTTGGCTGAAAGTGTTGCAGTGCTTCCCTCTGTCGTCCTAGATGTGCTGGCAGTGCTGGTGGCTGGTGTGGGCACTGCTGGTGTGGGTGTGATGATGACTGTGGTGCCTTCAGTCTGAGGAGGAGAGGTCCTGGTGGTGGTCGCAATGATGGTTGTGCCTTCCTTTGTTGGGCGTGTGGTAGTGGGGACAGCCGTGGTGCCAGCGGTGCTTCCTATTTTTGCTTCAGGAGTTGTGGAAATGGTAGAACCTGAAGTTGGAGGCTGTGTTCCTGCAGTGGAGGTTTCTCCTGGAGCAGTTTTGGCTGAGGGTGTTGTGGTGCTTCCTTCTGTAGTCCTGAATGTGCTGGCCATGCTGGTGGCTGGTGTGGGCACTGTTGGTGTGGGTGTGATGATGACAGTGGTGCCTTCAGTCTGAGGGGGAGAGGTCCTGGTGGTGGTCACGATGACAGTCGTTCCTTCTTTCGTCGGGCGTGTGGTAGTGGGGACAGCCGTGGTGCCAGCGGTGGTTCCTATTTTTGCTTCGGGAGTAGTGGAAGCAGGAGTGGCAGAAGTTGGAGCCTGGGTTGTTGCAGTGGAGGCTTCTGGAGCAGTTTTGGCTGAGGGTGTTGTGGTGGTTCCTGCTGTTGTCCTGGAAGTGCTGGCAGTGCTGGTGGCTGGTGTGGGCACTGTTGGTTTGGATGTGATGATGATGGTGGTTGTGCCTTCAGTCTGAGGGGGAGAGGTCCTGGTGGTGGTCGCAATGATGGTTGTGCCTTCCTTTGTCTGGCGTGTGGTAGTGGGGACAGCCGTGGTGCCAGCGGTGCTTCCTATTTTTGCTTCGGGAGTTGTGAAAATGGTAGAGGTTGAAGTTGTAGCCTGGGTTGTTGCATTGGAGGCCTCTCCTGGAGCAGTAGTTGCTGAGGGTGTTGTGGTGCTTCCCTCTGTTGTCCTGGAGGTGCTGGCGGTGCTGGTGGCTGGTGTGGACACTGCTGGTGTGGGTGTGATGATGACTGTGGTGCCTTCAGTCTGAGGGGGAGAGGTCCTGGTGGTGGTTGCAATGAAGGTTGTTCCTTCTTTCTTTGGGCGTGTGGTAGTGGGGACAGCCGTGGTGCCAGCGGTGGTTCCTATTTTTGCTTCGGGAGTTGTGGAAGCAATAGTGGCAGAAGTTGGAGGCTGTGTTCCTGCAGTGGAGGTTTCTCCTGGAGCAGTTTTGGCTGAGGGTGTTGTGGTGCTTCCTTCTGTAGTGCTGAAGGTACTGGCTGTGCTGGTGGCTGGTGTGGGCACTGCTGGTGTGGGTGTGATGATGACTGTGGTGCCTTCAGTCTGAGGGGGAGAGGTCCTGGTGGTGGTCGCAATGATGGTCGTGCCTTCCTTTGTCTGGGCGCGTGGTAGTGGGGACAGCCGTGGTGCCAGCGGTGCTTCCTATTTTTGCTTCAGGAGTTGTGGAAATAATAGAACCTGAAGTTGGAGGCTGTGTTCCTGCAGTGGAGGTTTCTCCTGGAGCAGTTTTGGCTGAAGGTGTTGTGGTGCTTCTTGCTGTGGTCCTGGAGGTGCTGGCGGTGCTAGTGGCTGGTGTTGGCACTGTTGGTGTGGGTGTGATGATGATGGTGGTTGTTCCTTCTGTCTGAGGGGGAGATGTTTTGGTGGTGGTCACGATGACAGTTGTTCCTTCCTTTGTCTGGCGTGTGGTAGTGGGGACAGCCGTGGTGCCAGCGGTGCTTCCTATTTTTGCTTCGGGAGTAGCAGAAGCAGGAGTGGCAGAAGTTGGAGCCTGGGTTGTTGCAGTGGAGGCTTCTGGAGCAGTTTTGGCTGAGGGTGTTGTGGTGGTTCCTGCTGTTGTCCTGGAAGTGCTGACTCTGCTGGTGGCTGGTGTGGGCACTGTTGGTGTGGGTGTGATGATGACTGGTGGTTGTGCCTTCAGTCTGAGGGGGAGAGGTCCTGGTGGTGGTTGCAATGATGGTCGTGCCTTCCTTTGTCTGGGCGTGTGGTAGTGGGGACAGCCGTGGTGCCAGCGGTGCTTCCTATTTTTGCTTCAGGAGTTGTGGAAGCAATAGTAGCAGAAGTTGGGGCCTGCGTTGCTGCAGTGGAGGTTTCTCCTGGAGCAGTTTTGGCTGAAGGTGTTGCAGTGCTTCCCTCTGTCGTCCTGGATGTGCTGGCGGTGCTGGTGGCTGGTGTGGGCACTGTTGGTGTGGGTGTGATGATGACTGTGGTGCCTTCAGTCTGAGGAGGAGAGGTCCTGGTGGTGGTCGCAATGATGGTTGTTCCTTCTTTTGTTGGGCGCGTGGTAGTGGGGACAGCCGTGGTGCCAGCAGTGCTTCCTATTTTTGCTTCAGGAGTTGTGGAAATGGTAGAACCTGAAGTTTGAGGCTGTGTTCCTGCAGTGGAGGTTTCTCCTGGAGCAGTTTTGGCTGAGGGAGTTGTGGTGCTTCCTTCTGTAGTCCTGAAGGTACTGGCTGTGCTGGTGGCTGGTGTGGGCACTGTTGGTGTGGGTGTGATGATGATGGTGGTTGTTCCTTCAGTCTGAGGGGGAGAGGTCCTGGTGGTGGTCACGATGACAGTTGTTCCTTCTTTCGTCGGGCGTGTGGTAGTGGGGACAGCCGTGGTGCCAGCGGTGGTTCCTATTTTTGCTTCGGGAGTAGTGGAAGCAGGAGTGGCAGAAGTTGTAGCCTGGGTTGTTGCACTGGAGGCTTCTCCTGGAGCAGTAGTTGCTGAGGGTGTTGTGGTGCTTCCCTCTGTTGTCCTGGAGGTGCTGGTGGCGCTAGTGGCTGGTGTCGGCACTGTTGGTGTGGGTGTGATGATGATGGTTGTGCCTTCAGTTTGCTGGGCACTGGTCCTCAGTGTACCTGTTGTGCTTTCAGTGGTTGTCATTTCTCTTTGGGGAAGGGCTGAGACAGTATTTGTTAATGGTGCAGTTTGGGTTGCTACTGTGGTGGTTTCTGGAGGGTAGTATGTGGTGGAGGCCCTTACTGTGGTCCCTGGAATTGCTGATGTTGTCTGGCAATGTTTACGGTCACAGCACAGCACTGAGACCTCATAGTCAAAGCACATCGGATACTTGACGGTCTGGTCCTTATTTCTGCACACGAGCCCAGTGTCAAGGCTGCACTGAAATTTTTGTCCCATTATTTGCACGATTCTGTCAGGGTAATCTTTAGCACGGCACTTGATGTCTTGTGGCTTGTCACACAGTGGATAACCAGCAGCTCGGATATTTTCATATGTCTCTGAGTCTCCATTTTGGCTACCAGGTGTAGGGGAGTCCACATTAAACCACTGCGTCCAGGCACAGCGCTCCTCGCAGTTGTCTGTGGTCTTGGAGGTGCTGGCAATAGTGGTGGTTGCTGACATGGGAAGTGTTGGTGTGGGTGTTGTGATGACAGTGGTGCCTTCAGTTTGAGGGGGAGAGGTCCTGGTGGTGGTCGCAATGAAAGGTTGTTCCTTCTTTCATCGGGTGTGTGGTAGTGGGGACAGCCGTGGTGCCAGCGGTGCTTCCTATTTTTGCTTCAGGAGTAGTGGAAACAGTAGTGGGTGATACTGTTGTTTGAATAGCAATAGGGGATAATACATTGGGAAGAGTTGCTGCTGTAGGGGTTTCCATGCTGGTGCCAGTGGTGGTTGTAGAGGTGGTGGCAGTGCTAGTGGCTGGGGTGGGCACTGTTGCTGTGGATGTCGGGACAGTCGTGCCTTGTGTTGGCAGGGCAGTAGTACTGGAAACTGCTGTGGTGCCAGCAGTGACTTTTGTTTTTTGTTCAGGGAGAGTGGAGATGGTATTGGGTGGTGTTGGAGCCTGAGTTGTCACAGTGGAGGTTTCTGCTGTAGGAGATGTAGTTTGGTAACCTGTTGTTGAGACTTGAGATGTCCTTGCTGTAACTGAAGTTTCAGTCAGAGTAGTTGTTCTTTCGCTGTCACTGGGTGATTTTGTAGTTACTTTGCTTGTTTGCACTTCAGTTTCTTGTTTTTGTGTTGTTGGTTTTATCTTTGTCTGTACTGTGAATTGTGTTGATTCTACAGCAGTAGTTGTTGTGAATTCTTTTGTGGTTGTTGGTGTTGTAGATTGTATTTCAGAACATGGTACATATCTGCAGCATGATATTCTGATTTCATAATTATAGCACTGCTTAGATTCTTGGTCCTGGTTATTGCATATTAATCCTCTGCTCTGACTACACTGTACTGTTTGGTTAAGGTGGTCGATTTCTGTATCTGGGTGTTCTTTAGCTCTGCACTGAATACCATTGGGGTTTGTACACACACTGTATCCTTTTTCCTTGAGACTTTCAAATGTTTCATAATCTCCACTGTCCTCTTTGTTTTCAGGCTGAGTAGAATCATACCATTCTGACCAGGTACACACATTTTTCACACATACAGTTGTCACTGGTGCTGCAGTTGTCATTTCTGTAATTCAAAGGAGGAACAATAAGTCTTGTCTGCTCTTATTAAAGGAAGTCCCAGAAAAAAATTATTTGTCTTCCATGTATTTTTTGTTGTATATAAATTTTTATAAAATGAAGTATTTTAATTTTAGAGCAATAACTTGCTTAGGCAATCTTGAACCTAGTTTCGAAAGTAGTTTTTCATCTTTTGTCTCTATTATTATTATTATTATAGTGGTACTTTCTGTGACATCTATTAAAAATTGTAGCTAAATAAAGCTAATCTGACATCCTTTGCATGGTACGTTAGCACTTAGATAATATAATCTCATGATTTCTATGGTACAAGTAGAGAAGGTTTATTCTCCTTGCTATTATCTCTGTATTTATTTACTCTTAACTGCATGAGACTGCATAAGACTTTAAAATATTTTTACAGAATAATGACTTTTCTACTTATTTTAATATTATGTAACATATTTATAAACCTAATCTAAAATATTATATATATTTAATATATGTATTTTGCATATAGTGCATTATAATAGAGAATACATATAGTATATATGAAATATATAATCTAATAAGTATTTTCTACTTATTTTAATAATATTTTTTTCATATTCTTAGCATTATGAAGATGACCATGTGGAATAGATACCACTTTCTTCATATAGATGTTGCTTAACAACATTCATTAACATTAAGAAGACTTAAATTTGCATATTTAGTTCTTCCTGTAGTATAATTTTGTGTGAATATTTCTCAAAATTACTGAGCATTTGGTCTCTATAATGAATTAACTGCAGGAATAAAGTAGAAGTGTACTGCAGGAGTAGAAGGAAACTGTTGATTTGGTTGTTAAATACAATTAAGAAAGGTTCTAAACAATGGTTATAAATAATTTGAGCATTTCCTCAAACTAAATTTCTTATCTTCAGTTGGTAGCAATGTGCTCAGTAATTTAAGAAATGGCAGCAATTGTCTATCATGTTTTCAGAAGTTGGTCTAGAACTGCTGGTTTTTGTTTGCAAGGAGACGAGAAGATTCTCCAGGATGCAATTATTAATAAGCTCTATTATTTTTTCCCCCCTGGAAAAACCATGGTGAAACAGTGGAGACTGGGTTTGTAAGAAATGCTGTACTCATTTCTACATCCTTGATTATGGTCTTCTTTGGCAACTGAAGCTGCCACGTGAATTAGTGGCTCCAGCAGAAGTCAACATTTTCAAGTAAAATTATATGCCATTAACTGATGAAAAGGTCCTCCCTTTCAGTCACTCACAGAAACTTTAAGTTATTTTAAAGATTATTCATGCATACCTGAAGTAGTAGTTGTGGGCTGACTTGTAGAAAATGTAAACGGGGTGGTTGTAAAAATGCCGCATTTAAAGATGTTTCTGCTTATTGTTCCGTTGACATCGCATGTTGCACTGAAACACCATCCAGTTCCATCTGTGGTGTTATAGATGAGTTCACCGTATTTATAGCTATTTCCTTCATAAATGCAGTGGCAGGCTGTAATTCAGAAGAAGTTTATTGTCAGGAATCTATGAAAAAGTAATAGCCAATATTTCATTTTCCTAATAATTTTTCTTAGCTGTCTTACCTTTATCATCGAACTTGCACTGTAAACCTTCTGATGTGCACTCACTGAAATAGAAAGCATAAAAATCCATATATTTTTTGATTCTGATTTACTTTGTTTAGTCATCTTTCTGACAAATACTGGCATCAAAAGGCAAGGCACTTCATTTGTGCTTATTCCTTTAGTGTCCAGTTGGTTTTGGCTTCTTTTTGGTCATTATTTTCCCAAATCTTTCTTTATATCAAACCCAAACTTATATATAGAACTTAAATTTTACACAAAGCTACAGGTAGAAATCTTAAGGAAAACTTTCCTTATTTCCTCCATATCACTTTCCTTGCACTTACTATATTTCTGTACTGAAAAGAAGGCTAAAAAGGGAGAGTCTAAATACTCAAGCGATTTAAGTATGTAATAAAATCCTTGGAAGTAGGTCACTATTAGATATCTTTAGCCCCAGCGCGATGTTTTTCCTGCCACAGGAATGTGAAATAGAGAAAGCCTGGTCATAAAGGACTTCTTGTTCTTGATGTATCTTTATGCTGAGGATTTGCAATATAATCAGGAACAAAATCAATAGAACATAAAATCATATAAAACCTTCTTACTAATGTAGTAAGAAAACCGTCATTAGACAGTGAGGCATTATTTTTACACAGGCAGCAAAGCCTAATCCTGTCTTATAAAAGGAACATGCAATTCCCCACTCTCTTTTGACCGTTTTTCCTTGTATATGATGAGGCTGGTATGTTAAGTCTTACCATATATTACATTCATCTCGTTTATATATCTTTCCATCTTCATCATCATAACAGTCACAGAGACTAACACACTGCATCTGATCCTCATGGAAATATGGCTTGTCTGGTGGGCAGTTAGGATAGCAGCCTGGAGGAAGAAAGGGGGCATGTACAAGATAGAAAAGATAAGAATGAGATACAGTCAGCAGAAGTTTTATTTGTGCAGGATGCATTTGTAGGTCTTGTTTTTAATTGTCACAACATTTTTACTTTTTTTTTTTCCAGTAACTCTAGTAAGTAATGCGGAGTACTAGCATCAGCAGAGCCCATCCTCAAGGACTTAGTCTTAGAGATCTTTTTGACTCCAATTTCCATACTCCGCCTCCGTTCATGTGGATGTAATGATATTGAAGAGAGCTGAATTGTGCAAATGCAGCTAATGGGGGAAATACACTCCATTAAAGACAATTAAAAATATAATAATATGTAACCTCTGAAAGGTACTTGCAGCTCTTTTTACCTTCTAAACCTGGCAGGTCATTGAGGCATTTTCCACTTGGGTTCCTGCAGGTCTTCATACAGGAGGCTCCACAAGGCTTATAGTGCCATTCACATTCTCCTTGTTGATTGTAGTAATCACAAAACAGTGCTAAGGAGAAACAGAAAGTTGGACATGTTCAGAAAAAAAAAGCCCACGCAAATAGTTTAAGTGTGAAAAATCTACACAGTGAGATTCTAACCCACATATGTAAGATACCCAGAGCACGTTTCAAGGACACCAGCAAGACACTGTACATTCAACTACACTTTCAGAAGTGTTTATGACATAAAACTCACGGCAAATTGATGGGCTTCTCCAGGCTATGCATACACCAACTTCACTGCACGCTTGGGCATAGGCAGCTACTGCTGTGCAGAAGCAATCACAGTCTCCTCCAGTGTCGCAGGCACAAGCATCTGTCACACATGCTTGGTAATATTTTGCTGGTTCAACCTGTTATTAAACAGAAATGTAATACTACACATCTTGCCTTCTAAATTCTAGCTTTGCTAGAGTAATTTTCTTACAATTGTAGTATCTGAGAAGAAAGGCCTACACCCGTAATTTCTTTTTCTTTTGTAAGACACTGTTGAATGCTAGAGGTGATGCCAAATGATACATTCAAAACACATACTGGCAGATTTTTTAGACACCCAGACATGGGCCTGGGGGAAGATTATATTAATTTGCCCAAGAAATATTAGGCAATTGCACAGTTATCTGGCAATGTTTGGTGTGTACTCAGTGTCAGATAAAGGCTATGCTGATACTTCATTACTAAGCTATTACTAAGTTGAGCTTGTGTTCTGTACCTGGTATAAGAGAATTTTTATTCAACTCAGGCTATAAGGAAATACACAGTAATTATGAAATTATTATTCTTTTGTAATACATGGATAATTCTTATGAACTTAATGCCTTTATTTCTTACAGGTAGGGACTATAAATCTGTTCCACCACATGGGATTCAGATTGAAGTTTTCCTGACACTATCTGAAGTGAAACATGCTAATAAGTGAGGCATGCATGTTAAAACATATGAGGATAGCACCTTCAGTGACACACAGACTTAGTTTTCACACAATAAACTTCTTCCCTGGTCATACCTGAGAGTGACAGGCAGCAAAGACGTTGCTGTTGATGATGCTACACTGCTTCTCTGACCAGGACTTTCGATAAGGGTTGGTAGAACATGGGTCCTTGATGCTGTTAGCATCAGGACATGTAGAGGATACTTTCCAGCTGTTTCCAAACTCTAGGACATTCTCTACTACAGATTGACTCCTTGTAGTAAAGTCATTGATGTTGTTGCCATCATAATTTCCACAGAGGCCACAGATCTGGCCCTGCAAAAGGAAGTAAATAAAATAATAATGGATGTGAGAAAACTTGAAACAACACCTGAGACTGAAAGAATACTTGAAATTCAGCTCTTGGAATGGTGCCATTCCATTCTGTCGTTCTGAACATCTTCATGCTCTGTTTCCTCAGCAACAGACCATGACCACTAAGGCTGAAAGGATACTGCTCTTGACTTTTCTTCTTTTACATCTGAACAATAAAACCATCTTTGCCATTTTAACCTTCTGCTTTGACAAGGAAATAAGGACTCAGTTAGCTGATTAAGATTTACACTTAAACCTTGTTTTATACAATAGATGTACTTATAAGAAACCAGCTTTATAAAGCTGTCTTAAGTATTACCAGTTCAGCCACATAATCTACTCATTGTGTCTTTACCACTAAGACTGCTTACAGGTATAAAAAGAAATAACATTTTCCTTGCACATCCAGAAATATCCCTCATTCTAAATGTATGGATCTGTACAACTGTGATAGGCTGCAATAGATGCTATGCTTTCTCTATGAATCTAAGGTGCATTCTTTCTGTACAACTACTATTTTTATTACATGCCAGTGTGTGAGGCAGCAAAAGAACCTATGGTATTGAAGCAAGTTGGTATATCTAGATCTAAATTACACTTTATTTATATACCTAATTTAAATGTCACTGTGGTATACAATAAGATAGTAAAATCCTTATTTACTACAGTTTTTAGTACTTATATATCATAAGCCAGGAAAAGAAGTATGACAATGGGAATGCATTTTCTTTATCGCTTGTGTAGTTAGAAGCTTTAAAAATATGTGGTAGCACACAAGAGGCTTTCACTCAAAATACTCGCTCATAATACCCTTCCTTGTTCCTAAAACATGACAATTTGACTTTTGAGTCAATGAAAATAGGAAATAATGGATTACTTTCAAGATGAAGACTACTCAGTTGACTTATACACATGTAGTTATGTAACTTTAACAGTGTCTGATAACCTTTACTGAGGATCAGTGGGTAATTTTAACAAAGTCTGAAATAGCACTTTGCCAACTCAAGTTCTGTCAGGCCAAATAGGCACTAAAAGCTGTCTTCAGAGCTCAGAACAGCAGAAGGACATCATAGATTTCTGAGGTACCAAAGGAATGAAAAACAACATGGGATGTCCTGCAGGAATGCTAAAGACATCACCTGTTCGAGATCTTGGCAGGGTCACAACAAAATTCATACCCAGTCAAATCTGGAATGTATATTGCCATTTAAGTGCTAGTTCCACACCTTAAAATCAGGGCTGAGCTTGATGAAGATGCTGGTTTTCTTGTCCCACATGAGGATCAGTCCGCTCGTGGTCTCAATTACCAGGTACATACCCATATAGCGGATTGTGTAGGGCACCTCATCATTTTGTCCTCTCTTTACTACACTGACATGTTCTTCACCAAGTATCAGTTCATAGCTCTGAAACAGGAGGAAAAGGTAAT
Organism: Myiozetetes cayanensis; assembly: GCF_022539395.1. Classification (NCBI taxonomy): domain Eukaryota; kingdom Metazoa; phylum Chordata; class Aves; order Passeriformes; family Tyrannidae; genus Myiozetetes; species Myiozetetes cayanensis. The sequence continues at coordinate 45,644,688 of NW_026087853.1, read as the reverse complement.
TAGAAATGAGCTTCGTAGCTGCAGCTGTGCTCTCAAACATGTTTTTCTGCTTTTAAGAGTACTATGAATAGTTTATATAATGACAACAAATCAGCAAAAATATATAGCTCAAAACCATATTGCTCAGCTCCCAGGTTCCTGGAAGTGTGGTAAAAGATATTTTAAATGGCATTGCCAAAAAAAGGGTCTTTTGAACATCATGAAGGAACTACATTGCATAGAATAAAAGAATATTCTGACACAATGGGCTAACTTTCTGCTAAAGACTATTTTTCTGTGGTTTTACCAAGAGTGGTATAAGATAGTGTGGGAAATGGAAAATATAGAAAGCTAGGAAGCTCTACCAAATATTTCACTTGCATCTAACGTAAACCTAACTTAAGAGTTGAATTGCTTTTTAAAATATTTTCCAACTTCCTTGAAGCAGTGGATACCTAGGCTTCTCCTAAACCCTAACAGATGCAGAACAAAACTGGTCTATATGCCCAACCTTCTTACCTCTAAGAAGACTTTGATGGATTTTGAGCAAGTTGTCCCAGTGTTGCCACAAGGAATATTTTCAGTGACAACCCTGAAAGTCCCGTTGGCTGGGCCACTCTTCCCACAATGGTCCTGGGTAGAGAATAACATTTAAAAATATATTATTTTTACAGACACAATCAAGATTACCTCACACTTGTTATTGCTAACTATCAGTACCTGGACTAGTGTGTATTCACAATTTCCATTGAAGCTGAATGTTTTGTCATCAAAGGTGTTATAATGACCATCTCCATAAACAGCACAAGTGCCCAGACATTGATTTTTGGTACATTCCCACTTCCTATTCTTGCATACACTAGAAAAGAGAATAAAATATATGAATAACAGAACAACTCACTGTTTTGAGTAGTCATATCCCAGCAATTGGTGTTTGTTTGGCAACTCATCCTGGTATATGTTATATTGATTCTGGAGTTAAAATAGTCTTTTACGTTTTTCATGTAAGGAATTAAAGCAGAGTTCTGTTCTGCTACTCTGAATGCATTAACTGCAAAGCAACATACTTAATGAACCTTATAGTCCTAAATGTTTCTTCCCATTCTGTGCTTTGGCCATCTGATATAGATCAAAAGGCAACCTGGTCATACTGTGTAATCCAAAACTAAAAGATCCATCAACTGATTAAAGGTGCAATCCAAGTCTTTCATCACTGCTGTACTATTTTAAGGTCTTTAGAAAGACAAATGTGGGAACCAGGACTGTTACTTCCACAGATGTATTTACCAGGTGTTACAGCCAGAGTTGATCTTTTCCCCAGGCTGATACATGACTTCATTGTGAATACAGGGACATTCATCTTCAGGAATACAACCACCATTTCCATCTAACACAAGCCCATTTGGGCAAATGCAGCCAGATGTACATTGTGAGCTATACTGGAAAAGACAAGAGAAAGACAAAATTTCAGAATGAAATAATCACATTAAGAAAAGGAAGATTAAATTCTTGTAAAATGTCTTTATGTGTTCTTTTTGCTGTCCAGGTTAAATGGGAGAAAACTATGAAGTACTTCTAGGACAACGGAACAAAAGGGAAGTTCTCAGCCATTGATTTAATAGAATATAAATCTGTTAAAGATAAATGTTTTATGTATACCAATCCTGATTGTTCTGGTTGAATATGTTAAATTTAAAATGCATTGGATATTGCACTTTGTAGTGGGTGGTTTGTGATTAAATGGACTTTTTAAAAGAAAAATAAGTAAAAATCTTTTTCTGGTTTGTTTGAGTTACACTGAAATCTGTTTATCTGTATGATACTTATTTATGGAATGGCATGTGGCCACCAAGAACCTAGGTGGAGTAATATTATTAGTTGTGCAAGAAGTTCACAAATGCAGCAGGGTACGAGAAAGAATCATTTCTCCTAGCCAGTTTTTAGCCACTAATTTTCTCCTACAGAAGTCAAATGTGTGATAGAGCCCTAGAGTTTTCACTACTAGTTCTTGTTACCTGCAGTAGCTGAAGTAAGGTAGACACTAATCTCAAGATTTAATTTGGATGTTACTTTATTATACTTTGATCTAAGGGTCCCACTGCTGATGCTTCAGAACATAGTGTTAGGCTTTTGCTAAAAGAATAAAGTATCTGTGTTGTAGATGTTGAGTAGAACCAATGGATCAATTACTTAAGCAGTAAGAGCACGGACACAACCTGGAAGCACCATTTCATTCAGCCATGACATACTTACACACTGCATATCCAGAGTCTGGCAACTTTTTTGACACTCTGCTCCACTTTTTCCTGCAGTGTTGTTTCTGCAGTCAAAGTAGACCATGGGAGATTCGCAGACTAGAGGAAGGAAAGAAGTAAGATTAGTAAAGAAATGGCATAGAGTTTATTCCACAGCTGTAGCCGTTAAAACCATCTAGAAATTCTTTGGAAATTCCCTATTTCAGTTAGCAGAGATTGTTGTCCCTGTTCAATCTCTGTTGATTTGATATACTTTAGAGCACTGAATTCTCAGAAAAAAAAAACCCTCAGTATTTCAGAAAAAGAAATCTTTATGTAAAAAGATGTCTTATGATTAATGTAGGCACACTCCTGCCTTTTATGATAACTGTTGCACTTTAACTGAGAAATACTTCTCTTAAAAATCCATTAAGAAGAATCAATTCTATGAACTCTTCTCTGCAAAATCTGACAGAAAAAAAATAAGTGGAAGATTATTTTTACCTGGAGTTGGATTCGGTGCTCCAATGCAATTCAGTCTTCCCTGGACACAAGAGCTGTGAGAGAGGGAAAAACATATTTTTTTGTTCCCCCTCAAACCATATATTGAGATGGAGAGCTACTTATCCCTTGTCAAGTCATTATTTTGAAAGGTATTCCAAAATGCTGTTTTGCAGTCTCAGGAAAAATTTCCCTCAATAACACGACATGTGCTGCTTTCATATGATATCCATTATTGCTTAACAGGAAAATTCATAGGTTGTGATGAGTATATGTCTCTGCTTGTTACTTACATTCTCGTAAGATCTCTCCTTGCTGGTATTGTCATAAATTTATACTTGAAAAATCATGGAATTAAATAAAAAATGTACATAAATATAATTGCTCTATCAGTCTAGAAATATCATAGAATCATAGAAACATAGATTGGAAAAGACCTTTAAGATCATTGAGTCCAACCAGCACTGCCAAGTCCACCATAAAGCATGTCCCTAAGTGCCTCATCTGCATTTTTTTTAAATACCTCCAGGGATGGTGACTCAACCACTTTCCTGGGCAGCCTATTCCAGTGCTTTACAACTCTTTCAGTGCAGAAATGTTTAAGATCCAATCTCAAGCTTCCCCAGTGTAACTTGAGACCATTTCCTCACATCCCCTATCACTTGTTACTTGGGAGAAGAGGCAGACCCCCACCTTGCTACAACCTCTTTTCAGACAGCTGTGCAGCGTGATAAGGTGCCCCAAGTCTCCTTGTCTCCAGGCTAAACTTTCCAGCTCCCTCAGCTGTGCCTCATAAAACTTGTGCTCCAGACCCTTCACCAGGTCTGTTGCCCTCTCTGGGCTTACTCCAGCACCTCAATGTCTTTCTTGCAGTGAGGGGTCCAAAACTGAACACAGGATTTTTGGTGCACTCTCACCAATGCTCAGTACAGATGGACAGTCACTGCCCTAGTATCAAAGTACAGGTAAGGCAACATCCACAACCTTTCCCTCATCCACTAAGTGGGTCATCTGGTCATAGATGGAGATCAGGTTGGGCAAACAGCACACACCTTCCCTAAACCTATGTTGGGGCCTGATCCCCAGGTTGTCCCATATGTATCACATGATGGCATCCATGGTGATCTGTTCCATAATCTTCCTTAGCACCAAGGTCAGGCTGACAGGCCTGTAGTTCACCAGATCCTCCATCTGGCCTCCAATGTAGGTGGGCATCACATTTGCCAACCTCCAGTGAACTGGGACCTCAGTGGTTAGCCAGGACTGCTGACAAATGATTGCAAGTGGCTCAGTGAGCACTTCCACCAGCTCCCTCCATTACCCTTGGGTGGACCCCACAGGCATAGGCTTGTGTGTTTTTAAGTGATGTAACAGGTCACTGACAATTTCACTTTTCATTGTAGTGGCCTTCATTCTGCTTCTGTCCCTATCTTGCAGCTCAGGGGAATACGCACCATACATAAAAGTTGAAAACGAAAGAACTTAAAGCTGAAGAAGTTCAAGAGAAGAGCACTGCATTGAAATTCAGGAGACAGGATGAAACCATCTTAAATGTAACAGATTTAAATGAGAAACTAGGTATGCTATTGCTTGAATGTTTTTCAAATGATTCACTTACCATACTTGCCCATTTTCATGGACAACTTCTCCAAATGGTATGGGGGATCCTCTGTAGTAGCAGGGGCATTCATTAGCAGGCACACATTTGCCACTCTCATCCATGTAGGTTCCGTTTACGCAGGTGCAGCCGTCAACTGGGACAAACTTAATGTTGCATGTGACATCAGGCTCACTCAGAGACCGACAAGTGGGTGGACAGGAAGAGATGGTATAGCTGTAGTTTAGGGATTTGGGACATGAGGTGGTGTATTTTGCTTGAGAGAGGAAAATAAAATAGATTGTTAATTCTAGATGGTAAATTCTCATGGGAAAGAAAAACAACATAGGCAGTAGAAATAACATGTAAACAGTACTGTGCATATCTGCTTATGTTGCATCTTTCATGTAAATGTATTTCTGAATACTTCCAGAGTTAGATCTGAAAAGCTACTGTACATGTAGAGTAAGTGATGCCTGCAAAGAAGAAAATAATTTTTCAAATGAAAGTTCAGGAAGTTCAGAAACCTCCATTTGATGTTGCCATTCATTGCCGAGACTCCTAAACTCCTTGAAGTATGAGACAAGATATCTCCCTGAATGTCTTCTGGTGTGCTGAAAACAGACATGCTGGATGAGCAGAACTCTGAATGCAGCTTCAAAGACCTCTCATTTGCAAGTGGTATTATTAGTACTGTTATTCTAATATGTCACATTTTCTCTACAATAGCTTGTGGCAAAGTTGTAGTGAAACTCAAAGTTCAGAAACAGGTGGAGGCACTTTCATAACAGCAGTCCCTTTCCCAATCAAGCTATGTCTCCCATCTATTCATATTCACTCTTGCTAGCAATGGATTGATTCTAAGGGGACAGCAGAGAATTATTTCCAGCAGTGCACTTAAGAAAATTCCTTCCTCAACAGTTACTAATTTGTCTAGAAATGAGTAGAAAATAATCTCTGATCAGCAGTTTTTATTGATGTGTGTTCCTAGGAAATGGGGTAGTTAAGAGTACTTACTGCAGACATCAGTCCTCCATCCCTGCAGCTGGATTCCTTTTGCAGCACAAGCTCTCACATAGGAAGACAAGGCTGCACACAGACAGTCCTCACTGTTTTCACAGTTGCATGTGTCAAACATGCAGTTCTAAGAATGGAGAGAAAAATAAAGTCTCAGCAATGGTAATATGGTCAATCTAAAAAGACAATGAACATTATTTTTCTAGTCTTATTCCCTAATCCTTCTTCAGATATGCTTATTCATAGACCCCAGTAACAGCTTTTCTCACTGTCTAGTCTTTGTCTAAGTTTCCTGGCAGGGGAGAATGCAGTTAATGAAAATTCATTGGATGTCTGCAGCTATCACTAGGAAATAGTGGTCTTCAAGTCTGGTATACATTTAACAGCTTCATGGTCCTCTGAAACACATTAATGGATGTGCTGCACAATAGCATACAAAGCTCTATTCACAGCACGCAGTTCAGACACATCCTTTCGCTGGTGTCTGTACCTGCATGACTACTAATGGGAAGAGAGATTTGCAACACATTGATAGCAGAATGATGATTATTAGGTAATGGGCATTCTGTGCCAAGTGGCTATTAATGAGGTACCAGGCTGATGAGATGACAGTTCACTGATACTCAAACAAGCATTTGACATGCGTTTACATACCCTTTCTGCTATATGTGTAAAACCTTCCAGGAGTAAATAACTGCCTTTTCATTTGCAAACAAGTCAGGATCTCGAAGCCGAGATTGACAGTTGAAATAAGGTAATGTTACAACACAAACAGAAACACATGTTGAAAGAAGGAAGTGCTGCAGTACAGAAATTAAGATATAGGCATTGCATAAGACACATCTGGAACAGTCCTTTTCTGGTAGCTAGTTGTAATGATTCCATTTCTATTGTTTCTAAAGGGAAAAACAGTCTAACAAAGTACCGTGTGGTAAACAGCTGGATTCACTGCATAGTGGCAATCAGCAAAAGGTCCTTTGCTGTCAGTCAGCAGTCCACACCAATGCTGAGCATATTTTTCTGTGAAAAGAAGAAACAATACAAATACTCTTTGTATTTCATTAGTCACAAAACCACAGCGCCCTGGTCTATGAAGCCAGTTCTGACACTTCATTAAATCTCTCCTTCTCCGTCTCTTCTTTTTCCTTTTCACTCAGCTTGTGGTCTAAGGTTCCTAATACCAAAGATGAGGACTTGCTGAAGGGATTGAATAAACAGTTTGACCTTACAGTTTCCTTCAGCTGTGTTTCTATGACTCTTTCTTTATTTTGTTACTTATCTTCAGTGCTTTCATTTTTGAATATTTGTTTCTGAATTCAGGTGTATGCTTTTACCAAATATGTAAATCTTTATTTTTTATCTTTGCTTTCCGACAGATGTGTTTTCCTTAGGGATGAGAAAAAAGAAGAAAGAAAGCAAAGTAGAAAGAATTCTAAGAAGCACGCACCATTATCAATGCTGAGTGCACAAGGGTTCTCAAAACTCTGCTGGATATTAGGGCATGAAGCCTGAGTTTTCCACGTATTAGCAAATGCTGATGCTGTTCCTTCAACTATTCCACTTATGACCTTGAAGTCATCAGTCTGGATATTATTGAAGTTTCCACAGAGACCTGTTGAAAAGCAGTGAAAAGTTTATACTGCTCATACTACACAAAAGGCATTAATCAAGATGTTCTTATATTTCACTTACTTACCACAAGTCTGTTCTTTGAAAATAGGATCCAGTCGCACAAACACTTGCATCATGGGTATGAACTGGATTTCAAGGTGGACCCCAAAGTTTGTCTGCATGATCATGAAGAATGATGAAGGTCTGAACATGGTGACATTAGCTGCATGTGAAAAACAAAATGATCACTCTCAGGGTGAGGTCAGATGCTGAAAACATGATACTGTTCTTCTTGAATTTCTGTCACAATTGTTGCAAATTCTGAAGTGAAATAAAGCCAATCTTTATGAAAATTAATCAGAAATATAAATTGAAATTTATGGTTCAAAATCTGCTTGCAGCTATCAAGCTTTATTTGCTGACAGAACATAAGCAGTTAGAGATTACTACTTCAAAGAGAATAAGTAGGAAAAACTGTATGGCACTGAGAGTTAAAAAGAATATTTCTATTTTTGTTTCTAAGCTTGTACAGAATACATGGGAACCCTCAATCTGCTGGAGGGGGAAAATAAGGAGATCTGGAGGTCAAAGATATCTCATAGAATCATTAGTTACTGAAATAGAGCAAAATTCAAATTTCTTTCTAAGCAAGTGTGAGCACAGCAGTAGTAGCTAAAAAAAAGAGGTAAGAGAGGTAAAAAGATGTCTTCTGCATTCAATTTTGTGTGGAAAATTGAGAGAAGGAGAAGGAAATAGACCTGACAGTGATCAAATCAGGATATTGTAAGTACTCTTTACTACTATTCAAACTCTTGCCTATGCTTGCACTTTATGACACCAAACATTTTTCTTTATTTCAAAAGCACTTGTATCGTTCACTGTTAGGGAAAAAAAATATACCTGCTGACATGGGCAGCTGGGTGTAGATTGAGTTCACAAACACACTACCATCAGGTCTGACCTCGACAACCTATTAAGGAAGAGGAACAAAAGGCAACTGTGTGAATCAGAATGGTTTGGTTTGGGAAGGACCTTTAAAAGTCTTCTAGTTCTAACCTCCCTGCTATGGGCAGGGACAGCTACTATTGGGCCAGGTTGCTCAAAGCCCCATCCAACCTGGTCTTGAATACTTCCAGGGATGGGACATCCACAACTTTTCTGGGAAACCTGTTCCAGTTTTTCACCACCCCAGTGAGGAATTTCTTCCTTACATCTCATCTAAACCTGCCCTCTTTCAGTTTGAAGCCACTCCCAAAAAATCAAAAAGTCATTGTTCTATCAGTTTGTGCCCTTGTAAGAAGTCTCTCTCCAGCTTTCTTGTAGGCCCCCCTTTAGGGATGGGAAGGTGCTCTAAGGTCTCCCCAGAGCCTTCTCCTCCAGGCTGAACAACTCCAGCTCTCTCAGCCTGTCCTCACAGGAGATGGACTCCAGCCCTCTGATTGTTTTTGTGGCCCTCCTCTGGACTCGTTGCAAAAGTTTCATGTTCTCCTTAGGCTGGGGAGCCCCAGGGCTGGATGCAGCACCCCAGATGGGGTCTCCTCCAAGTGGAGTCAAGGGGCAGATCACCTTCCTTGACCTGCTGGCCACACTGCTTTTAATGCAGCCCAGGCTGGCTTTCTGGGCTGTCAACCATGCATGAAGAATAACTATAATCCAAAGAGTAACAATGGTGATATTAATTAAACAGATATTCAGTAAAAAGGTGATTTCACCTCCTCCATATTTCTACCTTGTACACTTTACTAATTTTCCTTGCTGTAAAAGAATTACTTTTAAAGTGAATTTCTCAGTTTTTTAGGGGATTGCATCATCTTGTTTTCTTTGAACACATCTTAGTGATGAATTACATCCCTTACTGTTGTAATTGTGGTTACTAACCTTAAAACTCTGGAGTTTTTTTCATCTAATTAGGAGAGAAAATAGCCTTTTTCTGCTATGTGAGTACAATGTGTTTCTTAATGACATTCCACAAAGCCAAATTTATGGCTGATCTGATTTTCATAACAAAATCAGTTTCTTTTCACTTGATTAAAATTAACATGCACTGATAAAATTAACGATGCACTCATCGTATACATTGAACATTTGACAAAGAAATGCAGCTCCCTGACTGATTTTTTTTTCTCGGATTTACTTTTCTCTCCACATTTTTAATATGCTTATTTTGCATGCTTACAGTTTGTCCGTTATTCATGTTGAGGGTCACTGTCTTTAAGCACGTCTCAGTGTCTGTTAGGCCACATTTGCGTAGGTCTACCAGGATGGTGAATGTTTCATCTTTACAGTCCTGAAAAATAATGCCAGCAGTTATTTCATGGAAGTCTAACTACAGAAGCTTTCCCTATAAAATCTTCTCTCAACTCTGAGAAAATATTTCTATTTCTGAAGAAGATACACACTCTCACAAATCCCTGACCTTCTTTGGCTGAAGATTCAATTTTGCCTTCTTGTAATGATCAGGAACAAGAAAACTGGAATCTGTATTTAATTGATTATATCCATATGGGTATCAAGATGGTTATCCATATTCATATTTGGTGTTTTTATTCATGCCAACATCTAATGTTTGATTCAATTCTACTGTAACTCTCATCTTTCTCTAGCCACTATCTGTACTAGACAAAAATTTCAGATAAAACATTCCTCAGGTGAACAGTAACAGACAACATTTTATTTCATTTTACTGAATTGTGTAGGTGACGAAAAAGGAAAGCAAAACACAACTGGAAAAAGCCCTCTAAAAGATCAAAACATTTCACTTACACATGTCTGTAATTAAATATTTTACTTATCATTAAATTCTAATCTTTCTATTTCCTTTAAAAATGTTCAAAACCAAAGTGAAATATATCAGATGACTTGAACTAATTTTCTGTATTTGAATTTCACTGAAATGAAACAAATTTTGGTTTAAAATCTTTTAATTTTTTTTTAAGTTGCAGAAGTGTTGATTGAGATGTCTTTTGATTGAGATTTCTTTCTATAAATGTATAAGGCTTTGTGACCTAGTAATGCCTGAGCCCCACCTTAGAAAGGACGTAGGTGCAGTCTCCATGGTGATCATAACGTTTCTTATCGTATGTGGAAATGTGTGAACCTCCCTCTACTGAACATGTTCCTGGGCATGACATGTCTTGGCAGCTCCACTGGCCTCCATTGCAGGTACTGGAAGAATAAAGTTAGCTGAAATCAGTAACGGTGGTCCAGAGTAACAGTGATGTTAGGCTCAGCTGGTTTGTTATTGCTTTCCCCTTCAGGCTGTAGTTTGAGACATAGTGAATCTAGATTTAGGACTTTCCAAAACATTGTGAACTTGTGATTGAATGACTCTGGTAACCATTCACTTTGCTTATTTAATTGTTTTCTGTCTTTGGACAGTTGAACTCTCCAAAACAGGTATTGGATAAATAATTGTTTGGGTTTTTTCAGCTAACATAAAGCACAATGACAAAATATCTTTTGTGGGTTTTCTGGTTTTGTTTTCTTTTTTTTTTTTTTTTTAAATATAATTATATAATAAATTAATAAATAAGGAAATGTGATTTCACACTTACTCCTGATGCAGGTTGTGTCTGTCTTCTAAGGTGATTGTGATAGTGCACAGGTACAGGATTAATAATTGTGAAATGGAGGTTATATTATGTCATCCCTTGCTTTCTCCAGAGAAAATAAATATTTGCAAATACATTAACGACTGCAACTTCATTCCTCTTAAAGAACTCCAAATGTTTGAACAAAATAAACAAAGAGGAAGCATTTTAATTGACTGATGTGAAATGTAAACATTGTAAATCCTTGCTTTGATCACCATGAGTTAGAGTGCAAAGCAAGTTACGGCTGTTGCTAAATAAAACAAATAATGTTCTTTAGGGGTATTTTGGAACTGCAGCAGTCAGTTAAATACACATGTCAATTACAAATGATGCAATGGCGTATAATAAACCATTAAACTCATTAAATTTATGAGAGGAAATAGTGAGTTAGAAAAGCAACAAAGGTTACCAGGTCTGGCACGGCTCTGAAAAAGAAGTTCCTGTAGCGTAGGTGTTGCCATTGTAAATACAGGAGCACTGCTGCTGGGGAATGCAGCCAGAATTGTTGATGTCATCAAATACAGTCCCTAGATTAAAAAAAGAAAAAAAGATAAAACCTTGATGAATTAAAGAGGCATTTCCTATATACCATTTTGTTTTTTAGAAATTCTAAATATCATCTTAGAGGCAGATCTTTAGCTGTTGTGAATGGACACACCAATGCTGACTCTGTCAGTTTGCTCAGTGAAGGATTCAACCTTTGTATTCTTAAATTCCACCTGCTCTGAAAGAGGGACTTATTGTAGCACAGGTGGCTGCTTGAAAGACTGGTCTTGATCTGTTTGCTGTTCTTTTTTCCTGCTTTCTAAATATTGCACATGTGTTGGCAATTAATTCAGATATCTTTTCTCAGCTGAGACATGACAAATGCTTTTCACTTGCAGCTGTGAAAAATGCAAATACACGAGACTTAAAGCCCACATGGAACCTGCCCAAATCCTACAGGTAAGCTATTGTTCTTTGAGATCAGAGATGTGAGTACTTTAGAACTTGCCTGGGGGACAGAAGCAGCCATCAATACAATGTTCTTCACAAAACTGAGATCGTTCAGGATTCGAGCATGTATCAGCACAGGGGGAGTTGCACTCCTCGTACTGCATGTTGAAAGGACACTTCTTGGCTGAAATTTAAAAGGAAGAAAGATTGATTTTTTTTTTCAGTCAAAAGTATTTCTAGTTACTATACATGTAAATATATAGATCTATTTAAGTTTTCCAGCTAGATTAAAAAAGTGCACCAAACAGTAGATTGACTACCAGCTCTCAAAATTTGCAAATTTAATCACCTACATCCGTATTTTACTGTTGAGATGTGCATTCCATGACTACTGTAGAACTGGCTCAGTGACTGGATTTCTAGGGACAGCAAGGTAACGACCCCAAAAATTCAGCAAGGTCTGTCTTTCTACTGAAGGCTCCCTTCCCATGAACACCTGTATTGCTAGCGAAATGTAAGACTTAAATTCCTAAAGCTTTAGCGTATTTGCATTTTCTGATACCATCAGAAGGCCAATTAGTAGTACCTCATGGGCTTTTGTTTTGGAGAAAATACTGGTGACAGTATCAACAGCTACCCTGCCATAAGCAAGTGTGTGTCTAAATCAGTGCAAACAAGGGGAGATAAACAAGTGCTCAGCTAGCCAAACACCTGTGAAGACCCAATCAGTTAATAACTGAGAACAAGAAATGCTCTAGCCACCAAAAAGCAGAGAAACAGGAATACAAGCAAGCAAGCAAGCTAGCTTGCATCATTTTTTCTTCTTGTTTCTCTTTTATTTGCTTCATTTACTGTCCCACTTAATTAAATTACACTTTGACTCTCACTAGTATCCATGTCAGTGTTTGTAGTGTTTAATCCAGTGTGCATTAAAATCCTTAGCTTTTTTTTAAGTCTTCATGCTGGAACTTTTACATCAGAATGCCCTGAAGAACACAATCTTAAATAGCCTGTAACTTCTCAGGCACCCTCAGCATCATTTCAGAGCTTGTTGTTTGTTATTTCCTGAGCATAAAGTAAGGCTGTCTGCAGTGATACTTACTGCACAGGTTTGAGGTTCTCCAGTTCAGGGGATGCCCACCAGCATGAGCACACTGCCGGGAGTATTCAGCAAAGGTGTCGCAGATACATGAGGAGTTTTTAGATTCTTCAGAGCGGCACAAGTCATCTTGGCAAGCTGTAATGTACTCTCTAACATCGACAAGGTCATTACATTCTGCAAATGCAGAGCTGGTCAGTGTTTTCTGGCATATGTCATCCTTTGGAGAAAAAAAAAGTAAATAACTTCCAGTAAGTAGAAAGAAGCTTTTTTTTTTTTTTCCTTGTGTAATTATTATTTAATAGAGTTTTATAGCCCTCTTTAAGTTAGTTTCGCCTCAGGGCTTTTCCTGTTGACCTCTCTGAAGCTGTAGAAGTTAACAGATAAATTTGAAAGAAAAATAAAAGGATAGTAAAAAAATCCTTACAAGATTTTCAGTGCAGTTATATGGCAGGGTAGAGGTGGGGTCTTCACAGTGTTCTGTTGGCCCATCCATTTTCTGCATATTTCCAAATTGCAAGGCAGACATCCTAATATCTGTAGAAAATAAGTTTAATAATGAAGGTTGGGGGGTGTTTGTTCAGTGCAGCTGCCTGCTATTTTTTTCTTCTCTCAAGAATTTGGCTCAAGACTGACCAAGGCAGTTGGTTCCCTTAAGTCTTTTAGTGTGATCATCACCCCTTACAAAGGAAGCACTGACTCAGTTTACCTTGCACAGCACCCTAGAAAAAGTAAACATTAGAAAACAGTTCTCAGCCTACTATGTCTAGATGCACACCAAGATTTTTACTAGAAAAATAAACTCTTCCCAGATTATATTGAGCCCATGTAGGGAAGAGAAAAAAAAAAATCTAAATAGGGATTTGAAAAACAGAGACTGCTGTAAGACAAGGTTTAGGAAAATGCTCAAATTGGGGACTGTTTAAAAAGATAAAGATGAGGTCTTACAAAGATTGTGCAATTCAGCTGGGAAATGTGGATATACCAATTTTAAGACAACTGAAACAAGAAATGTACTGTTTACAAAATTCAATTGCCATTTGTTTTACTGAATATATTTCTATATTATTTATCTTATTAGTGAAAATCTGGATAATTTTAATGGAGTTAGCTAATTAGATATAGCAAAATGATGTACAACAATGGCATGCAGGAAATATGGAATCAGTTGTTAGCACCAGTACTATATTTACACTTTAAGTATTAAATCACATTATCTGATCTCTGTACTACATGTTTTTAAACAGAGATTAAATCATATGTTCTGAGTAAACAATTTAACAGGATAGGAAAGAGGAATGCTGATGATGTCAGAGATTAAAGAATACCAAAAAAGGGATGTTGGAGACCCTGCCAGCCAATTTTTTTTATTTAAAACACTTACTGTTTGAAAAGAATTCATTGTAAATTGGAAAGCCATTGAAGTCCCCACAAAGTCCACAAGTCTGATTGGCATATTTCTCATTCAGTTCCAGCTAAAATGAAGGATAGTAAGTTGATGGAAGTTAATATAAACATTCTAAAATACGTTCAAGACCGCAGAAAAGACTTGCACCTGCTGCCTCTAAGTATTTTTTGTCAGATCTGTGGTATTTTATTTAGCAATTTAATTCAAACCTGGAGGATAGAATAAAGAGCTGGCCTGGATTTGATCTACAAGGCAGAGTAGCTATTGATGCTACTGATGCTACTGACACAGACTTAAGTTTTCACTGCAGTATCTATACTGCTCTCAGCTTCTTTCTATTAATTCTTCATGAAGAAAATCAAATCCACAGCAAAAATGAAGTCCTAGGAAAGTGAAATTCTGCTAGAAATATATATATTTGAAGGGGTAATTAGGCCATATAATAATACCAATAAGTAATTATATAATGAAAGTGATTTTTCATCCTATTTTACTCAGACACCTGCTATCCACTAGGTATAAATCCACGTAATTTTCTTTAGGACTACCTGGATGCAAGCCTATCTTTACTAGGAAAGAACTGCTCAACAGTATGAGATAAGAAGGCAGTAATAACTCCCTAAAGAGATAGGGACTGGCCTAATCAAAGATTAGCTCTACTCTCTGAAGGTGTAGAGAGGTCCAGGAACAGTTCTTACCAGGATGCTGTCATCTTCATTCCATAATAACACAACACCAATTTTGCTGGCAACTTTCACGTAAATGCTGCTTTTCTCTATCGTAATGCCAGATTGACTATATGGCAGTTGAACTCTGGGAAAAGGCAGAAAAAAAGCTAGTTAATATCTGATCCAGATGTTTGATAAGCTTGTTGTATCCAGCATCTGTAGGGATTCTTTTTTTTTTAAGAAAAGCAATTAAAAAATAAGATGGTCCAACATTATCAAATATAGATCTAAATTTGGATCCAACTTCTCAGGATTTTTCATCCAAATTTTATTTTTCAGGTAATATTTCAAGGAAAGATTGATTTTCTGTGATAGGAATTAATAGCATTTTATTTGTTAATTATGTTGGTAAAATTGTCAGATTTATTGAAGAACACATAAATGTTTCTCCTCAAATACACCAAAGTACTTGGCAAGTTTGAAAAAACTTACCAAAACTTGGTAAGTTATGAATAAGCTTACCTATTGCCGTTGATCGTGATAGCACCCTTTGTTAGTTCAGCAACTACACCTTCAAGCTTCATGGTGATACGGTTGATTGTTGGAGCATTTGCCACCACTTCACGCCTAATCTGGATGTTGAAGTCCTCATAGGGAGCGTTGCAATGGGAGGCAAAAACATAATTACAGAGCCCAGGGAAGGAGAATATGTCTCCATCAAAGGTCTTGAAGTGGAAGTTGCCCCAGGTGCTGCATACACGGCCATTGTGAGCAGGATTTGAGGCTGTGAATTAAAACTACATGTTAAAGAATGACTTAAAATTCCCAGCATGGTGAAAATCAACTTCTCCAAGGCTTCATTGGTATATTGAACAGTTTTTGCCTGCCTACCTCCATTTGTTATTTTCTATCTCTCCATTATAATACTTTGTATTCCTTCATCACTCATCTTACATCTGTCACTCATATACCCCATAAATGGTTATAGATATGTTCATCTAGATCTTAATTAGTTATCCACATTTCAGCTGAGACAACAGTTTAGTATTATGTTTCTTAATCACCCTGTTTCTCCTCTTAACTTTCAATGACTTGCTTTACCAGTCTTTCCCCCTTTGTATTAGATTCCTCTGTCTACATCCCCCAAAACTGAACACTTACTGAATACATTAATTTCCTTTACTTACGTGTTATTATTAGATTTGTCAGCATTGATGGGATGATGTTCAACTTTGCTGAAACTGAGAGAGAAGCTAGGGAAAAAAGAAAGAAAGAAAACAAAAACTAGTACAATACCAAAATTTGCACCTAGGACAGACCTAGAAAGGACTAGACAGTTAATATATTAGATCCAATGAAACAATGTTTTATGCCTGTTTTATTTTCCACAGGCCATGGGCCAGGTTGAAAGTGCATACTAAAATTCAAACTCAGAATAGTTAAATCATAGGATATTGCTTTCAACTGTGATGATCTGCATTTTCTACATTTTAATTTTGACCCTTATATGAAACCCAGTGTTGCATTAGGAAGGCAGAAATTCACAGCTCTGCGTATTGGAGTGCTTCAGACACACTGAACAATACAAAGGGCTAAGCTGTACAAAATTAGCCTCTTACTGGTACAAAAGCGTAGCTGCCTCCTTATTACACCTCCTCTTTCTAAGGAGGGAACAAAAACCTCAATTATCACATTTGCTCTCTGTTTTATATTTTTCTGTTGGGGACCAGAAATTGGTTGTACAGGATGGTCACGAATCATTACATGGTGAAAATCAATGATGATAGACTGACATTTTGATTTTCCAACATCAGCCACTGACTTTACAGCAGACTAAAGTGGTCTCATTTCCTTCTTTATAAGAAACCAAACATCCTGCACATATATTCCACTTTGATTTTTATATATACATGTTCATGCACATATGCATACAGCCTCTACAAACACACATCTGTTTTCTTAGTTAACTATGATTATACAAATATAACCATACTCTGTGTTGTGCAGTAGTTGGTGTCTAATAAATCTATTACTATTCTTAGAGAGAGAGAGACAGGCTTGTTAATACACATTTCTCTTTATTTGACACTACTGGCAATATGCTAAGGAGTTTTTTTTAGGCATTTTTAGTATTTAGTATAGATGTAGTAAATAAGTACAAATATGCAGTATAAATAAACGTACCATTTTGTTTTTGTAGAAGACCCCCAGAGAATTTGCCTCCTATTTGGATTCCAATTTGACCTCCTGTGAAAAAATGGTAAAAAGCATATTAAGAATAATGTCCTGTATCTGAACTTCTAAAGCACTTAGATAGTACCAAAGGCCTCAAATACATCTCTGTAAAATGAAGAGGAGAGTCAATTATTATATCAGAAAAAATGAAAGAGGCTCAAAGATGGTTCAAACTCACATGTTCTCTGCAGAAAACCTTACAGCATCATGCTGTAAGTCTATTTGACCAAGAGTTCTTGCTACTCCACCTGAAGCAAAGACTTTTGAGAAATGACAAACTCTGACCAGAATGCTTTGAAGTCTAGAAAAAGACTGACTCTGATCTCCTTGGTTGGTGCTCTGAGCTCTTGTATTTTGTGAGTAAATATGGCAGGCATTTCCTGTAAAAGTTGAAGGGCTACAACTTTATTTTGTGAAGGACTGAATACAGTCAGCATGCGATAACTGTGCTTGGAACATATTGACTAACATGCACCTACAACCTGCCAAGTCTAAATCCTCACAGGATTTAAGTGATGAAATGACTAAATCTGAATCCTTATCTGGATTATGTGAATGAGCACTGTAGGCTTCTAGACAATTTCTCAGTCAAAGCAGAACTGTCTATGTAATTTAGTCCTAAATTAAGCCTCTTTTCTCCTTACACAACGGGTGAGAAGAGTTGCCTGACTAAGAACTGAATCCATAAGAACCATATCACTGAACTGGAAGCCAAATTGGTGGAAGAGGGGGAAGTGCCATAAATCCCAGTTCCCTTTGGTGTTTATGTTCCTTGCTGAGCATTTTCTTCCCTGAAGAACCTCAGCCCACATACCTCCATGAAAGCTGAACAATTATCTTTGCCTTTAAAAGAACTGGATCAGGAACACCTTTTTTTAAAAAAAGTTATTTTTCTAATATAACTTTGCCAACAACGTGAGCAGATTTAGCGTTTGATCCCAGAGCTGAAGAAGAATGCCTGCTTGAAGGAATTTAAGTCCCCACTCCAAAAGAGAACTCCAAGAGACTTCTGGCTTTGGAAGAGAGGGTTCTGGGCAGCCTCACCATAGCTTGAAGTTGCTGCAGTGTCTGCAGTTTCTTTCAGCTCTAGGCTTTTAATTCTTTTCTCTTTATGTGTGACCCTAGGGATGTACAGAGAAGTAACGCAGAACAGAGCTTAACCTTTTTCCATTTCTTCTCGTTTTTGTGAATAATAGATAATAACAGTAAATAAAGGCATTCATAGCATTATGATTGATGCTCATCAGGTGAGAGAAATACCTCTTTAAGTCTCAATAATAGGACAAAGTTTGCTCTCACACAACACATCTGTAGGAATCTCAGAAGGCATAGAATCATAGAAGGTTTGTTTATTCTAGCGTGGGAACCTTTGTAACAGAACAAAACACTATATACATGTATTTTGGTCTGTTAATTTTTCTCAAGGAAAGGCTTCTGTTTACTCAGCAAATACATAATTCCCAAGGAAATTCTAGCTGCATTGGTTTATTCAGCAATTACACAATGCCACATTATAAAAATAAGTATCTCTCTGTTGTAAGAATAGTTAAGATAATTTACTATTTGATAATCTGCAAACTAACGTAATTATTAAGAATATTTGGATGCATCTTGCTAACCCTATATTGAGCTACCAATCCACATATGCAATTATTTTTATGATCAATTTATAGAAGTTAATATAAAGGCAGGCACAAAATGTTTGAGGAGATGGCATGGGATAGGACCAGTATTCTTTAGTCAGGACACTGGACAGTATTTTCAACAGGTGTGACTCAAATAAAGAGGTGTTTGCTGGGCACTGTCTAGCCATCACTCATTTTTCAAAGCAGCTTAGCAGATTAGCACTGCATGGGAGTGCAGTGCTAAGGAGAAATAACTTTCTTGCTCAATGAATGGCTGAAGATGCTTTTGACTGACATTGCATAACTCTAAACATAAGTTTATATTCTACGTGACTGTTGTATTTTCAAGTAAAATACAAATCAACTTACCAGTAATTAAGTGTTTATTGAACAAACTATAAAGCAGCCTAAAATTGTACTTGCACTTCTCAATGTTTTGGAAATTATATGCAAGATAAATTTACATAGGCACTCTGCAGACTTAAAAATGTTAGCTGACAGGGCAGAAATTACATGAATGGGACTAACTTCTTATAAAGCTTGTAGTCATGCAAGTACTTTCAATTTGAGTGATTCTATTGACTTAACAGGATTACTCATGTTAGTGAAAACTGCCAAGACCAGTCTTGATGGATATAATATTAACAAGAGGAAAAAACCCATACGAAATGATGGATTGTATGTGTCAGATAAATTTCCCCGTCCTGCTCATACTCAATATCTGTAATTTATATATAAATATAAAGGCACAGTTAGTTACTAAAAATCCTTACCATATGAATATTTACTCCTAGTCTCTTTTGCAAAAGAAGTTGCAAGAAACCTTGAGGAATCTCATATTAGCCCCGGGTAGTTGATAAAATATGGGAAAAGATTGACCAGTGGTCTGATCTAGCAACTGGAAAATGCAGTGTTTTAGGTTTAAAAAAACCCATAACATTAATAATGAATCCTAATACAAAATGCAACAGGAATAAAATGCTTTTGTAAGGCATAAGCGATACTGAAAACCTGACATTTTAAGACATGAATAATGGTTCTTTTGGATTTGATCTTCAAGGCTACTTTCCAAACGTAGTTATATACAGAATTTCGAGGCAATATTAAATTAACTCAGTCCAGTTAATAGACACACATTAAATGTCCTATTAAAATATATAAAGAAATCCTATTTAAATGCCACCATCTCTTAAATGAATCAATGTGCATAGTTGTTTAAAATATATTACTAGATCTAAACAGAGCATTTTTTTTTTTTTCCCAATAAAAAAGGTGACTTCTTACCTATCTGATGGACAAAGCACATTGCTAATAGGAAAGCCCATTCTGGTAGCCTTATCCCCCTGCCAAACCCCATCTTGAGTGGAGTTTGGCACAAGGATGTTGGGTCTAAAGTTGATCAGGACCAGTAGTTCACCTGGTGCTTTGTCACTCTTATATAGTAGGTGACTTTGGCTTCAGTCCCAAATTGATTCAGAGAGTGTAGAAAGGTGGGGTTTGGGGGATTTTAGCAAATGAACAGGTAAACAGAGGATGCTCTTCCTTCCTCAGAAACTGGCCAATGGTATTTGCATTTTGGGAGGAGTAAATACATTTACGTGCGTATTCTTTGTTAAGGTTCATTCTAATAAAGAAATATAACATGATTGCAAATAAAACACAACTCCTCCTCCACACATGGCAGGTCCTGGAACAAATTTAATTTGGTGTTGCTTTACAGTTACGCAGATGGCATGCAAGTAACTGTTCTAAGTTTTTCAGCACTATAATTGATGCCAGGGATCACTGGCAAAACCCCACTGATTTCTGAAGTCTTAGGAGGTGTGGAGTATTTCATATGTGGGGACCCAGCATTAAGAAGTCGCTGTGTGCTTATTGGGGCAGCTAATCTTGTAAAAAGAACAGAATAATAACCCTGAAGGGTCCTGCACTCTCACATAGTCACTCAGTGTATGCTATGAAATTCCTTTGAGTGGCACTGACAGGCATTGGACATCCATCTCATTAAGACTGAGCCAACTTCACCTGTGCTGTAACCTACATTTGTTAGAGGTGGGCTTAACTTGGGAATTTACTTCTCAATTCTCTGTATAATATGATTTTGCCTTCTCATAGAAAATGTCAGAAGTAATTTCAGACAGATAGACAGCCTTATACCAGCTTCACAGGTCTAAAAAGATTGATTATGGCCTGTGATTATTATCGCATTTTTTCAGTATCATTCCTGTTTATTTCCATTCACATCCATAGAGTTAGGAGAACTACAAATTAGAGAAATAGGCAATGAATGAAGCCTATAAGGCTTGCCAGTAAAGGTTTAACAGACCTTTTTTGCTGAGCGTTGGCTTTTTGCAGTTTGACTGGATCATCATTTCAAAGGCAGGAACGAATGCATACTACGATAAACACGGACAGTATTGCTACTTCATGTCACTTTATGCTTCTTAGCTTGGCATTGGGGATAGGTAGGATGACTTGCTCTGGGCAGATTTCTGTCTCTTTCCAAGGTCAATAGACCTTCCTTTAATACAGTAAAAGATGGACAAAAGTATTCAAAGTTAATGAAACCATTCTTTTAGAACTGCTAGGTTTGGCAAAAATGAAGCACAGTCCAGTACTTGCTATACACGTAACAGTTTCCCTCAATTCATCTTCAGCTAAAGTCTCCTGCCAGTTTACAGGAATGAAGGCAGCTAATTGGATTAAAAAGTCTTCATCATAAGAAATGGAAGAAAGGCTGCTGCTCAGTGGGGGATATAGGAAGAGGGACCTGGGAGATATAATTGGGATGGGGGAGCCACACGAGTAAGGAGCCAAAAAAAAAATATATACTGAGATGTGCAGAGAGGATGTGTAGAAAGGACTTTGGGTAAAATAGGACAGTTTTACCTTCCACGTGTCTGGTAAGATTCAGTTCAGCAGTCTCACTGATGTTTATTGTTTCTGCAGGGGAAAGAGACTAAGGCTGGAAGGTGTTCTAATTGTAAAATGTGATCCCAGCCAAATGCCTAACTCCCTTGGCTTCTTATCAAAATCCTCTCCTGCAATTATACATTTTAAAATATTTCCGTAAAAGGATAGGAGAGTGTAATACAATATTCCTTTCAGGTATTACTGAACAGAATAGTATAATTTTCTTCCAATTTATTTCAGTTCAGCCCATATTTCCACTTTTGTTTAGCTCTAAATATATCAGATCCTCACTATATTATAAAATAAAAAAATTAGTTTCTTTATGAAGTTTTATTCGATTTGATTTCTGAACTGAAATCAGTGGTAGCTTCCTATGGAAATGTTGAGGTACTTAACATTTTGGCCTTCTACAGCATGAAACATTTTCTCTGTCAGAATGTCCAGGATGTTTAATGAAGTTACATCTTCATAATCAGTAGTAAGCTGTTTACACACCCTAGATCTGTATCTTTATGCTTCAGCAAACGAGGAGAAAAGAAAACACTGCATTTCCTGCCCATAGAACATTGTTTTATTCTGTGTCAGTACTCCTAATGAATATAAATTCATCTGTACATAGAGAAGGCAAATGATTTCTTGTTTACGTTACCAGTTATCAATATTAAATAAATATACTCTAGTCTCACTTAAACAATTAAATAAGCCATCCAACAAACTAGGCTTTGAGCAACTAATGTGCATATACCTTTAGCAATAGGCTACTTGTGATGGCTAGAAGTAGCAGAGCTTTCTTCCCATGTCAGGTACACCCACCTCTGCATGAAAGGCTTAACAGAGAGTCAGGATCTTCTTGTGTTACTTTGGAACAGAGGGAGTTTCTTATTTTCCATTGGGTGTATTAGGGAAAGGGAATACTGATAAAGCAACGAGCTTTCTGAGGGGGCAATTGGTGCTTTTCTACTTATCTGTTAAGGTGAGGAAGGTATCTATACCTAGGATGACTAGCTGTGTCACTGGGGTCAAGGCTGCTTTTTCCTTTGTCCTGTTTCTTCTACTGGAGCTGTTGCTAAGCAGAGTGTTAATATCAAACACTTTCATTTTCTTCTAACACAGTTTTTTGTTTTCACTCATTATAACTCTTTGTGACTAAAGCAATGCATATCAGACTTGAATATGCTCTTTCACTAAGCATTTATCAGTTCTCGGTGGTTGTCATGAAGGCTGTCCCAGTTGTAGTCAAAGGTGTTCTTCAAAAGATGTTGTCCAGATAGCTCTCTCAAATCTTTATATGTTCTGGAGTTGTTATGATTGCTACTGCTTAGACTGAAATTTTTGATCTCCAGGGAATAGTGACAGTCACATGATGTTCTAATATTCAGCTTATCCAACCATACAACCTCTCTCTCTTCTTCCCTCTCCACCACAAGCAGAGGGTAAAATTGTTAATAGCTTAACAGGTACTGAAGAAATTCAAGTCACTAAAGTTAGTTGGCTCATGAAATTTTGAAAACTATCAGGTTATGACATTTTACTGATTGCTGGGGGAATCACATCTGTAGATAAAAGTATCACAAACCCCAGAAAGGTTTAAGTAAACATACTCATTGGTCACATGGATGGTTGTTCCAAGTGGTTATTGTATATTAAAAAAAAGTAATTCAAGTACTTTTGTGTTTCCTAGAGAGTTATCCTCCTTACCTACTTAGTAGGTAGGAAGGATAAAGCTCTCCTCTTCAGTTGTATGAGGGGAAAGAAATCCCATAAGCACGTTTTGATTAAAACCAGAAACTTAAGTGGCTGGTTTTATTGTTGATGTACACCAGGAATACACTAAGGGACCACTGTTTTTGGTATTGCCTAGCACTAACACAAAGGACTTGTGTTCCAAGAGGGAAAGTTCAGAGAGATGTTGAAAGAATTATTGATTCTTTTCTGCGTTTCTTGCTGGTTTTCTGAGTTTTAATATGTGTGAAACCCCAGAAGCTTATCTTGACATCTCAGCATCAACTGACGTGGAAATTAATTCAGGACAGATCTGTAGAGTTGACAGACACCAATTACTGGAAAGTTACTGGAAGTTATTGGAAGTTAATTGCAAAAGCCAAGAATGTGGCTGACAAATATTCTACTCTTATTTTGATCTTGTATCAAAAATACATACAAATGGATTGATCACTAAAACAGTAACAGTAAATTAAATAATTCTGAGTATGGATGTAATATCTCCAATTTTACCTTTTCCTTTTGGTTTCTTGCAAAGAAGTAGGGACTAAACTTGAGACATTGATTATACTAGTTTAATGTAAAATTTCAAATGTCAGATAAAATGTGAATATCATATATACTATAAATACTGTAATTACAACCTGAAAGCAGGTCATATAATATGAGGGTGGCAAAGGTAAGCATTCAGAATTTAGGTAGTGGTAGTGTTAAGGCTCTTAATGAAAGTCAAATTCATTGGCTTTCTGTGTTCAAACTACAACTCCATTAGTGTTAAGAACTTCTACCTCCTCACAACTGAGAAAAACCAGAGATAGCTGGGACCTGGGTTTTGCTCCTGGGTTGGGTTTGTGTCTGTGCATTGTGCCTCAGATCTG
Organism: Myiozetetes cayanensis; assembly: GCF_022539395.1. Lineage (NCBI taxonomy): Eukaryota > Metazoa > Chordata > Aves > Passeriformes > Tyrannidae > Myiozetetes > Myiozetetes cayanensis. Next base: position 45,620,672 of record NW_026087853.1, on the reverse strand, counting down.
TGAAGTCCTTGCTTGCCATGTCAGCTGGCAAAATGAAATAGTTGGATTGGTCAGAGAAGAGACTATGGCTGTGTGGAAAGTAACGTAATGACAGCGTACAATTAACGTAAACTAAGTTGGTATTAGCTTAAGCAGGGCATCCGGCACACCCTCTCAGCCTAGCTCTGTAGAGGTTTAGTTGCTGTCCTTGGCTTGTCCTGCTCAAGCTTTTCTCACCTTTCTCTGATAGCCTCAATCATTCTTTCCTTTCATCAGTCTACAGGTGACTGATGCAAGAAAGTAATAGAATACCTCAGCCTTCTTCATATCCCTGTTAACCAGGTCTTCTGTTTTCTTCCAGAGAGGGCCCACAGTTTCACTAGTCTTTCTTTTATCACCCACATGCCCTTACAAGGTTTTCATGTTGCTGTTGAAATCCCTGGCCAGGTTTAATTCTATCAGCTTTCCTAACCTGATATCCGATTGCTCTGACAATCTCTCTGTGTTCTTCCCAGGCTACCTGTCCTTGCTTTGACTCTCTGTAGACTTCCTTTTTGTGTCTGAGTTTATTCAGGAGCTCCTTGTTCATCTCTGCAGACCTCCAAGTGCTTTTGCCTGATTTCCTCTTTGTTGGGATATATTGCCCCTGAGCTTGGATGAGGTAATCCTTGAATATCAACCAGCTTTCTTGGGCCCTCTGGGGCTTTATCCCATGGTACTCTACCAATCAGGTTCCTGAATCAGACAAAATCTGCTCTCTTGAAGTCCAAGCTTGCTGTGCACCCTCCTCTCTGCCCTAAGGATCTCGAGCTCTCCACCATTTCACGGTCACTGCAGCAGGCTCCTAGAAAAGCTGCCATGTCTTGTCTTCTGTCAGTATGTTTGGGTGCCATTTTTTAAGGTTGGGAAAATTCATATATGTATGTACTGAATCATTTTTACCTTGTTTAATGTACTTAGGTTCATTGTTGTATTGGTTTTGTGTCTCAAGGCTTTCATACCAGGGAGACTACAGGGGTGACTTCTGTGAGAAGCTGCTGGAAGTTTTCCCCATGTCTGACAGATCCAGAGCCAGAGCCAGCTGGCTTCAAGACAGGCCCACCACCGGCCAAGGCTAAACCCATCAGTGATGGTGGTAGTGCTTCTGGGATAACATAACGGGAAAGAAGTTAGTGCACAGAAGCAATTGCAGCCAGAGGAGTGAGAAAATGTGAAACAACTCTGTAAGCACCAAGGTTACTGAAGAAGTAGGGGTACAAGTGTTCCAGGTGCCGGAGACGAGGTTCCCCTGCAGCCCACGGGGCAGACAGTGGTGAGATGGCTGTGCCCCTGCAGCCCATCGAGGTCCATGTGGAGCAGAGATCCACCTGCACCCCACAGAGGACCCCATGACAGGGCAGGTGGGTGCCTGAAAGAGGTTGTGACCCCATGGGAAGCCTGTGGTGGAGGAGGCTCCTAGCAGGACCTGTGGAACCATGTAGAGAGGAGCCCGTGCTGGGGGAGAAATGGGGACCTGGCATTGAGCCACGATCAATCCAGCACAATCGTGCACTTAATTCAGCTGAAAGCATAACTTTTCTATTGTATATGCTGTCTGAAAACTCAGCTGGTACATTTTTCACCTGCAGTACTTGCTTGGTTCTCACAGTGTTAGGATGATGTTTATTGCTCTTGTTTGTTTTGTCTAACTGTATTTTCATCTTGTTTTCTTCTACTGCATAGTGCTGAGTGTACTTTTCTGGACTAATATCAGTACCAATGCTTTGCTATCTTTTTGGCACTTTATTATGTGTTTGACACTACTGTGCATTTCCTTTGTCTGTGTATCTTTTCTTTATTTCATAAATTGCTTATCCTGTGGGATACTAATAACACACATCAGCCAAATCTGACCTTTTGAATCCTTGATGGGAGACTTAGATACAGCTAATTTTTTTATTTTGTTTCCTGCTCCACAAGCTTGGCATAACTGTTTCTTCTGTCCAAATAATTGTATGTAGCCCCTCTTTTTAATTTTTTTTTTTCCAAATCACCCTTGAGTTTTTATTTGCATTCTTTGCCTACTTCAGAATCTGCTGTTGAACACATTTTGGTGTATTTTTCCTTGTGAGGCTTTCTCAATGATAATTTCTCAACGATAATTTCTCAATGATAATTTCTACATATGTTCCTTGAAAAACTGTTCAGATTTGAGTATGCTTGTTAGTGCTGCACATCTCCTCAAAGGTTGACACACTAAGTTTATGTCCATATTAGTAGGTGACTTTTAGTTCAGTCTGAGTATTGTATGAGGGATCAAGGCTCTATGTTTAATTCCTGTTTGCAGTGCTGACTGAGTTAAGAGGCTCAGCTAAACTTCTGCCTAAGGAGTCAAGCTTATCATTCCATATCTCCTTGTCTCCTTGTTCCTCAGATCAATGGAAGTTACCACCCTGAGCAGACAAACAACAACTGAGCAATTCAGTTTCCAGTTCATGGTTCTTCTGCTTCCCCTTCCTCTCTCTCTCATCAGTACAGAATATGAGACACATCTACAAGTTGAGAAGTCTCAACACAAATTAACTCCTGGAACAGCCCAATTTCAAATAAAAGCTCAATGCAGACAATTTTTTGTGGGCTACCAAGTGTGAAGCAGAGTCCAAGTGTTTTGAGACAGCTAATGCTAATTGTCAGTGCAAAAAACCACAGCAGTTCCTTCTGCTGCTCTCCTCTGTGACACTCTGTTCTACCCCACAAGTTAAAATGTGGTTCCCAAGAATTTAAAACCCACCTAAAGCAGAGTTGTTGCTGTCTCCTTTTTCCCTGCACAGGCTACATATGTTCATTTCCTCCCTTGCTCCAGCCTTTGCACTCTTCTAACCCACAGTGAACCAGGTCAGTGAATGTCCTGGCTCCAAAATTTCATTACCTTTTCATGCAAGATTATCAATTATGAGTTTGATTCTTTTCTATAGTTTTGAAAAATATAGAAATCAATATGGCTGATGGTTTGTTGTTTCTCCAAATTCTTGGGTACATGAACTGAAAGCATACTTTTTAGTGATAACCTATTTGTGGCTTGAAATTTTTTGGAGGGAGCTTCTAGGTCTTCATACAAGCCCTCCTCATCTTTTTGTAAGACATCTGAATAGTTCAGAACCACCTGTCAGCCTTTTCTCCTCCCTACTAATTCTGTTTCCATCTTAATTTTCCTTACTGTTTCCTATTTCAAATTCAGAGCCCTTCTTAAATTCACCATAAGGCTCTTAAATGTGCATCTGTCTGTTCAGGGACAGGGAATCAGTGTTCTAGTTTAATTCCTTTTCTTATATATAGTCACCTTTCATCAAATGCTTCCTAAAAGTAGGATTTTCTGAATCCCTAGGCATTGTCCTGTACATAAGACTTCACAAGAGGTGCCATATCCATGAGGCAGAAGGGCTGGGAGCCTTGTAGCTGTGACTACATTGCTTGGTTACCTTGCTCATTATGTCATCTGTCAAAACACTGGTAACTTCTAGATGTTGAAAACACAGTCCAGCCTGGTGGTGGGTACACCACCTGCTCTCTGAGTATGTCCTTTAGCCAGCAAACTGAATAAGAGAGGCAAAGAACAGATGTGAATTTGGTACTATTTCTCTTGCCCCAGTCTAGTAAGACAAAGAAGATAGGCAGGAATAGGGGTAATCAAGCTTCTGCTTCCCACAGATCACAGCATCACCCTTTATTTTCACACCAAGCAAGAATTACGGTTCAGCAAAGTGCTGCCTGCCACTGCTGGGGCAGATAAAGCAGTCGAACTGAGTTTCAAACCACTTGCAACTCATTTAAAGTACTTAGGAAACAAAAGCTGGTTGTTTCTGACTATGTTTGAGTATAAACGTGGATAGGACACAAAGCACAGTAAGAATCTTCGTGTGTCTTTGACTGCACTGCTTGACTAATTCTAGTTGCAGCAAAAGGTTTCAGAGTAATAGATCTGTATTGATTGCTGTTATTATTTTACTGCTGAGGTGAGTTTTAAGTATTGTTCTTTACAAACAGAAAGAAAAAGCAAAGCAACTCACACTTTGTTTAAATTAATTACCATTCTGCATGTGGTATTTAAGGGCCAGTCAAAGCAGAGTGTTGATGGATCTCAGGCAATCAGGCTTTGCTCTGGGAGAGGCTACAAGTCACCCATTTTGTTTATTATTTGCTGATCATAACCATTGGTGTATGCAGACATATGCATGCTGCTCTGCTAGTTTACCATAATGAATATATTGGAACTGTCAAAGGAGATGATCCTGATAGCTGTAAGGGGGTTAGAGTTTTCACTTCTAATTTCAAATTGCAAAGAGAATTTGAAATGAACCAGGCTTCTTTTCTTCTCATTTTTCTGACATACATCTGCAATGAAGGGAGTTTAACAATTTTATTTCACCCAAACTCAACAGTACTTTAGGATCACATTCAATAATGGATGAAATTATTGAATTTGTGGAAAATTTGCAAAGAACAGTAAAAACTATTTTTGCAGCTTTCTGAACATAATGATCAAGATTCTGATCTCATTTAGATTCTTGCATGTCATAGCCAAAAGTACTGAGGTATTCTGCTTACAAATAAGAAGCTTGAGAATCAGATTAAATGCAGATAGTATGGTATTAAACTGACTCAGTGAAAACAGGAAGTTATACAATGCTGAAGAGGTGGTCTGAGATCCTGAAGGTCATCACCTAAATACCTGCCTGTCACAGGTTCTTTATGAAGTTCATGTCAGTGTACACAGGATCTCCTCACATTTTTGGATTAATGCGTAAACTGTTTGGATCCTATGTAGGATAGAGTAGACTTTATTATGAAGCCCAATCCCTGGGAATAAAAATCTTGCTGCCATATCATTGCTGTTGCTGAGCTTGTTGGTTATCTGACAGGAAATAGCAGACAAGGGTGTGAAGGTCTACTGCTGTGAATTCACTGCTGTGAATTTTTCTCCAACCGCTCTACCTTTTCTTCACTGATTTATTTCCATGCATCATACTCTACAGCAGCCCTCACTCCTGTGCCTAAATCTTCGAGCTCTGTTACCCACAGACAGCAAACAGCCTTCTCTGCAACTCCTACTAAACGGCCTTCCAACTTCTTTTTAAATCCAACCTGAGCTGCCTGCAACATCACTGCTTGTGCTTCTGTATTTACCCTCCCTATTGCTTTGTAAACCCCACCACATACCACCATTTCATGCTTCCCAATCCCTCATGGAAGTCAGATCCTTGGACAGATGCTTGCAGTGTACTCCTGAAGCAGCCTCTCTTCTCAATTATTGTTTCTGAATGCAGAAACATGTTTTGCTCCTCTAATAAGAGGGAATAAAGAGGGGTATAATATGAGTATAAAAGAAGTAAGTATTAGGAAATATCAAGACAGGAATTGGAGAAGCAGAAGTCCAATTGTGTTCCATAAAGACATGTCTTCCAGCCCTGATAACAACAATTCCCAGTTACAGTTTATTGTAGCTCAAGTAATTACTCAAATCTGTTAACTATTCTTTTGTTAGCATCTGAGTCATGAGTAAATATCAAAGTAGCTTATTAAATCACATTGCATATAGAAGTGCTTGAAATTTCCCATCTCAATGAAAAAAAGAAGATAAAAATATGTTCATTACATTTTTCTTAGGGTATTCCATATCCATACTGCCTACTATCCATAGCCACAATAAGATAGTGTAAGTCATTGTCTATGCAGAGCATAATATTTAAATTCATATACCCAGTGCTTATGACTAAGATGAAGTGATTTAAGCAACTTGTTAAGCTCTCCGAACCCATCTGTTAATGGGGTACGTCAAGCAATGGAACTGTTTAAAACCACTGTCAAGTCATTCTAAGTACTTGGGAAACAAAAACTGGGCATTTCTGTTTATGTCTAAGTATGGACATGGGTAGGACACAGTTTACAGTAAGAATCTTGACGTATAATGCAAGAAATTTTCATAGAAAAAGTGTAAAAATAAATTTTCTCTACTTCAGAATCCAAGGAGCGGTGTGATCATTAACAGGAACGTGGTAGGGCTATCATCTCTTACAGAAGTGGTTATGGCAGTCTGCTTAGAGTCAGGAGTCATTGGATTTACCAGCTATAGGATGTCCTTGCAGAATGTCAATGTGCAAAATTTCTTTGTGTGCCGGACTTCTCTATCTATCCCTGGCTACATAATTCCTGGCTACATATTTTTTTATAAATATCTCAGGAAGGAATAAACAAATTCTACATTTACATCTTACTCTGATAGGAAATCAATATTTGTTGCTCCTGGAGTAAAAAACCTTATTTCTTGAAAGTTTCCAATTTTAAATGCAAGCCCTTTTCTCCATATTTTCGTGTGCTGAGGGTAGGAATGGGTTCATCTGTCTGCAATGCCTTCGTTATACTTTGCCACTAGGAGCAAATAAAGTACCTTTCAGGTTGTCCTAATCTGAGCAAAGGAACTAGTCCTCTCTTGTTTCACTCATGGAAGAAGTGTTTCACCTCCCTCACCTGGAGGCACGGGCATTGCCTTACTATCCTTTGTGGCTCACAGCAGCCCTGTGTTTGGTACAGCAGTTCCAAGACATTTCAAACTACAATTTCACAGTAATGTTTAAAGTTTCAAGCCACAAATTTGGTCAAGTCAAGGACTTTCCAGGCACATTTTAATATCTGAGAGATAAATTGACTTCTTTTCTGCTCCCTTTCCAGTTGATAAGGAGTTTTCCATTGTCTTCAGTTTGAACATGGTCATGTCAACTGGGAGACTTTTTTATGTAATAAAACATATTTTTGGATTAACATATACACACCTTAATTATGAAGTGTAAGGTGGTCTCAATCACAGACCATGCTGTATATACACCTGGACAATCCAGTGTGTTTTTCCATTTTATGCTACTTATTTCCTAACAGAAGCAAAATCCTACGTATATCAATGATCATCAAGATCGATGACAAGCGAGACTTTGAGAAAGAATTTCCAGTTTGATCAGTCATGAAAGAACTGAATGAGCTCACTCTGTACATAAGAGACATTAGCTGTACCCAAAAAGACATCTGGCTCTAGAATTATTTACTAGGATATTTGTGGATCAAAACCATTTGAAAGTTCTGAATGGAGCAAAACCTTTGGCATGTTATATTTTGAAACCAAGGAGAACAGAAGAGAACGTCAGGAAACTTGCATGGTTGTTCTTTTGGGCGTACCTGCTAATTAGTCACTATTCTAGCTAATATTTGCTCATAAACTGAAAGTAATGCAAGTATATTTATGCATGTGATTTAGTCAGTTCTACACCAAAACTTACTTTAAAAACAATTTTCCTCAGACCATTTTTTATCCAATGGCCCTTGAATGTTAATGTGGGAAAGTTATCCCTGTGGACTTACAGGCAGGAAGATTATCTGAATCATTTTAGTGAAGATCACCTTGGGAAAAGAATTGTCTTTGGATATTTTTTTTCCTGTGGTCCAGAAATCCAGATAGTTAAAGTCATGACAAATTTTCACAAATTCATATTTTTCTTGAATTATGCTAATTTGCTAACACATAAGAATTTTCACTTGTATTTTAGTGATTAGCCTTCTAGCTCTCTTCTATCCTCTGTTATTCACATCTGGATAAGAATTTAATATATGTAGAACATTATTCACCTCCCATTGAAATCAATGACAAGACTTCTACGGAAGCTCATATAAATTTTATTAATCCTTTAATAATGTATACTTTGATAATAATTGTATCCTTTCCCATGTGGGCTTACTAAGTGGGCAAAGTGCTTCCTATTGCAAGGCAATGTATAATGCAGAATCACAGAAGCTGAATGACTGCATATCTACTGATATGAATTATTAGCCTGAATCATCCATTTTACATTAGCTTGAACATAACTGACTCCAGTTTTTGATTTGCTCCTGAATCTTTGTTATATCTTTACTTTATAGCACTACCAGATGTGATTATACAACATTTTCCATGCAAAGACCCTCTTTTCAATTGCTATGATTTTGTCAAGATTTTAATGCCTTCTAATGTCTTAAGTAGAGACTTTATAGACTTTTGATCTACTTGTGCCAAGTATTTTTGGAAAGAGGAGGCAGAAATACTTCTATCAGAATGATCCAGCTGTCTAGAACGTGGCAAGAGCATGAATTGTTTGATATATCTTTTAACAAATCAACATATTGCAGCATGATGGAATTTGGTGGGATCTTGCTTCTGTTTGAAAATCATGCCTTGTCAACTACAGTTGAAAACCAAAACACTGTTCATTAGAATTTACCAGAACTCGTACAAGTGCTGATGCCATCCCAGGGTGTTATGTTTAGCTCAGAGAGATCCTGGTATTTCTATTGTATGGTAAAGCATTTAATGGATGCCAAATCAAACTCTTAACCTTTCTGTAATTCAGCAGAAAAGTAAACTAGGTACTGGGAAACAGAATCAAAACTTTCTGATAAACATGTTTGTTTTGCTAATAAGTTTGTGGCTTTTTTCCCCCCCAACACTAATGTAAGACAAGACCACTGAGTTGATGTTTCTTTTACCCAGATGAGAATTGCTTCCACTCTGCGCATTGAGAATAAAAATGAACACAAGTAGATGAGAGAAAATGTCTACCCAACCCGAACCCTACCTGTGGCAGCGGCCAACATAATGTCAAGGACAGAGCTGAGCAAGCACAAAGTGATGATAATTTTGACAAATACCCTTGAATGCTCCACAAACATGTGGCTCAGGGGATCTTGTTGTGATTCCTTTGGGTCCACTATCTCTATGGCTTTGTCATTGGTTTTGCTGTTGTTATTAAGTTAAAAGGCATATGGATTATGCTTGTAATCGGTATGGAGAAAAAGTAAACAAAATGCAAGCTAAAAGACCTTTAACTTTCTTTAAAAGTTCTTTAGGACTAGCCTGTTTCACAGACTTCATGACTTTCTGTTGCAGCTCAACTGTTGCCAGCACATGAGTTTTCTCTTCACTGCCCCTTTTTGTTTTGGCCTTTGCAGTTGCTGCTACTGGACTATGAGTGTGACAGCATCCTCTTATAGAAGCCAAAGGGAGACAGAAAATGGAGCACAGGCTGGGAGAGAGGGAGAGAGAGAAAATGGGACTTGGGGATCATACAGAGAGAATACCTAGAAAGAATGAGTGAGGAGACAGAATGCAGAAATGTGTCAGAGGAAGTGGGTACATATGGATGAGTGAGGAAGTTGAGATTGTGTGTGAGGCAGCAAGTGACAAAAATTAATGAGATATGTAACTATTTCTACCTGAAGATCCTGGAGCCAAACTAAACCAAACGCAACTAAAGATACTGGCTGGCCTTTGTGACTGAAAGAGTTAAACAACTTGGTGTTGTTCCTTTCTGTTCTGTTCTGGGCAAGCCATGAAAAGGGCGTCATGCTTCTGAATTTTATTTGTCTTGGAGGTGGTGCACGGACATCCTTGTATCTCAGTCTCCTTTAAATGACATTGCTTATTGGAGTTTAATAAAAGCTTCTGTCACTAGTCAGCTTTGATCCCTCCCTCTGTT